>NC_060147.1:37271159-38500326 GCF_021461385.2 Schistocerca piceifrons | reverse complement strand
AGGATGCAGGTTGCAGTCAGTACTGGGAGATGAGGAAGCTTGCACAGGATAGAGTAGCATGGAGAGCTGCATCAAACCAGTCTCAGGACCAGAGACAACAACAAAACAATAACAGAAGCTGGAGAAATGAATCTGTGCTACTGCTGGGACTTAAACCCAGGACGACTCCTTGCTATGCAGACGTTCTAACCATTACATCACCATAGCAGTATGTGTAACAAAAGCTGAATAGACTATACTAGTCCAATGTCCTCCCTAACAAACTTCAATTCACGCCTTTGGCTCTTTTCCCCCCTTCTTAAATCGTCAGTACTGCCAAAGCTCTCTGGCACTGGAATAGCACCCCAGCTTTGTATGTAATGGGAAAACCCTGTCTGTGCCTCAGGCATAAATGTTCTATGGATGTCACGAAATTACATTTTTCCTTGAGACATAAGAGTCTCAACTTTATCTTTGATAATGACAGAAGCTGACGAAGTGAATTAAAGTTTGTGCTACGGAGGGCACTGGACGCAGCTGTGTTAGCTGTATCACTAAGGTGACGTGATGGTTAGCAAATCTGCCTAGTATGCAGGAGACTTGGATTGAAGTCCAAGCCGTGACACAAATTGTAATTCATTTCTTGAGTTTCTATCATTATCAAAGATAGAGTTGAGACTCTTATGTCTCAAGGAAAAATGTAATTCCATTATTTATCACAATTCACAATGTTTACATTTTGTTACTGTTTCGAGAGCAGACTAATTCTTTTGAACACACATGCGACAAAAATTTTATTACTTTGTGGCAGTAAGCTACGAAAAAAACTAATACTTTCATCCTTTTCTCAGTACGACTATCTGCTTTCAAAATGAGAAAAACTCATTTCTGTGCTGCTGGCTTGTAAGTGACCAGAGACAGGACTAGGAGCCACTGTATCGAATCGTCATTCATAGAGCTGTCACGAGAGGGAATTGCTATCACAATTTACATTTATACTGAATAAGTGTAACAAAATAAAATTGACTGATCTACTTAACACACTGTTTTATAAGGAAACACTCATCACTGTGACAATATCAGTTATTTTACATGTAGAGGAAGGATCTAAATTTCACTTCACTACATATCCCCGAGCAATCTTTGAAATGGTGATTTTTAGTATTCACAATCATCTTGTGGAACATAAGATGACCTAACTAATCAGAACCAAGAAGTAATGTGTAAGCATATTTTCAATTGGGGTTTTGCTAGTGCTGTCTTTAAATATAAATGTGGCCAATGAACTGGTTGAACTGACCTTAGATTTAAATGACTTTAAACACAAGCTATGAACATCTCATCTCCCTGACGAAAAGAGTTAATTAATGCTAAAATTCAATTGAGGAAACTAATAAACTATGAAACAGAAATGGTAGCCAGTTCTCACCTTCAGATGAAGTGTACAGAACTACCAATAACACATATGAAAGTAACACACCATCTAGGTTTTAGAACTAACAGTCCCTTCCTGGAGGCGAGACAGTAGATCACTCTGACACTAAGGTCAGAGAAACATGTCTGTTCCCACAAATAGGATTAACAATTTTAATTTTATCTCGAGTGAAAACATTAACTAATCTGCACACAGTTTTTTCACTTTATAATTGTGTGACGGTTCTGTAATTGCATTTATGTTTGGCATAAATAACAACCATTTTTGGAATTTGGCAATTTCAATTATTCTGAAATTAGAAAAGTCTGTATGGAGTAACGGAGACCAATATCAATATCGAGACCAAGATCAAGCATACAAAACAATTATGGAGCAAAAAATGAACAAAATTCAGAAGCATTATGTAATACACCTTATACCAGTATGTGCTGAGTAAAGTTGTGGGTGTGTTAGTGTGTTTCCAAAAAAAGCAAAGAGAAATGCAGCCTTTAACAGTGGAAGGGTAATACTCTACGAGTCGAAGTGTCAAATGTCTGAAGTTTGAATGTGGTAGGGAATCTAGGAAACTTGAAAAGGGAAAAGGGAAATGGGAAATGTGCTAGTATACATGCCAATATCACACGCAGAAGCAGATGTAGAGAAAGTATATGAGGAGACTGAATATTTGGGTAATTCCGTATGTAAATGGAGATGGGAGACTGGTATGTGGTACTAGGGAAGGGCATGCAAGAAATACTTACAGGATAACATGGGATCTGTAAAAAAAAAAAAATGAGAGAAGAGAGAGCCTAATTGAGCTAAAATTTAAGCTAGTAGTAGCAAATACACTGTTCAAAAATCACAGAAAGAGTAACCTGGAAATGGCTAGGAGATATGGGAAGATTGGAGCTCCATTACATAATGGCGAGATGTGAGATTCTAAGGTGTACCATACTCAGAGCCAATACAGATATATATCACAACTTAATAAGGATGAACAGTAATCTGAAGTTCAAGAAATGCTACAGAACAAATAATGTGGTAAGTATTGGGATACTGTAGCACTGAGGAATGACGACACGCACTGGAAGTGCTCCAAAGCTGTAGAAACTAAACACCACAGAAGGCAGTTCTGTTGAACAGGAATCGACATATCTAAAAAAACACACACACATTCACAGAAGTTCGGGAGACAAATATAGGTACAAAAGGATGGTACCTAAGAAACACAGGCCAACAGAATAAATAATTCAACTGGCCCACAAATGAAGGAGGTACAAAAATGCTCACAGAAAACCAGGAATACATCATTGTAAGTGACTAAGGAATGAAATGAATAGCAAGTGCAGAGAAGCTAAGGCAGAGTCACTGCAAAAAAAGTGAGCAAATCAAAAAAGAAATGGTCACTGTCAGGAACGATTCCACATTCAGAAGAAATGAAACAACCTTCAGTGAAAGCGAAAGCAAAAGCAAAAGTGTCAAGATTAAAAGGGTACAAGAAAAATTTCACAGATGGCAATACTGCAATAAGGGTAATGGGTCATTCCACATCAAGTGAACAAATGAAATGGTTCCAGCTGGACCATTTCTGAATCCCGTGAAAGTTTTTGAGTAGGTTCCGCAATGTGTTGCACGGATACGAAAAAAGTTTCAGCTCGATATCTCCTTTGATTACATTTCTACACCCTCTCGTAAATAGGTGTCCCAATTATGCATGACCTGTATGAATGCTGAAGTGCCAACATTGGATAATCTTTATGAAAGAACTCTTGTACCAGAAGTGCCTGATTTTGTATACTTAAACAGTGGTCCACTTCGCAAGGAATGACCCTAACCTTCACACTGAATTTGCCAAGCTTTTTTGGGTCTCAGTAATCCACAATGCGATGATTAGGACAATGGAACCCTAGTTTCAATGTAGAATACTTAAACCTGTGTTTCATCGTGTATTCTGACACATTTCAATATTTCTGCATCGCTGTTCACTTCAATGGCGACTCGTAAGCAATTTACATTCACTGGTGTTTTTGTTAGAGATTCAGCAGTATTACTGTCACAAGTTTCATACCTAAAAAATCCGAAAAAAGAATTCGCGGCACGAGCAACATCTCAGGTTGTGCTTTGGCAATCATTCGCACCAATTTCTTTCAACATTGCATCAATTTTACCAGTTGATGATGCTTTGGGGCATTTGGTGTGCTCGTCATCTTAAACCTCTTTGTGGCCTCCTTCAAAAAGCTTATACCCATCTTAAATAATTCTTTTAATTTTACCACACTAACCAAAAGCAATATTTAACATTTCTAAAGGTTCACTGCACTTTATTGCATTCTTACAGGGATATGTAATAATGGGTCACTGATTTATTTCTATACAAAAAAAAATCACCAGTACTACCAAAACACACGTAACCTTTTTGCAGCTGACAACATACTAAGTATTGGATATCACTAATCCTGTACAGATGCTTCCCAGACATGTTCACCGACTCAATAAAGAAAAAACTTAGAACAACTGTTTCAAGAAAAGTTGGTATATAAGAGACTTGGCTGGAATAGTCAAACAATGGAAATTACATGTAGGAGTATCAACAATGTAGGAAAAGATAGATTGCTACTTACTGTAGAGATTACGCATTAAGTTGCAGACAAGCACAATTAAGACACTTACACATAAGCTTTTGGCCACAGCCTTCATAAGAAAAAGAAATAAACAAGCACCATTCATTCACACAAGCAAACATGTCTCGTGTGTACATGACTACCAACTCTGGCAGTTCAGAACAGAATACAACTATTGTGTGGAATGGAAGCAGCAGTCTGGAAGGGGTGGCGAAGGGGTAGGGATAGCAGGTACAGGAAGGGTGGGGGGGGGGGGGGGGGGGGGGGGGGCTGGAGAGGTACACTGTCTGGCAGAGTGGAAACTGTTGGGTGCTAGGTGTGGGGACAGTGCGTTACCATAGGTTGAGTCCGGGATAATTATGGGAGTGGAAAATGTGTTGTAATTGTAACTCCCATCTGCACCATTCAGGAAAGCTGGCAGTGGAAGGGAGGAGTTTCCACTTCCTCTGTCCTATCACCTCCTCCCCATTCTCATCTCCTACCCTCTTCGTTTGCCACCTTCTGCCAACACGCCTGCTTGTCTTTCCCAACTCCTCTCCTTTTTCACTCCATTTCCCTCACCTCCCGACACTGCGCCTGCTAGCATTCTAGTCCCTGCATGTTCTGCAGATGGCATTCCTCTCTCCCCCCACCTGTACACTATGATCCGTTCCCCTTCCCTGCCCCTTCCAGATAACTGTTTCCATTCCACACGGCAGTTGCATTCTGGTGTCAGCTGCTGTCAGAGTTGGTGGTCTTGTGTGTTGGGTGTGCTTGCACATGTGAGTGAATGGCGAGTGTTTCTCTTTCTTTTTCTTATGAAGGTTCAGGGTGAAAGCTTATGTGCAAGTGTCTTAATTGGGGCTGTATACTACTTAACATGTCATCTTTACTGTTAGTATCAATCTGTCTTTTCCTACATTGTTATCCGGATAAACAATCTGTCAGGTTAATATGCCCCTATAATGGAGACGGCAGAAGAAAAGACTGACAGTTGTTTGGGCTTGCACGGTTGCTTTGTGTGTTTACCTCAACCGATTCCATAATGTGATGTTTCTGTGGCTAAGCCTCAGTGTTGTCACTGCTCTGTAGATGACGGTCATTTTTTCATTTTTGCCTGCAGCTATTTGTTTCACAGCTGTAAGCTGGCAACAGCATTGTCAACTGTGAAGGACCTTCTTTCCCAAGCTGTGCTAAAACACCATTTGACTGCACAGTGACTCATGAGAAAGCTCTCGAGGCCCTCAATATTGCTCGATGCAGGGGGTTGGCACTCCGATACCCCACCTACAGGTATTTTTATGTTGCTTGCTCAATAGTGGGATTTTAAAAATGCACTAATCACTCTGTCAACCCTAAAAAAAGCTATGTAATGTCCAATGAAATGCCTACTGCGACTTGTAAAGTGGCAACTCATCTTGTGTTCATCTGGTGCCTGGACGAGAGCCAATGTGAACAAGAATAAGCATAGGAAATGTAAAAGTCAGTTATAAATCTCAATCTTTAGATTGAAAATACGTGTAGTTAAACAATCATCTTCTCTTTCTAACAGTGGAAAATCCAGGATGGAATGCAACAATATTATGAAAAGGATAGTTGCCACTCACCATACAGCGGAGATGCTGAGTTTCAGATAGGCACAACAAGAAGACTGTCACAGATAAAGCTCTCTGCCATTAAGGCCTTCGTCAACAATAGACCACTAACACGCAAACGCAACCTCATACACCTGAAACCACACTGCCAGAGTGCTGTATGGTGAGTGGCAACTATCCTTTTCATAATATTGTTGCATTCCATCCTGGAATTTCCACTGTTAGAAAGGGAAGATGATTGTTTAAATATGGAGTGACAAAGGAGAGGAGTTGGGAAAGACGGGCTGGCATGTTGGCAGAAGGTGGCAAATGAAGAGGGTAGGAGATGAGAATGGGGAGGAGGTGATAGGACAGAGGAAGTGGAAACTCCTCCCTTCCACCACCAACTTTCCTGATGGTGCAGATGGGAGTTACCATTAGAACACATTTTCCACTCCCATATTTATCCCGGACTCAACCTATGGTAACGCACTGTCCCCACACCTAGCACCCAACAGTTTCCACTCTGCCAGACAGTGTACCTCTCCAGCCCACCCCCCCCCCCCCCCACCCCACCCCCCCACCCTTCCTGTACCTGCTATCCCTACCCCTTCTCCACCCCTTCCCCCACTGTTGCTTCCATTTCCACCACACAATAGTTGTATTCTGGTCTGAACTGCCAGAGTTGGCAGTCATGTACACGAGATATGTTTGCTTGTGTGAATGAATGGTGTGTGATTATCTTTCGTTTTCTGATGAAGGCTGTGGCCGAAAAATTATGTGTAAGTGTCTTAATTGTGCATGTCTGCAACTTAATGCGTCACCTCTACAGTAAGTAGCAATTTATCTTTTCCTACATTGTTGATATTCCTACATGTAATTTCCATTGTTTGACTTTTCCAGCCAAGTCTTTTATACACCAACTTTGCTTGAAACAGTTGTTCTAAGTTTTTTCTTTATTGAGTTGGTAAAGATGTCTGGGAAGTATTTGTACAGTGTTAGCGATATCCAATACTTAGTATGATGTCAGCTGCAAAAAGGTTACATGTGTATTGGTAGTACTGGTGATTTTTTTGTATAGAAATAAATCAGTGACCCATTATTACATCTCCCTGTAATAATGTAATAACATGCAGTGAACCTTTAGAAATGTTAAATATTGCTTTTGGTTAGTATGATGAAAGTAAAAGAATTATTTAAGACTGGTAGAAGCATTTTGAAGGAGGCCACAAAGAGGTTTAAGATGAGGAGCACACCAAACGCCCCAAAGCATCATCAACTGGTAAAATCGACACAATGTTGAAAGAAATTATTGTGAATGATCACTGAAGCACAACCTGAGATGTTGCTCGTGCCGTGAGTTCTTTTTTCGGATTTTTTAGGTATGAAACTTGTGACAGTAATACTGCTGAATCTCTAACAAAAACACCAGTGAATGCAAGTTGCTCACGAGTCGCATTTGAAGTGAGCAAAAGATGCAGAAATATTGAAATGTGTCAGAATACACGATGAAACACAGGTTTAAGGATTCTACATCGAAACTAAGGCTCCATTGTCCTATTCGTCACATTGTGGATTACTGAGACCCAAAAAAGTTTGGCAAATTCAATGTGTAGGTTAGGGTCATTCCTTGTGAAGTGGACCATTGTTTAACTATACAACATCAGGCACTTCTGGGACAAGAGTCCTTTCATAAAGATTATCCAAAGATAGACTTTAGCATGCATACAGGTCACGCATATTTGGGAGACCTATTTACGAGAGGGTGTAGAAATGGAATCAAAGGAGATATCGAGCTGACTTTTTTTTATATCTGTGTGACACATTGTGGGACCTACTCAAAAATTTCATGGGATTCTGAAATGGTCCTGCCGGGTCCCATCTCATTTGGTCCACTTGATGTGGAATGACCCATTACCCTTATTGTATTTTTAAATTTTATCAGCACAGTATACCATGAGCTGTTGACTGAAGGTCGAATTATCTGTGAAGAGTATTGTGAGGAACTTTCAATACGTAATACAACACTGTTTATTCTCAGCCAATTTCAATTTGTTATGGGACAATGTGGAACATTCCCAGCCCCTGTAATTTCATGAAGTTCCGATAAGTGGTGGTGCTGTGCATAGCCATCAGAATGGAATCTGTAACGGAGGTGCAATCCAATCACAGAGTTGTCACTGCATTTCTTCTAGCACAAAACCAGAGTACTGCAAATACAAGGCGTGTTTTTTTAAATATGGTCCATTTGAACATAAGTACACAACATAAGGTTATTTCAAAAACGTAAATTTACTTTCAGAAAATACACTATTTTTCGACATAGTTGCCAAGTTTGTTCAAACACGTATCGTATCTCTGTACCAATTTTAAAATACCCGCTTCATAAAAACTTGCCGCCTGCTCTGATTACCAAGAGTTCATTGCCGTTTTCATGTTGTCGCCATTGGAACGGTTGCCACTGAGGTGTTGTTTGATGTGGGGGAACAGATGGTAATCGCTCAGAGCAAGATCAGGACGGTACGGAGGCTGGTCTAATACTCCCAGCCAAACCTGTCCGATAAATTGCGGGTCTGACCTGCAGTGTGAGGTCTTGCATTGTCATGAAGAAGAACAATTCCCTTTGTCAGCATGCTGCGCCGTTTGTTTTGAATCGCTCTGCGTAGCTTTCTCAGGGTTTGGCACTATGCTTCTGCATTGATAGTGGTTCCTCGTTGTATGATGTTGACCAACAAAACACCATACCTATCCCAAAACACCGATGCCATGATTTTGTGCTGGGATAGAGTATTTGGCCTTCACCTTTACAGGCGAGTGTGTGTGTCTCGATTCCATGCTCTATTGCTTCGATTCGAGCGTGATATGCGAAACCCATGTTTTGTCTCCAGGTACATTCTGACTCACGAAGCCGTCACCTTCTTCGTGATGAGTCAAGAACTTCATCGCACACTCAAATCTTTGGTTTTTGTGGTCCTCTCCTGGGAGTTTCAGGACCTAATGGGAGCACAGTTACCAAATTTTACGTGTGCAGAAACAATGTTGTAAAGCACTGATCTCGACACGCCAAGACATTCGTGTGAGAGACCTGTTATTGCGAAGTGCCTGTTGTCACGAATCCCCACTTCAACTGAAGCCACCAAACCGTCTGTAATCAAAGAAGGGCAACCAGAGGTCCTCATCACGGACATTATCACGGCCATCTTTGAATTCTCATACCCACTTACGCACTTTGCTTTCACTCAAAACAGTATCACTGTACACTTCACAATTCCGTAGATGAATTTCTGCAGCAGACAGGTTCCTTGCTGACAGAAACTGTATCACTGAGCAAACCTCACATGCGGCAGCAAGTTGGTAGTCAAACATTTTGAAAGCACAGAACAGAACTGTAGAGGTTAGCTACAGAGCTGAAACTGAGCACAGTTGTTCCCGAGGCCTGCCGGTACACAACGCACGTGCTCGTGGTATGCGCGCCAAATACTAGTGCCTACAACAAAACGGACCTTACTTAAAGAACCCACCTCAAACTGAGGCACTTGCAGAATGGCTACTGAAACCTGGCAGTTAACAAAAGTACAGTGAGTTGTTGGGCGAGACATCTGTCAGTATCACAACAAGGTTGCAAAAAATCCGTATCATCATCTGCACACCAACCGGCCGCGCACAGCTGTGACTCCTGCAGCGTTTGAATGTCAGGACGCTCATCTGAGGTGATTGACAGATCACAATCTGAGCCCTTGCTGCACAACTAGATGTGTCTCTTGGTAGTGCTGACACACTCTACCACCAGTTGCGGTACTCAAAGGTGTGTGCCTGCCGAGTCGCTCAATGCCTGGCGAAAGACTATAAAGAGCAACATAGCATCGCCTGTACTTAATTGTTTGCATGTTACGAGGCTCACTGTGAGAATCTTGTTGCAGGTGATGAAATGTGGGTTCATCACTTTGAACCAGAAACAAAATGGCAATCTGCTGGCAAGGGAACCTCGCCATCGCACCCCCTCAGATTTAGTTATAAGTTGGCACAGTGGATAGGCCTTGAAAAACTGAACACAGATCAATGGAGAAAACAGGAAGAAGTTGTGTGGAACTATGAAAAAAATTAGTAAAATATACAAACTGAGTAGTCCATGGGCAACATCAAGGAGATTACGAGCTCAGAAGCACCGTCGTCCCGCGGATAGCGTGAGCAGCTGCGGAGTGAGAAGTCCTTGGTTCAAGTCTTCCCTCGATAAAAATTTTACTTTGTTTATTTTCGCAAAGTTATGATCTGTCCGTTCGTTCATTGACGTCTCTGTTCACTGTAATAAGTTTAGTGTCTGTGTTTTCCGACCGCACCGCAAAACCGTGCGATTAGTAGACGAAAGGACGCGCCTCTCCAATGGGAACCGAAAACATTTGATCACAAGGTCATAGGTCAACCGATTCCTCCACAGGAAAACACGTCTGATATATTCTATACAACACTGGTGACGGCATGTGCGTCACATGACGGGAAAATGTTGTCGACCCACGTAACTTGTACACTTGGCGAATGGGTAAAAAGATTCTTCTACCTTGCCCGATTTAGGTTTTCTTGTGGATGTGATAATCACTCCCAAAAAAGTGATGAAAACATAAGAGTTTGTCACATATACTGAAAATAAAAAATTAAACTTTTCACTCGAGGGAAGACTTGAATCTGGGACCTTCCGTTCCGTAGCTGCTCTTGCTGACCACGGCGCTCCTGGAGTCCCAGTGTCCTTGATGTTGCCTATCTTCGCATGGACTACTCAGTTTGTATATTTTACTAATTTTTTTTTAATAGTTCCACACAACTTCTTCCTCTTTTCTCGATTGATCTGTGTTCAGTTTTTCAAGGCCTATCCACTGTACCAACTTATAACTAAATCCTAGGGGGGTGCGATGGGGAGGTTCCCTTGTGAGTGACCTTACACCACCTCTCACCTGAAGAAAAAGTTCAAAGGTGCACACTCAGCTGGTAAAACCTTCTGGTACTCTTGAGAGGTTAATCTAATGTCTTCCCTCACAGTAGGCGTTGGGGCAGGGGTGTACAGGGTTCAGCCAAAACTGGAAAGCAACATCTCTCTAGGGGTATTCCAAGCTGCAATCAGGGCACATGTGGAGGATAATATACGTAGGTGCTACAATGACCGTAGCATCTACATCTATTCAGACAGCCAGGCAGCCCTGAAATCATTGGCAGCGCCTGCAACAAGATCTAAGATTGCTGCAGATTGCCACAGGGCTCTGGTGGAGCTAGGGGGAAGCAGTAGGGTAAACCTAGTGTGGGTGCCTGGCCACTCAGGGATCTGTGGCAATGAACAAGCCGACAGATTGGCTAGGATGCGGACAACAACTCCATTTATTGGACCGGAACCTGTCCTGACAATCACCGAGGCTATCATCAAATTAGAAGTACGGAACCGGCTTAGTAAACAGCACGTAGGATATTGGACCGAGGTCCATAAACAAAAACATGGTAAGGTAATGATACCCAAGGCATGTTTTAAAAGAAGCTCTGTAATCCTGGGATTGAACAGGAAAGAGATTAAACTCATGACTGGACTGACGACAGGCCATGGGAATTTCAAAAAACACTTGCACACAATGGGTATAACGGAAGAGGACCCTAAATGTAGGATCTGTGACGAGGGTGAAGAAATTGCATCACACCTAATCTCGGAATGCATGGCACTGGAGAGTAAAAGATACAGGATCTTCGGGACAACTAGACCTGAAGAAATTTTATCTAGCAAAAAAACTGGTAGATGGACTCCTTGCACTATTTAAGGGCACTGGTTGGCTTTACTAGATATACAGGGAGCGATACAGCACAATAAACCTAGTTTCGGTGAGGGCAGTGGCGGGTCGGACCTAAGCTGTTTTAGCTTCCCTGTTAAAATCAATCAATCAGTCCCTCATGGTGCTGCAAACAATGCTGAAATGTATCATGCTATCCTCAGGAAAACACCATGACAATGCGAGGCCTCACAGAAGTCTGTGCATGTGAGGGGACTTAGTGAACTTCATTGGACTGTTATCCCTCATCCATGCTACAGAATGGATCTCTCATCTTTCAACTTTCATCTGTTTGGTCCAATGAAGAATGCACTCAGGAGGAAGCAGTACACGGATGATGGAGAAGTTACCGATGCAGCGAGACGTCGACTCCGACGTCGATCAGTAGAGTTGAGCAGTGTAGGTATATGGGCCCTCCCACTAAAGTGGTATAAGCCAGTTGCATTGAAATGGAGATTATGTTAATAAATAGGTTTTGTTGCCAAAAGAGTGGGGAATAAAATAGTGTATTGGAATCCTAATTAAAACCAACTTGCTTTCAGGAAAAATTGGTGCAGACCACCTATTTACAGTTAAGTAATTTAACACTTTTGCGCTACTATTCTGCATCTGCTCACACTTTGTTGCTCGTTCACATATATTTGGCCAAAAACAGCACTGTAATCAAGATCTCAGCCCACATACTCGCCAGAAATGGGCCCGTGCAACTCTTCTTTTCATAAAAATAAAGAAAACATTAAACGTACTCTGTTCTACAAGCATAAACGATGACATTAAAATGGCGTCACTGATAGCATTAAAAGTTATGCCGAAGGTAAAAAGTTCCAGAAGTGTTTTGAGGATTGAAAAAAAAGTGCTGGTGTATCTACATAATTGGAGTATACGCAGAAATAAAAATGTTTACAAAAAAACTGAGATTCCCATTACTTTTTAACACACCTCATATCACCATATTGGGCAGCACTTTATCTCAAACAAGGATTGCTACAATGCAGGCTGAGGCAATAATATTAGAAATGGGAACAAAGTTTGTTATACACTGTAACTGGTGCCTGTTCAGTAAAAATAAGCAAACACTGTAAATGATATAAAACCATCTATGTGAAACTTGCTGCCAGGACACAATTTTAGTAAGTAAGGACTCACAGCAGAGGCATGGCATTGTTCTACACACAATACTGACCCGCGCACGACAAGCTTCCTGAGGCGCGGGTTGTGCTCCGTCAGGGCGATGCCGACCATGCGCACGACGACCACGCCCGGAGCGGAGCGTGTGCCCTTCCCCAGGGAGCAGATCCCTGTGTCAGATACCGACTCCATCAAGCTGGGTGACCAGTCCACGCAGTTGACTCCTGGATGACGACCCTGCAACTGTCAATGGCAATGAATACCTCATGCGGTAAAGGAGCTGCTGGAAGAGGGAGAGGGAGGAAAGGCTCTCCCACCCCACCCTCCTCTCACCCACACCCACACACTCTCTCTCTCTCTCTCTCTCTCTCTCTCTCTCTCTCTCTCTCTCACACACACACACACACACACACACACACACACACACACAAAATTATATAAAAGAAAAAGCTTTCACTTCTTGCTTTGGTGTTTACAGTTCACATGGAGAAAAAGGAATCCGGAATCCCATAGTATGGGTAGAAAGATGTAAAAAAAAAAAATAAATAAATAAATAAAAAATTTAAAAACTGTTTAATTCTAGGCTACTAGCAAAAAAGGCAACTGCTGACAGGTGTGAATATTGGGGGATGAGGAGGGGGAAAAAAAGAAAAGAAAAAAAAAAGACTTATTACTGTTTAAAAGCTACATATTTTCAAACTGTTTACCCTCTACTGTTTAACCTCTTCAAAATACTCTCCATTACAACACATCTGTCCCATCGATACTTCCACTGTTTGAAACATTTTTTGTACTCATATTTAGATATGGCTGACAGCTCCTCCATTGGTTTTTTCCTTAAATTTTTCAATGTTGTCCAATCGGTGTCCTTTCATGCCCCTTTTCATGTGTGGAAATGAGAAAAACTCGCACAGAGCCAGATCAGGCTTATTTGCAAATAAGGTGCATGGGGCAGCGGATCCATGCCATTTTTAGCCAAAAACTGTCTAACAGAGGTGTGCTAGTGTGTTGTCGTGGTGGAAGAACCAGTCTTCCGTCTGCCTCAAATCGTGTCTTTTTGATGAACACTGTTGCGCGAGCTTCTCAAAACTTTCAGCTAAAAGGTTTGATTGATAGTCTGACCTGAAGGAACAAACTCTGAATGAACAATGCCTTTGGCATAAAAAAAAAATAAACACACACACACACACACACACACACACACACACACACAATCAGCATTGTTTTGATGTTTGACTCAGCAATATTTCAGACAGGGTGACGACAACATCTTCCATTTGCTTGACTGTGTTTCTGGGTCATGAACATAGCACAATGACTTATCACCAGTAATGATCTACGGCAGAAAATCTAGATCAGTTTGAAGCTGCTGTTTCAAAGCACGACATATTTTTAACTAGATGTTCTTTTGATTGTCAGTCAGAACCTGAGAAACAAACCTGGCAGCAACAGTTTTCATTCCCAAATCTTCCATGAAACTGAGCTTCAAGAGAACCCACTAATCTCAGACAGTTCATCAATTGTCTGTCGATGGTCTGTGACCACAAGCTCTCTTATTTTTTTTCAATATTTTCATCGATTTTGTCTGCTGATGGGTGTCCAGAACAAGGTTTGTCATCAGTCGACATGTTGCCATTTTTAAATCAAGCAAATCACTAGTACTTTTCCCCCCCTAACGTCATCTTGATAAGCTGTTTCCAACATTTAAAAGAGTTTCGGCAATATTTTTACCGAGTAGAAAACAAAAATTCATAGATGCACACTGTTCACTTCAATCTGCCATTATAAAAAATGGAACAAGAACGAAAGAGCGCTAGCAAAAACAATCACTGCAGATGAAAAGAACAAGCCAGGTCGACAACACAGGTGGCACTGAACTGACAATGAGTTGCGCTACACAAGCCTAGCGGCAGAAATGCGTACTACACTAGCTCCGCCCACGGCAATATTGTTCCAGTTTTTTTTTTTTTTTGTTTTTGTTTTTTTTTTTGGGGTGGGGGGGGGGGTAATTACAGACCCATCAGTTTAATAGGTCATGGCTGCAAAATACTGACAAATTATTTGTAGAAGAACGAAAAACACAGAGTTCAGCCTCAGGAAGGTCCATCTGCATTAGGAAGAAATGTAGGAACATGCGATGCAGCCCAGTCCATGTAACTTATGTACAAAGATAAACTGAAGAATCAAAATCCTAATTTTATATCACTTTTGATGTTGTCTGCTCGAATATTCTTTGAAATTCTGAATGTGTCAGTGACAAAATATAGCTAACAACAAGTTATGTATACCTTCTGGCACATCATAAATGTGTGCAGGACTGGGACCCGGACCTGGGACCTTTGACTTTCACATCCTGAGTTCGAGTCTCAGTCCAACAGACAGCTTTAATCTGCCAGGAAGTTTCAATATTAAATGGTTGTCTGAAAATGGACATCCCAGTTCTTGGAAAAAAAAAAACACAATATATTCAGTTCTGTACGACAAATAGAGTTATATCAACAACTGATGATGTACAAGAACAAGAGTCAGTAAATTGGGCAGCATGCTCCAAATTTTAGGGTATATACACTGCTGGCCACCGTAAATGCAACACCAAGAAAGACAAGAGGTAGCACAACAAAATTTATTTTGTAGATAACATGTTGACCAAGTATCAAATGATTACGTTTACAGACGTCTGTGACATGTGGTTCCTGCCAGAATCAGTAGCCAGAGTAGCTGCCATTGTTGGAGATCACCGCTGCCACACGTCTCGGCATTGAGTCAAAGAGACGTTCGATGTGTTCCTGGGGTACAGCAGCCCAAGCAGCTTCCACACGTTGCCAAAGATCATCTGGTGTGGTAGCTGGGGATGTAATCTGGGTCACTCGTTGAGCCAACCATGGACCACATGTTTTCTATCGGCGAAAGATCCGGAGAGCGAGCCGGCCAGGGAAGCACTTCAATCTGGTTATTGACGAAGAACCTTTGGACAATGCATGCCACGTGTGGTCGCGCATTATCCTGTTGAAATATGGCTGTGGCCGAGCCCTGAAGGTAAGGGAGACAACTGGCTCCAGCACCTCGGATATGTAGCGCCGGCTATTTAAAGTACCGGCAATACGTACTAAAGGCGTGCGAGAGTAATATCCAATACCGCCCCATACCATAATACCCGGTGCAAGACCAGTGTGGCGGTGCATAATGCAGCTGTCCAGCATCCTCTCTCCACGGTGTCTCCACACTCGAATCCGACCATCATGGTGCTGCACACAGAAGCGTTCCTCATCAGTAAAGACAACGTCATTCCATTCTGCCGTCCACATCCGTCTGTCATCACACCATTGGCGACGGAGACGTCTGTGGTTCTGCGTCAATGGTAGACGAAGCAATGGACGTCTTGCGGACAGACCACTCTGCTGTAAACGGCGTCGAATGGTACGCGCAGACACTGGATGATGCGTTACAGAAGCAATGTGCTTTGCTATGGTTCGGGATGTCACTGAGCGATCCGTCACTGCCATGCGCACAATTTGCCTATCAGCACGTGCAGTGGTGCACCGAGGTGAATGCGATCAACCACGTCGGTCCATCGTACCATCCTGCATCCAACGGTCACATATCCGCATTACAGTTGTTTGGTTTCGTCCAACACGACTAGCGATTTCTCTGTATGATAATCCACAATCTCGGTAAGCCACTATCCTTCCTCTGTCGAACTCGGATACTTGATCAAACGATGTTCGCTGTTGTCTACGAGGCATAACTGATCGCCTTGTGAAACAACCACAAGGTAACACACGTGCCGAACGTACACTCGTCGAAATCGCCAAGCCTTAAATGGCGCTATGAGGTGGCGCCACAGGCGCGCGTGATGTGCGTCTGCGCTGAAATTCTAATCAGTTGCATATCTCATCGCTGCAAACCCATGGTGTAAATTTCACTTGATTCGGATGCTTCCTTCAGGGTGTTGCATTTACAGTGGCTAGCAGTGCATATTGATGACAATTTGAACTCATTAAGCAAATAAATTTAGCTACTTTTGTCCAATTTTTAACTGCTAGTCTTGAAAGTAAGAAAATCACCCTCCTGAAATATTTTGCCTATTTCCACTCAATGTCTTGTGAAATAATTTTCTATGGTAACTCACCACTTCGAAAGAATGTATTGATTGCACAAAAACGAGTACTACGAATAGTATGTGGTTTTCAACCTCAGATGTCAAATAGGCACCACTTCAAGGAGCTTGAGAAGAACAGTGAGGTACATACCTACAATACTAGAGGGAAAAATGACCTCATTACCCTTTATTAAAGGTGTCTGACTCAGGAGTTCAATATGCAGCAACAAAAATCTTTGATCATTTGCCCAACACAATAATATGTCTGACAGGTGCACAGAATGTTTTAAATCTTACCTAAGATCATTCTATTCCATGGAAAAATTTCTATATACGAGGTGTGATGAAGTAACTGGAATTTTCTTTTTATTTCGTGGGCTTCGTCACCCGATTTTCAAAACTTTTTTGAATCTTGTTGGTACAAATTCCAGATGTATGTATGTATGTATTTTCAGCTGTTTTGAATATTTACTTTATTGTTGACAGTCTAAAGGGTTTACACATTTTTGAGGGCTCAACGAATTTTTACTTATGAAAAGGTTCTAGCAAAGAATATGCATTAAATTTTGCTTGAAATGTGGAATAAATGCAGCACCGCATTCAAAATGTCGATTGTAGCTTTTAATGACTCTAATATGTGCAAGACAAAAGTTTATGAGCGATGTAAATGTTTCAAGCACATTGATTGCTGATGTGGGAGGAATAAAGAAAATGGTTCTGGAAAACTGCCGAATCAGCAGCAGGCAGGTTGCTGGTGATGTCTGCATATCCTTTGACTCATATCAAGCAGTTTTTTCAGTTGTTTTTGGCATGAAATGTCTAGCAGCAAAGTTTGTTCCAAAATTGTTGAATTTTGACCAAAAAAAAAAAAAAAAAAATCATCATGCAGACATCGTTCTAGAATTGGTGAATGAAGTCGATAATGATCCAGAATTTCTAAGGACTCGGGAGGGGGGGGGGGGGGGCTGGGGGAAGGAGATATATATAAAATAGAAGGAAACATTCCACGTGGGAAAAAATATATCTAAAAACAAAGATGATGTGACTTACCAAACGAAACCGCTGGCACGTCGATAGACACACAAACAAACACAAACATACACACAAAATTCTAGCTTTCGCAACCAACGGTTGCCTCGTCAGGAAAGAGGGAAGGAGAGGGAAAGGCGAAAGGATTTGGGTTTTAAGGGAGAGGGTAAGGAGTCATTCCAATCCCGGGAGCGGAAAGACTTACCTTAGGGGGAAAAAAAAGGACAGGTATATACTCGCTCGCTCGCGCGGATATATATATATCTGCTTGTGTGTGTGCGCGCGCAGGCGCGCGCACACGCACGCACGCACGCACGCACACACACACACACACACACACACACACACACACACACACACACACACACACACAGATATATATATATATATCCTCCAGACAGCCCCACTCTCTCCCCACGCGATTTCCATATTTTTGGAGCGCTGAACAAAGATAATAGTTTCCGTCAACCTGCTTTTGCCAGATTGCCATTCTTTAACATCCTTTTTCTGCCGGATGTACCTGCCAGACGACGAAATTTTGTGACAGATCGCGAATTTCGCTTCACCCTGTATATTCTCCTCATAAACACTTTCTTATATTCATAACTGTTTTAATTTTCAGTCCTATCGCAGGTAGAAGAAGAAATAGCCTCAGTACAAAACATTTGAGGTAATTCCCCTCTCCCCCCACCCCCCCACCCCCCCCTCTCTCTCTCTCTCTCTCTCTCTCTCTCTCTCTCTCTCTCTCTCTCTCACAGTGTAATAGGCATACCTGGAGGTATTTGTACTAGTGTCTGAGGACAGTGTACTGCGTGCTTCAGGTTGGTCTTTTAATATGTCTGCTTGTGTCTGTATATGTGTGGATGGATATGTGTGTGTGTGTGTGTGTGTGTGTGTGTGTGTGTGTGTGTGTGTGTGTGTGTGCGCGCGCGCGAGAGAGAGTGTATACCCGTCCTTTTTCCCCCAAGGTAAGTCTTTCCACTTCCGGGATTGAAATGACTCCTTACCCTCTCCCTTAAAACCCACACCCTTTCGTCCTTCCCTCTGCTTCCCTGTTTCCTGATGAGGCAACAGTTTGTTGCGAAAGCTTGAATTTTGTGTGTATGTTTGTGTTTGTTTGCGTGTCTATCGACGTGCCAGCGCTTTCGTTTGGTAAGTCACATCATCTTTGTTTTTAGATATATTTTTCCCGTGTGGAATGTTTCCCTCTATAGCTATGACGTCGAAACCGAGGCACAATCATCCCAGTGGTATCTGCCTGAAAAGCTGAACACAAAGAAGTTCTATCACATGCAAAGGTTCTTCTCACTGTTTACTTCAATTACAATGGGATAGTGCAGTCTGAGTTCCTGTCTTATGGCCATACAGTCAACAAGGAATACTACCTGGAAGTTATGCGCTGTTTGCGTGAAGCAATGTGAAGAAAATGGCCAGACCTGTTGCAAAAGCACTTGTGAAAATTGCATCCCAATAAAGCTCCCGCATCACACCTCAGTGATTGATTGTGACTCCCCTCCCCCCCCCCCCCCCCCTGCTCCTTCTGCATTGCAGGGAGAAGTCTAAATACCCATCTTACACTGACCTTTTTTTGTGTGCAACTGATCATGCACAATATGGAAATTGGTTGTTGTAGATAACAATCTGACTGAGACCCCTACTATAAAGAGGGTGGTTACCGTCAATCGTCTCACTGTGTCACACCCATGACTTACCAGTGACCCATTATTCAGGATATTCGTGTGTGGCAGACAATCTTTGAAACTGTTTCAGTCTGACTTCTGTGTTACACTAGTGTCCCACAAAGCTTTGTCAAAGGCCTGTTTTACGTGACACGTGTCACACCTATGAGTAACTCTGCTACCGATCACATCACGAGTGGGTCAATGACACGAATGATCAACCGACTGTGGATACGTAGAGAACTATGGTGTTATCTACTAACATCACTCCTGTTACAATGATGGGTTTTCTCCGTAATCCATTTTGTTGTTTTACTTTGGGCACTAAGATTTTACAATACTTGCAGAGAGAAAAGCCTACATTGTGCATGAATAAAAATATACCATGGAAAATCAGGGGGAGAATAACAAGAACATGAATTAGGATATCTAAAACAACTGTTTTCTGGGTCATGCACGATCATTTGCAAATAGAAAAGGCCAGTGCAAGATGGATGCCCGGACTTCTGTCTGCAATGCAGAAGGAGCAGCACACGACTTGTTGCACCGAACTTTTGGAGCTGTGTCATGGCAACCTGAAATAAGTACTAGAAACCATTGTTACGGGGGACAAAACTATAGTTCTCTATTACGATCCTCCGTCAAAAAGAGGATCTCTCAAATGGCGTAAACCAGGAGAAGTTTCACCAGGAAAAGCAAAAGTCCACAAGAGTCATGCAATACTCTTAGGGGATTCCAGAGGAATTTTCTTAGCTGATTTCAAAGAAAAGAATACTGAGCACAATACAATGCTTCACTTCTGCACGAATTGTGCAACTCCATCAGACTAAAGAGGTGAGGAAGGTTTCACGTGGTGTTTGTTTTCTCCATGACAATCGCCAGTGCACCTGTAGGCAACTGCCAAGGCCACAGTAAAAAAAAGTGGCTTCTAGGAGATTGACCCCTTCTCCCTGCCCCCACCCTATAGTCCGGATCTAGCTTCCGAGTGCCTACTACCTTTTCTCCTAAGTGCAGAGAGATTTTTGAGGAAGGAAATTTGATTATGATGAAGTGTTCAGTCAGATATCAATGTTGAAATTTTTACAGTACGTTGCTATCATATAGGTGTACAAACTGTGCAAAAATCATATTTTTATACTTAGTCTCACCTGAGATAACTAACTTCAAACTTTACAAAAAATAAAAATTTTCCAAATTTCAAAAATTCATAAAAATTTAAGGAAACATTTGCAAGTGTTTTTGCTCTATATGAGGCAAGTAGTGTATAATATCTAACTATAGGAAAAAATAGACACTCATAAATCACTCCTTGTTTGTTATTTTTAGGCCTAAAAGATGGATTTATGAAAATTTGGATACCAAACTTTGGAGTTAATTTAGACTGGTTATTTTTGAATTTGGATATTTTGTGTCAGAGACAATGTTGTAGAGGACACTTTTCTAAAAACAATCATGTCAATTGCAATGTTGTAACTTAACCCAGTGCAGAGATATTCAAATTTTCACTAATGTCTCCAGACTGAACAATCGTCGCGCACCTGCAAATAAAAATGGCTGCCATCCAGTAAAGGTGACAGATAAATTATTTTAAAAAAACTGTTTTGAACTTCTCAAATATAGGGCAATCACATATAAAAAATTAAAATATTTAAAATTGGTCAAGCAACCATCACTGGACCACTTCATATGAATAAACCCGGCAGCTAAAGACAGCCAATTCAGTCTCTAGCAGCTCCGCTTGAGATGCGAAAATTAGAGATGAAGCGAAGGTAAAAGAAAAATTAGATATACTTGGCACGGTAAGTATGCTCATGAGGATGGTCTCTCACAACCTATCACCACAACAGAGCGAAATTACATGGCTGACAGCTCCCAGAACACACGAATGCACGCACACACGCGTGTAAGCAAGCAAGTAAACACATGGGGGGAGGGAGGGGGGGGGGATGTTGGCAGAATGTGGCACATTCCCTCATCATCACACCACGCACACCCTCCTCCCCCCCCCCCCCCTCCCATTCACTGCTCCTCTCATTTCCATTTCCAGTTTCCCACCCCACCTGCTCCCTACCCCAAAGCACAGATACTGCACCTGGTGGCACTCTGTCATTCTCCATCTAATCCCGGCATGCTCCACCGAACAGCATTCTCCTCTCCCCCACCTGTGCCCTGCTGTCCCTTCCCCTTCCCTGGCCCCTCCAGACTGCTGCTATTCAACAATTTCAGGAGGTGGTGGTTGTTTTTTTTTTTTTTTTTTTTTTTTTTTTTTTTTTTTAGGGCGCAGTACTGCTATGGTCATTAGCGCCCGGTCCGTGGCTTAGGAAACAGTAAAAAACCAAAATTGAAAACCAGCAGCAATGGGAACGAAAGTCATAAAATTGGAGAAACTAAAAGCAGATAGAAGGCTTAAAAATCCACTACAAATTTCAGGAGTGACATACCACTTCGAAGAAATTTGTCTCTCTGTCTGAAAAATGATAGTCATAACCTTGAGCAAGCATTTTTGTTATTTCAGTAAGTGTTTGTTTTGTGTCACATATTATGCAGGAAGCATGTAACGAGAGTGAAAATGGATGCAGCATATCTGCAAGGCAGGGGTGATGGGCATCTGGATTCCTACACACTCATTCATAGGTGCAGTTATTATGTGAAAACGCCATCCCACTGCAGAGATTCACTGTGAACCACAGAATCTCCATGTGCGAGACAATGGTCATGAAGTCACTTGTCAAGGGAGAGACACAGAGAACAGAGCTAAATTACAAATGCAGATACTGATTGTGAGCTTCATTAAAGTTGTATGCTATAGAAAAATCTAACATGGAATGAATACAAAAGAGGTAAAATGCGTGTGCAATAAAGAAGCAGCATGTGAATTTATTTTGTGGTGACTGGTGGGCACGGACTTGGCATCTTCGAGAACAGTGTGCTGTCTTCAGATAGAGCAACACAGTCCAGTCAAACAAACAGAGTAAAGTAAAGGCCACCACTTGTAGCCTATATAGTCCACCTCATTACAATGCCCGAACAACAGTAGCGGCATTACATTCCAAAATGCATTCCAGTCAGACCCGAAGGAGGTGGTCATCATGTGTGTGAGCTGTGTTTCATTTTCCGAAGAATGTGTTGATCAAAAGCTAAATGTGTAATGGTCTTTTCATTTGCCTGCCTGCAACTCAATTTGTCACCTTTATGGTGAGTAGGAATCTATGTTTTTCCTTATACTGTTATTACACTCATCCTCATAAATAAAGGATAATGCTGATACATGGTGAAACAACGCAATGGTGGGCAGTTTGTGGGTTTAAATCACCTCGGGGTATGGCCATGCGGTGCATCTGACCTGCGGTCACCGCACGGTGGCGTTGGCAGCAGTTCACATACGCAGAGGTGTGTTGGTGCATGTCAGAGTACGGTGCAGCGAGTAAGTGTGCAGACGTTTTCAGACATGGTAATAGTGACAGTGTTGAGAATGGCTCAAAGAACACATATTGATGACATTACGAGGGGTAGAATACTAGGGCGACTGGAGGCTGGTCAAACACTGCAAGTCGTAGCACGGGCCCTCTGTGTGCCACAAAGTATGATCTCAAGATTATGGCAATGATTCCAGCAGACAGGAAACGTGTCGAGGCGCTACAGTACGGGACGTCCACAGTGTTCAACACCACAAGAAGACTGATCTCTCACCATCAGTGCCCGCAGACAGCCACGGAGTGCTGCAGGTAGCCTTGTTTGGGACCTTACTGCAGCCACTGGAACAGTTGTCTCCAGACACACAGTCTACAGACGACTGAACAGACATGGTTTATTCGCCCGCCCGGAGACCTGCAAGGTGCATTCCATTGATCCCTTGTCACACGAGAGCCCGTAAAGCCTGGTGTCAAGAACACAGTACATGGTCATTGGAACAGTGGTACCAGGGTATGTTCGCGGACGAGACCAAGTACAGTCTGAACAGTGATCCTCGCCGGGTTTTCATCTGGCGCGAACCAGGAACCAGATACCAACCTCTTAATGTCCTTGAAAGGGACCTGTATGGAGGTCGTGGTTTGATGGTGTGGGGTAGTATTATGATTGGTGCATGTACACCCTTGCATGTCTTGGACAGAGGAACTGTAACAAGTCAGGTGTATCGGGACATCATTTTGCACCAGTATGTCCGCCTTTTCAGGGGTTCAGTGTGTCCCACCTTCCTCTTGATGGATAATTATGCACAGTCCCACTGAGCTGCCAGCGTGGAGGAGTACCCCTTGAAACAGAAGATATCAGGCGAATGAAGTGGCCTGCCTGTTCTCCAGACCTAAAACCCGTCGAGCACGTCTCGGATGCTCTCGGTCGACATATCACTGCATGTCTTCAAACTCCGACAGGCACTGGTGCAAGAATGGGAGGCTATATCCCAGCAGCTGCTCGACCACCTGATCCAGAGTATGCCAACCCGTTGTGCAGCCTGTGTATGTGTGGACGGTGATCATATCCCATATTGATGTCAGGGTACAGGCGGAGGAAACAGTGGCGTTTTGTAGCGCATGTGTTTGGGACAGCTTTCTCAACTTATCACCAATACCGTAGACTTACAGATCCGTGCCGTGTGTGCCTATATTGTTAGTGCCAGTTTTGTGTAAGGCCAATTCTGCAATTATCCTTAATTTATGAGCATGAGTGTATTTACAGTATCATCTGCTGCATGGCTGCATTGCACTTCTCTCTGTTTTACACTTTTCTTCTCCTGGTGATGGATTTTCTTAATTGTAACAGTTACAATCTTTAGTAAAGGTGTCACTGCATAAAACGATTTCAGTTCTGAATACAAAGCGCAACTGAGGAATTTTTACATACATGTTCAACTTTTTGTCTCGCAGAAGCATAAAGCACGAGACACGTTGCCCGCAATCCGAGAGAGAGGCAGGCACAGCTCATTCCCCCCTCCCCGGAAAGTCTCCTTACCCCGTGGTCTACACAGCAGTCCGTCTCACTCCGTCCGCTCCCCACAACTCCCACTGGCAGTTGGAAAACTCACTGCAAATACACCGTACAGGAATAACGTGCGAGAGTGCCCCAGCAGAGTCACTCTTAACTCACCGCAAATCAGACAGAGGTAATTGCAGAAAAGGCAACCCACTAGAGAGAGCAGGGGAACCGCGAGACGACATGACTACGGCGTTACCGTGTGCCCGACCTCGTGGTGCCAGCTGCTGTGGGCGTGCTGGTGGTGGTCCACGTCGTCGGGCGGCGGGCTGCAGCGCCCCCCGGTGCCCCAGCAGCCGCAGTTGGCGCCGCCGTAGCAGGGCCGCCCGGCCCCGCTGCCGCCGCCCCACTCGGGCGGTGACTCGCCGCAGCGACAGCGCGGCACGGGCCAGCGCCCGGCCGCGGAAGCGCCCGCGGTGCAGGGCAGCAGCTCGGCGTCACTGCCGTCCGACGAGTCCGAGCTGTCGGCGACGGCGGACGCGACGGCGCCCGGCCGCTCCAGCAGGAGCTCCTCCAGCCGCTGCAGCTGGCTGAAGCACATCACCTCCGGATCCCCCACCGGTGTCTGCCTCAAGTCCAGCACCTGCCACACCCGCGAACAAAAATTAAAATACGGGACACCCGAGGGAAAAGGACCATTTTAAATCTGCACTACAGCGAGCTCTGGAGTATCCGAGTTAACGAGAACCTGACACCGAACAAATAGCAGATCAAAATCCAGACAATCGAAAACTGCTATTTATTATATTTACAAAACAAGCTACATTTCACATTTTAAAATCCTCTGCACACCAGACACATTAGTTGCCAGAAATAGACAATTTATTTACAAAACTACACTTACACTAAATTAATCCGTATCACTTTGAAACTTCCTGCAGGATTAAAACTGTGTGGCAGATAGAGACTCGAAATCGGGATCTTAGCCTTTCTTTCAGTTAACTTTTGGGATATATTTAGCCAATTTTTCTGTTTCTGCTCTCCATTCATTATCTTCCTGATGAAAGGGTCTCATTTTCCAGATAGTCAAAGCATTAATATAGTGGAATATGCTCGAATGACAGACCACCAGATTTAAGAACCTCAGTGTTTGCTGTAACAGGTTCCTCAATCACCTCTTATTCCCTCCACTGCCTATATATGCCTCATTTAGCTGCTCAAATGCCACATACCTGTGCAGATAGCCAAGTGTGTTAACCTGCCACTTAACAGACGCACAAAGGTGAGGCTGAATCAGATCGAATCTGCCTACATCTACTACGTGGCTACTCTGCACATCACACTTAAGTGTCTGGCAGAGGGTTCAGTGTCAGTGTGCGAACCATTCAACGAAATATCAGCAATATAGGCTTTCGGAACCAAAGGCCCACTCGTGTACCCTTGTCGACTATGCGACATAAGCCTTTACGCCTCACCTGGACCTGTCAACACTGACATTCGACTGTTGATAACTGGAAACATGTCGCCTGGTCAGACGAGTCTCACATCAAATTGTATCGAGATGGACATGTACAGGTATGGAGACAACCTCACAAATCCATGGATCCTGTGTGTCAGCAGGGGACTGTTCAAGCAGGTGGAGGCTCTGTAATGCTGTGGGGTGTGTGCAGTTGAAGCAATATGGGATCCCCGATATGTATAGATATGACTGACAGATAATACGTACTTAAGTATTCTGTCTGATCACTTGCATCCATTCATTCATGTCCATTGTGCATTAGGCACTTCCAGCAGGACAATGCGACACCCCACACGTCCAGAATTGCTATAGAGTGGCTGCAGGAACAGTCTTCTGACTTTAAGCACTTCCACTGGCCACCAAACTCCCCAGACATGAACATTATTGAGCAAATCTGGGATGCATGCAACATGCTCTTCAGAAGAGACCTCCAACCCCTCATACTCTCATGGATTTATGGACAGCTATGGTGTTAATTCCCTTCAGCACTTCTTAAGACATTAGTCGGGTCCATGTCACGTCGTGTTGTCGTACTTCTGCAAGCTCGCGGGGGCCCTACACAATATTAGGCAGGTGTATCTGTTTCTTTGGGTCTTCAGTGTGCAGTTCTCAACATCACAGGTGGATAATGGCTAAACTCATTGATGAACCCAGACCCTCTGAAACTTCAACACAGTTCTGTTTCGGACACAGGTTTTCATTCTGCAATCTACAGGATGGATGGGCAACGAATGAGTAACACTGCGCATGCGTGCATGTGCATGTGGGTTTTATTTGCATTGATTTTTGAACTTTATATATGTATTATTAATCTTATTATTTTCTTTACTACTACTTCTACTACTACTACTACTGCACATGTGATGCAATTCTTTCTTTATTTTTCTGTTCTGATTGTATGTTCTGTAAAACTACAAATGTATTCTATACATACTACGTTCAAAGAAATAAAGTGAAAGCAGACTGCCAAGACAACATTTCTACAAACTCCAGGAAATCTTTTTACATGTCACAAAAAGATCTACCATATAGTAGTTCCATGGTTGAGAGAGCAACCATGAATTTGGTACAGAGTTCATAGCAAGACAAGAATTTAAACTTATAGTGGGTGGATTAACTAGACACCGTACACGAGAGCCTCGGCAGAGCCTACGATGAATGTCCAGCGCAAGATGTTAAAATAATTATTGGAGACCTCAATGTACAGATTGGGAAAGAAGATCATTACCGTCCAGCAAAAGGTAAGCATAGCCTCCACGAATAAACAAACGATAACGGACAGAGTTGTTCAGTTTGCACTATAACATAACATGGTTGTAGGCAGCACAATGTTCCCACACAAAAGGACCCATAAAGCAACATTGTTAGCACTGATCAGCATACCTACAGCCGAAATAATCACGTAATTATTGACGGCAGGCATACATACCTACAGAGGACTTAATGTGGAGTCAGACCACTACCTCGTATCTGCAAAACTAAGAGCTCTAATATCTAATGCAAGGAAAGATGGAAAGGAAGATCTCAAAGAAAGTATGTGGCATCAAAGCTAAGTAATGAATAGCTTGCTGAAACGTACTCTGAGAAGGTTGTTTAGAATATTACACTATACACACCCTGTGTAAGTGGTAGTCTGGATCAGGAATAGAGTTCTTGCAGGGACACAGTCACTAAGGCAGCAGAAGAAGTGCTAGGGAAAGAAGGAAAACGACCACGGAATTCCTGGTTTGATGAAGATTGTAAAATAATAAGACATGAAAAAAAAACTTGGCTTATAGGAAAATGCTTCAGAAATCTTTTACACATTTAGTGGTAAGAAGTTATTAAGATAAAAGTAGAGAAGAGAAGAAACTGCTTTGGAAGAAGAAAAGTGAGAGGGAAGAAAGCAGACTGAAGAATTGGAGACAATTGAAAAATCAAATGATGTCAGAAAATTCTATCAGAAAATTAATGGTGAAAGAAGAACACTTCAGCTGCATATTAATATATGTAAAAGGAAAAATGGGGAATTACTAACTGACGATCAAGACGATAGAATATCTTAGTGAACTGTTGGATGCTCCAGAGCCCCCTATTGAAGAGATCCTAATCCACCCTGAAGAAGATTAGGAGGCCATAGTCACCCCCCTTCCTACCACCCCCCCCCCCCCCCAACCCCCCTCTCTCTCTCTCTCTCTCTCTCTCTCTCTCTCTCTCAAGGACAAGTAGACAACCAACTGAAGAACAAAGCATTAGGGACTGGTAACCTAATATAAAGACTATTGAAAGCTGGATAAGTTGAGTTAAATGGCAGAGCATACAAGCTTTTGCGCCGTATCTGGGAAAAGGAAGAGTTGCCAGATGAATGGAATGACAGTGTGTTTGATGCACAAGAAAGGAGATATACACTCCTGGAAATGGAAAAAAGAACACATTGACACCGGTGTTTCAGACCCACCATACTTGCTCCGGACACTGCGAGAGGGCTGTACAAGCAATGATCACACGCACGGCACAGCGGACACACCAGGAACCGCGGTGTTGGCCGTCGAATGGCGCTAGCTGCGCAGCATTTGTGCACCGCCGCCGTCAGTGTCAGCCAGTTTGCCGTGGCATACGGAGCTCCATCGCAGTCTTTAACACTGGTAGCATGCCGCGACAGCGTGGACGTGAACCGTATGTGCAGTTGACGGACTTTGAGCGAGGGCGTATAGTGGGCATGCGGGAGGCCGGGTGGACGTACCGCCGAATTGCTCAACACGTGGGGCGTGAGGTCTCCACAGAACATCGATGTTGTCGCCAGTGGTCGGCGGAAGGTGCACGTACCCGTCGACCTGGGACCGGACCGCAGCGACGCACGGATGCACGCCAAGACCGTAGGATCCTACGCAGTGCCGTAGGGGACCGCACCGCCACTTCCCAGCAAATTAGGGACACTGTTGCTCCTGGGGTATCGGCGAGGACCATTCGCAACCGTCTCCATGAAGCTGGGCTACGGTCCCGCACACCGTTAGGCCGTCTTCCCCTCACGCCCCAACATCGTGCAGCCCGCCTCCAGTGGTGTCGCGACAGGCGTGAATGGAGGGACGAATGGAGACGTGTCGTCTTCAGCGATGAGAGTCGCTTCTGCCTTGGTGCCAATGATGGTCGTATGCGTGTTTGGCGCCGTGCAGGTGAGCGCCACAATCAGGACTGCATACGACCGAGGCACACAGGGCCAACACCCGGCATCATGGTGTGGGGAGCGATCTCCTACACTGGCCGTACACCACTGGTGATCGTCGAGGGGACACTGAATAGTGCACGGTACATCCAAACCATCATCGAACCCATCGTTCTACCATTCCTAGACCGGCAAGGGAACTTGCTGTTCCAACAGGACAATGCACGTCCGCATGTATCCCGTGCCACCCAACTTGCTCTAGAAGGTGTAAGTCAACTACCCTGGCCAGCAAGATCTCCGGATCTGTCCCCCATTGAGCATGTTTGGGACTGGATGAAGCGTCGTCTCACGCGGTCTGCACGTCCAGCACGAACGCTGGTCCAACTGAGGCGCCAGGTGGAAATGGCATGGCAAGCCGTTCCACAGGACTACATCCAGCATCTCTACGATCGTCTCCATGGGAGAATAGCAGCCTGCATTGCTGCGAAAGGTGGATATACACTGTACTAGTGCCGACATTGTGCATGCTCTGTTGCCTGTGTCTATGTGCCTGTGGTTCTGTCAGTGTGATCATGTGATGTATCTGACCCCAGGAATGTGTCAATAAAGTTTCCCCTTCCTGGGACAATGAATTCACGGTGTTCTTATTTCAATTTCCAGGAGTGTATTTAAATGCAGCAAATACAGAGGCATAACACTCCTAAATATTGCATTTTAAGTATTGTCAAATATCGTGTTTGAAGTAGACTCTCACCCACAGCAGAAAACATTATTGGAAGTTATCAGTGTGGGTTCAGACCAGGAAAGTCAACTGTGAATCAGATATTTACTCTCCCACAAACAGTAGAAAAGACCATGTTTTTATTGATTTCAAATCTTCATATGGCGCGATAAATTTGGCCTAACTTTATGAGGCAATACGGAAATTTTGAGTGCCTGAGGAGTTAGTGCATTTGACAGAAGTCACCCTAAGGCACCCCCTGTGTACTGTGTGAGTGCAGTATATGCTATCACCCCAATCTTCACACAAACTGGGCTAAGACAAGGGGTGAGCTTTCCTGCCTACTCTTCAATCAGGCACTTGGAAAAAGTGGTGCAAGGATCAGGTATCCAGACAAGAGGTACTATCTACTATAAGTCCGTACAACTGATGGGATATGCAGATGATATGGACCGAATGAGAACATTTAGAGATCTACAAAGAGCCTTCTCAGCTCAAAAACTGAGGGAGGAGAAGATGGGTCAAGAAAATTAATGAAGAGAAGACAAAGTACATATACAGCGTGGTCCATTGATCGTGACCGGGCCAAATATCTCAGGAAATAAGCGTCAAACGAAAAAACTACAAAGAACGAAACTCGTCTAGCTTGAAGGGGGAAACCAGATGGCGCAATGGTTGGCCCGCTAGATGGCGCTGCCATAGGTCAAACGGATATCAGCTGGATTTTATTAAATATGAACCCCCATTTTTATTACCTATTCGTCTAGTATGTAAAGAAATATGAAAGTTTTAGTTGGACTACTTTTTTCACTTTCTGATATATGGCACTGTAATAGTCACAAACATATGGCTCACAGTTTTAGACGAACAGCTGGTAACAGGTAGGTTTTTTAAATTAAAATACAGAACATAGGCACGTTTGAACATTTTATTTCGGTTGTTCCAATGTGATAAATGTACCTTTGTGAACTTATTTCTGAGAACGCATGCTGTTACAGCGTGGTTACCTGTAAATACCACATTAATGCAATTAATGCTCAAAATGATGTCTGTCAACCTCAATGCATTTGGCAATACGTGTAACAACATACCTCTCCCCAAGGAGTAGTTTGCCTTCCATAGTGTTCGTACATGCATTGACAATGCACTGATACATGTTGTCAGGCGTTGTCGGTCGATCATGATAGCTAATATACTTCAACTTTCCCCACAGAAAGAAATCCGGGGATGTCAGATCTGGTGAACGTGCGGGCCATGGTGTGGTGCTTCGATGACCAATCCACCTGTCATGAAATATGCTATTCAATACCACTTCAACCGCACGCATATTGGAAGTACATCCCCATTCTGTCATGCAGTGAAACATCTTGTAGTAACATCGGTAGAACATTATGTAGGAATTCAGCGTACATTGCACCATTTGGATTGCCATTGATAAAATGGGGGCCAATTCTCCTTCCTCCATAATGCCACACCATACATTAACCCGCCAACGTCGCTGATGCTCCACTTGTCGCAGCCATTGTGGATTTTCCATTGCGCAATAGTGCATATTATTCCGGTTTACGTTACCGCTGTTGGTGAATGACGCTTCGTCGCTAAATAGAACACGTGCAAAAAATCTGTCATCATCCCGTAATTTCTCTTGTGCCCTGTGGCAGAACTGTACACGACGTTCAAAGTCGTTGCCGTGCAATTCCTGGTGCATCGAAATATGGTACTGGTGCAATCGATGTTGATGTAACATTCTCAACACTGATGTTTTCGAGATTCCAGAGTCTCGCGAAATTTGTCTGCTACTGATGTGCGGATTAGCCACGACAGCAGCTAAAACACCTACTTGGGCATCATTATTTGTTGCAGGTCATGATTGACATTTCACACATGGTTGAACACTTCCTGTTTCCTTAAATAATGTAACTACCCGGTGAATGGTCCGGACATTTGGATGATGTCATCCAGAATACCGAGCAGCATACATAGCACACGCCCGTTAGGCATTTTGATCACAACAGTCATACATCATAATGATATCGACCTTTTCCGCAATTCGTAAATGGTCCATTTTAACACGGGTAATGTAACACGAAGCAAATACGGTCTGCACTGGCGGAATGTTGCATGATACCACTTATACATTTGTGACTATTATAGTGCCATCTATCACGAAGCGAAAAAAGTGGTCCAACTAAAACATTCATATTTCTTTACATACTACACTAATATGTAATAAAAAATGGGGGTTCCTATTTTTAAAAATGCAGTTGATATCCGTTTGACCTATGGCAGCACCACCTAGCGGGCCAATCATAGCGCAATCTAAATTCCCCCTTCAAGCGAGACAAGTTTCGTTCTTTGTAGTTTTTTCGTATGATGCTTATTTTGTGAGATATTTGGCCCGATCACGATCAAGGGATCACCCTGTATAATGGAACAAATCAACCTTTACAGCACACAGTAACCCATAACACAACGACTTTCGCACGAGTGGAATGTTTCACTTATCTGGACGCAAAGATAGAAACAAATGGCGGCACTGACTGAAATTATGGCCTGCATAGTGCTTTTAATTGATGTTATTTTGGAGTGCTGTGACTTTTTAAACCCAAGCTTGTATCACGAGTGACTAAGTGCCGACTCTATAACACTCTGATATGCCCAGTACTTACGTATGGTCCAGAAACATGGACAGCTACAGAGCAGGGTGAAAGTAGACTGAGATCACAAAAGAAATACACTGAGTAGAATCTTTGGACCTGTGTATGAAAATGGGAGTTGGCGGAGGCGAAGGAATGCCGAGCTTTGTGACTGCTGTAAGGAGGATGATGTGGTCAACTTCATAAAGTTGTGTAGATTGAGATGGGTTGGACAAGTAATACAACTTGATGAGAGAGATCCTGCAAGGAAAGCCTGCTGCACTGAACCTGCAGCAACAAGAGCAAGAGGACGATCAAGGTTGGAGAAGACACTGCACGAGTTGGTTGACATAACTGGAGGTCTACCGTGAAATCCATAGAGAAATGGTGGAACATTGTCAAAGAGGCTAAGTACCATCTTGGGATGTAGTGTCAATGAAGAAGAGAAAGATATAACAGTTCCATGTGTAAGCAGTTAAAAAAAAAATTCTTAATTCAGATATGAGCCCAGGACTTTTGGTACAACAACCTAACGCTCTACCAACTTACCCACAGCAGCAACGTGCACATCTTCAAAAACACACGTTTCCTGTGTTCTGGTAATTCTGGTGTTACTTTTATTAATGTTTGCATCCATTCTGCTGGACGACAGCACACAGAACGCACTAGATTGGAATTTTGGTTGATACTTTATAGACATACAACATTTGGTACAGATCTGAGTGGCATCTGGCAGTTTGGATGTAAGTCATCTGTCTACAGGTGCCGCAGTGACGTTATGGCATTCTCAAACTGACGTGAGTTTAGGCTTGCCGCCATTGACACCAGTCCCGTGGCAGCTGGTAAATTGTAACAAACAGAAGATTGAGCTGTTGGGACATTTTACGGCATCTGCCCCGTGCAAGTCAGTGGTTCGTTCCATTATATTTTTGGTGGTTGCTGATGCCAGTATTGAAAACTTTTTTTGGAGGGATGCATTTCAGGCATCTGGATTTTCTGTCACCGATACAGTTTACCCTGTGTCCGATCAGGCACCGTATTCTCAGTTGGAAATACTGTGTGAGGAGTTGTCAGACTTGTTTTCAGAAGGTATAGGGTGTGCTATGAATTGTTTTTGCTCATACTTCTTTAAAATCCAAAGCTCGGCCTCATTTTTATGTGCGCGTCCTATTTCTGTCACCCTGAGAGGTCAAGTGAAAGCAGAATTGGACATATTTCAATCTCTAAGGTGATGCAACCTGTTATGGCACACGTATGGTAATCTCCGCTGGTTGTAGTTCAGAAGCCGTCTGAGAAACTCTGCCTCTGCGGCGACTTCAGTACTACTGGCAACACGCAGTCGATCGTGGATACACAGCCTCTCAGGAAAATATCAAGTGGCCAGTACTTTTCTAAAATTTATTTGTCTGAAATATGTCTGCATATTCCCACGGATGAAGAGTCTAGGCAAGTTCTGATTTTGAATACCTCTTTTGGTCTCAATATTTGCACCCGTATTGTTTTACAGCAATTTTAAGAGCAATTGACTATGCCTGTCCTGGGTTGCATTAATTATCTGGATGATACTGTAATCATGGGCTCCTCCATGACTAATCGCTTGAAAAATTTGTGCACTGTTTTCTGTCTCTCGTCCGCAGGTTTACTGTAAAACCTCGCAAAATCTCAGTTTTTTCAACCCTCTATTGTTTATTTATCTGGGGTTAAAGATCTCGTGAGAAGGTTTCACCCTCTGCCAGACCACATTTCTGTTACGTCCACACCCCACCTCTCATCCACAAAGGAGCTTCAGGCCCTCCTGCAGAAGATAACCTTCTACCATAAATTACTGCCGGGATGGCAACAGTGACCTTCCCATTGCACAACTTGTTGCACAAGAATGTACCACTTTGCTGGAGTCCGGGTTGCGAATTTTCTTTTCAGATGTTGAATTTCAAACTATTCTTGGCCCCTTGTTTAGCTATGTTCCCTCTGGACCAGCACAGAGTTTTGCCTCACACTATAGCCTCGGTGCAGTCATAGTGCACAGACTTGTTGAAAGCTTTGAACAAACTATTGCTTCCACTTCAATCTCTCACTCCAGCCCAGCAATGTTACTCTGAGGTGGAAAAAGAGGCTCTTGCCATAGTCTATGCTTAACAGAAATTTCATGTTTTTTATACGGCTCCAAGTTTCACCTTATTACTGCCCATAAACTGCTGGTTTCCTTGTTTAACCCTCACATTCCTTGCTTTACAAAGCAGCACACCGTCTACAAAGCTGGGCACTGTTGTTGTCTCACTACAATTATGAAATCCATTTTCGATCTATGTTTAAACATGCCAATGCGGACACCTTGTCCCGCCTTCCTGTGGGTCCCGATCCTGACTTCGATCACAAAGAAACGCTTTGCTTACATCTCGATATTGAAATGCAGGCAGCAGTCGAGGGTTCCTCAGTTATGAGATCGTGCACAGCAGCTGCTGTCGGTGCCGATCTGATTAAGCAACGGACAAAAATAATAAGTGATGAATATGACTAAATTACTTTTTTACAACAATCTTCATTTTAAATTCAACCTGTGCTTGAAATCTGTTCCCAGTGGGACAACTATTTATGTGAGCATAAAAAACATCTCAATTTGCAAAGTTTGTAATAATTTTTTTGTATTTTGGTATGAATAAACAAGTCTGATGCTGACAGAAGTAGTTGTATTGCTGTAACGGCTACAGTCGGTACCGGCAGCTTCCTCGGCCCAGGCAGCCTGTCAACTTCAGAGAGCAGGTGACACACTTGTCAATTGTGTCAACATACTCATAAATAAAAGCAGACTTAATAGTTAAAATTTTTAAAAATTACAGAAATGTTAAGTTTGAAACAATTGAAATTTATTCATATATTCTAGTAATATTGTCTCTGAGCAGAGTATGGAAAACTAAATTCAGTTGTGACCGTAACGAGTGAATATCGGCGCAAAGCAACGCACTGCCTTCAGACTTCTCAGAAATAGCTAATCCTGTCAGCCATCGTGCCAACAGTCTCCTCAAACTGACTGATTAATACTTCCCGTTTCACTGACACAAAAACCTTCCAAACATTCACATCAAGTTAAACGCACTTCAAGACACCTCAATAGGTGTGACAGACAAAACAAAGTTGCACAAAGTAAGCACAAACCTCCAAGCTCTTGAAGCCAAACCGGCAGGAGAGGCTGATGTACGGGAGCGAGTCGACGATGCCGGGACACTGTGTGATGCGGAGTACCTTCAAGTGAGCGCACTTGCTCAGTGCCATCAGTGAGTGTGAATAGAACCATGGGCACCTGTACCAAGCACAAACACAAACCAGTCACAAACTAAATGTGCACATGCAGACGCTGCTGATTCCCATTTCTGACATTGTACTGCTGCTACTACTACTACTACTACTATTACGAAACACACACACACACACACACACACACACACACACACACACACTCACTCACACACTCTTACTCTCTCTCTCTCTCTCTCTCTCTCTCTCTCTAGAGGGAAACATTCCACGTGGGAAAAATATATCTAAAAACAAAGATGATGAGACTTACCAAACAAAAGCGCTGGCAGGTCGATAGACACACACAAACAAACACAAACATACACACAAAATTCAAGATTTCACAACCAACGGTTGCTACATCGGGAAAGGGGGAAGGAGAGGGAAAGACGAAAGGATGTGGGTTTTAAGGGAGAGGGTAAGGAGTCATTCCAATCCCGGGAGCGGAAAGACTTACCTTAGGGGGAAAAAAGGACAGGTATACACTCGCGCACACACACACACACACACACACACACACACACACACACACACACACACACATCCATCCGCACATACACAGACACAAGCAGACATTTGTAAAGGTAAAGATTTTGGGCAGAGATGTCAGTCGAGGCGGAAGTACAGAGGCAAAGATGTTGTTGAAAGACAGGTGAGGTATGAGCGGCGGCAACTTGAAATCAGAAATTAGCGGAGGTTGAGGCCTGGCGGATAATCTGAACCATTACACCAACAACCTGAAAACAGCTTTCACATCCTGCAACTACCCTCCCGACCTGGTACAGAAGCAAATAACCAGAGCCACTTCCTCATCCCCTCAAACCCAGAACCTCCCTCAGAAGAACCACAAAAGGGCCCCACTTGTGACAGGATACTTTCCGGGACTGGATCAGACTCTGAATGTGGCTCTCCAGCAGGGATACGAATTCCTCAAATCTTGCCCTGAAATGAGATCCATCCTTCATGAAATCCTCCCCACTCCACCAAGAGTGTCTTTCCGCCGTCCACCTAACCTTCGTAACCTCTTAGTTCATCCCTATGAAATCCCCAAACCATCTTCCTTACCCTCTGGCTCCTACCCTTGTAACCACCCCTGGTGTAAAACCTGTCCAATGCACCCTCCCACCACCACCTACTCCAGTCCTGTAACCCGGAAGGTGTACACGATCAAAGGCAGAGCTACGTGTGAAAGCACCCACGTGATTTACCAACTAACCTGCCTACACTGTGAAGCTTTCTATGTGGGAATGACCAGCAACAAACTGTCCATTCGCATGAATGGACACAGGCAGACAGTGTTTGTTGGTAATGAGGATCACCCTGTGGCTAAACATGCCTTGGTGCACGGCCAGCACATCTTGGCACAGTGTTACACCGTCCGGGTTATCTGGATACTTCCCACAACACCAACCTGTCAGAACTCCGGAGATGTGAACTTGCCCTTCAGTATATCCTCTCTTCTCGTTATCCGCCAGGCCTCAACCTCTGCTAATTTCTGATTTCAAGTTGCCGCCGCTCATACCTCACCTGTCATTCAACAACATCTTTGCCTCTGTACTTCCGCCTCGACTGACATCTCTGCCCAAACTCTTTGCCTTTACAAATTTCTGCTTGTGTCTGTGTATGTGCGGATGGATATGTGTGTGTGTGTGTGTGTGTGTGTGTGTGTGTGTGTGTGTGTGTGCGCGCGCGAGTGGCTTTTTTCCCCCTAAGGTAAGTCTTTCCGCTCCCGGGATTGGAATGACTCCTTACCCTCTCCCTTAAAACCCACATCCTTTCGTCTTTCCCTCTCCTTCCCTCTTTCCTGACAAAGCAACCGTTGGTTGCGAAAGCTAGAATTTTGTGTGTATGTTTGTGTGTCTATCAACCTGCCAGCACTTTTGTTTGGTAAGTCTCATCATCTTTGTTTTTAAGATATATTTTTCCCACGTGGAATGTTCCCATCTATATATATATATATATACAGGGTGATTCAAAAAGAATACCACAACTTTAAAAATGTGTATTTAATGAAAGAAACATAATATAACCTTCTGTTATACATCATTACAAACAGTATTTAAAAAGGTTTTTTTTTCACTCAAAAACAAGTTCAGAGATGTTCAATATGGCCCCCTCCAGACATACGAGCAATATCAACCCGATACCCCAACTCGTTCCACACTCTCTGAAGCATATCAGGCGTAACAGTTTGGATAGATGCTGTTATTTCTCGTTTCAAATCATCAATGGTGGCTGGGAGAGGTGGCCGAAACACCATATCCTTAACATACCCCATAAGAAAAAATCGCAGGGGGTAAGATCAGGGCTTCTTGGAGGCCAGTGATGACGTGCTCTGTCACGGGCTGCCTGGCGGCCGATCCATCGCCTCGGGTAGTTGACGTTCAGGTAGTTACGGACAGATAAGTGCCAATGTGGTGGTGCTCCATCCTGCTGAAGTATGAATTGTTGTGCTTCTTGTTCGAGCTGAGGGAACAGCCAATTCTCTAACATCTCCAGATACTGTAGTCCAGTTACAGTAGCACCTTCGAAGAAAAAGGGACCAAAAACATTATTGGCTGAAATGGCAAACAAATGTACAATTAAATGAAACTTTATAGCTCCCTTAATTCGCCAACAGATGGTGCTTAGCTCTGCCTTTCGTCGTTGCAGAGTTTTAAATTCCTAAAGTTGTGGTATTCTTTTTGAATCACCCTGTATATACACACACACACACACACACACACACACACACACACACACACACACACACACCATTGTCAAGAAACCGTATTACATTCAACAGACTGTGCCTGCATACCAGTATAAAAAATTCTGAAAATGTAAAATCTGCACATGTGTACGACTTATTTACAAGCAGTAATCATTTGTCTCATTGTGCCTTGCTAGTCATTAAATGATTTTGTAAGGTACAGTATGTTACTACGAGATTTAGTGAACTACACACACCACCGTCTTATTTTATCATATTATCCAAATATTTTATGTGCTCATGGGCTCTAGTGTAAGCACTAGAACACAAAAATAACAAGAGACATAAAAGTGCTAGTCAGAAATTCCTAACTCTCATTAATGTAATAATAAGATAATGTAAATGTGATGCAATGATACACTATGTATTTCAAAACAAAATATTTATAGTTGAACAATTTTCTACTATTTTTATGGACCACTGATTATGCCCAACACAAACAGGCAAAGTGTTTGGTTAAAAACAATAATCAATTGCAAAAGGCAGAAAAAATTTATTCTTATATAAGAGATAAACATAACTGAAGAATACATTGTGAAGTAGATTCAGCAAATATTAACTCCTTTGCTTTATTTGCCCATCTACTGCTCAACAAAAGTTATATTTGGCAAGCGTAAAATTAAAGTGATACAATTCTTACTCACATAGCACCTTCTGGAAGAAACATTTCAGTACCACGCAGATACGCAAAAGTACTAAAAACTAACCCAGCTATCCAAATTAATAGTTCCTTGAAACTTCTTGGCAGATTAAAACTGTGTGCTGGACCGAGAATCAAACTCGGCATACTGACAGAAGTAAAGCTGTGAGGACAGGGCGTGAGTCGTGCTTGGGTAGCTCAGATGGTAGAGCACTTGCCCACGAAAGGCAAAGGTCCCAAGTTCGAGTCTCGGTCCGGCACACAGTTTTAATCTGCCAGGAAGTTTCATATCAGCGCACACTCCGCTGCAGAGTGAGAATCTCATTCTGGTAATAGTTCCTTCTTTGGGGACTAAATGGTTCAAATGGCTCTGAGCATTATGGGACTTAACTTCTGATGTCACCTAAGGACACCACACACATCCATGCCCGAGGCAGGATTCGAACCTGAGACCGTAGCAGTCGCGCGATTCCAGACTGTAGCGCCTAGAACTGCTCGGCCACTCCAGCCGGCTCTTTGGGGACTACAGAGGGATATGTCGTGGAGGTTAAAACAGAAGCACAGGTCTCTCTGACACTACGCAAGAACCGTCCACACTCAGGCTCATTGCACACTAGTTAGCAACGGTCACGTGTGCTCGCAGCAAGATCACAGCACCGAAACATTTTGGTGTGCAGGTAGCCACACTGGGCAATATTTGTGTAGCATTACTACATTGGAAGCCGACTGGTATAAATGTAGGCACAAGAAAGTAGGCAATGTTTTCCTGTTTCATTTACGAATACAGTAAGAAATGCAACAGCAGTTTTCGTTACGGCGTAAAGTAAAGTGCTGGCATGCCAGTCAGGAACAATACTATAGAGAGGGCTGTGAGAAGAGGTCAGCTTTGCTTGCTGACTAACTCCTCTCCAGGACAACGCGACAGCAGCGGTCCCTGTGTGAAGAGAACATAAGCGCCGCACACAACCGGTCACGGCCCTGTCGAAGAGCAGCCTCTGGATTACGCACTTGTATAGCAGCGACTTAGGATTGTTTATTCTGAAGAGATTTCTTATTTCGCATGTCACCCTTTGCTTGTGACAGATCTGTATAACACAAAGTTAAGTATTATAATTACCTTATCATACTGAAAACTCATTTATACGATTTGTTTGAATGTTGTCTAGCGATAGGTCGAGACAAAACTGTGGCCGAGGAATTCACCGTGGAGGTGTACGGGGTGGGTCCAGAGGACACATGGAAGTGGAAGCAACTGCGGTTCAGAGAGGATAGACCAGATGTGGATTACAGTTGTCATCCCCAATCAGGGCTGCAGTTATGGGAGATGGATTACCATGTTTGGAAACAGGAGATGGTAGTTTGGATGCTTAGGGGAGCTGCGAATATGGGTAGCATAATTGTTGCAGCCTGACCCCTGGTCTCCAAGAGTAAGCTGTTCACAAGGCTAGTTCGAAAGGCTCCTGTCACAAGTCAAGCCACGCAGTGGTGTATCAGGTACAGTATCCGCAATGCCGAGAGTGACGCCGAACCGTATGCCGGACTCCCATAATTGAGGCTTTGTAAAGGTGCAGAAGAATAGTGTGATTTAGGTGCACCCAGCACTTTCACTTAAGCTGGTGAGGATGGGAAATCCATGTCAATCTAAAATCAAAGACCAGTCCTTCCGAGCGATACGTTTCCACCACATTGAGTAACTGGTCATCGAGGTAAAGTTCTGGTTGTGGGTGAAGGGTACAATGTTGACAGAAGTGCATGACATGAGGCTTTGTGGCAGAAAATCAAAAGTCATGGGGTGAGGGCCCACACCCGTGCCTTCTGTATGGCACCTTGCAATCTATGTTCAGTGCCACCCATGCTAGAGGAGCAACAGTAGAGGCAAAAGTCATCGGCATACAAGGGGGGTGGTAATGAGGACGCCACAGCTGCTGCTAGACCATTAATGGCTACTAGAAAGAGAGGGATACAAGTACAGAGACATGTGGGACCCCATTCTCTTGGATGGGAGGGGGTGCTGTAAGAAGCACCAACTCAAACCCATAAAGTACGGTGCAACAGGAGGCTCTGGATGAAAATCTAGAGCGGACCTCTGAAACACCCCTCATGTAAAGTACCAAGGATGTGGTGTCATTTTGTGGTATCATAAGCCTTTTGTAGGTCGAAGAAGACAGCTATAAGATGTTGGCATCAGGCAAAAGTTGTTCAAATGGCAGACTCCAGGTAAAACAGTAGTGGAAAAGCCTCGGCAAAAATCACCCTGGGAAAGAGTCAGAAGACCCTGAGACGCAAGCAGCCAACACAGCCGCTGGCTCACTGTGGGATCAAGCGACTTACAGGTAACATTAGTGAGATTTACTGGGTGATAACTGTCCATCTCTACATGGTGCTTACCCAGTTCAGTAATGGGACAATGATGCTTTCTTACCATTGCGATGGGAACTCGCCCTCACTCCAGATGTGGTTAAAGTGTCAAGGATACGACACTGTGAATCCGCCAGTATGTGCTTGGTCATTTGGTTGTGGATGCGGTCTGGACCTGGAGCCATATCAGGGCAGTGGGCAAAGACACTCACGAATTCCCACTCACTGTCTGGGGCATTAGTGGCTCCACGTGGCACGTAATAAAAGATAATTGCTTTCACTCCAACTGCTGCTGGAGACTGATAGTCTTCAGACGTTGACGCTCGAGCATAGAACAGAGCGAAATGTTCGGCGATGGCGACTGGGTCAGTGTAGACTGTGCCATTCGAGGCTTTACCAGGTAAACCCGTAGGTGTCCGGTGTCCACTGATGTCTGATCTTAGCCCAAACCTGCGTAGAAGAGGTTTGTGGCACCATTCCCAGCATTCTCACTTCTGTCTTTTTATTAGGTGGCAGCCCTGGGCACAGAGCTGCTTAAAGGCAATGAGGTGCTCCACTGATGGGTCCGCTTATGGTGTTGGAGAGACTGCCTACAATCTCAAAGGGCCTCCGTGATTTCTGCAGACCACCAATGTACTGTCCTCCGTCAGGACGGGCCCGAGGAACAGGGGATCACAAAATCAGTTGTCGAATAGAGGGGAAAGCATCCCTGTCAGCAATGTTGGGAGGCCATCTGGGCAAGCATCCAGGGCAGTGACAATGACAAAAGGGACAGGATAATTGGGAAGTAGTCACTAACAAACAGGTAATCGTGAACCCTATAGTTAATGAATGGGGGAAGACAAGGGGGGCAAACAGAAAGGTCTATGGCAGAGAAGGTTCTATGTGCCACACTGAAGTGTGTGGGGGTACCAATATTCCAGAGGCAAAGGTCAAGTTCTGCCAGTAAATTTTCAAGGTCCTTACCACAGCCAGTCACTAAAGTTCCACACCACAAAGAGTTGCGTGCACTGACATCAGCCAAGATTAGGAAAGGTGGGGGAGCTGAGAAACCAATACAACCCTAATGTTCCGAGACACTTCACCATCAGGAGGAAGGTAAACATTGCAGATGGTAATATTCTGAAATTCCCTTACCCGAACGGCCACAGGCTCCAAAGGAGTATTAAGAGGCACAAGTTCACTATATATTATCTGGAACGTATCTGCACACTTCCAGATACCCTGTCATAGGTAGCACAATTTTTATAATACCCCCAGTATCCATGAAGGACTGGAGTCTGCATTGCTGGGAAACAAGTCTCCTGAAGGGCAATGCAGAAGGTAGATGATGTGCTTGAAAGATGTCATAGATCAGCCACATGGTGAAAAAACTGTCACAATCCCATTGGGGTATAATGCTGTCAATGTACAGTGAGGCCATGAAGGGATCAAGGGGGCACATTATGCCTTAGGATCACCTGTTGCCACTGGCTGACAGGTTATGGCGTCAATATATGTAAGTTCCGGTTTCCGTCATGTGGTGTCACCAGAATTTACACCTCGGCCACAGGAGTGGAAGAGGTAAGATCTGGTGGCATGACAGCCACCAGAATGGCCTCCTCTTTGGAGGACTTTTTCTTGTCTTTCCTTTCCTTAAAGAATTTTTACGATTGCCTGAGTTCCTCTGCATCAGTTTCAGGTAAAGACTAGCAGTCCTTGGCTCCTTTAGCGAGTGTCTGGTGCCTAGTTATAGACCAGTGGAAACTTAGTATGAAAGTGTCCCGAGGGGCCCCTGACTGGCAACTGAAGGGTGATCTGTTTGTGACAGGGAAGTAGGGACCAACATCAGTGGTGAGTGGGAAGCCATTGATCCCAAAATGGATGTGGGGGAAGCAGCAAGAGGGGAGCCCCCAATTATCACGGGGGCAGGCACGGTTGAGCGACCCTAAGGGTCCATTTTAGGAAGTGTAACGGGTGGGAGTACCGTCGCTGAAGTGGGCAAAGTCATTATAGCTGTAGCACACGTCATTAGTTGACATATAGGGTGCAGCGGCTCTTACTTTTACTTGCCTTCTTGATAACTGAGTTTGTCCGGAGTCTTGTATTCTTGAATTTTCTATTCTCTCTGGAAAAACGAGTGCAATCTGGTGAGCAATGAGAAGGGTGCTTTCGACTGCATCGGTACACTATCTTCTTCACCTTTTCAGGTAATTAATCACCCTCAAAGGCCACAGAAGCCTCTGGTAGCAATCGTACTGTCTGCTAGCCCCCTAAGTACACAACAGACAAACTGTACACCAGATCACTCCAAGCTGGCATGTAGTTTCTCATCAGATTGTACGAGCAAATCTCTGTGGAAAATGATGCCCTGAACTAAATTTAAATTGTCATGGGGAGTGAGGGTCACTAGAGTGTAACCCAGCTTGTTACAAGCAAGCAATACCTGCGACTAGGAAAGGGATGTCATTTTAAAAAGAACTGACCCACTTTTCTTTTTAGAGATGGCTCTCACTTCCCCAAACTTGTCTTCTAAGTTCTCCACATAGAAAAAGGGCTTTGTGGCCAAGAACTCACCATTACTCCTCGTCCAAACCAAGTATTGCATGGAGTATTGCTCTAGTTGCTGCTCAGCCCTGCATTTGTCCCATGGCAGAGCCAGAGAATGGAACATTTTAGAGTCTTATCTCTCTGCATTGAAAGAGGGCTGTCCTTTCATAGAGACTGCTGGGGTCGTATGGCCACCAGTGGGAGGTAACGTCATCCACTTCATTTGTGGCTGATTGTCCACGGTACCACCCACTCCGAATGAGTGCTCTTCCCATGGGCGCCACCCAGCTTCAGCAATGGCTACCTGGCTAGTAATCCACTGCTGGAAGTCCCCATCCCCCAGCCACGATGAGCACATACACCTCTGTACGCATGAGGAGTTTTCAGCTCAGACACCAACAGTGCGATCCCTGCATGGTCAGGAGGCTACCACCATGCAAATACTTGACGACCCCCCCCCCCCCTATGGAATGGCTACTGTGCTGTGTTTTGGGTGTGTTTCTGAATTAAAGGCAAGGGTGCATAAATGGAAAGGCACAAAGGTGGAGAACACACCTCACTGGGCAACTTTCCCTGCACAATCCGCACTTCTGGAGAATTTTGAAAATTGGTGACAGGTTAAACCCAACAATGAGGACTGTGTTTATTTAACGAGATGTTGTAGAATAAGTTGGAAGAGGAAACTTGAGGCCAATCATAAAGCAGGTCCAAGCAGGGTCATCACCAAGAAAACCATTCAATACAGAAGCAGAGGGAGAAAGGGATAGTGGAAGTATAAGCATGCAGCACGGAAAGGAAGTAATGCTTCAAAATCTGGGACCCCGTGGTAGCCAAGCACATGCAAAAGCTTTGTGAACCCCCTGGGGAGTTGGTGAATGGACTAATGTCGGTGTGGGAGAAACAGCGTGCTGTAATCGAGTATCGAATTCGAAGAGTTCATCCGCATATGGAATGCGACAATGCCAGACCACATGGCTACTGTGACATCTGAATCACTCCCGACACCTCAGGTTCACTGACACTGGTCATCCTCCTCATGATCCTGACTTGGCCCCCTCCAATTTTCATCTGTTCCCAAGTCTTTAAGAATGGCTTCAAGGATTTCACTTTGACAGTGGTGAAGCAAGCAAGCAGAAGCAATGTTATAGTTCCATAGACAAAGTGAAACATTCTACAGTGATGATACCAATGAACTAGTCTCTCGTTCAGAGAAATATGTTCATCATCAGGGTGACTATATTGCAAAGTAAATACGTACACATGAAGAATAAAGATGTAAAATGTTAGTAACATCTGTTTCATTTACCGCGTTGTAAGAGGTTTCACATTAAAAAATTCGGAAGCATTACTTTTCAGCACACCCTCGTACATTTCACATAAGAACCACAAAGATAAAAGAAATTAGGCCACATAGGGAGGCATACAGACAGTCCTTTTTCCCCTCACTATTTGCAAGTGGAACAGGAAAGGAAATGACCACTATGTTACAAAGTACCCTCCATCACACACCACATGGTGGCTTGCGGAGTATGAATGTAAATGCAGGGATGCATGGCAAATGTGTGCACTTCACAATAGAATCTCTCAACATTTACACCAACAACCTCTCCCAGGCTTTCCTCACCCACAATTACCCCACCCTCTGACAAATACAGTTCCGACTTCCCAAGCAGAAAGACAACCCCCCCCCCCCACCACCACCACCACCACCACCACTGTCACCCTGGAATGCCTCAAACTTCACTCTACCCAGACAATGAGTTTCTTGAGTCAATCACTGAAAAGAGTTACTATGTGGCTGACAGCCTCCCCATACCAATCCCATATCTGCCATCTCAAATGCTGGAGGTGGGAACTCGCATTCTGTCAGAGCCTCACACCCATACATCCTCCTGGACCTAATCTCTATTAACACAGCTCCCACTCTTTTCTGTTATACTTTTTATTCAGCTATGTATTTATTACTAATATGCCACCTCTTGACTCCTTCCGCACTAACCTTTACTACCATCGATCGTATTAAAGGAGAATCCTCCTAATCCCAGCGTCCAAGTGACCTAGTCCACAATTCCAAGAAAGGAACTACTAAGGGGCCTATACGAGCACCAGTTTATCGGCAGACCAACTGACTAACCAATTTCATTTCTCGGCTACAAATGTCATGACCGACAGCAGTCCGTGACTAAAGCACTGACCTGTTCCTATAACTAGTTGCGAAGTGTTTTATGTTCATTGAGGTTATCTTGTACGAGATGCCACTCGGCATTACTCTGACACAAAGAGTGGGACTTTCCATGACTGTTTAAGACTTAACATGGCCAAAAAAAGCCAAGAGAAAGCTGTGGACTGAGAAATGGCTAATGCAAAGGAAGAAATTTACCCAGACTCTTACTTAAGGAGCTGAAAACTGAAGAGTTTCAGAATTATTTAACAGATGACAAAACTGCTTTTTGGAGCTGCTGTTTGTCATCAAACCACATGTGGTAAAATAGAATTGTCTTGAGAGAAGCTGTACGCTGAAAGGAGAGGTTGTTAGCTGTATTACCATTCCTAGCACTGGCAGAAGTTCCAAGGACTTCAAATTCAGTGCAGTTGTATCCCCACAATTACTACCTAAAATGATTCTAGAAACCCACATTGTGATGTATAGTTGTGTGATGAACTACATCACGGTAAAGCAAAACAAATAAAACACAATGTTGATGCAAATCTCGTGTACTTATAATGTAAGCAGCATAAAAGATGTCACCTACAAGTCTAAGGAACTAATTTAAAATTAGAAGCAGAAAGGCTACAAATGCTGGTGGTGCAAATCATGTAATAAATAGACCAACACATACATAAAAAATGAAGCATTTAGCAGCTTTTAGCATTGTGAAAGTAGTCCTACTCTTTGGTCTTTATAGCTGAAGACTTGGTGATGGGCTGGATTTTTTTTAACACTTCTAACAAAGAAGCAAATGTGTTTTTACCAACAGCTCACCGGCTGTCCATATTTACTCTGTCTTCCACTTTTCAGATTTCATTTCCGATAAGAATCGGAAAAGAAACCCACAAACTGAAAAACAGATAGACGGGTGCTCTTACCAAACCGACCATCCAATGAGAAACATCAGTCAGACTGTTGGCTAACATGCCTACATACATCCAATTTATCAGTTTTTCAGTCAGTAAGAAGGTATGTGTGTTGAGCCCTTTGTCTCTGTTAGGTAATATGTCACTCTCACTTCTGTACCGTCTATTGACAGTACTACACATTTTACCTTGCTAAGCAAAGCAACTCTATGTCAAATATTTTCTGCTTAACCATGCCCAAAGTCCTGCAATATTAACTAAGGACAATATTTTCTGCTGTTAAACATATTTATTCACCACAATCACGATTTCAACTTACTGCGCCATTTCCGAGCAGTGCTCACTACAAAGTCTGTCAATGCATCATTCTTCTTACGAGGATAATGTCCTTTCTCTATCACGATAACATTCTACATTTATAATAAGACATGAATCTTCACTTTTTCTAAAACAGGCTATTTTCATTGTGTCAATCGCTGTCCTTAGTATCTTACATTTTTTGGGAATGTCACTCACCATCAGATCATTTTTCACTGGACTGAAGTCTAAATCAGGGCCAGTGAAGTCACTGTGGTGACTATCTATTGCTCATAGGTTGGCAGCACATCAGTTCACATGTCCAATGCGATGATTCTTTGACGTGAGAGACGAAAAGAGAGAGAACATATTTCTACTGCCAAAACAAAAAAAAGTGTCTCGTTTGCTGTTTTTCGGTTTATTAGTGTGTTTTGAGAGAGATATTTTGTGAATATGGCAGTGCATGCGACAAAGTTAACTGGTTTAAGTCATTTAGTTCTGCATGACACTGTTGGCCATTGGTGGGTGTCTCACGGATTAAATGGGCAAACGCGAAAATGTATCAAATGTCATGAAATGGCCACGCAATCAATCTGTGCAAACTCACTAAGTACATCAACTTTTTTTTATTGTTATTAAGTCAATGGGGAAGGTAGATGGATCAATGACATATACTAATGAACACTGATACACCTACCTCCTCACATGATTTAATTAAGAAATACTGATCCACTAACTCGATGTGCTCACACAGACTGACTGCATAGCAACAAAGAACAGAGAACTATTTCACTGCTTTATTTTGAATATGTTGTGGGTTGCAACGCTATCCTTTGTTTGCAGATACTAGCGCAGCTTATATAGCTGTGACACACAAGGAGCAATTAAATTTATAATCCTCATTTAGAGCAATGTTTCACCCTTTCTTGTGAATGTGTTACATTGAAACACTTTGTCTGCCTGCAGCTCTCCCACTGACTGCATAAAACACCTTCTGTTCTAATCATATATCCTGGCAAGTTCGGACAACATTGCTCCACAAAACACGTAAGTACACCACCGGACCTATTCCAACATCAGTTTTAATTGGTGAAAATCAACATATTTCTCAAATTTAACATCAGGCGATTGCACACTGGAAATTACGCGCACAGACAACAGATTCAACAGTAATTATTACACGGAGCACAACATTCTTTTACAGAGGTGATGAATATCCCATCTTCTTATATATGTGCAATATATACACACAACTGACATGAGAACATTACCTTCTCAATAACTGGATCGCACTGATAAACTTCACTACAAGCTCGCTCTGGCGTGGCACAAATAGGCCGAAATAGTGATTGACAATGGAACCCTTACTATCTCTCAATCTATCAGTTTTTCCCTCGACAGAAATACGGAAGTGGCACCTGTTGAGCTCCAGTTCCTGCAGGTGGGCGAGTGCAGTGTGGAAGCCCGAGAAGTACGAGTCGCCCGGCTGTGTGCCCACCAGGCCACAGCGGCGGAAGGAGAGGCGCTCGAGGCGGCGCGGCAGCGTGCCCGGGCAGACCTCACGTGCGTCGATGCGGTGGTCCCGCAGTACCAGCGCCTTCAGGTTCGGACAGCGCGCCTCCAGTCTGGCGACGAACTCCGCCGACAAGTAGTCGCCGACTCGTGGCAGTAGTCTGCTGACAGGCGAACTGCACTATAGTCTACAATAGAGGAAAATTTTGAGGTGAAAATGAACTTCCAAATCTCTGTCAATTCAACCTTTCCTTAAAACTCCAGTTTTTGGTGAAATAGTCTAGTGACATATGCAGAATTTTTTGCAATAAAGTTCCCACTTCACATGAATGATTACATAAAATAAGACTCGTTGTTTCATAACAGAGAAGTTCAGAATGGTAGTCACTCCACTCCAAGAAGTTTGTGTTTGCGAAAGTTTCGTATTCTTTGAAGTAACTTTACTTTCGAACAGTACAGTCCGTCTAAAAGACATCATTTTGGTGTAGAAATGATTGTTTATGTATGACTGTGAAATGAGATTTATACCTGACTTTGTAGTTTACATTAGGGCAAAGTGTGATACAGTAGTCATCAAGGACTATTTGGGAATTATACTTCTTCAGTCTACAGAATATAGAAACAGATAAATCAGCAAAGCTCCTCAGTATTAACTTGGGAGACAAATACGAATTTTATATGCACAGAGCTAGCAAAAGTCGGTAATTTCCAAGAATGATTGCCTATCGAAGTTGGAGGGCTCCAAACGATACATATCAAAGATGCGATAGCAAATCGATTATGGAAGTCTCGTGGCGATTGTTATGATAAATTATTTGTGAACGTCATTTTTATCAGTTTTGCGTTGTTTCTTCAGTTCGAGTACATTACATTCCCACTGTAACTGATTGTGATTCCATTGGGAAATTGACACAGTTTCTCTTAATACCGAGTGTGCTGCTTCTCAAGTTTCTTCTGCGGATTGCCTCACATGGAAAACTCTAATTGCATGCATATCCAGTATAGACAAATGTTTGACTTTTTGCCAGAAATATGGACTTCTGCCAGGCAACGAAAGGAGAGAGTGTGTCGACTGTGGTGCTGCGAAGTCTGTGAAACTGCGTAAGAGGAGTGTGGACACAGATTTCATTGCAATTTCATTGCGGACTTTGCAGAAAGCACACCAGCGTCAGAAAAAATACGTGGTTCGAGTCCTCTAAATTATCGATTCAGACTAGCGTAATTCTTGTGTCGTGCTGGATTCGAGATTATACTTTGCAGGCCACAGCATCAGAAACTGAGCTATCGCCAATACCGTCTGTGACTACTTCGGGTTTTGCCGAGAAGGGTGCTATGTGACAGTGACAAATGACAGTGTGCCAATTGGTGGAAGTTGACGAGTCTCATATTGCTAGACGAAAGAATCAGAGAGGACGACCTTCTAAAAGTGAAGTAGATCATATTTGGGTTTTTGATGGGATAGAAAGGGAGTCACGCAAGTGTTTCGTTGTGAGGGTATTGTCCCAAGACAATGTGACTTTAATGGGTCTCGTAAAACATTTCGTACTGCCTGAACAAAAGTCATCACAGACGGGTTTCAGTCGTACCAGACTCTCAAAGCTGAAGGGTTCGAACACGAATTCATGAATCACTCTGTGGAGTTTGTCTCTTCAGATGACGCAAGTGTCCATACCGAGAATATAGAACGGCTGTGGAAGTCTGTCAAGTCTACCATAAAAAGAGAAGAGCGTCCAGGACAGAGGGACGAACTGTATTTGTTGCAGTACTTACACTTTCACAACTTGCGTTTGCAGGAGAAAGTTGACGCATGCGACACTCTGCCGACAATCCTGCGCGATATTGGCAGAGTTTACCCTGGGTACGGGAAAAAAGGAATTGTCCCTGCAGTTTATACATCACACGGACTATCACAAGACGATAACACCGACGACAACTAAGGTAAGTTGTCTCCTTTCAATTTGCAAGTGCTTCTCTAACGCTTTTCTTTTGTCATTCTGCAGTGACACCTTCAAACATACTCTTAACGCACGCCACGAGACTTCCATAATCGATTTACTATCGCACTTCCGACATGTATCGTTTGTAGCCCTACAACTTCGATAGGCAATCATTCTTGGAAATTACCCAAAAGTCATTTATTGGGTAAACTTAGAACTTTGCTTATTTCATACTGTGCCTTCTTCATACACACCTAACACATGGGATATTGCTATGCGGTAACTCACCAGGAGCAAAGAAAGTCTTTAGTTGGAAAAAAGCCAATTTCTGATAGTAGAGCTTCTTGCACAGTGCACTTTAAAAGCCTGAAAATACTGATCATCTGATCATTATTTTTATTCAGTTGTTTACTACACATTAAGGAAAATCAAAACAAATGTCCCCTATGAAAATTTATTCACCTACATGACATGACAGAAAGAAAACAGTAATTTTTGATAATGTTTCTTTTGGGGTTCAGTAGCTTTTTATTACTTAAAAATAAAAAGTAACAGTCACAATGCAAGAAACTTTTTTATATAAGGTTATCGGTTTTGGTCTGTTTTAGACCATTCAGACCTCACACCATGATGGTAAATGGCTGTGAACGGAGCAGGCGCTTCACTTCACGATTGATAACTGCCACCTCCTGTCATCACGGTGTGAGGTTTGAAGATGGTGTGAAACAGACCAAAACTGATAATCTCATAAAAAAAAGCTTCTTGCGGTTGTGACAGTTCATGTTCATTCTTAATAAAGAAAACAGACACACCTGCAACTAGGCTTCAGAAGAGAATTAACAGCTACCAGTCTTTAGAAGTTTTTTTTTTTTTTTTTTTTTTTTTTTTTTTTTTTTTTTTTAATTCATTGCATATGATGTTCCACCATTTGCTTTTAAAAAATTCACATAGAAATGGCTAACAGATAAAGCTTTTTATACACTAGAAGAGTTTCACACATAATGTAAAGAAAACCTTATTTACTGATGACACTCTTACAAGTGAGATTGTTGAAGTCCTGTAGTTCTTTTTTGGCTCTATTTTAACCAGTTCATATCCTCCGTATAAAATGTCCATGTATTTTCTATGTATTTGTTTTTATCTACTGTATTTCCTGTGTTTCTGTATGATGGCATCAGGTGCATTGTAAAATACTTCAAGACAGAATAAAATCATTTGATTTGAAAGCACTGTGACAAAAGTTTTGGAAACTTGTTTGGGAAAAGGGGACACACTATATGTGGACAATTATTACACAAGTCTATCTGTCTTCCGAAGGAGAACAAATACTGTACTGCAATGCAATGTACAGTTAGTACAAACAGGAAAGATACACCAAAACTTGAAGCCAAACTGCAAAGAGGAGAGATGGCATTTAGGTTAGACATCCACTGTGATGGCTTTTAAGTGGTATGACAAAAGACATATGTATGGTGATTACATGCCTTACAGCTAACACAAAATCAGCTAGGAAAATGGACCATCAAATTAATACCGAAAAATTTAAAGCAAAATGTGTGTCCCATTACAATCAGTCTATGGGAGGAGCGGACAAGTGCAACACACTGCACATCTCGACAATGCGCTCACAAAACACTGAAACATTACGAAAAACTGTTTTCATCTCTTCGACAAGCGCATGCTACATTCTCACGTCACTTATGAGGGCTGAATCAGAAACAATACTTCAATTAGTGAATTTCATTTCATCCCCATTTAGAGACATAGTATTGAGAAAGGAATGCATCTGGAGACCATCGATCAGATGAAGAAAATCCATTGTGGCTTCAAGAAAGGAACTTTAATGGCACTGCTGAACTGTCAGTAAAACAACACGGCCCCTAAGAAGATGCACTGAATGCAACAAGAACGTGTTACTGTTTTAAGTGAAGTGGTGTGGGACTGTATATTGTATGTGAAATGATGTGGGACTGTGTGTTGCACCTTGTTTTGAAACATATCACACAAAAAACTTTATAAATGTGCTTCTTTGTAATGTTATACAGTTTTATGAGCACCAACAATAAAGAATATTCAAAGCTCCAACTTTAATTTAATAACTTAATGGTGAGGTTTAAAAAAAAAAAAAAAGAAGAGCCCGCAATGATAAAAGCTCAGCACAACAGTGCGTAGCGCCATAACATGGCCAGCACGGCGGCCCGACCACATACACGGGTACGCACACACTGTTACGGCACTCTCAGCATCAAAAGGGTTAACATACCACAGGCTAGAAAGAGCCAAAACAAATTTTTGCACAAAAGCACTTTTCAGGGACAAATGCCCACATAGGTCAAAAAATAATTTAACACCGAATTTCAATTAACTGCTTTTGCTGCAACTTTGTATTTCTGTTATAGATATACTGGGTAATATTAATAAAACCAACACACTGTAGTGATAGGTTCCCAACTGAAAATGGAGGGGAAAAGGTTCCACGAACATGTGTCTGGAAATGCATTGTTGCTTCGGTAGATGGCACTAGCGAATGAAAGTTCTCTGAACATATGCAGGGTGTTCCTTGTATGTTGCAGACTATGTGACTGACGCAGCATACTTTAAGCAGCAGAACAGTCCGGTATTCATGGAACAAGCCAAGATGGTGTCTGTGGAGGGCCAAACAGATGGAAACAGTTGAGAGGCAGCACGCCTATACCAAAACAAGTACCCTCACAGACAACAACCACAAGCGTTTCGAACCCTTTGTGGCAGATTGTGTGATCGTGGGTCCTTTCAGAAATACAGACTGTGTCTACACCAGATTTGAAGGATTGGTTTCAACAGGACATCTTCCCCAGATGTCGAATTCAATGTGGAGATCCTTTAGCATGGCCTGCTAGATTACCAGACTTAAATCCCCTGGATTTTATGTCTGTGGGCATCTGAAAAACACTGTGTATGCTAAACCAGTTTCTAATGTGCAGAACTTTCAACGGTGTGTTCACGACACCTGTGGTACTATTCGGAGAGAGGCCAGAACATGCGAAGAGTGAGGCAATCCGTGATGCAACGTGTGAACACGTGCACTGTCTCTCACAGACACCACTTTGAAAATCTGGTGTGATGTGGATGTGCTGCAGCTCTGTTCTGTGTTCCAGGACAATTTGTTGACGTTGCGCGCACACACACACACCGTCCATTTCCGAGCATGTTCATTGGAGCTTTCTTCCTCTATTTCCAATAGTTTGTCAGTTTTATTAATGTCCACCCCGTATATGCTGCAGGACTCTGGGTGGAAATGAACAGAAAATGGTGGAAATAAAACTATCAGCTTGTGAAGCTAACACAGACCTGTGGCTACCACACAGATCAATCTGTCACCATAGCTAGGATTTTTTCTACTTTCACATTCATTGACTCCAGTAACCAACAACCAAACTGACAACTTCTGACAACTTAAACCTCGGGCTAAGCTGCAGATCACTCACTCGCCACAACCAGATTCATATGCTTTCCCATTCGTCAGCTTTGCCAGCTAACAACAAAACTGAATATATGCAACAAAACTGTGATACCATAGCAGCCGTTAACATTACAGACGGCTCACGAATGTAATATTTGTCCTGACCCCAAAAGAAATGGATGTTAAGTAGTAAAAGCAGAAAAAGAACGGGGAGGGGGGGGGGGGGGGGGGCGGCGGCACAAAATGATGCAAGTAATTCCCATATTCAGACAAAATCTTTAATAAAATGCCTAAATAAAAGGTGCATGTGCTATTTAACAATAACAAAAACTTCAATATGTGGCAGAAGCAGAATGTGAAGGAACAGCTGTCACCAAACTGTCATTCATTTGCATGTTGGTAGTGTAAATCTTATCACTTTGCTCATTGGCTACCACTACTATCCTCCTATTGTGAAAAACTGCTTCCAACATACACAGAAACACACTGCCAAAATCTGCTGTACACTACTAACAAATGCAGCACACGGACGGTCCATTGCAAAGTTTAGACCACAACTCTCATACTTGGGGCTTAGGGGCCAGGCTTCCTAGTCCCCCAGGGATTTGGGCCAGCAAGGGATAGCACCATCTATGTCGACAAAAGAAGTGGACACAGTGCACGCGAAGGACTTGCTGTCAGAGGCAGTTAGGTATTCCCTGCGCAAAATGAAAAGTAATCGACTGTGACTACAAATGTTAGAAGAGTAGTGAAGCAGAAACAAACAATGGATCAATAAGCTTAGGGATAAGATAAAGGCTCTTCAGAAACAGCAATCCTTTGACAGAAGGTACGCCAAACATTCATACCCGAAGCCAGTAGATGCCCAGTGAAAGCAGAAAGTACATAGCACACGCACAGGAAACAACCTTTAAATGGTAATACCTTTTCAGTTTCATTGTACACAAAGATCTTACCCTGACAAATCCTTGTACCAGCATAAACACAGAGTTATCAGTGAAATAATGCTTTTGTTACAATGTTGCAGAACACTGTAAGTAAGTTGTCAACTTATATGTGGACCACTTTTGTTTACAAGGAACTTTAAAGCACACTTGAGCATTTCATTCAAACTGAATAACTGGAATACTACGCAGTCATAAAATTCTTTATTTCCAGTAGTTTATCACCAACAGAAATTCATTTGAAGTTTGTGAAGTCTGTTGCTTCACTTAACAGTTAGAAATGGGCACCTGTATGCAATTCTTCCTTCCTAGCACAATACAGCAGTTTTGCCTTATACTGTTCTAACTGATCTGCAGAAAAATACCAGCAAAATGGTGTTATTTACTAACAACACTGCACTGAAAAAATGTAATAATAATTAATTAAATTGTGAATAAGTAGCTCAAATTCCTTCCAAAAGTTTTGCACAGCATATCAATGGTAATTCAAACACGGAAAAAAGAGTCATTTACAACCTTTTAAAGAACTGAGTTAAAACTATCAGTAAATTAACAGACTGAATATTTTCAATCAATGTCCATTCCCTGTCTATTTCCTAGAATAAATCTTGAATAAAAGTTTTTTCATGCATTAAGCATGCTGAACAGGTAGGCACGACAGGGGGTGCTCTCACATGATTGTCCAGTGGCCAACCAGATAACATTTTACTTGGGGCAGTGGCGGTGTGGTGTGGTGATGCAGGCAACAACTGGCCACGAAGTAAATAATCAATGCTGTTCCTGCTCTAGGGTTGACACATTCTTTTATATACCCTTGTTCCGCTCAGTAAATTAGTTATCCTTGTAACCTGAATATTTCATAACAAGGCGTTCCTGTTAATATAAACGTCACACAATTGCCAGCACTCATCATTGCCCATAAGTTCACAAGGGCTAAAGTCATACCCAATTTCAATACTAAATTAAAAACTGACCTGTGTCAATCTGCATAAAAAAAAAAATAGTTCGGCTCAAAGACGTGAATACTACCGCAACAAAATAAATTTCAGGGGTATGGCGAAGCTAAATTGCAAGGTAAACTAAAAACGGAAATACAGAAGCATCCGATCCCGCCCGTCTGCTTTGACCCATGACGTCACAAATATGGCGGAAACGACCATAAACCACGATTCCAATATGGCGCATATAAAGTCGGTATGTACACATTATGAGGACGAAAATACATTGAAAAACAAACACACACACTTTCCACAAAAAGCCTAATGACAATAAAGGGGACAAGCGTGGGAAATTGGGTGTTTTGGGCAGGGGGAAACTAAATATAAACAAATCTGGACACCCACCCCCATACAAAACCACACAGAACGACAAAAAAAACCGACATCACGAAACTCCCCATATACCACTAAACACATCATCTGGAATCGGACACTTCCCTTGACCTATATAGCTCAACAGCAGCTCCCGATCCCATAAATTAGGATCAAACACTTCCCTTGGCCTATATAGCTCAAAAACATCTCCTGATACCAATATCAACATACACAGCCAACCATTGGGATCGAACACTTCCGTTGACCTGCACACTGTTAATTTTATCCGTCACATCCATTCCTGAACAAAAACAACAACCGATTAATTTTACTAAAATTACCACACGATATACAGCGAACAACACTAAATTAACCTTCACACAAAACCATTAACTCGGTGAAATGAATTCCACTACAAACACAGCCGACACACTAACAATTTTGGATAACGAGCAAAAGCAAACTGAGCACATCACACCACACAAATAAAGACCCTGAGCATACCACGAGAGAGCACAACAAACCACAACACAACAACATCTACAAACACGCCACAATCACAAACCAAACTCCTCGCCTTCATGACGTCACACACGCCAACACCCTTACGTCACGGGTCAAAGCCGACGTGTGGGCCGGACACTTCTGTTGACCCCTAAAATCGTATTTTCTAGCCAACTCTTAACCAGCTGAACATTATGATGTCTACCGCACCTACAATTTTCCAAAGTCTTAAGCAACACCCCATAAAAAACTTTACAAATTTCCGATACCGTTTCGCGTCTTCGAGTTATAGAGTCACTTTTACCCAGCATAAGAACTTTAGGCATTACAGAAGCATCCATTTCCACCCCTCTGCTTAAACCCATGACATCATTAATATGGCAGAAACAGGTTCTTCCAGCATATACAAAATGCCGAAAATGGCATCACTACACACACACGCCAACAAACACAAACAAAAATAAAAAAGGCACAATAACTTCTCAGGGGACACCGCATTAATGTAGCACTGTCCGTGTGGGCAAGGTTTGCGTGCTCTGGATCTGGAGGACTATGCCGGCGGTAGCATAGCTACCAACAGGGTCACCCATGCCGGAGAGGCCAAAGGGAAGGAGCCAGACAAAGTGTGTCCCTCAACGTCCTATCAATAACCTGTCTCCCATCCTATCCGATCCTTTTTCCTTATCATTTTCAATTTCCTACATAGCGCAGGGAGGGCTCTAGACGCATGGTGAAGCCAGTCTCCCTAACGACGTAAACCCAATACAAATCAAAGACCTCCAGGTTGGGGTTGATCACGAGGTTAACAATCCCACATAAGAAAAAACATTGTTACAATACTAAATAAAAGATAGGGACACCTGGACTGATAATACTGATGAACGACCCATGCAAGGAAAAGGACAATGTAAATGGAGAAATGATACATACTTTGCTACTTGGAATTTAAGAACTTTGAACAAACCAGGAGGTGTACATGGACTCAAACAAGAGATGGAGAAATATCATACACAGGGTGTATACATGGACAAGGAAAAAAAATTTCCAGATTTCCCGGTTAAAAATACACTTTCTCCATGTCAAGTGACAGTATACTCTTCCTCGGCACAGTAAAACTCATCAATCCTTTGAATGTTTGTGGTTTTATATACCAGGGTAGAATTTCCCAGCACCTCAGAAATAGAAACTCAGGGGGAAAAAAACACTTTTTGAAAGACCTTTGATGTGCAGCAACATGTACGCTGCATATTTTTGTATTACGAAGGTATAAATTTGAATTCCACCAAACACCCCGTGTTACTTTCCGAAACATTGAAATCAAGATTGCGATGCGCTTTAGTAAGACAGTCATAGCTCATGTCATGTGATCTCCCCAGCTGATGACAGCATAGAACACATGATGTAGTGAGCCAATAGTAAGATCACTCTTCAGTAGTGCGAACACACAAATAAGAAAAGTTAATGGTTTAAATTAATATACATAGCATTCACATATAATATTGTGTCTCTAAGATTAATAAGCTGGAAGAGAAGCTAAGTTTCCACTATAATGTTGACCTTTTTTGCACATGTTACACTTTAACCCTGCTGTTCTGTTCGGGTCTATATGACCCGAAACGAATATGAACGTTATTTTACATTATGTAAATACCAATATATATTTATGAAACTTTGTGACTTTGTCTGAAAATGGATGAGCAGCATGTGTTTTAAAAGGTTTTAAAAAAGTTTAAGAAGTTTGGGCTTCAACTGTAATAGTTGCATATGTAATGTTCGGGTCATAATGACCCGACACAAATATGTTTAGTGTAACTCGTATTTATTTCTAAAATCTGGAAATGGCGAAAATTATTTTTGTTGTGTTGTGTGGGAATAGTGACTGCATCATTCCAACTTACTCTCAACAATCACCTAAAGCTCCATGCGTTCACAACAATGGGCTTGTTTGTTGCTTTCCCCAGGAAATAATAATTGGCAGTTCTCAATAATTGGAATGCTTTGTTTCTGCCCAGTTTGACTTGTGACACCATGGCGATGAGACCATTGAATGATCGTGAGTTGGAAGAAATAGTAAATGCCTCACCAGATGAAGGATCACTTTCTGAGTTTGAAGATCACATCAGCAATGCATCTGAAAGCGAGTGTTCCGATGACAGTTACGACAGTCCACAGCCCATACAAAATAGTGTAGAGACTTTTCTTTCTAAAAATGGGAATATAGAATGGCAGTTGCATCCACCAGCACAACATGGTCGCCTACCAGCTTCGAACATCATCAAGAGTACCCCAGGAGTTACCAGGTATGCAGTCAGCAGAATATCTGATGTAAAATGTTCATTTGAAGCAGTATTTCACACAGCGCTTCAAAATGAAATAATAGAGATGACAAATATTGAAGGGCAGCGAGTTTATGGTGAACAGTGGACAGATATTGATGGTTCTGTTTTCCATGCATACTTAGGACTCTTACTCCTAGCGGGTGTATATCGATCTCATGGGGAGTCTACAAAAAGTTTGTGGGATAAAGATACTGGGCGAAACATATTTCGAGCAACCATGTCTCATGAAACATTCTGTAAGATATCACGTGTCCTGCGATTTGACAAGAAATCTACTAGAGAGGAAAGACGACGTACTGACAAACTTGCCGCAATTCGTAGTATTTGGGAGAAGTGGGTAGAGGTCCTTCCTAAACTGTATAATCCAGGAGAAAATGTTACTGTTGACGAGCAGTTAGTAGCATTTAGAGGTCGCTGTCCATTCAAGCAGTATATCCCAAGTAAACCGGCAAAATATGGGATCAAAATATGGACCATGTGTGACAGCAAAACTTCATACGTACTGAAAGCCCAAATTTATACAGGAAAGGTGAGTGGAGCGGCACCAGAAAGAAATCAGGGAATGAGGGTGGTATCTGATCTCACTTCTGAGTTACGTGGTCAGAATATCACGTGTGACAACTTTTTTACGTCGTACAATTTGGGGCAGCTGCTTCTGAAAAGGAAATTGACTATGTTGGGAACTATACGGAAAAATAAGCCGGAGCTTCCACACAAAATGACCAACAAGGAGGTACACAGCTCTTCATTTTACTTCACAAATGACACTACTGTGGTTAATTATATTCCTAAGAGACACAAGAATGTTGTACTTATGAGCACTCTCCACCATGATGCGGAAATCAGTGACAGGGCTGATAAGAAGCCAAAAATGATTTTGGACTATAATTCAACCAAAGGTGCTGTAGACACGCTTGATCAGTTATTAGGTACATATACATGCAAACGAAAAAGTAATAGGTGGCCAATGATAGTTTTCTACAATATTCTTGATGTTTCTGCTTATAATGCATACGTTTTGTGGATTTCGGTTGACCCTAATTGGAATGCAAGCAAATTGACTAGAAGGAGAATATTCTTGGAGGAACTTGGAAAGTCACTGATAAAAGAACATATTGCATCAAGAACGCATTTCCCAAGAACAGAAGATTCTTTGAGAATGGTCACAAGCATCCAAAACCCGAATGATGTGGGTGGTGTGTCAGAATCGGTAACAACAAGAAAATCTACAAAACGTGCACGCTGTAAGTTCTGTCCATCAAGTAATGACAATAAAACAAACATGGTGTGTGGAAAATGTAGTAAACATATTTGCAAGAAACATGTAACCTACTTGTGTCCACAGTGCAAGCAGTAAGAAAAGAACTGTAGTATTTTATAAGATGATTGTATTGAAAATTCTGTTGTTTCAAATTTATGTGAATACTTGTGCCTAAACTACAATCAGTAAGAAGAGAGGATTCTAAAGTTGTAGTGCTTTCTATGTTGGAATGTAATAAAAAAACTGTAGTGTGTTCTGTACTGTAGTGTGCTCTAAGATGAATATCTGTAATGACAACTGTCTGTTGTTAGAAAATGTCAATACTTACGTCTAAACTGTCAACAATAAGAATAGAAGTATGGAAAAACTGTAGTGCTTTCTAAGTTGAATGCCTGTAATGGAAACTGTCTGTTGTTTCAAATTTATGTGCATATTTAAATGAAAAATATCCCTCAATAAAGTTGTATGCATTGTTATTATTATTATTATTACCATTATTATTATTATTATTATTATTATTATTATTACTAACAAGGTACTGGAATAGAACAACAATGTCGATAGCTAAAACTGTACCAAAATTTATGTTTCTAAAGCATTTTGATATGTCGGGTCATATTGACCCGAACAGTATATATGTCAAGTAAAAGTGAACAGAACAGCAGGGTTAAGATACATCACACAAATGTGCCAGTAAAATTTTTAATAACGACGTAAATGTCTGATCATCTGGGCTCTAAATTCTTCTAAATGGTTGCCCTTAAAAAGTTGATTTTTAAATGAGATTCAAATGCTTTGTGATTTAAGAAATTCATCGTACATTATCGCAAACAGTTCTTCTCGCGTAAAAGGAAATCTGCTTTGAATGTAACGCTTTTCAAACCACCATTCGCACAATATTTTCCAGCGACCAGTTACAAATAGGTTTGTTTCAGCAGTTGCAAGAGAGCACCAGATAACAGGCGTTACTGCGCTTGTGCAGTTACGATGACTCAGGAAGCCCAGATGTTTGTTGGTGTAAAACATAAGAGATCTTACATATGTTATAAACAAGACATCAGACAATACTCCAAGAGCTTCGGAACTTCGTGAACCATACTAAAACACATAATTTGGCTTAAAGTGGACATTTGTATGTAAATCTTCTTGGAGTACCAGTACTGTATTATCTAATATTTGGTTCTTTATTATGGCATAATGCCATGTGTGCTATTGAAATGCAGCGAACAGTTGAAACTAACTAATATAGTGAAATTAAACACTTCATTTCAAATAAATTGACTCCCTTAGCAGAAAAAATTAATTTTAAGCCAAATCTCTTTAGCAAGCCGGCAAAATAAACTTCACTGTTCTGTAAGGCGATTAATGCTCAACTGTCAGAAAGACGGAAATAAAATCTGAAACTAATAACATATGTTATCCTTCCGTAATTATGCGAACGTATTTTAATTCATTTAATAGCTCCCGGCTACAAAAATCCGTTTTGTTATTATTTAATGTGAGAGCAATAAACGAAGAGGAAACAACAAAATCACTGAACGTAAATACGGATCACGTGGAGACTCCTCACCTCAACTCAGACTGCTCTGTGCATCAGCCCCAGATATTTCCGAACCGGGTAATATTAAGTAGTGGCGCCCAGCCACACTTCTGTAACCAGAAGTGGGAAAACGTACTACTCAACGCGACTCAACTGTGCATGCTCAAGAGCCCGCCCGCAACAGCTCAAATGAATCTCATTTAAACAGTTTTCACATCACACTCATCAGAGGCAATTTGTTATTATAAAGCATTGCATAGTCTTCCTAAAGCCTTTGACACACTTTGATGTTGGCAGACGCTTGTATGAGCAGTTTTATTGTTGTATACGGCGCATTTCCTTTGCAACTTAAGTTTTATTTTCGTTTTTCTTTTCTCTCGTTCATGTTTTGTTGCTGCAGTATTATTCTGCGGTAGCAGGATACAGTAATATCCTTTGTTAGAATATTGGTTTTTACCAGTCAAAATCACAAAATTTTAACTGAAAACTAAAACAATTAAAAATTCCCGGAATTCTAAACAATACCCAGTTTTTCCCCAGATGGAAAAATTCCTGGATTTTTCCCAGATCGTATACACCCTGCATATAGGAGTAGCAGCAATTCAAGAGGTCATATGGAAAGGAGATGGCATCATAAGAAGTCGTAATCACACAATTATGTATAGTGGAGGAGACAGTGGTATCGAAGGTGGTTCTGGCTATCATTTAGACAATAAGTATAAAGCAGCAATCATAAATTTTAATCCTATAAATGAAAGGAGCAAGATGTATGAAACAGGCGAAATTCCCTCAAACTTCAAGAAGAATATAATAATTCCAATCCCAAAGAAAGCAGGTGTTGACAGATGTGAAAATTACCGAACAATCAGTTTAATAAGCCACAGCTGCAAAATACTAACACGAATTCTTTACAGACGAATGGAAAAACTAGTAGAAGCGGACCTCGGGGAAGATCACTTTGGATTTCGTAGAAATACTGGAACCCGTGAGGCAATACTGACCCTACGACTTATCTTAGAAGAAAGATTAAGGAAAGGCAAACCTACGATTCTAGCACTTGTAGAATTGGAGAAAGCTTTTGACAATGTTGATTGGAATACTCTCTTTCAAATTCTGAAGGTGGCAGGGGTAAAATACAGAGAGCGAAAGGCTATTTACAATTTGTACAGAAACCAGATAGCAGTTATAAGAGTCGAGGGGCATGAAAGGGAAGCAGTGGTTGGGAAGGGAGTAAGACAGGGTTGTAGCCTCTCCCCGATGTTATTCAATCTGTATATTGAGCAAGCAGTAAAGGAAACAAAAGAAAAATTTGGAGTAGGCATTAAAATCCATGGAGAAGAAATAAAAACTTTGATGTTTGCTGATGACATTGTAATTCTGTCAGAGACAGCAAAGGACTTGGAAGAGCAGTTGAATGGAATGGACAGTGTCTTCAGAGGAGTATATAAGATAAACATCAACAAAAGCAAAACGAGGATAATGGAATGTAGTAGAATTAAGTCGGGTGATGCTGAGGGAATTAGATTAGGAAATGAGACACTTAAAGTAGTAAAGGAGTTTTGCTATTTAGGGAGCAAAATAACTGATGATGGTCGAAGTAGAGAGGATATAAAATGTAGACTGGCAATGGCAAGGATAGCGTTTCTGAAGAACAGAAATTTGTTAACATCGAGTATAGATTTAAGTGTCAGGAAGTCTTTTCTGAAAGTATTTGTATGGAGTGTAGCCATGTATGGAAGTGAAACATGGACGATAAATAGTTTGGACAAGAAGAGAATAGAAGTTTTCGAAATGTGGTGCTACAGAAGAATGCTGAAGATTACATGGGTAGATCACATAACTAATGAGGAGGTATTGAATAGAATTGGGGAGAAGAGGAGTTTGTGGCACAAGTTGACAAGAAGAAGGGACCAGTTGGTAGGACATGTTCTGAGGCATCAAGGGATCACAAATTTAGCATTGGAGGGCAGCGTGGAGGGTAAAAATCGTAGAGGGAGACCTAGAGATGAATACACTAAGCAGATTCAGAAGGATGTAGGTTGCAGTAGGTACTGGGAGATGAAGAAGCTTGCACAGGATAGAGTAGCATGGAGAGCTGCATCAAACCAGTCTCAGGACTGAAGACAACAACAACAACAACAACAACAACAACAACAACAAATGAAAGGATGTGTACTTTGAGAATGAAGCCCGCTTCTTCAACATCACTCTAGTATGTGTGGATGCACCCACAGAAAATGAGGAGTGTGAAGTGAAAGATTAGTTTTATGGTCGACTGGAACAGGAATTACAAGGCATACCAAGGAATGATGTAAAGATGGTGATGGGTGACTTCAATGCAAAAGTGGGAAAAGAAGAAGCCTTTAGAGATACAGTAGGAAATGAAAGCCTGTACGAGGTGTCGAATAAAACTGGACAAAGACTTATAGACTTTGCCATGGGCAATGAAATGGTAGTGAAGAGTACATGGCTCCAGAGAAAGAACATAAGGAAAGCCACATGGCGCTCGACAGATGGCACTATTTTTAATCAAATTGACCATGTGGTAATCGACAGCCAACATGTGTCTGACATCCTTGAAGTTGACAGCTGCAGGCGGGCTCACCGCAATTCGGATCATTATATAGTAACAGTGAAGTACAGACAACACATAGCTGTCTATAGATCCAGAGGGAAGACAAAAGCTCCACGAAGATACAATGTTTCCAAATTGAAAGAGAAGGGAGTATCTGAAAAGTCTGAAACAGAACTGCAGAAAAAGTGTGAGGTTAAGCAAAGCCAAGCTGTGGAAAGCATCGAAGGGAAGTGGAGTATGATTAAAAAGACTTCACTAGAAACTGCAGAAGTCTTAAGTTTAGAAGAAAGGGTGAGAAGGACAAGATGGAACAATGACTGTAAAAAGGCAGTGGAAGAGAGAAATGAGGCAAGGAAGAAAATGATAAACAGGACAACAAGATCTAACACAGAAGAATTCATGAAGAAAAGGAAAGAGGCAGAAATGATTTGCAGGGAGGAATTAGAGAGGAGTGGATTACGGAGCTAGAAGAAGAATATAATGATCAAGAAGTAAGAAAAATCCACAAGAGAGTTCAGGAACTGAAAACCTCATACGGTATTCTGTAGAAATAAAGAAGGAAATTTTATAGGAGGAGAAGAACAGGTTCTAGACCGATGGGCAGAATATTTCAGTGAGCTGCTGAATATTACAACAGAAAGAGTAGTTCTGGAAGAAAATGAAACAGAGGGTCACCAACTGTGGCAGAACGTTAGTCAGGCTGAAAGACCTGTAACTATACCAACAATAGAGGAATAATAAGGCTCCAGGAAGAGATGCCAGACCAGTCGAACATGGCCTTTCCATTCCCAATTCATAAGAAGAAGGACAAAGCTAACTGTGAAAATTATCGCGCTATTGCTTTAGTCAGCAATGTGTACAAAGTATTAGCCAAAGTCACTGCTGTGAGACTTACACCAATTACAGAAGAAATACTCGAGACTGCCAGTGTGGTTTTCGACGGGGCAAATCAACAATAGACCAGATCTTCATTATAAGGCAAATAATGGAAAACTGTTATGAATATAATGTGGATGTACACCAACTTTTTGTAGACTTTAAACAGGCCTATGATTGTGTTAGAAGGAAAAAGCTATATTACACCTTAATGGAGATGGAATTCCCAAGTAAACTTAGACTGGTACACATGACCCTCACCAGCACAAAATACCAGGTAAAAGTAGAAGGAAAACTTTCTAAAGAATTTGAGGTCTACCAAGGGTTAAGACAGGATGACGTATTATCCACTCTACTCTTCAACATAGTGTTGGAGAGAGTAATGCGAAGGGTGGAGACTGTTAACCGAGGTGACACTGTTTAAGCATATGCACCGAAATCTAGCTTATGCCAATGATGTGTGTATGTTGTCTAGAAGTTTGAAAGAAATGGAAGAAGAATTTGGCAGACTGGAAAAGGAGGCAGAACGGTTGGGACTTAGAGTAAACAACACAAAAACACAGTATCACTTTGCTTCAGGAAAAATGCTGCTGTTGAAGAGAAATATATTAAGTTGAACAGAGGCAATTATGAGAGATGTGAGAAGTTCCAATACCTGGGAGTGCTGGTTATGGAGGATAGCAGAATAAGAGAAGAAATAAAATCTAGGATTGCCCTGATCAAGATCCTTCAGTCACATAGACTGAGCAGAAAATCGAAGGTGACTGTCTATCGAACAGTCATAAGACCGGTGGTAATGTATGGCTCAAACATGGACAATGACTTTAGCAGAAGAGCAGCTCTTGAGAAGATGGGAGGGGAAAATATCAAGAAAGATTTTTTGGAGCTGTGTATGAGGTGGGGCAATGGAGGATAAAGAGAAACAAGGAATTGGAAGAACTATACAGAAATCCTGACTTGGTGACTGAAATTAAGTGTAACAGATTAAGATGGCTGAGCCATTGAGCCATGTAGAGCGAATATCAGAGGATCGAGCTGCCAGAAAGGTTCACACGGGAAATCCGAGTGGCAAAGGTAGATCGCAGAAACAATGGCTGGCGGATGTCGAAAATGATTTGAGAAAGATTAGAGTCAGGAGATTGAGGAAGCGAGCAGAAAATCATCAGGATTGGGCCGTGATCATCAGAAAAGACAAGGCCCTACATGGGCTGTAGCACCACGGAGTAAGTAAGTAACCAATAACTTCTCACTCCAAAAATAAAATGAAACTAACAGGACAACTGTAGGGTTAGGGTGAGGACAAGCTACATGTACAATAAAATGAAAAACAACCCTCTATCCCAAAACAAATAACATAAAAAAAAATTTTAATGACATTCTGGTACACCAACAAAACCACAGGAACTGGACATTTCCCTTGACCTATACAGCTCGAACATGGCTACCAATACCAAAAAACAAACACCTACAACTCTGAAAAGTGGAACCTAGACCCCCACAACTTAAAAACCCAAATATGCCACATTCACATTAAAACAACACAACTGACCTACCATAAACAACTATGCAAAACACAAAACATCACAATGTACAATAAAACCATGACAAAAATCACTTACCACCTACGTACGTATGCACATGCAGGCGCGCGCGCACACACACACACACACACACACACACACACACACACACACGACAATGCAACCACACAAACGTGACACACAACATATTCAGCAAGAAGACTGAGTAGCTGCAGAAACTGTATGACAGACATCATACCACCACACATCTCAGAACGTAATGATACACTCATGAACTTCATTGTCATATCCACATCTAATGAAAAAGTACTAAAAAACTTCTTTCAGCACAACAAACACCAAACTAACCAGACCTAACAAAAACACCAAACACATAAACAAAAACGAATCTTAATCTCCCACTGAAAACACTTCCCATTACTGCACCAACTACATAAACTCAAAACCACATTAGTATGATGACAACCGAAACTCAACTGAACGCAATACAGGAAGTTAAACTTGGCACGTAAACCTCCACTACCAGAGGATACCATCAAATATAAACAACACGATATCTACAAACAGAACCAACTCTAAAGCTCCACACCGTAATGGCGTCACACACTATACTATCACATCATGGGTCAAAGCATACAACTGGAATCGGATGCTTCCATTGACCTGATTTTATTGTGTTAAATGTAGGTACCTGTAAATTTGCAAACCTTCACGTCTGCTGAAATAAGTCTTTCTTCTACTGTCTACATAGCTTACATTTCATTTATACCTGGTAACAGTTGCATCTACATTAAGTACCTTGCTGGTTCTGGAGACAGGAGAGGACCTCGAGTAGCCACCGAAGTTGTCCACGGGCCTAAGAATGGCAAGTACTGCTCACAGAACTGATCACAAGACAATCCTCTCTGGTGACGGAAGTCTGGAGACACCCACAACGTATGGTCAGCAACCACATTAACGAACCGTGATGACACTTGCCCGAGAGAGCGCACGTCACGAGGTGGCAGTGAACGCAACACCACCAGCAGCAACTCGTCTGACAAGTCTGTGAGACTTGGACCGTACTGCTGAGCACTTCTTCTAGCCGCTTCTGAAAATAAAAACAAGTGGTTGAGACAGTGCTTTGAAAAACACTTTGACATTTGCCACACACAATACCACCACTACAAAATGGGCCTATACTTAAAATGCAACATAATTAAAAGCCACAGGAGTAAAAATCATTTAATTCTTATAAAAGGCACCAGTTAACAGATATTTCACTACAGATTCAAGTGCACGGAGTGATTAAACATACAAACAGGCAACCAAAAACGTCAACATTTTGCACTGTCCAAATTGGTAAAACTAACCACTTAAATCTGATGATATCTATACTTTCAAATTGCAGCTTATCACATGAGTTTTCCATTGACTTAAAATGTAACTTGTATTAGATCTATTTTAAGTTTTTGTGGTATCGTGTGGCCTCCGCAACACTTAAATAGGCTCTACCGTGATGTTTTTGTAATTGAGAACGTCAGTGCGATAAAAAATCAACATTCATCGATAGTTTACATCTCTTCCATATAATGTAACAGGGGTTAGTTGTTAAATGTTGAGGCACTAACTGTGGCGTCTCTTTTTATTTCGAAAGAAACTAACAGAATAAGAAAGCAAATTACTGTACCATCCAAACATATACCCAAAGCGAGCCACTCGCTTGCATTAGACCTACATAACACAACGACATTCTTCAAAGCGTTGTTAGTATAGTTTCATAATTCTAAACAGCTGTAAGTAATTTCAGACAAGACAACAGTCCAAACAAAGGGAGCATTACACATACTACGCACTACTCACCATTTTTCTTCCTTAAAGACCTCAGCTTCAAACGCTGAACAAGCATTCGTTTTCTTTTGTGAACTTTTTCACTGCTTTCAAGCTTAACTTTTCTCTTGCGGCAACTTTCGTCTGATGTCTGTGGTTTTGGCTCGTCTGTCTTTCTTTCTTTTTGATGGTCCGAACTTTCTCCATTTCCCACAGCTCTGTTTTGGGATCCATCAGTTTCTCCTTTTCCAAGGGCGGCAATGCCGACAGGCTCCGATTTGTTTTCCATGCTGTAAGAAATTAATAAATTTACCGTAAAAGTTCCTCTGCCTTGCAGTTTGTATCAGACGCTAAATACTCATCACGCATATAAAATTAGTGACTCAAAGAAACTGGAAAGCAGTTAACTATATTAACATTACTTCCTTACCTCCGAAAAGCCTTCGACGACAAAGCCCTCAACCTATTTGCTGCGTCAATTCCAAACAACCATTATACCCTAAACACTGCCACAATTTTCTAAGAAGTGCTCAAAGATGTGACAAGCGCACAAACACTCAACAAAGATGCAACTGCAGCTCGGATTTCAGTGTCTGCCGTCAGATGCATGATGCTGCTACACAAATGGGCACCATTTAGTTTCCCTGATTTTATAGCCATAAAGGATAGATAAGAGTCTCAAAATACTAATAAACATGAATTTCCTAAAAATTCTTTTAATTGTAACAGTTAAAACCAGTTATCACTAAACAGAAGAGGGACAGCTATTGTTACAATTTCTGGAGTAGAACATTGAACACATTGAATGAAAAATCTGTCCAGAATTATCACAGCGTATTTTCTCTAGCCACGGCTGCAGTACATACATAAAATAATTAATGGAATTCCTTCTTAATTAATATTTAAATCGAAATTCCAATGTTCACGAACGCCGAAAACTACCTCCATGAAGACAAGAAATAATTGCATACATTCCACTTGTGAAGGAATATACATAACAGAAAAAATTAGATTAACAACGGAATTAAACTTGTAATTCTTTTGCATCAAATACATTACACTTTGAATGAAAAACTTGACAATTAAAAAGTAGTTGGTGAGAAGCAACAATTTACATAACCTTGATCCTTAGCTTTGCCGTCTATGAAGCATTTTTTGTCATTAGTAAGTGATCGACGATTTTCCTATCTTCAGTGTTGCTCTATTCCAAGTTACAGGTAGGTATTAATAAATGGAGAGGAAGGTACTTTTTTCTTCTAGTACCGGTATTGTAACTGCATATACGTAACTCGTTCTCAGCTGACATCAGCTAGTTGCATCCCATTTCACAGCAAAAGTCATATGTAGGGCTTGCAGTCATGATGAAGTCAAAATAACTGTCAACTGCCTCTTTAGAGCACTGAGATCTACAGATTATTCACATTCAGCTCTTTTTCCAATAGAAACATTCTTCCTTAACGAAGATTAAGTGCAGAAATTATATTTTCACAGGACATATTCAAATGATAAACAAAATACTTTAATTTAAAATTAATTCTTTCTCTATTTAAATTCTCATCAATATATATCCTCAAAGATGTAATGAATGTTGCTCTCGCCCCATTCCTGTCCAATGTTTGTACATATTATATACACCCACAAAAATATATTAATGTGTGCTTGATATGTTATACGCTACAGTACTAAATTATGAGTGGATGGAAAAATACCTTAAGCTTATCATTTACCACCATTTGAGGCACAGAAATTAACATGTCGATATTTTGTTTTAATTCTGAGGGTGACAAAAGGTCAAAAATTCAAACCAGTCTATTATTTATGACTTCCGCTGTTCAATGTAAAATATACATTACAACATAAATTTATTTGTGTGTGGCGACGTCATTTATCCACTGCGCCAAAAACAGCGGGTGAAAGCTGCAGCTGATAGATATTTATCTTTGCTGTAGTCGGCTTGGTTACAAGTTGTTTATTCTTGAAAAGTTTTTGATCTGTGCTTTGAAAATAAAATGTTTTCTCATCTCATGAAAAAGCTGTTACTTGATAAAATATAAAGGCTCCCATAGTGGTGACCCCGAAAAATTGTAACAGAAGCATAAAGAAAATATATATACCGACGAGAATAATGAATTCAGAGACAAAAGCATGGGGCAGTGGAATCAAGATTGAAGACTACGGTCTGTTCGACCAAGGATCGCGGTCCACGCCCTTTGATTCGCCACAAAACGGAACGACAGATGTTAATGCAAAAGATGGGAGTACCTACGCGCTACACGGAAATGTTAAGCTTTCCGCGTTCTGGCCGACGCGCTCCCAGCTTTGGTTTACGCAGGCTGAATGCATATTTCGGGAGCGTGGGGTGTCTAACAACATTGACAAATTTAATATAGTTGTTTCACATATAAATTTAGAAGTGACAGAGCAAGTAGAAGAAACCTTGTCGCAACAAAATTACTTTGTGCTAAAGGAAGCTCTCATACAGCATTATATGTTGTCACCAGATTTGCGACTACAAAAAATTTTCGCATACGAAGATTTGGGCGACAAGTCTTCGTCACAAGTACTCAAAGCCTTACGTACATTAGCCGGCCCGTAACTCCTACCTGAAGAGCCTTTACGTCTAATATGGCTTTGTAAACTTCCTGCCAACATCCGTGCCGTCATTGCAGCAGAAACAGACTTACCATTGCAAGTCTTAGCAAAAAAGGCAGACACCATCGCAAACACCTTAACCGAAGTTTCTGCGTGTTCCGAATTCAACTATAGCCAGGTTCAAATGGGTCAAATGGCTCTGAGCACTATGGGACTTAACGTCTGTGGTCATCAGTCCCCTAGAACTTAGAACTACTTAAACCCTAACTAACCTAAGGACATCACACACATCCATGCCCGAGGCAGGATTCGAACCTGTGCCGTAGCAGTCGCGCGGTTCCGGACTGAGCGCCTAGAACCGCTAGACCACCGCGGCCGGCCAACTATAGCCAGGATAGAGGGCCAAGAACGTGTAGTGTGATGGAATCTGAGGTCAGTGAGCCAAGAACATGCAATAATACTTCCCAACAGCAGTGCTCATCGACCGAACCCACCATACAGCAACTGGCAGCACAAGTGGCAAAACTCAACGTGCAAGTAACTTCACACCACCAGCAGCTACGAAGTCGCAGTTGGAAAAGACGAAGAAATGCTATCCAACAGGATTTGACAGATCAATGGTGCTGGTACCACAGACGCTTCGGTAACACTGCCTGTCAATGTATTCAACCCTGCAGGTACCCGAACTTAAAAGGCGGGCGTTAAAGGGCGCTAACGTTCGTCAACAACAACATAGGCGCCCGAGTCATAGCGTAATTCAAAGAGGTGAAGACGCCACAGTATCTGCAGTCAACCAATCACACCGATTGTTTGTGTTGGGCCTCTCTTCAGGTGAGAAGTTTCTGATTGACACAGGTTCAGAAGTCAGTGTTTATCCAAGAAAGAGAGGTGATATACTCACGACAACAACGCAACATGTGCTGACTGCAGCAAACAATTCCAGAATATCTACCTATGGTGAGAAACAGTAGGCATTACATCTGAATTTCAACTTCCATCCAAAATGGACTTTTGTGGTTGCTGATGTGCCGAGTCCTATAATTGGCGCGGACTTTTTGCGGAACTACCGACTTATGCCCGACCTGGTTAACCGTCATTTGGTGACAGTTCCCACAGAAGGGATAATGCCTACTGCATCTTCCGCGTCGGTTCAAGTGCAGTGCGATGTGCCCGTGTCTTTCTGCACGAAGATTTCCGGCTCCTCAACCGCGTCATCCGCGTCGGGATATTGTGATACGATTTCGTACCCGCAACTAAGCGGGGCGCACACGTGTGCGTCACGCAAGAAGACACCCGACAGTCGTAACGATTCGTATACTGTAGGCAATATCAGAGCACTGTCGGAGGAATCACTTTTCCGTAAACTGCTTCAAGACTTTCCAGCACTTACCGAACCCGTCAACGCAACCAGGGAATGCAAACACAATACTCAACACCACATCAGCACGACACGAGGTCAACCCGTTGCCTTCCGCCCGAGGCGTCTGCCTCCAGAGAAGCTGCTCGCGGCGCGAGCGGGTCTAGTGTAGCAGGGGATACAACCCGTCGGCTTTGAACAATGACGTCACAAGTCGCCAGAGAGCATGTATTACAAAGATGAAAGAGCTGAGGAGAATGTTGAGAAACAAAGGAATGCGAGAGAGATAAACTTTATTTCACATATGTAAGGGCCAGTAGTATTTTCACGTTAACGATATCGTGTATTTGTATCTCAGTATTTCTCCGCAAAATACAATGGAAAGAAATGAATGAAATTACTAGCAAAGAATACATCACGTTACATGTATGTCAGTTGTATCTCGAAAGTCTTTCGAACTGTATTGCTTAAGTGCAGTACGGGATACAAGTTCAGCGTAGTCGATTTCTTAGTTTCAACTAGCATTGCTGTCCTGTTGTTCACTTGAACTCTGTATCCCCTGCTTCACTAAACCGTAAATGAAACACCCGATAGAGATTAAAAGCTAATTCGAAGTGTGTTGCTTAAGTACAGTACGGAATACGAGTTTGTCGTAAGGCGATTTCTTCGTTTTCACTAACATTACTGTCCTGTTCTTCACCTGAACGATGTATCCTCCGCTACAGTAAACCCTAAGTGGAACACGGGATACAAATTGTAGATGTGCTGTTTATTTCGTCTCCGCTATTACTAACATAAAGTAGTATCAGTTTATTCTATCTCTTGAGATTTTTTTTTTAAAGCCAAAAAACACTTATCAGCTACTGAAGCATCTGTATCTTAGGATCAGTTTATTCTATCTCGTGAGATTTTTTTTTTTAAGTCAAAAAACACTTATCAGCTACTGAAGCATCTGTATCTTAGGATCAGTTTATTCTATCTCAAGAGATTTTTTTTTTAAAAGCCGAAAAACACTTATCAGCTACTGAAGCATCTGTATCTAATATCAAGCGATCGCTTTTAGATTCACATTCAATTATTTTAATGGTAGCGCTTATTAGAACACAGAACTGCTTTATTATCTATGCCTCAAAGTGAAGACATTACTATCTATGACTAAGGAATGACGTCATTGTTCAAAGCCGACGGGTTGTATCCCCTACTACACTAGACCTGCGCGAGCTGAGCTCGACAGACTTCTAAAAACAGGTACTGTAAGAGGGTCTGATAGTTCATGGGCATCTCCAATGCACATGGTCCGTAAAAAAGACAATTCATGGAGAGTATGTGGAGACTACAGGGCGCTCAATGCCCGCACAATTCCCGACCGCTACCCAGTACCCAATGTGACTGATTTTAACAGTACGATTAGCAATGCCAAAATATTTAGTGTGATTGATTGCGCCAAAGCATTTTCCCAGATTCCCATGGTTCCATCTGACATTAAAAAAACAGCAGTTATCACACCATTCGGTTTGTCTGAGTACAATTTTATGCTATTTGATCTCAGAAACGCTGCCCAAACATGGCAAAGATTCATGCATGAGGTGCTTCGAGAATTACCATTCGTATTTTGTTATATGGACGACATTTTAGTATTCTCTGGTTCTGTATATCAGCATGTCGAACATCTGTGGCAGCTTTTCCGCCGTCTGACAGAGTATGGCATAATTATTAACGAAGCAAAGTGCACGTTTGGAAAACGGGAGGTTAAGTTCCTGGGATATTTGGTTTCAGCAGCAGGCCTGTCACCTTTGCCTGAGTGGGTTGAAGCAGTACAACAGATGCCCCTTCCCACAACTTACAAAGGACTTTGCAGATTTTTAGGCATGCTATACAACAGGAAATCGTAAAATTCCATGGACTCCAGATGCTGAAGCAGCTTTCCATGACTTAAAGAAATGTCTTTTTCGGGCAACACTACTGGGACATCCAAGATTGAGCGCTTCTTTAGCGCTCATGGTTGATGCGAGCCAAACAGCAGTGGGTGCAGCGCTACAGCAAGAAGTTGATGGCAGATGGCAGCCGCTCGCATTTTTCTCTAAAAACCTGACTCGACAGCAGCAAAAATGGAATGCTATTGACCGTGAGTTGCTTGCTATTTACTTAGCCATAAAGCATTTTCGCACGTCTGTCAAAGGGAGACACTTTGCAATTTTTACCGATCACAAGCCGTTAGTAGCTATATTTCAACGAGACACAGAGCTCAATTCACCACGTCAGTGCAGGCAAGTCGAGTGCATTGCACAGTTCACAGCTGACGTGCGTCACATTTCAGGAAAAGACAACCTGGTCACAGATTGCCTGTCTAGGAATTGTGCCAGTTTAAATTCAATTCGTTGGACCGAGTTAGCGTCTAAACAACGAGAAGATCCTTTCCTGCGCCGTCTAATAGAGGAACAGAGAACTGCGCTGCGGCTCAGACGTGTGTCTGTCCCAAATGTTCCAGACGGAATTTGGTGTGATGTAGCAAAAGGAAAGGAGCGACCTTACATACCAGAACAATATCATCCCGAGATTTATAGTGCACTACATAACCTATCACATCCAGGAGTACGAGCTACAGCCAAGTTAGCTTCCTCCAAAGTAGTGTGGCCTGGAATACAAAAAGATTGTCGTGCATGGGCGCATGCATGCCTAACATGCCAGCGTAATAAAATCAGCAAACATGTCTTTACACCTGTTGCTGACTTCCCGACGCCATCTGCAAGATCTTCACATATACATGTGGACATTGTGGGCCCGCTATCATGCTCTTCAGAACAATGCTATTTGCTCACAATCATTGATCGCTTTACCAAGTGGCCAGAAGTAGTTGTAATACAAGACATTTCTGCGGAGTTGCATTCATGGTTCTCCAGGTTTGGCGTTCCGCAAAACATAACAACAGATCGCGGAAGGCAATTTGAGAGCCAACTTTTCAATGAACTTTTACTACTGTGCTGGTGCAACCACCTACGCACCACAAGCTATCATCCATCTAGTAATGGAATGGTGGAACGACTACACCGCACACTCAAAGCTGCATTAATGTGTAGTTCCACTTCATGGCCTGAAGCACTACCGCTGGTCCTACTCGGATTGAGAAAGGCTGTGAAGGAGGACTTACAATGCTCTTCCGCAAAATTGGTTTATGGCGAGCAATTGAGGGTTCCTGGAGAATTTATCGTTCCAGCATCTACACAGCCGTTCGCCCCTGAGCTATGCACGCAATTCGCGAGACAACTCAACGTTAGAATGAGAAACATCAAACCCACTAACCCTGTCGGACATGGAGACCGGAGAGTGTTTGTAGATAAAGACCTGCAAGCAACGTCCCACGTGTGGCTTAGGGATGATATGGTGCACCCGCCGCTTGTTTCACCTTACTCTGGACCGTACAGGGTAATCACATGAGGAAGCCACAGCTTCAAAATTGAGAAGGATGGTAAAGAAGAGACAGTCTCAATTGAGCGGCTTAAACCTGCTTACACCGAAGAGGGTACACTCCTTCCTCGGTCTGCAAAAATCACCCTCAAACGTGGAGGCCAAAGAAACAGCAGAGAGTCTCGCTGAGCCCTCGGTTTCAGAAGAGGACAACGAAGCAGCAAGTGCAGAACAGGAGCAGCCATTGCCTGCACCAGATGTTTTCACGAGAGCTGGTAGAAAAATCAAGTGCAAGTTTAACCACACACCTGGTGCACCTGGTTTCAAAAGGAGGGGGGCTGATGTGGCGACGTCATTTATCCACTGCACCAAAAACAGCGGGTTAAAGCTGCAGCTGATAGATATTTGTCTTTGCCGTAGTCTGCTTGGTTACGAGTTGTTTATTCTTGTCAGTTTTTGATCTGTGCTTGGAAAATAAAATGTTTTCTCATCTCATGAAAAAGCTGTTACTTGATAAAATATAAAGGCTCCCATATGTGCCACATGGTTCAGCTCCTACAATTTTCTGAAGCAAGTACCTCGGTTAATATTTACTTAATTACAATGATATTTTACACCTATTTATATACTGAGTCCTATTTATAGTGCATTAATACTAGTCATACAAAGTTACAATAAATATTGGCACTGACCATGTAATGAACAAAATTTTTGAGTCCCTGAATAACTTGTAGAAGAGTGTCTAATGAGATATGTTTTTAATTTTGTTTTCAGTTGGTAGGGATTCCCAATTTCCTGTTTAGATTAGATGGGGCTTGTTGAATATCTTACCATCAGTGAATACAATTAATGTCTGAATCCTAAAGAAGAAACCAAAGTGCTAAGGAAAATTGTTTTTGTCTCTTGTATTGTGACAATTTATATCACAGTACATTTCAAACTGATTTAAGCGACATTAGAAATCGTTATGGAGTAAACGGATTGGGATGTGAGTGTAAGAATTCCAAGACCATTAAAAAAGTTTTTGCGAGTTGTTCAGTTATCCACTTCTTAATGCCCCCTTTTGCTGAACAAACACTTTATTTACTTTATGGCTGCATTCCCAAAACATAATTCCACGAGTCAACAGGGAGTGAAAATATACACTCCTGGAAATGGAAAAAAGAACACATTGACACCGGTGTGTCAGACCCACCATACTTGCTCCGGACACTGCGAGAGGGCTGTACAAGCAATGATCACACGCACGGCACAGCGGACACACCAGGAACCGCGGTGTTGGCCGTCGAATGGCGCTAGCTGCGCGGCATTTGTGCACCGCCGCCGTCAGTGTCAGCCAGTTTGCCGTGGCATACGGAGCTCCATCGCAGTCTTTAACACTGGTAGCATGCCGCGACAGTGTGGACGTGAACCGTATGTGCAGTTGACGGACTTTGAGCGAGGGTGTATAGTGGGCATGCGGGAGGCCGGGTGGACGTACCGCCGAATTGCTCAACACGTGGGGCGTGAGGTCTCCACAGTACATCGATGTTGTCGCCAGTGGTTGGCGGAAGGTGCACGTGCCCGTCGACCTGGGACCGGACCGCAGCGACGCACGGATGAACGCCAAGACTGTAGGATCCTACGCAGTGCCGTAGGGGACCGCACCGCCACTTCCCAGCAAATTAGGGACACTGTTGCTCCTGGGGTATCGGCGAGGACCATTCGCAACCGTCTCCATGAAGGTGGGCTATGTTCCCGCACACCGTTAGGCCGTCTTCCGCTCACGCCCCAACATCGTGCAGCCCGCCTCCAGTGGTGTCGCGACAGGCGTGAATGGAGGGACGAATGGAGACGTGTCGTCTTCAGCGATGAGAGTCGCTTCTGCCTTGGTGCCAATGATGGTCGTATGCGTGTTTGGCGCCGTGCAGGTGAGCGCCACAATCAGGACTGCATACGACCGAGGCACACAGGGCCAACACCCGGCCTCATGGTGTGGGGAGCGATCTCCTACACTGGCCGTACACACTGGTGATCGTCGAGGAGACACTGAATAGTGCACGGTACATCCAAACCGTCATCGAACCCATCGTTCTACCATTCCTAGACAGGCAAGGGAACTTGCTGTTCCAACAGGACAATGCACGTCCGCATGTATCCCGTGCCACCCAACGTGCTCTAGAAGGTGTAAGCCAACTACCCTGGCCAGCAAGATCTCTGGATCTGTCCCCCATTGAGCATGTTTGGGACTGGATGAAGCGTCGTCTCACGCGGTCTGCACGTCCAGCACGAACGCTGGTCCAACTGAGGCGCCAGGTGGAAATGGCATGGCAAGCCGTTCCACAGGACTACATCCAGCATCTCTACGATCGTCTCCATGGGAGAATAGCAGCCTGCATTGCTGCGAAAGGTGGATATACACTGTACTAGTGCCGACATTGTGCATGCTCTGTTGCCTGTGTCTATGTGCCTGTGGTTCTGTCAGTGTGATCATGTGATGTATCTGACCCCAGGAATGTGTCAATAAAGTTTCCCCTTCCTGGGACAATGAATTCACGGTGTTCTTATTTCAATTTCCAGGAGTGTACAAAATATGGCAACACTCTTGTCTTTAGATCACCACAAAGAGAGAGCCTACTAAAAACATAACATGCTGAACTGAGCTTCTTGATTAGTTTATACATCGATACACTCCACTTTAACTTGTTATCCAGTAGGACACTAAAGAATTTTACACATGGTATTTCTTTCACTCTGTTAGCATTACTGCCTACTTCTGACGCTACAAGTTCGTTATTGCTCTTTGAAACTCTTTAACATGAGTCTTTGTGATATTAAGACTTAAACTGTTACATGTGAAGTTATGTAGGCAACTTAAACTATCTACTCAGTGATGTTTGCTAAGGTTGAGTTTGGACCCTTGATTACTGTGCTTGTATAAAAAGGAAACCTCACAGTTTTTGAGCTCACGCTTAACTTCACTGGGAGATAATTTATGTTGGTTACAAAGAAGAATGGACCGAGTACTGAACCCAGTGGCATTCCATAATTTAATTTTCCTCATTCTGAGGTTATTTTTATGCCACAGATTAAGGAGGTTAGAAAAATGGAGATGGTGTTAAATATGCTGAGATCAGGCATTTGCTGAAGCCAGAAGGCAATCGCAGTCCTCCACTTTGTTGAGACCAAGACAAGGGTTTTTCCCTAAAAATCCTGTGCAAAACTTAACCTCTCTAATGCAAGCAACTGAATTGATAATCACATGTGAGTTCGTAATTAGATTTTTTACTTTTGTGCAGGCATACACATAATCAGATGATTGAGAACTTAATTCATTGATGCGAAATTTCATTTCTTAAACATTGCCAAAATCATGGCAAAATAGTCCATCTTTTTAATTGAAACCGAACTATTAGCTGTAATAGTTAACAGTATAAACAGCACAACATCCTTCCAATCATTTCACTACCAAAATATATGGTTTTCAGAAAGTAAATACTGCAATGACACCTTTTAGCCAGAGGCACACGACAATATTGTTTGAAAATTATTTATTGAGATTAGGTAGAATTAAACATTAATATTAAAATCAAAAGCTCATATTTAACGTCAAGTAAAGCCTTCTTTTATCTCTCTCAGAAATTTTGCTCCTTCTAAGAATGCTTAGGTCATTCTACATACTACCAAGTCAGTTTAACAGCTTTGCACAGTCGGCAATACATATTTCAGTCAGGATTTCAGCTTACATTACAATCACTGGGAGCATACAATCAGTTACGAATCTGTAAAAGGAATTACAGCAACAAATGGTTTATACACATAAGTGATTATTTTATATGCAACAAAACAATACTCCAGTGCTTTGTTTAATTAAATTTTTATTTCACTTTCACAAACAAAACAAACTTTCAACTTATTAATCAGTATACTTTATCTTAAATCTTGTTCAGTAATCTTCAAAGATGATTAGGTTACTGTATTTGCATCCACTTTTCATTATGTGAGGAAAAGACTTCAAGCTTTCTCACAGCATTAGTCATATTAGACTGTAATACCACGTGATTATCAAGTAACCACTGGTGCCCCTTGTGAGCACTGAAGTTCAGAAATACAGTCATTTTAAACTCTTACTCATAAATTCACTAACCATTACATCGAAGGAATTCTGTGGACATACAAATTGCATCTTTCATGAAACAAGTTGCCCCCATTTGCTATCATCATATGCTCTTGCAGAATAATAGTTAAGCACTGACGCAAAAGACCTTAAAGTAGAGTCACATTCTGTAAAAACAACAGTACATGCTGTCTTAGGAAACCGATTTGATAACTGTTTATTTATAATGGATACACAGCTACTGCAAGACCAGCTGAAAGCAGCAAAGAAAAACAAGTTTAACATCAAATTCTGTCAAATTAATAGGTATTATACACTGAAACATTAGAATCATCTCTGAAAAATGAGCCCCAGAACACATTAGAAATCACTAGCATAGGTCAGACAGCACCCTGAGTGCTTCTGACAATGTGCCAAGAAAGTTACTTTTTACAAGTAGCATTCAGATAAAAACCACTCTGTGTGTGAGATGACTGAGTATAATTATTGTCCTATTACTGCACATTTCATTATTGAACTACTGCCCATATTAACCAAATTAACAACTTAGATGCTGATGTTTACAATTTCAGTGCAGTGCAGAGCAGTGTTACCATATCAGTACGTGTATTGCATACAAATGTAGAGCAACACAAAAAGTCACAGGTTTGTTGACTTATGGGAGAATGTCACAGAGATGTCGAGAAAGATCATTTTGCAGGCTCTTGAAAAAATCTGCAAATTGTGTGACAAAAGCCCAAGAACCACTATTAAGTGACGAATTTAAAGATATTTCTCAGTCGCCAAAGTATCACCCACGTAGGGATCATCAATACAGGATTTGAAAAACACCTGCAGTGGCACTCACTTATGACCTCCTAATTCTTTTCAGCCAAAACAGTGCTAATTGTCAATTGCAAAATTAAGAGGTATTACTGCCCAATTGCGATGTTTCCCTTCAACTAGAGAATCCCCCCAAAATAGCGCGTCTACTTCGGACGCCAATCGCAACAAGAACATCACTGACTTCAGAGCTGCAGTCCTGACGTCACACACTATTTCTACCATCGCGCGTTCACCTACCTTCACCATTAGCCTCGCATCTCAGCACTCGAGAAATAAATCAAGAGTCGCTGTGAGCCTAGACTGTGTCGTGTAGCCCATACTTGCTACAACTGGTAGATGACTATCTTCGAAGCTGTATTAATCGCCAACTGGACATAAGGCTGTAAAGTTTTATAGGTGGACAATAGCTTGCCATCTCTCAGGATGCGCATTCTGGCCTCCTGAGGGCTTGTCCCTGACCCCAATCAGCCCTATTTGTCCGTCACATTCCGTGCTCGCCATTTGTAATATGATATACTTTTTATTCGCCTATGCACCAAAAACTTTCACAAACCAGTGAGTGCATCACCATCTTAATAATGGAAAGAAATGACAATTACATAGAGCACTGTACTCCCAGTCACGATGATCACACTTCATCAATAAACCCTGTTGTTAGTCTCTGGGTTACAAAGTCACACTCTGATTTTGATGTAAACGGCATGCAGAAATGGCTGCTGTGTTTCAAGAGCACCCACAGTGAAACTATAGAACATCGTATTTTACGAATAGAAAACGGGGCGATAGTGTCATTACAGGTGTAGAACTGGTGCAGGGCCTTGTCGAAATTGATATGTCATGTGTCCATGATTGATTATATCAACTCTGGTATCCGCAATGGCACAAATGTGCAGTCAGTAACAAAATAGCTTTTATTATGTTAAGTAAAGTGTTGTTGGGGTATGAACACTGGACAGGCCACTGCCGTGGTAGTACCCATCAGGCATCATCCCTTTGATTGTGTTTTGGTGATTATCATACAATTTCATTCTCCTTTGGTGAATGTACACATATCAAAAAAAATTTTGCATCACCTCGGTGCCGAGAGTTCCGGAACCTGTACAGAAAATTGGAATAGAGATCAACATAAACATCATTTCCACCCTGTTTATTGTTCATGAAAACCACACTCTGCATGTTGTAGCACCATGCAACGAGACCTTCAGAGGTGGTGATCCAGACTGCTGTACACGCCTGTACCTCTAATACTCAGTAGCACGTCCTCTTGCATTTATGCATGCCTGTATTCATCGTGGCATACTATCCACAAGTTCATCAAGGCACTGTTAGTCAACGGCCATTCGGGGTAGATCCTTCAGAGTGGTTGGCGGGTCACGTCGTCCATAAACAGCCCTTTTCAAGCTATCCCAGGAATGTTCGATAGAGTTCATGTCTGGAGAACATGCTGGCCACTCTAGTCGAGATATGTCCTTCATAAGATGTGCGCGATGGGGGCACGAATTGACGTCCATGAAGACGAATGCCTCGCCGATATGCTGCCGATATAGTTGCACTATCGGTCGGAGGATGGAATTCAGGTATTGTACAGTCGTTATTGCGCCTTTCATAACCACCAGTGGCGTACGTCGGCCCCATATAATACCACCGCAAAACACCCTTTGCTGCACTCGATGGACAGTGCGTTTAAGCCGGTCAGCCTGACCAGGTTGCCTCCAAACACGTCTCTGACGATTGTCTGGTTGAAAGCATGTGCGACACTCATCGGTGAAGAGAACATGATGCCAATGCTGAGCAGTACATTCGGCATGTTGTTGGGCCCATCTGTACCTCGCTGCATGGTGTCGTGGTTGCAAAGATAGACCTCGCCGTGGACATTGGGAGTGAAGTTTCGCATCATGCAGCCTATTGCGCACAGTTTGAGTAGTAACACAACGTCCTGTGGCTGCAGGAAAAGCATTATTCAACATGGTGGCGTTGCTGTCAGGGTCCCTCCGAGCCATAATCCGTAAGTAGAAATCCTCTACAGTAGTAGCCTTTGGGCAGCCTGACCGAGGCATGTCATCGACAGCTCCTGTCTCTCTATATCTCCTCCATGTCCGAACAATATCGCTTTGGTTCACTCCAAGACTCCTGGACACCTCGCTTGTTGAGAGTCTGGCACAAAGTAACAATGCGGACGCGATCGAACCGCGGTATTGACCGTCTAGACAACACGAGCCGTGTACCTCCTCCCTGGTGGAATGATTGGAACTGATCGGCTGTCAGAGCCCCTCCGTCTAATAGGCGCTGCTAATGCATGGTTGTTCACATCTTTGGGCGCGTTTAGTGAATCTCTGAACAGTCAGTGGGACTGTGTCTGTGATACAATATCCACAGTCAACATCTATCTTCAGGAATTCTGGGCAACCGGAGTGATGGAAAGTTTTTTCGATATGTGTAAATTTTTCCATGGCTGATATTAATCTGATGGACTGTTGGGGTTAGGGTAAGCTACTGATTGATCTCACAGTACTTGTATGACTTGTGTAGCAGTAGGAGAATTAAACTCGGCTATAGAGACAGATTTTTGGACCCTGGAGGTGACCATTTGCATTAGGGACAGCTTTAAAACTTTCTCCAAGCAGCAGGCAAGTTATCGGCACCTTCTCATTACTAGCCTTCCTTTTGTTGTTGTTGTGGTCTTCAGTCCTGAGACTGGTTTGATGCAGCTCTCCATGCTACTCTATCCTGTGCAAGCTTCTTCATCTCCCAGTACCTACCACAACCTACATCCTTCTGAATCTGCTTAGTGTATTCATCTCTTGGTCTCCCTCTACGATTTTTACCCTCCACGGTGCCCTCCAATGCTAAATTTGTGATCCCTTGATGCCTCAAAACATGTCCTACCAACCGATCCCTTCTTCTAGTCAAGTTGTGCCACAAACTTCTCCCCAATCCTATTCAATACCTCCTCATTAGTTACGTGATCTACCCACCATATCTTCAGCATTCTTCTGTAGCACCACATTTCGAAAGCTTCTATTCTCTTCTTGTCCAAACTAGTTATCATCCATGTTTCACTTCCACACATGGTTACACTCCATACAAATACTTTCAGAAACGACTTCCTGACACTTAAATCTATACTCGATGTTAACAAATTTCTCTTCTTCAGAAACGCTTTCCTTGCCATTGCCAGTCTACATTTTATATCCTCTCTACTTCGACCATCATCAGTTATTTTACTCCCTAAATAGCTAAACTCCTTTGCTACTTTAAGTGTCTCATTTCCTAATGTAATTCCCTCAGCATCACCTGACTTAATTTGACCACATTCCATTATCCTCGTTTTGCTTTTGTTGATGTTCCTCTAATATCCTCCTTTCAAGACACCTTCCTTTTACACGCACTGAAACGGGCCATGGGCCTGGGAGGGCAGCGGTTCGTAGGCCGCCTTTCTGGCGGCTGCCCTTGTTCCACTAGTGGCCAAGCAAGAGGGTGGGAATGGTGTGGCTCAATGTGAAATGACACTTCTTTAGAAACTGGCGGCGCCAGGCATCATGACGTCGGCCTATCCGCTTTATTAACAAGAGGACGTGGTGTGGAAACCTGGTCTCCTTATTCCATGTGCGTGTCCAGGTAAAGCGACGTCTGGCTAGAGCCTGGCTAATGTGTTTATTACAAGAACAGCATACCCTGTTAGACGGGATGACGAATTTCTCTGGATGTCTAGTTGCTTAGATGCCTCCACGCCCCGTCAAAAGGGTGCCCACTAAATCGTTTTATGGACAGGACGGAGCTTGTTTTCACTAGGAAACTTTCCTCATCTTGTGAAACGCGCCGCGGTTTGGCTGCAGGACCTCCAGGCATTGTATGCTGTTCTTTCGGAGAACACAATGTGTACTGCACTGCAGTGATTGGTTGAGAAAGATCGGATATCCTTGCTAGAGTGGCATGGTAGGCACTGCTGAGCCATGATAGGTTTATTCTAGAACATCGAGTGGGGGGGGGGGATTTTTTTCCGAAGGGTTTGAGCAAAAGGGAGAGATGGCGACTTGCTTCTCGACAGTCACTGAGTACAGTCGCTAGAGCTCTTTCGTTTCTGTGGAGAGAGCAGTTAGTTGTGAAGATGGTCAGACACCAGGGCGAAACTTCATATTTTCACGGACGTGAGAAAATCACCGGCGGTCGTGGGGTCTACTCCCCCTGTACAATGCTTGAGCAGCGCTTGCATGCAGACGACAGCGTCTCGTCTTTCACCGGCTATATCAGTATCATTACACAGCTTTGGCAAATTCAGAAGCCTATTAATCGTTTTCATGGTCATATTTTTTCATAGCAGCCTTGTACTAGCAGTAGTCACTCCCAAAGTCCAGTGCATGCTTAATTGTATCTTGATGCGAGAGACCAATCTGTGGAAAGAAACAGCAGAGCGTGCTTGCCTAGATTGGCATCCTTTCACTCACAGTAGCCAGTTTCATTTTATATTGAGAATCACACTCCAGACCAAATCGGGACTCATCTGTGAAAAGAACATTGGACCACTGTTCGACTGTCCAGGTGGCATGTTGACAGCTCCACTCTAGAAGTTCCCTTGTGTGAAGAAACGCCAGAGGTAAACAGACAGATGGTCTCCAACAACAAAGACCACTCTGTTGAAGCCTTGTGTGCACCGCTTGCCTCGATACAGTACATCCAGGGGATTCCAGTTGCAATGCAGTACTCAGGCGTTACTGTTGTGCCCCTGCAGCCAAATAAAGGTCCACTCTTTCTGATGTCACGTGGAGTCGACCGTTTCCTGGTCTATGGGATATAGTTTCAGTCTCTATAAACTGTCTCCACATCCGAGAAACAAGAGAACGATTCACATTAAGCCATCAGGACACGTTAGTTTCCGACTCTCCAGCTTCCATTCTTCCAATGGCCATCCATAGCCGAGAGTTTGTAGGCGTCTTCCCTGTGCCATCCTATTGATAGGTACCCTGACATCATTGTCGGTGTGGTTGTTAGTTGAACGGAATGGCATCTTACATGCAGAACACAATCGTAACGACATTTGTTGGCAGTTTGTATGATTATATCATGAATTAGACACAGGATGAGGAAACAGAAGTTTGTTGCTTTAATTTTTAGCATCAGTGTACATGCATTTGGAAAACAAGAACGCAATATGTATTTTCAGAAGTTAAGAAATAATATACTAGAGAAATTGGAGACTGCAATGCAGTCACACAAGAACGGAAAGAATTAATTTGTGTGCTGGGCAGTGGGCGAGTTGGCCCAGCCAAAGGCCAAATAGCCAGGTGAAGTCCCACTGCACTCCTTGACAGGAGGTAGATCTGGTGAGAAATTTACGACCCTGAGTGAAAAGGAAACAGGCGCGATCGCTTTAAATGCTGTTAGGGCAGTGGGTTAAGAAGTGGCGTTAGGTCAAGGCAGCGAAGCAAGTGGCTTGAATGCAAATTAACTCTTGTGTAGTAGAAGTAAAGACCCTAAACAGTACGAAAATTTTTATGTCAAAAGCAATTCAAAAGCTTCTGGTTATAGGGAAGAAGAGAACAGGAGGGATAACATTATCAATCAGCAATCATTTAATAAACAAATGATGCAGTTGTTGCAGGATATGAATACCAAGTTTGGAACTATTAGGGCTATCAATCGAAATAACTTTGCTAGTTCAGTAACAAAATTAGGAAGCGATCTTTTGGGTAAAATGATCAAATTATAAAGGGATGTTTCATGTAAGATTCTATGTAATATGAAATAATTGGGAAAAGGGAAAGGAGGAATTGAATGCCAACTTAGCTAACAGAATTGAGAAATAAGACAAGAGATAATAAAAATAGATCAGGAAGGGGTTTCCATTCACAAAGAACTACAGGAAGTTGAAACTCACTCACAGATATAAACGAAAGGTCTAATAGTGAGACACAGAGCATTGGAAAGGATATTGAAACAATGGCTGAATCGAAAGTACTAGAATCATTGAAAATAGTTAAAACAAAAATTCAAGAGGCAGCAGATGCTGAAATTTCAAAATAGAAAAATGAAATACAAAATACTATAGGTCAGCATTTAGGTTGATGTGAGACTATGAGTTTATAATCCACTGCAGAACTGAATCATTGCAGCAGTATGTGCAAAACGACTAGGACTGTGTATCGTGTGTAATCGATAAGGTAGAATGCTTAAATAATGAAGCAAAGTATGATCCACATCAAAAGCCAGTAGTGTAGTACCCTGTGGAATTCCTAAGGAATTGTAATACCGCTTTGTCAGCAGAAATGAATGACCAAGAGAAGATTAAAACTGTGATTGACGTTGTAGCTGCTGACACAAAAAGTCAGCAATTAAATTTAGATTTATCAAATACGAAATTTGTTGAATTTAAGGTACAATTCTTACAAGAATATTGGTCAGAACAGAAACAGGACAGCTTGTGGTGTGAGTTCATCATCTATAGAATGCCCAAGCTGCATGGGAAAAATTTCTTGAAACACTATTTGAGAAATGGTATAGAAAATTAGCAAATAACGGAAGGAAATCATAATCAGAAACTGTTTGGGAATTGTTCAAAAAGTTGCCAGACGATTCTAAAAAAATCATAGGAAGTAATAATAAGATATTTGAGACATTTTTGGAAAAAGTTCAGGATACTGATCGCTGCCCCAATAAGTATGGCTGGCGATTTTTTCGAAATGTAAATGTGCCATAAAGATGGGAGAGAAATGGAGAATGAGTAATATTATGAAGGGACTAGTCAGAGGTAGTGGCAGGCCGAGGACATGGTAACTTTGCCAACTGCGGCAAGACGAATGATATTGGACACCATGGGCTACACAGACTTTGGGCGTTTCAGGAACACAAAGAAATAACTGGTCTATCAAAATAATAGCTTACATGTGTATGAAGGGGATAAGGGCTCCAAGAACAAACAGTTGGTCTTGTACTCGAAATAAATGACACAAAGATAGTCGATACAAAGGTAAACGTGAGGTGAAAGGTGTATGTAGTACAGTCGCAATCACAAAGGACAATAATGTAGGAATAGATAATCATTTGAAACAGGAGGAGAAGGCGTGACAAATAGAGTAATTAAAGAAAGGTGCAGCAGTAGTTTGGTGTTGCCTCAGCAGTGATTTAACGTAATTTCAAGTGCCTTGCAATGGTACAGCTGATTTTCTTCCCTATCCTCAAAACAACCCAAACTTTTGTTCCATCTCTAACGATCTCAGAATTGGCAGCAAGTTAAAACCTAATCTTCCCTCTTTCAAAAAACAGTTGCATCTAAAGTGCCATCTGGAAAATATTTCGTAACTCAGTGATAATTGTCAGACTTCCAGGACTGGAGCTACTAAGTTCATTAGATATTTATGTGTGATTTTGATAGAATACTCTGAAAAATTAATTTGTAATAAGTGATGCTAAACTAGAAACATTTAAATTTTCAGCTGCAACAAGCTTGCTTCACTTATGAAACACATTGTCATTCATCGTTTACTTTGTGAGAAATCTGCATCTTTCTGCCTTACCTTCTAATTCTGCAATGAGAGGATGTTCACACTCTTGATGCCATTAGGAATTGTGTGCCACTGCAACTGTGGCATAAATTCAAATCCCACAAGAAAAGTATATTTAAAGTAAAATGTTTTTCCTCCTTCTTTACTGTAACTGAAAATGACTGCAACGAACTCAAGTAATGGAACCCTATGAAACCCTTGAATGCTGTGTGTGTCAAAGAGGTAGCATTTTATAATAGTGAGATGACCAATGGAGTTCAACAAACTTAATTACCTATTATTATCTATTATTTAGTAGCTGATAGGAGTTTTCTATTGTTTTTTTCACTATTGTTTCAATGGTGGAGTTGGAAGAATGAAAACATTGGATGTTTTCATACAGAATATTCGTACTTATCTGAAGTATTCGTATTCTGAGCAATGCCAGAATACACAGTCAGAAAGGCTGACAGTAAGAAACCTACACAGTCAGAAAAGCTGACATTAAGAAACCAGTTAACTTAGGTATAAATCTGCATTCAGTGTCATAATTTATGAGACATCCACAGTGGGTGTGCGGATGGGTGGAGGAAGTGGGTGTCAATTATGGTAGACTGTGGCAGCCCACACCACAATAGGATGATAGTATGATGAGCACAAAATTAAGTCATTGGCAGAAATCTGGGCACATAGAGCGTTTTCCTGCAGTTAATTGGAATATAATTAGTCCGTGTTGTCTATGGGGTGCAGGGGTGTTGATGTAATTCACCCATTGTTGAGCAATTCTTTCACAGCCAGAAATTAAGTCTGGTCTATAATGCGACATAGTAGTCGTTTGGCCCTCTGAATCAGTAGCATATGGAAAGTCTCTACAAATTCTAGATCTGCCCATCTTTGCCACTGCATTGCAACTCGATTATTCTCATATACATTGTGCTAGCTTAGAGACGTCTTTCACATGCAAATGTTGGAGAAATCTCAGAATGATACTGATCTTGGTGAACTGGCTGTTATTTCGAGTCTACGCTGCCTTAAGCATACTGCACGTTGAAAAGGTCTTCAACATATGTGCTTTGTACTTTTATTGATAAACAATTGGCAGTGAATACATTGGAATCAAACGAGTAGATAATACTTTATTGAGATATGTTTCGTCTACGCAACTAACTGAAGGGCAGTTTGTTTATTGCCATATGCATTTCTCTTCTTTTATTTGCGAAGTATCTTCAATGCTGTTAGCCCATATGTGTGGTCCTGGAGATATCTTTATTAGTCCCCATGCTCTAGCAGGCTGATTTCCGGCGTTTTTTTCACCCACATTTGTTACAACACCACTTACACGCAATTTTCAATGGTTTTTGGAACCCACAATTTCTGTCACTGCGTATGGTTTCAGACACAGTAGCCCCTCCTCACTTGTAGATTAGGAAGGCTCCCTGTGGATGTTCATGTTTTGAAATCGGTGCTGTGTTGTTGTCTCTTCTTCTGTATGCCTCTCTTTGGCAATCTTTCGAGATCGAGGTCATTAGAGATGGAGCACAAGCTCGAATTGTTCCAAGAATGGGGAAGGAAATCAGCTGTGCTCTTTCAAAAGAACCACCAAAGCATTTGCATGGGACGATTTAGGGAAGCCATGGGAAAAGTAAATCAGGTTGAGCAGTCGGGAATTTCAACTGTTGTCTTCCAGAATTTCAGTCCAGTGTGCTGACAAAGTGCCACCTCGCTAGGTCTTTCTTATGGGGATAGCACCAATAACAGTGGTGTCAAGAAAAATATTTTCTACATCTATAAATATAAAAATGATGTGTTGCCTGTTCGTAATATTTACAGTATAGCTACTAGAGAGAATTATAAAATGTTAATCAGGTCTGATGAACGAGCTGTTTAGTTTGCAGTCGGCATAAGACGAAAAAAACACAAATTATTGTGATAGTTATTGATCTGTGATGTTTAGTTTGCATACAGTGCATCTGACAAGAATTAGTAACTATGCACTAGTCCCGAAACCTAGTTACAGTAATGTGAATAAGACTTACTGACATATACTTTGGGTAATCTGTTCCCCAACAGCCATGTCTTTGAGACATTTGCTGTAGTCATTTCCTATCCCACTCGAGGAACACATCGGTTGATATTCTCTCTGCTAGTAGCATAATTGAATCTTGGCAACAGCAAAGAATATGTTTTGCAACTGTGCCGCTGACAAGTTACTTCCTGGATGGCACAGACCTATCCTGCCACATTGCTGCTAAATTAACTTGACATCCTTATCAGATTCTGCACCGAATTTGCAGCTATGTTAGCCCCTTTGTTATCCTTGACTTCGATTTGTATTTGAGTCTTGGAACATATTCTGATCTCAGACTGGCGGACTCATAAAGATAGATAGAAACTATCCTGAGAAAGTCTACTAACTAAGTTTCAAGAGCCTGCCTGTAAATGATGACTCTAGGAATATAGTACAAGACTCTACATACTGCTTGCATACAAACCATGAGGGCAATATTAGATTAATTACAGTATGGATATAGGTATTTAAACAATAAGTTTTCCCATGCTCAGTACCTGAATGGAACAGAAAAGACTATTAATAACTGGTATGACAGCCGGTACCCTCTGCCACACACTACAAGTGGTTCGTAGAGTCTATCTATAGAGGTGGATGTAGATATAGTGACTAGCACTAAATGTGTGACATAATGTTATCAGTTTATGGTTTTGAGGACAGGAAAGTCGTTGCACGCGGAATTTGAACTAACCTCGTCTTTTAAAGCGTGAAAATCGTATTTAAAAAAGTATTGGAGTTAATGTGACTAAATGTTTTGAAGGGATGCGTTATTAAAATAAAAAGACGATCATGAGAAAAGTAATCTAAATGCAGCAGATGTGGTAAGAGTGAGAGCGTCTAGGGCCATTCAGTCAAACTTAGAGTGCACCAATCGCGAATGTGATACCTTCTTGTATTGTGCTGTTTTTCGAGGCGCGGAACCCGGGAATTTACAAGTGGGCGATGATAAATATTCACTATCGATAGCCACTGACGTTGGTCCAAATGGTTCAAATGGCTCTGAGCACTATGGGACTCAACTGCTGAGGTCATTAGTCCCCTATAACTTAGAACTAGTTAAACCTAACTAACCTAAGGACATCACAAACATCCATGCCCGAGGCAGGATTCGAACCTGCGACCGTAGCGGTCTTGCGGTTCCAGACTGCAGCGCCTTTAACCGCACAGCCACTTCGGCCGGCACTGACGTTGGTCATCTTTGGTTGTGTTGTGACGTTGTTCATCTCGGGTTCATCTCTGGTGGCGCTAATGTTTAAAGTGTACGTGCAGGGGTATGCAGTAAGTAATGCTAAGAAAGTAACACGTTTTCTCAGTTGCTACCATGATGTTAGAGTGGAAGCAACTGCGCCAAACAGTACATTAGTTCGCGTTGAGTGTAATAGTTTTTACTATATTTGGTGGAGTACTTTGATTGAGTCCTTCCCTCGGTAGCACACAGTCAACAGTGGAAACTTTTAACGGATTCGGGAGTGTTACGGTTTTTGCTGTTATTGCATAGAGATTTGATTCGGAACTTAAATAGTTAGCAAACAGTGGACGGTATAATCAACATTCTTTCGCCAGCTGTATGGTTTATAGTTCGTCCTGTGAAATATTCAGTGCTGGATGTACAAATGAGTGTGAAAATTAATTCTTACAATGCTAGGCTGTGCTGTTATGGGCTGTTTTTCTTACATCCAGAACACAAAGGGAACTGACATAATGTATAACAGTTTCCCGTGTCATGAAACAATATAAAAACTATGGCTGTCCAAATGTTGTAGGAAAGACAGTGTAAATATTTTGAATACCATTTTGCAGAAGCAGATTACATGAGTCATTTACAGTCTGAATTGCTCAATTTGGCTCAAAAAAGAGTGCTCAAGCCGGATGCAGTTCCGTCATACAATTTTCCATGCAGTAGTGCGACTGTCAATGTGTCACGCGCAACAGAAGACAGAAGCAAACGGTATTAAGACAGGCGAACTATATAAAAGATCTCTCGAGACTCTGCAAGAGCTGTCACCAAATAGGAAAGATCCTAATAAGGGCACAGCTGCAGATGACAATCTTTCTTCCGGCACAGATAAAGTTTCTTTGATGAACGCTATAGCGACTTTAGAAAGAAAGAATGCTGCACTTACAAACAACTGTGTGCAACATCGAGAGCATGATGGAGATCTTCAGAATCACCTTTTAAGAACACAGACGACTTCTGCGCGAGGAAGAAATTGATAAGGGGGTTGTTGTGTCTAATGAAGTTCACTCGTGTGTTGGGAAAAATATTTTCACCCAATCAAATAGAAAGTTTATTAAATGACTCAAACAGGGTTCGATGAAGTAATGAGGACATTTGTAAATCGATAACTCTGCATGCTATATCGCGGAAATGTTATAATTTTCTGAGGCAAAAAATCGGGTATCCTCTACCAGCAGTGTCGAAGTTGAGGGCCTGGATAAACCGCTCTATTAGTTGCTGTCCTGGCATTTTGACAGATCGTTTAATTATGATGAATATGCAGGCAAAAACATTCACTGGCGGAGAATGTGTCTGCGTTTTGTCCTTTGACTAAATGAATATTGACAGCAGGATTTGCTATGATCAACAAGAGGACAGGGTGTTAGGACCCCATAGTAATGTTTTAGTTGTTACGGTTCGTGGGCTGTTTGCAAGTTGGAAACTACCTGTTTATTTTGATTTTGACATTCGCATGACAGCTGTACTCTTGAATGAAATTATTGTTGCTTTAGCCAGTAATTCGTATACGGTTGCAGCTTGTGTAGTTGACATGGGAGCAAAAAGCATTTCCATTTGGAGCGAGCTTGACCTGACGCACATAAGCAGTTGTTTCTCACATCCTAGCGGTACATGGAAACGTGTGTGGGTGTTCACTGATGTCCCACATTTGCTTAAGCTGTTATGGAATCATTTGCTGGATGAAGCTATTATTGTAGAAAATAAGGTAGTGACAAAATCCGTATTCGAGAGACTTTTGGCTTTAGACAGTGGCGAGATGAAAACGTGCCCAAAGTTAACGCAGTAACACATCCTATTAAGGGCAGTGTCCGTCAAAGAGTTCGTTTAGCAGCCGAATTGCTGTCTCACACAACTTCTCTGGCCGTTCAGTATTTGTTTGCGTTTTGTCCTTCAACGAAATGAACATCGACAGTAGGATTTGCCATGATCAACAAGAGGACAGGGTGTTAGGACCCCACAGTAATGTTTTAGTTGTTATGGTGCATGGACTGTTTGCAAGTTGGAAACAACCTGTTTATTTTGATTTTGATGTTCACATGACAGCTGCCCTCGTGAATGAAATTATTGTCGCCTTAGACAGTAATTCGTATAAGGTTGTAGCTTGTGTAGCCGACATGGGAACAAAAAACGCTTGCGTTTGGAATGAGCTTGGCGTGACGCACATAAACAGTTGTTTCCCTCATCCTAGCGACACACGGAAACGTGTATGGGTGTTCGCTGATGTCCCACATTTGCTTAAGCTGTTACGGAATCATCTGCTGGATGAAGGACACACTAGCTACTTCATACAGCTGGTCGGTGATACCTTATATGGCCTCAATTCAAGGACCTTGGAAAGTAAGAAACCTCTGGCCTTGGATTCGGAATTCATTTTGAAGCACAAGAACAATTTATATTTTGACTAAAGTTCAGCCTTGATCATGTCATGTATGTTTTAATGATACAGGTAACCGGTTTCGGTTCTTTCTACAAAACCATCATCAGACCCATAGCTCCCTTAGGATGGTAGGCGGAGCTCTCCTCGCTGCTACGCAGTCAACTGATCAGTTGACTGTGTAGCAGCGAGGAGAGCTCCGCCTACCATCCTAAGGGAGCTATGGGTCTGATGATGGTTTTGTAGAAAGAACCGAAACCGGTTACCTGTATCATTAAAACATACATGACGTGATCAAGACTGAACTTTAGTCAAAATATAACAATTAATTGATCACTGCTTCCAAAAATGTTTACCAAAATTGCACAAGAACAATGTCTGCGCAAGTTCTACAACTCCTGTGAGAGGATGCACATTGGATCATCAAGACATTTGTTACCTTTTCAGAAAGGATTCATTAAATGCATTCGGTCACTTTTAGGTCTATTCAGTGGCTTAAGAGAATACAATGTTAAACATATACTTCCTGTCAGGCTGAATTAGGACTGTCTAGAAAACTTCTTTTCTCTTGTAAGGGGCCTGGGACATTTTTATGACCATCCGACTCGTGTAAATTTAAAAAATAGAATAAGACTACTATTGTTAAGTGCCAATTATTTAGATATCTCTGTATCTAGTGCGTCTTTTGTTGAACCTGATGAAAAAGGAACATTTGTGACTGCAACAGTCTTCAGTAGTATTCTTCCCAATACGTCTGAAGCACTGTCATTGGTTGAAGTGCAGAAAGAAATTGTGGGGATAGAACTGACTGTAGAAAGTTATGAGAGTTCCTCAGCATCGGTGGATTCCATGCGGTACCTTGCCGGAAATATAGCTTTTCAGTGCCAGCAGTATGGCAGAACATTATCCACACCTACTTAAAGAGCTGATGTCAATCCCAGGAGAAAACCCTGCCAGCTGGTTGTGCACAATTTCTAGGGGAAGTTTATTTGTGCCTTCAGAAACATGGCTTGAGACAATAAGCCAATTCGAGCTGACTTTGCTCAGCTTCATGGCAGTGACAATTTGTCTAGACAAAGGGGCATCATTAGTAAGTTACATGCAATTATTGGTGAAGGATTTCCCAATAAACAGAAAGAGAAAATTAAAATTTACACTACAACTCGCCCATTTATTCGTTTGTGCTGGCTTTCAATAAAAGACAGAGCAAGAATACCTGAGAGCACTTATCGAAAAAAGGGAGAAAATGGCATGTTTCTACACAATAATAAATTCATTACATGGTCTGTTTTGTAACTAAAAATTGTGTGTATAGGTACCTATATTTTTGACAGATCTATTGTACATAGGGTGTAGTTGATGTGATACTATATTTGTAAACATCTCCCGAATTTGGTCACGGCGTTACAAGACTGATCTTACGAGCGTTTTTGCATATTTACAACACCTCTTTTCAGCTACACTATAGATTAGAAATGGTAATTAAATTTGTTTTTTATTTATATAATCGTAATTTACAGCAGGTATGCGCTTATGTAAATTTATTTTAATGTGATTAAATCAATAGTTTCTGATTTATTTGAGCCAACATTTCTCATTTCAAGTGTGTGTCAATTTGGTTTTGATCTGATATTTTACCGATGCGTAAGGCATAAGGTACGATAGCATATAACTTATCAGTTTTAACTGTACTATTTTAGAAGCAGAAAAGTAATTTAGACACCTAAATTCTGGTATAAACAAAATCTTTCACCAAAAACTTAACGTAAACGCGCATGCCCTGCCATCTGCTTGTGAGCGCCTGCTTCTTCGCGAACGTTACAATATCAGCCAATGGTAGAGCAAAGCGCTTACTGCCCAACCTTATTATCTTGTAACCTTGCATCTTGTGAAGATCGCAATTCCCGCAAAAAGAACAGTTGACGACAGCCATGAGAGTTGAAATCACGTGACTTGAATTGACTTGATATGCCGTGATGTGACGACGAACAGTCTAGATTCGTTCGATATATAGTTGCAACCATTGCAACTACTCGAATACATTCGGCACAGGCATTCACCCAGTTACTAAATAATAAGGTTGAGCAGTAAGCGCTCTGCTCTGCCATTGGCTGGCCTAGTGACGTCAGCGTGGAAGCAAGCACTCACAAGCAGACGACATGGCATGCGCGTTTACGTCAAGTTTTTAGCTGAAGATTTTGTTTATACCAGAATTGATATGTCTGAACTGCTTTTCTGCTGCTAAAATATTACAGTTAAAACTGATGAGTTATATTCTTTCACAGCTTATGCCTCACACATCGGTAAAATATCAGATCACAATCACACCGACACACACTTGAAATTTGAAACCTCGACTCAAATAAATCAGAAACTATTCATTTAATCCCATTGAAATGAATTTACTTAAGAGCATAATTACTTTAAATTAGCATTATATAAAGAAAAAAACAAGTTTACTCACCATTTCTCCTCTGCAGTGAAGCTGCAAAGCAGTGTTGCAAATATACAAAAGCATTTGTAACATGTCTTGTAACACCATGACAATTTAGGGAGAAGTTTACAAACAGAATATCACATGCAACGACACTCTATATCCAATTGTTCTGTTAAAAATGTACATACCTATATACACAACTTTTATTTGGAAAACATTACACTATGTATTGAATTGATTACTTTGATGACAAATCCCATTTTCTCCCTTTTTTTCTCTTAGCTGCTTTTGATGAAAGTCAGTGCAGACGAATAAATGTGCGAGCGCTAGCATATACTTTAATTATTTCTTTGTGTATATTGGAGAACCGCTCACCAAGTGCTGCACACAGCTTACTAATTATGCCTCTTTCTGTAGACAAACTTTCACTGCCATGGAGCCAAGTAAAAGTCAGCTCGAATTGGCTTATTGTCTCAAGCCAAGTTTCTGATGGCACAAGTAAGCTTCCCTTAGAAATCGTACACAGCCAGCTGAGCAGTTTTTCCCCTGGGACCGGCGTTAGCTCATCAGTGGGGGTGGCTAATGTTCTGTCGTACTGCCTGCACTGATGGGCTATATATGCGACCAGGTACTGAAATCCTTCCACACTACAGTCCAAACCCACGGATGCTGAGGAACTCTCATAATTTTCTTCTGTCAGTTCTATCCCCTCAATTTCTTTCTGCCCTTCAATCATCGACAGTGCTTCAGACGTATCAGGAAGAACGCTGCTGAACACTGCTGCATTAACAAATGTCCCTTCTTCATCAGGTTCAACAAAAGAAGCATTAGACAGAGGAATATCAGAAGCATTTGCACTTAACAATAATAGCCTGATTCGGTTTTTTTACGACTATCGGAGTTGGATGGTCATAAAAATGTCCCAGGCCCCTTGCAAGAGAAAAGAAGTTTTCGAGACAGTCCTGATTCAGCCTGGCAGTAAGTATGTATTTGACATCGTATTCTCTTAAGTCACTGAATAGACCTAAAATTGACCGAATACACTTCATGAATCCTTTCTGAAAAGGTAACAAATGCCTTGATGATCCAACATGCATCCTCTCACAGGAGTTGTAGAACTTGCGCAGACATTGTTCTTGTGCTTCAAAATGAATTCCGAATCCACATGCCAGAGGTTTCTTACTTTCGGAGGTCCTTGAATTGAGGATATATAAAGTATCCTCGACCAGCTGTATGAAGTCACTAGTGTGTCCTTCTTCTGGCATTAAATACCGAACGGCCTGTGAAGTTGTGTGAGACAGTAATTCGGCTGCTAACCGCACTCTCTGTCGGTCTCTTCCCTTAACAGTGATGTGTTGCTGGGTTAACTTTGGCCACATTTTCATTTCCCCACTGTCTAAAGCCAAAAGTCTCTCAAACACAGATTTCGACATTGCCTTATTTTCTACAATAATACCTTCATCCAGCAAATGATTCCGTAACAGCTTAAGCAAATGTGGGACATCAGCGAACACCCACACACGTTTCCGTGTGTCGCTAGGATGAGGGAAACAACTGTTTATGTGCGTCACGCCAAGCTCATTCCAAACGCAAGCGTTTTTTGTTCCCATGTCGGCCACACAAGCTACAGCCTTATACGAATTACTGTCTAAGGCGACAATAATTTCATTCACAAGGACAGCTGTCATGCGAACATCAAAATCAAAATAAACAGGTTGTTTCCAACTTGCAAACAGTCCATGCACCATAACTACTAAAACATTACTGTGGGGGTCCTAACACCCTGTCCTCTTGTTGATCATAGCAAATCCTACTGTCGATGTTCATTTCGTCGAAGGACAAAATGCAAGCCCGTTGCCTGTCAGTGAATGTCTTAGCCTGCATTTTCATCATAATCAAGACATCTTTCAAAATACCAGGACTGCAACTAAAAGAGCGGTTTATCCAGGCCCTCAACGTCGACACAGCCTGTAGAGGATACCCCATTTTTTTCCTCAAGAAACTATAACATTTCCGAGATATGGCATGGAGAGTAATTGATTTACAAATGTCTTCATTACTCCATCTAACCCTTTTTGAGTCACTTAATAAACTTTTTTATTTGATTGGGGGAAAATATTTTTCCCAGCACATGAGTAATTTCCTTAGACACAAGAATCTCCTTATTAATTTCTTCTTCGCGCATAAGCCGTCGTGTTCTAGACAGCTGATTCTGAAGATCTTTATTCCTCGCTCGAAGTTGAACACACTTGTTTGTAAGAACAGCATTCCTTCTTTCTAATGCCGCTATTGTATTCATCAAACTAACTTCATCTGTGTCTGACAAAAAAACTAATTTCTGTACATGTGCTCTTATTATGATGTTTCTTATTTGGTGACAGCTTTTCCAGAGTTTCCAGAGATCTCTTATGCAGTTCTCGTTTCTTATACCGTTTGGTTCTGTCTTCTGTTGCGGGTGACACATTGACAGTCGCACTACTGCACGGCAAATTGCACGAACGAACTGCATCTGGCTTGAGCATTCTTTTTCAGGGCAAATTAAGCAATTCAGACTGTAAATTCCTTAAGTAATCTGTTTCTGCGAAATGCCAAGAGCATATTCGTGTATGCGCAACATTTACACTGTCTTTCCTACAACATTTCGACAACCATAGTTTTTGTAATGTTTCATATTTGCGGGAAACTGTGATACATTACGTCAGTTCCCTTTGTGTGCCGGTTGTAGGAAAAACAGCCCATAACAGCACAGCCTGTCATTGCAAAAATTAATTTTCTCACTCAGTTGCAGATTCTCCAATAAGAAATTCACAGGACGAACCATAAACTATAGAGCTGGCGAACACAATGTTGATCCCGCTGTCCACTATCGCTAACTATTTCAGTTCCGAATCAAATATCAATTACAGCAAAAACCGTAACACTCCCGAATTCTGAATGTTTCTGCTGTTGACTGAGTACCTCAGAAGAAAGAACTCAATCATAATACTCCTTCAAACACAACACAAAACAACAAAAACAACCACACACAATACGAACTGTGTACTGTTTGGCACAGCTGCTCCCACCATGACGTCATGCGCACAACTGAGAAAACACGTTGCTTTCTGCGCATCGCTTTCTGCGCCCCCCTGGTTGTAACTAGTTTCGACTGATCAGGGGAAATTCTTCTTACTGGCTCTAAGGCCTTTAATAAGCCTGCTCCAAAGAGATCAGCACCCACATGTGTAGAGCATTTTGTGTTCAGTCTCATAGCACTCTCCTTGAAGATAAGAAGTACTAGATTCCTTGTAGTCTTTTAAAGAAACTTTATATCTCATACTTGTGACAATGTAATACATCCTAGTATAATTTTATTTCCTTGAGGGATTTTTCTGTAGAAATGTGTTGCATATATGAAGATTGAGGAACCAAAAGTGTGTCACTATTCTTTAACGTCACTTTCAAAATGAATAAATTTTTCTCTTCCACACAAGTATCTAATCACAAGCAGCGATAATTGGAGGTCGCAGACTATACTCACCGCTATAAATGGCATGCGCACACTAAGTTGGCTCACTTTAGTGAAGATGTGGGTAGACAGAAATAAGCATGCTAAGCTGTCACACATATGTTACTGAAATGAAGCTGCATATGAGACTCATAACCAGTCAACACATAGCGCCCTAGAGAATTTAATTTTGGAAAAATGATGGTAACAACGTTAACCGGAACTGTACAAATGTATCAAATAACCTGCTTTCATTAATGCCATAACACACGTGAATTCATGTTAAACCAGAAAAAAAACAAAGCTCAGTGTTAATGAAGTTGTACAACGTACAGACAATTTCACAATACATTCACAACAAATATTCAACAAGTATTCTCCACCGAGTTCAATGGATTTAGCTGCACATGAACGAACAGATTTTGTTGCACGTTTCAGTTTCATAGGGTTGTTCTTAATTTCGTCTACTGTATTCATAATGCAAACAAGTAAAGCCTCACGTGTGTTGACTTTGTCCTCATAAACTATGTCTTTCATCCATCCCCGTACACAAAAATCCATTGGCGTAAAATCGGGCGATCTGGGTGACCACAGACATATAGCACCATGACCAATCCATTTCTGGGAAAATGTTCATTTAAATGTGCAGTAGAGGCGTTGGTGAAATGTGGAGGCGCCCCGTCATGTTGAAAATACGTTTGCAATCGCGTAGAAAGTGGAACATCTTCGAACAAGTGGGGCATTTCTTCTTGAAGGAATGGTAAGTACATCCTGCCAATTAGACATCCTGGGAAAATCAATGCCCCAATAAAGTGTGTGTTGGTTATACCACACCACACATTTATGCTAAATCGCTGCTGTAAATTGTGCTGCACTGTTGCATTTTGGTTTGCTTCAGACCATATGTGCTCGTTATGTAAATTGTTTGTATCATCTCGAGTAAACTGTGCACCATCAGTAAATAACCTGTATTTGTGTAGTTGCCGATTAGTTTTTAACCAGTGGCACAGCTCCAAGCGAAGGGCAGGATCTCCCAGATGTAAAAGATGCACATCTTGTTTGCGGTAAGGATACAGATTATTGTACTTCAGTGTACGCCATATTAGACTGTGAAATGCCTAATCGTTGAGAGATACGTCGTGTACTGGTACCCGGGCTAAGGCGAATATTTTCATCACCGTCTTCACGTATCGAGCGCTCGTACTGATTATGAAGGCTATGTAGAAAACATGTCTCCCGCAACATTCGAAATACTCCACTAATGGTTCGTGCATTCGGAATCCTCCGAGTTGGATAACGTACGCTACATTCGTTAACTGCAGACGTAGCATTAAATCACATTTGCCATAAAAAAAAACACCATATCGGCGTATTCTTCTGTCGTATATTTGAAAGGCACCCCTATTTCATAAATAATCTACAAACTACAGCAGTTACTACTTGGTTTCTCTTAAATACACTGTTGTTGTTATGTTCTTTCGCTGAACAAAAACTAACTCGTTTCAAGGTCAGGAAACGACTGAAACAACTCACTAATGGCTGCCAACAATGGCATAATCGTTTCTACATTCTTAATGGAAAGCAAAAAATTTACTTGTATAATAATCTTTGCTTCTCTGGATGGTCTGGAGAACTACTGCAGATACACGCCTGTGACAAGTTTTATAAGATTCACCAGACCAATTACAACAAAATAAATGGAAATCGTGCTTTACTTTAACCTCAAAAAGTTTTGCGATGGCTTCATATTAGCGAAGTTGCTAAATTTCAGGCAAAATCTGCTATTAGCCGTAACTCCGTGACTATACATTTGCAGACCTATGTTCATATGAACTTTTTTCTTTAGTTTTACTTGTAGAATAACATATTAAAATATTCAACTTTACCTGTCTGCTCAAAACATTAAGATTTACATAAATGACGTATTCTGCAGATAAAATAATCCTTGTGGCGCACATTTATATTTTACCTAATGCACCTCTTCTCCATGTTAGTTTCCTTAAAGAGATGACCACTGTCTATAAATAACGAACTTCTTAGTAATTGCAGTGAAGTATTCGTGGGTGAGATAATTTATCAAATTTTCGTAAGTAACTATATAACCTAGCAAAATAAAAATGTAAGATCAGGGCCAATTTCCTTATTTGCTGAGAATATAGTGATGCTTTACCGCCAGCGTGAAGTTATAGAAGCTTGTTTAACGTATGCATTACGTTTTCAGTACTAAACACATCAGAAACTTAATTAGTCTTTTTTTATACCTGCAGCTCAAGTTTCTAAGTGTGCTATTGTTATTTTGTGCCGCACACTAATTTGCTTCATATGCTTCTTCAGTAGCAAATTCTCTTCTCGTACCCTGTCATATTATGCCTCCAGCTTGTTTTGGACTTGAAGACCGTAAAGTATAGTCGTCATAAACAGATGTACACGGCACCAAAGGAATGAAATTCCACCATAAAGTTATAATAATATTTTTACTGCATAAAAAGTGAAATATCAAGATTTGTTGCTGTCTATAGACTTATTAAAATCGGGAACTGAGGATCCAAATTTTTACTCGTTGGCGCTTCTCACCACCGTGGAAATATCGGCCCAGTTTACGTTGGCCTCGTAAGGAATGCTGCAACTCGTGTTAGCCATTCTATGAAATCTTAAATCTTTGCCTAAAATCAAATAAATACAAATCCTTTCGTAGAAACACGGATGTTTGTTCATTATAAAAACACATACTTTCCGTTATCACCGATCAAGTATCTTGACCTAATGTGATATCTTTAGCGATCTGTGCTTTGGTCCGGCAGTGTTGTTATGCCATGTACTAGAGGTGGGCCAAACGGTTATTCTGGAGTAACCGTTATCACAGTTCCAGTTATTCTTTGATAACCGTTATCGTTAACGGTTATTAATAACTGCCAAGTTATTTTTCGCTAGCGAATACCGATAGCTCCGACAGTTAAATAACGACATAGTTGGAATCCATCAGTTTAGTTATCAGTATAACTGCGAGTAGTGTGAAATAGCAGGAATGTCGTATGAATCGTGTCATAACCTCAGCTTATTAACTCCGGGTACATTTTAGTTGATGTTAGAACGATTATTAGTGTTTCAGATTATATGTTTGTAGGTTATCGGTCGCTATTAGAAATATTATCTTCGCACCTGCGACAGAAAGTACGCGGAACTTCGCCAAAGCACTGTTTAAGTAAAATGTTAACAACGTGCGTTTTTAAGTATGAAGTAATATGTAAACTGAGTACTGTAGGTTAAATTCGAAGCTTAATTTCTTGTGCTGCTCACATAATAGAATAAAGTGTACAGCCTTGTAATACAACAAAAAATATACGTAATGTGACAGATTCGTTTACTCCTGTGCTGTAAAAGCTAGTCCTATTGGGGAAAGTGTGAGTACGCTAATCCAAGTTTTATGTCAGATTTGCAAACTGCTCGATTTCTCCAGCGACAGCATGTTTATAACATATGAAGACATGCAGATCGAAAAGGTTGACAGTGTTACATTTCTGGGACTACAACTCGATAATAAATTCAGTTGGGCATACCACATTTTTTCATTCTATTATTTCATAAGGGAGCATATTCTGTGGTAACTTATCAAACGTAGCAAAAGTTTTTCGCATGTAAAAGCGTGTAATAAAAATCGTTTGTGGGATCAATTCAAGAACATCATGTCGGAACCTGTTCAAGGAACTTTGTATTCTAACCACTGCTTCCTAGTATATTTATTCCTTAATGAAATTTGTTACAAGTATTTCCAACCAATAGGTTAATACATAATATCAGTACTAGAAATGGGAACAGCAATCTACATAAAGACCTAAAATTACTTACCTTGGTTCAAAAGGGGTCCAATATTCAGGAACATGCATTTTCAATAAACTGCCAGCAAGTCAGCAACCATTAAAAACTTGGTTTCAGATAAGGCATGGTTTACAGTGTGTTTGAAAGACTATTTGATACAGAAGTGTCTGATTCCACCCGTCATCAATATGCCGGAAATGGCTATTTTAAGTGTGTCTATGACGTCACTACATACACATGGCAACAAACACGAAGATACATATAAATAATACAATAACATTTCCCACCAAAAATACAATCAAACCAATGGGACAACTGCGGGAAGTTGGGGGTTTTAGGGTGAGGACAAGCTAGTAAAAAAAACACACCATGATCCCAAAACACAAGATGAAGAACAAAAAGAAAAAAAAATACAGCATTCTGCTACACCAACAAAAATCTGCAGGAATCCAACACTTCACTTGAACAATATAGGTGACCATACCAAAACACCTATACCCACAACTAAAAGTACGAAAATTGGAATCAGACATTTCCCTTGACCTACATAGGTCAACCTCAGATGACGATACTAAAACATCAACACACACAGCTATGAAAATGGGAATCGGTCATTTCCGGTGACCTATATAGGTCCACCACAGCTACTGATGCCAAAAAACCAACACCTACAACTGCGAAAAATAAAACCACAATCCCAAAAGTCCACAAATCAATCATCCCTACATAAATTAAATCACATTCACTACTTCATAAATACACAAAACAACACAGCTAGAAAAAAAAAATAATTACCACCAGCAAATTCCGGTACTGCAACCTAGATCGACAGCCCCCCCCCCCCCCGCCCCCCCCCACACACACACACAAAAACCAACTCATAAACACTGTGCCGTAATGACATTCACACACCACAACACCTTTACGTCGAAGCAGACGGGTGGAATCAGACGCTTCCATTGACCCCTCCTTCTACTCTGTAGATGAATATCGTAACAGAGACTGATAGACCAGCTTAGGTAAAAATTGTGCTATATTTCAGTTTTGACAGCACTTGGTTGCAACAGTCAAGATCGGGTATTCTGTGTACGATAAATTTGTTAAAAGTACGTAGCTGTGTTTTATTCTGTCAATGTACCAATTCTGTAAATATTAGCAGTTACTGTGATATATTCACATATTTTGGCAATCTGCTGACAAATGATGAGGATAATAATTATTATATTCCACTGTATTATGTTATACTTTCTGACATGTTATTTGTCATTCGTAATGGCCAGCGGCTATTTCCGTAGCAGTACGAAAATATTTGTTCGCTCCAGTTACTATCCTCTCTGGAAATATCACCTGGAACTACGACCTTTAACTGGAGTCACCGAGTCAGGAACGTCTAGACACACAGTTATTCCGTTACCAGCCTACAGGTTATCTGTGGTGGTAGCCCGATAACTACCAGAGAACTAGAACTACGAGCCAATAACGATAACTGCCAGAGGAGAATACCGGCTCTGACAGTTATTTCCATAGTCGCTCGAATTCCTTAGTAACTTTCCTTGTACTACCCGTCCAAGCTAAATTAACACGTAAGGCGGTGGCTTAAGGGAACGACCGTACTTGTTAATGCCTGTACTGAAGCTCCTATCAGCCACGGCTCGGACATTAACTTTATTTAATTGTTTATGCTAAAAGTAATGAATTGTTGTTGTTGTGGTCCTCAGTCCTGAGACTGGTTTGATGCAGCTCTCCATGCTACTCTATCCTGTGCAAGCTTTTTCATCTCCCAGTACCTACTGCAACCTACATCCTTCTGAATCTGCTTAGTGTATTCATCTCGTGGTCTCCCTCTACGATTTTTACCCTCCACGCTGCCCTCCAATACTAAATTGGTGATCCCTTGATGCCTCAGAACATGCCCTACCAACCGATCCCTTCTTCTGGTCAAGTTGTGCCACAAACTTCTCTTCTCCCCAATCCTATTCAATACTTCCTCATTAGTTACATGATCTACCCATCTAATCTTCAGCATTCTTCTGTAGCACCACATTTCGAAAGCTTCTATTCTCTTCTTGTCTAAACTATTTATCGTCCATGTTTCACTTCCATACATGGCTACACTCCATACGAATACTTTCAGAAATGACTTCCTGACACTTAAATCAATACTGGATGTTAACAAATTTCTCTTCTTCAGAAACGCTTTCCTTGCCATTGCCAGTCTACATTTTATATCCTCTCTACTTCGACCATCATCAGTTATTTTGCTCCCCAAATAGCAAAACTCCTTTACTACTTTAAGTGCTTCATTTCCTAATCTAATTCCCTCAGCATCACCCGACTTAATTAGACTACATTCCATTATCCTTGTTTTGCTTTTGTTGATGTTCATCTTATATCCTCCTTTCAAGACACTGTCCATTCCATTCAACTGCTCTTCCAAGTCCTTTGCTGTCTCTGACAGAATTACAATGTCATCGGCGAACCTCAAAGTTTTTATTTCTTCTCCATGAATTTTAATACCTACTCCGAATTTTTCTTTTGTTTCCTTTACTGCTTGCTCAATATACAGATTGAACAACATCGGGGAGAGGCTACAACCCTGTCTTACTCCCTTCCCAACCACTGCTTCCCTTTCATGTCCCTCGACTCTTATAACTGCCATCTGGTTTCTGTACAAATTGTAAATAGCCTTTCGCTCCTTGTATTTTACCCCTGCCACCTTTAGAATTTGAAAGAGAGTATTCCAGTCAACATTGTCAAAAGCTTTCTCTAAGTCTACAAATGCTAGAAACGTAGGTTTGCCTTTCCTTAATCTTTCTTCTGAGATAAGTCGTAAGGTCAGTATTGCCTCACGTGTTCCAGTGTTTCTACGGAATCCAAACTGATCTTCCCCGAGGTTGGCTTCTACTAGTTTTTCCATTCGTCTGTAAAGAATTCGTGTTAGTATTTTGCAGCTGTGACTTATTAAGCTGATAGTTCGGTAATTTTCACATCTGTCAACACTTGCTTTCTTTGGGATTGGAATTATTATATTCTTCTTGAAGTCTGAGGGTATTTCGCCTGTTTCATACATCTTGCTCACCAGATGGTAGAGTTTTGTCAGGACTGGCTCTCCCACGGCCGTCAGTAGTTCCAATGGAATATTGTCTACTCCGGGGGCCTTGTTTCGACTCAGGTCTTTCAGTGCTCTGTCAAATTCTTCATGCAATATCATATCTCCCATTTCATCTTTATCTACATCCTCTTCCATTTCCATAATATTGTCCTCAAGTACATCGCCCTTGTATAGACCCTCTATATACTCCTTCCACCTTTCTGCTTTCCCTTCTTTGCTTAGCACTGGGTTTCCATCTGAGCTCTTGATATTCATACAAGTCGTTCTCTTATCTCCAAAGGTCTCTTTAATTTTCCTGTAGGCGGTATCTATCTTACCCCTAGTGAGATAGGCCTCTACATCCTTACATTTGTCCTCTAGCCATCCCTGCTTAGCCATTTTGCACTTCCTGTCGATCTCATTTTTGAGACGTTTGTATTCCTTTTTGCCTGTTTCACTTACTGCATTTTTATATTTTCTCCTTTCATCAATTAAATTCAATATTTCTTCTGTTACCCAAGGATTTCTACTAGCCCTCGTCTTTTTACCTACTTGATCCTCTGCTGCCTTCACTACTTCATCCCTCAAAGCTACCCATTCTTCTTCTACTGTATTTATTTCCCCCATTCCTGTCAATTGCTCCCTTATGCTCTCCCTGAATCTCTGTACAACCTCTGGTTCTTTTAGTTTATCCAGGTCCCATCTCCTTAAATTCCCACCTTTTTGCAGTTTCTTCAGTTTTAATCTACAGGTCATAACCAATAGATTGTGGTCAGAGTCCACATCTGCCCCTGGAAATGTCTTACAATTTAAAACCTGGTTCCTAAATCTCTGTCTTACCATTATATAATCTATCTGATACCTTTTAGTATCTCCAGGGTTCTTCCATGTATACAACCTTCTTTCATGATTCTTAAACCAAGTGTTAGTTATGATTATGTTGTGCTCTGTGCAAAATTCTACCAGGCGGCTTCCTCTTTCATTTCTGTCCCCCAATCCATATTCACCTACTATGTTTCCTTCTCTCCCTTTTCCTACACTCGAATTCCAGTCACCCATGACAATTAAATTTTCGTCTCCCTTCACAATCTGAATAATTTCTTTTATTTCATCATACATTTCTTCAATTTCTTCGTCATCTGCAGAGCTAGTTGGCATATAAACTTGTACTACTGTAGTAGGTGTGGGCTTCGTATCTATCTTGGCCACAATAATGCGTTCACTATGCTGTTTGTAGTAGCTTAAAGTAACGAAGGCCCACGAAATAGTACACAGTTCTTATCAACAGATGGCGCGCAGTCTCACAGTTATTTCCATGGTCTATTGAACGCCTTCCAAATGCGCAGTACGATCTTCGGCCAACAGATGGCGCGAGGCACTGTTGACATTAAACAGTTATTGAAATAACTGCCAGAATCAGAGGAACGGTTATCGCAGTAACCGTTACTTTTCAGTAACCGGTTATTTCTATCAGTTACGTTATTTTTTGCCACCTCTACCATGTACACACCACAGAGATAAATGTAAACAGATTCACGTGGTGTGATTTGTTTGTCGTAAACCTGAAGAAATGAAGCATTTAAGTGACGATCGAATGAAACTGGTTTTCGAAAAATTAGCAAAATAGTGAGTATTGGCTAAATAGCACTTCATTTCCTTTAGATGTTAGCTGCCATTTGTTTCGAGCATGTTGAACTACAAACATGTACAGGAACTTAAGAGTCTGTGTTTGGATCACGACTAGCAAGCATTTGTTTCTTTTACTTACTTAGATTGTGACGTAATACTTCTCCTACAGTTAACGTATCAGTGACAGCTTGACAACCCAGCACTTTTGAAGAGTGTGATCTAATAACACTTTTCTTTCCGCCGCAGTATCGGTGCTAATGTGAAACTCCTGATAGACAGGCCAGATGGCACATATGTGTTCAGGGAGCAGAAAGACCGAGTGTACTACGTTTCGGAGAGAGTTTTAAGTTTGGCGTCGAATGTCGCTCCTGACCATCTAATCAGTGTTGGAACGTGTTTCGGTAAATTCACGAAATCTGGGAAGTTTCGTCTCCATATTACAGCACTACATTACCTCGCACCATACGCACAGGTAACGAAGTACTACTACACTACAATTTGAGTTTCGTTTTAGGCGAATTACTTTATTTTAAAGAGGATGTGGTCCTGGGGATTGAGTGACTTTTTGTGTCATGTGCATATTGAAAAAAATTTTTAACTGTTTCAGTACAAGATCTGGGTGAAACCATCAGGAGAGCAACAGTTTCTGTATGGACATAATGTCCTGAAATCTGGATTGGGGAGAATTACAGAAAATACTCCAAAGTACCAAGGAGTTATTGTACTTTCGATGAACGACATGCCACTTGTGAGTACCTCCAGCTTTTTATTGTTATTATTGTAATATACATAATATCTTATAAGAAAAACTGTTTCGTACCCGGCTAGTGTGTGGGGTCTTGATATATTGTTTGATAAAAAGTGAGATAATGAGAAACTTTAATTGATGAATCTGCATAACAGTTTTAAGTTGTGGAACACTATTTGCCTGTGTCACACACAGTAGGCTCTGTGAGAAAGCTACTGTGAAAGGAAATGATCTAGGAAGATCATCTGTGGTGCTTCTGAATGCCTCCTGGGTGTTCCCAATACTCACGTTCTTCTTTGGCGATAGACATTTCTGTTGACACTCCTTTTTTAAATGATGATTTTAGTCACAGTCTATTCTGTAGTTTAGACAAAGGTCTAGATTAAATTGGAAGGTCGTAGCCTGGCTGTGAGTTCATGAAGCCAGTGAGTGTCTCCTGACATTATTATTAGCCCATTATTATTTTCGTGTCATTTAGATATTAAGACCGTACTGAAAACCCATATTTTTCCCACAGTGGTCTTTTATTTTCCAGATTTTAATATGTCTGAAGTTCTTCATGGTAATATCCCTCTCCAAAACTCCCACATTCTCCACTGGAGTGACAATAATTTGGTAGTTAAAATACATGGGGACTAGTGCAGCAGGGGATACAACCTGTCGCCTTTGGACAATGACGTCACAAGTGGCCAATCGAGAAGCGATTCTTCTTAGTGTTGTAGCTCCCTTCAGTGGCTGATAAGTGTTTTTTGGCTTTTTAAAAAAAAAATCTCACGAGATAGAATAAACAGATCCACTTTATTAAGCAATCAGTAAAAAAACGAAACTGAAACATAACAGTAAAAGCGAAAATGGTAAACTGCTCTCTGGCGACTTGTGACGTCATTGTCCAAAGCCGACGGGTTGTCTCCCCTGCTACACTAGACCCAATACATGCTACTGTATGACACCATAATTGCCTTTGTGGTTACACGGTAAAGGTGAATGCTTGCATTGTTGATGGCAATACTATTCATAGCTGATGAGTTGTACTGTAGTCTGTGCTGCTTTCATGGCTATGACAGGCGTACTGTCAATATAAATTGATCCAGGTGTACCAACAGTAGAGCCATATTTAAACACTAGGTTCAACAAAAACTGCCAAACCACAAAATTCAATTTGGTTTAGGAAAACATTGTATTGGAAATAATTGCTCTGTTGCCCAAAGATATTACGTAGAAACTCAATGGATTCATCTCCCCAGGAGGGAGCCACCAAAACTGATGTGTATCAAGATTGACCAGGTGCTGTAAAGACTACTGGCTCTTTCTCATCATTATGGTGGCTATGATGATGCAGTATTGATTTGGGCATAGAAAAGACATGTGGCTCTGCCCTTGCTCTGTTACTGCTTTCCTGCAACTTGACAGTCTTTTAGTTAGCAATCCAGTGAAATTAATATGTTTAGTAAGAAGAGGTTATAGCATAACTGTCTGATTACCATCAGTTGTTCCACAAGATCCACTGTGGGACAGGGACCTTTGGATGGATTTATAGGTGAAGCTGCGAGTTCTTAATTGCACACAACTTTTGCTGAGTGGAAGGCAGTTGGGACTTCTCCAGTAACAAAGAACATTATAGGGGAAAAATGCAAGCATCTGATCCCACCCGTCTGCTTTGACCCATGACGTCACAAATATGGTGGAAACGACCATAAACCACGATTCCAATATGGCGCACATAAAGTCGGTACGTAGACGTTATAAGGACGAAAATACATTGAAAAACAAACACACACACTTTCCACAAAAAGCCTAATGTCACTAACGGGACAAGGGTGGAAAATGGGGTTTTTTGGGTGGGGACAAACTAAATATAAACAAATTTAGGCACCCACCCCCATACAAAACCACACAAAATGTCGAAAAAACCGACTTCAAAAAACTCCCCAAATACCACTAAACACAATATCATCTGGAATCGGACACTTCCCTTGACCTATATAGCTCAAGAGCAGCTCCCGATCCCATAAATTAGGATCCAGCACTTGCCTTGGCCTATATAGCACAAAAACATCTCCCGATACCAATATCAACATACATAGCCACACATTGGGATCGAACACTTTCCTTGACCTGCGCACCGTTAATTTTATCCGTCATATCCATTCCTGAACAAACACAACAATCGATTAATTTTACTAAAATTACCACACGATGTACAGCGAACAACACTAAATAAACCTTCACACAAAATCGTTAACTCACTGAAACGAATTCCACTACAAACACAGCCGACACTCGAACAATTCTGGATAATGAGCAAAAGCAAACTGAGCCCATTACACCAAACAAACGAAAATCCTGAACATACCACCAGAAACCACAACACGACGTCATCTACAAACATGCCCCACTCACAAACTAAACTCCGCACCGTCATGACGTCACGGGTCAAAGCCGACGCGTGGGATCGGACGCTTCTGTCGACCCCATTATAGGTGTCCCTCCTCCACACTTTAGCATGTTATTCGACATCAAGTACTCATTTCTTTTTGTGTCACTGCAGAAGAAATTTTTGTTGTTATGTTCAATGTACCTAATGGTGGGTGGTTGTATTAAAAGTTCAGCTATTCACAGAAGTCAAGTTTGGGCAGTAACTAATGTATGTCAGTGATACTTGGTAGGTGTTCTAGTGTGTCAATGCGGAACCAGTTTATGCTGGAAAGAAATTAGTTCCTATTTGTGTTACCAAGTATAAATATGGTGCTGTGAATGCAAGGAAGATGTATAGAAATGTTTCCATATGTAATAGTTTCGAAACGGGACATGAGCAGAAAAGTCAAACGAGTGAGAAAGGTGTAATGTTCATTTTTATTATTAACTGCTGTTTATTGAGTTTTTTCAGTATGAGTACTGGAAGTGTGGACAAGATTCTGCATTTATAAAATGACATCATCAGCAGCTGCTTGCAGCAGTTCTGGTGGAATTTGAGCACTGTGTTTCAGATCAGGTAGATATCCCAAGAGCTAGAAGTTACATGGATTCAGATACAGAGATCTTGCAAGTCATTTATCTAGAGAACCTCTGGAGATACGTCTGCAGCAAATTGCATTCAGCATATCTTCCACTGGGTGAGCGACATGACGTGTTGCCCTATCTTGCATGAAAACATGGTTTCCACGTAGATGCACTCTTCCAAAACAGGAATCACATGCTGTACAAGGAAATCTCAATAATGTACCCACGTCACGGTACACCTGACAGGCATTCTAGGTGTAATCATTTCAAAGGAGAGCAGGCAGAGAATAAAGGTGCTTGTGAATCCACACCATACAGTCACATATAGCATGTGCAGTGGCTCTTCGTGCACAACTCACAGTCGAGCAGCAACCCAAATTCGTCAATTCTGTGTATTCACCACACCCTATAATGTAAAATGTACCTTGCCACTCTGTAGAATACATTTTGATCTGTGCCAGAAATTGAACAGCAAATTCAGAACAGTGCTGTGGATCATGAGATTTCAGTTGCCGCACTGTGTGGATCTTGTACAGGTTCCAGTGTGAAATAGACTGCCATACTTTCTGTACAGTTGACCGTGGGATAGACAATGGCTGAGATGGAATGCCTTCCTCTTCCAGGTTCTGTACTGAGCTCACTCGTGTTTTTGAATTTCATCATCATCTTCGGTAAGCCATTTAATGACGTCAGGCCTCTCCTCTGACCTTTCAGTCGGCAATACTCTCAGCGCACCACTGTAATTGCTGCTATTCACATAAAATAGTTTTGTTAACAGCACACAGTCTGTCTTCTTAATAGCCATACTCTTCACTCACATTATTGTTTGTCAGATGGTGGTGTGGGTGTCATGCTGACTTACAAACAGTGTACAGTGCCAGATTTGTACCTGGTGACCAAAATTGGACCTTTTTTTTCAGCATAAATCGATCCTACATTAACGCATTGGCATATCTAATAACTTTCACTGCCATACAATAATTAAAGCCCACACTGGCTCTCCGTGTGTAGGTGCACTTTCATTATACAGGGTGGAGCAGAGGAAACTCGTGTTTTTCACTATTGAATGACTGGGACAGGGTTTGATAAAAATAATAAAAACAAGCATTAACTGATAGATTTTTTAATGCAGTTTTGAAATATGCATACTTTGATTAGGTTCGAAAAATAATGTCTTGGAGATGACGTCCTTCTTGCTGGATACAAATTTGGATCCTCTCCAGAAAGTTACGCATGGCTCTCTCCAACATTTCATTCGGCACAGCTTCAATTTCCTGACAAATGGAATTCTTCAAGTCATTGATTGTGCAAGGCTTGTTCATCTAGACTTTTGCTTTTAAATATCCCCACAAAAAGAAGTTGCATATCGACAAATCGGGTGTGCGAGGGGGCCGGTAAAAATCACCATATCTCGAAATAACATGTCCCGGAAACATTTGTCGCACCACTTCCATTGATGCTCTCGCCTTGTGAGCTGTGGCACCCTCCTGCTGAAAACATATTTCTCTCATGTTCACTTGACGCCTTTCAAGTTCTGGACGAAGAAAGTTAACATAGCCTGCTGATGTCACAGTAACTGCAGTTCCTTCCTCTTTATATAAAAAAAACAGTCCCCATTTTTGAAATGCAACACCACACTGTTACTTTTAAACTGTAGAGAGTGTAATTCAAGTGGGTTCTCTGGTGCCCAGTACCAATAATTTTGAACATAGACATAACTGTCTACATGAAAGTGTGCTTCATCACTCATGAAAACTGTAGCAGCTGCATCTTCCGTAAAAATTTCATCCATTACGTGACAAAACTCTATAACCTGCACAAAATCCCCTTCACTAAGCTGCTGGACGATCATTATCTTGTACGGGTGAAACTTAAGATCATCATGTAAGATGCAGTGCTACAGCCTGTCGTCTAGCCGATCGTTTCAGACTAGCAAGCACTACCATTCTCACTCGGTCTACATTTTCCGGAGTTCGAACTGAATGGGGAAGACCAGGTGGCTTCTTTTCCATCACAGATCCAGTACTTATAAACACTGCAACCCATCGGAGTACAGTATTTCGGTCGGGCACTGCCCCTCGATGTCCGACTCTAAAATTTTGACGGAAAAGATGCTGCACTGTGACTACAGAATCATTGTTTCTAAAGTATTGCTCGACAACGGACACATGATGCTCTACGCTCCAACACTCCATAACGGCTTAAACTGCGTTGTATGGACAGTATGCCGACATTCATTCGAGGACAATGCTCCCTCTCATTGTTGTGTACTAGCAGTTCAAAAAACATGCATTTCCTCTGCTCCACCCTGTACAACCCAGTATACAGCGTACTTCTCCAGCTCCTGAAGGGAAGTGGAACCAATATCTCACCCACAACCAGTGACATACAGTACGCTATTAAGACCTTGAAGATCAGAGCAGCTCCTTTGTTGCTTCCAGTTAGACTTAAGCAGATGTCAATCCACCTCTGGAAATCTGACCCCGTGGGTTGTGGTGATACTGCAGGCTTTTTTAGTCTTGAGGAAGCCTACAGGAGCAGTTGGAGGCAATAGGCAGAACATTGTCAGACACTTCCATCGATGTGGCTTCCAGGGAGATTTTCTCATCTTTATAATATTCTTCTCACTTCCCTGTTTCAGATATTGAGTTGGAAAGTACTTATGGACAAGTTAAATACAGGGCACAGTTTCCAGTATGAGAGCATCCTAAGAATTTACAGGGTGTTTCAAAAATGACCGGTATATTTGAAACGGCAATAAAAACTAAACGAGCAGCGATAGAAATACACCGTTTGTTGCAATATGCTTGGGACAACAATACATTTTCAGGCAGACAAACTTTCGAAATTACAGTAGTTACAATTTTCAACAACAGATGGCGCTGCGGTCTGGAAAACTCTATAGTACGATATTTTCCACATATCCACCATGCGTAGCAATAATATGGCGTAGTCTCTGAATGAAATTACCCGAAACCTTTGACAACGTGTCTGGCGGAATGGCTTCACATGCAGATGAGATGTACTGCTTCAGCTGTTCAATTGTTTCTGGATTCTGGCGGTACACCTGGTCTTTCAAGTGTCCCCACAGAAAGAAGTCACAGGGGTTCATGTCTGGCGAATAGGGAGGCCAATCCAAGCCGCCTCCTGTATGTTTCGGATAGCCCAAAGCAATCACACGATCATCGAAATATTCATTCAGGAAATTAAAGACGTCGGCCGTGCGATGTGGCCGGGCACCATCTTGCATAAACCACGAGGTGTTTGCAGTGTCGTCTAAGCCAGTTTGTACCGCCACAAATTCACGAAGAATGTCCAGATAGCGAGATGCAGTAATCGTTTCAGATCTGAAAAATGGGCCAATGATTCCTTTGGAAGAAATGGCGGCCCAGACCAGTACTTTTTGAGGATGCAGGGACGATGGGACTGCAACATGGGGCTTTTCGGTTCCCCATATGCGCCAGTTCTGTTTATTGACGAAGCCGTCCAGGTAAAAATAAGCTTCGTCAGTAAACCAAATCCTGCCCACATGCATATCGCCGTCATCAATCCTGTGCACTATATCGTTAGCGAATGTCTCTCGTGCAACAATGGTAGCGGCGCTGAGGGGTTGCCGCGTTAGAATTTTGTATGGATAGAGGTGTAAACTCTGGCGCATGAGACGATACGTGGACGTTGGCGTCATTTGGACCGCAGCTGCAACACGGCGAACGGAAACCCGAGGCCGCTGTTGGATCACCAGCTGCGCGTTGCCCTCTGTGGTTGCCGTACGCAGTCACCCTACCTTTCCAGCACGTTCATCCGTCACGTTCCCAGTCCGTTGAAATTTTTCAAACAGATCCTTTATTGTATCGCTTTTCGGTCCTTTGGTTACGTTAAACCTCGGTTGAAAACTTCGTCTTGTTGCAACAACACTGTGTTCTAGGCGGTGGAATTCCAACACCAGAAAAATCCTCTGTTCTAAGGAATAAACCATGTTGTCTGTAGCACACTTGCACGTTGTGAACAGCACACGCTTACAGCAGAAAGACGACGTACAGAATGGCGCACCCACAGACTGTGTTGTCTTCTATATCTTTCACATCGCTTGCAGCGCCATCTGTTGTTGAAAATTGTAACTACTGTAATTTCGAAAGTTTGTCCGCCTGAAAATGTACTGTTGTCCCAAGCATATTGCAACAAACGGTGTATTTCTATCGCTGCTCGTTTAGTTTTTATTGCCGTTTCAAATAAACCGGTCATTTTTGAAACACCTTGTATATACTTGTTATTACAATGAGTAGTGGTGTTCATCATTCATAAGCATCCCAACTTGTGAATGATTTTGCGGCGTTTTGATTCTCTAACAACTTTGCAAATTTAACAAACCAGTTGCAGTAGAACATTGGAAAACTGGAGGAGTCAAGACAACACATGAATTTCAAATTTGGGGTCAACCAGAGGCTGGGATAGTGCCCATCAGCTTTGTCTAGTGAGATAACTGTGTTGTGTGATGTTATTGAGGGATGAAATGTTTGAAATGAACTGCATTTGCAGAAGCATATTGCAATAAGTGTTGGCACACACTGTTGTATGATGTTTATGTTTCTAAATTGTTTCGGAGTGATGTTAGAGCAGCAGTGGACTTTTTGCTGTGCATTACTTGGTGTTTTGGAGGATTGTTTTTGTTGCCTTGTCAGTGAGTTAAATTTTAATGTCCTCAGTTATTGGCTACTGACGTATTTTTGGTTTTGAAGGTGTTAGTTCCTCATATCCGTGAGACACCGTCTTGTTAAAGACACCTCCATTGTAGAGAGGCGAGGTTCGTGTACGTCAAAGAAGCTGAGATCCATGCTGGCAGTAGCATAGCTACCGCCAGAGCATACTAAGCTGGACAGGTCACGACAGAGGAACCAGGCAAAGTGTCTCCTGCAGCACAGGGCAGGGATGACTCAAAAGGCACGGGGAAGCCAATGTTCCTAGGCGAGTAAACCCTAAATAAGTTCAAGTCCTCCAGGGCGAGGCCAATCACTCTACACTGAACCGCAAGAGGCTCGGATAATGGATGGCACATATAGAATACACCTTCAACAAAGAAAAGGGGCAAAATTATCTGGAATATACAGTGAGAGAAATAGCCAAAGAGGACATGAAGTTTTAGTAAAATACTGTGACACTAGAATAAGTGAGATTGCAAGGACAGATAGATATGCCTCAGTATTATCTGCTGTGCAGTGCACTCTAAAGGAGAACAGGTCAACATGGAACAGGGTTGATAACAACAAAAGAGTTTGTCTCTCTCCCCACCTGTACACTACTATTCCTTCCCTTTCCCCACCCCATCCACATTGCTGTTTGCATTGCACATGATGTTGCATTCCGGCACGAGATGCTGTAGTTAACGGTCGTGTGTGCGTGATGTTTGCTTGCTTGCTTGCTGAAACAGAAGCAGGAATAAAAGAAAATTTTTATAAGAAGGCAAAAAACACCACTCTGGCCGTAGAAAGTTTTTATTTAACCACTACTGCTTTCACACCAGTTTAGGTGCATCCTCTGGTGATCTACTTGGGGATTAGAAAGGAATTATTGTACTCTTTTTTTTCTTTGTACACTGACTTAGTAAATATTATATGGAGTATAATAGTCCTGTACACTAGATACTTTGGTGCAGTGGTTAGCACACTGGACTCGCATTCGGGAGGACGACGGTTCAATCCCATCTCCAGCCATCCTGATTTAGGTTTTCCGTGATTTCCCTAAATCGTTTCAGGCAAATGCCGGGATGGTTCCTTTGAAAGGACACGGCCGATTTCCTTCCCACTCCTTCCCTAAACCGAGCTTGCGCTCCGTCTCTAATGACCTCGTTGTCGACGGGACGTTAAACACTAACCACCACCACCACCACCACCACCACCACCACCACTAGATACTTACATAAATTTTGTCTACAGCATTATTTTATGCCTTAATAATATTTTTTGAAGCTTGTAAGCTGCTTCCATTGTTTAGGTGTTCTGCTAATGGTCGGTAATAATATGAGACAATATAGCAGAGAAAGAATACCAGCAGCAAACAAAGTATATTACGCAAACATACAAGTATTTAAGAATTCTCTAATTACAAGAACAACCAAGTTAAGAGTATGCTATTGCCTTGTTTGACTGTTGGTACATATGGGCCAGAAATGAGGACAGTGATAGAAGCAGATATGAACAGCCTAACAGCATTTGAAAGAAAAACCCTGCAAAAAATTTATGGGCCTGCAAGACAGGCTGTGGGTTGGAGAGTAAGGTAAAACATTGAAACACATGATCTTATATCAGGGAAAAATACAGTGAAATTTCTTAAATTTCAAAGAATCCACTGATTAGGACATATGGGGAAGGTGTCAGGTGACAGGATGCCAGGTGAATAATGAAAGGTAGATTGTATTCCACCAAAAGGAGGGGCCAACCAAGGGCTACACTATGTGATCAAAAGTGTCTGGATACCCCCAAAAACATGCGTTTTTTCATATTAGGCGCATTGTGCTGCCACCTACTGCCAGGTACTCAGCATTAATGACCGCAGTAGTCATTAGACGTCGTGATTTGTCAACCTCCCTATTCCCATTATTTAGCACTGAGTGACTTCTGGTTTTTCCAGAAACTGAAAAAGGCTTTGAAAGGAACCATATTTCAGAAGAGGGAAGACATGCAGAATTTGATGGAGCAATTGTGCATCATACCAAAAGAGGCTTTCTGAAAATGCTTCCAGCAGTAGCAGCAGTGTTGAGAGAGATGTGTAGAAGTAAGGTGACTAGTGTCACCAACTGAACGTGAATAAAAATTGCATGGCAGATGGTATATTGTACCACTGCTAGTCATATCATTTTCTGTTTCACCCACAAATAGAGCAAGGGAAAAATGAATATTCAAAAGCCTCCCAATGAGCCCTAACTTCTCACACCTTAGCTTCATGGTCCTTACACGAATTGTACATTGGTGGCAGAAGAACCATTCTGTAGTTGGCGCTAAATGCAGCTTCTCTCAATTTCCACGATAGTGTGTCATGAAAAGAGTGTTGTCTTCCCTCCGAGGATTCGCACTTGAGTTCACAAAGCATCTCCATAATACTTGCAAGCTGATTGAACTTACCAGTAACAAATCTAGCAGGATCACTCATGAGTTGCTTTGATAATCAGACCTGGTGGGGATCCCAAACACTTAAGGGGTACTCAGGAATGGGCCGCACAAGTGTTGTATATGCCATCTCCTTTACGGACGAGTTACACTGTCCCAGAATTCTCCCAATGAAATAAAGTCAAGCATTCTCCTCCCATACTATAAACCTTATGTGCTTATTACACGTTACTTTGTCTTGTAACATTATCCCTTGATATTTAATTGATGAGACTGTGCCAGGCTGCACCCTAGTAATGCTGTATTCAAATTTTATGGGATTGTTATGCTGTGTTGTTCATTGAAGTTCATATTTAGTAGTTTAAAGTGCTGGTATTGTGGAGTGCGTTGCAGCTGTTTTGATATCAATGGGTTTTGGTAATACTTAGTTCTGCTAGTTTCGGTCGCTGTGGGGTTCATTTGAGCTATGTAGGAAATTGGCGGTGCTGGACTTTCAAGTTTTGTGGGGGTTCCTGGTATTGCTGTCTTTGTTTGAGCTATATAGTTCATGTGTAATGAATGATATCCGTGGTGTGTTTCTTGCTTTTTGTATTTGGGTTGATTGTTGATGTTTTCTGTATGTCATTTTTGGGTGAATATTTGATTGGAATGGTGTTGTGGTTGTTCTTGTCATGTATTCAGTTTGTCCCCTTCCAAAACCGCGTACTTCCCACAGTTTCATTTTATTGCTAGAGTTAAATACTTCTTGTGTTGTTGACAGTTGTTAGCAGGTGTAATGGGTGACATTGTGGTCACAACATTGACAACGCTAGTTATTAGAGACACACTTATCAAGATGCATGATTCAGTAAAGTTCCTTGACCTCTTGTTTCACAGTAAGTTCTCTTCACAACTACATCTAAGAGATCTGAAGATAAGATCCTGCAAGGTACTTAACTCTTAGTTGTAGGTGTGCTTCCTTAAATGCTATTTTGAGCACTAAGTTGTCATCAATTAACTTTTTATACCTGGGATTCACAATCATATAGAACTTCATAAAAGACATAATATTTACGCCAGTGACTGTAACACTTTCTTTATTCCACGATTGCAATTTCAGCCTCAGGCCATTATCAAGTGTAGATTTTTGTGGCTTTAAGCCATGCAACTTAAAATGAGCTGACACATTTATATGTCATTGTCATTACTATTAAATACATTCGTGACGCTGTTACATATTGCGAGCACACATAACCATATGTTGTTTTATGTCATATGGATATGTGTGCTCGCAAAATGTAACAGAATCACGAATGTACTTAATAATAATGACGACAACATACTAGGGTCACTCCAAAAGAAATGCACACTGTCTTTTTTTAAATCCATCTTTTATTCTACATGTTTGAAAGTTTTACAGTTTGTAGATACATCCTTTAGGAACAATATTTTCATTTCTCTATGTAATTTCCATCACTCTCAACTGCCTTATGCCATCTTGGAACCAGCGCCTGTATACCTGCACGGTAAAATTCTGGACCAACCTGTTGGAGCCACTGTTGGCAGCGTGCACAAGGGAGTCATCATCTTCCAACCCTGTTCCACGAAGAGAGTCTTTCAGTTTCCCAAAGAGATGAGTCACATGGAACCAGGTCAGGACTGTAAGGTGGGTGTTTCAGTGTTGTCCATCCGAGTTTTGTGATTGCTTCCATGGTTTTTTGACTGGCATGTGGCCGTGCATTGTCGTGCAACAGCAAAACATCCTGCTTTTGCCGATGTGGTCGAACACGACTCAGTCGAGCTCGAAGTTTCTTCAGTTTCATCACATATGCATCAGAATTTATGGTGATTCCACTTGGCATGATGTCCACAAGCAAGAGTCCTTCAGAATCGAAAAACACCGTAGCCATAACTTTTCCAGCAGAAGGCGTGGTTTTGATTTTTTTTCCTTGGGTGAATTTGCATGATGCCACTCCATTGATTGCCTCTTCATCTCTGGTGAAAAATGATGGAGCCATGTTTTATCACCTATCATAATTGTTCCAAGAAATTCATCTCCACCATAATCGTACTGTTCCAAAAGTTCGCTGCATACCGTTTTTCTTGTTTCTTTGTGAGCCACTGTCAACATCCTGGGAACCTACCTGGCACAAACCTTTTTTAACACCAACACTTTCAGTATTTTCAAACACTTCCTTCCCCTATCCCAACATAGCGTGACAATTCGTTTACGGTGATGCGTCTGTCAGCAGTCACCAATTCGTTAACTCTCTGCACACTGTCTGGAGTGTGTGCAGTACAAGGCCTGCCACTGCGAGGACAATCCTCAATACTGCTGTGCCCGCTTTCATCACGTAACCTGCTTGCCCACCGGAGGACAATCCTCAATACTGCTGTGCCCGCTTTCATCACGTAACCTGCTTGCCCACCGGCTTACTGTACTGCGATCAACAGCAGCATCGCCATACACCTTTTTCAACCTCTTGTGGATGTTTCCCACTGTCTCGTTTTCACAGCACAGGAATTCTATGACATCACGTTGCTTCTGAAGAACGTCAAGTGTAGCAGCCGTCTCGAAGACATGCTGTGACGGTGCCACTCACGGGAACAGGTTGAACTAAGTTTGAAAACAAGCGGGAAGGATGTATCTACACACTGTAAAACTTTCACACGTGCAGAATGGAAACTGTATTTTTACAAAAATAGTGTGCATTTCTTTTTGAGTGACCCTCGTATAAATGTGTCAGCTCATTTTAAGTTGACATGACTTAAAGCCACAAAAATCTGCACTTGATAATGGCCTGAGGCCAAAATTGCAATTGTGAAATAAAGAAAGTGCTACAGTCACTGGCGTAAATATGTCTTTTATAGAGTTGTGATCACCTCATCCCACCACTTGTACAGACTGTTGAAGTGTTTAAATAGAGAACTCCTGTGCTGGACTGACAACTTCATGTATGGATCCGTCACTCTGATGCTGTTTGTAATAAAAGTCTCCTTATTCAATCTCGACGGTTGTCTTCATATATTTTCTTAATTCTTTGGTCCTGCTAAGCAGTGTCACTAATTTGACTGCTGAACTTCGTCTGCAGAGGGTCGAGGGCTGTAAGAAAGCTCTTACTTTATGATAACTTACTACAAAATCATGAAACCACGATTTAAAGAACTCTTCTGCATTTAACTATTCACATAATTCTTTACAACATAGAGTGAATAGATCAATTATTACAACATGCTCATGGGTAGTGTCTATATGATACTTTATCACCTGACATATAGATAATATAGACATGTGAGTCCATAGGAAACTCCAAAAGCATTTTTAACGAGCTTGTTTTGTTCTTGTGCAAAACTACGAGGGTAATCTCGAAAGTAAGGTCCCCTATATTTTTTTTATATGAGTACATAGGCCTGTTAATTTCTACAATGGTTTACATCAGTTTACAGCTTGGAAATTTAGCTATTTTTTGACATAATCACCATTTCTGTCGATGCATTTTTGTAGACGCTGTGGCAGTTTTTGTATGCCCATGTCATACCAGCTCGCCGCCATGTTGTTCAGAAAGTTATGAACCTCTTCTTTCAACTCGTCGTCGGAGCTGAATCACTTTCCGGCCAACCTAGGGAACAGGTGATAGTCACTGGGCGCCAAGTCGGGACTATAGGGTGGGTGGGTGATTATGTTCCACTGAAACAGTTGCAGGAGGGCAAAGGTTTGCCGAGCGATGTGTGGGCGAGCATTGTCATGGAGAATGTGTACGCCCGTGCTCAACATTCCTCTCCTCAGGTTCTGAATTGCCCGTTTGAGTTTTTTCAGAGTGTCACAGTACCTGTCAGCTTTAATTGTGGTCCCAGCGATTCAGCTCCGACTATGAGGTGAAAGAGGAGGTTCATAACTTGCTGAACAGCATGGCGGCGATCTGGTATGACTTGGGCATACAAAAACTGCCACAGTGTCTACAAAAGTGCATCGACAGAAATGGTGATTATGTCAAAAAATAGCTAAATGTTCAAGCTGTAAACCTATGTAAATCATTGTAGAAATAAACAGGCCTATGTACTTATAAAAAAATAGGAGACCTTACTTTTGGGATTACCCTCATATTATTGTTTGGCCCTCTTCTCCTCTGGAGTCCATTGGGTCCCGAAGCTGTGATGGTAAAGCGTAAATAGCTTCTCCATTTTGAGAATTAGGTTAGTGCGTAAGCTCATAGCATGTGGTTTTTTTTTTCTCATGTTGGTAGTCTGGTTGCTATGCCAATGGCCTTACTGCAGATCTGACACCGGTTTCCATCAGATCACTGAAGTTAAGTGCTGTCGGGCTGGACTAGCACTTGGATGGGTGGCCATCTGGACTGCTGAGCACTGTTGGCAAGCGGGGTGTACTCAGCCCTTGTGAGGCTAACTGAGGAGCTACTTGACTGAGAAGTAGCGGCTCCGATCTCTTAAACTGACATACGGCCGGGAGAGTGGTGTGCTGACCACATGCCCCTCCATATCCGCATCCGGTGACGCCCGTGGGCTGAGGATGACATGGCGGCCGGTCAGTACCGTTGGGCCTTCATGGCCTGTTCGGGAGGAGGTTTCTTTTTTTTATTCTTGTTGCTATGGGTTTATTTATTGGTTGTAATTTTTTGTTTCTAGTTCACTGTTGCTATTTGAGTTTATGTATTGTCAGTTTATCATTTGGAGATACTGAATAGAGCTGTAGATGCTAGAAAATGTAGAAAATGGAGTGCCAAGTGGGGAACATTTCTGACATATTCTTCTCCTCGAGTTCTAGTAGAGAGGTGGCGGCAGCGGAAGCAGCCAGAAACATTTGTGCCATTTTTGGGGATAATGCCATTGAGCAGAGCACAGCAAGAAAATGGTTTTCTCATTTTGAGGAGGATCATTTTGACATTAGTGACTCTGCCCTCTAGGAGGATCTTTGGAGTTTGATGGAGATTGTTTACATGCTTTAACCCACAATGATCCTCGACAATGCACTGGAGAACTGGCAAATGTGATGAACTGTGATCATTCCACCATTGTGCGACATTTGCATGCAATGAGGAAGGTTAGAAAATCAGACGTATGTGGTTGCTTGTCATCAGTCGACTTGTGAACAACACCAACCATTCCTACCTTGTATCGTTACTGGTGAGGAGAAATGGGGTCTTTTGTTCACATGAGGAAAAGAAAGGAATGATTGAGTTCAAGCTAGGCAGCAACTCCATGTACAAAGACCTGCACACTTCCACAAAAGATAATGTTATGCATCTAGTGGAACAATGATAGTTTAGTGTGCCAGCCGGCCGTGGTGGCCAAGCGGTTAAAGGCGCTACAGTCTGGAACCGCGCGGCCGCTACGGTCGCAGGTTCGAATCCTGCCTCGGGCATGGATGTGTGTGATGTCCTTAGATTAGTTAGGTTTAAGTAGTTCTAAGTTCTAGGGGACTGATGACCTTAGAAGTTAAGTCCCATAGTGCTCAGAGCCATTTTAGTGTGCCACAAATTGCTTCTGTGAGGTGTAACCATCACTACTAACATTTGTTAACAATTGAGACATCTTGCAGATGCAATTCAAGTACAGCAACCAGGAAGAGTGTGTAAAGTGATGCTACTCTACAGTAATGCCACCTGCATTCTGATAGATTGACAAAAAACGCTATACAGGAGTTGGGTTGGGAAGTCATTCTGCACCCACCATATGCATCTGATCTTACGCCCTCAGATTTTCACTTTTTCAGCTCTCTACTGAACAACTTTCAAGTAACTTCCTTTTCAGATAAAAATACATTCCAAAAGTGGCTCAATGAGTCTTCGCCTCAAATCCAGGTGATTTCTACAGTCGCAGAATCAAAAAGTTGCCACATCATTGGCAGATTGTTTTAAATAATAAGTGAGAATACATTATTGATGACTAAAGTCTCTGTTATGTATATTTGTTGTGTTTATGAAACGTGTGGAAAAACACAATGTACCTACCCAATAAAACCACTTGCTCATCAGTGCATTTTGTTAATGTGCTGTACTCACATTTCTCCCTTCATATCTGCACACAAATTGAAAACAATGTGTGCACAGTATGCAGCATGCTACTTAATAGCTACTAAAATACCTTTTCAAGGCCCCCAACCATGTTTTGTCGGTCTGAGAGGATAATACTGGGGCCTGTTATTGCAGAATTGTGGAAGCTATGATGCCAGAGTATCTGATTTGTATAGCCAGTGATGCAACAGTGTTTTTGTTTTGATCGCAGGAAACATACTAAGTGTTTAATGTTACAAAACCTCAAATACTAGGGATACAGTGCAATCAAATTGCGATTTTGAGGGAAAACACTTAATTTGGAGAAACACACACACACACAAAACATAGTAAAAATTTAGCATCGAGTGTTCATTTTTCTCTTTTTGGCTACTCTGCAGATCAGTACATCGCCACAGCCATCATTTCACTTTGACATTTGTTCGCTTCGTCAACTCGCGAACAAAGTTTGTGCTTGAGAAATGTGTCTGTTAGTGGGATAAAGACACACCTAGTTACTAGCTGTTCACTAACTACCTCAAATTGTACTCCCATTTGGTTGCCTCGAACTTGATACAGAGACACATTGTCAGCACCTGCATTACACTGTAAACAAACACAGTGGGTGGACGGACCTATGTAAAGTTAAGGGATTGTCCGATTGGAGGTGCTATACCATTGGTTTCCTTTGACCTATCTTACCCAGCCTTTTATCATGGGGCTTACAGTTTAACATGGTCTCCAAAAGCAGTTTCCACTCACACCAATTACACAGAGGTGACAAAATCCTGGAATAATGTATGTACATGTACAGATGGCATTAGTATCACATACTCAAGGTACAAAAGGGCAGTGTGGTGTGCGTACTGTAAGACCTTCAGTACACACACCATCAGATTATTTGACTTGTCACTCTATGTAAGTGGGCGAGTGTCAGCAATATGTCTCGTGGTCTTATCGTGGCGTGTTTATCTTCTGCCGTTAGGTCAGATGATAGAAATGCCACTTGCACGCTTAGAGCAGCAGATTGACGGTGACCAACTTTAGACAGAACTTGATTAATTTTGACACACATTTATTAAAATAATAACAAGCATAAAAATTATTTAACTTGGTTGTGGATGCTATTTACAATTGACAATCTGAAGTTCCTTTGGTATTGGTACATTAATCTTATTCTCACATATATCTCTGATACTTGACAAAGTGTCTATTTATTTATCTTTATGGCTATGTACAGGAATATGGTAATCTTATTAGACGCAGACTGAAACTTGACTACAGACTAATGCAGACTGACTAATCGAAGGTCTGTACACTCGTTATAATACCTCGCGCTTTCATGTATCACTGCGCGAGTGTGATCCGCGAGGAGGAAAGGTTCTACGTTAGCAGCAATCTCATTGGCTGCGTTACATATTAATACGCGGATCGGCGGAAGCAGAATTTGGTCCGTCTCTAACGCAGCGCCATCTCGTAGTGCGGAGACGGACGAGCACTGCGCCTGCGCTGTTGTGCTTAGCAGGGCACGTTCTAGTGGGGAAAGTTGTGTACACGCTGACTACGCGTAACTATGTACACAACAGGCAGTATATTGCCAGAGCTGTCATTTGTACTCGGGTAATTCATGTGAATAGGTTTACGATGTGATTGTGGTCACACTACAGGAATTAGTAGACCTTGGATGCAGAATGGTAATCCAGGGTTGCCACTAGTTCTGGAAATCAGGGAATTTCAAACGTGTCAGGGAGATCAGGAAAATATCAGGGAATTTGAAAAAAGACACCGGAAAAATTTTGTTTTTTGTCTCATTAGATGAAATGATTTGTTTGATATGCATTGTTGCTGGCTGGGTGCAGCTGACTACGTGTGCCACTTCCCTACTTCCTCACTCTTACTACTTCTCCTCTTCCTACCACTCCCCTCAGCTTGCAGCCAGTGCTGCCACCACTCTTGCCACTAGTGTGGCAGCTGCTGACGAGAGGCAGGGAGACATTAGGAGTGGTTTCTTTGGATTTTATTCTAAGAGATGTTGACGCAGCTGCCAGAAATGGTGGCCATGTGTGCACTGCTATGTCACCAGTCATACGACCACACCGGCGCCTGAGAGATCGATCCGCCGGATGTGATTCTCTCGTTAAACGGAACAGAAGAACGGCTGTGTTAGCCAAAGAGTACACAGCCAGTCGCAGTACTTGTGCTCACTGCGAGGCGTCACTAGGCCACTTCACGTGTCGCATGAGTGTAGTGCAGTTGTGCCAGTCTACAGTTCGTAGCCGCGCTCAGTGGTCAGCCAGCGATGTTAGTCATCGCCTGCAGCTCAGTCATTGCAGTCGTCAAGTCTTCGTAGCCCAGTTCAAAGTTAGTCTTCAAATTCACCAGATTCGACATTCAAGATTACGAGGGATTAATTCGTCACTGCAAGATTTGTGACTTGTAAATTATGTCATTCTACAGATGCTTGGTCAAGTCACGTCTTCTATAATTGGCAACCGACTGATCGTGGACTACAGCAAAGTTAAATAATAAATACTTTCTTATTTTGTACTCCTGCTAATTAATTGTGTTTTCCTGTTGTAGCTACCAAGCAGTCTTGGCATAGTAAAACCCACGTTTCCACCTCCTTGGCTACCTCATATTTGCCACCTCATATTGATGGACTCGATTATGGTGGAAGATGGAGAGCCATCATGCACGAGTTGCGCCTGAGTGATTGTGTGTGTGCCCTCATTTTCTGAAGAAAGGCTGTTGCTGAAAATTTAGCTGTGAGAGTGTGATTTTCTTTTCTATGTGCCTGTCTGCTGCTCAACAACCTCTTTACGGTTTCCCAACATGGTGCCTGTGACATGTGAATAGCTGGCCACCAGGTGAACTTCCGTGGACAGGCCAAAACTGCAGGCAATTTCTGCAGGTATCTCTAATGGATCGGGCCTGCTGATCGTAAGCCCGTTGTTTCCCACTATTGTGCAAGCCCTCCTCATCAGATCAAGTCTTACCGCTCTGCCCATAGACCGGGTCCGTTTGTGCAAGGCATAACACTGCAGATTTTCATGGTTTATCTGAGGACCCAGGGCTGTGGTGCTCCTCGTCAGACCAGAGGCCACGAGTGTTGACTGCAGGAATTGTGACTCTTTCACTGCAAGTACATTGTACAGTGTGGCATTTTATAGACATTTTATTTATTCTTGGTCATTTTGGCACTTCAAAAGTAATTTCTGTATTAGAAAATATGGATGATAAGAAGAAGAAAATTTTGGCAGTTGCTGGCGGTTTGTACACTACATACTAGTATATTTCTCAAAAGGAAAATCGCCCAATACCTGCAAAATAATAGACATAACATAGTGAGTAATAACTGACAATAACGAACATAGTAGAACCAACATTTTAGTGGTGGTCACCTATAGTCCTATGGTTTGCACAACTCTTCCCTGCCTTCTACACTTCTTTCAAGAGGCGTTCTTTTTTCTAAGGTTATTTCTGAAATCGGTGAAGGTATTTTAAATCTGTTTGTGACTCCAAGAAAATGCGTATTATTGTTACCAAATGTGTTTTACTATAATAGCAGTGGTCTTAATGAAACACACATACAGGGTGACACACGGGAGACGGACGGTTTTGAACTGCGTAGTACTGAGGGTGCGATGGTGGGAGGTGGTTGTGGTGGGGATAGTTCTGATCTACACAAGACGCCATTTCATTTACTCAGTCACTATGGAGCAGCGGGACTTGCATCGTCGAGTGTTTGTCTATGACAGCTTCGTGAAAAGTGGTGAGCCTATTATTGCTACGCAGCGATTGTTTCGTGCGCGGTTTAATGTCAGTCGACATGAAGCTGTTCCGAGCCGTAACACAATCCTCAGATGGGTGGGAAACTTCAGATCAGCTGGAAACATACTGGATAAGAAGCATCCTGGCCCGAGACGCAGAGTAACGACACCAGAAAATGTTGAAAAGGTAACGCAAGCGGCAGTCAGAAGCCCAGGACGGTCAGCTAGACGTCATGCTAGTGAGTTACGAATCAATCATGAGTCAATTAGACGAATTTTGCATAAAGAATTAAAATTCCATCCCTACAAAATGCTCATTGTCCAACAACTTAAGGAAACTGATTTTGCTGTACGAGAAGACTTCGCTTACAGAATGCGAGTGATTTTGGGATCGAATGAAAATGAAATTTTATTGATGAGCGATGAAGCTCATTTTCATTTAAACAGGACCGTTAACAAGCAAAACCTACGTTAATGGGCTCCAGAGCATCCACACCTTATCCACCAGCGTCCTCTACACACAGAAAAAGTAACAGTATGGTATGCTCTTGGCTCTGTTGGCATTATTGGACCTTATTTTTTTTTTAAGAGAACGGGGCCACAGTTACTGTTAATTCAGTTCGTTACATTCATATTCTTGAAACAAGAACTAAGAAGACGACGAATCCCTTTAAAACGCGTTTGGTTCCAGCAGGATGGGGCAACATCGCACACCGCAAACACTTCAATGACAGTTCTTAGACGCATGTTTCCTGACCGGATTATCTCACGTTTTGGCAATGACCCTTGGCCTCCCAGGTCTCCTGACCTGTCAGTATTTGAACTTTTTTCTGTGAGGATACCTTAAGAACTGTGTCTATAACCACAAACCATGAAATTTGGACGAGTTGAAGAATGTAATCATTCAAGAAATTGCTGCCATCCCTGCAGAGATTTTAGTCTGTGTGATGGAGGATTTTGAGAAGAGTCCTGCATTTGAAATGATGGACATCACCTTGATGACATTATTTTTCACAAATAATGGCAAATAATGAGCTTTGATTTTGTGTAAATAAACATGCATTAATTAAAGTTGGCTGAGTATTATTTCATTAAAAACCGTCCATCTCCCGTGTGGCACCCTGTACCTTTGGGCTTGCTTTCTCCATCTAAAACCCTTTCATTACAGATGATGTTGATGTTAGCACTTGAGATTTTTGCTTACATGGGTGAGAAATGCAGAAGTCCTTACCTTTTTGTCAACTTATGTTTTTACTTATGCCAAAGATCTCAAAATTTGTCAGGGAAAAATGGCAGTGCCATCTAGTAGTGCGGAGACGGACGAGCGCTGCGCCTGCGCTGTTGTGCTTAGCGGGGTGCGCTCTAGTGTGGAAAGTTGTGTACGCAGTGACTACGCGGAACTATGTACACAACAGGCAGTATATTGCCAGAGCTGTCATTTGTACTCGGGTAATTCATGTGAATAGGTTTATGATGTGATTGTGGCCACACTTCAGGAATTAGCAGACCTTGGATGCAGAATGGTAATCCAGGGTTGCCACAAGTTCTGGATTGGGGAAATATCAGGGACTTTGAAACGTGTTAGGGAAATTCAAAAAAGCACTGGAAAGTTTTTTTTTTTTTTTCCTCATTAGATAAAATGATTTGTTTACTTGTCTGGAAATTGGGGAAACTTGTGGCAACCCTCTAATTGGAGCTACATGCATGGGACATTCTGTTTTGGAAATTGTTATGGAATTCAATATTTCAAGATCCACAGTATCAAGATTGTGCTGAGAATACCAAACTTCAAGCATTACTTCTCACCACGGGCTACGGTGTGGCTGACAGTCTTCGTTTAACGAGCGAGAGCAGGAGTGTTCGTATAGGAATTGTCAGTGGTGACAGACAAGCAACACTGCAAGAAATAACAGCAGAAATCAATGTGGGACATGTGATGAATATATCTGTTTGGACAGTGTGGCGAAATTTGGCATTAATGAGCTATAGCAGCAGATGACCGACCTGAGTGCCTTTGCCCACAGTACAACATTGCCTGCAATGCCTCTCCTGGGGTTTTGACCACATGAGTTGGTCCCTAGATGACTGGAAAACTATGGCCTGGTCAGATGAGATCATTTTTCAATTGGTAAGAATTGATGGTAGGGTTTGAGTGTAGCGTAGGCCCCACAAAGCCGTGCACTCGAGTTGTCAACAAGGCACTGTGCAAGCTGGTGGTGGCTCCATAATGGTGTGGGCTGTGTTTAAATGGGACGGGCTGGGTTGTTCGGGCTGTCTGGAGACCATTTGTAGCCATTCATGGATTTCATGTCCCCAAACAATGATGGAATTTTTATGGATGACAATTCACCGTATTACTGGGCCACAGTTGTCTGCACTTGGTGTGAAGAACATTCTGGACAGTTGAAGGGAGTGGTTTGGCTACCAAGATCACCTGACACGAATCCCGTTGAACATTTGTGGGACGTAATCGAGAGTTCAGTTTGTACGTAAAATTCTGCACGGCAACACTTTCACAATTATGGGCAGCTGTAGAGGCAACATGGCTCAGCATTTCTTCAGGGGACTTCCGACAAACTGTTGAGTCCGTGCCACGTCGAGTTGCTGCACTGTGCCTGGCAAAAGGAGGTCTGACGTGATATTAGGGTGTATCCCATGTCTTTTGTCATCTCAGTGCATCGCTAGAAGAAAGGGAAGAAAGATCGTAGGCTTGATTGAGGATTAAACTGCAGACTTTGAGGTTTTATCTGGACAGCTGTCAACACCAAGTTGTCTTTTTGTCAGAATAATTATTGTAAGTGTTCCACTGTGATGTCCTCGATAGTGAGTGTTCATCGGAGGTGAGGGTATCATCTGTAGTGCCCCAGGGAAGTGTGGTAGGTCCGCTGTTGTTTTCTATCTACATAAATGATCTTTTGGATAGGGTGGATAGCAATGTGTGGCTGTTTGCTGATGATGCTGTGGTGTACGGGAAGGTGTCGTCGTTGAGTGACTGTAGGAGGATACTAGATGACTTGGACAGGATTTGTGATTGGTGTAAAGAATGGCAGCTAACTCTAAATATAGGTAAATGTAAATTAATGCAGATGAATAGGAAAAAGAACCCCGTAATGTTTGAATACTCCATTAGTAGTGTAGCGCTTGACACAGTCACGTCGATTAAATATTTGGGCGTAACATTGCAGAGCGATATGAAGTGGGACGAGCATGTAATGGCAGTTGTGGGGAAGGCGGATGGTCGTCTTCGGTTCATTGGTAGAATTTTGGGAAGATGTGTTTCATCTGTAAAGGAGACCGCTTATAGAACGCTGGTGCGACCTATTCTCGAGTACTGCTTGAGCGTTTGGGATCCCTATCAGGTCGGATTGAGGGAGGAAATAAAGCAATTCAGAGGCGGGCTGCTATATTTGTTACTGGTAGGTTTGATCATCATGCGAGTGTTACAGAAATGCTTAAGGAACTCGGGTGGGAGTCTCTAGAGGAAAGGAGGCGTTCTTTTGGTGAATCGCTACTGAGGAAATTTAGAGAACCAGCATTTGAGGCTGACTGCAGTACAATTTTACTGCCGCCAAATTACATTTCGTGGAAAGACCACAAAAATAAGATAGAGAGATTATGGCTCGTACAGAGGCATATAGGCAGTCATTTTTCCCTCGTTCTGTTTGCGAGTGGAACAGGGAGAGAAGATACTAGTTGTGGTACAAGGTACCCTCTGCCATGCACCGTATGGTGGTTTGCGGAGTATCTATGTATATGTAGATATAGATGTGTGCATAAGTACAAGACAGTATTTCTATAGAGGCAAAAAATTAAGGTATGTGAGTATTCTTTGTTTATATACAAGTAATTCTATATCAGAAATGGACAGATATTCAAAACACTTGATATAGGCTGCAATTTTTAAAAAAATCGGAAGTGCATATTACAACACCTAAATCATCCACACTGTGATGTTCTCAGTGAGTTAAATAGACTGTAAAGAAGATTAAAAATCAGAAACAAAGAATCATATATAAAAACAAAGATGAGGTGACTTACCGAACGAAAGCGCTGGCAGGTCGATAGACACACAAACAAACATAAACATACACACAAAATTCAAGCTTTCGCAACAAACTGTTGCCTCATCAGGAAAGAGGGAAGTAGAGGGGAAGACGAAAGGAAGTGGGTTTTAAGGGAGAGGGTAAGGAGTCATTCCAATCCCGGGAGCGGAAAGACTTACCTTAGGGGGGAAAAAAGGACAGGTATACACTCGCACACACGCACATATCCATCCACACATATGTGTATACCTGTCCTTTTTTCCCCCTAAGGTAAGTCTTTCGGCTCCTGGGATTGGAATGACTCCTTACCCTCTCCCTTAAAACCCACTTCCTTTCGTCTTCCCCTCTACTTCCCTCTTTCCTGATGAGGCAACAGTTTGTTGTGAAAGCTTGAATTTTGTGTGTATGTTTATGTTTGTTTGTGTGTCTATCGACCTTCCAGCGCTTTCATTCGGTAAGTCACCTCATCTTTGTTTTTATATATAATTTTTCCCACGTGGAATGTTTCCTTCTATTATATTGATATCATTAAATAGAGAGAAACAAAGAATCTGTTGACAAGCACAATGTATTGATCATCTTCCGTTTTCTGTAGGACTGCACTATTGTATTGTAAATAATTATTAAAGATATTCACTTACGTAATAATCCACTGCTGCTGCTGTCAAATGTTACTAATTTTTCTTTGTAAGGGTGTCATGCAATGAGATACAACACATAATGATACCCACATGTTTTTCCTTTGTATCAAATTGTTCACACACTTTATATTTCAGGAGATCTTTCTTGGAGTGCTTTCTCTGTTAGCTTTTTTGTCTCCTGTTGCATAAAGTTCTCCTATTGTAATACTCCCTCCTGTTAATGAACAGTGGAGAGTGTGAGAAATTAAAATGCACAGCTCAAGAATATTGAATATGAACCCTCTGCACAATTTTGGTGTTTTACACGGAATCAGTAAACATTGATAAAAACACAGGAATGAGATAGGGTCATAACATATACCTGCTGTTATTCCATCTGCTGTTAGAACACACTAACATCGTAAATGAAATGTAGAATCAAATTCATTGATTCTTAACTGCAAAAAGAGGCAAACATGAAATTTGTTGATCAGAGCACCATGTACCACAAGTGGGAAACAATGGTTTGAATAAACCACACATGTATTTTGGTGTAGAATCTGAATATGCAATAAAATTGAGGGGTTTCCATTTGAAAATGCAATGTTGATCCCACTCATGTAGGAGGGCTATAGATTGCGGGGTGCTGAATGAAATGCATTTGGCTGTCAAGAGAGCAATGCATGAAGCCTTCAGTGACTGTGGTAGCAGAATATTGTCAAATGATGTTCCGCAAAATCCAAAGAAATTCTGGTCGTATGTAAAAGCTGTTAGTGGCACAAAGTTAGTGTCCAGTCCATAGCAAATGAGATGGGGACTGAAATCTAGGGTAGCAAAGAAAAAGCTAAAATGCTTAGTTGTGTTTTCAAATGTTCCTTTACAAAGGAAAACCCAGGAGAATTGTCGCAATTTAATACCCATACTTCAGAAAAGATTAATGAAATAAGTATTAGTGCCAGTGGTATTGAGAAATAGCTGAAATTATTAAAATTGAACAATGCTCCAGACCTGGTGGAATCCCTGTCAGGTTCTATACCAAATTAGTGGCTGAGTTAGCCCCTCTTCTAACTATAATCTATCATAGATCCCTCGATGAAAGAACCATGCCCAGTCCTTGGAAAAAGGCACAGATCACACCCGTCTACAAGAAGGGTAGTAGAAGTGATCCAGAAAACTACTGTCCAGTATCCTTGACATAGGTTTGTTGCAGAATCCTAGAACATATTCTGAGCTGAAACATAATGAGGAATCTTGAACTGAATGACCTCCTCAATGCCAGTCAGAATGGATTTCAAAAACATCAATCATGTGAAACCCAACTTGCACTTTTCTCATGACATACTGAAATCTTTGGATCAAGTAACCAGGTAGAGAGCAGTGTTTCTTGACTTCTAAAAACCGTTTGACTCAGTACTGCACCTATGCTTATTCTCAAAAGTACAATCATACGGAGTATCATGTGAAATTTGTGATTGGATTGAGGACTTTGTGATAGGGAGGACACGTCATTTTATGTTGGATTGAGTGTCATCGTCATATGTAGAAGTAACTTTGGGTATGCCCCAGAGAATCATGTTGGTACACTTGCTGTTCATTTTGTATATTAATGACCTTTCAGACAATATTAATAGTAACTTCTGACTTTTTGCAGATGCTGAAGTTATTTATAATGAAGTACTATCTGAGAGAAAGTGCATAAATGTTCAGTCTCATCTTGATAAGATTTCAACTTGGTGCAGAGATTGCTCTTAACGTTCATAAATGTAAAATTTTCAACTTCACAAAACAAATAAACACAGCATCCATTGATTATAATATCAATGAATCATTGTTGGAGTCGGCCAACTCTTACAAGTACCTGGGTGTAACACTTTCTATGGGTATGAAATGGAGTGATCACATAGATTCAGTTGTGGGTGAAACAGATGGTACACTTCGGTTTATTGGTAGAATACAGAGAAGTGCAATCAGTCTACAAAAGAGATTGCTTACAAATCACTTGTGTGATCCATCCTAGAATATTGCTCAAATGGGTGGGACCTCTACCAGATAGGACTAAATGGAGATATAAAACATACACAGAGAAGGGCAGCATGAATGGTCGCAGGTTTGTTTAAACTGTGAGAGAGTGTCACAGAGATACTGAAGGAACTGAAATGGTAAGCTCTTGAAGACAGATGTAAACTAACCAAAACAAATTGAAATAGGTGTTCCACAGGGCAGCATTCTGGGCCGATTGTTATTTCTAATTTATATCAATGATATACAGGCTCCAGACAGCTCAGCCAAAATTCTACTATTTGCAAATGACACGAGTATCATAATTAGTGATATAAAAGAATCATTGTGTACTACAGCTGAAAAAATGCTCTGATACATACAGTCATGGTTTTATTCAAAGAAGCTGACATTAAATACAAAGAAAACAAACTTTATATTGTATGGAAGCAAGTGTCAAGGGGAAAATATGTGCCTTATGCTGGATAGCAAACAAATAGAAAAAGTGTGCACCACAAAGTTTCTGGGAATGTGAATTGACCAAGATTTAAACTGGAATGAATACAGTGTATATCTTACTCAGAAACTTAGCTCAGCATGTTTTGCCTTAAGAATAATATCCAAGGTATGTAGCAAGGAATGCATTAGAGCGGTGTACTTTAGTTATTTCCAATCAGTTGCAAGCTATGGCATAAGTTTTTGGGGGAAAACCAGGTCAAGACTAAATGACATTTTTATTATGCAAAAAAGAGCTATTCGTATCATGACACACAGCCCACCACAAACTCACTGTAGGGGCTGTTTGTATGTGTTTGTCCATTTATTATGTGTGTGTGTTGTTATGTGTTACGTGCAATCAAATGACAAATCCTATATCACATGTGTGAGCTATTGGATTCTAAATAAATAAATAAATAAATGAATATCCCGAAAAAGTCTGTCAAAAAAGCCTCAAGAACTGGTTTTAAATGATTACTCTATGGATATACTGCAACCCTGTAAGTATTGCTCGCATAGGGATCATGAGGATAAGATTAGAGTAATTACTGCATGCACAGAGGCATTCAAACAGTCATTCTTCCCGCACTCTATGCGTGAATGGAACAAGAAGAAACCCTAATAACTGGTACAATGGGACACTTTGTCATGCACCTCATGGTGGTTTGCAAAGTGTAGATTTAGATGTAGAGGGGTGGTGAGGAGGTGGTAAGTTGTAGCAGAGACAAATGTCCCCTTTACTAGTATTAACTTTTCACCTAGAACATTTTTGTCATACAACGCGTCATTTTTGAGATATTTAGCTGTCTCAGTTTAAAACAAACACCATGTATATGTTCTGCTCACAGTGTAAAACAAGATGTATTTTAACAAATACTTATAAGCTGTGCAGCACTAAGTCTACAAGATTTTTCACATTTTATTATTAACTTGTAAACACTGCTTTTTTACATTAGTACTAGAGTTCAGGAATTGATTGTGAGCAATTTCACAAGTCCTCTTACAGATGTCCTCAGTACAGATGTAAGCTTCAACTGTACGCACTCTTTGATTCACAGAATTTGGCATACATTACTCGAGTAATTTGGAGAACTATGAAATGACACTTGCAGAATTTTCAAAGTGAGAAATGAAGCTGTGACAATTAACTGCACCTGTTATGTGATCGGAAGATTGTGTAGGTGAGGAATTGTTAAAATAACAATGTGGCCACTTTATCTTGGACATACTGTAATTTAGAATGAGATTTTCACTCTGCAGCGGAGTGTGCGCTGATATGAAACTTCCTGGCAGATTAAAACTGTGTGCCCGACCGAGACTCGAACTCGGGACCTTTGCCTTTCGCGGGCAAGTGCTCTACCAACTGAGCTACCGAAGCACGACTCACGTCCGGTACTCACAGCTTTACTTCTGCCAGTACCTCGTCTCCTACCTTCCAAACTTTACAGAAGCTCTCCTGCGAACCTTGCAGAACTAGCACTCCTGAAAGAAAGGATATTGCGGAGACATGGCTTAGCCACAGCCTGGGGGATGTTTCCAGAATGAGATTTTCACTCTGCAGCGGAGTGTGCGCTGATATGAAACTTCCTGGCAGATTAAAACTGTGTGCCCGACCGAGACTCGAACTCGGGACCTTTGCCTTTCGCGGGCAAGTGCTCTACCAACTGAGCTACCGAAGCACGACTCACGTCCGGTACTCACAGCTTTACTTCTGCCAGTACCTCGTCTCCTACCTTCCAAACTTTACAGAAGCTCTCCTGCGAAACTTGCAGAACTAGCACTCCTGAAAGAAAGGATATTGCGGAGACATGGCTTAGTTTTAATCTGCCAGGAAGTTTCATATCAGCGCACACTCCGCTGCAGAGTGAAAATCTCATTCTGGAAACATCCCCCAGGCTGTGGCTAAGCCATGTCTCCGCAATATCCTTTCTTTCAGGAGTGCTAGTTCTGCAAGGTTCGCAGGAGAGCTTCTGTAAAGTTTGGAAGGTAGGAGACGAGGTACTGGCAGAAGTAAAGCTGTGAGTACCGGACGTGAGTCGTGCTTCGGTAGCTCAGTTGGTAGAGCACTTGCCCGCGAAAGGCAAAGGTCCCGAGTTCGAGTCTCGGTCGGGCACACAGTTTTAATCTGCCAGGAAGTTTCATACTGTAATTTGTTTTGTCCATCCAGATATATTTTTAACTCTGTACCGTCAGAATATGAGATACACATTTTACATATAATTTTATGATGTAACCCTCTGTTCTCCTGCTTTACATACTACCTATAGATAGTAAATGAACATAAATTTGATTGTTCACAGGGTTTTGGAGCAGCGGCAAAGGCTACAGCAGAGTGTAAACATGCAGACCCTATGGCAGTTGTATGCTTCCACCAGGCAGACATTGGAGAGTATATACGTTCAGAGGACACACTTATCTGATGGAATCTAGTGGAACCTTTTTGTACATACTGTTATTTCACTTATATTTTTTTTAAATAAACATACAAAATAATTACTTGTTCTTCTTTCTGTAGAGAGTAGTCTAAGCAGTGCAATGAATGTACCACTTAAAAATATCCTGGATATCAAAAAACAAAACAACATGAATTTCACATATTTAATCACAGGAAGTTGCAATATCTGGAAGACAGTTTAGTTTCAAAACCTATTCTCCAGAATTTCAATATTTATTTATGTTGGATTTGACAAAACAGTTTCAGTATAAAAGTATCTGACATGTAATGTCATAGAATATCAACACCATTATTTTTGTTATGTGACAAAACGTACAAAGAAACACTTTTGTTCTCAGATACACATTATCCCTGGGTACAATTAAAACACAAAATAGTTTGTGAAGCATTTATTTTCTGTGTGCAAAAACCGTGCCCCATTGGCATCCCCAAAGAAATGTTATTACAGTCAGACTTTCCAAAATCTTGGTGTGTGCTCATCAGGTTACACTTTAAAACTCATAACTAGTGTTCAGATCGATATGCACTTAATACTCACGAAATATGCTCCAAAACTCTTCGAAATATGCATTTAAGATATGTTCTTACTGCCAGTATATGCCTTTAAATATGCATATGCATCTTACTTGGAAAAATTAATGAATAACCATCAAATACTTACAATAATGGCTATAATTCAATGAAGAAAATGAAGTATAACAAACAGGGTGCAGTAATGCAAACAGTTTTTTTTCTGACGCAACAGTGCACCACAGCATGTTGTAACCAGCTGGACTAAGTGGAGGGGGGGGGGGCGGGGGGTGTAGCTTCAAAATGCTCTTTGTCTCATTCGGCTAGGAGCTGCCAGAGAGTCAGGATGTGCGTTTCCGTCAACCTCGTTTTGAGTTCATGTCACACAGCACACTGGATCATTCTGTAGAGCAATGGTACGCTATCAAATTTTGCACTAAACTTGATAAATCTGCCACCGAAACGTTTCCATTACTTCAGCATGCGTTTGGGACTGATTGCTCTTCCAAATCACAAGCTTTCCGATGGTACAAGTCGTTCACGGAGGGCCGAGAGGAGATCACCGACAAACCTCGCAGTGGACAGCTATCAACCACACGCGTCGACGAAAATGTGATGCATGTGTGTGATTGTTTGGACTCTGACAGATGGCTGAGCCTTCAATTGATAGCACAAACCCTAAACATGTCAAAACAACCGTTTTCAGCATTTTGACCGAAGACTTGAACATAAGAAAGGTGTGTGTCAAACTCGTCCCAAAAGTGTTGACCGACGAACACAAGCACATGTGAGTGCTTCGGTGCCGAGAAATGTTGGAAATGTGTGAAAATGATTGTCATTTTCTAAACTCAGTTATCACTGGTGATGAGTCATGGATTTCTCAGTACGACCCTGAGACAGAAAGGCAGAGTTCAGAGTGGCACACCCCACCGTCGCCCCGTCCCAAGAAGGCACGCATGAGCAAGTCCAGGATCAAAACCATGCTCATTGTCTTCTTTGATGTCGGAGGCATTGTCCACCACGAATTCGTACCTACCGGGACTACAGTGAACTCAGCTTTCTACTTGGAAGTGCTCAAAATACTGAAAAGGAGGGTCTCGTGCTGCCGAAGCGACATCGAGGACACGTGGAAAGTTCACCATGACAACGTACTGAGTCACAACGCCTTCATTGTCAACGACTTCCTGGCCAGGACTGAGACCGCATTGGTTCCCCAGCCTCCCTACAACCCTGACCTGGCTCACTGACTTTTTTTTGTTTCTTCGGTTAAAAGGAGTCCTGAAAGGAAAACATTGGGACACGATTGAAAGCATCCAGGCGCATGTTACATCAGCTCTAAAGAACATTCCGGAAAAGGCATTCCAGGAAGCCTTCCAGGCCTGTAAACACCGTCTCCAGAACTGTATCAATGCAAGAGGGTGCTATTTTGAACATTTTTGATTATTTGTACGAATTTATTCAGTAAATGATGTTTTATGAATTTGATCGCATTACTTACGGAACGGACCTTGTAGGTACTTACATGATAATTTTGGTAAATTCTAAAAATTAGAATTTGTTTGAACTACCAACATTTTTTTCCATATTCTCTACATGAAAATTTTTCCTGTGGTCAGATAGTAACATTTTCAATCTCGAAAATGATCATTCAACATTACATGACACTACAGGTAAAAATTTAAGAGCAGCGACATCAGGTGATGTGAAATCATCTAGATTCTCAGAGCGTTTCTCTCCTTCCAGTAACTGAGCGATCTTCCAAATCTTAGGCCAACCAGGATTTCTATGAAGAACTGCATCAAATTTTCTTCTAAGTGTCTCACCCATCGGACCGGGCCAACTCTTGCGCTGTGTCCTGAGTCCTTCGACGAGAGCCACTGCCATCGTAACTTCCATGTTACGAGTCTCAAGTTTCTTAATTAGGTCTGGAAGGCCACCCAGGTGCACTCGGATGAAAGATAGGCTGTGTAACATGCTGGAATTCTTCAGGGCATTCTTGGCTTTTTGTATGGTTAAATTTTCGCTATCTTCAAAGCCCTTTAGGACTTGGAACAAGAAAACTGTAATCTAGTGAATGTTGGTTTCATGCTGAAAAATGCTCTACAGAGAAATAAGCTTAATATTGGAATTCCATGTTGTGTTTGTTTTCCTTGCTTATTCAGTTTATCCAGAGCTACATACGCATCCATACCTCTTCAACTTTCTGTGGTTATCTGCATAATGGTTTGCAGCTGAAATCCACATTCCCCACCTCATCAAGACTGGTTCAGGCGGCAGAGGACAGTCTGGGTGAGCAGTCTTGAAAGCTCTCACTCAACTTGGTGCCTTGATGAAAACCTTCTTTGCCGAAGATATAAAGCTGTTGACCTCTGGCAATGTGGCTCTGACCTCTTCGGTGACTCGATGGATGCCATGAGCCAGACACGTGAGGTGAATAGTTTTAGGGTAAAACACCCGGAGACACTCTGCTGCCTTCAGCATATATATGGCACTATACGTCGCAATGGCCAAAACCTTGTTCTCCCCACGTCTGATCTTCACTTCTCCGTAGCACACCTGAAAGAAAATCACAGGATTTTACAATTTTTTTTATTATTGGCTAGGGACATGATGTGAAAAACTGCACTCGTATATTACCTATAATTTATTTTAAACTATTAAGTATTGGTGAAACTTACACAGTGCTTCCTGCACTGTCTTCCTGCACTGTGCATGCAATCATGGCGTGTGTCGTTCGTTCTACTTCTTTGCACAGTATGAGGTGTCCTTGTCCAGCCTCGTCAGCAGAGAGTTTTCCAACTGTAACGTGCACCATATACCGACCACAGGAATCAGTGGTTTTGTCAACAGACTGGAGAATCGCCAATGTCTTTCCTAATATTCTCCAATGTCTGTAATAGAGAAACTAAATTAAAAAATACACATAAACATGTGGACACTACATAGAAGGCATACACATGAAATCAAACTATATCTGTTTTAGCAGCTACCTATATTATGACTATTTTCTTGTGTATATACATTGACCAAAGTAATAGTCGTTCAATTTGAAAAAAAAAAATTACATTCTTTAAAGATAAATTTACTATTTTTTTGCAATGAACATTTTGAGACAGATTGTCTCCGTTTCAAGTCCATTCTTCATTTGTCTTTTCCTTCCTTGAAAAGCTTCACTCACTTTAAATTTAATTTCTTTTTTTCTTTTTTACGTTCAAGTAACAATGTTATTTTGCCAAAATAAACATTCAAACATAATTTAAATTTATTTTTCAAGGTTTTTGAAAGCTAAACAACTAATATTTTGGCCCATGTATATACCAAATTATATCCATTGACTTTCACATACCTACGTTCATAAAAATTACTGAAAGACCTTACCTTTTCATACAATGGGTCCACAAAGTTCTTTCTGAGCGTTGACTCGTGAGGAATATCTTTTCCTGTGTATTTTCTCAATAAGGTCCTTAATCCTTCATTCTCCAGCTTGTTCCAGGGAATGTTTGCTTTTATTAAAGCCTCACAAAGATCTTCATTGAACTCATTTTTGTCATCCATATGCTTCGAAAATGAATCAATGGTGGCTGTGAAGTTTTTAACCGTGTCGTGGTTACATTGTTCTGTTGCTGAGATGTCTTTTTATGCTGATCCAGTTGAAATTTTTTCTCAGCCCTGACCTAAAGCATTGGAGAAGTGAGTAAATAACTGTAAGTACGTACAACTGTACAAAAATGTAAGAGAACAGTGTGTACTCACGAGATGGTCACTCAAGAAAGTGTATTAATACTACAAATAAGTTTCTAAAAATTGGAACTTTGATCCCCTCACAACATTTAACATTTTTTTTTTTTTTTAATTTGCATGAATGTCGAAGGTAATTCCTAAAGGTATTTTTTTGTTCCTTCCCATCTGTGCATAGAAAACATGCACGCAAATTTACAAATGAACTTAATTGTTTTAATTTCTTGGAAAAATTATCAAACAAAGAAAAAATAAAATTAAACTTATCTCTTTTTCATATAGTTGGCAGAATATTATTTTTCTGTCCGTTGTGAAAGCACAATCACTCCTGATCCATTTCCGTAAATTATTGGTTTTTGGCCTGGTCATATTTGTAATTTGAAGAAGGTTGCAAATAGTCTATAGGAACAGCACAGAAACACACACAAGAATGATTCATATTCCAAAATGCCAACAATAACTAGTAGGACATTTTGGCACCCAGCAGAGATCAGGTGAGCGACCTAAACACACATTAACTGTGGGCAACAAATACCAAAGCATGTTTCTACTCCGATAATCCATCTTGCAACAATGAACCATCACAAGTCTTTAGCATCCTTATCTGAGAGACTACCTAAGTGAAAAAACAAGACTATGCCCCTCCATAAGCTATCCACATTTACCTGAAAGGCTTTTATTCTGATGGCTCATCCCATATTATCTCATTTTGGAAATTTATTGGCCCAATATTCTGGGAGGTTCTTGGGTTGTCAGGGAACAAAATGAACCTCAATATGACCTCTAAATGTCAAAAATATGCATATTTACGGCTATTTCCTCTAAATATGACAATAATATGCTCATATGCCAAAAATATGCATTTTAAAGTTGAATTTAAAGTAGCTTAGTACTTCCAAAATATAATTCGTAAAGATACAACACCAGGTACTGTAAAAAAAACTATATACAAAATCCAAACTCCACTCATAACTGCCCTCCATATAATTATAGTAAATGTAAGTGCAACAAAAGTAACTTAAAATACATGATCACTCGTCTAACTAGGGAGACACTTGAAAATGCTTCTCCTGACAGTTGTTTTGTTGTTGAATTCTTTGATTAAAGGTTCCAGGTTCAGTTCCCTTGCACTATTGGAATGGATGTTCAATAATGCTAAATGATTTAACTGGATAATGGAATGTAGTCGAATTAAGTCGAGTGATGCTGAGGGAATTAGATTAGGAAATGAGACACTTAAAGTAGTAAAGGAGTTTTGCTATTTGGGCAGCAAAATAACTGATCTCAAAAATGAGATCGACAGGAAATGCAAAATGGCTAAGCAGGGATGGCTAGAGGACAAATGTAAGGATGTAGAGGCTTATATCACTAGGGGTAAGATAGATATTGCCTACAGGAAAATTAAAGAGACCTTTGGAGATAAGAGAACCACTTGGATGAATATCAAGAACTCAGATGGAAACCCAGTTCTAAGCAAAGAAGGGAAAACAGAAAGGTGGAAGGAGTGTATAGATGGTCTATACAAGGGCGATGTACTTCAGGACAATATTATGGAAATGGAAGATGATGTAGATGAAGATGAAATGGGAGATACGATACTGCGTGAAGAGTTTGACAGAGTACTGAAAGACCTGAGTCGAAACAAGGCCCCGGGAGTAGACAACATTCCATTAGAACTACTGACAGCCTTGGGAGAGCCAGTCCTGACAAAACTCTACCATCTGGTGAGCAAGATGTATGAGGCAGGCGAAATACCGTCAGACTTCAAGAAGAATATAATAATTCCAATCCCAAAGAAAGCAGGTGTTGACAGATGTGAAAATTACCGAACTATCAGTTTAATAAGTCACAGCTGCAAAATACTAATGCGAAATCTTTACAGACGAATGGTAAAATTAGTAGAAGCCAACCTCGGGGCAGATCAGTTTGGATTCCGTCGAAATATTGGAACACGTGAGGCAATACTGACCTTACGACTTATCTTAGAAGAAAGATTAAGGAAAGGCAAACCTACATTTCTAGCATTTGTAGACTTAGAGAAAGCTTTTGACAATGTTGACTGGAATACTCTCTTTCAAATTCTAAAGGTGGCAGGGGTAAAATACAGGGAGCGAAAGGCTATTTACAATTTGTACAGAAACCAGATGGCAGTTATAAGAGTCAAGGGGCATGAAAGGGAAGCAGCGGTTGGGAAGGGAGTGAGACAGGGTTGTAGCCTGTCCCCGATGTTATTCAATCTGTATATTGAGCAACCAGTAAAGGAAACAAAAGAAAAATTCGGAGTAGGTATTAAAATCCATGGAGAAGAAATAAAAACTTTGAGGTTCGCCGATGACATTGTAATTCTGTCAGAGACAGCAAAGGACTTGGAAGAGCAGTTGAACGGAATGGACAGTGTCTTGAAAGGAGGATATAAGATGGACATCAACAAAAGCAAAACGAGGATAATGGAATGTAGTCGAATTAAGTCGGGTGATGCTGAGGGAATTAGATTAGGAAATGAGACACTTAAAGTAGTAAAGGAGTTTTGCTATTTGGGGAGCAAAATAACTGATGATGGTCGAAGTAAAGAAGATATAAAATGTAGACTGGCAATGGCAGCGTTTCTGAAGAAGAGAAATTTGTTAACATCGAGTATAGATTTAAGTGTCAGGAAGTCGTTTCTGAAAGTATTTATATGGAGTGTAGCCATGTATGGAAGTGAAACATGGACGATAAATAGTTTGGACAAGAAGAGAATAGAAGCTTTCGAAATGTGGTGCTACAGAAGAATGCTGAAGATTAGATGGGTAGATCACATAACTAATGATGAAGTATTGAATAGAATTGGGGAGAAGAGGAGTATGTGGCACAACTTGACGAAAAGAAGGGACCAGTGAGTAGGACATGTTCTGAGGCATCAAGGGATCACAAATTTAGCATTGGAGGGCAGCGTGGAGGGTAAAAATTGTAGAGGGAGACCAAGAGATGAATACACCAAGCAGATTCAGAAGGATGTGGGTTGCAGTAAGTACTGGGAGATGAAGAAGCTTGCACAGGATAGGGTAGCATGGAGAGGTGCATCAAACCAGTCTCAGGACTGAAGACCACAACAACAACAACAACAACATCTATGCACAACAGAGGCACGACATGCCTACATCATCTCTTTTGATGGAACAGTTGTAAGCCTAGGTCTGCTTCAATGTCATGAGAATCTGAAAGCGACTGTTCTAGATTTCTGAGTTTTCCTAGCCTATTGGATTAACCACAAGTAAATGAAATCAAATGTTTGAGAACTGACAGAATATCTCTTGATACTGGAATGTTATTAAATGAGTCTTGAACAAGACAGCCTGAAACGTTTGCTGCGCCGCCATAGTATTGCCCACAACAGTTGTTTACAGAAGTAGAATATCATAACAATATATATCCTTCACAGATTGCAACAGGATATCTGAGTCAGTATACGGGAGCTCATAAAAACAAGAAAGCAACTCATGAGCAGCAACATTTTGGTCAACAGTACAAAAACAGATATCTGCTCTCCAATTGATATATTGGATGTCTCATCCGATATTAATGCGTATAAAACATATTCTTTTATTTGCTGAATCAAAATTCTCTGAAGAGACGTGCTTATCAATGTTATTATTCCATTACTGATATGGTTATAATAGAGGGAAACATTCCACGTTATTCCATTACTTATGTCATGAGCCATCCACCTGTAACTAGTCTGATTAAGCCATCGTTTCAGTTCGGGAACATCCTTGGGACATAATTTCAGAAGATTGACAAAATTGGAAGATTCATCAATATGACCACATAAGGCCAATCTTTGGCAAATCCAGAACAGTGTTGAAGTAAAAATTTTTCTTAGACAAACAGTAGCGGCCTGCATTTCTTTTGCTTTGTAATGACTAACTGATGATAGAATATTTACTCCTTCTTAAATAGAATTATTTGCACTAACTGAAAATATGTACAAATTACTTTTTTCATGAGGCATCCCACACTGCAGCAAAATTTGCTTTGGCAGTTTGTGATGTAATCGAGCTTAATACCTATTATTAAATCTACAGTACCAGCAGCTATCAATCTTTAACATAAATTTGAATATCATCTTTGTTTCTTGTAGTGGACATTTTTGTACAAAATCATCAGTGTTTATAGCTTGTTGTGAACTACCATTTCATTAAACACATATTTTAACATTTGTGTAATTAAATTAATTAAAACATAAAAAATATAGTAATCTTGTAAAGTCATTTACATAAATATTAAAATAACAGTTTATTTAAAAAAGAATTTCAAACATTTTCGTTGAATGTCTGAGATGGTAACTAAGTTCTTTGACTTTCATGTCAAATAGAATCTTTGTCCTGCTTTCTTGCCTTGCACTTGATGGCAAGAATTATATGAAGGAGGGTTAATAAACTGTTGTAAGGAGTAATCAATTGTAGTTGTTGAAAGCAGAGTCTTGTTGATTCTTTTTTGGGACATGTTTGGGAGCCAATTATCTACAATTTTATGAATACAGGAGATTTAATAAAGAAATTATGTCATTTAGTAGCCTGTAAACCACCAACTTAACAAACCTGGAAATTGTATCTTTCTCTGTACAGCCAGATCTGGAGACCATCAAAGCCCTGAAAAGAAGACAAGAGGTCATCTTCATGTTAATGACCTAAGCAAAAATTTTAGTGAAGTGGATATGTGTTTCAATTACACTTCATGGAAGTTCGTTTAGGGGACCGATCATTTATTGTTGTTGAAGAACTGTGTTACAGTTTGAAGAGTTCTGAACACCACAATGAAATATCAGTTGCAGTCGGTTGTAATCTGACAACATCCAGACTCATAGAGTGGTCAAAAGCACTTTCGTTACCAAGAATACGAGTTTTTAGCGCCGTTGTGGATCCTGTATTCAGACACAAAATAAGTTTCTGCTTACGGGGCTCAGTTGTATATCGAAATCCGTGGAGACACTTGGATTATTCTGATTGTACTTAATTCAGTAAACCTGCATATCGATGGTAGGAAAAGAAAACGTGGTAACTCTATGTGCCTGTGAAAACTTGTGATTCCAGTAACCAGCAACTCCATAACCAAAGACAGATTTAAAAGTGCATGGATTTCTCTCTGTGTTGATATCTAGGCTTCATTTACACTGCTACTTTCTGTATCACTTTATTTTATTTTTAAGCAACTGTTTTTGCTTCACATGCAAAGTTTAACAAAACTTAAGTTTTTGTTGCGTATCACCGTTATGTAACTGTTGAAAATGATCATGTTATTTTCAAGAAATTTTCAGACATGCCCTTTAAATTGAAAATCCATGTTATCATGTATGAACCCCTCCCTGTTACTTCTAAAAACCATCAGTTATTCATGTGCACTTTTTGTAAATAGAGTAACAGTAGGTCAGTGGAGTCTTTTAAGTGAGAAGGAAGTTAGAGCTCCTGTTCGATAATCTGGCTCATTGAAAACAATCATGTCTGTGGGGTATGGTTAGGTTCAGGGCTGTTTTTCTGGGGGAACTCTGGGGGATGCGCACCCCTAAACTTTTTCGTTGACAAAGTTACTTTTTTACAATGTTGAGAACTTGGAGGAGTGCCAAAGATTTATTTCACGGACGTAAATTTTTTATTTCATTTTTTCCTGTTGGTAATTGCAATACGAACAATGCCAGTGCAGTTTTTGGTAGGAAAAGCAATGCCATTGACTGTTTCAAGCATTTCGAAGCTGCGGCAACTGTTCTCGACAACTGAATCGCTGGCAGCCAGTTCGACAAGCGGGTAGTGCCCTCGCCCGCTAATAGTGGACAATGGTAGCGCCAAACGGATATGTGTACGCTCAAACGCTGAGCTACCGATAGATGTCTCTACGGTCCTGCTGCCATGATCCTTTGCTATTCATTGCCATCTTTGTTTTGTTGTTCTTTATTCGTATGCACTTGCTGTTCCGTTCTTGTCAGTTGTGTGAAGTTTTACAGTGTGTCCTGTCTTTTGTTGCAACTTGTAAGTTAAGTTGGAGGTGAGAGATGAGCAGAAAACTAACAAACTGTGCTTCATTTGAGGTGATGTAAACTGAAGTGTTCGATACCACATTCTCCTGTATGTTTGGGTGTTTCTCGGTATCGCCTGCTTCATTTGAGCTAAGTCGACCGAAGAGTCTGATCCATTTTTTTGGAGTTCGACATGTTGGTGACGTCATGGTTAAAAGCAGACAGGTGGTGTCCCATGCTTCAGTTATACGTAATTTTCGCTGCATTATATCCAATATTGGAGTACTGGTTAGGTTATGTTAAAAGGGTTGCCACAGGTTTCGGAAATCGAGGAATTTCAAACGGGTCAGGGAAATATCAGGGAAATTTGAAACAAACTCTGGAAAACCCTCGTTTTTATCTCAGTAGATGAAATACTTTGCTTACTGAGATGTCATGCATCGTCACTGGTTGAGTGCAGCTGAGTACATGTGTCGCTTCCGTACTCCGTCATTACTACTGCTTCTCCTCTTCCTACCACTCCCCCCAGCTTGCAGTAAGTGCTGCCAGCACTTGTTGCCACTAGCCTGGCAGCTGCAGAAGAGAGGCAGGGAGGCTTGAAGAGTGGGTTGTTCGGATCTGATTCTCAGAGGCTGTAGACGCAGCAGCCGGAGATGGCGGTCCTGTGTGCACGAGTCTTATTTGAGTGATTGTGTGAACGTGTGTGTGTGTGTGCTCTCGTTTTCTGACAAAGGCTATGGCTGAGAATTTAGTTGTGAGAGTCTGATTATCTTTTCTACGTGCCTGTGGCTCAGAGATCATCTTTATGGTGAGTTGCTAATAATCCTCATTGTTATTGATTCTCAGAGTATTTGCACAAGTTATCTGTTGTACGGATTGATTGCTACGGTCCCATTTCATCAATATGCTGCCTGTGACTTCTGAATAGCTGGCCACACTAGTGGATATTTATGACATGCCAAAACCGTGGGCCGTTTCTGTGGGTGTCTCTAAGGGATCGGGCATGCTGATCTGAAACACTTTGAAACTTCCTGGTAGATTAAAACTGTGTGCCCGACCGAGACTCGAACTCGGGACTCCCGAGTTCGAGTCTCGGTCGGGCGCACAGTTTTAATCTGCCAGGAAGTTTCATATCAGCGCACACTCCGCTGCAGAGTGAAAATCTCATTCTGGAAACATCCCCCAGGCTGTGGCTAAGCCATGTCTCCGCAATATCCTTTCTTTCAGGAGTGCTAGTTCTGCAAGTTTCGCAGGAGAGCTTCTGTAAAGTTTGGAAGGTTGGAGGCGAGGTACTGGCAGAAGTAAAGCTGTGAGACCGGGTGTGAGTCGTGCTTCGGAAGCTCAGATGGTAGAGCACTTGCCCGCGAAAGGCAAAGGTCCCGAGTTCGAGTCTCGGTCGGGCACACAGTTTTAATCTGCCAGGAAGTTTCATATCAGCACACACTCCACTGCAGAGTGAAAATCTCATTCTGGAACACTTTGTTTCCCGCTAATGTTCAGGTCCTGCCCATGAGATCTAATCTCAGCGACCTGCCTGCTGGCGATGTCTCTTTGTGTGTGGCGTAATGCAGCGGATTTTCTTGATTTATCTGTGGACCCAGGACTGCAGTGCTCCTCGGCCGGCCAGAGGCCACGGGCGATGTATTTCAGAAATTGCTACTGTCTCACCACAAGTACGTTGCAAGGTATGGTGTTTAGAGACATTTATTTATTCTAGTACACTGTATCATTTTGAAAGTATTTTATGTATTAGAAAGTTTGGACAATAAGAAGAAGAAAATTGTGGCAGTCGCTGGCGGTTTGTACGCTATGTACACAAATAATTCTCGAAAGAACAATCACATGATACGTGTAAAATAATAGGTGTAACACAGTGGGTAATAATTGACAATAATGAATGTGTTAGAAGCAACATTTTATCGGCAGTCACCTATATTGTTGGCTTACACAACTCTTGCTTGCCTTATACACTTCTTTCAAGATGCCTACTTTTTTCTGAGGTTGTTTCTGAAATCAGTGAATGGAAAAACTGATAGAAGCTAACCTCGGGGAAGATCAGTTTTGATTCCGTTGAAATGTTGGAACATGAGATGCAATACTGTCCCTACGACTTATCTTAGAAGAAAGATCAAGGAAAGGCAAACCTACATTTCTAGCATTTGTAGACTTAGAGAAAGCTTTTGACAATGTTGATTGGAATACTCTCTTTCAAATTCTGAAGGTTGCAGAGGTAAAATACAGGGAGCGAAAGGCTATTTACAATTTGTACAGAAAGCAGATGGCAGTTATAAGAGTCGAGGGGCATGAAAGGGAAGCAGTGGTTGGGAAGCGAGTGAGACAGGGTTGTAGCCTATCCCCGATGTTATTCAATCTGTATATTGAGCAAGCAGTAAAGGATACAATAGAAAAATTCGGAGTAGGTATTAAAATCCATGGAGAAGAAATAAAAACTTTGAGGTTCGCCGATGACATTGTAATTGTGTCAGAGACAGCGAAGGACTTGGAAGAGCAGTTGAAGGGAATTGACAGTCTTGAAAGGAGGATATAAGATGAACATCAACAAAAGCAAAACGAGGATAATGGAATGTAGTCAAATTCAGTCGGGTGATGCTGAGGGAATTAGATTAGGAAATGAGACACTTAAAGTAGTAAAGGAGTTTTGCTATTTGGGGAGCAAAATAACTGATGATGGTCAAAGTAGAGAGGATATAAAATGTAGACTGGCAATGGCAAGGAAAGCGTTTCTGAAGAAGAGAAATTTGTTAACATCGAGTATAGATTTAAATGTCAGGAATTCGTTTCTGAAAGTTTTTGAATGGAGTGTAGCCATGTATGGAAGTGAAACGCGTACGATAAATAGTTTTGACAAGAAGAGAATGGAAGCTTTTGAAATGTGGTGGTACAGAAGAATGCTGAAGATTAGATGGGTTAGATCACATAACTAATGAGGAGGTATTGAATAGAATTGGGGAGAAGAGAAATTTGTGGCACAACTTGACTAGAAGAAGGGATCGGTTGGTAGGACATATTCTGAGACATCGAGGGATCACCAATTTAGTATTGGAGGGTAAAAATCGTAGAGGGAGACCAAGAGATGAATACACTAAGCAGATTCAGAAGGATGTAGGCTGCAGTAGGCACTGGGAGATGAAGAAGCTTGCATAGGATAGAGTAGCATGGAGAGCTGCATCAAACCAATCTCAGGACTGAAGACCACAACAACAACAACTTGTGACTCCAAGGAAATGCATATTTTTGTCACCAAATGTGTTTTGTTTTATTGAAATAAAATAACATCAATGGTCTTAATGATCACTGATGGTCTCCATCTAAAAACAGTTCATTACAAAAGATGTTGGTGTTAGTACTTAAGATTTTAGCTCATGTCAGAAAACTCCGTCTGCTTACAAGTTTTATTTAGATATTTCCTCATTTGGCACTATCATTTCTTGTACCATAGCTGGAAAGCCGGAATGTTAACTTTCATTTTTATTTACCCTTGAGATCTCAAAATTTGTCAGGGAAAAATGCTGAAACTTGTCTGGAAATTAGGGAAACATCAGGGAATTTCACTTGGGTATACTTGTGGAAACCTGTTTCAGTGTAACAATTTGGACACTGCATTATTAAATTTCACCATCATTTCTTTTATTGTCTTCATCTCATATTTTACTGTAATCTCACAAATCAGTTTCCATTCTGTACAATCCATTCATTTGAACACAACTTTGTATCAGCTTCTCAATAATTGCTACTCACACCAACTCTGTAACAACAACTACATGTACATCTACATGCATCTCCACAAACCACTGTACGGTGCATGGCAGAGGGCAACATGTAACACTTCGTCATTTCCTTACCTGTTTCACTCGCAAATAAAGCAGTATCCAAGAATGGGCTACACTAGTGTTCTAGACACTGCCTCCTTTGTAGTTGTCTCATGGTCACATTCTCGCTTCCCGGATTTTCACCTGCCTCGAGATGACTGGGTCTTTGTGTTGTCCTCATCATTTCATTATCATTCATGAAAGTGGTGAGATTGGACTGAGCAAAGGTTGGAAATTTGTACGGGTGCTGATAACAGCGCAGTTGAGCACCCCACAAAGCAAACATCATCATCATCATCATCAACAACAACAACAACAACAACAACAACAACATCCTTTGTAGTTGAGCTACACTTTCCCAATACTCTCCCAATAAAACAAAAGTCAAGTATTCACCTTTCCTAGTACCAATCTGATATTCTCATTCGATTTCATTATGCTTTTCAACATTATGCCAAGATATTTAATACATGTAACTGTGTCAAACAGCACATTGCTAATTCTGTATTCAAATGTTACAGAACTGTTTTTCATGCTTATCTTCAATAACTTACATTTTTCTATATTTAGAGAAAGATGCCATTCATCACACCCACTAGAAATTCTGTGTAAGTTGTCATGTTTCCTTTCACAGCCATTCAGCAAAGAGCCATAAATTGCTGTTCACCCTGTCCAGCAGACCATTTACGTGTATAGAGAATAAGATTGGCTCTATCACACTTCTCTGATGCACTCCTGATGATGTACTGGACTCTATTACTTAAAAACTCTTTGAGCCTCTCACATATCTGGGAACCTAATCTGTATCCTTGGACCATTGTCAACAGTCTGAAGTGGGGTGCCATGTCAAATGCTTCCCAGAAGTCCAGGAATATACACTATGTGATCAAAAGTATCAAGACACCTGGCTGCCAATTACTTACAAGTTCCTGGCACTCTCCATCGCTAAATATGGAATTCAGTATGGTGTTGGCCCACCGTTAGCCTTGATAACAGCTTCCACTCTCGCAGTCATGCATTCAGTCAGGTGCTGGAAGGTTTCTTGGGGAATGGCAGCCCATTTTTCACGGAGTGCTGCACTGAGGAGAGGTAGCGATATCAATCGGTGAGGCCTGGTATGAAGTCGGCGTTCCAAAACATCCCAAAGGTGTTCTGTAGGATTCAGGTCAGGACTCTGTGCAGCCCAGACCGTTACAAGGATGTTATTGTCATGTAACCACTTCGCCACAGGCCGTGCATTATGAACGGGTGCTCGATCATGTTGAAAGATTCAGTCACCATCCCCAAATTGCTCTTCAACAGTGGGAAGGAAGAAGGTGCAATGTTGGCCTGTACTGTGATAGTGCCATGCAAAACAACAAGGGGTGCAAGTCTCCTCTGTAAAAAACACGACCACACCATAACACCACCACCTCCGAATTTTACTGTTGGCACTACACATGCTGGCATATGACATTCACTAGGCATTCGCCATACCCACACCCTGCCATCAGATCACCACATTGTGTACCGTGATTCGTCACTCAACACATTTGACCACTGCTCAATTGTCCAATGTTTACGCTCCTTGCGCCAAGTGAGGTGTCGTTCAGCATTTACCGGTGTGATGTGTGGCTTATGAGCAGCCACTTTACCATGAAATCCAAGTTTTCTCACCTCCCGCCTAAACATCGGAAACAGTGGACCTAGGGATGTTTAGGAGTGTGGAAATCCTGCACACAGATATATGATGCAAGTGACACCCAATCACCTGAACACGTTTGAAGTCTGTGAATTCCACGGAACGCCCCATTCTGCTCTCTCACAATATCTAATGACTAGTGAGGTCGCTGATATGGAGTACCTGGCAGTAGGTGGCAGCACAGTGCACCTAATATGAAAAACGTATGTTTTTGGGAGTGTCCTGATACTTTTGATCACATAGTGTAGAATCTGCCTCTCACCCTCCAATCACGATTTGTAGGATATCGTGTGACAAAAGAACAGACTTAGTATCAGATGAGTGATGCCGTCTAAATCTGTGTTCATTAGTATCCAGAAGCTTTTCTGTCCAAGGAAATTTATTGTTCAAATGGCTCTGAGCGCTATGGGACTCAACTGCTGAGGTCATAAGTCCCCTAGAACTTAGAACTACTTAAACCTAAGGACATCACACACATCCATGCCCGAGGTAGGATTCGAACCTGTGACCGTAGCGGTCGCGCGGTTCCAGACTGTAGCGCCAGAACCGCTCGGCGAAATTTATTTTATTAGACTTCAGAATGTGTTCAAGAATTCTGCTGCAAACTGGTGGTAAGGATATTGGTCTGTAATTGTGCAGGTCTGTTCTTTTACCTTTTTTATACTTAGGAGTCACCTGCACTTTATTCCAGTCACACGGTACATTCCACTGATTGAGAGATTTGCGATAAATGAGAGCTAAGTAAAGGGCTGCAGAGTACTCTATGCAAAACAGAAATGGAATTTCAACTGAACCTGGTGCCTTATTTGTTTTCACCTCTCTCAGTTGCTTCTTTACACCAGGCGTATGTGTTTCTATGTCCTCTGTGTGGTAGTCTTTGCAACAGTTGAATGACATATTTGTATGATCCTCCAGCATGAATTATTTCTTAAAAGTGAAATTTGAAACTTCAGCTTTCCTTTGCTGTCTTCTGTTGCCAGTCCAGTCTGGTTGATGAGTAGCCGGATAAAAGCCTTCGACACTTTTAGTGATTTTACGTATGACAAAAATTTTTTCAGTTTCTTGACAAGATCTTTCACCAATGTATGAGGGTGGATGTTGTTATACGCTTCGTGCACTGATCTCCTCACAAACGAATTTCTACTAACTTATGCCTTTTGATGTTTGCGTGCCCATTTTTAAACCGAGACTGCAACAATATCTGTTTTATCAGTATTTTCTGAATTTGATTATTAAACCACTCAGGGTCTTTTCCATCCTTAATCCACTTGTTGTTGTTGTTGTTGTTGTTGTTCTGGTCTTCAGTCCTGAGACTGGCTTCATGCATCTCTCCATGCTACTCTGTCCTGTGCAAGCTTCTTCATCTCCCAGTACCTACTGCAAGCTACATCCTCCTGAATCTGCTTAGTGTACTCATCTCTTGGTCTCCCTCTATGATTTTTACCCTCCACACTGCCCTCCAATACTAAATTTGTGATCCCTTGATGCCTCAGAACACGTCCTACCAACCAATCACTTCTTCTGGTCAAGTTGTGCCACAAACTTCTCTTCTCCCCAATCCTATTCAATACTTCCTCATTAGTTATGTGATCTACCCATCTAATCTTCAGCATTCTTCTGTAGCACCACATTTCAAAAGCTTCTATTCTCTTCTTGTCCAAACTATTTATCGTCCATGTTTCACTTCCATACATGGCTACACTCCATACAAATACTTTCAGAAAAGACTTCCTGACACTTAAATCTATACTCGATGTTAACAAATTTCTCTTCTTCAGAAACGCTTTCCTTGCCATTGCCAGTCTACATTTTATATCCTCTCTACTTCGACCAACATCAGTTATTTTGCTCCCCAAATACCAAAACTCATTTCCTACTTTAAGCGTCTCTTTACCTAATCTAATTCCCTCAGCATCACCCAACTTAATTCGACTACATTCCATTATCCTCATTTTGCTTTTGTTGATGTCCATCTTATATCCTCCTTTCAAGACACTGTCCATTCCATTCAACTGCTCTTCCAAGTCCTTTGCTGTCTCTGACAGAATTACAATGTCATCGGCGAACCTCAAAGTTTTTATTTCTTCTCCATGGATTTCAATACCTACTCCGAATTTTTCTTTTGTTTCCTTTACTGCTTGCTCAATATACAGATTGAATAACATCGGGGAGAGGCTACAACCCTGTCTTACTCCCTTCCCAACCACTGCTTCCCTTTCATGTCCCTCAACTCTTGTAACTGCCATCTGCTTTCTGTACAAATTGTAAATAGCCTTTCGCTCCCTGTATTTTACCCCTGCCACCTTAAAATTTGAAAGAGAGTATTCCAGTCAACATTGTCAAAAGCTTTCTCTAAGTCTATAAATGCTAGAAACGTAGGTTTACCTTTCCTTATTCTTTCTTCTAAGATAAGTCGTAAGGTCAGTATTGCCTCACGTCTTCCAGTATTTCTACGAAATCCAAACTGATCTTCCCCGAGGTCGGCTTCTACTAGTTTTTCCATTCGTCTGTAAAGAATTCATGTTAGTATTTTGCAGCCGTGACTTATTAAACTGATAGTTCGGTAATTTTCACATCTGTCAACACCTGCTTTCTTTGGGATTGGAATTATTATATTCTTCTTGAAGTCTGAGGGTATTTCACCTGTCTCATACATCTTCCTCACCAGATGGTAGAGTTTTGTCAGGACTGTCTCTCCCAAGGCCGTCAGTAGTTCTAATGGAATGTTGTCTACTCCGGGGGCCTTGTTTCGACTCAGGTCTTTCAGTGCTCTGTCAAACTCTTCACGCAGTATCGTATCTCCCATTTCATCTTCATCTACATCCTCTTCCATTTCAATAATATTGTTCTCAAGTACATCGCCCTTGTATAGATCCTCCATATACTCCTTCCACCTTTCTGCTTTCCCTTCTTTGCTTAGAACTGGGTTTCCGTCTGAGCTCTTGATGTTCATACAAGCGGTTCTCTTGTCTCCAAACGTCTCTTTAATTTTCCTGTAGGCAGTATCTATCTTACCCCTAGCGAGATAAGCCTCTACATCCTTACATTTGTCCTCTAGCCATCCCTGCTTAGCCATTTTGCACTTGCTGTCGATCTCATTTTTGAGACGTTTGTATTCCTTTTTGCCTGCTTCATTTATTGCATTTTTATATTTCCTCCTTTCATCAATTAAATTCAATATTTCTTGTGTTACTCAAGGATTTCTACTAGCCCTCGTCTTTTTACCTACTTGATCCTCTGCTGCCGTCACTACTTCATCCCTCAAAGCTACCCATTCTTTTTCTACTGTATTTCTTTCCTCCATTGCTGTCAATTGTTCCCTTATGCTCTCCCTGAAACTCTGTACAACCTCTGGTTCTTTCAGTTGATCCCTCCTTAAATTCCCACCTTTTTGCAGTTTCTTCAGTTTTAATCTACAGGTCATAACCAATAGATTGTGGTCAGAGTCCACATCTGCCCCTGGAAATGTCTTACAATTTAAGAGCTGGTTCCTAAATCTCTGTCTTACCATTATATAATCTATCTGATACCTTTTAGTATCTCCAGGATTCTTCCATGTATACAACCTTCTTTCATGATTCTTAAACCAAATCCACTTACTTGGCACAAAAGTTTCCAGAGCATGATTTTGTCAGTCAGTTTAAACTTTGGCCATAATTCCTCTATGTTTGCTGTATTGGAACCAAACAGTGTCCAGTCATTGTGTAAGAGGGGTGGTAACAACTGTTTACCTGCTTTTTCTAGCATAAATGCTTTCCTAGTCTTCTTGATAGGTTTATGAACTTTAGTAACCATCATCGCTTTTACAGCACTGGATCACTAATCCCTGTCTCTATATTGGCACTACAAATAAGGTCAGGCCTGTTTGTAGCTACAAGGTCTAAAATATTTCCATTGTATGTGGGTTGTCTAACTAGTTGTTCAAAGCAGTTAATGTAAATTTTGAAAAGTACTTTACAAGACCGATTGACTGTACTACCTGCAGCGAACCCGTGCATGTCCCCGTCTATACTTGTGCATAATAGACCAACTACTAATTCGGGACAGCTATTTAACAATTGATGACCTCAATAAAAATAGAGGTAATACAAACAGTCTCAGCTCAGAGATTTTATAAAGTATTTATCTTTTACATACAGAATTTTATACACAATTAGTTCTTTTACCAAATATTTTCAAATTGTTATTCAAAATAATTATAGAATGACAGTGATAATTTCAAGTCTGATTATAACTTTGAATTAAATTGAAGGTATGGAAAAATAATTACATTTGCTACAAATAAATCTTATGTTAGCTTCATGCTTTGTTTTTGTTTGTGAAATTATAAGACTATTTTATGTTGTTACAGTTACAATAATTATCAAGTTACAATTTTGATTCTATTGTCTCATATCATCAGTTTAATGTGAGTATTGTATTCTACAATTCATGGCAAAAGTAGGCAGAGCTTTAGCAACATCCCTGTTACCCGTGCACAAATGCTTTGTACCTGTGTGAATAGCAAAACGTTTTTCATGCTTTGGGAAAATTATCTCTAAGTAGAAAATTTAATCTTCTTGTAAGAAACTGCTACAACCTTCATTTTGTCTCACAAAAATAGTCATCATCTGCTCAGAACAAAAGACACTGCTATAAAGCCTGCCTACATCTACATCTGTACTCTGAAAACTACCATGAAGAGCATGGCAAAGGGTGCATTCTGTTGTACTAGTTATTAAGGTTTCTTCGCGTTCCATTTACGTATGGAGCACAGGAAAAATGATTGTTTGAATGCTTCTGTGTATGCAGTAATTATTCTAATCTTATCCTCACAATCCATACGTGAGTGATAAGTAGAGCGTTATAGTAAATTCCTAGAGTCATCATTTAAAGTTGGTTCTAGAAACTTTGTTAATAGACTTTCTCAGTATAGTTTACATCTGTCTTCAAGAATCTGCCAGTTAACTTCTTTCAGTATCTCTGTGATACTCGCCCATGGATCAAACAAACCTGTGACCATTTGTGCTGCCCTTCTCCGTTTACATTCAATATCCCCTGTTAGTCCTATCTGGTACGGGTCCCACGCACTTGAGGAATATTCTAGAATCACTTGCATGAGTGACTTGTTAGCAATCTCCTTTGTAGATTGATTGCACTTCCCCAGTATTCTACCAATAAACTGTAGTCTACAATGTGCTTTACCTACGACTGAACCTATGTGATCATACCATTTCATATCCCTACAAAGTGTTGCACACAGATATATGTGAGTTGGCCGATTCCAACAGTGACTCAATGATATTATAGGCTACTACATTTTTTTTTTTTTTTTCATTTTGTGGAGAGCAAAATTTTTCACTTTTGAACATCTGAAGCAAGTTGCCAATCAAGGCACCACTTTGAAATCTTATCTCTGATTGAATATTTACACAGCTTCTTTCAGCTTCATTATAGGTAACTGCATCATCTGCAGCAAGTCTGAAGTCACTATTTATATTGTCTGCAATGTCTTAAAAACATTGCAGTAAATGAAGCAGGCAAAAAGGAGTACAAACGTCTCAAAAATGAGATCGACAGCAAGTGCAAAATGGCTAAGCAGGGATGGCTGGAGGACAAATGTAAGGATGTAGAGGCTTGTCTCACCAGGGGTAAGATAGATACTGCCTACAGGAAAATTAAAGAGACCTTTGGAGAAAAGAGAACCACTTGTATGAATATCAAGAACTCAGATGGAAACCCAGTTCTAAGCAAAGAAGGGGAAGCAGAAAGGTGGAAGGAGTATATAGAGGGTCTATACAAGGGCGATGTACTTGAGGACAATATTATGGAAATGGAAGAGGATGTAGATGAAGATGAAATGGGAGATATGATACTGCGTGAAGAGTTTGACAGAGCACTGAGAGACCTGAGTCGAAACAAGGCCCTGGGAGTAGACAACATTCCATTAGAACTACTGACAGCCTTGGGAGAGCCAGTCCGGACAAAACTCTACCATCTGGTGAGGAAGATGTATGAGACAGGTGAAATACCCTCAGACTTCAAGAAGAATATAATAATTCCAATCCCAAAGAAAGCAGGTGTTGACAGATGTGAAAATTACCGAACTATCAGTTTAATAAGTCACGGCTGCAAAATACTAACACGAATTCTTTACAGACGAATGGAAAAACTAGTAGAAGCCGACCTCGGGGAAGATCAGTTTGGATTCCGTAGAAATACTGGAACACGTGAGGCAATATTGACCCTACGACTTATCTTAGAAGCTAGATTAAGGAAAGGCAAACCTACATTTCTAGCATTTGTAGACTTAGAGAAAGCTTTTGACAATGTTGACTGGAATACTCTCTTCCAAATTCTAAACGTGGCAGGGGTAAAATACAGGGAGCGAAAGGCTATTTACTATTTGTACAGAAACCAGATGGCAGTTATAAGAGTCGAGGGACATGAAAGCGAAGCAGTGGTTGGGAAGGGAGTAAGACAGGGTTGTAGCCTCTCCCCGATGTTATTCAATCTGTATATTGAGCAAACAGTGAAGGAAACAAAAGAAAAATTCGGAGTAGGTATTAAAATCCATGGAGAAGAAATAAAAACTTTGAGGTTCGCCGATGACATTGTGATTATGCCAGAGACAGCAAAGGACTTGGAAGAGCAGTTGAACGGAATGGACAGTGTCTTGGAAGGAGGATATAAGATGAACATCAACAAAAGCAAAATGAGGATAATGGAATGTAGTCAAATTCAGTCGGGTGATGCTGAGGGAATTAGATTAGGAAATGAGACACTTAAAGTAGTAAAGGAGTTTTGCTATTTGGGGAGCAAAATAACTGATGATGGTCGAAGTAAAGAAGATATAAAATGTAGACTGGCAATGGCAGCGTTTCTGAAGAAGAGAAATTTGTTAACATCGAATATAGATTTAAGTGTCAGGAAGTCGTTTCTGAAAGTATTTATATGGAGTGTAGCCATGTATGGAAGTGAAACATGGGCGATAAATAGTTTGGACAAGAAGAGAATAGAAGCTTTCGAAATGTGGTGCTACAGAAGAATGCTGAAGATTAGATGGGTAGATCACATAACTAATGATGAAGTATTGAATAGAATTGGGGAGAAGAGGAGTATGTGGCACAACTTGATGAAAAGAAGGGACCGGTGAGTAGGACATGTTCTGAGGCATCAAGGGATCACCAATTTAGTATTGGAGGGCAGCGTGGAGGGTAAAAATCGTAGAGGGAGACCAAGAGATGAATACAGTAAGCAGATTCAGAAGGATTTAGGTTGCAGTAGTTACTGGGAGATGAAGCAGCTTGCACAGAATAGAGTAGCATGGAGAGCTGCATCAAACCAGTCTCAGGACTGAAGACCACAACAACAACAACAACAACATGTCTTTAATATACAAGATGAACAACAAGGGTCCCAACACACTTCTCTGGGGTACACCTGAAGTTAATTATACATCTCATAATGAATCTCTGTCCAGGAAAACATGCTATGTCCTCCCTACCAAAAAGTCCTCAATTCTGTCACAAATTTCACTTGATGCCACGTATGATCATACTTTTGACAATAAGCATACGTGTGGTACTGAGTCAAGTGCTTTTTGGAAATCAAGACATACTGCATCTACCTGACTGCCTCGATCCACAGCTTACAATGTGTTCTGTGAGAAAAGTGCGAGTCGGATTTCACATAATAGACGTTTTCAGAACCCGTGCTGGTTGGTATGGAGATCATTGTGCTCAAGATACCTCATTCTGTTTGAGCTCAGAATATGTTCCAAGCTTCTACATCAAACTGATGTCAAGTATATTGGACGGTAGTTTTGTGAATCACTTCTACTACCCTTCTTTTGTACAGGTGTGACCTGAGACTTCCCCCCACCCCCCACCCAAGAACTTGGCATGGTTTTTTTGTTTGAGGTTTCTACAATAGATTATCGTTAGAAGAGGGGCTAGTTCAGCTGCAAATTCAACATAGAACCTGATGGGGATTCCATTGGGACCTGGAGCGTTGTTCAATTTTAATGATTTCAACTGTCCCTTAACACCACTGATACCAATACTTATGTCACCTGTCTTTTCAATGGTACAAGGAATAAATTGGGGAATGGAGTTAAGCATTTCCCCTTTTGCTTCGTTACCCTCAACTTCAGTCTTGTCGTTTGCTATGGACTGGGCACTAACTTTAGGGCCACTAACAGCCTTAACATATCACCAATTTTGTTTGGGCTTTGTGAAAGATCATTTGACAATATTTTGTCATGGTAGTCATTGAAGGCATCACACGTTGCTCTCTTGACAGCCAAACATGTTTCATTCAGTACCTCTCTATCTATAGTCCTACACTTCGCTTTAGACGTATTATGCAGTATTTTCTGTTTCTTTAGAAGTTTCTTTGCAGTGACTGTATATCATGGAGGTTCTCTCCCATTATGAACTGTTGTTCTGGGTACATATCTGTCCGGTGCACGGTCAACTATTCTTTTAAACTTGAGCGAGAGTTCCTCTACATGTTCCTGCCCTGTGCTGAAAATTTGAAGTTCCTCGTTGAGATATGACATTACTGATTTTTATCTAGTTTACTGAACATATACTGTAGAGTCTCGATAGTTCGAGTTTCCAATAATCCGAGCCTCCTTTTTTTTAGAAGAAGTTGCAACAATATACTTTCTTTTTTTACTGACATGATAAATAATGAAAACAGCATTGCAAAAGGTAGATAGGGAGAGTACAACTCAGTGACGAAGCAGACAACAATGCAGTCAACACCGACGATTAGCTCGCGGCCCTGTTGCACGAACGTCTGTTGTCAGTATTGCACGAAATACCCTGACTGCTGCCAGCTGCTACCGATCAAAACTAGGGAGTTCATACACTGCTGTAGTTCCCAGTACCTGTACTGTACAGTGTTATTTGTCGTTTTGTTTGTTGACTGTGTGTTCCGTTGTACACTTTACAAAGATGAGTGCTGTAACAAAAAAGAGGAAATTTGTGCCTTTGCATCTAAAATTATAAGCACTAAGACAACTTGACAAAGGAGAAACAATAAAAAAACTTGCTCTTGAATATGATGTCAGTGAAGTTACTGTTGGTGACTGGTGAAGAAACCAACTTAAATTGGAACATTTTCTTCACGGAAATGCTCACACGAATCTCTCAGTCGAAGAAGTATAAAGAAGTCAGACTTCGAAAAAACAAGTGAGGCATTGCTCAAGTGGTTTACCCAACAAAGACAGAAGGGTGCTCAAATTTCTGGCCCAATCTTGCAAGAAAAAGCTTTGTTTTTCAGAAACCAGCTCCAGGAAGGAGATGACAATTTCGGGAAGGAGATGACAATTTCACCCCACTAGTGTGGGCTGGCTCGACAAGTGGAAGAAGAGGTATGGAGTGCGTTAACTAGACATATGTGGAGAAAAACTCTCTAGTGACACTCAGGCCATTTAAAAATGTATCGTCGAGTTTAAAAAAAATTATAACTGACGAAAATTTGTATAATGAACAAATATATGACTGTGACGAAACTGGGCTAAATTTTAAAACGTTACCAGTGAGAACACTTGAACACTTGCTTATTGTGAAGAAAAAAATGCTCCTGGGCACAAAATAAGCAAAGAGCTGCTCACAGTTATGGCAGCTTCAAATGCAACTGGAAACCACAAACAAAAACTAGTTGTGATTGGGAAGTCTGACAAGCCAAGACCATTCAAGAATGTATCCAACTCAGCTCTTCCGGTTATCTATACACATCAGAATAATGCCTGGATGAATCAGGAAATATACAAGAACTGATTTTTTAACTCATTTGTACCTGACTGCAAGAATTTTTTAAAAGAAAGGGGACTGCCATGCAAAGCAATTTTGCTCATGGATAATGCGTCCTCACATCCAAGTGCAGGAGAACTGCAGTGCGATGGTATCCATGCCTTGTTTTTCCCACCAAACGTTACCTGTCTCATTCAGCCCATGGATCAGGGCGTTCTGGAATGTCTTAAAAAAAAAAGTATCGACGGCAATTGCTAGTCAATCCTGCATTCCGAAGACAATGAAAGCATTGTAGGAGGTTTGAAGAAAGTGACTTTGAAGGACGTCATGTACTGAATTTGCGAAATAAAGTCAGACACAATTTCTAAGTCATGCAGGAAAATTCTACAGGAAAGTATGCCAGACACAGAAACTGAAGATATAGCAGATGAGGACGATCAACTATTGTGTAATTTAATCAGAAGATTGCCAGGTTGTGAAGAGGCAGAAGAGGTGGAAGTAGGCGATTGGTTAAATTCGGACAAACAGTTGGAAGTGACAGACTCTTTTATAATTGACACGGTTAACATTCCACCGCAGTGTGAGAGTGACGAGGATGACGAGGCGGAGGCTGCACCGATGATGAGCCACACCGATGGCTACGCTGCTCTCGAGGCCGCCATATGCTACGTGGAACAACAGCCTGAGGCGACACCAACTGACCTACTGCTCCTGAGACGGTGGCGTGACATTGCCGCGAGGAAACGTTGCAGCTTCGCCAAACAAATGACACCTCACTATTACTTGTCTAAATAAATAATTATTGTTATTCTGCCAATGCAAATGTGTGTTTAAATACTTTTATAGTTCATATTTTGACCTGTATTACTTACAATATCATAATATTTCTTTTTCCCATTTAAATTTCGGTAGTTGAGTTTTCAATAGTTCGAGGTGGTTCCGGTCCCGTTCATCTCGAGCTATTGAGACTCTACTGTTGTCACAATCCTACATGCTCACTGGAACCTGTTTTGATGTGGACATCCTCAAAGGCATCAGGTCTTTTTGTTGCCATGAAATCCAATATATTTCCATCATGAGTGGTGTTCCTAATGCAGTTTTCAGAGAAGGCATTAAAAGTTTCACAGGATGTCTTATTACACCCACCACTAACAAAACTGTAATTTTCTCAGTTGATTGTTGGATGGTTAAAGTATCCACTAATGATTACAATTCCAGAGAAGGAAAGTTGCTACTCACCATATAGTGGAGATGCTGAGTCACAATAGGCATAACAAAAAGATTCACACAATTATAGCTTTCGGCCATTAAGGCCTTTGTCAGCAGTAGTTATGGTTGCAAAATACTAACATGAATTCTTTAGAGAAGAATAGAAAAACTGGTTGAAGCCAACCTCAGAGAAGATCAGTGTGTGTTCTGCAGAAACGTAGGAACACTCGAGGCAATACTGACCCTATGACTTATCTTAAAAGATACGGTAAGGAAAGGCAGTCCTATGTTTACAGCATTTTTAGACATAGAGAAAGATTTTGTCATTGTTGACTGGAATACTCTCTTTGAAATTCTAAAGGTAGCAGAGGTAAAACACAGGAAGCAAAAGGCTATTTACAGCTTATACAGAAATCAGACTGTAGTTATAAGAGCTGATGGGCAAGAAACAGAAGCAGTGGTTGAGAAGGCAGTGAGACAGGATTGCAGGCAATCACTGATGTTATTCAGTCTGTACACAGAGCAAGCAGAACAGGAAACCAAAGAAAAATTTGGTGTAGGGATTAATGTTCAGGGAGAAGAAATAAATACTGTGAGGTTTGCTGATGACGTCATAGTTCTGTCAGAAACAGTAAAGGAGATGGAAGAGTAGCTGAACGGAATGGACAGTGTCCTGAAAGGAGGACATAAGATCAACATTAACAAAAGCAAAATGAGAATAATGGGATGTAGTCAAATTCTATCAGGTGATGCTGATGGAACTAGATTAGGAAACGAGGCACTAAAAGTGACAGCTGAGTTTTGCTGTTTGGGCAGTAAAATAACTGATGATGGCTCAAGTAGTAGGGATATAAAATGTAGACAGGCTATCGCAAGAATAGAGTGCATGTAGAAGAGAAATTTGTTAACATTGAGTGCAGACTTAAGTGTTAAGGAGTCTTTTCTAAAGGTATTTGTCTGGAGTGTAGCAATGTATGGAAGTGAAACATGGACAACAAACATTTTAGACAAGAAAAGAATAGAAGCTTTTGAAATGTGGTGCTACAGAAGAATGGTGAAGATTAGATGGGCAGATCACATAACTAATGAGGAGATACTGAACAGAACTGGGGGACAAGAAATTTGGGCATAACTTGATTAAAAGAAGGAATCGGTTGACAACACACATTCTATGACATCAAAGGATCACTAGTTCATTATTGAAAGGAATTGTGTGGGGGGTCAATATTGTAGAAGGAGACCAAGAGATGAATACAGATTCAGAAGGATGTAGACTGCAGCAGTTATTCGGAGACGAATAGGCAAGCAAGGGATAGAGTAGCATGGAGAGCTGCATCAAATCAGTTTTCTGACTGAAGACCACAATAATAACAACAACAATGAAAATATTGCTATTCAGTTATCAAATAGTGATGTGAGACTGAAAGTTGTGAAATTACCAAATTTTTCAACCAAACATTTTCGTAAAAATTGACAAAGATTTAGTTTGTCTGTGTGCAAAGAGGATACACGCACAATGTAGGTGCATGGCAGAAACGTAGTCTACAGCAATCAGGTGGCAGGAAACTCTGGACTGTTGTGAAATCGCCACAGCACCATCTTAAAGACAAGCAAAAAACAAAAAAGTTGTGCCGTGTGCGGTTTCTGCCATCTCAGTAAGTTGATTGTGTAATGCTTATTTCAATGCAGCTTATTTAGCACCAGGGCACAAGAGTAGTCATGCATGTGAGAGAATTAAACATGGGTGAAACTCAGTGCCCGCACATAACCTACTTGCGAATCGCACTAAGTGCTCACCAAGCTTACAAACGCTTCATCTGACAGATGGGTATTGGTTGACAACACACATTCTATGACATCAAAGGATCACTAGTTCATTACTGAAGGGAAGTGTGGAGGGGTAAATATTGTAGAGGGAGTATCACATGCCTTCACCCCATGGGACATTTTGGAGAGGTTTGGTATTTAAACCAGAACAATGGTGCAAAGTATGGTGATCAGGAACTTTACACAATCATCTCTCCTCCTCTTGCCAGACAAATACTGGCAGAGAAAACTTTTTCCACGACCAGGATTTGAATTGGCTTATCCTCAGGTCGAGCGCCACTGCATATGTATGTGTTAGCAACCTCGGCGGTGGAGGCGGGTAGTATTTAATGTTTAAACAAATATTTAGATTTTAGTATGTCTGTTCAATATTCATTTTCATAAGTAACTTATTACAGCTTTATTATTTATAAAGGTAAATTACATATAATGAACAAAATTACATACAGTGGCGGTCGAAATAATAGAGCCACCTCTATTGACGAGATTAAGAACTAGGATATCTATTAGTTCGCGAAATCGCCACGAGTGCCGTGTTGTCAGTCCCTTGTAGACAACATCAGGGAAGACGTTGCTGCTATCTTTAGTCGTCCGAAAGGAAGCGTTTGAGCTAGACGTGTGAAAAGAGGCATAAAGGTAAGAATCTTATGGGTCAAAATAATAGAGCCGCTTTACACATGTGCCTTTAAATTGATTTTTATGCAGTTGTTTTGTATGTAAATTGACGTGTGGTTTTGTTTACATTCGTCTAGATGGGCAGAGCAAAGCATACCAGTGAAGATGAGCGTATAGTAATGTTCCGGATGTTCAAAAGTGGGATGTCCATGAATAAAATAGCCAATGCCTTGCACGTTTCGCGAAAACGAGTCCAGAACGCCATGAGACGGTCAAAACAAACAAAGCCGCAGGTGGAGAACAGGGGGCGACCTCGTGTAACTACTCCTCGCGTAGACAGACTCATCACTAGGGAAGTGAAGAAAGACCCATTTTTGTCAACACCACGACTGAAAGCCATTTTGTTTAGCGACGAACATGATGTTCAACCATCAACCTCAACGATTCAAAGACGACTGAGATCTGCAAAATTGAATGGGCGCATTGCAAGAAAGAAGCCACATGTTTCACAAGCTAATGTTCGGAAAAGGTTAGCCTTTGCCCGGAGAAATTAACAAAAACCTAATACTTGGTGGAGGAACATCCTTTGGTCCGATGAATCCAAGTTTAATAGGTTTGCCTCAGACGGAAAAGTCTATGTGCGCCGCCCACCAAACCAGGAATTTAATCCCAAGTACACTTTAAAAACTGTGAAATACAGTGGCGGAAGTGTTATGGTATGGGGATGTTTTTCGTGGTACGGCATTGGTCAAATACACCGTATCAACGGCATAATGAACGCAGAAATGTACAAAGACATCTTGGCAAATGTGATGCTGCCTTATGCTGAAGAGGAAATGCCGCTGAAATGGAAATTTCAGCACGGTAACGATCCAAAGCATACTGCAAGGATCATAAGGCAGTTTGTTCAAGAGCACAATATCGAAGTATTAGAGTGGCCACCTCAGTCCCCTGACGCATCACCCATTGAGAACTTATGGGAGATCTTAGACAAGAGAATTGACCGCTCAAAAGCTACATCTTCAGAAAAACTGTGGGAAGAAATCCAGAGAGCCTGGTATGCGATCAGTAGTGACGAATGCAGGCGTTTAGTAGACTCTATGGGTAAGAGGTGCAGGGCAATCCTCAAAAATAAGGGTTACCCCACGAAGTACTAATGCAGTCCTATGCAAAAAAGACTGTTCCTGTACGTTTCATAAGACTGAGATCAAGTACAATATATTTGTTTCAATTGGCTCTATTTTTTTGACCCTGTGGTCTGGTATTCTTTTGAATATTATTGATTATTACTGATTATTTTGCGTTGTGTTATCGATATAACTGACTATAGTACAATGTGACTCGGTTGTAATGGTTTCCATCATAGTTCAAACATGTCTAGTAATAAATGTGCACTTTATTCCAAACCTTTGCCAGGTGGCTCTATTATTTTGACCGCCACTGTATACTCATTATATTATTCATTGTTGTTATATTTTTGTATTACATATACCTTTCCATGCTACAAGAAAAAGCTTTATTGCTTTTAGAATTTGCTTTTCATACACCTATCATTGTGAAAACCAATGATTTTCAGTACTAAACACCAATTTACACTTTCACGTTTTTCTGTCTTATTTTGTGTGCTAAGGTTCAAAGCAGTTGTGATGAAGGGTAATGTTACATTTCTTACAAAATGGTCTGCGTTGGCAACCAGCAAGCTGGTGACATCTTTGGCAACCGTGCGCTAACATAAAATGACCCTTTCCATCATATCTCATTTAATGGAATGCTGTTCTTGATGTTGATAATGGACGTCCCACTTTGTGATTGGTAGCCACTTCTAGATACTGGACATCAAGACATTGTCACTGCTCCATGTACCATGCTGTGTATGATCCAGCTCTTCACAACGGCCATATCAATTATTCTTGTAAAGAGAGCCCAGTACCATTTCTTGCCATGTAAGGAAGTGACATATTTCCCAACAAACCACTTATGATGGTCTACTCCTCCCATATTTGTACTGTAATTCTTCACAAGCTGTTGCTACTGAATGCTGGCTTTCTGCTTAGCTATTCTGTTCCATTCGTTTTGAGAAGTGAGTGGTGCCACAATATCAAAATTGGTGCCAACACAGACACATTTATTATCATTCCATTTGACAAACAGGATTTTACCACATGTATCAAAGGCAAAGTCATAAGTGCCATGAGGCAATCTTTCCAATTGCTTTGTTTCTTGAAGAGGGCACTTTTCAGTTCTGTTTTCTCACACTGTATCTGTTGCCTCAAATCCAGTGTTTCGCAGATGTAGCAAGAGAATCTCAAATGGTGAAATAGTTGTAGGAGTAAATAGTGTGACCCACAGGATTTTCTATACTCAAGCATATTTAGTAGTATCCTAGAGCCAACACCAGGGTCAGTATATTTATTTGTCACTATCTTGCCACAGTACAAAGCAAAATTGGAACAATAACCATCAGAAGCACACATTGCCCATAGTTATTAGCCAAATTGCATTGGCTTGCCTCGAATGAACTGCTTTAGTGTGTTATGGCCATTATACTTCACAATGTCTAGCGTACTTTATGATGTGCGCTTATTAAAAATTGAGAAGAGTGGTGTCACTGGAAAACTCGTGTAATTGCTAGCTACATATTTAAATACACTCCTGGAAATTGAAATAAGAACACCGTGAATTCATTGTCCCAGGAAGGGGAAACTTTATTGACACATTCCTGGGGTCAGATACATCACATGATCATACTGACAGAACCACAGGCACATAGACACAGGCAACAGAGCATGCACAATGTCGGCACTAGTACAGTGTATATCCACCTTTCGCAGCAATGCAGGCTGCTATTCTCCCATGGAGACGATCGTAGAGATGCTGGATGTAGTCCTGTGGAACGGCTTGCCATGCCATTTCCACCTGGCGCCTCAGTTGGACCAGCGTTCGTGCTGGACGTGCAGACCGCGTGAGACGACGCTTCATCCAGTCCCAAACATGCTCAATGGGGGACAGATCCGGAGAGCTTGCTGGCCAGGGTAGTTGACTTACACCTCCTAGAGCACGTTGGGTGGCACGGGATACATGCGGACGTGCATTGTCCTGTTGGAACAGCAAGTTCCCTTGCCGGTCTAGGAATGGTAGAACGATGGGTTCGATGACGGTTTGGATGTACCGTGCACTATTCAGTGTCCCCTCGACAATCACCAGTGGTGTACGGCCAGTGTAGGAGATCGCTCCCCACACCATGATGCCGGGTGTTGGCCCTGTGTGCCCCGGTCGTATGCAGTCCTGATTGTGGCGCTCACCTGCACGGCGCCAAACACGCTTATGACCATCATTGGCACCAAGGCAGAAGCGACTCTCATCACTGAAGACGACACGTCTCCATTCGTCCCTCCATTCACGCCTGTCGCGACACCACTGGAGGCGGGCTGCACGATGTTGGGGGGTGAGCGGAAGACGGCCTAACGGTGTGCGGTACCGTAGCCCAGCTTCATGGAGACGGTTGCGAATGGTCCTCGCCGATACCCCAGGAGCAACAGTGTCCCTAATTTGCTGGGAAGTGGCGGTGCGGTCCCCTACGGCACTGCGTAGGATCCTACAGTCTTGGCGTGCATCCGTGCGTCGCTGCGGTCCGGTCCCAGGTCGACGGGCATGTGCACCTTCCGCCGACCACTGGCGACAACATCGATGTACTGTGGAGACCTCACGCCCCACGTGTTGAGCAATTCGGCGGTACGTCCACCCGGCCTCCCGCATGCCCACTATACGCCCTCGCTCAAAGTCCGTCAACTGCACATACGGTTCACGTCCACGCTGTCGCGGCATGCTACCAGTGTTAAAGACTGCGATGGAGCTCCGTATGCCACGGCAAACTGGCTGACACTGACGGCGGCGGTGCACAAATGCTGCGCAGCTAGCGCCATTCGACGGCCAACACCGCGGTTCCTGGTGTGTCCGCTGTGCCGTGCGTGTGATCATTGCTTGTACAGCCCTCTCGCAGTGTCTGGAGCAAGTATGGTGGGTCTGACACACCGGTGTCAATGTGTTCTTTTTTCCATTTTCAGGAGTGTAGTAGACAACAGTGCATGGAGATTATGTACTCTAATGGAGAAATACTGGAGAGGAGGATGTCAAATATAAGAAATACACATTTTGCTGTTCCTCAGGGCTCTATTTTAGATCCAGTCCTATTCATATGCTATGTAAATGATTTCCCAAATTCTCTTGACTATAAGCAATTGGTCACTATGTATGCAGACAATACATCCGGTGTCTGCTGTGCAGACAATGAGCCCAGCCTAGTTGAAGAGATACATAACTTTATTGAAAAGGCAAGAGCTCACTCTGAAAGAGAGAACCTAAAAGTAAACTAATATTATTCATTTTAAACCAAGTGATCCAAACAGACAAAATACTGTGATTGATGAAATTCTACCAAAAACCTGTACACATTGTAAATTCTTGGGTTTATGCATAGATGATCGACTTTCATGGAAGCAGCAAGTTGATTATGTCTGTAAAGAAAATAACACCATGTCTATATGTATTAAGAAGATTATCACCATATCTTGATTCTGAAACCCTAAGGACTGTATATTATGAATTAGTGTATCCTTTCTTGTCTTATGGAATAGTAACGTGGGGAGGGACTTGCCAAACTAATATGAATAGTTTTCATAATGCAGAAGCGATCCTTGAGGATCATAGCTAAAGAAAAACCAGAAACTTCTTGCAAAACCCTATTCATTAGACACAATATTCTCACAGTTTACGCCATTTATATACTAGAAACTATAAGGCTAGTGAAAGAAGGCACTAAGATCACAACAAGAAAGAAGGCACAGAAAATCAAACAATGGAAAATTCAGGATGGAATCTAACAAGACCAGAGAAGGAAAGTTGCTACTCACTGTATAGCGGAGATGCTGTGTCACGATAGGCACAACAAAAAGATTCACACGATTCTAGCTTTCAGCCATTAAGGCCTTTGTCAGCAGTAGACACACACTCACGCAAACGCAACTTGCACACACGTCTGCAGTCTCAGAGAACTGGTTTCAGTTCAGTTCAGTTAAGTTCTCTGAGACTGCAGATATGTGTGCAAGTTGCGTTTGTGTAAGTGTGTGTGTGTGTGTGTGTATGTGTGTCTACTGCTGACAAAGGCCTTAATGGCCGAAAGCTATAATTGTGTGAATCTTTTTGTTGTGCCTATCGTGACTCAGCATCTCAGCTATATGGTGAGTAGCAACTTTCCTTCTCTGGTATTAAGGCATAGAAAAGATTTTCATATGGTTAACAGAAGATTAACTTTAACAGCGGAAGGCCCAAATGTCAAAGGAGCTGTTTTTAATAACTTGTTACCAAATAAAGTTAAGATATTGACAGGAGATACTTTTAATGAGTCAAGCAGTCACTTATCCAAAAATGCTCATATAACTTGAATTTGTCATAAATTACAACATAATAACAAATAATGTAAACTAAGAAAACTGTAATTGTAAATACTTTATACTTAGTTGATTACACACAGACATGTAAAATTACGTGTTACGAGCAATGAATCAAACTGAACTGAATTACAATCACTTCATCAATTTTCAAGTTTTCCGGAAATATACCAGACTGCTGGAAGGACTTGTTCATCTTTATAATTAGTGGCCTATCCTTGAACCATCCATCATGTTTGCTGTCCTAAGCTTGATCATTATCACTGAAGTGAATTAGAGATTTTATGTTTTTATATCTATTTTGCAGCATAGCTTTCTGGACGATTTCCAGTCCTAAGTCATCATCTTCAGACCAATAATGTGTTTCTGGTGGAAGTCTGTGGTACCCTGACAAAAATAGTAAGCCTAGGAATATTCTCAGTTTTTCAGCATCAAAAGAGAAGTCCTATACATTTTTAAAGCAACTTGCATACCACACTGATTCTCTCACAATATAATCAAATGAATTATGAAATTCAAGATATTTTCTCCAACTTCAAAAGGCGTGAGATCCTTTATTTTGTTTTTCATTCCTTCTGGAGCTGCATCTGCTGAAACGTCATTTTCAGGAGTTGCAGCATATACTGGCTTCATTTTACTGTAAGTTGGCAGTTGGCTACAAAGTTTATTCTGTTTTCTTGATTTTACTCTATATTCAGCACCCATTGCTTCATTATCCACAGTCCCCAAATACGTATTTTCAGTATAGTGAAAATAACCCTTCACCAACCCAGGAACATGCAGAACATTCACAGTATCTGTTGCACCATCACCTTCCTCCTACTGATCTGTCAAATCAATATCTGAAGAAACAACAACAACAATACAACATTTTCATTGTCTTCATCAATCAGTCCTTTAAAACTATTATTTATAATGTTTGAAACTTCATCCATTGTAATGCCTTTATACACTACATTATTGTTTGCTTGCATTTTCTATATTTTATTTTGCTACACTGAATGATGTAAACTTCACTCATCAACTCCACTAATAGAACTGAATGCTATTTTTGTATTGCTTATATTATAGCTGTGTCAGCAGACGACACAGTTTCCTCCAAGCAATCTGAAAATAGATCATTTGTCTTTATATTTTATTTACTTGCAGTATTATTGTATGAAACTTTTCCATCACAACCAGAGTGAACAGACACTAAGAAGTAATTGATGTACATAGGAAGTATATAAAAAGTAACATGCTGCATTTGCAGCAGTTGTGGCATTGTTTTAAAATAAAAGGAAATTCCAACTGCTAGCATGTGAACTAATAAAAAATATTGGAATTCAATATAAGTTAATCCTTTATTAGTAATAAAATAAAAAAGCAATATAGTCTAAAACTAGATCACTGGCAGGTACATGAGGGTATCAGAATTTTAATAAATGTTGGGCCCAAGCCATTTGGCTGATTGGTGGCAATATTATGATCAGCCACACTTCCAGTATTTTCAGTATGTGAAGTATTTCCCAGCATGTAATCAGGATCTGCATCAATGTCACCAGTGACTGGATCATTTTCATCAACAACTGACTCGCTCTTCAATTACAAGATTTCAACACAACTGCCAGATTTATTCTGGGGATGATATTGTTTTCAACCTTTGGATGATGAGAACAAAACTTCAATATGACAAACAATGCATATAGTCCCCAACATTTTCTAACTGTATGAATGGAATTATGTGTCAGCAGCATGTAGTACAGTTGAAACCACAAAATGTAGCATGATCAGACTAATTATATGCAGTGTTTTATGACAAAAAACTATGGTGGTAAGTACTGCCCTTTTGTGAGCTGTTTCAAGTTGCCATTACACATAAAAAATAACAACTTTGGTGCTTTTATAGAAATAAAGCAATGTGTTGAGGCTTCACAAGTGACGAAAGTAGTGATCTTATGATACATCGCAGCTTTTATACACCTGGTACAGCATACTACAACATGTCAGGCATATCCAGTGGTGCTTAGAGAACCTATAATGGTAGTAAGACATACTCCTATGTACTTAGTGAAACAATGAAGATGGTGGTAAGTATGATCTTGCAGCCCACAAAAAGAAATATTGATTTTGTGATAAGTATATCACATGTGAAGAAATTGCTTTTGTGGTAACCATACTTCCCACTGGCCTTTAAAGTGATGTTATTTGGTTGTTTTTATACTTCCCACAGTGCTGAAAGGTACATGAGACATTTCACAACAGTTAAAAGCTATATTTCGCAACAAAACACAGGAAACTAGTTTTAGATGCCAGGTGTGTAGAGAGAAGGTAAGACATAGTCCCATAAGCATACAAAAGAAACACATTTGTGTATTTCCTGCAATAGTAATAGTTTGAGACCAGTTATGTTATGTGTGTTGTGTGCAATATTCTTAAAGTGACAGTACTGTTTCAGTCATCAACCCTAAGGTTGCCTGATGTCACCTGCCAGTTATCCTCCTCACTTTAGCTCAAATGCTGGATCCCATATCATCAGCTATATGCCTCATATACTCACTGCCCATCCCTGAAATTCACTCTCTCCATCACCCTTCAACTATCTTTTACAGCACCTGTCCAATCTCCCCCCACCCCCCACCCCTTCCCCCCTCCTCCTCTCTTGCCAAACGTCATATTCTTTATTAGGCTTTTTTTTTCTTGTCAGTTTTCAGCAGGAAATTTTCATTCATTGCTTCACAAGTTTCATGTAACACACTCCAACACACTCCATTTCTGGCTTTCATATGTCTCATGTTTCACACCCATACACAACTTTGTTCCAAGCAGAGGTTGTATCTCTCCTTCTGCTCCAAAGGTTTGTATTTTTGATGTAAGCAATTGTTTCTTTACACATAAAGACCTTTTCCTTCTATCAGTATGAGGCAAATTTAAAATCCAAGTTTAGGTGACAAAAATAACAAAAGAAGTAAACCCACATTTATTATAAGGGGCAGGCAAATGAAAATGAGAGAGATGGAAACAAAGTAAGTAAGCTGTTTATTATTTCAAAAGTAATTGCCATAACTATCCATACATTTTTGTCAGTGTGAGACAAGACGGTTAATGCTTTCATCGAAAAAATGATTGTGGTTGCCTACAGAATCATGACTGTACCTAGACGGGCACCTCTTTGTCTGAAGCAAATCAGCCTCTATGAATGTCTTTCTTCAGGGCCCTAAAAATATGGAATTTGGTTCAAAAATTCCAAATGGCTCTGAGCACTATGGGACTTAACATCTATGGTCATCAGTCCCCTAGAACTTAGAACTACTTAAACCTAACTAACCTAAGGACATCACACAACACCCAGTCATCACGAGGCAGAGAAAATCCCTGACCCCGCCGGGAATCGAACCCGGGAACCCAGGCGCAGGAAGCGAGAATGCTACCGCACGACCACGAGCTGTGGGAATGGAATTTGCATGGAGAGAAATCTGTACTGTATGGAGGATGCAAAACTTCTGCAGTGTACTGGAAACAACCTTGGTAATGTGGGTGCGATCACACATTGCCAAGGTTGTTTCCAGTGCACTGCAGAAGCCCTTACACACACACACACACACACACACACACACAGGGTGTACATAAATACATAAAGTTCGGGAACACATTCAATTATTTATTGCACAAGAACTAAAGTGCAGATGTCATAGATATTTTTTTTTTATACAAAAATTTGATATGTGAACCATGAGAGACCTGGCATGGCAGATGTCAATACTATAATTGGATTCTTGCCATACCCATCCCAGCATGGCATTGTCGACTGTGGCAGTCACTTTCCACATATTCTCTCCCGGAGCTCTGCTACATCACGTGGTAGAGATGGTACATACACTAGATCTTTAATGTGTCCCCACAGAAAAAAAATCACATGGAGTGAGATCTGGTGATCGGGGAGGCCATTTCATGAAACAGCTCTCTCTGCACCCGAGCGTACCATGTTTGCGACTAGCGCTGACTATCGGCAAATTACACAAACTACACTGTGGTGATATACACTCCTGGAAATTGAAATAAGAACACCATGAATTCATTGTCCCAGGAAGGGGAAACTTTATTGACACATTCCTGGGGTCAGATACATCACATGATCACACTGACAGAACCACAGGCACATAGACACAGGCAACAGAGCATGCACAATGTTGGCACTAGTACGGTGTATATCCACCTTTCGCAGCAATGCAGGCTGCTATTCTCCCATGGAGACGATCGTAGAGATGCTGGATGTAGTCCTGTGGAACGGCTTGCCATGCCATTTCCACCTGGCGCCTCAGTTGGACCAGCGTTCGTGCTGGACGTGCAGACCGCGTGAGACGACGCTTCATCCAGTCCCAAACATGCTCAATGGGGGACAGATCCGGAGATCTTGCTGGCCAGAGTAGTTGACTTACACCTTCTAGAGCACGTTGGGTGGCACGGGATACATGCGGACGTGCATTGTCCTGTTGGAACAGCAAGTTCCCTTGCCGGTCTAGGAATGGTAGAACGATGGGTTCGATGACGGTTTGGATGTACCGTGCTCTATTCAGTGTCCCCTCGACGATCACCAGTGGTGTACGGCCAGTGTAGGAGATCGCTCCCCACATCATGATGCCGGGTGTTGGCCCTGTGTGCCTCGGTCGTATGCAGTCCTGATTGTGGCGCTCACCTGCACGGCGCCAAACACGCATACGACCATCATTGGCACCAAGGCAGAAGCGACTCTCATCGCTGAAGACGACACATCTCCATTTGTCCCTCCATTCACGCCTGTCGCGACACCACTGGAGGCGGGCTGCACGATGTTGGGGCGTGAGCGGAAGACGGCCTAACGGTGTGCGGGACCGTAGCCCAGCTTCATGGAGACGGTTGCGAATGGTCCTCGCCGATACCCCAGGAGCAACAGTGTCCCTAATTTGCTGGGAAGTCCCCTACGGCACTGCGTAGGATCCTACAGTCTTGGCGTGCATCCGTGCGTCGCTGCGGTCCGGTCCCAGGTCGACGGGCACGTACACCTTCCGCCGACCACTGGCGACAACATCGATGTACTGTGGAGACCTCACGCCCCACGTGTTGAGCAATTCGGCGGTACGTCCACCCGGCCTCCCGCATGCCCACTATACGCCCTCGCTCAAAGTCCGTCAACTGCACATACGGTTCACGTCCACGCTGTCGCGGCATGCTACCAGTGTTAAAGACTGCGATGGAGCTCCGTATGCCACGGCAAACTGGCTGACACTGACGGCGGCGGTGCACAAATGCTGCGCAGCTAGCGCCATTCGACGGCCAACACCGCGGTTCCTGGTGTGTCCGCTGTGCCGTGCGTGTGATCATTGCTTGTACAGCCCTCTCGCAGTGTCTGGAGCAAGTATGGTGGGTCTGACACACCGGTGTCAATGTGTTCTTTTTTCCATTTCCAGGAGTGTACATGAAAAAAAAAAAAAAGAAAAAACTTTCAGGGTTTCTTTTAAAAATGACATATGTATGATATCTATACAGTGTTTGGTTCTTGTGCAATAAATAAATGAAAGTGTTACCGGACTTCATGTAAACCTCCATGTGTGTGTGTGTGTGTGTGTGTGTGTGTGTGTGTGTGCTCAGAAGTATGAATGCTGTTGCCTGTTACATGTTTCTGTGCTCCACACATCAATCCACTATAGGTGAGCAGGGTTGCCTTTCCCTTATTTTATGTATTGCCCCATCCAGGAATTTCAATTATTGTTAAACAGTTTACTTACGGTTTTTCCATCTGGCTCATTTTCATTTGACTGCCCATTATAATAAATGAGACTACAATTTGTCCACATCTCCTTTAGCCCTTCAGTAAGAGCTGCAGATGAAAAGATGCATTACGTTCATTTCACATAAGACTTTTGCCTGATTCATTAAATTTGGAAGACATGATGTACGCCAGGCAAATTGGCATGATTATGTAATTTTTGTAATGTATATAGCTTTTCTTTCTTTTTTAAGAACTGGTAATTAAAGATGAGAGTCACTGATAGGGGTCTTTGGCAGTTGTTTAGAAGTGACTATCCACATATAATCATGTAAAAGTCTAGAAAAACACCTCAGTGTTGGAACATTAAGAAACAGGCTTCAATGCTTCTTTTGTCATAAACAGAAAAACAGCGGTTGTTAGCCACTACATAAGTTGTTATAACCTTTATTCACCAATAATTGCGTGGATATTCAAACACACTCACTTAGAAACAATAGCTCGTTACGTGATAACAACTCAGTATCTCTTATCCGACTCCCGTGCTGTGACATGCGGCCGGCGCCGTTCGTAGCTAGGTGGCGCTCCCGCGCTCAGCCGAGTTGCGGAGCGCCTCTATCGCCATTTGCGCGTACTGTCATGGCGGCACTGTTAAATTTTGTGGCACTGTCACAACACTTTTGCCCCCTTGAAAAAAAAAACACTCACTTCCTTGGAGACACGGACAGTGCGGAGACATCCGTGGCCTCTTGGGAGGTCCCGAGAAGATCCCGCGGAGAGACACGAGAGTATGGTCGAAAATGTCCAAGACAGAAACTCGTGCATGGAACGTGCCTCCTGGATGAGACGATGGGTGAAAACTCCGGAGCAGCATCCATAGGTGTCGTGGACCTGGGGGTGTGCTCCAGCGAGGTGGGTCCCGGAGAAGGCGGCGTCGCGACTGGGGCCGGTTCCGGCGTACTCGGAAGCGGTAGCGACATCGGCTGCATCAACACGTACGGTAGATCGGCAGCAGCGACAGGACTGGCGTCTCGGGCTGGTGGAGGCAAAGGAAGGGGCGGTGGCACCGGCGTGGCCACCACTCGTGGGCGCATCTGGTCGTAATGGTGAACAACCGTGCCGTCGTCCTTACGTATTTCACAAAGCCGGCAGCCGCGAAGAGCCTTGACCGCCCCTGGAATCCATTTAGGGCGAGATCCGTGCCCTCGTGCCCACACGTCGGCACCCACCGAGTATTTTCCCATACTAGGGGACACAGCACAAGGCCTGACAGGGTGAAGCAGGTGCAGTAGAGTGTGCGGTTGGCAGCCATGCAAGAGTTCACCAGGGCTGCGATCACCCAGAGGCGTGAAGCGATAAGAACTCAGAAATTGCAGCAGAGTGTCATCTGTGGAAAAATCACTAAGTGCGGACAAGGCGCTCGACCTCCCTATTCGATAGCAGATGGAAGGGCGGTGCTGTAACATGATGAATCCCTTGTCCAGCACAAAAATCACGGAAGGCCTGCGAAGAGAACTGAGGGCCATTGTCCGTGACGATCGTGGATGGAAGACCTTCCAGTGCAAAGATTTTGGACAAAGCCAGTGTCGTCACCGCAGTGGTGGGCGACGGACATCGAACAACAAACAGAAACTTCGAGAAGGCGTCAATCAACAGTAGCCAATAAGTACCGAGGAAGGGGCCGGCAAAGTCAGCGTGCACCCGTTCCCATGGCTGTGCCAGATCAGGCCACAGAGAGGGCATTTTACGAGGTGCAGCCAGTTGTTGAGCACACTGACCACACGCAGCCACCATGTGGGCGACGTCCGAATCAATACCGGGCCAATAAACGTGCCTGCGGGCCAGGGACTTAGTCCGAGAAATACCCCAATGGCCTTCATGCAACAGTTTGAGAACATCTTTGCGAAGAGAGGCTGGCACCACGACCCGTGGAGATGCGCCATCCGTCGCCAGAAGAACAACATCATCACGAACAGAAAGACAAAGGCGCAAGGCATGGTAGTTGCGAAGGGAATCTGATGCCCAGCCCTTGGTCCTGTCCGGCCAACCTCGTTGAAAAAAACCGATCACCTGACACAGGACCGGGTCCCACGCAGTAGCCGACGTGACCTGCGAACCTGTAAGTGGAAAACCCTCGACCGCACCCGTTCTTCCTCATCCATGTGGAAACAGAGTAGTTCATCACGATCGAGAACCGGGTCGGGGCCCATCGGCAATTGCGACAATGCGTCAGCGTTGGCGTGCTGGGCCGTGGGGCGATAGTGAATCTCATAGTGAAAACGAGAGAAGTATAAGGCCCAACGTTGCAGGCGGTGAGCTGCCTTATCCGGAAGCGACGCCGATGGGCTGAACAGAGAGACCAGCGGCTTGTGGTCGGTGATGAGGTGAAACTTAGAACCGTACAAAAAACGCTGAACTTTTTTAGAGCATAAATGATAGTGAGCGTCTCCTTTTCGATTTCAGAGTAACGCCATTGTGCATCGTTGAGGGTCTTGGAAGCATAGGCGATGGGTATTTTCGACCCATCCTCGTACCGATGGGCGATAATAGCCCCTAGGCCATACTGTGACGAGTCAGTCGCCAGAACCAAGTGCTGACCCGGACGGAATGTGGCAAGACAAGGTGCCGACTACAAATGAGCCTTCAGGCGGACAAAAGCCTGCTCACACTTGTTGGACCAACAGAAAGGGACGTTTTTGCGTAACAGCTGATGCAGAGGATGAGCTACCACCGCCGTGGATGGAATGAATTTGTGATAATAAGCAATCTTGCCTAGAAATGCCTGAAGTTCTTTGACCGTAGACGGCCGGGGTAGAGCGTTAATGGCTGCAACATGCTGACATAGAGGATGTATACCCTCATGGGACAAGTGGAAACCAAGATACACAATGGAGGGTTGGAAGAACTGTGACTTGTCCAGATTGCACCTCAACCCAGCCGAATGCAAAACCCGAAACAGTGAACGCAAATTGTGAAGGTGCTCCTCAGTGGAGGCCCCCGTGACAACAATGTCATCCAGATAGTTTATGTAGCTGGGAACGGAAGCCGTGAGCTGTTCCAAAAACCGCTGAAAAATGGCCGGCGCGCTAGCGACGCCAAATGGTAACCGCTGGTACTGATGCAACCCACAAGGAGTGTTGATGATGAGAAATTCCTTGGAAGAAGCATCCAACGGAAACTGATGGTACGCCTCCGATAAGTCAAGTTTGGAAAAGAACTGGCCCCCAGCGAGCTTGGTAAATAACTCCTCAGGACAGGGAAGAGGATAAGTGTCAATGAGGCTCTGAGCGTTGACAGTGGCTTTAAAATCACTACACAATCGCAGGCTCCCGTTTGGTTTAGAAACCACAATGATTGGCGATGCCCATTCACTGGAGGTAACAGGAAGGAGAATCCCTGAAGCTGTTAACCTGTCTATCTCAGCCTTGACAGGTGCACGCAACGCCACTGGAATAGGAAGTGCCCGGAAAAACTTAGGGCGAGCTGTAGGTTTAAGAGTGATGTGGGTTTCAAAATCCTTGGCACGACCCAGACCAGCAGAGAACACGGACGAAAATTCAGAACACAATCCATCCAGCTGTTGATACGGAAAATCCTCAGATATGAGGTGCACATCATCATCAATGGAGAACCCAAACAACTGGAAAGCATGATAACCGAACAGGTTTTCAGTGCCTGCATGATCCACCACATAAAATGTGAGGGGTCTAACAACAAACTTGTAGGCAGTGGAAGCATCAAACTGGCCAACGATAAGAATTTCCTGTTTATTATAAGTTCTCAGATTTCGCGTAACTGGAGACAAGGGAGGGGAGCCCAACTCCAAAGACGTGCGAGAATTAATGAGAGTTACTGCAGAGCCAGTGTCCACTTGCATGTGAATGTCTTTATCCAGAACATGAACAGTAACAAACAACGTATTTGTTTGAGAAAGCACACAGTTAACATCCATGTCCGATGCCTCGTCCTCGTCGACAGGAACTTTAGGGGACTGACACACACAAGCAATGTGGCCTTTTTTCCTACATGAATTATACGTGGCCCAACGTTTTGGACATGCAGCCCTGTCATGCTGTACAAAACAACGTGGACAAGAAGGAAGTGCGGAACGAACCTGCTTCTGTGGTTGCTGTTTTCGCTGCGAGCATTGCGGCCCAACGCGACGTTGTTTACGCGAGTGAACCGCCGCCACATCTTCGTTCTCCTGTGAAACAGGCAAATTGTCCGTGTTGAAAGTTGACTGTACAGCACCAACATCACACCATGCGTCTATTTGCGCGCCAGCAGCGTGAGACACTTTAAAGGATTGAGCGATGCTTAGAACTTCCGACAACGATGGGTTTGGCAGTTGTAGGGCACATTGCCGAACTTCTTTATCAGGAACAAGCCGTATAATAGCATCCCTAACCATTGAATCAGCATAAGACTCATGATGAGTGTCCGTGACAAACTGACATTTCCTACTCAGACCGTGTAGTTCTGCTGCCCAAGCCCGGTAAGATTGATGGGGCTGTTTATGACACCGGTAGATCACCACGTGGGCGGCAACGACCTGGGTGTTTTTTCGGTAATAGTTAGACAATAAGTCACACATTTCTTGGAAGGACAGAGAGGCAGGTTCCCGCAGAGGGGCTAACTGAGATCGCAGCTGATAGATCCGTGGGGAGATCCAAGATAGAAATAACAACTTACACATAGGAGCGTCGACAATGCCGAAAGCCAAGAAGTGTTGTCGCAAACGCTTCTCATAACCCTCCCAATCTTCAGCGGCCTCGTCGTAAGGAGGGAATGGAGGCGGAGAAGAGGAAGACAGACGATGAGTAAGCGACGTCGACAACGCCTGAATAGCGGGCGTCAGCTGTGTTTGTTGTGCCTGAATAGCAGCCGTCAGCTGTGTTTGTTGTCTAATGAGCGCTTGCGTAAGCTGTTCCATGTCTGCCCCGTCACGAACACACAAATCCACAACGCAGTGAAAATATCCCATCCTCGTCGCCAAAAAGTGTTATAACCTTTATTCACCAATAATTTTTTGAGGTGGAGGGTGGCATGGAACTATCCAATCTCCTGGTTTCCCACCTACGGAAAGGCACTCACCCTTCACAACCTTTCCAGCAAACCTCAACCTCCTCTCATTGCACACAAACCCAGTCTCTCCCATCTACTCAATCTCCCACTTCCAGCTCCACTCCCTCCAAAACCTCAAAATTCCGATCAACACAATCTGGAACCACAACACCCTAATTCAGTACTTAACCTTTCCTCCAAACCTCTCTCCCAATCCGAAACCTCTGTCCTATCCAAAGGCCTCACCTTCAGCCCCACTCCCAGATTCAACCAAACAGCCCTCGCCAAAATTTACTATCCTACACTCGTACTCTCTGCTGGAAATATCACTTTGCCACGAAGAAAAATGATCCTAATCCTACTCCTAATGATCCAACTCCCCAAGACACCATCCAAATTGAACCCTGCCTGGAACAGTTCCGTCCTCCGTCACAGCGGCATCCACCTCCTCTTCCTCAAAATCACCCTCTCCAAACCTTCCAGGAATTTCTGACTTCCAGCCTTGCATCTCAATCCTTCTTAAAAAACCTTAATCCTACACCCAACATCAACACTACTGAAGCCCAGGCTATTCGTGATCTGAAGGCTGACTGATCCATCGTCATTCTTCCAGCGGACAAGGGTTCCACGACCGTGGTACTTGATCATCGGGAGTATGTGGCTGAGGGACTGCATCAGCTTTCAGACAACACCACATACAAAGTTTGCCAAGGTAACCCCATTCCCGATGTCCAGGCGGAGCTTCAAGGAATCCTCAGAACCTTAGGCCCCCTGCAAAACCTTTCACCTGACTCCATCAACCTCCTGACCCCACCGACACCCCGCACCCCTACCTTCTACCTTCTTCCTAAAATCCACAAACCCAATCATCCCGGCCGCCCCATTGTAGCTGGTTACCAAGCCCCCACAGAACGTATCTCTGCCTACGTAGATCAACACCTTCAACCCATTACATGCAGTCTCCCATCCTTCATCAAAGACACCAACCACTTCCTTGAACGCCTGGAATTCTTACCCAATCTGTTACCCCCGGAAACCATCCTTGTAACCATTGATGCCACTTCCTTATACACAAATATTCTGCACGTCCAGGGCCTTGCTGCGATGGAGCATTTCCTTTCACGCCGATCACCTGCCACCCTACCTAAAACCTCTTTCCTCATTACCTTAGCCAGACATACCAACAATTAAAGGGAACAGCCATGGGTACCAGGATAGCCCCCTCGTACGCCAACCTATTCATGGGTCACTTAGAGGAAGCCTTCTTGGTTACCCAGGTCTGCCAACCCAAAGTTTGGTACAGATTTATTGATGACACCTTCATGATCTGGACTCACAGTGAAGAAGAACTCCAGAATTTCCTCTCCAACCTCAACTCCTTTGGTTCCATCAAATTCACCTGGTCCTACTCCAAATCCCATGCCACTTTCCTTGACGTTGACCTCCACCTGTCCAATGGCCAACTTCACACGTCTGTCCACATCAAACCCACCAACAAGCAACAGTACCTCCATTATGACAGCTGCCACCCATTCCACATCAAACGGTCCCTTCCCTACAGCCTAGGTCTTCGTGGCAAATGAATCTGCTCCAGTCCGGAATCCCTGAATCATTACACCAACAACCTGACAACAGCTTTCGCATCCCGCAACTAACCTTCCGACCTGGTACAGAAGCAAATAACCAGAGCCACTTCCTCATCACCTCAAACCCAAAACATCCCACAGAAGAACCACAAAAGTGCCCCACTTGTGACAGGATACTTTCCGGGACTGGACCTCTGAATGTGGCTCTCCAGCAGGGATACGACTTCCTCAAATCCTGCCCTGAAATGAGATCCATCCTTCATGAAATCCTCCCCACTCCGCCAAGAGTGTCTTTCCGCCGTCCACCTAACCTTCGTAACCTGTTAGTTCATCCCTATGAAATCCCCAAACCACCTTCCCTACCCTCTGGCTCCTATCCTTGTAACCGCCCCCGGTGCAAAACCTGTCCCATGCACCCTCCCACCACCACCTACTCCAGTCCTGTAACCCGGAAGGTGTACACGATCAAAGGCAGAGCCACGTGTGAAAGCACCCACGTGATTTACCAACTGACCTGCCTACACTGTGATGCATTCTATGTGGGAATGACCAGCAACAAACTGTCCATTCGCATGAATGGACACAGGCAGACAGTGTTTGTTGGTAATGAGGATCACCCTGTGGCTAAACATGCCTTGGTGCACAGCCAGCACATCTTGGCACAGTGTTACACCGTCCAGGTTATCTGGATACTTCCCACCAACACCAACCTATCCGAACTCCGGTGATGGGAACTTGCCCTTCAGTATATCCTCTCTTCTCGTTATCCGCCAGGCCTCAATCTCCGCTAATTTCTAATTTCAATTTGCCGCCACTCATACCTCACCTGTCTTTCAACAACTTCTTTGCCTCTGCACTTCCGCCTCGACTGACATCTCTGCCCAAACTCTTTGTCTTTAAATATGTCTGCTTGTGTCTGTATGTGTGGATGGATATGTGTGTGTGTGCGCGAGTGTATACCCGTCCCTTTTTTCCCCCTAAGGTAAGTCTTTCCACTCCCGGGATTGGAATGACTCCTTACCCTCTCCCTTAAAACCCACATCCTTTCGTCTTTCCCTCTCCTTCCCTCTTTCCTGATGAGGCAACAGTTTGTTGCAAAAGCTTGAATTTTGTGTGTGTGTTTGTTTGTGTGTCTGTCAACCTGCCAGCACTTTCATTTGGTAAGTCACATCATCTTTGTTTTTTTATATATATATATATATATCTGTGTGTGTGTGTGTGTGTGTGTGTGTGTGTGTGTATGTGTGTGTGTGAATAATAACCTGCCAACGTGAAGACAGAAGATCCAGTTTTGCTGTCTCCTTCTGGTGTTGTACAGGCATCTGCTGCTCCTGCATACATCAACAATGCCACCAACGGTAACAGATTTTCAAACGTTATAATTCCACCCTTCTGCCCCACACGAGCACAACTTTGGCTTACGCGAGTGGAAGCCAGTTTCAGGTTGCATGGCAGTGTGTGAGGTACTGAAAGGTTTACTTTGATTATTTCTCAACTGAATTTGAGTGTTATTAAACAAATGGGTGATATTTTGACCCATCAATTGTATGCGTTGTTCAGAGAAACTGTGCTGCAGCATTTCCTTTTACACACTGCTTGCTCAGCCTGTCCCTGGGGCCTCCCTCACCTTGATGGTAGATGTGAGTCATACCACCATGGGTGCTGTGTTACAGCAAATAGTTTTGTCCACATGGCACCCTTTGACGTATTTTTCTAAGAATCTGTTGGAGAAACAGAAGTATTGGAGTGGTTTTGACAGGGAACTCTTGGCTATCTACCTGGCAGTGAAACACTTTCAGCCGTGGTTGGAGGGTCAAGTGTTCAAGATTTACACAAATCAAACTGCTGGTCTGGCTGCTATTTTCAAACATGTTACTGAGCTCAACTCTCACCACTGTGTACAGCATGCTGATTTCATTGCGCAGTTCTGAACAGATATCCAACACATTCCAGGACAGCAGAATGTGGAAGTTGACTGACTATCTCATAATTGTACAACCATATCTGTTGTTGACTGGGCAGCAGTGGCTGCCAAGCAAGAGTCCCTTTCCTCCTGAATTGCTGATCAAATGTTTCCACTGGACTGCATCTTGAGCGGATCCGCACGCCACATCTTACGTCACATGTCGAGCAACAGGGCTCGTCCTTTCATCCCACCAGGTTGATCTCATGCTGTTTTCTATGTATTCCATAATTTATCACATCCAGGGATCAAGGCATCCACAAAATTGATGTCAGACAAAGTTGTGTGGCCAGGGGTGCAGAAAGGTAGTCATTGTTGGGCATGAAGCTCATTCAGTGTCAGAAGTGTAAGATCTCCCAACACATATCTGCCCCCGTAGAAGCTTTTCCTACATCATCAGGGAGATTTGCTCACCTTCATGTATATATTGTTAGTCCCCCACCCCCCTCAGAAGGCTACTGTTTCTTGGTTACTATGGTGGACTGAGTCATTAGGTGGCCTGAGGCAGTTCCTATTTCTGACAATTCAGTTGTTTCAGTTGTGGGTGCTATTGTTTCCTCTTGGTTTTCCCATTTCAGTGTTCCCCACTTGATAACATCAGATAGAAGCAGGCAGTCTGATTGTCAGCTGTTCATGGAATTCTTGCATTTGTGCAGATGTAAGCATCTCAAAACTGCAAGCTACCACCTGTCAGTAATGGGATGGTGGAGCGTATGCACTGCACTTTAAAGACTGCTCTGTCTTGTCAGCCAGAGTCCTAGACTACTACACTCCAATTAGTGCTACTGGGCTTAAGGACTGTTGTCAAGGATGATATGGGATGTTTCTTCACCCAGCTGACATACGGCGAGGCTTCGAGAGTACCTGATGAAGTTTTTCCCCTTACCCCTCTTTCACGTTTATCAATTGAAGAATATTCCAAATTTTTGCAACACTTCCAAACTCACATGCCAGTTTCCTATCACAAGGATCAATTTACTTGCAAATTTGTTTGGGTCAAAGATGATATGGTCAAGTCATCACTTGCCCCGCAGTATGTGGATCCTTTTTGTGTGATTTGCACAAAAGAAAAGAATTTTCAGCATTGATAGAAATAGAAAGCAGGATACAATATCGGTTGCCCACCTTAAACCAGCATGCACTGAGGGTGAACAGCCTGCCCTTGAGTATGAGTTTTTGTCTGGCCCTAGCCACAGGGATCCCTTGACTGAGCATTTTGACATTCCTTCCCCTTCACAGGCTACCCAAAAAGAAGTGCAGACATGCTCCTGCAGGCCAGTGAAGTGTACATTTCTGTGGATTCCTGGTATGCCTGGTTTTTCATTCCAAAATTAATGGACAAATCCATTTATGAACAAACAATTTCTGTTTTTTCTTGCAGGCTGCAGCATATATATTACTTAAGTGTCTACGTTGTTTGTTTCAGTGTGTGTTTCTTGTGTCAAAAGTTCCTTGATCATTAAGCTTTTAACTGCTATTACCTGGCTCTTGTAATGTGTTTATCTCTTCTTGTATTCTGCATTGTTTTGCATTTGTAGTACTTATTGCTCCACAACATTGTAATATTATGATACTGTTTTTATGTGCCCATCATTATGAACATTTAGCAAATATAGCCGAGCTACAGCTCTCCCAAAAAGGGGGGGGGGGGGCTGATGTGGCAGATGCACACATAAATCAAAGATTGATTGTGAACTTGTGTAGCATGCTGGATGCACCAATATGGAAAATTGAAATTTCTTCGGTTCTTTGTCTCATGTTTGTTCACCAAAAAAGTTTGCAAAGTTGTGCCCTGCATACGTGGGTACATATATAACTGTAAATGATAAAGGTGCTGACATCAGAAAGTATGTGTTAGAGGGTCACTGAATATTGTTCTCCAAAGCACCGCCTCCCACTATGAACTCGAGAGAAATCCTGTGTATGCAGGAGTATTGGTTTCAATTAGTCCCAAACAGAGATTTTTTAAAAATTTGAAACAGGTAGTAGCAGAAAAAAGGATTCTTGCTAATTGCATCCATAAAACAGACGAGACAGGAATATCTTCTGTTCCTAGCACTATCCCAAATGTTGTAATTTCAAAAGAAAAATGCTTGCTTGGAATTGTGTCAACAGCAGAAAGAGGCCAAACTGTTACAATAGCCAGAGCAGTGAGTCCTGTAGATTTCTTCACACACTAGCCATATTCTTTCCCTGGAAGGAGATGAAGCTTGAACTCTTTAAAGATACAACCAAAGGAACTCGCCCCATAATCTCAGACAGTGTTTTCATAAAGTCTGATCTCTTCGCCAACTGGCTAAAGCACTTCAGTGATTATGCCAAACCAACTAGAGAATGACCCAATCCTGTTGATACTGGGCAGTCATGTGTCGCATTGCCGTCTTCACGCTGTTCTCTATTGTAAAGATCACCACATAACTTTGTTACCCTGCCACTACACACCAGTCATAAACTTCAGCTCCTAGACCGAGGATTATTTGTCAGCTTTAGTTGGAAAATGGATGCATAACCTCCCACATACTGTAACTACACAATGACATCTGCCTGGTATTTTATAATGCCTAAGAATGAGTTACCACTATGTTGATGGCAAAGCACTCCTTCCGTGCAACAGGTATACAACCATTTAACCCTGATGTGTTTCCTTCCATCTATTGCAACTGATTGACTCTAGCAAGATCCAATCCAGAATTATGAAGAAACAGAATAACTTCCACCACAAGTGGCAGATTTGAACTTCCATATTCAATGGTGACCCAGGTAGAAACCCCCCGTTTTTGGGAAGTGAGAACACATTAGAAACAGCTGTGTCTCCAGCAGAAATATTGCTTTGACTGAAAGCTAAAAAAACAATAAAGAGGAGGTAACAAGCCAGACGGTCAGAGGTCGTGACATCTTCTCCATACAAAAATTTTACTGTGGAGAGAAATACCAACAAAAAGAATGTATCATCTTATAGATCTAATGCTGGGAAGGTATCCTGTTCTATAAAAATTGCTTCTGAGGATGCAACCCGTTGCAAATGGAATAGGCCTATGGCGCCTGAAGAGACAGCAGACAGATTGGCTATTTTCTGGCCAGGATGGGAAGAGCAGTGTGGGGAGTCAGTTCTAGAGAACTGGATCCAATGCATTGAGTGTGAGAGATGGTGGCACAAACAGTGCTCTACATTTGAGTGTCATATTGTATTAATTTGTGACATTTGCTAAATGCACACTCTTTGTGCACATTTTGCATACTCTTTAAGTGCAGGGGAACAAAGGAGTGCAAATTTGCCATTCTATATTTTTGAAAAGTTCAGTAAAAGCATTACCTCTCTGCTGCTGTAGTTTTCTGAACATGTAGATATTGTGTTAATAAATATAAACCTAAAATCATTTTGTTTTCCTGTTGATAAAAAACCAGATATTTAATGTTATTCCTTAACTGTGCACTCTAAGGTATAGTCCCATATCAGTGAAGTAATCATGAGAGACATCTTAAATACATGCAATAATTATGGAAAGTTCATAACATAGAACACTATGAAAAAACACTTAAATTATAAGGTGTACAACTTTGCTTCCATTGTTTGCCGATAGGTGGCAACAACGGTAAGAAACAGATCGCAGATGTCAGGGAGTTAGCTTGGACATTGGTCAACATAACCTCATTCAAACATTGGCCGATTTATGCCTGCACCATACAGTTGTTCTTGATTGAAAATGTCAGTTTACAAGCCTAATTCTCATCATTTGGAGGAGGTGTTACTGTTTTGTTTCAATATGAAGAAAACAGAGGCTGAGTCTCATTGAATGCTCTCAAGTACATATTGGTACACACACTATTATTGAAAGAATGTGTCGTGAGTGGTGTCAACACTTCAAGAACAGTGATTTTAATGTCATAGATCAGCATAGTGGTGGACGAGAGAATGTTTTTGAAGATGCAGAATTGGAGACATTGCTGAGTGTAGACTCGCGTCAAACTCAAGAAGAATTGGCACGATTAGTGGGAGTGACACAGCAAGCCATTTCAAAATGTCTCTGGGCTATGGGCATGATTCAGAAAGAAGGAACTTGGGTCCCGTGTGAGCTGAAAGCAAGAGACATTGAACGGTGTTTGTGAACAGTTGCTTCACAGGCAAAAATGGAAGGGGTTTCTGTATCGCATTGTGACCGGGGACAAAAAATCATGGGGTAATCCCAGGCCATGCTTCCACGTCGATGGCCAAACCGAATATTCATGGTTCCAAGATAATGTTCTGCATTTGGTGGGACCAGCTTGGCGTCGTGTACTATGAAGTGTTAAAACCAAGTGAAACAACCACAAGTGCCTGTTATCTAACACAATGAATTCGTTAGAGCAAAGCATTAGAGACAAATGGCCACAGTACAGTGAGAGGCACGATAAAGTGATTTTGCAGCATGACGACGCTCGATCCCACATCGCAAAAGAGGTCAGAATGTACCTGGAAACGTTAAAATGGGAAGTCCTGCCCCACATTGCTCCCTCTGACTGTCGCCTGTTTCGATCAATGGCGCATGGCCTGGCTGACCAACACTTCCGATCTCATGAAGAAGTCTCAAATTGGATCGATTCGTGGATCGCTTCAAAAGATGAACAAGTTTTTTGACCCGGGATTTGTACACTGCCCGAAAGATGGGAGAAAGTAGTGGCCAGCAATAGAAAATACTTTGAATGATACATATGTAACACATTTGTTTCATTAAAGCCTCAGAAGTCAGGGAAAAAATGGCAGAAGCAAAGTTGTACACCTTGTAAAAATTTTAGAAAAACCCTGACACAAAAAACTCTAAAAAGTAAAGGAATAATATGTATTGCCCCTTTAAATGTAATACAAGCAGTAATATTTTGACCTGAGTATTTTCATGTCAGGTGACCACTAAGTAATTAAAAAAAAAAAAAAAATTAACAGCAGCTATCCTTTGTAGAACAGCATATTTTCGTCATTACTGGGTTATGCCTCTTGTGTTTGGCACCATCTCTTCCAGTGCTGCATGTCCCGCGTCCACACCTCAAAATACCTAGTGAAGTTATAATTATGTATTACATAAAGTATGAAAACTAATCCTTCTTTGACCAGCCTAACACCGTTAAAGAACAGAGTCACTGTCTAGTATGTACAATAACGATACTAACTGCTGTGAAAACTATTGCTATCTGACAGAACATTACTACTATCCCTAGCAGTGACAAAGTAGCTATAAGATTAATGTCAGTTTTTAATTATTTTCTTCTTAAGTACTGAAATAATTATTATAGTTTTGCATTTGAAACATTAGTATATCATCAAGAGACATGAATTATCGTGAGATAAATGGAAATAAAGCCAACTCTCACTGATTCAGTCTCATAAACTAAAACTTGTTCATGAAGAAATACTTTTGATTATGTGAATAATGGCAGCTTATACTGCTGAAATCAAGAGAATATAATTTCATATTTCATGCATGAGAAACATGTATTTTTGTAGTTGTCTGTTATTATGATTGGCACTTTCCTTGGCATCTAACTGTTGTGTGGAATCTAATGATTCACACATTATTACACTTCACTTGGCTTTCCAATGCACAAACATTTTTGTTAATGTAACAATATCCTGGATTTTCCGTTGTTTGTAAATGTAACTATTTTTGGTCCAGAAGTGAAAGTGTTGTGGCTCAGATGCAGCAACGATAGTACAATTAGTTCTTCTTTGCTGGGTAACAATTTTGTCACTTTTGACGCTTTGTTATTGTGTTTGTGTGGTTTTCCCTCAGCTACAGTTGTGGCAACTTACTTGGTACAATACATAATATAGGTATTGCATTCCATACAACTTTCCTGCATTCCAAATTCAGTGATTGACAAGAAGTGTAGTGAACAAATCTTCACATTGTTGAGTAGATATATGAAGTGTTTCTGCGAAAGTTCTGGTCTCCTGCTGCTTGCTAACTATTTATTTGTTCTTAAAATAAAACAAAAAGGATGTAAGGAAGGAAGATTCAGTTTAATGTCTCATCGCCACTGAGGTCATTAGAGATGGAGCACGAGCTCGGATTGTGTCAAGGATGGGGAAAGAAATTGATCATGCCCTTTCAAAGGAACCATTCCAGCATTTGCCTGGAGCGATTTAAGGAAATCACAGAAAATCTAAACCTGGCTGGCTGGGTTTGAACTGTCGTCCTCGCAAATGCGAGTCCTTTGCTCCACCTAGCTCAGTAATAAAACGACATTCTTCAATGAATATCTGCAGGTCAAAAGGGAATCATTAAGAAATTGTTCTGGAATGTACAGTTTAATATCTCCTGGGTTTCTTAGGAAACTAAATAAATCTAAATGTGGCCTAATTTTTAGTTATTGCCATTTTTCATGATATAAATCGCTCTACATTGCAAAAGCTGTATTACAAATCAATATAAAAGCTACTATTCACACTCATCTGATATTGTATTCAAAGGTATTGTTTGCTGGCTGCTTGTAGCACGGAGTGTCGCAACTGTACAATACAGTCACTGCTGTACCTCCCACAGGGAGATACTTGATAAACAATAATAAGACACAGATAACCAAGAACAAGGGTTTATTACAACCACAGTAGAGATATTTAATAACAAAGGAAAAACTCTTCTCAATAAAAACAATACAACTTCTCAGACACTATCAGCCATACACCTGGATCCACAGTGAATAAATGGAGTGGGATGTGACAACTATGGCAATGGTAATCTCTAACAACACAGGTTGAGTGTTCAGCATAGTTGGCCAACAGGTACGTCTCAGGATATTGCTGGAAAGTTGCAGGTCCCACCGTGGTGGCTTCTGATTGGGCTCTGACTGATGTGCTGCTGACAGTCGGCACACAAATTGGCTCAGAGCTCTGGTGATGTGAACTACCAAGGTGTTTGCTTGCACCTCACTATACAGCCAGGGTGTGGGGGAATTCATGCTGATTCGGTTTCACACACAGCAGAGGTAATAAGTCCCTGGCATGGAGGACCTCTGCTGAAACTTGTCCTGCCATCTATTGTCCTTTCTGTGATTGATGCAGACCGGGCGGCAATGCCTTGTACATATGCTACGCCACGATGCTTCAGTGTCTGAGCAATACCTTTAGGTGAACATAGGGGTTTGTGGCAATTACCAACTTATTTTATATCAGATTTTTACATAATTAGGCGAACGTTGGGTACATGGCAGTTATTGATATATTTTATATCATATTTTTATATTATTTCATACAAACTTAGTTTCATCCATTAATCTATATTCTGTGGCCCGTGTCCTGCAGTGGTCTGATGGTAGCGTACTATCTCATGCTTCATTAAATCAGGAGCTGCAGTGCACATTATGTAGCGCAAGGCATATGACTAAATGTTGACCCAAATGGGTAGTTGCATGAGGGCAGGCTTCGCCAACGGTTGTGCCTATATTGCGAATTTTTTGGAGTAAATTAAACAATGGAAAAACTGTAACAATATTATGAAAAGGACAGCTGCTACTCACCATGTAGTGGAGGCGTTGAGTCGCAGATAGGCACAACAAAAAGACTGTCAGAAAGTGAGATTTCAGCCAACAAGGCCTTTGTCGGGGGGGAGGGGGGGGGGGAGAAGAAACCACCACGCACACACACAGGCAACCATGTAAACACAACTCACACACACACATGACAACAGTCTAATTTTACTGAAGCTAGAGACTGTGATCATATATATAGATATCTAAAAACAAAGTCGATGTGACTTACCAAATGAAAGTGGTGGCAGGTTGATAGACACACAAACAAACACAAACATACACACAAAATTAAAGCTTTTGCAACCAACGGTTGCTTTGTCAGGAAAGAGGGAAGGAGAGGGAAAGACGAAGGGATGTGGGTTTTAAGGGAGAGGGTAAGGAGTCATTCCAATCCCGGGAGCGGAAAGACTTACCTTAGGGGGCATAAAGGACAGGTATACACTCGCACACACACACATATTACCTCCACACATACACAGACACAAGCTGAAATGTTTGTTTGTGTCTGTGTATGTGCGGATGGATATGTGTGTGTGTGCGAGTGTATACCTGTCCTTTTTTCCCCCTAAGGTAAGTCTTTCCGCTCCCAGGATTGGAATGACTCCCTACCCTCTCCCTTAAAACTCACATCCTTTGGTCTTTCCCTCTCCTTCCCTCTTTCCTGATGAGGCAACAGTTTGTTGCGAAAGCTTGAATTTCGTGTGTATGTTTGTGTGTCTATCGACCTGCCAGCACTTTCGTTCGGTAAGTCACATCATCTGTATGTGTGTGTGTGTGTGTGTGTGTGTGTGTGTGTGTGTGTGTGTGTGACTTACCAAATGAAAGTGCTGGCAGGTCGATAGATACACAAACATACACACAAAATTCAAGCTTTCGCAACCAACCGTTGCTTCGTCAGGAAAGAGGGAAGGAGAGGGAAAGACGAAGGGATGTGGGTTTTAAGGGAGTGGGTAAGGAGTCATTCCAATCCCGGGAGCGGAAAGACTTACCCTAGGGAGAAAAAAGGACAGGTATACACTCACACACACACACACACACACATATCCATCCGCACATACACAGACACTAGCAGACATTTGTAAAGGCAAAGAGTTTGGCAGAGATGTCAGTCGAGGTAGAAGTACAGAGGCAAAGATGTTGTTGAAAGACAGGTGAGGTATGAGCGGCGACAAATTGAAATTAGAAATTAGCAGAGATTGAGGCCTGGCGGATAACGAGAAGAGAGGTTATACTGAAGGGCAAGTTCCCATCTCCGGAGTTCTGACAGGTTGGTGTTAGTGGGAAGTATCCAGATAACACGGACGGTGTAACACTGTGCCAAGATGTGCTGGCTGTGCACCAAGGCATGTTTAGCCACAGGGTGATCCTCATTACCAACAAACACTGTCTGCCTGTGTCCATTCATGCGAATGGACAGTTTGTTGCTGGTCATTCCCACATAGAAAGCTTCACAGTGTAGGCAGGTCAGTTGGTAAATCACGTGGGTGCTTTCACACGTGGCTCTGCCTTTGATCGTGTACACCTTCCGGGTTACAGGACTGGAGTAGGTGGTGGTGGGAGGGTGCATGGGACAGGTTTTATACCGGGGGCGGTTACAAGGGTAGGGGTCAGATGGTAGGGAAGGTGGTTTGGGGATTTCATAGGGATGAACTAAGAGGTTACAAAGGTTATGTGGACGGCGGAAAGACACTCTTGGTGGAGTGAGGAGGATTTCATGAAGGATGGATCTCATTTCAGGGCAGGATTTGAGGAAGTCGTATCCCTGCTGGAGCGCCACATTCAGAGTCTGATCCAGTCCCGGAAAGTATCCTGACAGACGGAAACATTCCACGTGGGAAAAATATATCTAAAAACAAAGATGATAGATGATGAGACTTACCAAATAAAAGCGCTGGCAGGTCGATAGACACACAAACAAACACAAACATACACACAAAATTCAAGCTTTCGCAACAAACAGTTGCTTCATCAGGAAAGAGGGAAGTAGAGGGAAAGACAAAAGGATGTGGGTTTTTAAGGGAGAGGGTAAGGAGTCATTCCAATCCCGGGAGCGGAAAGACTTACCTTAGGGGGAAAAAAGGACAGGTATACACTCGCACACACACACATATCCATCCACACATATACAGACACAAGCAGACATATTTAAAGGCAAATAGTTTGGGCAGAGATGTCAGTCAAGGCGGAAGTGCAGAGGCAAAGATGTTGTTGAATGACAGGTGAGGTATGAGTGGCGGCAACTTGAAATTAGCGGAGATTGAGGCCTGGTGGATAACGGTAGGAGAGGATATATTGAAGAGCAAGTTCCCATCTATCGACCTACCAGCGCTTTTGTTTGGTAAGTCTCATCATCTTTGTTTTTAGATATATTCTTCCCACGTGGAATGTTTCCCTCTATTATATTCATATCATTAATTTGAACCCAACAATTACGTTTGTTATTGTCACTGTTGCATTTCGAAATCTTTTCTGTAGTCTTATTTTCTCTTTCTGTTTTTTGCCAGTAGTTTCACTTTGTATTCACCTTCTCCTTTTTACCGTAATCTACTATACAATTTTATCCCGCCGATATATACTCAATAATACGTAATGCGTAATAATACGTAGCCCACTTCCAAACCATAGCCAAAAAAAATTTTTTTTTCCGTTTTAAACACTACCGCTGCAATAAAATCCACCGTTTCTAGTTCACAAACAGTTCCTTTCACCTATTAAACAATCATTTCGGCCAGTTCTAATAACTTTTGCTTTATTCCCATTTCTGTTTTTCTCACATCACTGATGAATTTTAGTCACTTCCCACTGGTTTTAACGTCATTATTTCTTCGTCAGACAATTGTTAGACTCATTTTCATAATCTGCCACCACAAAACCACTCCCTTTAATACATTTACACGTAGTTTTTTCGAAATTTTCCCGAATTTCTCCACCCTTTAACGTGTTTTGGCGGCAAAACAACCACCTAACCTTTATGCACATCGTTGTCTACCAACTCAAGTTCACCACAGGATCAACATAGGCCAGCTCTAACCAACACTTTTTCGCCTTTTTTCACAGCAGATCTGCAGTTGCTTTCTAGTTCATCCTTATCTCTCATCATACATTTTTATTTTCATTTTCATTTCAGCCTCATGTTACACTTTCCACCTTCTAATACCATGTCACCCTCACAACACCCCCACAACGACCCCATTAAGCTTTATTTGCATTCACTCCGCAAACATGCCTTCGCCCTAGCCAGATTACACTCCCATATTTTATTTTCTCAGGCTTTTCTGACATTTGGCATTACCCCCAAAGGCCTCACACTTAAAGTTCCCATCTCTGGCTGCAACCCTTCTTTCCATCAGTCCCTATACCAGTTCCAAACTGAACAATCCATTGCCCTCACCCACCTAATCCTTCACCTACACATCAACTCAGCCAATGAACACACCCATCAACTCCTATCCTTAATAAAAGTCCTCAATCTTTCCTCTCCCACATCCACACTGGCTGATCAGAGCATCCTCCTACAGGCCAACCGCAAATTAGAACAGCATGCCATCCTCCTCCTTAAAAAAACTATCCAATCTCCTGGTTTCCCACCTCTGGAAAGGCAACTCACTCACCCTTCACAACCTTTCCAGCAAACCTCAACCTCCTCTCATTGCACACAAACCCAGTCTCTCCCATCTACTCAATCTCCCACTTCCAGCTCCACTCCCTCCAAAACCTCAAAATTCCGATCACACAATCTGGAACCACAACACCCTAATTCAGTACTTAACCTTTCCTCCAAACCTCTCTCCCAATCCGAAATCTGTGTCCTATCCAAAGGCCTCACCTTCAGCCCCACTCCCAGATTCAACCAAACAGCCCTCGTCAAAGATTTACTGTCCTACACTCGTACTCTCTGCTGGAAATATCACCTTGCCACGAAGAAAAATGATCCTAATCCTACTCCTAATGATCCAACTCCCCAAGACACTATCCAAATTGAACCCTGCCTGGAACAGTTCCATCCTCCGTCACAGCGACACCCACCTACTCTTCCTCAAAATCACCCCCTCCAAACCATCCAGGAATTTCTCACTTCCAGCCTTGCCTCTCAATCTTTCATAAAAAACCCTAATCCTACTCCCAACATCACCACTGCTGAAGCCCAAGCTATCCGTGATCTGAAGGCTGACCGTTCCATCGTCATTCTTCCGGCAGACAAGGGTTCCACGACAGTGGTACCTGATCGTCGGGAATATGTGGCTGAGGGACTGCGTCAGCTTTCAGACAACACCACACACAAAGTTTGCCAAGGTAATCCCATTCCTGATTTCCAGGTGGAGCTTCAAGGAATCCTCAGAACCTTAGGCCCCCTACAAAACCTTTCACCTGACTCCATCAACCTCCTGACCCCACCGACACCCCGCACCCCTACCTTCTACCTTCTTCCTAAAATTCACAAACCCAATCATCCCGACCGCCCTATTGTAGCTGGTTACCAAGCCCCCACAGAACGTATCTCTGCCTGCGTAGATCAACACCTTCAACCCATTACATGCAGTCTCCCTTCCTTCATCAAAGACACCAACTACTTTCTCGAACGCCTGGAATCCTTACCCAGTCTGTTACCCCCAGAAACCATCCTTGTAAACATTAGTGCAACTTCCTTATACACAAATATTCCGCACGTCCAGGGCCTCGCTGCGAATGAACACTTCCTTTCACGCCGATCACCTGCCACCCTACCTAAAACCTCTTTCCTCATTACCTTAGCCAGCTTCATCCTGACCCACAGCTTCTTCACTTTTGAAGGCCAGACATACCAACAATTAAAGGGAACAGCCATGGGTACCAGGATGGCCCCCTCGTACGTCAACCTATTCATGGGTCGCTTAGAGGGAGCCTTCTTGGTTACCCAGGCCTGCCAACCCAAAGTTTGGTACAGATTTATTGATGACATCTTCATAATCTGGACTCACAGTGAAGAAGAACTACAGAATTTCCTCTCTAACCTAAACTCCTTTGGTTCCATCAGATTCACCTGGCCCTACTCCAAATCCCGTGCCACTTTCCTTGACGTTGACCACCATTCGTCCAATGGCCAGCTTCACACGTCCGTCCACATCACACCCACCAACAAGCAACAGTACCTCCATTATGACAGCTGCCACCCATTCCACATCAAACGGTCCCTTCCCTACAGCCTAGGTCTTCGTGGCAAACGAATCTGCTCCAGTCCGGAATCCCTGAACCATTACACCAACAACCTGAAAACAGCTTTCGCATCCGCAACTACCCTCCCGACCTGGTACAGAAGCAAATAACCAGAGCCACTTCCTCATCCCCTCAAACCCAGAACCTCCCACAGAAGAACCCCAAAAGTGCCCCACTTGTGACAGGATACTTTCCGGGACTGGATCAGACCACAGGGATACGACTTCCTCAAATCCTGCCCTGAAATGAGATCCATCCTTCATGAAATCTTCCCCACTCCACCAAGAGTTTCTTTCCGCTGTGCACCTAACCTTCGTGACCTCTTAGTTTATCCCTATGAAATCCCCAAACCACCTTCCCTACCCTCTAGCTCCTACCTTTGTAACCGCCCCCGGTGTAAAACCTGTCCCATGCACCCTCCCACCACAACCTACTCCAGTCCTGTAACCCAGAATGTGTACACGATCAAAGGCAGAGCCACGTGTGAAAGCACCCACCTGATTTACCAACTGACCTGCCTACACTGTGAAGCTTTCAATGTGGGAATGACCAGCAACAAACTGTCCATTCGCATGAATGGACACAGGCAGACAGCGTTTGTTGGTAATGAGGATCGCCCTGTGGCTAAACATGCTTTGGTGCACGGCCAGCACATCTTGGCACAGTGTTACACCGTCCGGGTTATCTGGATACTTCCCACTAACACCCACCTGTCAGAACTCCGGAGATGGGAGCTTGCCCTTCAGTATAACCTCTCTTCTCGTTATCCGCCAGGCCTCAACCTCTACTAATTTCAAGTTGCCGCTGCTCATACCTCACCTGTCTTTCAACGACATCTTTGCCTCTTTACTTCCGCCTCGACTGACATCTCTGCCCAAACTCTTTGCCTTTACAAATGTCTGCTTGTGTCTGTGTATGTGCAGATGGATATGTGCGTGTGTGGGAGTGTATACATGTCCTTTTTGTCCCCTAAGGTAAGTCTTTCCGCTCCTGGGATTGGAATGACTCCTTACCCTCTCCCTTAAAACCCACATCCTTTCATCTTTCCCTCTCCTTTCCTCTTTCCTGATGAATCAACCGTTGGTTGCGAAAGCTTGAATTTTGTGTGTGTGTTTGTGTTTGTTTGTGTGTCTATCAATATGCCAACGCTTTCGCTTGGTAAGTTACATCATCTTTGTTTATATATATATATATATATATATATACAAAGATGATGTGACTTACCAAATGAAAGTGCTGGCAGGTCGACAGACACACAAACAAACACAAACATACACACAAAATTCAAGCTTTCGCAACAAACTGTTGCCTCATCAGGAAAGAGGGAAGGAGAGGGTAAGACGAAAGGAAGTGGGTTTTAAGGCAGAGGGTAAGGAGTCATACCAATCCCGGGAGCGGAAAGACTTAACTTAGGGGGAAAAAAGGATGGGTATACACTCGCGCACACACACACACACACACATATCCATCCCCACATATACAGACACAAGCAGACATATTTAAATACAAAGAGTTTGGGCAGAGATGTCAGTTGAGGCAGAAGTGCAGAGGCAAAGATGTTGTTCAATGACAGGTGAGGTATGAGTGGTGGCAACTTGAAATTAGCGGAGATTGAGGCCTGGTGGATAACGGGAAGAGAGGATATATTGAAGAGCAAGTTCCCATCTCCGGAGTTCGGATAGGTTGGCGTTGGTGGGAAGTATCCAGATAACCCGGACGGTGTAACACTGTGCCAAGATGTGCTGGCTGTGCACCAAGGCATGTTTAGCCACAGGGTGATCCTCATTACCAACAAACACTGTCTGCCTGTGTCCATTCATGTGAATGGACAGTTTGTTGCTGGTAATTCCCACATAGAATGCGTCACAGTGTAGGCAGGTCAGTTGGTAGATCACGTGGGTGCTTTCACACGTAGCTCTGCCCTTGATCGTGTACACCTTCCGGGTTACAGGACTGGAGTAGGTGGTGGTGCGAGGGTGCATGGGACAGGTTTTACACCGGGGGCGGTTACAAGGGTAGGAGCCAGAGGGTAGGGAAGGTGGTTTGGGGATTTCATAGGGATGAACTAAGAGGTTACGAAGGTTAGGTGGATGGCGGAAAGACACTCTTGGTGGCGTGGGGAGGATTTCATGAAGGATGGATCTCATTTCAGGGCAGGATTTGAGGAAGTCGTATCCCTGCTGGAGAGCCACATTCAGAATCTGATCCAGTCCCGGAAAGTATCCTGTCACAAGTGGGGCACTTTTGTGGTTCTTCTGTGGGAGGTTCTGGGTTTGAGAGGATGAGGAAGTGGCTCTGGTTATTTGCTTCTGTACCAGGTCGGGAGGGTAGTTGCAGATGCGAAAGCTGTTTTCAGGTTGTTGCTGTAATGCTTCAGGGATTCCGGACTGGAGCAGATTCGTTTGCCACGAAGACCTAGGCTGTAGGGAAGGGACCGTTTGATGTGGAATGGGTGGCAGCTGTCGTAATGGAGGTACTGTTGCTTGTTGGTGGGTTTGATGTGGACGGACGTGTGAAGCTGGCCATTGGACAGGTGGAGGTCAACATCAAGGAAAGTGGCATGGGATTTGGAGTACGACCAGGTGAATCTGATGGAACCAAAGGAGTTGAGGTTGGGGAGGAAATTCTGGAGTTCTTCTTCACTGTGAGTCCAGATCATGAATATGTCATCAATAAATCTGTACCAAACTTTGGGTTGGCAGGCCTGGGTAACCAAGAAGGCTTCCTCTAAGCGACCCATGAATAGGTTGGCGTACGAAGGGGCCATCCTGGTACCCATGGCTGTTCCCTTTAATTGTTGGTATGTCTGGCCTTCAAAAGTGAAGAAGTTGTGGGTCAGGATGAAGCTGGCTAAGGTAATGAGGAAAGAGGTTTTAGGTAGGGTGGCAGGTGATCGCCGTGAAAGGAAGTGCTCCATCGCAGCGAGGCCCTGGACGTGCGGGATATTTGTGTATAAGGAAGTGGCATCAATGGTTACAAGGATGGTTTCTGGGGGTAACGGATTGGGTAAGGATTCCCGGTGTTCGAGAAAGTGGTTGGTGTCTTTGATGAAGGATGGGAGACTGCACGTAATGGGTTGAAGGTGTTGATCGATGTAGGCAGAGATACGTTCTGTGGGGGCTTGGTAACCAGCTACAATGGGGCGGCCGGGATGATTGGGTTTGTGAATTTTAGGAAGAAGGTAGAAGGTAGGGGTGCGGGGTGTCGGTGGGGTCAGGAGGTTGATGGAGTCAGGTGAAAGGTTTTGTAGGGGACCTAAGGTTCTGAGGATTCCTTGAAGCTCCGCCTGGACATCAGGAATGGGATTACCTTGGCAAACTTTGTATGTGGTGTTGTCTGAAAGCTGACGCAGTCCCTCAGCCACATACTCCCGACGATCAAGTACCACAGTCGTGGAACCCTTCTCCGCCGGAAGAATGATGATGGACCAGTCAGCCTTCAGATCACGGATAGCCTGGGCTTCAGCAGTGGTGATGTTGGGAGTAGGATTAGGGTTTTTTAAGAAGGACTGAGAGGCAAGGCTGGAAGTCAGAAATTCCTGGAAGGTTTGGAGAGGGTGATTTTGAGGAAGAGGGGGTGGGTCCCGCTGTGACGGAGGACGGAACTGTTACAGGCAGGGTTCAATTTGGATAGTGTCTTGGGGAGTTGGATCATTAGGGGTAGGATTAGGATCATTTTTCTTCATGGCAAAGTGATACTTCCAGCAGAGAGTCCGAGTGTAGGACAGTAAATCTTTGACGAGGGCTGTTTGGTTGAATCTGGGAGTGGGGCTGAAGGAGAGGCCTTTGGATAGGACAGAGGTTTCGGATTGGGAGAGAGGTTTGGAGGAAAGGTTAACTACTGAATTAGGGTGTTGTGGTGCCAGATTGTGTTGCTTGGAATTTTGAGGTTTTGGAGGGAGTGGAGCTGGAAGTGGGACACTGAGTAGATGGGAGAGACTGGGTGGCTCTCCAGCAGGGATACGACTTCCTCAAATCCTGCCCTGAAATGAGATCCATCCTTCATGAAATCCTCCCCACGCCACCAAGAGTGTCTTTCCGCCATCCACCTAACCTTCGTAACCTCTTAGTTCATCCCTATGAAATCCCCAAACCACCTTCCCTACTCTCTGGCTCCTACCCTTGTAACCGCCCCCGGTGTAAAACCTGTCCCATACACCCTCCCACCACCACCTACTCCAGTCCTGTAACCCGGAAAGTGTACACGATCAAGGGCAGAGCTACGTGTGAAAGCACCCACGTGATCTACCAACTGACCTACCTACACTGTGACGCATTCTATGTGGGAATGACCAGCAACAAACTGTCCATTCGCATGAATGGACACAGGCAGACAGTGTTCGTTGGTAATGAGGATCACCCTGTGGCTAAACATGCCTTGGTGCACGGCCAGCACATCTTGGCACAGTGTTACACCGTCCGGGTTATCTGGATACTTCCCACCAACACCAACCTATCCGAACTCCGGAGACGGGAACTTGCTCTTCAATATATCCTCTCTTCCCGTTATCCACCAGGCCTCAATCTCCGCTAATTTCAAGTTGCCGCCACTCATACCTCACCTGTCATTCAACAACATCTTTACCTCTGCACTTCTGCCTCAACTGACATCTCTGCCCAAACTCTCTGTCTTTAAATATGTCTGCTTGTGTCTGTATATGTGTGGATGGATATGTGTGTGTGTGTGTGTGTGTGTGTGTGTGTGAGTGTATACCTGTCCTTTTTTCCCCCTAAGGTAAGTCTTTCCGCTCCCGGGATTGGAATGACTCCTTACCCTCTCCCTTAAAACCCACTTCCTTTCGTCTTTCCCTCTTTCCTGATGAGGCAACAGTTTGTTGCGAAAGCTTGAATTTTGTGTGTATGTTTGTGTTTGTTTGTGTGTCTGTCGACCTGCCAGCACTTTCATTTGGTAAGTCAAATTCATCTTTGTTTTTAGATATTTATTTCCTACGTGGAATGTTTCCCTCTATTATAACCATATATATATATATGTGTGTGTGTGTGTGTGTGTGTGTGTGTGTGTGTGTGTATATGTGCGGATGGATATGTGTGTGTGCGCGAGTGTATATCTGTCCTTTTTTCCTCCGAAGGCAAGTCTTTCTGCTCCCGGGATTGGAATGACTCCTTACCCTCTCCCTTAAAACCCACATCCTTTCGTCTTTCCCTCTCCTTCTCTCTTTCCTGATGAAGCAACCATTGGTTGCGAAAGCTTGAATTTTGTGCGTATGTTTGTGTTTTTTTGTGTGTCTATCAACCTGCCAGCACATTCGTTTGGTAAGTCACATCATCTTTGTTTTTAGATATATTTTTCCCACGTGGAATGTTTCCCTCTATATATATATATATATATATATATATATATATATATATATATATATATATATATATATATATATGTGTGTGTGTGTGTGTGTGTGTGTGTGTATTTCCGATGAAGGCCTAGTTGGCCAAATTCTCACTTTCTGACAATCTTTTTGTTGTGCCTGCCTGCGATTCAGCATCTCTGCTATATTGGAGAAAATTAATTAGATCCAACAATTAGATATTGTTGTTTTGATAACTACTAACATCGCCTAGGTAGCCTGTATTTAAATTTCATACTTTATCATTTTTAAATATATTCTGTTTTTATTTTATTTACTTAGCAGTCCTGTGATGCGACAGTGCTTGGTTCAAAAAATTACTACTTATATTAAACTTAAAATAAAAATGCATGTTATTTCTTTACATTTTAGAGGTTTTTTTATGTCCGGGATTTTTTCAAATATTTAATCTTTATTTCAAGTTTTTTAAACTTTATATTTTACCAGTAATACTCTCTGGGACGAAACACAAAACTGCAAAGTGAGATGTTATACACTTGCAGAATTTGTGTGTTTCTTTTATTAATTCACACATATATACATTGACTATGTTTCAGTATATAGTAGGTAATTTAGGTAACATAAGCAATAAGCAGTGGTGATAATTCTAAATCTGGTCAGAAGAAAGTGAGCTTGCAACAGGCTGCCTAAACTATTAGGGCAAAATCATTTGATTGAGTAGTGAACTGTAGCCCACAAAAAGAAGTACCATGAAGTCTGCAAGAGCACATGTTTATGTTCTTTTCTGCTTTGCAGATGCTGAAATGGTGACTTCAAAAGAAAAAAAATCATCTTTGTTGATCAACTTTAAAAGATAATTGTTCTCATGGGCTTTTATTTACATCTTTTTGAGCTCTATAATCTGGTACTACATAAATTGATGTAGCTCTCATGTTTACATACAGTTTACCAAGAGAGTGCACTGGTGGCAAAAATTTCTACTTAATTTAACTGATAAAATTTAAATGTCTGAACAGACTTTCCTGGAACACAGCTAAGAACCACACCAATTAAACCAGCATTTTAAAAAAAAAAAAAAAAAAAAAAAAAAAAAAAAAAAAAAAAAAAAAAAAACCTTGCATTAAAATCTGACCTTTTGTTTGGCAGCTATGATACCACAGATAAACACATTTAACTTATAAGGCCTGTTTATTTGTGTCAGTGGTTAAATACTACAGATCATAATCACAGCACCAAAAAGTACATACCCACAAATATTTAAATAAGTTACAGCAATAAAGAGGAACACACAAAGGAAGCAAACTTGGAATATTGCTTACACACGTAACTTTATTTTAGCACAGAACACACACCATTGAAAGTGACAAACAAAATAACTCAAGACTTTGCATAATTTAATCACCAAAATTCATTAGCCACACACACAAAAAATATAAAGGAGAAATAGAAATTTTTGCTGAATGCATGTTTTGCCAAGCATTCACACTCTGAGAGATGTAAAACACAAGTACATTTCAACAAATGAGTACATCCCTCAAAACAAAACAAAACATCATTGATACACTATGATTCTGATAAGTTAATATGTTTCTATACAGTTTCCCATTCTTTTTTTTTTTTTTCTTTTTGTCTGCTTTTTCACCAAGCTACCGATCACACCGGTCTCAGCAACAACAAATTCTTAACAACAAAATAGTTAATTGTGATTTAGACTTTGTGCCAATCCACACCCAGCATTACGAAATGGGATGCATATAACTCCCTTTTCAAATGTCCAGTGCAAGCAAACAAAGGACACTTTTTCCAGTTGCTTAACAGGTGCCACAATTGTTCTGTATGGCAATTACTTGTGGTTAAGCAACATCTGAGATGGCTTCTTCTCTGTGGAGAAGTTCTTCAAGTATAAACACTTGGCCAATGGTAACTGCTTACGAAATTAATGTGTTCATTCAGTTCTTCTACTTGGTTGCAGCCTCAAGCTTCACACAAGTGGTGGTGAGTTTGGTAGTCTACGATTTTGTTCAGTGTCTTGTGAATTTCTGCAGGGTCGAACTGCATCTAAAAACAAACAACAAGCAACTAATTACATATAGTCACCATACTGTCTTAAGGAAACTTCCATTTTAAAAATTCTGACAAAGAAGGATGCAACTTTTTGATGTGTGTCATAATGTTCCTAATGGAAGCCATATGAATACATTTGAGAGGCTTGAAATTGTTACTAATGTAAAAAATATATCTGCATCAGTTATTACCCAAACAAAATATTTCTGCACCAAATACTTTTTAAAAGTATTTTTTGATCTGTTACTTTGTTTTCTGACTCTTTTTTTCTTAATTAGGGTTCTTTTTCTGCTGGCTCACACTTGTCTAATACTAGCTAAATTCGTCAATTCTTTCATTCTGACTATATAGTGTACACTTGCGACTGCCAAACACTAAATTATTCCAGATCATGTCTGTAGATAGGCGTCATCTATCCTGCTTCTACTGCACATTTAGCTTACATACACCTGTAGCTATGTAATTTTTATACTAGATTTGCATTTGAGAAAGATGGTTCTCACAGTCAGTTTTAATTTCTAAATATTTTCATCTTAAATTTATTTATTCAGAGTGGCCAACTTCATACTATTACATAGTCAACTGGAGCCTTCTGTTCCAACATCAGAGAGCAAACTTGTTCACAGTGTGAATGCCTCTATGGCCTCCTGAGTTGATAAGTTAGTAGGTAACATACTCAAGCATATACAATTGTGCTTCTAGTGGTTAATATCATTTGTAATTAAGTTTCCTAACATTCTACTACTCCACTGCCCTTTCTTTTTAAACATATCATCTTATAGTTACTTGTACTCTTAAAACAAGTAAAGATACCAACTGTATTATCTGAGACTGAAATATACAAATAAAAATATGAGGTTTCATGCCATATTCGTATTGAAGCTGTTGAGCAGTAGGTTGGCTGGACGAACCTCAGAGGAACTGAGGCAGTCGCCGGGAGAATGTGTCGCTGCTGATGCAAACTCCATGACTGACACAGTCAGCCCAAGGGCCGCAGCCCGCGTCCTGACTGCACCCTTCCCTTCACCCTCGGCAGTGAAGTCATGTCCAAGTACCACAGGTGCAATATTGACTGCAGGAGGGAAGGGCGCATCAGATCAACCTGGAGACAGCACCAACTCAGCTCCCCAAAGCACTGCACCGTTAGCTCTGTGGCACCAACCTGAATATCTGAGAACATTAAAAAATAGTTATACACTGGAAAAACCCCAAAAGCTGATAAAATAATTTTCAATGTCTCCAAAATTGCCATACAGCTGTACACAGCTAACAGACGCCTGACTCAGCATAAAAGTTTTCATGTGCTGCTTGTATTCTGCCAACTGAGAACTGTAATAACTCTTCTTGGATTTCATAAACCACACTCTTCTTAAGTCTGGAGGAAGACATCTGGCACACTTAAATCAGACAAATGAGGCAGCCCAGCTGCAGGTAACCATACTTTCAATGTAACAAAAAATAAAAACACCTATGGCCGCCCTTATTTTATTTTGTCGCTACCAGTTTCAATGCTTCAATGCGTCACCTTCCGGCTGGTTTGATGCGGTACATGTTGATATGATCCCCATGCATAACCCATCAGTTGCCAGCATTACTGGATACGCAGATAATTTGTCAGCACTCCAACCATCAACTGCAGCATATTTTTTCACACAACTGCACTTGATGGTTGGAGTGCTGACAAATTATCTGCGTATCCAGTAATGCTGGCAACTGATGATGCAATGAAGCGTTGAAACTGGTAGCAACAAAATAAAATAAGAATGGCTGTAGGTGTTTTATTTTTTGTCACAATGGTAAACAGCTGTCGTCCCATAGACCTCCTGCTAAAAGGATGGACATACAAAATACTTTCATTGGTCTGTAGTGTCATCTCAGCAGCTCCTGTACTCAATACACTACACAAGGAATCATTAAAATACCTCCAACCTTTTCATAATGATGTCAAAATATCTTCCAAATTCCCTACGTTAAGTGCATCAAAAGAATGTGTTCTAGAAATCATCATAAGAGAAAGACATTCAATAATGAAATGCATTTACAGGTGTCCTAAAATTCTTACACTGCAAACTGGTGGTCTCTCTGACCAAATAAAAATGAACACAGTGAGTAAGATTTATCTTCCAGCAAGTCCCCAAGTAAATGTCTGCAATGATAACATGTGCTAAAACAGAAGAAAATTCACACAGCTACGAGGGTAATCCCAAAAGTAAGGTCTCCTATTTTTTTTATAAGTACATAGACCTGTGTATTTCTACAATGGTTTACATCAGTTTACAGCTTGAACATTTAGCTATTTTTCAACATAATCACCATTTTTGTCGATGCATTTCTTACTTTTGGGATAACCCTCGTACTTCCAGAAAGAAATTTATAAGAAAAGCATAAACAAATAAGCAATGATTTTCATTAATAAATTGATTTCTGATGTTGCAAGTAACAAGAATACCAGCACTCGTGTCAGGCTGTGGCGGTATAAAAGTAGGTACAGGAGTTGCATGATGCCAAAGAAGATAAGAACGTTATTTAGTTTGCTATATAAAATGTTGCACTGAAAAAAAAATGGAGAGCGGTTCACTTATACTTTAAGTAAGCAATTTTATGTCACCCATCTCCATGTGTTGAGATGCCAATTCATTCTTCAAAAACATATTTTCTGTGTTTTTGTGGCCGCAGAGTTGAATTACTGCTGAGGTATGTGTTCTCAGGCAAACTTTCAGGTCCTCTTTTAAACAGAAGATACAAGTAAATTTTCAGTTTTCTCTTTCCTCTGCAAATCAGATAGAAAAAGATCCTCAAACGTACTAATTTTATATGCTCCCTTTCATTGCAGATTTTTGGGCTGCTTAGTAGCACTGAATAACGAAGAGTGTCCATCGATTATTTGATATAAGGACAAGTTTGGATAAAATGCCTCCCCCTTCATCTTTTTGTCTACCCTTGTCCTCACTTAAGGTGGATTTCTATATCCCTCTCTCCCTCTCTCTCTCTCTCTCTCTCTCATCCTGGGGTCTCAATATGCTGCCCTGGCTTTATATTCTTCTACAACATATCCCCTCCCCGAGAAAGTGACTATTATTTCTGAAAGCTACGAAGTGTCTAAGTTTTATGGCTGTCAGTAGAACTACACATTTCACCAGCCTAAATTAAGTATTGCCCAATATTTCAGTCGCAGAAATTATTACTTTTCTTGACTGAATTTTTCTTTAACATAAAATATTTTGAGCTAAAAAATGGCGAGGCCACTGCAGTTCATATCTTATGAGTATGATGGAAGATTATCTAAGTCACAACTGCTGGATGTGTGTGAAATTGTGTGCATGAATGTATTTGCCTTTGGCTTAGCTTAAAATTTTTTGCTTCTGGATGCAACTTGATGAATTTACTTCCTTTTTAGCATGTACTAACATGGCAGATATTTCTGGCATATCAGCATCTGACAACAAGTAAATTTTATGCACTCTGCTCCTTTACATCGTGTTTGAGAATCTACCTTTGGCACAAGAAATCCAGACACCTGATAAGTTCCTATTACTTTGAAACAACCCTTACAGTCCACCGAATATACTTCAGTAAATTGAGGTGAAATGTGTATGGCATAAAGATCCACACAGACATAACCTTGAAAACATTACCTGTAGAATAAAATCTTGTCAAAGTTGTAACAACGCTTAAGTCCAAATCCAAAAGCAGGGTCGTCAATGAAATTAAACATTTGGCGCTGGAAGCTCTTTTATTGAGAACACTGACATTCAGACAGACCTACTCAACTGGACAGTTAAAGATATCTATACAACCATTTAATATTCCAGAATATATAAACGAGAAACGAGGTGTGTCAAAAAAGAAAGAGAACTTTTGAAACAGTGAGCCAAACACACCAACCGTTAGTAAGTGAGCTACAGCCGCTAAAAGTAAGCATGTGCACAATCTGCTCATCTGATTAGTGACAATGAAAGAGCTTGAAGAACGTTGTCTGTTTTCTGCAAACTTGGTCTAACTATCATAGAGACACTGCAATTGTTTAGGCAGGCAGCATAGGGGGACGACTGGTTGAGCTGCACACGATGATAGGAGTGGTTTAGGCCTTTTCAACAAAGCAGAATGTCAGCCAGCGAACATCCCAAGTGTGGACGATCTTGCACAACAACACGATGATCAGTCGAGAGAGTCATGCTGTGATTCATGGAAATCGACATCTAACCGTTCGAGAAGTTGCTAACAAAGTGGGCATCAGCGAAGGCCTGAATTGTGGGAAAAACCAGACTTCGAAGTTGCATCATGACAACACGTCATTTGATGCACCACTCTTTGTCAACAGATATCTAGCACACATCACATTCCCATTGTCTCCCAGCCCCCATATTCTGTGGACATAGACCCAGAACACTTTTTCCCATTTCTCAAACTTAAATCCACATTTAAAGGATGTCATTAATGATTGGTGGAAGTTCTTTGTGAAATAAACACTGTGACAGCTCACTCATGCTTACATCTTCTTCAAAATCGTGTGTGGGGCCTAAAAACACACAGGTGGCAAAAGTGATCTTGTGGATATACTGCACAATCTTGGTCAATTTAGTGTATGAAATGACACTACAATTGTGTAAGAGCCAAAACGATAGCAATCAAAAATATTCACTACTACAATCACTACAGTGTTGTTCTCAAAATACACAACAAGAAGAAATGCAGATGAAAAACAGGTATTCATTGGATAAATATATTATACTAGAACTGACATGTGATTACAATTTCACGCAATTTGGGTGCATACATCCTGAGAAATCAGTACCCAGAACAACCACCTCTGGCCGTAATAATGGCCTTGATGCACCTGGGCATTGAGTCAAACAGAGCTCGGATGGCGTGTACAGGTACAGCTGCCAATGCAGCTTCAGCATAATACCACAGTTCGTCAAGAGTAGTGACTGGCGTATTGTGAGTTGCTCAGCCACCATTGACCAGACGTTTTCTGTTGGTGAGAGATCTGGAGAATGTGCTGGCCAGGGCAGCAGTCGAACATTTTCTGTATCCAGAAAGGCCCGTACAGGACCTGCAACATGCAGTCGTGCATTATCCTGCTGAAATGTAAGGTTTCACAGGGATCGAATGAAGGGTAGAGCCACAGGAGTAACACATCTGAAATGTAACGTCCACTGTTCAAAGTGCCATCAACGTGAACAAGAGGTGACCAATATGTGCAACCAATGCACCGCATACCATCACGCCGGGTGATATCCCAGTGTGGCAATGACGAATACACGCTTCCAATGTGCGTTCACCGCGATGTCGCCAAACATGGATGCGACCATCATGATGTTGTAAACAGAACCTAGATTCATCAGAAAAAATGACGTTATGCCATTTGTCACCCAGGTTCATCATTGAGTACACCATTGCAGGTGCTGGTCGCAATACGATAAACCGCAATCACGATAGGCTACAATCTGACCTTTATCGAAGTCAGAAACGCATTTCTCCTCCTTACACAAGGCATCACAACAACATTTCACCAGGCAACACCGGTCAACTGCTGTTTGTGTATGAGAAATCGGTTGGAAACTTTCCTCATGTCAGCACATTGTAGGTGTCGCCACCGGCGCCAACCTTGTGTGAATGGTCTGAAAAGCTAATCATTTGCGTATCACAGCATCTTCTTCCTGTCGGTTAAATTTCACGTCTGTAGCACGTCATCTTTGTGGTGTAGCAATTTTAATGGCCAGCAGTGTACATGCTACTAGAATCTCATTTGCTGTACACATGGGATATGGAGAACTCAAGCTACAACATTGTCATTATCTGATATTAAGAAGAATTAAGAACTTGTCTGCATGTGAGAAATGACATGCCTTGTTTCTATTGTTTGCATAAAGTTTAAATGTATTAAAATTTCATATACAAGAACTATCTTCGTCAACTGATAAAGCAGAAGTGATTCCACTCAAGTTCTGCACCTGAAACACATCAATGACCTTTCACTATCTGCCTCAACAGAATTTTGCAAGTATATAAGCTCAATATCACAACACATGAGATGATGACTTTGGTTATATGCAACACTCCATAATTTCTACAAATATCCAGCTGCTCCTTCATTTAAACAAAATCCTTCAATGTAATAAAACCATATTCTAAAATTTTAAGTGACAATACAATTGTCATCTAATTTTTTTACTGATGGACAAAAAGGAACACTGAATTTCTCAGACCATGCATAAAAATTAAGATGCACCAAATTCAAGCTATGTTGTGATTTCCAGTCCTGTATGATGCTACTTACCTGTGAGGTATTCATGAGATAACTTACAACACTACGAAAATAGTGCAGATCATAATCACAAAAAAGTGCTGTAACATGGAAAGGCACCCAAAACTACATACCCACAAATATTTAAATAAGTTACAGTGATAAAAATAAAGACACAAAAGAAAGAAACCTGGAATTACTGCTTACACACGTAACCTCATTTTTGCACAGAATACACACGCCCCACTGAGTGTGTGACATACAATAACTCAAGCTGTTGCATAATTTAATCGCCAAAATTCATTAGTCACACATACAGAAACTATAAAGGAGAAATAGAAACTGTTACTGCATTCATGCATATGTTACCAAGCATTCACACTCTGAAAGAGATAAAGCACAAGCTGACTTCATGGAATGAGTACATCACTCAAACAAAAGTAAACCATGTATTTTGTGCATGTATACACTATGATCCTGATGAGTTAAAATATTTCTATGCAGTTGCCCATTCTGCTTGTCTTTTTTTCTTTTTACCCAACTACCAATCACACCGGGCTCAATAGCAACAAAATGGGTAATTGTGTTTTAGACCCTGCACCAATCCACACCCAGCATTACGAAATGGCACACATAAAACTCCATTTCAAATGTCCAGCTCAATCAAACAAAGGACACTTTTTCCAGTTGCTTAACAGGTGCCGCAATTGTCCTGCATGGCAATTATTTGTGATTAAGAAACATCTGAGATGATTCCTTCTCTGTGAAGAATTTCTTGAGGATTAACACGACGGTAAGAACTAGTATGCCAACCATTTCCAAAACTGACCACCACATGACAAGTTTATTCAGATCTTCTGTTCACTTGCAACCTCGAGCTATGCGCAAAGGGTGATGAGTTTGGCAGTCTATAATTTTCTTCGGTGCTTGAAGAGTTTCTGCAAGGGGAGATTCCATGTAGAAACAAACATCAAACAACAGCTAAATATCACACAAAGTAAGTGTACTGTCTTAGGGAAACACTCATTTTAAAAATTCTGACAAGGAAGGATACAGGGAACAACTTCAACGTAGGTGTCATTACATTTATAAAGAATGCTATCTGAATACAATTAAGAAATTTGAAATTTTTTGTAATGTAAAAAAATATCTGTCAGTTATTAGATGAACAAAGTATCTTCACAACAAGGACTTCTTCAAACTATAATCTGATGGCTCACACTAGTCTTACACTAGCTTTATTTGCCAGTTCTTTCATTCTGGTTGTTTAGTGTAGACTTGTGACTACCATATAGCTGCAGGACTACTCACGAATCACGTCTGCAGGTGAGTATCATCTATCCCCCTTTCACTGCACATTTACCTTAGCTACACAATTAGTTAAGTAGTTTTTTAAACAGATGTTTGTCACAATTAATTTTGCATTGCAAATATTTTCAATCTTAAATTTATGACATAAAAGTGACCAAATTCATATTGCTACATAGACAACAGGAGCTTAAGTTCCAAAGCCAGAGTGCAGACTCTTTCATACTGAGGATGCCTCAACAGGCCTCTTCAGTTGATGATTTACTAGGAAGTGTACTCTGAGCACGTATGGTTGTTTGTAGTAGGCCTAGTTATGTGATTCATAATTTAGGTTCCAGCATATTTCTACTCCCCAGCCCCTTCTTTTTAAACATATCATCTTACAGCTAGCTGGTACAGTCAAAACCAGTTAAGATACAATTTTAAATATACAATTAGTAAACATACACTTAAAGACATGGTTATTAGTTACGACACAGTGTCTGCTAGTCCTGCTAAATACATTTTTTCTCCTCGTGTCAAAAGGATGCTTGAAAGTTTCATGCCAGATTCATATTGATGCCATGAAGCAGTATGTCGGCTGGACGGACCTCTGGCCAACAGAGGAAGTAACAGGGAGGAGCAAACCCCGTGACTTTCACAGTTGGCCCGAGGGCTGCAGTCCGCGTCCTGACCGTGCACTTCTCTTCGCACTTGTTAGCGGTGTCACGTCCGAGTACCACAGTTGGAATATTGTCTGCAAGAGGGAAGCGGTATATAAGAGTCAGTCATCAGATCAACCTGGGGACAGCACTAACTCAGCTCCCCAAAGCACTGCACTGTTAGGACTACGGCACCTAGTCGAATACCTGAAAACATTTCAAAATAATCGTACACTGGAAAAATATAGAACAATGAAAAAACTACGTACAAATATCAACAATGTAAGAAAAGATAGATTGCTACTCACTTTACAGAAGAAACATTAAGCTGCAGACAGGCGCAATTAAAAAACACTTGCACAAAGCTTTCGGCCAAAGTCTTCTCCAGCAAAAGAGAAACAATGGAACACACATCATTCACACACAGAAGCCAGCACAACTCTTACACACATGACTGCCAACTCTGGCAGCTCAGGCCAGAATCAATCACACAAAATAATTTTTAATGTATTCAACATTGTCATACAGTTGTAGATTGCTAACAGACACCATGCTCAGTGTAAAAATCTTCACGTCTCACACATATTTTGCCAATTGAGAACTAGAATAACTCTTCTTGGGTTTCATAAATCACACTCTTCACAAAACCTGGAGGAAGGTATCTGACACATTTAAATCACATAAATGAGGCACCCTAGCTAAGCACAATTTCAATGGCCCCTATACTCAATACACTACATGAGGTGTCTGCCCCAGGTAGCTGAGTGGTCAGCGCCACGGAATGTCATACCTAAAGGCCCGGGTTCGTTTCCCGGCCGGGTCGGAGATCTTCTCTTCTCGGGGTCTGCATTTTGTGTTGTCCTGATCATCATCCTTTCATCCCCATCGACACGCAAGTCACCGAAGTGGCGTCAACTCGAAAGACTTGCAACAGGAGAATGATCTACCCGGCAGGAGGCCCTAGTCACACGGCTTTTCCATTTTACTACATGAGGCATCATTATAACACCTCCAACATTTCCAAAATCATATCAAAACATCTTCCAAATTACCTACGCCAAGTGCATCAAAAGAATGTGTTCTAAAAAATCATCCTAACAGAAAGATGTTCGATAATGGCGTGCATATACCAGGTGTCCTGAAATTCTTACATCACAAACTGGTGCTCTCTTCAACACAATACAAATGAACAAAGTGAGTAAGATTTATCTCTCAGCAAGGAAATGTATGCAGTGTTAACTTGTGCTTAAAAAGAAGAAAAATTCACACAGTTACTTCCACAAACAAAACAGATAAGAAAAGCAAAGACAAATAAGCACCACTTATTAATAATAAACATGATTTTTGATGTTGCAAGTTACTCTAACAACACACCATCACTCATATCTCTTTCTTACCCAACTACCAATTATACCAGTCTCAGTAGCAACAAAATTCCTAAGAACAAAATGGTTAATTTTGATTTAGTGTGGTGCCAACACAGACCCACCATTACAAAATGCCAGTCACATAACTGCCTTTCACAAGCCGAGCTCAAGCAAACAAAAAACATAAAACATTTTTCCCAGTTGCTTAACAGGTGCCACAGTTGCCCTTTACGGCCATTACGTGTGGTGTAAACAACATCTGAGATCCAGAATGAGATTTTCACTCTGCAGCGGAGTGTGCGCTGATATGAAACTTCCTGGCAGATTAAAACTGTGTGCCGGACTGAGACTCAAACTCGGGACCTTTGCCTGGTGGTCTCTCCAACCCAATATAAATGAACAAAGTGAGTAAGATTTATCTTTCAGCAAAACTCCAAGGAAATGTCAGTGGTGTTAACGGGTGCTAAAAAAGAAGAAAAAAATCACAAAGTTTCTTCCAGAAAGAGATATTAGTAAGGAAAACAAAGACAAATAAGCAATGATTTTTATTAATATGTATTTTATGATGCTGCAAGTTACTCTAAGAATACATAATCACTCGCATAACAGCATGACAGTATAAACGTTGGTACAGGATTTCAATGACACCAAACGGCATAAGAATACTACTTATTTTGATATATAAAACATTTATATGAAAGAAACTGAGTCCTCCAGAGACTATAAGTCGTGTGTGTGTGTGTGTGTGTGTGTGTGTGTGTGTGTGTGTGTGTGGTCTATTTCTGATGAAGGCCTTTTTGGCTGAAAGCTTCTTTGCCGACAATCTTTTCGTTGTGCCTATCTGCGACTCAGTACCTCCGCTTATGGTGAGTAGCAACTAAGCTTTTCATTATATTGTCATTACAGAGATAGGAACAATTGATGTTACCTGTAACTCTGAAGATGAAGCAAAATCAACATGACATTCCACTGCTACCGTCTTCTTGCTATTACTTAGCTACATGTTAACACATAGAAATAGTGAACTGTGTCTGTAGGGGTGAAACCTGTAATAACTATTAACATTATACAACAGTGGTCATCAAACTTTTTTGCTTAAGAGCCAATATTGACACTGTTGGGCAGCATTCTGGCCACACACAGGAAAAGGAGGGGAAGAGGGGGTGGTGTAAAGTTGCAGCTCAAAGAGAAATTTTGTTTTCACCCATCCATTACTGATAGAAGCTTATCACTTCTACATTTTGAATCTTCATATTATAAGGTATCAAACCAAATCTTTTAAGGGAAAAAGAAAATACATTGGTACTACATGCATTTTTTTGAAGGCTCATATAGTGTGACCCATTCTTCCACACCTAAGCAGTTACAGTGGCCTGTGTCATCGCAACTCAAGAAACTAAGCACGAACTTTGCCAAACAAGAGAAAATAGCAGCACCAAAAGTGGCCAGCAGTACAAGAATAAGTCCCACAAATACGCATGAAATGTTGAAAGTAATTAATACTCTGAAACCAAAAATGATTGCAGAAATGGATGATGCACCAGTGTCACCAATAAAAAAATCTGCCTCACTACCTTTGAAACCACTGGTTCATATTGCCAATACATCATTTAGTGAAGGTGTTTTCCTATGGAGGCTGAAAATTTCTAAGGTTACACCACTATTCAAAAATGAATATGCTTGTAAGACAGAAAACTACAGACATATATCCCTCCTTCAATCTTTTTCAAAAATCATTGAAAAACTGAAGAAAATCAAACTCTCAAACTACCTTGACACCTTCACTCTTCTGAATCGTAACCAGCATGGCTCTCATACAGGTTAGAACATAGAAACAACTACACAGGCCTATACCGAAGAGATTGTTAGGAATTTAGCCAATATCAAAAGTGTGGTAGGATTCAACCTAGAGCTTTCCAAGGCCTTTGATACAGTAAACCACCAAAGTCACCTTGACAAACCAGAGTCAGTAGGGATCAGAGGAATTGAGAGGAAATAGTTTGAATACTATCTCCAAGACAGAACTCAGGTTGTGAAGCTCATCTCATCTCATCTCAAAAAGTCAAAAAGTAAAGTGTGTATCAGATGCTAAGTGAAAGCAGGCATTCCACAGAGTATTATTTTTGTCTATATTAATGACATTAAAAGCCTCAATAATTGGTCCAAAATTATGTTATTTGTAGATGATACAAGAGTAATTATAACTAATGACAGAAAATCCTTATCTACTATAGCTGTGAAAGTTGTGAAGTGTGTGCAACAGTGAAGGCTTTTTGTACAATCAGTGACTAGTGTAAATACTTTATGAAATAAACACTGTAGCAGCTCAATCATGTTCAAATCTTCCTCAAAATTGTGCATGGGATGGAAACAAAAAAACACAGCTGTCAAACTGATCTTGTTGATGTGCCCCAAAATCCAGTTTTGTATTTGAAATGATGTAACTGTGAATGAGCCAAAATGAGAAAAGTTAAAAATATTGACTGGTACTATCACTAATTTGTTGTTGTCAAAATATATTCTGCTAAAATGATGTTAACTGTGTACAATGTATATGGTACAATCCATATAGAAAATTTTCATTAACTGATATTAAGAAGAATAAAGATCTTGTCTGCATGTGAGAAATGAGATACATTGTTTCTATACTTTACATAAAGTTTAAATGCCTTGTACAGAATAAGGTCTCATACACAGGAATTTGTGGCACAACTTGACTATAAGAAGGGATCAGTTAATAGGACACATTCTGAGGCATCAAGGGATCACCAGTTTAGTATTGGTAGGAAGCGTGGAGGGTAAAAATCGTAGAGGGAGACCAAGAGATGAATACACTAAGCAGATTCAGAGGGATGTAGGTTGCAGTAGGTACTGGGAGATGAAGAGGCTTGCACAGGGTAGAGTAGCATGGAGAGCTGCATCAATCCAGTCTCTGGACCGAAGATCACAACAGCATCATACAAGAGCTATCTTCTTCAACCTGATGAAGCAGAAGTAATTCCAGTCACAAATTCTGCATCCAAAACACACCAAACTCCCTCTACTACCCGCCTGCAAATAATTTTGCAAGTATGTAAGCCCATTATCATATCAAATAAAAACATTTCCCTGGGTTCTGCAACAGTTTACCCCATAATTAATTTTTTATATTAGTAATCCCATGTTCCAGCAAGGATTGGCCAGTTTTTTTCAAATACCCAACTATTGTTTTGTTTTTTAAAAACTGACCAGTTATAAAGGCATATTCCAAAATTTTAATCATATAAGCTTTTTATTGATGGACCAACCCTGTAGACTGAATTTCTCAGGCTATACATAAAAATAAAGATGCACTGAACTTGAGTTCTCTTTCTCCCTTTAAGCTGTAGTTCAGACCACGATTTTGGTTGTGGTTTAACTATGTTGACATTCCCAGTCCTGTGCAGTTGTACTGTGAAGTAATCATGGGAGGTGTTTTAAACACATACAATGATTATGGAAACTTGAAAACCTATAAGACTATGAAAATAGTATCGATCATAATAACGGTATGTGTTGTTACATGCACAGGCACTTAAAACTACCAACCAACAAATTTTTGAATAAGTTACAGTGATAAAAAGAAACACACAAAAGAAGGAATTGGGAATTACAACTTACATGCATAGCTTCATTTTAGCACAGAACACACACTTTGCACTGAATGTGAAAAATAAAAGAACTCAACAAGTTAGATAATTTAATCTCCAAAATTTATTAGCCACACCCAGAGAAACAGTAAGGGAGAGATAAAAATTGTTACTGCATGCATGTTTTGCCAAGCATTCACATTCTGAGAGACATAAACCACAAGTCCACTTCATGGAATGAGTACAACTCTCAAAACAAAACAAACCATTTATTTTGAACATGTGTGCACAACAGTTTTCATAAGTTAACATATTTCTCTGCAGGGCTCAGTAGTAGCATTATTCTGACAACAAATTGGTTGATTTTGATTTAGTCTCTGTGGCAATCCAGAGCCAGCTTTACAAAATGGCAGAGACATAATTCCCTTCCACACGCCAAGCTCAAGCAAACAAAGGACACTTTTTCCAGGTGCTTAGCGGATCCGATAATCGTCCTGTATAACCATTACTTGTGGCTAAGCAATATCTGATATGGTCTCTTCTCTGAAGAAGTTATTCAGGATAAACACTTGGCCAATAGTAACTGCCAGTATAGCAGTTGTTTACAAAACTGACCACCACATGATGTGTTCATTCAGGTATTCTGCTCGGCTGCGCAAGCAGTGGTGAGTTTGGCAGTATATAATTCTGTTCACTGCTTTTTGCTTTGTGAATTTCTACACAGGAAGATGCCATCTACAGGGGGAGTCATGAGTTTTTCCCCTGGTAGCTGGAGGTAATTCCTTGGGTTATTTGGAACAAAAAATGTAAGTACAGTAATGCAAACAGATCCATAATTAAGGAGCTACAACAGAGTTCCGAAACACACCACGATGTATGAAGCACTACTCTTGTGTTCATAGGACACACAATCAGTCTTAGTGCAGTGAGCGGTACATTTGCATAACAACCATGCTGTTGATACTGCAGTCACTGTTTACTGTTATTGTTAAGTGTACCAGGTGTACTGGTATGAAATGAGCGTTTTTTTGTGAAAATGAAACACTAATTTTGAATTGAAAAATAAAAACATTTTGTTCAAAGTACTGACCATTGCTTTCTATACATTTTGACCACCTTTCTGGCAATTTGTGGACACCACGCCAATATAAATGTTCCTCTTTTGAAGCAAACCAATCAGACACCCAATTTTCGACTTCTTCGTAGGAATGGAAGTGTTCCTCAACCAATGTATGTCCCATTGATGAAAACAAGTGGTAGTCGGAAGGGGGTAAGTCTGGTGAATACGGCGGGTGGGGTAGCAGCTCCCAGCCAAGTGTTTTTATTGTATCCTGAACCAGTTTTGCTTTGTGTGCAGGTGCATTGTCGTGTAAAACAATTACTTTGCCATGTCTCCTGGCCCATTCTGGTCTTTTTTCGACCAATGCATAGTTCAAATTGATCATTTGTTGTCTAGGGCGATTAGTAATCACAGTTTCACTGGGTTTTAGAAGCTCATGATACAGCACACCTTTCTGATCCCACCAAACACAGAGCACAGTCTTCTTGCGAATCGATCTTATTTTTCAGACGATGTTGATGGTTGTCCCGGATTAACCCATGATTTTTCCCATTTAGGATTCTTAAAATAAATCCATTTTTCATCGCCAGTAACAATTTGAAGCAAAATCGATTTTCTTTCATGTCTTTGAAGCAAAATTTGACAAATGGTTTATCGGTTTTCCATCTGTCTTTCATTCAATTCATGTGGCACCCATTTTCCACACTTTTGGATCTTTCCCATAGCTTTCAAATGGTCAGAAATGGTTTGTTCTGCAACATTTAGCATTGCTGCCATTTGCTTCTGACTCAAAGTATCATCTTCATCCAATACTGCTTGCAATGCGGCGTCTTCGAACTTTTTTAGTGGTCTTCCACGTTCTTCAATTCTTACATCAAAATCATTATTTCTGAACCGTTGAAACCATCTTTTGCATGTTGCTTCTGATAGAGCGTGATCACCATATGCCTCGACAAGCATTCGATGAGACTCTGCAGCACTTTTTTTCAAATAAAAAAAATTCATGCTTTCCACAAATCATCACTTTCTGGTACAAAATTCGACATTCTTAACACAATGAAATCATATGATGTTGTTTGTTCCATGACTTGATGTATACTAAATATCTATGACAGATGTCATACCAACCAAACAAAAAAAATTAAGGCTCGCTCACAACAAATGTTCCCTATCGACACATTTGTATCTTAATGCTCATTTCATACCGGTACACCAGGTACAGTACACTTAGTGATGCCGTACACATTTTCATCACAGAAGTATGGAGAGATGGTGTACATTTTGGGCTTTTGTGATGGTACTGCCAAAGCTGCTGTTGCTACATATCACCATCGATATCCTAATTGTAGGATTACGAGTGGCAAAACATTTAGTGGACAATATTGAACTGGTACTCTTCCCAGTATTCATATTCACTCTGAAAGGCGTAGTGATGTTCACGAAGAGGAAAACATTCTTAATCCAGTGGAGCGCAGTCCTCGTCCGAGTACAAGACGCTTAGCTACCCAACTGAACATTCCACAATCTAAGCTATGTACGATTCTTCGTGAGAATGGACTGTATCCTTTTCATATGCAGATAGTTCACTATTTAGAGCCACATGATTGTGCCAACCGTTTGCACTATTGTATCTGGTTAAATGGAAATCGCTTCATAATGTTCAGTGATGAGGCAACCTTTACAAGAGATGGCATCGACAACATGCATAACGTGCATGTCTGGGCAGACGAAAATCCCCACGCCATGGTAGTATCTCAGCTTGATCGCAGATTCAGTGACAATGTCTGGCGCGGTATTGTGTTTGACCAGTTACTGGGGCCGTTTATTCTCTCCGTCAGATGTACGGTAACTTTTTACAAGAAGACTTACCAAAGTGTTATAACCTTTAATCACTATTAAATTGTGTGGATATACAAAAGTAGAAACACTAGCGGGTTACATGCTATTAACTCCGTATCTGTCATTCGACTGCCGTGCTGTGACATGCGGCCGGCGCCGTTCATAGCCAGGTGGCGCTCCCGCGCTCGGCCGAGCTGCGGAGCGCCTCTATCGCCGTGTTCGTGTACTGACGTAGCGGCGCTTTTAAATCTCGTGGCACTGTCACAACACAAAGCTTCTTGAAGATATTCCTCTGGAAACGAGACGCCACATGTACGTCCAACATGATGGGGCACCTGCACACTTCCACCATGTGTTAACACCTTATCTTAATCAACAATTCCCACATCGATGGATAGGTCACGGGGGCCCTATCAACTGGCTTGCCAGATCCCCAGATTTAACACCCCTAGATTACTACATCTGGGGGTGGGTGAAAGACATGGTGGAAACACAAGAAGAATTGTGATTCTTGAAGTTTTCCCAGTGTATTGAATGTGTGATGAGATTTCGGGATTGCAGCTGGATCATGTTGACTTTTTGCCACGATATTTCGGGTGGCAATCGTCCAGCCGTCTTCAGGTGAGTGTCCATCGATGGAGACTGCAAGTTCCCGGAGTCAACTTTATAGCAAAAAATTGGCGCGAAAATGCATGCACATCGGCCTCCGTCACAGGAGCATCCTCTATCGAAATCCGTGCCCTCTGGAGCTACTGCTCTATCTGTGGCACAGAGTCGCATGTGTAAAGGTGAAAACTACATGTCCGCCCTCTGTCGGAATGCGCACCCGCGTCATTAAAAACAGACGTCAGATGTTGCCAGACGTGTCATTATGAATAAACTGTCTTCTCTCAGAGGAAATTAGAGAGATCACTGGGTTCCAAGCCTAGTCCAGTTGAAAACCGCCATCACGATTTAGAAGATTTTGTGCTAGGCATGTCTCCACAGATTCTTTAATTACTGAATCCCAGAAAGTTTTCGCTGGGGCCAAGATTTTTGTGGCAGAAAAATCCATAGTGTGTCCTGTGGTAATACAGCGCTCAGCTACAGAATCTAATTTCCTCGGAGAGAAGACAGTTTATTCATAATGACACGTCTGGCGACATCTGACGTCTGTTTCTAGAGACGCGGGCGCACATTCCGACAGAGGAAGGACATGTAGTTTTCACCTTTACGCATGCGCCTGCCTGTCACAGATAGAAGTTCTGTGACGGACGCCAATGCGCATGCGTTTTCGCGCCAATTTTTTGCTACAAAGTTGGCTCCGGGAACTTGCAGTCTCCAGTGATGGACACTCACCTGAAGATGGCTGGACAATCGCCAACCGAAACATCGTGGCAAGAAGTCGACATGATCTGGCTGCAATCCCAAAATCTCATCAAACACAAGAAGAATTGATACAATGCATTTTCGATGCTGGACCATCAATAAGGAACGAGCATGTGAAATTACGGAATGCTACTCGCGCGGTTGACTCTAGTGCGAATCTTTGCCTTCAAATGCAGGGAGAAAATTTTGAACACTTGCTTTAAATCCACTCTGAATGCAAGAGATAGATACAAAATTGTTTAAATTAATTATTTAATAGTGAAATACTACAATAAAAGTTTTTCCGCCATTTCCCTGAGTTTTTCAATTACTGTAGCTTCTTAATTATGGATCTGATCCCATTACTTTATTTACATTTTTTGTTCCAAATAACCTAAGGAATACTCTCCAGAAGCCGCGGAAAACCTTGCGACTCACCCTGTATACACAAACACAAAGAAACAGCTGGTAACTACACAGAGTAAGCATACTGCCTTAGAGAAACATTCATTTTAAAAATTTTAACAAACAACAATACAGAGAACAACTTCTTGGTATATATCCTTATGTTCCTAAAGGATGCTATTTGAGAGATATAAAATTTTTACTGATATGAATGAAATATCTGCATCAGAAGTTAAATGACATAGTATTTCCTCAACAAAGTCCCCCCCCTCCCCCCCCCCAAGGTCTGTTATGAAGCCTTCTCTAGCATTGTCTTTATTCTTCTTTAGGGTTCCTTTTTCTGGTGGCTAACACTTGTCTCACAATATTACTTCAATTTATCAGTTCTTTCATTCTGGCCATTTTGTGTACAGTTGTGACTGCCAGATAACTAGGGTACTGCTCACACATCATGTCTGCATGTGGGTGTCACCTATCCTGCTTCTACTGCACATTTGGCTTATTTACACCAGTAGTTAAATAATTTTACTAGTTCCCCATATCAAAAGGACGTTTCTCACAATCAGTTCTGCATTGCGAATATTTTTTCAATCTTAAATTTATGACTCAAGCTTAACTTCATAAAATTACATAGTCAACTTGAGCTTTCAGTTCCAACGCAGCGTGTAGACATGTTCACACTGTGAATTCCTCTACTGACCTCTTCAGTTCACAAGCTACTTAGTAACATACTCAAGTACATATGTTTATAGAAGTTAAATATCATTTGTAAGTTAGCTTCCTAGCATTTTACTACCCCCCTGCACTATTTTTAAACACATATCTAATAATTACTTGGTACTTGTTAAAACCAGTAATATCTGAGACAAAAACACATAATTAAAAATGTGGTTACTAGTTACAACAAGAATATGCTAGTACAACAAAATATATTTTTCCTCTTCATGCCAAAAGGAAGCGTAGAACTTTCATTGCAGATTCATACTGAAGCTGCGGAACAGTAGATTGGCCAGACGGTCATCAGTCCAAGTGCCACAGTTGCGGGGAAGAGTGAATCGCTTGTAATGCAAACCCCGTAGCAGTGTCAGTTGGGCCGAGGGCCGCGGCTCGTATCCTGATTATGCACTTCCATTCTGACCTAGACAGAAGCGTTGCTTCCAAGTACTGCAGGCTCAGTGCTAACTGTAGGAAAGAAGGCACATATAAGGAAATTAATCATCAAATCAACATGGAGACAGCATAAATTTGGCTCACCAAGGTATTGCTACGTTAGGATTACAGCAACCAGCTGAACATTTCAAAATACCAGGTGTACCGGTACAAAATGAGCGTTTGTATTTATTTATTTATTTATTCTTTTTTTTGTGAAAATAAAACGCTAATTTTGAATTGAAAAGTAAAAACATTTTATTCAAAGTACTGACCATTGCTTTCTATACATTTTGACCACCTTTCTGGCAATTTGTGGACACCACGCCAATATAAATGTTCCTCTTTTGAAGCAAACCAATCAGACACCCAATTTTCGACTTCTTCGTAGGAATCGAAGTGTTCCTCAGCCAATGCGTGTCCCATTGATGAAAACAAGTGGTAGTCGGAAGGGGCAAAGTCTGGCGAATACGGTGGGTGGGGTAGCAGCTCCCAGCCAAGTGTTTTGATTGTATCCTGAACCAGTTTTGCTTTGTGTGCAGGTGCATTGTCGTGTAAAAAAATTACTTCGCCATGTCTTCTGGCCCATTCTGGTCTTTTTTCGATCAATGCATAGTTCAAATTGATCATTTGTTGTCTGTAGCGATTAGTATTCACAGTTTCACCGGGTTTTAGAAGCTCATGATACACCACAACTTTCTGATCCCACCAAACACAGAGCATTGTCTTCTTGCCGAATCGATCTGGTTTTTCTGACGATGTTGATGATTGTCCCAGATTAACCCATGATTTTTCCCATTTAGGATTCTTAAAATAAATCCATTTTTCATCACCAGTAACAATTTGATGCATAATTGATTTTCTTTCATGTCTTTGAAGCAAAATTTGACAAATGGTTTTTCAGTTTTCCATCTGTCTTTCATTCAATTCATGTGGCACCCATTTTCCACACTTTTGGATCTATTCCATAGCTTTCAAACGGTCAGAAATTGATTGTTGTGCAACATTTAGCATTGCTGCCATTTGCTTCTGACTCAAAGTATCATCTTCATCCAATACTGCTTGCAATGCGGCATCTTCGAACTTTTTTGGTGGTCTTCCACGTTCTTCATTTCTTACATCAAAATCATTATTTCTGAACCGTTGAAACCATCTTTTGCATGTTGCTTCTGATAGAGCACGATCACCATATGCCTCGACAAGCATTTGGTGCGACTCTGCAGCACTTTGTTTCAAATGAAAACAAAAATTAACGCTTTCTGCAAGTCATCACTTTCTGGTACAAAATTCAACATTGTTAACACGATGAAAATATATGATGTTGTTTGTTCCATGACTTGATGTATACTAAATATCTTTGACAGATGTCATACCAACCAAACAAAAAAAATTAAGGCTTGTTCACAACAATTGTTCCCTATCAACACATTTGTATCTTAACACTCATTTCATACCGGTGCATCTGGTAATCATATGTGAGGAAAACCTAAAATCACACAAAATTACTTTATATGTCTCCAACATTGCTATACTAGCATACATTTTGACAACACCTGGTTCAGTGTAAATGTCTTCACATGCTGCACGTATCTTGCCAAACACAAACTAGAATAAGTCTTCTTGGGTTTCATAAAGTACACTCTTCGTAAGACCTGGAGAAAGACATCTGCCACATTTAAGTGAAACAAATGAGGCATTCTAGCTGCAGGTAACCATAGTATCAATGGTATGCAGTGTCATTTCAACAGCTCCTATACTCACTACACTACCTGAGGCATCATTACAATACCTCCAACCTTTTCATAATCATATCAAAACACCTTCCAAATTCCCTACATTATGAGCATCAAAAGAATGTCTTCCAAAAATCGTCATATGAGAAATAAGTTTGATAATGACGTGCACTTACCAGGCGTAATGAAATTCTTAATCCAATATAAATGAACAAAGCAGTAAGATTTATGCCGCAGCAAGTCCCTAACCATGAAGAAATGCCTGTGGCGTTAACATGTGCTAAAAAAGTAAAAACTTACAGAGTTACCTCGAGAAACAGAAACTGATAAGAAAAGTAAAGACAAATAAGCAATAATTTTTAGTAAAGTGATTTCTGATGTTGCAGGTTGCTCTAAGAATAGGCCATCACTCGCAAGGAGGCTAGATGATACACACGCAGGTACAGGAGTTAAACGAGACCCAAAAATACGCAAATCTATTTTGATATGCAAAAGTTTTTACAAACAAAATGAGAGCAGTTCAATTTTACGATGCCTACCCCCAATTATGCAAATAATGAGAAATTTGTCTCCTATCCTCTGATTAAGAGTACTGATATTTGTTGGGATGCCAATTCGTTTTTCAAGAGATTTTCCTCTGTGTTCTCCAGAAAACACAGAGATTGTACATGCTCACAGGAAAATTCATAACTTCTTCATTTGTGCAGAACATACAAATAAGTTTCATTTCTCTCCTTCCTCTGCAAATCAAACAACAGAAAGAGATTCTCAGATGCTCTAATTCTATAGGCTCTCTTCCACTGCAGATTTTCAAGCCACTTCGCACCACTGAGTAACCAATAGTCTGCACAGATAAATGTGCTATAAGAGCTAGTTGGATAAAATGCCTCCCACTTAATCTTTATCTGCCCTTGTCCTCACTAAAGGTGTCTCTGTCACTTTCTTATCATGGGGTCTCAGTGACCTGTCCTTTCTTTTCATCCTTCTACAACCTATCCCTTCTCCAAGCAAGGGACTATTGTTTCTGAAGGCTATGGAGTGTCTCACTTTTATGTCTATCAGCATAACTACGCATTTCACCAGCTGCGTGTAAGTATTGCCCATTTCACTCCCATAACTTATCACTTTTCTTGACTGTGTTTTCCTTTCTTTCAAAACATATTTTGAGCTACGAAATAGCATGGCCAGAACTATCAGAATCGTGAGTAAACATGTAAGTTACAAGTGCCGCATCTGTGTAAAAGGTATGTGTATGTATTTGTCTTTTGACTTTGCTCATCATTTTCTGATTCTGGAAACAGCATGACAAATTTACTTCCTTTTTAGCATGTACAACACTGCAGATATTTCTAGCAAATTGGCAACTGATAAAACATCAGGTTTCAGATTCTATCTGTTGTGCAAAAATTTCAGTACACCTGAAAAATACATATACTATCAAACACTCTTCTAGGCCACTGAATTCATTTCAGTAAATTGAGGTACAATGCATATGTCATATCATATATCATATTTATTCAGTTGCACATCGACACAACTTAAAATCGTTATCTGCATCACATCATAACCACACGAGTCCAAATCTGAAAGCAGGGTCATCAGTGAAATATGACACTTAATACTGAAAGCTAATTTATTAAGAATACTAAGATACAGCCAAAACAGAAAAACTGAAGTGGGCAGAGAGTACAATTACTTATACAAACACTGACTATTCTGGAATGTATATATGAGATTTGTCCACAAAGAAACTGAACTTTTAAAATAGCAGAGGAGACGCACTGGATCACACGTAATAGCATATATAGACAATAAACTGTCATTTGCCATGTTTTGCTCTGTCTGTCAGTAAATGGGATATAGCTGCTGAGATGTGCACGTGCACGAGCTGCTCATTGAATTAGTGACAGTGAAAGAGCTGAAAGAACAATGTATGTGTGTGTGTTTTACATCTTATGAAAAAAACTGAGGATGTACTTTATTTACAGAATTTCGGACAACATTCTTAGGTTCACATGAATAAAGCGTGCCAGAGAATATTCTTCGCCTCTGATGTTCTCAGCTTCAGAAGAGAGTGGGGAAACTTGCTCAACACAAAGAACAGTCTCTGAATTAGTATGAAACAAGAATGTGTCTTAGCTGCTCATGAGTGAGTACTCCGGCTTTGACATACCAAAATTAAGGATTTTTTAGCATTAATTCTATGCATAGTCGAGGGACATGAAAGGGAAGCAGTGGTTGGGAAGGGTGTGAGACAGGGTAGTAGTCTCTCCCCGATGTTATTCAATCTGTGTATTGAGCAAGCAGTGAAGGAAACAAAAGAAAAATTCAGACTAGGTATTAAAATCCATGGAGAAGAAATAAAAACTTTGAAGTTCGCCGATGACATTGTAATTCTGTCAGAGACAGCAAAGGACTTGGAAGAGCAGTTGAACGGAATGGATAGTGTCTTGAAAGGAGGATATAAGATGAACATCAACAAAAGCAAAACGAGGATAATGGAATGTAGTTGAATTAAAGCGGGTGATGCTGAGGGAATTAGATTAGGAAATGAGACACTTAAAGTAGTAAAGGAGTATTGCTATTTGGGGAGCAAAATAACTGATGATGGTCGAAGTAGAGAGGATATAAAATGTAGACTGGCAATGGCAAGGAAAGCGTTTCTGAACAAGAGAAATTTGTTAACATCGAGTATAGATTTAAGTGTCAGGAAGTCATTTCTGAAAGTATTTGTATGGAGTGTAGCCATGGATGGAAGTGAAACATGGACGATAAATAGTTTGGACAAGAAGAGAATAGAAGCTTTCGAAATGTGGTGCTAGAGAAGAATGCTGAAGATTAGATGGGTAGATCACATAACTAATGAGGAGGTATTGAATAGAATTGGGGAGAAGAGGAGTTTGTGGCACAACTTGACTAGAAGAAGGGGTCGGTTGGTAGGACATGTTCTGAGGCATCAAGGGATCACCAATTTAGTATTGGAGGGCAGTGTGGAGGGTAAAAATCGTAGAGGGAGACCAAGAGATGAATACACTAAGCAGATTCAGAAGGATGTAGGTTGCAGTAGGTACTGGGAGATGAAGAAGCTTGCACAGGATAGAGTAGCATGGAGAGCTGCATCAAACCAGTCTCACGACTGAAGACCACAACAACAACAACAACAACAACAACGTACTGTAATGCAAAATGCATGTGTACTTTTTTTTTGTTTAATAGGCTGTATCATACACACTGCATTAACTGTGTACATATGTACTCTACATACTAAATGCATATGTATTACATATCCTTTTGTTTATTAGGCTTCACTTCACACATTCCTACTGTAAATGCCTCTGTAATAATAATAGTCTCATAGTGCTCAGAGCCATTTGAACCATTTGAATAATAATAGCAGAGATTCATGTTATTATAAATATATGCAGTTTATATTGGTAAATAAAAGTATACAGTTCGGTTATCTGGTTTTCTTTTTTTTCTTTTTTGTTTTATTATTATTATTATTATTATTATTATTATTATCATCATTATTATTATCATTCAAATAGGAAAGTGCATATGTGACATTAGAATGGTATTTCATGAGGTAACAACAGTCTACTGTCAAGAACTGGTGGGTGGTCAGTAAATACAGCATTTTTCTGTTTCTTAAAGGACGCCTAACAAACCTTTCATTGTAACCATAAAATATTTTGTATTTTTCATATACAAACAGATGAAGTGTGGAGGACAAACAATTTTTCCTATACCTTTTTGAGGTTGTAAACACATTTAAAAGCCATGATATAAATTAAACGTTAATTCCTTCAGCCCAAACCAGCACATTAGCATTCACTTCAGCATTCTACTAACAGTTATCATATTTGTACAATTCATTGTGTTACATGACCTAACTGCCCACTGATAATTTTGTCCCAGACTGGGGAAACCAAATGTATCCAGAAGAATTTAATAAAGCATGCATCCATATAAAACAGTAATAAAGAAGAAAACAGAATCTTGCATTGTACCACTGAATGATGAGTAAAATCAGGTAATTGTCAAAAGCTTTTTTTTCCATTTTGGGAAACATTGAGTAAAAGGACCCATGTTGCACATACAGAGGTCCCCTTTTTCCTCCTCCTTGGTCACAATTGTTCTCATTTTATAATCTTTCTCGTATATACTTAGTTTAATGAAATGAAAATAAAATTGTCAAAGTGAAATTCCATCTGCTACACTGTTCATTATGACCATATAGTGACAGACATTTATAAAAGCAGTTCTCTTCTTAAAATGTGCCATCACTACAAAGTATTTGCAAACTGTTATCCAAACAGTAATCTTTTGTGATGTTGGGCAGTGTGTGTTAAGAAACATAAATCAACCCAATCCCAGAAATGTGTGGATAAAATTTCCTTCAAACATAGAGGAAGGTTCCATAATTTGCCAGCATTTTTGATTCTTCTGAAAACTGTGAAGGATGTCATGCAGAAAAAAACTATAGGAATCATTCATATGCCTTTAACCTCTGAACATGATGCATTGTTCACACGGCATGCCACTGCCATCTGCTTCTTGTTATTACTTCGCAATATGTTATTATCATGAAATATAAAACTAAATCTGTATATGTGAAAAATGTAACAACTATTAACTTTATATAAGCTTGTAATTTGATGGAAGTTTTTATGTAACATTATGCTTCCCTCTCTTGTTTGAAATACCAAATTATAGAGCATTTTACTATTATCACTACATCATCACAACACCTGACTTCTTGGCGATCCCCTCCCAACTCTTTCTTTTTGTCAGTCACTGTTTGTAGATGACAATGGAAAAATTACTTCAAAACAAGGGTTCCTTTCTGCCATAAAAACTGAATGCCTACCATGAACTACATAAGTAACTTAATTCTGCACACGACTATAACATATTCCACAAACAAACCACTAAAACATTGGTATCAAACAAAGAAGACATGTGGATGGATATCAGAAAATGAAATATGACTTGTTATTTTCTATCAGTCTGATATTAATCTGCACTATTTTGGTACTTTCCGCATAAAAAAATGTGCCAAACTGACACTGATGCAAATCATGTTACAAAAATTAATGTAACAAAACAAATCATGCCATTGTGTTGGCAGAATTTCACTAAACCTCAACACACTTTTCTCGTTAACTGTCCTGTGAAGGCTGTTTTGTACGAATAATGATTGGTGGAAATACATAGTGAAACAAACACTGTGGTATGGTTCTTAGGTTTCTCCCAGCATGTTTCTTACTTGAACAGTCCACGGGTGTACTGCCAGTCCATAGTACTGCCAGTCCATAGCGTCCAAAGGGGAAAATTTTTAGGCCATCAGACATGTCGCCATATTGTCAGGTGCGCTGACCAACTGAGTTCCTGAGGGTGGTCGGCTGTCATCACTTTCATAATTCTGTGGATTTCATAAAATGTCTCGACAACTTCAAGCTGAAAGCCTCAGATATCCTGGTGAGATTTGACGTTGTTTCATTATTCACCAGGATGCCTCTTCGAGAGTCAGACAAGCTTACTGCACAGAAATTTGATAAGAAGATGACCGACCTTTCCTGGCACGTTCTGAGCTCCAAGTATTTTCTCTTTAATGAAGAATACTATGAACAAACAGTAGGAGTCGCAATGGGGAGCCCACTCTTGCCTGTGGTTGCAAATTTCTATACGGAGTACTTCGAGGAGGAAGCTTTGGCAGCGTCCATATGGAAACCTACTTGTTTTCTCCGTTATGTGGATGACACGTTCGTGATCTGGCCCCATGGAAGGGACAATCTCCTAGACTTCCTTACACACCTGAATTCCATACATCCAAACATCAAATTCACTATGGAAACCGAAGCAGAAGAAGGATTACTATTCCTGGACATCATGGTCAAAAGAAGAGCGGATGGCAGCCTGAGCCACGGGGTATACAGGAAGAAAACACACACTGATCTGTATTTGCATGCAGATAGCTGCCACCACCCTTCGCAGAGGAATGGGGTGCTAAAAACACTAGTGCACAGGGCACGCACCATCTCTGACGTAGAGAGTCTGCCCCATGAGCTGGAACACCTCAAAACTGTATTCCAGAAAAACGGGTACTCAGAATGGCAGATCAGATGCGCTCTCTGCCCCAGGAAGAGATAGCCACTGCCCATATACCATATACTGGCGCAATATTGGGGAAAATAGGACGAATATTGAGGAAACACCAAATAGGAACTATCTTTTGCCCACCCAATAAAACACGAGCATGTGTCAATGACGATCTCGGTTTGCGGAAGGCCAGCATATACCAGATTCCATGATAGTGTGGGAAGACTTACATTGGACAGACAGAATACATCATCGAAGATCATCGCCGAGAACATCAGAGGCACACTCGACTTAGGTACCCCAACAAGTCAGTGGTCGCAGAGCACTGTTAGTCCAAAAATCACAAAATGGACTACCAACATACCAGGGTCTTGGCACAGACATCTAAATAGTGGGGCAGGGTCATGAGAGAGGCTATCGAAATTTGTACCAGGGATGGACTCATCAAGTGAGATTACGGATACAACCTCAGCAAGGCATGGGAACCAGCATTAAGTCTAATTAAAAAGATGCTCAGCAAAGAAAACAAATGGGTGACCAGGGCAGATGAGACAATTACACCGACGCCACCACAGATGCCGATGCAAGTGTCTCAGTGACTGCCGACACGCAGGCATGGACCGCGGAGAGAACGCCTTGCAGGGGGAGGGGATTTAAGACGGCCGCCCACCCTCAGGAGCTCAGTTCATCAGCAGACTTGACAATGACGACATGTCTGATTGCTGAAATATTGTGCCCATTGGACACTATGGATTGGCAGTACACCCATGGATTATTCGAGCAACACTGTGGTAGTTCACTCATGCTCACATCTTCCTTAAAATTGTGCAGGGGGCCGAAAATTGTTTGAAATGCTGTTAGAATTGTGGATGAGCCAAAATGAGAGAAGTTGAAAATAATTGCTGGTACCATCATTACCACGTTGTTCTCAAAATACATGCTGCTAGAAAGTCATTCATTGTATACAAGGCATATGGTAGAATCCAATCATTAACTGATATAAAGAAGAATAAAGATCTGGTCTCCATTTGAGAAATGAGATACTGTTCTTCTATACCTTACACAAAGTTTAAATGCATTGTGCAAAATAAGGTTTGAGATACAGGAGCTACCCTCTTCAACTGCAAGAGGCAGAAGTAATTGCACTCCCAAGTTCTGCATTCAAAACACATCATTGTCTCAGCCCGGAAGTTTTTACTGAAGACATCAATGTCCATTCACCATCTGGCTGCAGAGAATTTTGCAAATATATAAGCTCATCATCACATCACATAAAAAAATTTCTTTGGGTTTTGCAACAGTTTATCCCATAATTTAATTTATGTTAATAAGTAATGCCATGTCAGTGTGTGTATTGGCCACTTTTTACAAACACCCAAAGGTTTTTTCATTTAAACAAAATTCTCCATGATTATAAAACCATAATCTAAAATTTCAAGTGACAACATTTAACATTTAAGTTTTCACTGACGGACCAACCCTTAAGAACTGAATTTCTCAGTCTATACACAAAAATTAAGATGCAATAAACTTGAGTTCTCTTTCTCTCTTTACATTGTAGTTCAGAACAAAATTCTGGTTGCCGATTACCTATGTTGATATTCCTAGTCCTGTGCAGTAATTATGGGAGATGTTTTAAACAGAATAACCTACAATACTATAAAAATAGTACAGATTGTAATTACAGTATTTGCTGTAACATGTAAAGGCACACCCACAAGTATTTAAATAAGTCACGAACAAAAAGGTGACACACAATTTAAGAAAGTATGACTTACTGCTTACACACATTTCATATTAGCACAGAACAAATACTTCCCACTGAATGTGAGAAAGAAATAAAACTCAAGTTGTTGCATACTTTAACAACCAAAATTTGTTAGCCACGCATGGAGAAAAAAAAAAGGAGAAACAGAAATTGTTACTGCATGCATGTTTTGCCAAAGTACAAGTCCACTTCCGAAATGAGCACAAGACTCAAAACAAAACAAACCAAGAATTTTGTACCAGTGTGCACAATTTTCATAAGTTAACGTATTTCTCCACAGTTTTCTTCCCCCTATTACCAATCACACAGGGCTCAGTGGCAACAAAATCCCAACAACAAATTGTCTGATTTTGACTTAGTCTCTGCATCAGTCCAAAACCAGTATTACAAAATGGCAGGCTCACCATTTCCTTTAACACACCCACCTCAAGCAAAAAAAAAGGACAGTTTTCCAGATGCCACAGTCGTCCTGTTTGGACATTACTTGTGGTTAAGCAACAGCTGAGATCCTTTCCTCTCTGTGAAGAAGTTCTTCAGTATCACCACTTGGCCAATGGCAACAACCAGAATGGCAACTGTTTACACCACATGATGTGTTCGTTCAGATCCTCTGCTCGCTTGTGGCTTTAAGCTTAGCGCAATCAGTGGCGAGTTTCATAGTCTATAATTTTGCTCATGGCTTAGCTTTGTGAATTTCAGCAAAAGAAGACTCCATCCAGAAACAAACTACAGAAAACAACTGATAACTATACAGAGCAAGCACACTGTCTTAAGGAAAGAATCATTTTACAAATTCTGACAATAAATGATGCAGCTTGGCATGTGTCATTACGTTCCTAAAGGATGCCATCTGGATGCATGTGAGAGACTTGAAATTTCTACCAATTAAAAGAAAAAAATCTGCATCAGTTGGTAAATGAACAAGGTATTTCGAAGACAAAGATTTTTTCAAAGTATTTTCTGATCTGTTATATGCCTTCTCTCTGTTTGTCTTTATTCTTCATTAAGGTTCCTTTTCTGCTGGCTCACATTCATCTAATACTAGCTCCGATTATCAGTTCTTTCATTCTAGCCATTTAGTGTACAGTTGTGACTGCCAGATACTATTTGTAGATTGTGTCTGAAGGTGGGTGTCACCTAACCCGCTTCTAGTGCACATTTAGCTTATCTACACCAGCAGTTAAGTAATTTTTTTATTAGTTCTCCATTTCAGAAAATTGTTTCTCACGGTCAATTTTACATTGTGAGTATCTTATTCTAGCTTAAATTTATGACTTAAGAGTGACCAACTTCATACTATTACATACTCAACTGGAGCCTTCAGCTCTGACATCAGCATAAATACTTGTTCACACTGTAACTCCTATACAGACCTCTTCAGTTGACAAGCTATTTAGTAACCTACTCAAGTACATATAAGTGTTTAAAGTAGTTAAACATCTTTCATAATTAAGTATCCTAGTGTTTTACCATCCCCTTGCACTTTCTTTTTAAACATATCATCTTACAATTACTTGGTACTTATTAAAACTAATAAAGATACATTTGTAATATCTGAGACAGGAATGTATAATTAAAAACATGGTTATTATCTTAGAAGAAGAAAAGGGAGATTCCATGGTGACTCACATTACATTTTGAAATCAGTGTTTTATTATGTTGACTTGTTATCAATCTATAAACCCATATTTTCTTTTGTAAGTCATAATTATAAATTGCATTATTCAGGCAAAGATCTTGAAGTGTTATTTAAGCAGGGAGGGGCATTTAAATTAAAGAACAAGAACGTAATTTATGTTGTGACTCATGTTACAAATTTGGGACGTCCTATTCCTAATGTGCATTTTAGGTCAACAGTGCCCTCAACCTAATACGAGTATGGATCTGGTTTTTATCACAGAAAATGCATATTAGGTTGGCATTCAAATGACAGAGTTACAGATTTCTAAAAACATTTATATCATGTGAAATACTGTAATATATTGAAAAAGGCACGTGACTCATGTTACTTGCTATTTCTTGCTGGAAAAACTTTTTTCCTGCAAGCAGAGAAATGAAAATATGATGTTATGTGCCAGATAAGGTAAACTTAACATTAACATTTCACTTTTCAAACACTATCAAAAATATTAAGAGCATGATCATCTGGGAAAATGAACTGTAAATTCAGTTAAAAGTCAGAGAACTGAAAATATCCTCTTGCAATGACATCAAGCAGATTAATTTTCTTTATAATTTCATCACATTTTACAGGCCTTTTCCAATAGTGCCCAGCACACTCCATTGCACTCATCAAGTAAGAATTTCCAAAAACTGCATGTACTTCTCCAGCTTTGAAGTTACTGTCATATCCAACTTTTGTACCAGTCTCCAATTTTCACGCTTTCTATAGTTTCTTCAGTATGTTGACCTGCAGTGGCAAAATTCTTTGGAGACAGCAGATGTTTGTAATACTCCTTTCTTGTAGTGAAAGCAGTGAGTGCTTTTTATGTCTGGTACTGATGGTGCTGAATAAAATACGAGGGTCACTACAAAAGAAATGCACACTATATTTGTAAAAATACAGTTTTCATTCTGCATGTGTGAAAGTTTTACAGTGTGAAGATACATCCTTCCCACTTGTTTTCAAACTTAAGTTCAACCTGTTCCCGTGAGTGGCGCTGTCACAGCAGGTCTTCAAGATGGCTGCTACACTTGACGTTCGTCAGAAGCAACGTGCTGTCACAGAATTCGTGTGCTGTGAAAATAAGACAGTGCGAAACATCCACATGAGGTTGAAAAAGCTGTACGAAGATGCTGCTGTCGACCGCAGTACAGTTAGTCAGTGAGCAGGTTACGTGATGAAAGCGGGCACGGCAATATTGAGGATTGTCCTCGCAGTGGCAGGCCTCGTACTGCACACACTCCGAACAACATGTAGAGAGTTAACGAATTGGTGACTGCTGACAGACGCATCACAGTGGATGAATTGTCATGCTACATTGGGATAGGCGAAGGAAGTGTTTGCAGAATACTGAAAGTGTTGGCGTAAAAAAAGGTTTCTGCTAGGTGGGTTCCCAGGATGTTAACAGTGGCTCACAAAGAAACAAGAAAAGCGGTATGCAGCAAACGTTTGGAACAGTAGGAGAATGGTGGAGATGAATTTCTTGGAAGAATTGTGACAGGTGATGAAACATGGCTCCATCATTTTTCACCAGACGAAGAGGCAATCAATGGAGTGGCATGCAAATACAGCCAAGAAAAAAAAATTCAAAACCACATCTTCTGCCGGAAAAGTTATGGCTACAGTGTTTTTTGATTCCGAATGACTCTTGCTTGTGGACATCATGCCAAGTGGAACCACCATAAATTCTGATGCATACATGACGACACTGAGAAACTTCAAGCTCGACTGAGTCGTGTTCGACCACATTGGCAAAAGCAGGATGTTTTGCTGTTGCACGACAATGCCCGGCCACATGTCAGTCAAAAAACCATGGAAGCTATCACAAAACTCGGATGAACAACACTGAAACACCCGCCTTGCAGTCCTGACCTGCCTCCACGTGACTATCATCTCTTTGGGAAACTGAAGGACTCTCTTCGTGGAACAAGGTTTGAAGATGATGACTCCCTTGTGCACGCTGCCAAACAGTGGCTCCAACAGGTTGGTCCAGAATTTTACCGTGCGGGTATAGAGGCGTTGGTTTCAAGATGGTAAGGCATTTGAGAGGAATGGAAATTATGTGGAGAAATGAAAATATTGTTCCTAAAGGATGTATCTAAACAATGTAAAACTTTCAAACATGTAGAATAAAAGATGGATTAAAACAAAAAAAGTGTGTATTTCTTTTGGAGTGACCCTCGTATTTGAGTCAGATTAAGTTTCACACTGATTCCTTGAATTTCATCAATAGACACGTGAAAAACCTGCATAGTTGTAGTACTTGTAGCTACCTGAGCGAAAGTTGATGTATCACCTACTATGAATTTTCACTTTTTTACCGCGTTCCCCACTAGCCATTCCGTAACTGCACAATTCCATTTGTGGCTCCTTTACCGTGCGTGGGATGTAGCAAAATAAGTTCCAATAAATTTCCATATTATGAAATGATTGAAATTGAGGTACAGCAGCAGTAATATATTTGTTTTGAAATTGTGAGACAGGTCCATCCGACTAGATTGAAAATACTTTCACATTTTCAGGTATAGCTGACTGCACCTTGCTAATCTAAGCAACTGCAGCACTTGAGCCATGGCTTTATCCAGAGCACTATGTGACTTTTACGGCGACGAACTTGCTTTACTAGGTTGCTGATCTTGCATCTTATGTTGTCTATGTTTTCTAACTCTCTCCCTATTTTCAGCTCTTCTTTCTTCTAACAACAGTACTTGCTTATGTTGACTCAACTGTAGAAACTTTTGTTTCTGCTTCTTCTGGATTTTTTGAGCTTCTTCCAGATACTTATTCTTAAATTCTTCATATTTTTCTTCACTCTTTCACTTTTCCCTCCTCCTACTCTGTCTTTCTGCTGCTGCTAAGGGCATCCTCTTCTTCTAACCTTAAAATAATACAACTGTGACTCAGATTACGTGACTCATGTTACACATTTAATTTTCTGTTTTTACAATATTGGTTGAAATTAGGAAATTTTTATTAGTGATTAAGATGTGAATCACTAAAGAAGATAAAATTATCTCTAATGTTTCTCTTGGTATAAAAACGTACATGAAAGTGACTCATGTTACATGAAAGTTCATGCTGTTGTATTATATTTTTACCCCAACCTATAATTACCTAGGCTACTTCAGTTTTATACTCTTTTTACTTTACATCAGGGTATGTAACAGTAATATAAATAATGATATGCTAATTCTTACCTGCCAATTAGTTTAAATTAAGGTCCAAAACCTCCAATAATTCACACTCTCTTCAGATGAAAAACATATGGCATTATAAAAATGGCTACAAATTATGGAGGGAAAGCAATAATGGGTCACAAACCACTGTTGCCATACAGTAAAAAGTCCAGTCTTTTCAAAATATATATAAAAAGTACCAAATTTTAAACTTTTAAATATCATAAGTGTGTCCTACTTTACATGGAATATCTCAAAAAGCTTCTTAGCCAAGATCTATGAGTCAGTCTTCTGACACCCTAGTAGGCATGGCGTGCAATCATATGGATGCAATGTTGTGCCAATTTGTGTACATTGCAATTTTTATTTTCACTTTTGGTGTGCCAGCACATCATTCATGACATCTTTTGTGAATCTGGAGATTTACTGGACAGATTTTGTGTGCATCTGGCACAAGATGTTTATAATAACCTGCATGAAGATCTGATGATAGCAAACATAGTTTACTGAAACCAGTCATCCACGATACAGTGTTTTATTGTGATCTTGGCTAAGAAGTTTTTCTTCTCCTACAAAAATAAAAACAGATTGCCCCTTCATACTCAATACGAGTAAACTAATGCACGGTTATCTGCTAGTGCCGCAAAATACATTTTTCCTCTTCATGCCAAAGGAAGCTTAGAACTTTCATGCCCAATTCATACTGAAGCTGCGGAGCAATAGGTCAGCCAGATGGTCATCGGTCAAAACGCCACAGTTATGGGGAAAGTGAATTGCTGCTAATGCAAACCCCTTAGCTTTGTCAGTCGGACCAATGTCCGCGGCTCGTTTTCCAATCACGCACTTCCACTCTGGCCTTGCCAGATGAGGCACATCTGATTACTGCAGGCCCAATATTGACTGTAGGAAAGAAGGCATATATCAGGCAGTTAATCATCAAATTGACATGGAGAGGAGACAGTGAAGATTTGGTTCACCAAAGTATTGCTCCGTTAGGATTACAGCAACCAGCTAACAGTTCTGTTGCTGCAGAAAAACGTTCAATAAGAGCTAATTTAAAGACCAAGAGCTAAAGCTGAACCGGAAGTCCTTATCGGGGCTAATTAAAAGCCGGAAGTTAGTTTTCTGTAATTATTGGTTATCAGTGCCGTAATCTCCATAAGAATAACATTGCTGGAAATGAGTTTTCCAGCAACAAACAGACAAGTAAAATAATAGACGGAGAAAAATTCTAAGTCCAACAATGCTTGCAGCCGGTCATCGTAAACTTCATTGCACAATATTTCACCTTTTCGGCTGGACAACTGCCAGCCATCTTCAGGTGAGCCAAACAAGGACTGACGAAGATGGACTCCGCTCCATCTTATATAGTGCGCTGATAGTACTGCCACGCATGTGCTGCAGTCACAGAGACAGAGGGGCCACACCGCCCAGCGACACTGCCCTCGCTGGTGGAACTGCAATACTCAGCTGCCGTCGGTATTGTCACTGGCTGCAGCTATCGAAGTCTTCTGGCGTCTTTGTCTCGAGCAAATTTCAGAGATGACGGGATTCCATGCGTTATTCAATTGGTAACCACTGTCATGGTTCATTAGATTTCCCGCAATGCATATTTCAACATATTCTTTGATAATGGAGACCCAAAAAGTTGTTGCTGTGGCCAAAATCGAAGTTTTGTCATACTCCACCGAATGCCCATTAGAAATACAATGTTCCGCAACTGCAGACTTACTGGGTTGCAGCAGGTAAGTGCAACACTGATTTTCTGTACAACGCTCTTCCACTGTATGCATTGTCTGTCCCATATAGGCCATACCACATTGACACGGTATTTTGTAAATTGCCGCCTTCCGCAGTAACAAATCGTCCTTCAGCGATCCCAGCAAATCCGAAATCTTGGAAGGCGGACGAAAAACCACTATCACATAAAAATTATTAAGAATCCTCGCTATCTTGAAGGAGATATTTCCAACGGAGGGAAGAAAAGCTAGGGACTTGGCTGGTGCATTCTCCTCTTTATCCACTTCCCAGTTCCTGGCTCTAGTTGAGAAGGCCCTGTTACTTTGCTGGGTCAAGTACCCATTGCCTCTGAACACCGTCCTCAAATGTGCAAGTTTCTTAGGCAGTCAAAATATCATGCAATGAAGTTTACGAGGACTGGCTGCAAGTCCGAAATCTTTTTGAACAGTTGATTCCCTGGGAAAATTTCAAATTTTACAACCAGCTAACATTTAAAAATAATGATATGCACAGAAAGCCTTAAGTCATACAAAATAATTTTTAATGTCTCCAACGTAGCTATACTAGTGTACATTGCTGACAGATACCTGGTTCAGTGAAATGTCTTCACAAGCTGTACATATCTTGCCAATCAAAAATTAGAATAACTCTTCTTGGGTTTAATAAACCACACTCTTTGTAAGTCCCGAAGGAAGACATCTGGCACATTTAAGTGAGACAAATGAGGCAGTCTAGCTGCAGGTAACCATACTGGTCTACAGAGTCATCTCAGCAGCTCTTATACTCACAACATTACCTGAGGCATGATTACAATACCTCCAACTTTTTCATAACCATATCAAATCATCTTCCAAATATCACAAATTAAATGTATCAAAAGAATATGTTCCAAAAATTTTCATAACAGGAAGAAGTCTGATAATGATATGCATTTACCTAGTGTACTGAAAATTCTTCCTCCACTAACTGGTGGGCTCTTCAACCCAATATAAATGAAAAAAGCGAACCTGCAGTCACTAGGAAATTCCTGCAGTGTTAACACATGCTAAAAAAGAGTAAAATCATACAGTTACTCCCAGAAAAAGTAACTAATTAAAAAAGTAAAGAAAGATAGGTAACAACTTTTATCAATAAATGTGATCCCTGATGTTTTGTGTTTCTCAAAAAGTGCACCATCACTTGCGTCAAGGCTAGGCAGTACAAAAGTGGGTACTCGACTTAAATGCAACCCGCAAATATGAAAATATTGTTTACTTTTATATGTAAAATGTTTTCTGCAAACAAATAGAGAGTGTACATAATCAATTGACAATTCATACAGTAAAACAGGTGCTTAAATACAAGCATTGTTTTAACACCTGTTGTACTGTATTTTGTCAGTCAATTGTGTGTAACAATCTTCGCTGTGGCTGCCCTGTTTTAAAATTATCTGTAAATGGAGGGAGGTCCAGCCATATGAATGCCTACCTCCAGTGAGCATATAAGAAATTTATGTCACCGGTCATTCAAGACTGCTGATATTTATGAAAGATGTTAATTGTTTCTTCAAAATTTTTCCTCTTTGTTTTCCAGAAAAGATTGAGATTTTCAAAGGATTTTAGTGGCTGCCAAGTTTTATGTCTGCTGAGATACATGCTCACACAGCAATCCACAAGTTCCTCATTTACAAAAAAAATGCAAGGAAATTTTTATTTTTCTCTTTACTCTGAAAATCAAGCAACAGAAAGAGATCTGCAGATGTCATAAATCTATAGGCTCCTTCCACTGTAGGTTTTCACATATATTGCATTTGTTCACTTGCACACAACCTTAAAAAGTATTACCTGTAACAGAAAATATAGTCACCGTCTTAACCACACTCGACTCCAAATCCGAAAGCAAGGTCATCAATGAAATACAACACTTTGTACTGAAAGTTCATTTATGAAAAATACCAACGCACAGCTGGAACAGAACAACTCAACCAAACAGAGGATACAGATATTTATACAAATTTTGAATATTCCAGAGCCAGCCGCTGTGCCCGAGCAGTTCTAGGCACTTCAGTCCAGAATCGTGCTGCTGCTACGGCCGCAGGTTCGAATCCTGCCTCGGGCATGGATGTGTGTGATGTCCTTAGGTTAGTTAGGTTTAAGTAGTTCTAAGTCTAGGGGACTGATGACGTCAGATGTTAAGTCCCATAGTGCTTAGAGCCATTTGAACCATTTGAATATTCCATAGTATTTGCACTAGGTTTGCGTGCATATGTGTGTGTGTGTGTGTGTGTGTGTGTGTGTGTGTGTGCGTGTGTGAGAGAGAGAGAGAGAGAGAGAGAGAGAGAGAGAGAGAGAGAGAGAGAGTAGGGCTGTATGAGTGGCTTAAGCATTTTCAACAGAGCAGAATGTTGGCCAGCAATGATCCCAAACCTGGGCAACCTTCCATGTCAACATCACATGCCCATTGTGTCCTATCCACAGTATTGTATGGACCTAGCCCCTGCACTTCTTCCTGTTTCCCAAACTTAAAGCCATACTGAAAGCACATGGTTTCCAAACCAAAACCGTGACTGAGGAGAGTGTGACAAGAGACATGCACCTCATCCCAGAAAATGCATCTCAGGAAGCTTTCCAAAGCCGGAAGAGACAGTGGGAACACTACATAGCCAGTAGAGGATACTATTTTGAGAGGAACAGTGCTTAAAATGTCGTACAATTAGCAATAAAGGTGTTATAGCAAGTTCTCAGTTTATTTTTGTACACACTACACACCGCACACATTACAAACATAAGAAATTGTGTGAATTTTCCAGAATAAATAAATACTAAATACAGGTAGTGGGGTCTGACCCACTACATTAGCCAAGGGCGCTAATGCGCTGCTTCCTGGACTCGGAAAGGCACACCGGCCCCGGATCGAATCCGCCTAGCAGATTAACGACGAGGGCCAGTGTGCCAGCCAGCCTGGATGTGGTTATTAGGCAGTTTTCCACATCCCACTAGGTGAATACTGGGCTGGTTCCCATGTCCCGTCTCAGCTTCACAATTCGCAGACATTTGAAAACGTTCCCACTATTTCATGGCTTACACTAGACGCAGACAGCTGGGATACACTAATTCCATACCGGGCAGTACGGGGCGGCAACAGGAAGGGCATGGCGAGAGGAAGGGCATCTGGCCACCTTCTGCCACTAACATCGCCAAATCCGTAGCTACAATGCTGATCCCCTGTTGAAGTGGGACAAAGGCCCAAAGAAAATGATGAAGAAATGACAGGCAGTGGGGTCTGAACTGGTGACCAGTATAATGCCAACTAGTGATGCTAACCACTGCACTGTACTTTTTACTGCATATCACATGGAATTAGTGTAACTAGTTTTACTCCTTGCATAATTTAACCCCTTACTGCGTAATGTACCAGGTATGGCACATACCACTTGTCTCTTTGTCAATCTCATATCTGAGAATATATTTCCAAACTGCATGTTGGGGCAGATATGGCACACAGTCAAGAGCAGCTGTGCAAGTAGTGTATGCCATCTGTTGGGAGAGTAAGGAATTACGTGTTATGAATCTTTGCTTTGTGTTGCTAGCTGTTTACATCCAAGTTTGGTCACACAAACAGTTGCAATCAGGTACAGTAAACAATTGATTTGAGTATATTATTTGCAGAGGAAAAAGGACATCTGTGGACACTTATAAAGAGGTAAGTTTATATATTTGTTCATCAGAATACATATAATACTGAAAAATAGGTATGTGACAGATATGGCACAACATGCAGTCCGGTCCAATCGAGTACGTGGTTGCATTTTACCTAAGGAGGCAGCAATGGAGATGAATGGTTGAGGCAGCATGGAGGACAAGATAGCAACAATAGATGGCGTGCAACGGTCAGTAGTCTCCTGGTTTGATAATAAGTAGTCAACACTTTGTCAACACGTTGGAAGCAAACCAGAAGGCGAGATCAAGAGGCTTTTCAGGGAGGAAAAAGAATATAAAATGGTACCTTGTCCACACTCTGTGATTATCTACAATGACTACATGGGGGGTGTCGATCTATTAGATTCTATGCTAGGATATTATAGAATTCAAATCAGATCAAAGAAATGGTACTTGAAGATATTCTTTCATCTAGTTGACTTGGCTTGTGTGAACAGCTGGCTGTTATGGAGAAGAAGAAATACGGACTACATACCCTTGTTGATTTCAAGGTTGCAGTTGCAGAGGCCCTCTGTAAAATTGGGAAATCCTTATCCAAGAAACGTGGTAGGCCAACCAATCAAATACAAAAACAGCTTGACTGCAAGAAGAAGAGAGGCCCTACGGCAGATCTTCCACAGCATCAGGTGCGACTGGATGTGATACATCACATGCCTATCTGGCTGGAAAACCGTGGTCGTTGCAGGTATCCAGAATGCAAGGGAAAATCCTATATAGTGTGTATGAAGTGCAGTACAACATTGTGCTTGCATAAGGAGAGAAATTGCTTCATCAAGTTTCATAATGAATAGAGAAAAATGGAAACAGAATGTGTGTTATTTTCTCAAAATGTGTGTACTGTAATGAATAGAAAGTGTAATTGTTTTACATAAATACATTTCTGCTAGTTCATGTACGTATCTTACTGTGTATTTTCCACATTGTGCATCATCAATCCCAAAACTGGTATCACATGGTATTAGTCGTTACTGCATGCTGTCCCATATATGGCCCAAACCCTTAATTCTAAAATAACCACCCCTACATAAGATTTAGAATATTTTAAGCATTTTTTATGAAATCAGAACATCGAACATAACATGTAACATTTTTTTCAGAAAAATAAAAAAAAACATGCAGTAAGGGGTTAAAATCATTTTGAAACACTAAAAAGAACATGACGATTGAAAGGTCGATTCTTGAAAGTTTGTTAATAGACTTTCTTGGGATGGTTTCTATCCATCTTCACAAGTCGTCAGTTCCTTCAGTATCTCTGTGTCACTCTCAAACGGATTATACAAAGCTGTGACCATTCATGCTGACCTTCCCTGCAAACATTCAATATCCCCTGTTAGTCCCATCTGGTCCACAGCTCGTAATCTTGCTGTAGAGTTCTCGTTCCCACGCACGGAGTCCCGGGTTCGATTTCCGGCAGGGCCAGGTATTTTTCCTGCCACGAGATGACTGGGTGTTGTTGTGTTGTCTTCATCATCATCATTCATCCCCACTACAGTCGGAGGATGGCAATGGCAAACCACCTCCACCAGGGCCTCGCCTAGTACATCAGTGTGGGTCTCCCGCATCGTCCCCTACGCTCCCCAGAGTATGGAACCTCATCTCAGTCCCATCTGGTAAAGGTCCCAAATACTTGAGAAATATTCTAGGATGGTTCAGACAAGTGATTTGTAAAGAATCTCGTTTGTAGATTGATTACACTTCCCCAGTATTCTACCAGTAAACCGAAGTCCACAACCTGCTTTACCCATAACTGAACCTATGTGATCATTCCTTTTCATATCCCTACAAAGGGTTACACCTAGGTGTTTGTATGAGTTGGCCGATTCCAACAGTGACTCATTGAGACTACTATTTTTTTTTAGTTTTCTGAAGTGCATTTCTGAACATTTAGAGCCCCACGTAGAAATCTTATCGAGAGCTGATTAAATATTTACGCAGCTACTTTAAGACAGTACTTCATTTGAGTCATGTGCAAAAAGCCCGATTTTACTATTAATATTGCCTGCAAGATCATTAATAGACAACATGAACAGCAAGGGTCCCAACACACTTCCCTGGGGCACACTCGAAGTTACTTCTACATCTCTCGACGACTCTCCTTCCAAGATAATATGCTGTGTGCTCCCTACCAAAAAGTCCCCAATCCAGTCACAAATTTCACTTGATACCCCTTTTGATCATACTTTTGACAATATGCGCAGGTCAGGTACAGAGTCAAACGCTTTTCAGAAATAAAGAAATACTTCCTCTACCTAGCTGCCTTGATCCAAAGGTTTCAGTGTGTCATGTGAGAAAAGTGCGAGTTGTGTTTCACATGATCAATGTTTTCGAAATCAGTACTGGAAGGCACTGAGGAGGTCATTCCGTTCAAGATAACTCATTATGTTTGAGCTCAAAATATGTTCTAAATTTCTACAATAAATCGATGCCGAGGATATTGGATGGTAGTTTTGTGGTTCAGTTCTGCTACTCTTCTTGTATACAGGTGTGACCTACAGGTGTCTTTTTCCAAGAACCGTTTTTTGTTCTGGGGATCTACGACAGATTATAGCTAGAAGGGCTGACTCAGCCGCAAATTCAGTATATAATCTGACACTGATTCCATCGAGACCTGGAGCTTTCTTCAATTTTAACGATTTCAACAGTTTCTCAACACCACTGACACAAATACTTATTACATTCATCTTTTCTCTGGTACAAGAATTAAACTGAGGCAAATCTCCTGAGCTTTCCTTTGAAAAGTAACATTTGAAAACTGAGTTAAGCATTTCAGGTTTTGCTTTGGTAACTTCTTTTCAGTTCCTGCTAATTCGCTAGGTGCTGCACACCAACTTTGGTGCTACTGACAGCCTTTGCATATGATCAGAATTTCTTCGGATTTTGTGAAATGTCATTTGACAATATTCTGCTACAGTAGTCATAGAAAGCATCACGCATTGCTTTCTTGACATCCAAACGCGTTTCATTCAAAATCTATCTGTCGACAACACTACGCTTTGTTTTACACCTATTATGCAGTAATCCCTGTTTCTTCAGAAGTTCCTTTACAGTGACTGTATATCATGAAGGTTCCCTCGCATTATGAACTGTTCTATAAGGTACACGTCTTTCCAATGCGTGGTCAACTAACTTGAGCCGGCGTTTCTCTAGATGATCTTGACCTGTGACGAAACTCTCGTAACTTAACAAAAAATTTCAAAATATATCACAATAAAAATGCGTACTGATACAATCAACAAGAACAACGCAGAAGCGATGACAACAGTAAAATATGTGAATCCAAAATGTCAAGTCGGAACACGAATCTGGCACACACAGTCTCACACAAAGGAAAATTCCGAATTCGGCTTTTACACACAAATAAATGTGCGAACAGCACAGATTTTTTACTTAGCTGACTCTGTGACTCTGGCGTGCCGAGGGTGCACACCATACTGTCATTTGTCTTAGATGAAATCACGAAAATGTGCAGCACTAACAAAGTGCGCCTCTTCCACTATTAGCAGCTAACAATGGTAACATATTGAGACCTGTTACCTTACGTGCGTTTCATGCAACATTCTTAAAGTGACAGTACTATTTCAATCAGCGAAACTAAAACCGGAATACATAAGCCACCACCCAGCGGCCAAAAGGGTGAAGCTGCGATTTAGACATACGGTTTATTCGCCGGGAGGAAAAGCAATCGTTATTTATCGTCGCCTATCCGCGCATGAGCAGTAGTTGTTTTGCGCGCGTGCGCGGAAACCAGCAGTTCAAACGGGTTTTCCACTTGATATTATCTTATAGAAAATAGGTTAAGGAAAGGCAAACCTACGTTTCTAGCATTTGTAGACTTAGAGAAAGCTTTTGACAACGTTGACTGGAATACTCTCTTTCAAATTCTGAAGGTGGCAGGGGTAAAATACAGGGAACGAAAGGCTATTTACAATTTGTACAGAAACCAGATGGCAGAGTCGAGGGACATGAAAGGGAAGCAGTAGTTGGGAAGGGAGTGAGACAGGGTTCCCCGATGTTATTCAATCTGTATATTGAGCAAGCAGTGAAGGAAACAAAAGAAAAATTCAGACTAGGTATTAAAATCCATGGAGAAGAAATAAAAACTTTGACGTTCGCCGTTGACATTGTAATTCTGTCAGAGACTGCAAAGAACCTGGAAGAGCAGCCGAACGGAATGGACAGTGTCTTGAAAGGAGGATATAAGATAAACATCAACAAAAGCAAAACGATGATAATGGAATGTAGTTTAATTAAATCGGGTGATGCTGCGGGAATTAGACTAGGAAATTAGACGTTTAAAGAAGTAAAGGGGTTTTGCTATTTTGGGAGCAAAATAACTGATGATTGTCGAAGTAGAGAGGATATAAAATGTAGACTGGCAATGGCAAGGAAAGCGTTTCTGAACAAGATAAATTTGTTAAGATCGAGTATAGATTTAAGCGTCAGTAAGTCGTTTCTGAAAGTACTTGTATGTAGTGTAGCCTTGTATGGAAGTGAAGCATGGATGATAAACAGTTTAGACAAGAAGAGAATAGAAGTTTTCGAAATGTGGTGCTACAGAAGAATGCCGATGATTAGATGGGTAGATCACATAACTAATGAGGAGGTATTGAATAGAATTGGAGAGAAGAGGAGTTTGCGGCACAACTTGACTAGACGAAGGGATCGGTTGGTAGGACATGTTCTGAGGCATCAAGGAATCGCCAATTTGGTATTAGAGGGAACCGTGGGGGGTAAAAATCGTAGAGGGAGACCAAGAGATGAATACACTAAACAGATTCAGAAGGATGTAGGTTGCAGTAGGTACTGGGAGATGAAGAAGCTTGCACAGGATAGAGTAGCATGGAGAGCTGCATCAAACCAGTCTCTGGACTGAAGACCACAACAACAACAACAACATTGTTTTCAAGCGTGGCCACGAGACGAGAAATGTAAATCCACAAAAATGGTTCAAATGGCTCTGAGCACTATGGGACTCAACTGCTGTGGTCATAAGTCCCCTAGAGCTTATAACTACTTAAACCTAACTAACCTAAGGACATCACACACATCCACGCCCGAGGCAGGATTCCAACCTGCGACCGTAGCGGTCGTGCGGTTCCAGACTGTAGCGCCTTTAACCGCTCGGCCACTACGGCCGGCGTAAATCCACATGTATACTCTTCAAACCACCGCGAGGTGCATCGCATATGGGGTTTCGAGGTCTCTTTGGCTATTGTGTGAGATATTTCGCACATTATTCAATGAGTAATTTTTTATAAATGCGGTACTAAAATAAAAATCTCTCTTTCTTATCGCCTTTGAGAAAATCTGTATTCCTGATTCTAGCTTCTTACTGTAGAAATAGAATGAAACACACACTGCCAGGAAAGGTGTCTATTTGATCATCTAAATACACTGTACCATAATAAGGTACGTCCATAAATGTTTAATTTTGAGTTTATATGTTTTTCGTAAATTAGCACATGACTTTACTCTCGATATGTGTACGTATCACCTTAATTGGAGAAACTACCGCATGTGATTTGATTGCATCTTTTGTACTGTATTATTTCAGGATGTCAGGAAGGACAGTGTTGAGAGAATGGCCACAATATTCAGAGCAGTTGTGCCAGCTGCTACCAGCGAGCACTGTAAAAGTAGTGTCTCTTGCGCGGAACCAACACCGACTCAAAGGAAGGCCTCGGCGCTTGTTGGTGACGTCACGTCAGCTAGGCACGGCGAACGCCAGGCCTGTCGCAGGCAGGAACGCCTGGGCGTGCTCATCACTATAAATCTCTTATTTTTGGACAAAATGTTTGGTTTTGTTTTGTATTCTACAGTTTTATTAAGATGAATGATTTTCTTACTATCGTAAAGCTACAAATGAAGATCATAGTTCTGTATTACTGAATCCTGTCGAAACAAACGTAGACCAATATGAGAAGATGCTTTGCCGCATTGCAAGCTCCGGAAATTTTACGTTCAAGTAACTATATTTACTTGATCCATTTTGTTATCGAAACTTACCCCAACCCCCTTACAATTAAATCGTTTCTTTTATTTATTTATTTATTTTCGTTTGACATCGTCAATGGAAATGTGAATTAATTTACATGTGTAAATGTCGAACTATTGCCAGTCATTAGACTGCAGTCGTTTTCAACCAAAGGAATTCTAAACAGGAAACAAAATAGCTACATCGAAAATACTGCTGAGCTTAACCTTTTTTAAACATGCACATTACAAAAGATAAATATTCCCCTCTTGCAACTGAAAGGAGAAACTTTATAAAGTAAAAAAAAAATTTATTTGATAAAACAAGTATCACTCTTTTGCCTCTTCTTCTGTCCCCCACCCCCTCCCCCAACGTGTACAATCGCAAGATATTTCATTAAAATTCAGTGCTCCTCACCCCATCGTCAACCAAGATACCTAAAGAAGAGCACCAATATGTTCACAGTTTCTTGTAAAAGCAACCCAGTACAAACGTAACTTCCTCAGATTTACAAATAAGGTAAAGAAGCACGAATTCTGTTGCTGCTGGACCATGAAGTTGTTTTTGTATGCCAATCCTTAAAACAGGTGGAAATTTAAGCTCGGGCGTACACTATTTGTTAAGAAGTGTAATGAATTGCACAATTAATTGATTGCAGAAATCTCTCAGAACAATGTGTGTTGGTCAACTACCGCCAATAGTTTCACATTTTCCTGTGTCAGGGAGGGAGACACCACCATTATGAGTATGACTGCAACAGACCTGGCGTTCGCCGTGCCTAGTTGACGTGACGTCACGAACAAGCGCCGAGTCCTTTCTTTGAGTCGGTGTTGGCGAAGCACATCATGTACAATCGACAAGGCACATCCATTCTGGGGGCTGGGTTGGGTTGTTTGGGGAAGGAGACCAGAAAGCGAGGTCATCGGTCTCATCGGATTAGGGAAGGATGGGGAAGGAAGTCGGCCCTGCCCTTTCAAAGGAACCATCCCGGCATTTGCCTGGAGCGATTTAGGGAAATCACGGAAAACCTAAATCAGGATGGCCGGACGAGGGACTGAACCGTCGTCCTCCCGAATGCGAGTCCAGTGTCATCCATTCTGACAAGTTCCTAAATACCTGTGGATCTTGGGGTTTCAACTCATTCCTTAACAGGCAGTATGCGCCCCCGCCTTCACCCCATTCTTATCAGCCAGTGTCGAAAACAATTACGTCGTTCTGCCCTACGCCGCGAGATAGCCGTGCGGTCTTAGGCGTCTTGTCACGGTTCGCGCGGCTCCCCCCGTCGGAGGTTCGAGTCCTCCCTCGGGCATGGGTGTGTGTGTTGTCCTTAGCTTAAGTTAGATTAAGTAGTGCGTAAGCCTAGGGACAGATGACCTCAGCAGTTTGGTCCCATAGTCCATACCACAAATTTTCTGCCCTACGGTATTTCCGAACCGGGGCAAAAATTTGATAGTGGTGCTTTGAGATGGGACGTCGAATATTATTAAAAATCAATCTTTCAAAAATACGTTCATTTTGTAGCGCATATTCTTCTGAAGGGCAACGGCCTTGCTTGAGATCACCGAAGCGCTGTCGGGCGTGGCCGGCACTTGGATGGGTGACATCCAGGCAGCCACGCGCTGTTGCCATTTTTCGAGGTGCACTCAGCCTCGTGATGCCAATTGAGGAGCTACTCGACCGAATAGTAGCGGCTTCGGTCAAGAATACCATCATAACGACCGGGAGAGCGGTGTGCTGATCCCACTCCCTCCTATCCGTATCCTCCCCTGAGGATGACATGGCGGTCGGATGGTCCCGGTAGGGCACTCGTGGCCTGAAGACGGAGTACATTCTTCTGAGGAGTTTAATGTGTAAAACAAATATGTTCGAGGAAATGTAAGATTCCGTCTTCAGTGTGCCAGAGTGCAGTGCCATGCCTCTCCACACAGCATTCTTCTATCGCACGTCACTGTATTTCGATCTGTGGAATTTAAACGTGTATATTTTGTAATGGAAGCCATCACACCTATATTCAGGACAGTGGAAATTAAAATGTTCTGTGGTGCCCCTCCTGCTCCCAATCGGCCGGTATAACATCCTATGCCCCCTCCCCCTTTAAAAAAAAAATAAAAAGATTCTCAATTAATACTGGGTGGAATTATTTCTGACCGGGAGAATAAGAACATTTCAGAAAATTTGCACTCTTTGTTGTCTGTTAGCTCATAACTTTCTCTTTTGTGGCATAAAATTAAATACAGGAAACATAAAACCAGTAAAAACATGAAACAAGCAAGACAGTACACATTTCTTACATCCTTAGGTCCCAACATTCTTTTCTGTCTAATCTTGCTACAGGTTTACACGGCGTTCTTTCCTTTCTGTGAAAGAATCTATTACCTCCTAAAAGTTCAAATGGCTCTGAGCGCTATGCGACTTAACTTCTGAGGTCATCAGTCGCCTAGAACTTAGAACTAATTAAACCTAACGACATCACACACATCCATGCCCAAGGCAGGATTCGAACCTGCGACCGTAGCGCCTAGAACCGCACGGCCACTCCGGCCGGACCTAAAAGTTCGTCAAGCGTTTTGCCACATGAAAAATCAAAATTATTTAAATCAAAATGCCGTTGTACAATACTGAAAAAGCTGTTAATACGAATAGCACTCAAGATTGGTGTGGTTTCTCGATTTAGGTGAACTGAAAACTGCGCCCACTGAAATTTGCGCCCTGAAAGGGTCGAGGAAAGGTCCACTAATCCCCTTGCCCTGCAGGTAGGACAGCTAAGGGTCGCTGCATAGAGGTTTCAGAGCTCCCATTTTCAAGCCATACTACACAGGACACTGCGAACTGAGAAGATCAATGTCAAGAGTGCATCGACATGTTTCTACAAGAAATCGATACACGTTGCAAAACCATGCTGTTTCAGATCCTAGTCATTTGATTAAAACTTCAGAAATGAAACTTTCCAAGATTATGCGAAAACCTGTTGACAATTATCACACAAAAAGGGTTAGAACACTTTTGCAGAAACAACGAAACAAACATGCCAAATTTAAAAAGACACAAAATCTCCAAGATTGGTGATCTTTTACAGAAGCTCGAAATTTAGCGCGGACTTCAATGCCAGATGATTATAATAGTTTCTACAACGAAACTTTGTCTCGAAACCTGGCAGGAAATACAAAGAGATTCTGGTCGTATGTGACACAACCAATGCCTTCTCTGTGCGATAACAATAGAGATACTAATTACTAAACACAGCCTTGAGAAATGCCTTCTCAAAAGAAGACGAAGAAAATATACCGGAATTCGAATCAAAAATAGTTGCCAACATGAGTAACGTAGAAGTAAATATCCTCGGAGTACTGAAGCAATTATAACCACTTAATAAAAGCCAGTCTTCTGGTCCCGATTGTATGCCAATTAGGTTCCTTTCAGAGTATAGTGATGCAATAGCTCCATACTTAACAATCATATACAACCGTTCGCCCGATGAAAGATCCGTACCCAAAGACTGTAAAGTTGCACACGTCACACCAATATTCAAGAAAGATAGTAGGAGTAATCCACCAAATTACAGACCCATATCATTAACGTCGAATCCAGCAGTATTTTGCAACGTATATTGTGTTCGAACATTATGAATTACCTCAAAGGAACGGTCTATTGACACACAGTCAACATGGATTTAGAAAACATCGTTCTTGTGATACACAACTAACTCTTTACTCACACGAAGTGTTGAGTGCTGTTGATAAGGGATTTCAGATTGACTCCGTATTTCTGGATTTCCGAAAGGCTTTTGACACTATACTACACAAGCGGCTTGTAGTGAAATTGCGTGCTAATGGAATATCGTCTCAGTTATATGACTGGATTTGCCATTTCCTTTCAGAGAGATTACAGTTCGTAGTAATTGACGGAAAGTCATTGAGTATAACAGTAGTGATGTCTGGCGTTCCCCAAGGCAGTGTTATAGGCCCTTTGCTGTTCCTTATCTATGTAAACGATTTGGGAGACAATCCGAGCAGCTGTCTTAGGTTGTTTGCAGATGACGCTGTCGTTTATTGACTAATAAAGTCATCAGGAGGTCAAAACAAATTGCAAAACGATTTAGAAAAGATATCTGTATAGTGCGAAAATTGGCAATTGACCCTAAATAACGAAAAGTGTGAGGTCATCCACATGAGTGCTAAAAGGAATCCGTTAAACTTCCGTTGCACGATAAATCAGTCAAATCTAAAGGCCGTAAATTCAACTAAATACCTAGGATTTCGACTACATTCCATTATCCTCGTTTTGCTTCTGTTGCTGTTTATCTTATATCCTCCTTTCATCACAATAACGAACAACTTAAATTGGAAGGAACACGGAAAATGTTGTGGACAAGGCTAACCAAAGGCTGCGTTTTATTGGCAGGACACTTAGGAAATGTAACAGATCTACTAAAGAGACTGCCTACACTGCGCTTGTCCGTCGTCTTTTAGAATACTGCTGCGCGGTGTGGAATCCTTACGAGACAGGATTGACGGAGTAAATCGAAAAAGTTCAAGGAAGGCCAGCAAGTTTTGTATTATAGCGTAATAGGGGGAGAGTGTCACTGAAATGATACAGGATTTGGGATGGACAACACTAAAACAAAGGCGTTTCGCGTAGCGGAGAAATCTTCTCACGAAATTTCAACCACCAACTTCCTCCTCCGAATGCGAAAATATTTTGTTCACACCGGCCTACATAGGGAGAAACGATCACCATGATAAAATAAAGGAAATCAGAGCTCGTACGGAAAGATACAGGTGTTTGTTATTTCCGCGCGCTATACGAGATTGGAATAATAGAGAATTGTGTAGGTGGCTCGATGAACCGTCTGCCAGGCGCTTAAATGTCATTTGCGGAGTATCCATGTAGATGTAAAGATTCCTGAAGACGGTATTCTTGCACAAATATCACGACTAGAAGATCTGTTCCAAAACTGTTTCCAACTTTATTTTGCCGCTAAGGTTCTTAACTTCGTGTGTTCGCTAGCGTTATGTAAGAGAATTCCTTTTTCAAAACCCAAATTAGTAAGAATTATCTTCGGTGCACCATGTATCAAGCACGACTGACTACATTAGCAGTTAGTCAACCAACAAATGAGCTGGCTAAAGACACCAACACTGACGAATCATTTTCAAAATATGCAGCCGAAAAAGAAGGAAGACATTCGAAGCTACGTGCTTGTCACCTACCACGTGAGAGGTTTTCGGTTACTTGTTCTGCTTCGTTAATAATCCGTTAAACCGTTTCTTATTTTTATTTATAAATAGCTATTTGCATTTTGTATATTTTTCTATCTATATACATTTTCTGTATATAGATAGAAAAATATACAAAACGCAAATAGCAATTTATAAATAAAAATAAAAAACATCTTCTGCCCCCCCCCCCCCCCCCCACCAAGAACCATGGACCTCGCCGTTGGTGGGGAGGCTTGCGTGCCTCAGCGATACAGATAGCCGTACCGTAGGTGCAACCACAACGGAGGGGTATCTGTTGAGAGGCCAGACAAACGTGTGGTTCCTGAAGAGGGGCAGCAGCCTTTTCAGTATTTGCAGGGGCAACAGTCTGGGTAATTGACTGGTCTGGCCTTGTAACACTAACCAAAACGGCCTTGCTGTGCTGGTACTGCGAACGGCTGAAAGCAAGGGGAAACTACAGCCGTAATTTTTTTTCCTGAGGGCATGCAGCTTTACTCTATGATTAAATGATGATGACATCCTCTTGGATAAAATGTTCCGGAGGTAAAATAGTCCCCCATTCGGATCTCCGGGCGGGGACTACTCAAGAGGACGTCGTTATCAGGAGAAAGAAAACTGGCGTTCTACGGATCGGAGCGTGGAATGTCAGATCCCTTAATCGGGCAGGTAGGTTAGAAAATTTAAAAAGGGAAATGGATACGTTGAAGTTAGATATAGTGGGGATTAGTGAAGTTCGGTGTCAAGAGGAACAAGACTTTTGGTCAGGTGAATACAGGGTTATAAATACAAAATCAAATAGGGGTAATGCAGGAGTAGGTTTAATAATGAATAAAAAAATAGGAGTACGGGTAAGCTACAACAAACAGCATGGTGAACGCATTATTGTGGCCAAGATAGACACGAAGCCCACGCCTACTACAGTAGTACAAGTTTATATGCCAACTAGCTCTGCAGGTGATGAAGAAATTGATGAAATGTATGACGAGATAAAAGAAATTATTCAGGTAGGGAAGGGGGACGAAAATTTAATAGACATGGGTGACTGGAATTCGAGAGTAGGAAAAGGGAGAGAAGGAAACATAGTAGGTGAATATGGATTGGGGGGAAGAAATGAAAGAGGAAGCCGCCTTGTAGAATTTTGCACAGAGCATAACTTAATCATAGCTAACACTTGGTTCAACAATCATGAAAGAAGGTTTTATACATGGAAAAATCCTGGAGATACTAGAAGATGTCAGACAGATTATATAATGGTAAGACAGAGATTTAGGAACCAGGTTTTAAACTGTAAGACATTTCCAGGGGCAGATGTGGACTCTGACCACAATCTATTGCTTCTGAACTGTAGATTAAAACTGAAGAAACTGCAAAAAGGGTGGAATTTAAGGAGATGGGACCTGGATAAACTGAAAGAACCAGAGGTTGTACAGAGTTTCAGGGAGAGCATAAGTGAACAATCGACAGGAATGGGGGAAAGAAATACAGTATAAGAAGAATGGGCAGCTTTGAGGGATGAAATAGTGAAGCAGCAGAGGATCAAGTAGGTAAAAAGACGAGGGGTAGGAGAAATCCTTAATTTAATTGATGAAAGGAGAAAATACAAAAATGCAGTAAATGAAGCAGGCAAAAAGGAATACAAACGTCTCAAAAATGAAATCAACAGGAAGTGCAAAATGGCTAAGCAGGGATGGCTAGAGGACAAATGTAAGGATGTAGAGGTTTATCTCACGAGGGGTAAGATAGATACTGCCGACAGGAAAATTTAAGAGACCTTTGGAGAAAAGAGAACCACTTGCATGAATATCAAGAGCTCAGATGGAAGAAGGGAAAGCAGAAAGGTGGAAGGAGTATATAGAGGGTCTGTACAGGGGCGATATTCTTGAGGACAATATTATGGAAATGGAAGAGGATGTAGATGAAGATGAAATGGGAGATATGATACTGCGTGAAGAGTTTGACAGAGCACTGAAAGACCTAATTCGAAACAAGGCCCCGGGAGTAGACAACATTCCATTAGAACTACTGACAGCCTTGGGAGAGCCAGTCCTGACAAAACTCTACCATCTGGTGAGCAACATGTATGAGACCGGCGAAATACCGTCAGACTTCAAGAAGAATATAAAATTCCAATCCCAAAGAAAACAGGTGTTGACAGATGTGAAAATTACCGAACTATCAGTTTAATAAGTCACAGCTGCAAAATACTAACGCGAATTCTTTAGAGACGAATGAAAAAACTGGTAGCAGTCGACGTCGGGGAAGATCAATTTGGATTCCGTGGAAATGTTGGAACACGTGAGGCAATACTGACCCTATGACTAATTCTTAGAAGAAAGATTAAGGAAAGGCAAACCTACGTTTCTACACTCCTGGAAATTGAAATAAGAACACCGTGAATTCATTGTCCCAGGAAGGGGAAACTTTATTGACACATTCCTGGGGTCAGATACATCACATGATCATACTGACAGAACCACAGGCACATAGACACAGGCAACAGAGCATGCACAATGTCGGCACTAGTACAGTGTATATCCACCTTTCGCAGCAATGCAGGCTGCTATTCTCCCATGGAGACGATCGTAGAGATGCTGGATGTAGTCCTGTGGAACGGCTTGCCATGCCATTTCCACCTGGCGCCTCAGTTGGACCAGCGTTCGTGCTGGACGTGCAGACCGCGTGAGACGACGCTTCATCCAGTCCCAAACATGCTCAATGGCGGACAGATCCGGAGATCTTGCTGGCCAGGGTAGTTGACTTACACCTTCTAGAGCACGTTGGGTGGCACGGGATACATGCGGACGTGCATTGTCCTGGTGGAACAGCAAGTTCCCTTGCCGGTCTGGGAATGGTAGAACGATGGGTTCTATGACGGTTTGGATTTACCGTGCACTATTCAGTGTCCCCTCAACGATCACCAGTGGTGTACGGCCAGTGTAGGAGATCGCTCCCCACACCATGATGCCGGGTGTTGGCCCTGTGTGCCTCGGTCGTATGCAGTCCTGATTGTGGCGCTCACCTGCACGACGCCAAACACGCATACGACCATCATTGGCACCAAGGCAGAAGCGACTCTCATCGCTGAAGACGACACGTCTCCATTCGTCCCTCCATTCACGCCTGTCGCGACACCACTGGAGGCGGGCTGCACGATGTTGGGGCGTGAGCGGAAGACGGCCTAACGGTGTGCGGGACCGTAGCCCAGCTTCATGGAGACGGTTGCGAATGGTCCTCGCCGATACCCCAGGAGCAACAGTGTCCCTAATTTGCTGGGAAGTGGCGGTGCGGTCCCCTACGGCACTGCGTAGGATCCTACGGTCTTGGCGTGCATCCGTGCGTCGCTGCGGTCCGATCCCAGGTCGACGGGCACGTGCACCTTCCGCCGACCACTGGCGACAACATCGATGTACTGCGGAGACCTCACGCCCCACGTGTTGAGCAATTCGGCGGTACGTCCACCCGGCCTCCCGCATGCCCACTATACGCCCTCGCTCAAAGTCCGTCAACTGCACATACGGTTCACGTCCACGCTGTCGCGGCATGCTGCCAGTGTTAAAGACTGCGATGGAGCTCCATATGCCACGGCAAACTGGCTGACACTGACGGCGGCGGTGCACAAATGCTGCGCAGCTAGCGCCATTCGACGGCCAACACCGCGGTTCCTGGTGTGTCCGCTGTGCCGTGCGTGTGATCATTGCTTGTACAGCCCTCTCGCAGTGTCCGGAGCAAGTATGGTGGGTCTGACACACCGGTGTCAATGTGTTCTCTTTTCCATTTCCAGGAGTGTAGCATTTGTAGATTTGGAGAAAGCTTTTGACAGTGTTGAGTGGAATACTCTCTTTCAAATTCTGAAGGTGAGACAGGGTTGTAGTCTCTCCCCGATGTTATTCAATCTGTATACTGAGTAAGCAGTAAAGGGAACAAAAGAAAAGTTCGGAGTAGGCATTAAAATCCATGGAAAAGAAATAAAAACTTTGAGGTTCGCCGATGACATTGTAATTCTATCAGAGACAGCAAAGGACTTGGAGGAGCAGTTGAACGGAATGGACAGTGTCTTGAAAGGAGGGTATAAGATGAACATCAACAAAAGCAAAACGAGGATAATAGAATGTAGTCGAATTAAGTCGGGTGATGCTGAGGGAATTAGATTAGGAAATGAGACAAAGTAGTAAAGGAGTTTTGCTATTTTGGGAGCAAAATAACTGATGATGGTCGAAGTAGAGAGGATATAAAATGTAGACTGGCAATGGCAAGGAAAGCGTTTCTGAAGAAGAGAAATTTGTTAACATCGAGTATAGATTTAACTGTCAGGAAGTTTAAGTGTTTGTATGGAGTGTAACCTTGTATGGAAGTGAAACATGAACAATAGATAGTTTAGACAAGAAGAGAATAGTAGCTTTCGAAATGTAGTGCTACAGAAGAATGCTGAAGATTAGATGGGTAGATCACATAACTAATGAGGAGGTATTGAATAGAATTGGGGAGAAGAGGAGTTTGTAGTACAACTTGACTAGAAGAAGGGATCGGTTGGTAGGACATGGTTCAAATGGCTCTGAGCACTATGGGACTCAACTGCTGTGGTCATAAGACCCCTAGAACTTAGAACTACTTAAGCCTAACTAACCTAAGGACATCACACACATCCATGCCCGAGGCAGGATTCGAACCTGCGACCGTAGCGGTCGTGCGGCTCCAGACTGTAGCGCCTGTAACCGCTCGTCCACTGGGGCCGGCGGTAGGACATGTTCTGAGACATCAAGGGATCACCAATTTAGTACTGGAGGGCATCGTGGAGGGTAAAAATGTAGAGGGAGACCAAGAGATGAATACACTAAGCAGATTCAGAAGGATGTAGGCTGCAGTAGGTACTGGGAGATGAAGAAGCTTGCACAGGATAGAGTAGCATGGAGAGCCGCATCAAACCAGTCTCAGGACTGAAGACCACAACAACAACAACATACATCTTCTGATAAATTTAGTCAAGTTTCCGCAGATAGGAGACAGCTCTCAGGCAAGCCCTGATCTCACCATCCTCATCGTGCAGTTTTACTATTTTTTCCAACCTTTCATCCCGTTTCAAGTAGACTCAATTTTTTCGTTTACCTTCCACACTCAGCTCTACCCTCATTACGCGCACGCTGCGTTTTCTGCTTCTCTTTTCATATACCCAATTACGTCATTGATTTCAGTATTTGGTTTAGCAAGCATGTTGTTAATTTTGTGGAGACAGCCTTCTACAGCGTTGGTCGTTTGATAGGGCCGTTTGAAGCAACTCCAAGGGTTTCTACGGTTTTCTTCATTTTCCAACCATCTTTCTATAAAGTAATCAAAAAACTCAGAAAGCCTGGAGATACCCGATGCCTGTGAATATATATCGAGCCAGCCATCACATACATCTTCATGCTGTAGAAACGCCAGCGCAGCAACACATGCGATTTTGTTCTCTCACTTCTTCAATTTCTTTATATTCATAAGTAAGTCCCATATGTTGCACTTTTCTCCAGAGAGGATTTTTCATGTAGAAATGACATCCATGCACTTCGGCTGTCGTTAGTACAACTTCAATCGCAGAAATCGCTGCTGATTCGAAATCTACGGTCACGTTTGCAGGTTTCCATTCTGTAATATTTTTCACCAAATTCCGTAAAAGACGGATGAAATGAAATGCTCATATGACATTTACTGGCCCGGATACCCCCTTCGGGGTTCGGCCGCGGTATTACAAATCTTTTTAGTTGACGCCACTTCGGCGACTTGCGTATCGAAAGACAAATGTATGTCTCTCTTCTTTTGTTTGGCAATAATGCGAAGGCAACTGGATAGATGTTTGTCTCGTTGTTTGTACTCCCAAAGGCGGCATGAACGGTGTACATTTTCGAAAAGTTTTAGCTACAGTACTTGAACGTACCGTCCGTAAAATATTCTTGTTTACTTCTTAGAGCTTCTCTCTGCCTGCTCTTCCGTTAAAATCTATTATTCTTTCTCGTCGCTTAGCAGAAAACTGCTGCCATTATTCGTAGCTGCTTTGAGGTCGATTTCTTCTCTCGTCCGCGGATCTCTCTCAATTCCAGTGTGTGATTTGCAGGGTGGGATGGGGGGGGGGGATTTCCCCCCTCTGCATCAGACCATCCCCTCCTCTGGTTTTAGTTTATGCATCCCAACCTGGGATGTTTATTTCCCACGCACTGGAGTAAAACTTTACATATAATTTAAATTTGTGGAGCCGAACACTGAAAGTTTTTAATAAGTCTTACTATTAATACTATTAATATGTTTCAGTTTTCTATCATCAGAATAAGTACAGCTTTTCACAAATGTGCCTCTACTTTTTGAATTCCCCTCGTATGCCTGTATATAGATGATTTTGTAAATAAGCTTTACCTATAATGTACTTTTAAAGATATAACAAGGGATGGCCTTTCTGATAGTGCATACGCGTGAATAGTGAGTCTCGACATTAACATCTATTTATAAATAGCTGTTTAACCATGCGTAACGCCATGGTCCATGCTAATAACATACATAATTCTACTAACCCCCTAAGACATTCCCCCCACTGGTAAAAGCACAAATCCCACCTTGCTCAATTCTCAGTGATTTTGCACGCTTGTAGTGTAAAGTTTGTTGCTTCCTCGAATGGCATTTCAGTGACAAAATTTTACCCTAGATTATACAAGCAACCAAGGTCGGCGATTGTGGCAGAGGTGGTCTATCGTGGCGCAGTTCAATCTTAGTCTGGGGAGAAGGTAGTTCCAGCAATTGCGATGGTCCGCGCGCAGATAAGCTGGTAAACCGTGACACAAAGGGAGCAGATTTCACAAAGCTCTGGTTGGACGCAAATTTCACTGGGCGCAGTTTTCATGGATTCTTCGATTTGATTACGTGTATATTTGTCAGTCTGGTAGACAAAACGAAATAGGCCTTTCTAATATGCAGCAATTTTAACACACGACAATTAAGCAAGGCTGTTTTGGCAGAAACTGTCATTTTATGTACCTCATTCACGAAGTATCAATATCAAATGACTATTAGGCCTACTACAAGCAAAAAGTTTTATGTTAGGAAATAGATTCAAATGTCATTCATACGCTCCAGTTTCTCAAGGGACTCGTCATATTCTTCCATATAATTTGTGTTATGTCCCCGTGTCTTCTCCTTCCTCGCTCTAACACACAAACTTGTCATCACTAATTCTGTAATTAGTCCTACCATTGTCAAAACTTATTCTCCGGTTAACTTCACTGACCCCGCCAGAATCACCACTTTAATTGTCTCGCGTTTATTTTCCGGTTAGGCGTTATTACGTGTTCGTACAACGTGTTTTGCGCGCTATTTTGAGAATAGAACTTCAAGCGGCTGCTCACCAGGGACAGTACAACTGGTAGTTCAGCGATCTGTCAAAAATTTTCTGTCAAAATTTCATTTTCATTGATATACCGAGAAAATAACATGTAATGTCTCTTACCTGCTGTTCCCGTTTGTCGTTTATTTCCATTCTGGTAATCTAAATTTATGGATTTCTCTAATAATTATAACAACGCTGATCATTCGCGCATCCAGTTAACCACAAAAACAGCGATTGGCATTCACCCGTCCAGGTTTGTTCGGCTCAGTTCTTATAGCCTCGTCCCCTTTCGTCTACGGGGAAGCTTTTTTTATTTCTAGAAGCGACGGGGCTTCCACTTGCAGACACATGTGCACTATGCACGCATTCAAAAATCAACTTATGATTCGTTCAGAAATGGGCATAAAACGCGTTCAAAAACCAATTGCTATGCGTTTCAAAATCTTATGAATAATCAATAGACCAAAGTGCACTGGATGCTAGACTCGTGTGAAGCAATTTTTTTTTTTTTTTTTTTTTTTTATTCCCAAGAACATGAATTTGCCTCCCCCCCCCCCGTAACTGAACCTGGGACAGATACCCTGGTTCCCTTACAATATATTTTGTTTTGTTTTCATTTACTGTGAGGCCAATTTTAAGACTTCCGTTTCCATTGCCCAGTATATTTCTTGGAGTGTATTGATATTTCTTTCTACTGTAGCATTGTCATCAGTGCATGCACCTATCTGGCTAGTTTTCATAAATATGGCACCTCTTTTGTTGATTTTATTTGCTACACAATGCACAGCTATGTTGAATAGGACAGCGGAGAGACTGTCACCTTACTTCATGCCTTTATAAAGTCAAAGCTTTGACTTGTTCTGCTAAAGACCTTTACTTTTGCTCTTGTCTCTGCCATTGCCATTCTGATTAGTCTTATTAGTTTAGAACAGAAACCAACTTTTTCCAGTACTCTCTATAGTTCTTGCTGGTTTATGCTGCCAAATGCCTGTGTGAAGGCAATGAATAGGAAATGCAGATCTTTATCATACTCATAAAACTTTTCCATCATTTGACTTAGCACAAATATTTGCCGAGTTGTTCCTCTGTCTGGTCAAAAGCCACACTGATATACCCTTAGTATGTCTTCTGTGTATTTCTGTATCTTTTCGTTTAATATACTTATGAAGATCTTATGAGCTGTGCTTAGGAATGTTATACCTCTGTAGTTTTCCCATGCTGTTCTGTCCCCTTTCTTATAAATGAGGATTATTATTCCAGTTATCTGGCATAGTTTCTGTTTCCCATATACCAGATATTAATATGTGCAGTTGCTTTATTACAGCCCCACCACCAGTTTTTATTACTTCAGGGATAATAAATAGGGCCTTTCACACACAACAATGTAAAAAAGCCTGTGGTTCCGAATATGAGGAAAGGTTAGTTTGAGAATTTTTTTGACATTTACAAAACTATATTTTTGTAAATTACTGGTACAAGTGTTTTGGATACGCAATTTATTTCATATAAAATGTGCGTTTGTGATTCACAGTTCAGCCAAAGACTACACCATCGCCAAGTTTCATTGTATTTCAACACAAGTAAACGTGTGTTTTTGAGAATTTTTGGAAGCTACCATCGTTCTTTGCATAATCTAACAATCTGTAGCAAATCGGCATTTGTGATTTAGTTATTGTAGCAGATTTTCTAACTAACATAACATGTTAGATCTAGGTTTTCCTTAAACAGGAGTAGCCCTATACACTATCTGCATTTATCGTAGGCCTAAACTAACTCCATATTCGAATTTGCTGACAACTATAACTAACAGCAAGGCATTTTAGGAAACTAGTAATTTTTGCCACAGATTTTTGTGTTGGCTTACTAGAAATCTCATTTTCTGTACTTGCTGTAAATCTGATTGAGAATTAGCAACTTCTTAGCTCAACAGTTTAAAAGATAATAAACTGGCTTTATTTAAAGTTATTTGTTCACTGCCTTGTAATACATTGCGCCAGCCAAAATTCAGACCCACTATGAATGACGTTCTCAAACATGGGGTGAGTTGGTTAACGTTTGTAAGCAGCTGGAAATTGGCTGATTACTGTCAAACAGTAGGCTGCTGCTGCGAATCAGTGTTTTGGACCTCAGTCATGTACCTTTGATACCTGCACCATAGGTACCATAGGTACCTCATGTACTATCCTCTCCTGTGGATCCTGCAGAAAATATGGAATCTGTCATTATCTATCCACTTGGCTATGAGTGGTGTGTCAGTGGTAGATCAAGGTGCCCTGTACAGGGTGGGGGGGACCAGGGAGGACTCAGGGTGTTGTACTGATCCCCCTAACCAACAAGTCTGGGATGCTGTCATTCACTGAAACCCAAACTAAGTTCGTGGGACTCACTTCAAATGTTTTCATGAAACCTGTTTTGTCCAATACCAGGAGGCAGCAGACACAAAAGGATAGGGTCTACTAATCGCTTGCAGTTCAAATGTACGGCGAATGGTAGTACTCCTTAGGGAAATGGCAGCAAGCGACAGGAAAGTGCTCCGGGTGCACTCAGTGTGTACGCCTAGGAGCCTCTTTCAGCATCTTGAAGAGGCAATTCCGGAAGCCATTGAGGCAACAGGGTGCAACCAACTGCAGACTGTGGCGAACATTGGAACAAATGATGCCTTTTGTCTGGGCTCTGAGGTCATTCCAGCGATTGGCAGAGAAAATTGAGAAGGCCAGCCTTGTATGAGAAGCTTCAATGAAACTCGTAACTTGCAGCATTGTCCCCAGAAATGACTTTGGTTCTGAGTCAAGTGGAAAGACTGGACCAGAGAGTTTGAAGGTTTTGTGATGAGCTGGGCTGCGACTTCCTGGACTTGCGCCGTAAGGTTGAGAACTGTAGGGTTCTTCTAAATCGGTCAGGTGTGAACTACACAACAGAGCCTGCTACTCAGGTAGCTGACTTAGTGTGGGGTGCACACAAAGCTTCTTTAGATTAGGCCACTCCCCATACAATCCAGACAACAGCCTTAGGAAACCCAGAAGTTTCAGTGTAAGATCGAAAGAAATGCCTCCCACAGGTGACGTTATTAAAATCGTAATGCTAAACTTCTGAAGCATTTGCAACAAAGTGTCCAAGTTTGAAGTGCTCATGAAAAGCAATGAAGCTCACAAATAGTAGGTACAGAAATCTGGTTGAAACCTGACATTGATAACAGATTTTTGAGGAGAATTTATTTTTCTATCAAGAGGGCAGACAAATGGAAAACTAAGGTGGTGTATTTATTGCAGTAGACAAAAAACTCAAATACACTGAGATAGAAATTGAATCTGCATGTGAGATGGTTTGGCCAAGACTCAGTATCAAATGTGGGTATAAAATGGTAATTGGATCCTTCTATCGGCCACCAGATTCATCTCCTGATGTAACTGAAAACCTTAGTTCACTTTTACATAAGTTCCCCAGTCTTTCTGTAATCATCAGTATAGACTTTAATCATCCAACAAGTAATTGGGAAAATTAGTTTCGTTAGTGGTGGGTGCGATAAGACGTCATGGAAACATTACTAAGTGTCTTCTCTAAAAATTACCTACAAAAGATAGGAATCCACTCATGATGGAAATATATTGGATCTAATGGCAAAAAATAGACCTGACCTTGAGGAAGCGCACATAGAAACTGGTATCAGTGAACATGACATGGTTGTGGCAACAATGATTACCAGGGACAACTAAAATAAGCAGAAAGATATATATGTTCAGTAAACTAGATAAAAAATCAATAGTGTCATATCTCAACGAGGAACTTCAAATTTTCAACCCAGGGCAGGAGCACATAGAGGAACTCTGGCTCAAATAAAAATATATTTGATCATCCACTGGACTGATATATACCCAGGAGAACAGTTCATAATGAGAGAGAACCTCCATTGTATACAGTCACTGTAAAGAAACAGATATTACTTCACAGTACATGTAAAATGAAGCATAAGGCTATAGACACAGAAATGCTGAATGAAATGTGTTTGGCTGTCAAGAAAGCAATGCGTAATGCTTTCAATGACTACTGTAGCAGAATATTGTCAAATGACATTTCACAAAATCCAAAGAAATCCTGGTCATATGTAAGGGCTGTCAGTAGCACCAAAACAAAAGCTGAAATGCTTAACTCAGTTTTCAAATGTTCCTTTACAAAGGAAAATCCAGGAGAACTGCCCTAATTTTATCCTCGTACCACTGAGAAGATGAATGAAATAAGTATTAGTGTCAGTGGCGTTGAGAAACACCTGAAATCGTTAAACTGAACAAAGCTCCATGATCCAATGGAAAGACTGTCAGATTTTATACTGAATTTGCAGCCAAGTTAACCCCTTTTCTAAATATAATCTATCATAGATCCCTCAAACAAAGAACCTGCCCAGTTCTTGGAAAAAGGCAAAGTCAAGTCTGTCTACAAGAAGGGTAGTAGAAGTGACCTACAAAACTACTGTCCAATATCCTTGACATCGATTTGTTGCAGAATCTTAGAACATATTCTGAGCTCAACCATGAGTTATCTTGAACAGTAGTACCTCCTCAATGCCAACCAGCACAGATTTTAAAAAAAATTCATCGTGTGAAACCCAACTCGCACTTTTCTCACAACACCCTGAAACCTTTGGACCGTGGCAACCAGGTAGAAGCAATATTTCTTGTTTCTCAATTTCCGAAAAGCATTTGACTCAGCACTGCACCTAAGGTTACTTCCACAAATATTATCATATGGGATATCAAGTGAAATCTGTGAATGGGTTGAGGATTTCTTGGTAGGAAGGACACAGCATGGTATCTTAGATGGAGAGTCATTGTCAGGTATAAAAGTAATTTTGGGTGTCCTCCAGGGAAGTGTGTTGAGGTCCTTGCTGTTCAGATTCTATATTAATGACATTGCAGACAATATTAATAGTAAAATCAGGCTTTTCGCTGATGTTGCCATTACCTATAATGAGGTACTAGGTGAAAGAAGCTGCATAAAGATTCACTCAGATATTCGTAATATTTCAAAGTGGTCCAGAGATTGGCAACCTGCTCTAAATGTTCATAAATGTAAAATTTTGCACTTGACAAAACTAAGAAACTTAGTATCCTATGACTGTAATATTAATGGAATCAGCCAACTCATACAAATACCTGGCTGTAACACTTTGTACGAAAATGAAATCGGAATGATCAGATGGGCTCAGTTGTGGGTAAAGCAGGTGGTAAGACTTCAGTTTATACATAGAATACCACGGAGGTGCAATCAGTCTACCAAGGAGATTGCTTACAAATCACTCATGCGACCAGCTCTAGAATATTGCTCAAGTATGTGAGACCTATGCCAGATAAGACTAAGATAGATATTGAACAAATACAGAAAAGATCAGCACAAATGGTCACAAGTTTGTTTATTTCTCAGAAGAGTGCCACTGAGAGAGTGAAGGAAATGAACTGGCAGACGTAAACTATTCCGAGAAAGTCTAGTAACAAATTTTCAAGAACCAGCTTAAAATTAATACTCTGCGGATACAATACAACCCCCTACATATCACTCGCATAGGGATTGTGAAGATATCATTAGAATAATTGCTGCATTCACAGAGGTGTTCAAACAATCATTCTTCGCGCACTCCATACATGAGGGGAACAGGGAGAAACCCTAATAACTGGTACGGTGGGACATACCCTTTGCCATGCACCTCACGGTAGTTTCTAGAGTATAGGTGTAGGTGTAGATGTAGAGGTAGCCTTGAGGAATTCATGCGGACTTTTGTGCGATGGGTGGGGCATGTAATACCAACTTCAGGTTGGCCTGATGACACTACGCCTCCAGCTCAGTAACCACTGTCCAATCCCCCTCCACCCCTATCCCCGCCCCTCTCTCTCATATATATGCTTACCAAACGAAAGCCCCGGCACATCGATAGACACACAAACAAACACAAACATACACACAAAATTCTAGCTTTCGCAACCAACGGTTGCTTCGTCAGGAAAGAGGGAAGGAGAGGGAAAGACGAAAGGATATGGGTTTTAAGGGAGAGGGTAAGGACTCATTCCAATCCCGGGAGCGGAAAGACTTACCTTAGGGGGAAAAAAAGGATGGGTATACACTCGCACACACACACACACACACATATCCATCCACACATATACAGACACAAGCAGACATTTGTAAAGGCAAAGTGTTTGGGCAGAGATATCAGTCGAGGTGGAAGTGCAGAGGCAAAGATGTTGTTGAATGACAGGTGAGGTATGAGTGGCGGCAACTTGAAATTAGCGGAGATTGAGGCCTGGTGGATAACGGGAAGAGAGGGTATATTGAAGAGCAAGTTCCCATCTCCGGAGTTCGGGTAGGTTGGTGTTAGTGGGAAGTATCCAGATAACCCGGACGGTGTAACACTGTGCCAAGATGTGCTGGCCGTGCACCAAGGCACGTTTAGCCACAGGGTGATCCTCATTACCAACAAACACTGTCTGCCTGTGTCCATTCATGCGAATGGACAGTTTGTTGCTGGTCATTCCCACATAGAATGCGTCACAGTGTAGGCAGGTCAGTTGGTAAATCACGTGGGTGCTTTCACACGTGGCTCTGCCTTTGATCGTGTACACCTTCCGGGTTACAGGACTGGAGTAGGTGGTGGTGGGAGGGTGCATGGGACAGGTTTTACACCGGGGGTGGTTACAAGGGTAGGAGCCAGAGGGTAGGGAAAGTGGTTTGGGGATTTCATAGGGATGAACTAAGAGGTTACGAAGGTTAGGTGGACAGCGGAAACACACTCTTGGTGGAGTGGGGAGGATTTCATGAAGGATGGATCTCATTTCAGGGCAGGATTTGAGAAAGTCGTATCCCTGCTGGAGAGCCACATTCAGAGTCTGATCCAGTCCCGGGAAGTATCCTGTCACAAGTGGGGCACTTATGTGGTTCTTCTGTGGGAGGTTCTGGGTTACCCGTCCTTTTTTTCCCCCTAAGGTAAGTCTTTCCGCTCCCGGGATTGGAATGACTCCTTACCCTCTCCCTTAAAACCCACTTCCTTTCGTCTTTCCCTCTCCTTCCCTCTTTCCTGATGAGGCAACAGTTTGTTGCGAAAGATTGAATTTTGTGTGCATGTATGTGTCTGTGTTTCTATCGACCTGCCAGCGCTTTCGTATGGTAAGTCACATCATCTTTGTATATATATACGGGGTGGTCCATTGATCAAGACCGGGCCAAATATCTCACAAAATAAGCTCGAACACAATAACTACAAAGAACGAAACTCATACAACTTGAAGGGGGAAACCAGATGGCACTATGGTTGGCCCGCTAGATGGCGCTGCCATAGGACAAACGGATATCAACTGCGTTTTTTTAAATAGGAACCCCCATTTTTTATTACATATTCGTGTAGTATGTAAAGAGATACGAATGTTTTAGTTGGACCACTTTTCTCGCTTTGTGACAGATGGCGCTGTAATAGTCACAAACATATGGCTCACAATTTTAGATGAACAGTTGGTAACAGGTAGGTTTTTTAAATAAAAATACAGACTGTAGGTATGTTTGAACATTTTATTTCGGTTGTTCCAATGCGATACATGTACCTTTGTGAACTTATTTCTGAGAACGCACGCTGTTACAGCGCGATTACCTGTAAATACCACATTAATGCAATAAATGCTCAAAATGATATCTGTCAGCCTCAATGTATTTGGCAATATGTGTAACAACATTCCTCTCAACAGCGAGTAGTTTGCCTTCAGTAATGTTCGCACATGCATTGACAATGTGCTGACGCATGTTGTCAGGCATTGTCGGTGGATCACAATAGCAAATATCCTTCAACTTTCCCCACAGAAAGAAATCCGGGGACGTCAGATCCGGTGAACGTGCGGGCCATAGTATGGTGCTTCGAAGACCAATCCACCTGTCAGGAAACATGCTATTCAATAGCACTTCAACCGCATGCGAGCTATGTGCCGGACATCCATCATGTTGGGAGTAAACACCATTCTGTCATGCAGTGAAACATCTTGTAGTAACATCGGTAGAACATTACGTAGGAAATCAGCATACATTGCACCATTGCATCCCATCGATAAAATGGGGGCCAATCATTCTTCCTCCCATAATGCCGCACCATACATTAACCCACCAAGGTCACTGAAGTTCCACTTGTTGCAGGCATCGTGGATTTTCCGTTGCACAAAAGTTCATATTATGCCGGTATACGTTACTGCTGTTGGTGAATGACGCTTCGTCGCTAAACAGAACGCGTGCAAAAAATCTGTCACAGTCGCGTAATTTCTCTTGTGCCCAGTGGCAGAAGTGTACAAGACATTCAAAGTCATCACCATCCAATTCCTGGTGCATAGAAATATTGTATAGGTGCAATCTATTTTGATGTAGCATTCTCAACACCGACGTTTTTGAGATTCCCGATTGTTGCGCAATTTGTCTGATACTGACGTGCGGATTAGCCACGACAGCAGTTAAAAGAGCTACTTGGGCATCATCATTTGTTGCAGGTCGTGGTCGACGTTTCACATGTGCCTGAACACTTCCTGTTTCTTTAAATAACGTAACTATCCGGCGAACAGTCTGGACACTTGGATGACGTCGTCCAGGATACCGAGCAGCACATATAGCACACGCCCGTTGGCCATTTTGATCACGATAGCCATTCATCGACATGACATCAACCTATTCCGCAATTGGTGAACGATCCATTTTAACACGGGTAATGTTATCACGAAGCAAACATCGTCTGCACTGGCGGAATGTTAGGTGATACCACGTACTTATATGTTTGTGACTATTAAAGAGCCATCTATCACAAAGTAAAAAAGGGGCCCAACTAAAACATTCATATTTCTTTACATACTACATGAACATGTAATAAAAAATGGGGGTTCCTATTTAAGAAAACACAGTTGATATCCGTTTGACCTATGGCAGCACCACCTAGCAGACCAACCATAGCACCATCTGGTTTCTCCCTTCAAACTAGATGAGTTTTGTTCTTTGTAGTTTTTTCTTTTGACGCTTATTTTGTGAGATACTTGGCCTGGTCACTATCAATGGGCCACCCTGTATATACCGAGCCAGAGGTGCAGTGGCATCAGGCATGCATGGAGACATTTTCCACGTGGGAAAAATGAAGCAACCTTGGGTTGCGAAAGCTTGAAATTTGTGTGTGTTTTTTATTGTGTCTGTCAACATACCAAGCGCTTTCTCGTTTGATATATATCCTTCCTCTCTGACCTTGAAGTCCCTGTAACATTTCATTTCATTTCATACATCCTCTCTTTCTGATCTAGAAGTTGTTTATTTTTTTGATTTAAGCAATTATTTCTTTGTATAGAAAGACATTTTATCTTGTGAGTGTATCAGACCAATTTAAAATCTGATTTTAGGTGACAAATCACAAAAGAGGTAATCTCAGATTTATAATAAGGGACAGTCAACTGGAAACAAGACAACATATGGGAAAAAGTAAGTTAAACTGTTTATTATTTCAGAAGTAAATGTCGTAACTGTGAAATCGTTTATCCCACTGTGAGACATGACGGTCAGCGCCTTCATGGAAATATGTTTGCAGTTGCCTACAGAACCGCGATTGTACCCATCATGTACCCCTTTGTTCAAAGCAAATTAACAGCTATGAATGTCTCTTTAGGGTTCCAAAAATACAGAAATTGCATGAGGAAGGATCGGGCCTGGATGGAGGATCCGGAAGGGTTTTCTAAAGAAACTTTGGTAGCAAACTTGAAACAACCGTGGGAACATAGGTAGGATTACACGTTGCCAAGGTTGTTTACAGTACGAAAGACATTTGTGGCCATTGATTTGCTTCATGCAAATAGGTGCATGCCTGGTTACAATCATAGCTCCACAGGCAAACCCAAATATTTTCCCATGAAGGCACTGACCACCTTTGACAATGGGGTAAATGTATTATTATTTATGACAAATAGTTTTGAAATTATGAACAGTTTACTTTAAAGCAGTTAGGCTACCAACTATAGTGGATCAATTTGTGGATGAGAGACACACATAACAGAAAACAGCATTCATAAAACATGAACGCTGCTTTCTGTTTCTGGGCTTCGTGCATTAATTCATTATAGGTGAGTAGTCATCTGTCCCTTGTTTTATATATTGCTCCAGTCAGGAACTTTCATTTTTTTTCAACAGTTCACTTACGGTTTTTCCCCCGTCTCATTTTCATTTTACTGGCTCTTATAATAAATGAAACTACAATTTGTTTCTAATGTCCTTTAGGCCTCTCAGTAACAATTCCATTCTGTGTAACACATTTGCTTGTTTCATTAAATTTCGAAGACGTAGGGTGTACCAGACAACCTGGCATTATTAAATAATTTTTGTAATCTATATAGCTTTCCTTTCTTTTTTTTTAAGACCTGTCAGTTACTGAAGAGAGACAATGGCAGGAGTTCTTTAGCAGTTGTCCACATATAATACTGTAAAACTATAGAAAACGGCCTCCGTGTTCAAACATTAAGAAACAGGCTCTGATACTACTTCTGTCATGAACAGAAACTGTACTTGGTAGCCAGTACGTTAGTACATACAACTGTTAGCCTGATTATATATATAAAATGAACAATGACGTTACTGGATACTACACAAAATTATGTTACTGTATGTGCTCCTGAGCTTTGATGATTACTATGACAAATAAATTAAGAGGGAGTGCACCTTAAAATCAAAATCTTTCTACACATTATAGATAATACTCTTGCTAACCATGACTCAAATGATGAGCAGCAGTCAATGGCAGCTAACAACAGTTTTTTCCCTTGACCAACAAGTTAGCTTTCCAATATGTCTGTCTTCCATTTCTAGCATCTAAGTCAGCACGCATTTCCAACCTATTTACTTCGTTTTCATAAAAATTTTTCCTCAGCCTCTTCCTCCTCCCCAAGGAAGGAACACTTATTTTTAAAAGCTATGCAGTGTACCACTTTTGCTTTTATATCGATCTGTCAGCAGTACTAGACATTTCACCTCTAAGGCAAGTACAGTCCAGCAATTTTGTCTCAAAATTAATTAGTTTTCTCAGCTGAATTTCTCTTTTATACACAGTGTGAACAACCAACAATCTGAAAAGTACTGCCAGAAGCACAAACAATTACGGCTAGAACAACTGCCATTTTTTAACACAGGAACCCAAATATTTCGGAACTTTGTTCCTTCATCAGGGAGGAGAGAGGGGAAAAAAGGGAAGAAAGGAAAGTGGACTCAGTTACTCACAACCGAGGTTATGAAGCAACAGGGAAAGGTAAACAGGGAAGGTAGCAAGGATTGAGGCATGGTTGTCAGAGGGAAGCCAAAGATATTCTACTGTTAAGTACTGTGCCAGCTTCAAACCAAAGAGGATGCATACAGAAGTAAATAGGTATATAGTATAAAGATAAACACAACTCTGTAGGAGGAAAAGATGCGTGAATGGCTGGACAACAGTACCTTCACTTTGATAGCTGCCATCCATTTCCACATCAAACGCTCCCTCCCTACAGCCTAGGTATTCGTGGCAAATGTATCTGCTCCAGTGACGAATCCCTCAACAATTACACCAATAACCTGACCAGTGCTTTCCTCTCTCGCAACTATCCTGCAGACCTTGTCCACAAACAGATCTCCCGAGCAATACATTCCTCCCCGTCCAACAACAATGTTCCTACACCCAGACCAAACAGAAGCATCCCCCTTGTCACCCAATATTATCCTGGCCTCGAGTACATCAACAAATTACTCTGCCAGGGATATGACTTTCTCAAGTCAAGCCCTGAAATGAGATCATCCCTTGACAATATTCTCCCCACACCACCCAGAGTTGCCTTTCGTCACCCTCCTAACCTGCGTAACATCCTTGTCAAACCCAACAATATTCCCAGACCACCTTCCTTACCCAGCGGTTCCTACCCCTGTAACCGAACCCGCTCCAAAACCTGCCCCATGCATCCCCCCCACAACCACCTACTCCAGTCCCACTACTGGTAAAACACACACAATTCAAGGCAGGGCCACATGTGAAACAACACGTCATTTATCAGCTGACATGCCTGCACTGCACAGCCTTTTACATCGGTATAACAACAACTAAACTGGCTGAGCGCATGAACGGGCACAGACGAACTGTCTGCCTAGGAGATGTTCAATACCCAGTAGCAGAGCATGCCGTCCAGCATATTTCTAGGGACCTAGGAACCTGCTACAACGTACGTGCCTTTTGGCTTCTCCCACCCAACACCAGTCCCTCGGAACTGCGGAGATGGGAACTTGCACTCCAACACATCCTTTCATCCCGCCATCCCCCTGGACTCAGCCTACGTTAACCAACCTCACTCCCATTTACTTTTCAGTCTTCTTTTTCCCTCTCCTCTTTAGCCATTCACGCATCTTTTCAACCCACATAGCTGTATTTATCTTTATACTATATACCTCTTTACTTCTGTATGCATCCTCTTTGGTTTGAAGCTGTCACAGTACTTAACAGTAGAATATCTTTGGCTTCCCTCTGACAACCATGCCTCCATCCTTGCTACCCTCCCTGTTTACCTTTCCCTGTTGCTTCATAACCTGGGTTGTGAGTAACTGAATCCACTTTCCCTTCTTCCCTTTTTCCCTCCCTGATGAAGGAACAAAGTTCCGAAAGCTAGGAATGTAAATTTTCTGTTCTGTTTTGTGAATCTATCGGCTGTACTGAGCTGAGGTAGGTACTGGCCAGCCCCTCTATCTCTTTGTTAGTATTTGTTTCATATCTCAATATGAGATTTTCCATTAATCATTTAGAACCCAAATATTTGACACACTGGTATTTAATTATATTTTATGGTCAATAAAAATTGATAATAGTGTAGCTCAATCATTAAAAATTCCAAGGTCAAATAAAGCACATTTTACAGTTAAAATGTGTAAATGACCTTATTTTAACAACACTGGACTAATTAGGAAAATGCCAGTGTTTATGATACAGAAGACAAAATAAAATAATTATCTGTCTCTGTCACTATTATTTTCTTCCACGACACATTCTGAGGTCTTGCACTCTCATCTTCAGTTTGACCCGTGGTTTACATAAGTGTATCTCCTGGATGTACACAGCTGTCCACCTTGTGCTACATTTTGACGATGCTCCAGTGAAAAGCATACTGCAGATTATTATTTACACACATTTGTATTAAGTAATACATTTCTGTAATACAAATGTGTATATATAAAGGCCTGGATTGTCTTTTTCATTGAAACATTTTCGAAATTAAGCAAAAGGTGGACAAATGGCTACGTCCAGGAAAGCAAGTACTCACATAAGTGACTGATCCAACTGAAGATGGGGGCATAAGGCTGTGAAATTCATCATGAAGGACAATTTCAGTGAGTGACAGATAACTGTCTTAATTAGTCTTTTATAAGTGTAAATGCACAAGAAGAAAAACTGTATTATGTTACAATTGAAATGAAAGTGTCAACCTGTACTACTGGGAAATGTAACTGATCAAGGAATAATTATATCCATTATTAAACTAAGAGAGCAAATATGCAACATGAGGGTGGTATTCAATGAGGTAACAGTATACTGGTGTAATGTGTGTCAAGAACTGCAGGGTTATCAGTAAATGCAGTATTTTTCTGTTTCTTCTGTTTATTAAAGGTGGTTTACCACAAAATATTTTGTTTTATCCACAACAAAAATAAAATACAGAGAACTGATAATTTGTTCCACACCTTGTTGACACTGTAAAAACATTTAAAAGACACAACAACATTATCAAAACATTTCCTTCAGCCCAGACCAGCACATCAACATTCTGTACAATTTGTTATGTTAACATGATGCTGAAAATACCTATCAGTCCACTGACAATTTTGTCCAAGACTGGCAAAAAGCAAATGAATGCCAAAACTTACAAGACTTTCAAAAGCACTCATCCATAAAAATGGGTGATAAAAAAGGAAACAGAAATCTTGCACTGTATCACTGAATGTGATCTGTATGTATCAGACAACTAGCAAGAATTTTTTTCCGTTCTGAAAGTAATTAAGTGTTCATGTTACACGAGATTCCGGATAAATAATAGTGTTAGGACAAGTAATACAAAAGTTTGAAGACATGTCTGCATCCTTTTATTTCAGTTACTTCAAACAGCACAAGCTCTCTTCAGACAACAAAAGGCATTTACAATGTAAGTTCATCAGCAACATACACATCTTGGCAGTAACACTTACATACATATGACACAGATTACTCTTCACAGCTTACGAAAGCAACAGAAAGAACCTTATAAAATTCAAAAATGAAATTTAAATTTGCAGAAGTGCAGTATCCCAGAACTATGCTACAAGTTGGTGATATAATTGACCTGTTTACAACACAAAATGGAAGGTAAATGGGAAAGGGAATTTTTAAATGAACAAAGTAATGTAAAGAAAAATCTGTCATTTTCTACAACTAGGTTGGATAAATCTGACGACTTGACTGTTTATTTACATAACAGTTCATACTGAATTTGTGCTTTTGTATTTGTAACTGTAGATGTTTATGAAACATTTGTGTTTGTGAACAGTGGTAACTAGTACCAAAAGCTAATGCATACATAACAAAACAAGACTTTTAAAATAAACAGATCTGCCTAGAAGTAAGCTTTATTCTATGCTTTACAGCATGAAGTCATACGTAACAATAAAAGAATCTCCTCACACACGTGTACATTCCTACTTCTCTACAGCAGTCCAAAATAACTGAAACAGCAACATATTCAGGTACTGCAGGACAAAATGCTACAAAATTATAGTAACTGAACCTATGAAAAAGAACAGACTCTGCAGTATTTCTGATGAGAAAAAACTAACCAAACTGACTATTATGTCATATTTCATAAAAGAACTTGTGATCAGATGTTATTTACATACCCATGGCTAACTAATGTGACTTGTTCAAAATTTGCGTGTACCTTTCACACTGTCCAGCCCTATAAACAATATTACCCCAGTCTCAAAGATACAAAACATAGAAGAAAATATATGGAAAAAAACAATGTTATTGATGTCAAAACCATAGCAATTTACACACACACACACACACACACACACACACACACACACACACACACACACACACAATACTGTCAAATACTACTCAAAATAGTCTAATTTCTGGTACACGATCATTAAATACTGATCAGACATGCAACTTATGTCATTGGACAAATTCATTACACATCAACAACACAAAAAATATACAAAACATGACAAATTGTAACAATTCAGTTATTGATATTGAGATTTTGCAAAATATTGGGTAAGAGGGCCCGTGCCACATACACATATCTGTTAAGGTTTTTTTTTTTTTCTTTTTTTCACTTTGGTCACAACTGTCCTCATTATATAACCTTTCTGGCTTGTTACTAGGGTAACGAAATGAAAGCAAGGAGAAATGGTCAAACTGGAGTTCAATCTGCTACACCAATTACTACGTCAAAAAAGTGAGAGAGCCATTTATAAAGACAGTTCTGCATTTTTATGTGCCATCACTATAAAGAGTTTGCAAATAGTTAACCAAAATGTAATCTCTTGCTATGTTGGGCTCTATGCGTTAAGAACATGAATCCATGTAAAGACCAGGAATATGTGGATAACAGTTTGTTTACATGTCGCGGAAGGCTACATAAGTTGCTAGCATTATTGAGCCTTCTGAAAACTGAGAACGATGGAGAAAACCTAAAGGAATAATTCACGTGCCCTGTAACTCTGAAGATGAAACAAAGTCCACATAACAAGATACTGATACCATCCTCTTGCTATTCATTAGCTACATGTTATCATTAAGAAATATCAAGCTCTATCTGTATAAGCTATACCAGCTTAGAATTCTAATTATGTTGAAAGTGTTTGCGTAAAATTATTTTTTTGAGGCACAGACCCGCTTTCCCTCTCTTTTTTTGGAATTCCAAATTACAGTGCATTTACGAGTATCATGCCCAATTCCTGCTGATACCCTCCCAGTTCTTTCTTTATGCCAATTATTGTTTGTAGGCCACAATCACAAGAGTTCCTCTCCTCCATAAACACTGAAAGCTTACGCATACTGCTGCTACCATGAACTACATAAGCAACTTAATTCTGCACACAACCATAAAATATTGCACAAACACACCATCTGTAACACTGGCATCAAACAGAGAAGACAAGTGGAGGGATATGAGAAAATGAACTATGACTTGTTCCTTTCTATTAATCTGATATTAAACTGCGCTACCTTGGTACATTCCAAACAAAAACATGCCAAGCTGACACTGAATGCAAATCTTGTTACAAAAATTAATGTTTTAAGTGAAGTCATGTCATTGTGTTGGCAGAATTTCACTCAATGTCACATTTTTATGACTGATTGGTTGGTGAAAATACTATGTGAAATAACACTGTGGCAGCTCATTCATGGAACTCTTCCTCAAAATTGTGCATGGGGCCAAAAACATGTGGTGAAGTGATCATGCGGCTGTGCTGCACAATCTTTGTCAATTTTAAATTTGAAATGTTAGAATTGTGGATGAGCCAAAATGAGAAAATTTAAAAATATTCACTGGTACTATCACTAGTCTGTTCTCAAAATACATGCTGCTAAAATGTTGTTAACTGCATAAAATGCAAATGATACAATCCAGCTATGAAATTGTCATTAACTGATATTAAGAAGAATAAAGATCTTGTCTGCAAGAGAGAAATGAGATACCTTGTATATCTTACACAAAATTTAATGCATTGTGCAAAATACGATTTCGCATACAAGAGCTATCTTCTTCAACTGTAAGTTGCTGGACCAATCCCACTCAAGTTCTGCACCCGTAACACAACAATAACCTTTCACTACCTGTCTACATAAAATTTTACAAGTACATAGGCTCAATATCACTTCACATAAAAAGGTTTCTTTGGGTTTTGCAACAGCAAATCACCTTTTTTTACATTAATAATGCCAAATCACAGGCTCTACTGGCTAGTTTTAAAAAATTTCCAACTTATTTTAAACAAGATCCTCCAAGGTTGTAAAACCATATTCTAGAATTTTAAGTGACTATAACATTATCATCTAAGGTTTTTACTGATGGACTAACCCAGGAAAACTGAATTTCTCAGGCTGTGCATAAAAATGATGCATGAAACTTGAGTGTTCTTTTGCTCTTTTAATTTTAGTTCACAACATAATTCTGACTGCAGTTTAACTATATTGATATTCCCAGTCCTGTACAATCCTACTTTCCTGTGCTGTGCACTAATCATGGAAGATGATTTAAACAGCTACAATGATTATAGGAAGTTGGTAACCTACAGTACTATGAAAATAGTACAGATCTTAATTACAGTATGTGCTTTTACATGGACAGGCACCTAAAACTACATACCCACAAATTTTTAAATAAGTTACAGAAATAAAAAGAAACATTCAACTGGAACTTGGACTTACTGCTAACATGAGTAATTCATTTTAGCACTTCCCATTGAATGTGAGAAAGAAATACAACTCAAGATGCTGGATACTTTAATCACCAAATTTCATCAGCCACACTTACAGAACAAAAAATGAAGGAGAAATAGAAAATGTTACTGCATGCATGTTTTGGCAAGCATTCACACACAGAGATGTAAAGCACAAGTCCACTTCATGAAATGAGTACATCCCTCAAAACAAAACAAACCATGTATTTTGTACATGTATACACTACAATTTTGATAAGTTAACATATTTCTCTGCAGTTTCCCATTTTTTTAAATCAAACTACCAATCACACAGGACTCAGTAGCAACAAAATGCTAACAACAGATTGATTGATTTTGATTTAGTCTCCGTGCCAATCCCGACCCAACATTACGAAATGGCCGGCACATTATTCCCTTTCACACGCTCAGCTCAAGCAAATAAATGACACTTTTCCAGTCGCTCAACAGATGCCACAATTGTCCTGTATGGCCATTACTTGTGGTTAAGCAACATCTGAGATGGTTTCTTCTCCGTGAAGAAGTTCTTCAGGATAAACACTTGGCCAATGGTAACAACCAGTATGGCAACTGTTTCCAGAATTGACCACCACATGACGCGTTCATTCAGATCCTCTGCTCGCTTGCGGCCTTGAGCTTCTCGCAAGCGGTGGTGAGTTTGGTAGTCTATAATTTTGTTCAGTGCTTTGTGAATTTCTGCAGAGGAAGACTCCATCTAGAAACAAAAACCAAGAAACAGCTCATTATTACACAGAGTAAGCACACTACCTAAAGGAAGTACTTATATTAAAAATTCTGACAAAGAAGGACGCTGAGAATAGCTTCTTGGTATGTGTCCAATGTCCCTAAAGAATGCCATTTAGGTACATTTTACATTTTTGTTAATATAAAGTACCTGCATCAGTTGTTAAATGAGCAAAGTATTATGATTTTGTCCATGGCTGTAGTTCTGCAGCTACAGAATTCATCAGCTGCACTCGAAAAACCTTTATTCGGTTCACTTTACCAGTTTAAACTGTCACAGAAATGAAATAGGCTCAAATCATTAAAGTGCGTGTCATTTACGACGGCGGCCAAGTTTGGGTTAGTTCTGCACATCTTACGTCACAAAACACAGTCAGCCAATGAACAGAGAACGACGTTGCCAGAGCTTGGCTGTAGTGCAGAGCACGGACGAGTGTCTTCAGTTTTAGAAACGCTTAGTCAAATAAAGTAATTGAACAAAAGCAATGCCTTGATAGCAGACTTTCTATAAAAGAAAGTTTGGAAAAAGCATTCTTTATACCAATTGCTTCGTATTCTATTAATTAATTAAACCAAACAAGCAATAAGCCTCCTAATTCAAGCGATAGCATGGAAATTCATCCTAACTAACCACTTTTTCACAATAAAGAACAGCGGTAATTGTTTACTTCCTATTGTACTGCGACAAAACATGAATAATTCAGTCATACCAACAGTGACTGTCAGTATTTTGTGTGATTCTTCAAAATCCTCCAGGAATTCTGTAGAATGACGAGCTGCGTTGGCGTAATGGTTACGGTGTTTGGCTGCTAAGCAAAAGGTTCCGAGTTCAAATCTTGTTTGGTGCTTAATGTTTTCTTTATTTAAAAACAATATCGAAGTGTCTTACTTCATGAATTTTATTCGTTTGAATGAAATTTTTTGAAATTTCTAGTGGTAACTAAAATTAATCATACGGAAAGTATACGCTGTGCACTTTTACCTCTGCAAACTCTTCAAAATTTCGTGCAATGGTTTACTAAATTTAATGCTTCTTAATAACTGCATTGAACATAGAAACAAAATTAAGTCATTTATGGGGGGAAGGTATCAGTCAAGAAGATGTGTAAAAATCAAATTTTTGGACCAAACAGTTTTTGTGAAATTGAATGATAAGTGTGTCAAAGCAGTCGGAACATCATGTGTTTGCACAGGTGAACAGTGCAGTGATGACAAAACTGCGCACAGCATGGAATGCGGGGAGCACGTCTCTGTAGCAGTGAAAGGGTTAATGCGGCTGTGGTGGCTTTACTTCATGAACTGCGTGCTCCCCCCTAAACGTAAGTTTGCGAACTATACTATACTATACTATGGTGCTGCTTCCCTTGGCGCGTGCAACTGGCAATGCAGCAATCTCCCGCGTCTGGGCGGGCATGCGCGAGCTGCCAAGATAAAAGCCAACATTGAAATAAGAACTGACCAGCAGTGTCCTTTGCTACAGAATCAATTAAAAAGTGACATCGCTAAAAATGTACATTATATACAATGAATAGCAAACAGTTAACTACCAGATCCCACATTGTACGCGGTGTGTATGACAAAAGTCAACCACCAGACTTAGCAATCCAGTGATTGACCTATGTAATACAAAGTATGTACGATGCAGTCTGATAGTTAATTGTTTGCCACTCATCACACATAACATATATTCTTAGAAATGTCACTCTGTTTTATTGACTCTGTAGAAAAGGATTCCACTGCCCAATTTTTATTTTGATGTTGGCTGACTGAAGATTTGAGATTATTTCACTTCTGAAGATGACAGTTTAAACTGTTGAAACCAGTAAAGTGAACCAAATAAAGGTTTCCTTTTGCAACTAACAACTGATTTTTTTTTATCTTTATTGGAACACCCATACTCTCTTTACAATGCATGACACATGCGTGTGTTGTACCTTGCCAGAATCATGTACGAATATCGTATTTTATCTAAAAAGAGGGCTACATACACAGTAATATTTAAGAGTAACTGTGTTATTTCAAGCATTTTTTTTGCGAGTGTCAACTCAACTTTGAGGAGTTACAGAAGTCAGACCATAATTAAGAGAAAGATTTCCTTTGCACATTTTAAAGATACATTCATTCTCTGCTTAGAGGTGAATTTTTGTTGCTTTCCAATTAGTCATTTTAGCCTGATAACGGTGAGTACAAATTACCACAGTTTGCCTAATGACATACGTATCAACAAGGCGAAAAGTGTAAATGCAAGCTCTGTTGCCTTTGACAGTTCTTAAGTTTTTATGCACATTAGCGTGCATCAAGTGATACTATCACATGTTATATTTATTTTCTTCTGCATCCAATGTGTGCCACATGCTCTGAAACAGTATTTCCACTTGATTATTCATTGTTGCTGTTTACTTCGTGGCTTCCCATCAGATAGGAAACAATTGTGCAGCCCACCATCGTTTTGTACTGCTGTTAGTCTTCTTGAAATAATTAGTTGTCTTGTGTGAAACCAAACCATGCATCAATTACAGAGCTGTCACACGTCCACAGTAATCAGTGGCTTTCAGTCCACATGCTTGCTTTGAGGCCAAAAAAGAACAGGATGTAATCAGTTCCATATCACATCCAGTAAAGAAACTTCTGAATGTATTGGTATTAGTGAAAGTGCAGTCAACTGAATTTTGAGGTAACACAGAGAAACTTCATGTCTTGTGTCACCAAAAAGAAGTACTGGCAGACGACAGAAGCTTGCACTGTTGTAATATTCAACAGTACCGTCAGCTGTAATTTCATTATTAATTTATTAGTGAACAGTTTCAATGATACTCTTTGTCATCATCAGGCCTTCGAAATATATAATGGCTGAATTTTCCTGAGAGATATAAATCAGAAAGGCCCATGTGAAAGTAACTGGTGTCTACATCAGCTCCCATAGTAAGCAACCACACACAGTATGGCCATGGTTGCTTACTACAGATACTTTGTATTTCCACGTGGGACTTTCTGACTGACGTCTTTTAGGAAAATTCAGTCACTATATATTTAGAGGGCCTGATGATTAAGTGTTTCATCAGAAACAGCTGCCAATAAATTGATAATGAAATTACAGCTGACAATAATGTTAAAAATTGTAATTTTCATATCCATTGGGTCCTCTCCTATTCGAGGGTAGTTGGAACGCCCTATCCCCGACAATGTTAAATTTAGTGACTTTGCTTCCCTGTATTTCAGGAACCACTGTAGCCATTGACATGGAACTTTTACAGGACATTAAACTGTATGTTTTGAGTCTACTGAACAACAATAATTGCATTTCAGCCACTGCTTTCAGAAATACAATTTTTTAATTACACAGTTAAAATTTTGTGTACTTCTTTTGTACGTTATCCTAAATAATTTTAATTATACATGCCATTATGCTCTTCTTTTAGTTCAGTAGACTCAGGATATGTATGTTATTATTCTCTGAAAATTTGAACACTACTCGAAGTGGTCTCTCAGATTTAGGGGAAAAATGCAACAGAAAATGCAAATTTTCAGCAATGTCTTTGTTCCAACAAAAACATTTGTCAAGCGAGTCCATATAAGGTTACTGAACGTCTCATTGGGATTTTGAGTCTGACCATGCAGACACTTCCTGAGTATATCCATGACTTCTGCTGGGATGGAATGTTTATAGCTACATGAACAGTTTGAGTACTGGGCATTGCAGTAATTGCACCATGAATCAGGTCCAGGAGGGCAGAGGTGGTGTACTGGTTTTTCATGAGTTGACAGTATGTGGAAGAAGGTAGCTCATAATGCCTGCTTCATTTTCAACAAATCCTCAGTATTATTTCTAACGGCCATCCCATAATACTGCTGTAGTTCAATCAATCGTTTTGTCTGTCAGTCTGCCTCTTATGGTTTCACCATCAGAAAGTTTCTTGTCTCTCAAACTTTGTTTCAACTTCCTCAATGTGGTGCCCATCCTCTTCTGGACATGACCAATACATTCCAGTTTTGTGATAATCTTCTCACCATAAGGCTGAGTGGCTACTACACTGTTATATGCTTTTGAGTCTTCACCACCTAAGAAGTCAGTTGAACACACCCCCCTTTCGTTCACAGATCAACTAAAAATTTCAATAGCTACATAGGCCTCCATACTACCATTTGTTCCTTCATAATTTCTGTGAGAGATATGCCTTTCTTCATTCCCTGATTTAAACTTATAAAAATGTTTGGTTAAAATCTGTAAACCTATTACCTTTCCAGAATTCACACTGGTCACCATTACAACAGAATTCTTAGAACTTTAGCCGCACTTCTGCCAAGTGCCATCAAAAGCTACTGGTATGTCAATCATACCATCATTTATTTCAACAGCTTTGTTTATAGCACCCTTCACTGACTCACACATAACAGATTCCACAGCAACTCCAATAAATCAATAAATCCTGCATACTTGTCGATCTTACAAAATGGGTGTGGCATATTCATCAAGGCACACGTTGTTTCTGCTGCAGTGTGTCCTTTGCCAATAGCTCTCAATCTATAAACCCACCTAACATTTACTTCAAAATAATTATCTTTACACTTATCAGAATTCCAAAATGAATGAGTATATTTAAAACTGGCACAATTAATGATAAGCTTCCTGGCTAGTCCATTTGATACCTCACTGTCTTCATGTAAACTAACTGGCCCCTCCACATATTTTATAACACACACACTCACCTAACACCCTTGTTAGGATGTGTAAATCTATCCGAATATAACCTAACCTACCATTTACAGCACTTTCGTTTTGAGAAAACTGTGTCACAGCGTTTTTATTTTAATCTTCAAAGCACTAATGGGCGTTTCTCCAGATACTGACAAGTCTGCCTGTATTTCATTGTCTGTAACTTCACACATAACATCCTGAACACAATGTTTCCCTTTATTCGAAAATCTATTACTATGAAACCCAAGTTTGTTAAAAGCCCTTTGTTTTGGTGTCATACTTCACTTTTAGAGATACACCAATCTATTCGTCACCTTTCCTCGGAAAAACGTTAGCACTTTGACATACAATGCGTGTTTATACTATGAAACAATACAATACTATTTTTGACAGTGCTACCAGTACAAACACATAATTTAACCTTTATAACACAGCAATCTATAGCCTTCTATACAAAAAATTACCAATTTTATTAGACCGTGAAGTAATGCAAGTAAAAATTTTAACATTTTCAACTGGTGTAGAATATATTTAAAAAAAAAATTAAAATAAAATACTTCCCATGAGAATTTATAAGTGATATACAGGGTGTTCAAAAAGTCTCTCTGCAGTGTCGTATGATTGTTAGCCGTGCTTGCCGTATGCTGAAGTGAATATACTGAAATAAAACTCTGTGAAATACAAGTTATTAATTTATTGCATATTCATTTTTACTTACAAATTTTCACATTAAATGTTGAAAGTGTCCCCCCTGTTGTTGAATACACAATTCAATTCATCTGTAACATTTCTTCTGTAAGAGAAGCAGTGAAAGTGGATATTGCAGTTTTCAATTCATCGATGGCTTTTGGACAGTTTTTATAGACAGTTGCTTTCACTGCACCCCAGAAGAAAAAGTCAGGTGGTGACGAGGTGTGGTTTCATTTATCTGGGTACATGAACTCAGAAAATTCTCGTCAGGTGATCATGGAGGATCAAAGTCCCTATGAAATTATGCGATCACCAAAACCATCAACAAGCAGTGACATTGAAACGCGACCTGTATGCGCGGTTGCACCATCTTGTTGAAAATAACCGTTCAGTACTTCACTTCACACAAGTTCTCCTATGAATGGGTACAGAATATCACTGCAATATCGTTGTGCGTTTATTGTTTCATTGTAAAATATGAGACCCACAATCAGACGTCTAGAAATTGCAATTCAAACTTCTATTTTCACAGAATGAAGTGGTTCCTCATGAATACACAATGGATTTGCAATACTCCATATACGAGAATTTTCTGAGTTCATGTACCCAGATAAATGAAACCACACCTCATCAGTTAAGAATATCCCTTCCATTTTCTTGAACGAAATTTTTGAACCATTAACAATAATGCAGTCTCTTGCCATCATCAGTATTTTTCAGTTCTTGTACGACTGTCACTTCGTATGGGAAAAGATCTAATTTTTTCCTTACAGCTGTGTGGGCCGTTCCGACACTAACATCAATTTCCTGGGCGAGTTTTCTTACTGAGTTGTTCAGACTTGTGGACATTTTATTGGAAATATCGAGTAGTTTATCCTCAGACAAAACACTAGGATGACGACTTCTTGGTGCATCTGTCATTGAACCTGTATTTAGAAATTTGTTAATCAAATCTCACACAGTATCGCAATGTGGAAGTGCTATCTCCAGGAAAACTGAATGAAATGTCCGATGAATTGAAACTGTATTTATCACCAGCTTTGAACACTTGTTAGACTAAAAACACACATTCTCCAATGGTTAGCATTTTAACAGTGACAAAAACGAAACAAACGAATAAAGGAACTAAACTTAAACGTCCACGTCAACACGTAACGATACACACCCGGGAAGTAACCCAGGCAGGCAAACAATCATACGGCATGCGTGACTAACAATCATACGGCACTTCGGAGAGACTTTTTGAACACCCCGTATATATATAGTTTTATTCAGAAAATTGCAAATTTTATGAGATAAAAATCCAAAAACGTGAAAAAAAAAAATTTTCCGCTTTAACGCCCCTTAACGGGGCTGGATATGCTAAAGTTTGCATCAGACGCGTTTACGCAGGGGGGTCAGAGAAAGGAAAATCCAAGACTTCCATGAGGAAAAGCAGTTTCCAACAGTAGCTGCTGTATTGGAGAAGTTACAGTCTGCAGTGGAAGACATTCCTGATACAAGTGAAACAACCCCTTGGCATTACAATCGGAAAGTGTGTTTCGGAGGGGGGAGAAAAAAAAGAAAAAAAAGAAAAAAAAAAAAACCACAGTGCTGAGGGAAAATAACCGTGCAGGAGGAAAAAGAAACGAGTTCTTGCAGGAAATAAGACACTTGCCAAACACTGGATAGATTATTTATTACTCTGATGAGAGATGGTGAAGTGCAAATAAGCACGTGTCGCCCAGCACTACAACACTAGGGCATTGCCACGATGACAAAATCACATGATCTGATTGGCCATAATGGACGTGTAAAGCATGTGCAGCAAGGCCATTTTAACTGTCAGAGTTGTTCTCTCACTGTACAAAGTATGTATTACGTTTGGTCCCACCTCAACCACAAAATCAAGAAACACAATAATTTATCCTTTTTGAGTGTTTCCATAAATTGCACTGTAGGAGATGCTGCAACTAACTACAAGTTTTTTTAATGATTTTTATTGAACCATTACTAGTTCCAGGCTTGAGCCCACCATTTGTTGGTAGCATTGATTTCTTTGCAAGTTTTACAACTGTAACTTCCTGAAATGCCCTCCTTTACATAGTATATGACACAGGTTTGATTTTCTTTCACAATCCATACTGATCAATTAACTGAATGAACGTGTAAAGGAGGGCTTTTCAGGAAGACACAGATGTAAAATTTTCAGAGTAGTACACTACCATCTGACAATGAGCGCAGCCCCGAAACTAGTAATTCTGCAATAAAATTATTCCAAAAAAAATCTTGTGACTGGTTGCAGTATTTCCTACTGTGTAAAATCAATAAATGATTAATAAACACACCTGTGCAAAGTGTTCGTTATAATAAACATAATAATGCCTTATTCTCTGTAACAATTTTATATCAGCTGACGTCCCCAACTTCTTCCAGCAAGATAAGTCAATCATTTGTGTGAATAGAACTATGACAACTGACAAATGGAGCAACTGAGTTGAATAGACAGGCAACCACCTGTTGCAGAAGAATGCCTATACTTCGAGGAAGCCAACTCTAATACTCAGCCACGGCAACCCAATATAGTGAGCGATTATCCCTGACCATGCGGGAAAAAGAATTGAATAAAGATGTTAATATAAAAAGTTGTAGCAGCTGTAAATATATTCAACAAAACATTCTGGGGGATAAAACTGTTAAATTTTTCTGCAAACTAGAGGATTAAGTGGCCCGTACATACTACTGCCAAACATACCTGTGTCATGACAGTTATGTGCTCTCCTATCCCCGGGAGAGGCTTCTCTTCTCCCACTTGCCAATCCATATAGACCAGCTTGTGGGAGAACGTGGAAAATTCATTGCTGAAACAGGCTGTGTATATGCCTGTCTCAGCAGAGATAAATGTGTGGCTATCAAATTGCTTTTTCACTTGTCTGTAGATGATCTCCCCACGGGGAGCCTGCAGCTGGACGTCCACATCGTACTGCCCTCCTGTAACCACCTGCAAAATTGAATTAAACAGTGTAATAAAAACGCCTATTAATGCCCACGACAATATGTAATAAGTAAAGGTTGACAATCCCAACTATGTGTAAATCTGTTAATGTATTGTTCACATTAAAGTATGGAAAGTGAGACACTTTCAAATAAAACAAAAACATCAGAGGCTACACTATTTAGGTGGCACAGTTATACAAATGTATTTTCCAAATAAGTAGAACGAAAATACACGTCGATTCATGTAAGCTGTACACCCTAGACATTTCTGGAATCATTTGACATATTGTAATTCTGTTTTGGTCCAAATGAATTGAAAGGAAGTCTTCACTAAATGATATGAATATACTGAAATAAAACTCGGTGAAATACAAGTTATTAATTTATTGCATATTCATTTTTACTTACTATTTCATAGCGATATTAGAGAGATATTGGTATCGATTTTACTTTTTCAAAAGGAAATATAGGAAGTATAATTGCATAGGGTTCTGCAGACAGAGTCATTTGACATAAAACTTTTCTGGGTATGGTACTGCGTCATATTGTATAAAACTACTAGTGCTATATTTGTCTGGGGCAACATGACAAATCTGCAGTGGCAGAACATCAGCAAGATTGTGGAAAAGAAATAAAATTCAGTGAAGCCTGTGTGTTGGCCAAGCAGCCAGTTATAATGAAATGAAAAATCAGAGATGCCATCAGAATTTTTAAACAACCTAAAAATATGAATCGAGAGGATGGACTCAGGCTTGCCCTATCTTGGCTGCCAGCAATCAGAGCACAACAGACCGCACTGTCAACTCTAGGTACAAGCACTACCAACGAGTAACTGCTGCCACGCGGCCGACGTCCAGCATTTGGTATATAGCAGCCAACTTCTCATTCACCGGTGACCACCAATCGTGGCACGTAAGACAAGGGCCAATAGACAACAGAGGTTAAATTCTCCCTCCACCACAATAACCTGTTAAAGTTCGCTCTCCTTCCTCCTCAAGTGACCTTCAAATGAAATGACCTATCTTTTTAAAATTGTAACATAATGGCAGGCACAGTGAACAGTAATAATAAAATATAAGGGACACTGCATAGGTAGAACGCACCAGTAGACCCAAAGAAGGCTGCGGCAACCGTGGACGAAACGTTGGTTTTTCTCCAGCAGTAGTTTTATACAATATGACACGGTACCAAACCCAGAAAAATTTTATGTCGAAATACAGTACGCTTATCTATTATCGATGTACAACACCTGCTGAATGCTGGAACCGTTTTGTGATAATAGGTACATACTGGGAGTTCCAGACATGTTGCGACAAATTTCTACATGAGGTGGGGCACATCGTAAGGATGGAGAATTGCATAGCAACCCGTGATCACAAATGTTAGGGGTGAGTGCTAGCACAGGTTGGCAATCAGAAAAGAAACAAGAGAGTGATTTGTTTGACACACTCAGTGGACATAACGAGTACACATGGTGTATGAAATGAATACAACTCTAATGTTACAACAGATGCTCGACGGATGCCACGACGGACTGACATGCTCGAATCCACGCCCCTTGCTCATCAGATCCTCGATTTGGTTCTGTGGGGATCCACGAAATCTCTCACGTATCGCAATCTTGTGAAGTCTGAAATGGATCTTGTCACAAGAACTGTCATGCAGCTGCTACAGTCAAAGAAACACCCAGTGTATTTGAGCGTGTCTAGCAGTTTATGCTCCATCAATGTCAAGCACGTGTGGCATCTTACAGTGCAAATAAGAGTATCTGTTGCAACATTACAGCTGTATTCACGTTGTGCACCACACACATTCATTATGTCCAATAAAGGTTTCAAATTAACCATTCTCTCACCTCCTTTCTGATCTTCAACCTCTGCTACCACTTACCCCTAATGTTTGCAGCCACTGGTTGCTATGCAATTCTCCATCCTTTCAATGTGCTCCATCGTCCCCTAGAAGTTTGCTGCAACGGTTCTGAGACATTATGTATATTCATACCCATGGAAAAGTGAGTGATGTTTAACCAACCAAAAATCACAATGGGAGTTGATAGATAGATACTAATTAAAAAGCTGCCCATACTCTCGCAAGCCAGCACCCGGCATTACATTATGAAAAGTTGTGTAGCCTCCCGTACACCATCTAAAGATGACCCTCGAAAGATCTAAAAACTGGTTTATGCAAGAAACAAGTATTTTAAAAAAAGTGACCGGTTGCCGTTTTCTGTGTCATATTTGGATCTGCAGGTGGGACGTCATCAGAAGAAACAAAATTGTCAATCTACCAACTGGAGAGTGGAATGTTAGATGCCTTAATCATGATGTAGGTTAGAAAATTCAAAAAGGGAAATGGATAAGTTGAAGTTAAATATAGTGGGAATTAGTGAAATTCGCTGGCAGGAGCAACAGGACTTCTGATCAGGTGAATACAGAGTTATAAATACAAAATCAAGTACAGGACATGCAGGAGTGGGTTTAAAAATGAATAAGAAAATAGGAATGTGGATACACTAATATGAACAGCACAGTGACCGCATTACCAAAGCCAAGATAGACACGAAGCTCATGACTATCACAATAGCAGAAGTTGGCATATCAACTAGATCCACAGATGATTAAGAGATGGAAGAAATGTATAATAATACAAATGAAATTATCTGGATACTTAAAGGAGACAAAAACTTAATTGTGATGGAGGACTGGAATTCGATAGTAGGAAAGGAAGAGAACGAAAACCAGTAGGTGGATGTGAACTCGGGGGAAAGGAATGAAAGGGGAAGCCGTCTAGTAGAATAGGAATGCACAGAGTACAATTTAATCATTGCTAAAACTTGGTTCAAGAATCATGAAAGAAGGGTGTGTACAGGGAAGAGACCTGGAGACACCACGAGGTTTCAGATTGCTTATATAATGGTAGGACAGAGATTTAGGAACCAGACTTTGAAGTGTAAGACATTTCCAGGGACAGTTGTGGGCTCTGACCACAATTTATTGGTTATGAACTATGGATTAAAACTCAAGAAATTGGATAAAAGTAGAAAATTAAGTAGATAGGACCTGGATAAGTTGAAAGAACCAGAGGTTGTTGAAAGTTTCAGGAGCATTAGGCGATGGTTGACTGGAACAGGGCGTAGTTACAGTACAAGATGAATGAGAAGCTGTAAGAGATGAAATAGTGAAGGCAACAGAGGATCAACTAGAAAAAAGCAAAGCCTGGTAGAAAACATTGGATAACATGAGATATGCTGAATTGAACTGATGAAAGGAGAAAATATAAAAATGCACCGAATGAAGCAGGCAGAAGGGATGGCTACAGGACAAATGCAAGTATTTAAAAACACATTTCCCTAGGCAAAAGATAGATACTGCATACAGGAAAATTTGGGGAAATGAGAAGCATCTGTACGAATACCAAGAGTTCAGATGGAAAACCAGTCCTAAGCAAAGGATAAAAAGCTGGAAGGTGAAAGGGTCTATACAAGAGAGATTAACTTGAAGGCAACATTATTAGAAAGGGAAGTGGATATAGATGAGGATGAGAAGGGAGATGTGATAATGCGAGAAGAATTTGACAGAGCTCTGAAAGACCTGGGAGTAGATGACAGTCCATCAGACTACTGACAGCCTTGGGAGAGCCAGCCGTGACAAAACTCTTCCATATGGTGTGCAAGATATATGACCAAACGAAATACCATCAGACTTCAAGAAGAATACAATAATTCAATTCCAAAGAAAGAAGTTGCCAACAGGTGTGAAAATTACCGAACTATCAGTTTAATAAGTCACGACTGAAAAATGCTTTACAGAAGAATGAAAAACTGGTACAAGCTCAGGAAAGATCACTTAGAATTTCAGAGAAATGTACACGCATGCAAGGCACTACTGACCTACGGCTTAGAAAATAGGTTAAAGAAATGCAATCCTACGTTTATACCATGTCCAGACTTTGAGAAAGCTTTTGATAATGTTGACTGGAGTACTCCGACATTCAGAAGGTAGCAGGGGTAAAACACAGGGAGCGAAAGGCTATTTACAATTTGTACAGAAACCAGACGGCAGTTATAAAAGTCAAGAGGTGTGAAAGGGAAGCAGTGGTTGAGAAAGGTGCAAGACAGTGTTGTAGCCTATCTGTACATGGAACATGCAGTAAAGGAAACCACAGAAAAAAATTCAAGCAGGAATTAAAGTTCACAGAGAACAAATAAAAACTTTCATTTTCCAGTGACATTGTAATTCTGCCAGAGACAACAAAGGACTTGGAAGAGCAGTTTAATGAAATTTACAATGTCTTGAAAGGAAGACATAAGATTAACATCAACAAACACGCAATGGAAACAGGTGATGCTAAGGAAATTAAATTAGAAAAGAAGACAAAGTAGTATATGAGTTTTGCTATGTGGGCAGCAAATTAACTGATGACAATGAAAGTGGAAAGGATGTAGACCGGCAATGACAAGGGAAGCGTTTAGAAACAAGCAAAATTTTTTAACATCAAATATAGACTTAAGTGTTAGGGAGTCTTTTCTGAAGGTATACATCTAGAGCATAGCAATGTATGGATGTGAAACATGGACAATAAAGAGTTTACATAAGAAGAGACTAGAAGCTTCTGAAATGTTGTGTTACAGATGAATGCTGAAGATTAGATGGATAGATCAAGTAACTAATGAGGTGGTACTGAACAGAAATGGAGACACAAGAAATTTGTGGCACAACTTGACCAAAAGAAGTCATTGGTTGATAGGGCACATACTGAGACATCAAGGGATCATCAGTTTAGCACTGGAGGGAACTGCAGAGGGAGAGATGAATACAGTGAGCACATTCAGAAGGACGTAGCCTGCAATAGTTATTCAAAGACGAAGAGGCTTGCACAGGATAAAATGGCATGGAGAGTTGCATCTAACAAGTCTTTGGACTGAAGACCACAACAACAACAACAACAAAAACAAAGAAATATAGTAATTTCAACTGCCAGCATCATAGTTCTAATAGAGATGAATTGAAATGCAGATGACTCCTCACAATCAAACTACTAGTTTCCCAGAAATTACAATATTTGGAGCTTAAGATTTATCTGCTTTGAACATGAAATCAATTGCTGTCTTACCCACAAGTTCATTTTATTATATGACACTGTTGTGTCAGGCTGATGGGCTTGACACAGCAGTTCATTTGGGTGACAATGGAATTAGAATAGCTTACACGGTCTCAGAAACATCTGAGGTGAACAGATGCTGAAAAAGTAACTCTCATAAAACTCAGTCATATGCATCACCAACTTCTCCATCTGAAATTAAGAGATTTATGCATTCTCTCACAAATAAAAGCTCATTTGGTTTTGATGGTGTTTCCAATAGAGTATTAAAGATGTGTTTACATACAATTAGCAGAGACTTATCTGAAATACGTAATGCATCAGTAACTCGAGGCATTTTTCCAGTGGAACTGAAATATACCTTTGTTAAACCCCTCTTTTCTTAGCAAACAACAGTTTGGGTTTCAGAGGAGCTGCTCTACTGAGAATGCCATTTACATGTTCACTCACCAAATTTCACAATCATTAAATAATAAAATGGCACCAGTTGCATTTTCTGCACCCTATCTAACACAACTGACTGTATGGACCACCATATTTTCCTAGATAAAATGAAGTTTTAAGGTACTGATGGTATAGCCAACAAACAGACGTCATATCTAACCAAAAGAATCCAGAATGTTGTACACAGTAATTCAACCAATATTGTTCTGGGATTTAATTCTGACTGGGGATAAATCATGTATAGGGTTTCCCATGACTCCGTCTTAGGCCCAATATTGTTCCTCTTACATGTGAGGAATCTTCCATGCAATATACAAGCAGAGTCAGTTCTTTTCGCAGATGACAATAGTACTATAATCACTCCAGGCACACATACAGAAACAGAATAAATGGTAAACAATGTTGTCAAAAGTATCCTTGACTGATCAATGATACCTCAATTTTAAAGAGAGACAACATATTCAGTTCTGCAAATCTACGGGGTACCAAACCAATGATAAGTATAGCACATGATGAGGAAATAATAAATAGGATGGAAACTTCAAAATTCTTAGGTGTCCATATTGACAAGAATGTAAACTGGGAAAAAGCTCATTTTGAACTCCTAATACAATTTAGGTTAGCCTCATTAGCATTTTGAATCACTGGAAATTTTGGGGAAAGGCAAATCAGTAAGTCCATATATTTCACATATTTTCATTCAATGTCACATAGAACAATGTTCCTAGGTAACTCATCTCAAAGAGAGTCTTCATTGCTCAAAAACATGTTGTAAGAATAATGTGTGGTGCTCACTGCTAATCATCTTTTAGACAGCTGTTTCAGGAGCTGGGCATTCTGATTACTGCATCACAGTATATTTATCCATCAAGGAGTTTGTTTTCAATAATCCAGTGCAGTTCAAAAGGAAAAATGATGTACATAATTACAATACCAGAAGGAAAAGATATTCAATATTCCACATTAAGGTTGTATTTAGCAGAAAAAGGGGTGAACAATGCACCAACTAAAATTTTTATCATTTACCCAGTGATATAAAATGTCTGGCACACAGCAAAGGTAAATTTGGAAACAAACTAAAAAAAGTTTATTACTGCCAACTCTGTAGAAAATTTTTTATTACTGTAATGTGCAAAAAATAATGGGTAGAAACTACTCTCATCTGCATGCAGGTGTTCAGAAATTTCCGTTACAAACTTCTTGGACCTGCAGAGGAGAGTGAGTACGTAAATATTTTGAACAGGAACCCATGTCCGGAAATATACCATTTCCATTTTACGATGGTTTCAGTTCAGATGTTTAATACATCCACTTCTGCTTGAGGAGTTGAATTAGGTGTGAGACAGTACAGTTATTAGGTAACAATTTTAAAGTAAACATAATGAAACACCCATTTATCATCTAACCATATTTGCTTGTATTAACACTTATTATACGTTTACATTATTCCATAACAAAAAAGAACCCAGCATATTGTACGTATAGGACAGTACCGATGCTTTACAACGGTGGCTCGATGTGGCGACCAGCAACGTTATTATAGACATTGTATCTGTCATTCTGTCTACACTACTGTATACCAGGACCAGCAATTCTGAGACTTCTCTGCCCATCTGAACTGAAACTGTCTTAGAACAGAAACAGTATGTTTTTAGACAAGGGTTTCCATTCAAAATATTATGTACTTATTTCTCTCCACAAGCTCCAGAAATTTGTAACTGGAATTTCTGAACACCCTGTATATTAAAGAGAACTAAAAAATTTTATAAATGTTCAGCATGCAGCCCAGCCACATTTAAAAATTAAGCTGTGTTGTGTATGTAAAATGACTTGTTCCGCAAAGATTATGATTTAACTTGCAAATGATCCATTGAACATGAACCCAACTAACTCCAAGGTGGTGACTCTGATGAGAAATCCACCATTACATCTTGTAATGCATTGGGACCTAAGGTTCTGGGGAGTTCCAACATTTGCGGTGATGAAGAGATGGACTACATCGAAAAACCTTCTAAGCTTAAGTTGAAGAGATACTACTTTGGAACCTCAAACGTAAATTCTCCTCTGAAAATTGATACTACTTTGGAACCTCAAACGTAAATTCTCCTCTGAAAATTGGGAAACAGAAGGAATTGGAATTATTTCTACAGAAAAACTCTATAAAAATTTTAGCTGTGCAGGAAACTATGTTCTTATATAGAACATAGGTGATACACAGTATTACACAATTTACAATTGGAAACCAGCAATATGAATAATGGAAAACCTGAAGTTAAAATCTTTTGGGTTATTAGGCCGCATCATGTTTCATGACGCGGCCTAATAATCCAGAAGATTTTAACTTCAATGACAACGCCCACAAAAGCCTGCAGACTCACAATGGAAAACCTGCCAAAGTTAGTAACAGCACTCTTTGTAAAAAATCTGAGATAGTATAAGTACTTCTCGGTGACTTCAACGTGTAAGTTGGGGAGGAAAAGACATTTATAAATATTACAAGTGAATATCCATCAACTTAAGAACAAACAGAAATGGTGAAAGAGTGACCAATACGTGTAAAAATGTTCCAGTCAAAACTGATGCCCACATTTTTGCAAGCTACCAAGAAAAGCAAAAACTCTGATATCTCCAAATCCTAACTTAGGAGAACTCCAACTGAATCACATAGCCATATCTAAAATGAATATCATGGAAATTATGAATGTTCAAGTAATCAGAAATGGGGCATATGATTCACATCTTTATCTTTTTAAGATTAAAATACAATTTCACCCATCAAAAAAAAAATAAATAAATAATAATAATAATAATAATAATAATAATAATAATAATACAACCAAGAAAGCAATAAGGTACAACTCCTTTACTATAGCTAATATTACAATAGAAAATATAGAAACATTTAAAGAAACTCAGACAACAGAACAAAGGTGACAGGCACAAACTCCAGGCACAAATTACTAAAGCAGAGGAGAAAGATTTAGGACTGGCCAAGAATATGACATGGTGGAACCAAGAGTGTGAAGAAGTACTAGAACAATGAGCTTTGTGCTCATGCAGAGGTTGAAAAAAGAACATTTTAAAGAATTCAGACAACAAAAAAATGACACTTCAAAAATAATCTTTGAAAAATCTCAGCTTATGGAACAAGAAAATTTTAGCAAAAATAATACTAGCTATTTTTACCAAACTTTTAAACATACACTTACAGGGTGTCGAACACCAAGTATTTGTTATGGCAAAATATTATTACATAACAAAGAAAATTGTAAAATATTAGCAAAAATTTTTGGTACACTCTTGAACTGTCCAGTTCCAACAGTTAAATTTGTATTCTCAGCAGTACCACTAAATTTGGAGGAAGATTTCCCACCAACAGAGCAAGACCTTCACAAAGCCATCAAATCATTTAAAAACAATAAGGCACATGGTGAAGACCCCATAGGGCAGTAGAATCATTGAAATGATCAGAACCAGAACCATAAATAATCCACAACCACTTTTCTAGATTTTTTTGAAAACTTCAAACATTCCAGAAAAGCAGAAAATAGCTACATAGAAAGGGAGACCAACAAAATGTCAACAACTGAGGAAGAGAGTCACTCTACCAGTGGCATACAAAATATTCTCAAGAATTCTTCAAGACAGAACTACAGAATCTTTAGACAATATTATGAGAATGAAGGTTGCTACTCATCATTTTCCACTTTCCTTCTCATAATATTGTTACTTTCTATCCTGAATCTTTACACAAACAATAAGAGAAAATCAGCAAGGTTTTCATAATGGAAGATCCTGCACAGAAAAGATTTTCTCTTAAAATCATTAATTCATCATAGAATGTTAACCAGCCACCTTATAATAAAGAATGAGTTTGATTCGGTAAACAGAGAAACAATAAATAAAATCATTAGAGAATTTGGTGTTAAAATTAGCAAACATAATTCATAATACTCTAACAAATACAATATCTACAGTTAAATTAACTGGAGAAGTATCTTAGTCATTTGAAATAAAAAACTGATGTTAGGCACAGGGATGGTTTAACACTTTTACTGTTTAATTTCATTCCAGAAAATATTTAAAGATACGGAATTTGGAGCTAAAAAATTGCAAACCTGAACCAATAATTCTAGGAAAGAAAACAAATAGAATTAGGGTAAACTGTCTGGCTTTTAAAGACGATTTTGCAATACTTTCAGAAAATCTAATATACCAATTTATTCAAATAAATCTTTTGGGATAAATAGCAAATAGAACTGTCCTCAAAATTTCAGATGAGAAAACTAAACTTACAATAAATATAAGAAGTGCACCAAAATTTGTAAAAACACAAATAGGTAAAATAGATATAGTAAGAAAACATGGAGAAACCATGCAACGGAATGGACTAGAAAAATTTGAAGTAGATGTAAAAGTGGAGGAAACGTACTGTTTGACAAAGAATATTTCCAATACAATATGTATATGTAGAAAATGTAGACTGGCAATGGCAAGGAAAGCGTTTCTGAAGAAGAGAAATTTGTTAACATCAAGTATAGATTTAAGTGTCAGGAAGTCATTTCCGAAAGTATTTGTACGGAGTGTAGCTATGTATGGAAGTGAAATATGGACGATAAATAGTTTGGACAAGAAGAGAATAGAAGCTTTCGAAATGTGGTGCTACAGAAGAATGCTGAAGATTAGGTGGGTAGACCACATAACTAATGAGGAGGTATTGAATAGAATTGTGGAGAAGAGGAGTTTGCGGCACAACTTGACTAGAAGAAGGGACCGGTTGGTAGGACATGTTCTGAGGCATCAGGAGATCACAAATTTACTACTGGAGGGCAGCCTGGAGGGTAAAAATCGTAGAGGGAGACCAAGAGATGAATACACTAAGCAGATTCAGAAGGATGTAGGTTTCAGTGAGTACTGGGAGATGATGAAGTTTGCACAGGATAGAGTAGCATGGAGAGCTGCATCAAACCAGTCTCAGGACTGAAGACCACAACAACAACAACAACAACAACATGTAGAAAACAATATATCACAGTGGCACAATCAGAATGTTATATCGATGTGAACGTCTAGTAATGAAGTATAAACTGGACAGAATAGAGGTACTTGAAAGATTAATTTTTGGAAAAATAATGGGTGCAATGCAAACTACAGATGTGTGGAAAATGAGAGGTAATGGAGAGCTCTACAAAAAAATAGAGAGAAAATAACAGAAGTAACCACTAAGGGAAGAGTAATCATTTTTGGACATCTCTACTGAATGAATGAGAACAGCCTAATGAAACAATATTCCTGTATTTCTGGAAGAAGAAATCAGCAACAGCATGGATTACAGAAATAAGGAAAGCACTAGAAAAAGACAACACCAAAGAATTGGAAATAACAGACAGAAACCTTTTTAAGATTATAATGCTAAATACATAAGAGCTTTCAATGCAGAGGAATTAAGACATCAACATTATTGACATCGTCAGATATAGAAGTACTTTTGGGTATGCACCAGATAAGTGTATTGGGGCCTTGGTGTTGATGATGTATATTAATGACCTTGTAGAGAATATTAATAGTAACCTCAGATATTTTGCAGATGATGATGTTATCTATAATGAAGTACTGTCTGAAGGAAGCTGCATAAATATTCAGACAGATCTTGACAAGATTTCAAAGTGGAGCAAAGACTGGCAACTTGCTATAAATGTTCAGAAATGTAAAATTGTGTACTTCACAAAACAGAAAAAAAACTTGTGCAAATGCCTATGTGTGACACTTCATAACATCTGTTTGAGAAATTCTGGAACATTCATAATTCTGCGCTAATGATGTGTGGGAGCAAAATGCGACTGGCATCCTTTCACACGCCTATGTTTAATGCGTAACTGCCAACATTTCACTGTGTCATGTCTGTTAATGCTCTGGGGTCGACAGAAGCGTCTGATCCAACGCGTCGGCTTTGACCCGTGACATAAGGGTGTTGTCGTGTGTGACGTCATGACGGCGCGGAGTTTGGTTTGAGTGTGGCTGTCTCCAGTTCTGTTTTATCTTATTTTATTTACTTTTCTGATCTGTTCGTTCTATCCCGTGAGATTTTTTTTTTTTAAAAAAGACAAAAAACACTAATCAGCTACTGAAGCATCTTTATCTTCTATGGGTTGCAGGGTTTACGACCCCTGGGGAGGTGGGTGGGTATTCATGCATGGCTGTCTTCACTTACACGTTGTAGCTACGCAAGGCGTCTAAATTTGTTTATATTTAGTTTTCCCCCCACCCAAAACACCCCATTTCCCGCGCTTGTCCCGTTAGTGTCATTAGGCTTCTTGTGGAAAGTGTGTGTGTTTTTGTTTCCGCCATATTTGTGACGTCATGGGTCAAAGCAGACGGGTGGGATCGGACGCTTCCGATTTCCATGTTCTGTGTTGTACTGAAGAGATCATTGCGTAGCACAGTTTGTGGATTTCAAGACGGCGGAGTTAGAGGAGCAATGCACCTGCATTAAATTTTGCGCGAAACTCAAGAAAACATTTACAGAGACACACCAACTGATACAGGAAGCATACGGTGACGAGTACTTAAGCCACACTGGTATTGCAAATGGTTCACGCGATTTAAAAATGCTCAGCCAGAAGTTAAAGATGACTCTCATTCAGGACACCGTTCGACGTCTACTGATGATGTTCACATCATGAATGTCAATGAAATTCATGCCACAGCAACAAAGTGTTAAATGATGGTACTCACCGGGTCATGTTGCAATACCTGTAGGAAAATATGAGAAGGAAATTGCCTGACATATGGCAAGACAATTGATGGCTATTGCTTAATGATAACACACCTGTACATTCACTGGTGCATGACTACTGCACAAAAAATGAAATCACTGCAATGCCTCATCCTCCTCACCCTCCAGACCCGACCCCTGACAATTTTTTTTTTTATTTCCACAGTTGAAAATGCCATTGAAAGGATGAAGATCTGCAACAACAGGCAAGGTAAAAGAAAATTCACAGACAATGCAGCAATGGGCATACCGAGACTGCATCCAGACGTGGAAACAGCGTTGGGAGTGGTGTATCAATTGTTAGGGAAAGTATTTCAAAGGAGACCATCCACAATAAGTGAAAGATAAGTGTAGAAAAATTTTGTGGGAAAAGTTCCGGAACTTTTTGAACACACATTGTAGGCTCAGTCGTGGGTAAAGCAGGTGGTAGACTTCAGTTTATTGGTAGAATACTGGGGAAGCATAACCAGTCTACAAAGGTAAATCACTTGTGTGACCTATTCTACAATACTGCTCAAGTGTGTGGGGCCCATAATGAATGGGACTCACAGGGGATACAGAGAAGAGCAGCACAAATGGTTACAGGTTTGTTGGATTTATTTATTTATTTATTATTTACATGTCAAGTTCCGTAGGACCAAGTTGAGGAGCAAATCTCCAAGGTCATGGAACGTGTCAGTGCTTGAAGTTACAACATATAAGTAATAACGCATAAAAATAAAATGTTTATGAACCAGAATATGGAATGGGGGTAAGGAATGAAAGAGGAAGCCACCTGGTAGAATTTTGCACAGAGTATAACTTAATCATAGCTAATACTTGGTTCAAAAATCATGAAAGAAGGTTGTATACATGGAAGAGTCCTGGATATACTGGAAGGTTTCAGATAGATTTATATAATGGTAAGACAGATATTTGGGAACCAGGTTTTAAATTGTAAGACATTTCCAGGGGCAGATGTGGACTCGGACCACATTCTATAGGTTATGAACTGGAGATTAAAACTGAAGAAACTGTAAAACGGTGGGAATTTAAGGGGATGACACCTGGGTAAACTCACAGAACCAGACGCTGTAGAGTGTTTCAGGGAGAGCATAGGGGGACTCACAGGACCAGAGGTTGTAAAGAGTTTCAGGGAGAGCATAAGGGAACCATTGACAAGAATGGGAGAAAGAAATACAGTAGAAGAAGAATGGGCAGCTTTGAGAGATGACATAGTGAAGGCAACAGAGAATAAAGTAGGTAAAAAGACAAGGGCTAGTAGAAATCCTTGGGTAATAGAAGAAATATTGAATTTAATTGATGAAAGGAGAAAATATAAAAATGCAGTAAATGTAGCAGGCAAAAAGGAATACAAACGTCTCAAAAATGAGATCGACAGGAAGTGCAAAATGGCTAAGCAGGGATGGCTAGAAGACAAATGTAAGGATGTAGAGGCTTATTTCAGTAGGGGTAAGATAGATACTGCCTACAGGAAAATTAAAGAGACGTTTGGAGAAAAGAGAACCACTTGTATGAATATCAGGAGCTCAGACAGAAACCCAGTTCTCAGCAAAGAAGGGAAATCAGAAAGGTGGAAGGAGCATATAGAGGGTCTATACGAGGGTGATGTATTTGAGGACAATATTATGGAAATCGAAGAGGATGTAGATGAAGATGAAATGGGAGATATGATACTGCGTGAAGAGAGTGACAGAGCACTGAAAGATTTGAGTCGAGAGTAGACAACATTCCATTAGAACTACTGACAGCATTGGGAGAGCCAGTCCTGACAAAACTCTACCATCTGGTGAGCAAAATGTATGAGACAGGCGAAATACCCTCAGACTTCAAGAAGAATATAATAAATCAAATCCCAAAGAAAGCAGGTGTTGACAGATGTGAAAATTACTGAACTACCTGTTTAATAAGTCACAGCTGCAAAACACTAACACAAATTCTTACAGATGAATGGAAAACCTGGCAGAAGCCGACCTTGGGGAAGATCAATTTGGATTCCATAGAAATGTTGGAACATATGAGACAATACTGACTCTACGATTTATCTTAGAAGATAAAGGAAAGGCAAACCTCCATTTCTAGCATTTGTAGACTTAGAGAAAGCTTTTGACAATGTTGACTAGAACACTCTCTTTCAAATTCTGAAGACGGCAGGGGTAAAATACAGGGAGCGAAAGGCTATTTACAATTTATACAGAAACCAGATGGCAGTTATAAGAGTTGAGTGGCATGAAAGAGAAGCAGTGGTTGGGAAAGGAGTGAGACAGGGTTGTAGCCTATCCCCAATGTTATTCAGTCTGTATATTGAGCAAGCAGAAAAGAAAATGAAAGAAAAATTCGGAGTGGGAATCAAAATCCATGGAGGAGAAACAAAAACTTTGAGGTTCGCCGATGACATTGTAATTCTGTCAGAGACAGCAAAGGACCTGGAAGAGTAGTTGAACGGAATGGACAGTGTCTTGAAAGGAGGATATAAGATGAACATCAACAAAAGCAAAACAAGGATAATGGAATGCAGTCGAATTAAATTGGGCAATGCTGACGGAATTAGATTAGGAATTGAGACACTTAAAGTAGTAAAGGAGTTTTGCTATTTGGGGAGCAAAATAACTGATGATGGTCGAAATAGAGAGGATATAAAATGTGGACTGGCAATGGCAAGGAAAGCGTTTCTGAAGAAGAGAAATTTGTTAACATCAAGTATAGATTTAAGTGTCAGGAAGTCGTTTCTGAAAGTATTTGTATGGAGTGTAGCCATGTATGGAAGTGAAACATGGACGATACATAGTTTAGACAAGAAGTGAATAGAAACATTCGAAATGTGGTGCTACAGAAGAATGCTGAAGATAAGGTGGGTAGATCACATAACTAATGACGAGATACTGAATAGAACTGGGGAGAAGAGAAGTCTGTGGCACAACTTGACTAGAAGAAGGGATCGGTTGGTAGGACAAGTTCTGAGGCATCAAGGGATCACCAATTTAGTATTGTGGAGGGCAGTGTGGAGGGTAAAAATTGTAGAGGGAGACCAAGAGATGAATACACTAAGCAGATTCAGATGGATGCAGGTTGCAGTAGGACCTGGGAGACGAAGATTGCACAAGATAGAGTAGCATGGAGCACTGCATCAAGCCTGTCTCTAGACTGAAGACCATAACGACAACAACATGAAGAAATTCTTCAGTTTCAATTCAAAATCATGTGGAGTACGGCTAAGATTTTTCAATTCTAGTGGTTGCTTATTGAAAATGGATGCAGCAGTGTATTGCACACCTTTCTGCACAAGAAATAATGAAGTCTGATCCAAAGGTAAGTTTTATTTCTGCCAAGTATTACCCGAGTGAAAGCTGCTTATTCTTGGGAATAAGCTAATACCATTAACAAGATATGACAGGAATATATATATTGAGAGGCCAATGTCAAAATACCCACACTCGTGAACAGGAGTCAACAAGAGGTTGGTGAACTTACACCACTTATTGCCCGAACTGCCCATTTCTGAGCCAAAAATATTCTCCTAGAATGGGAAGCACTCAATCTTCAGCCCACAAGTGGCCCCTCGGGACCATCTGACCGCCATATCATTCTCAGCTGAGGATGCGGATAGGAGGGGCTTGTGGTCAGCACACCGCTCTCCCGGTTGTTAGGATGGTTTTCTTTGACCGGAGCCCCTACTATTCAATCGTGGAGCTCCTCAATTGGCGTAACAAGGCTGAGTGCACCCCGAAAAATGGCAAAAGCACATGGCGGCCAGGCTGGTCAACCATCCAAATGCCAGCCACACTCTACAGCGCTTAACTTTGTTGATCTGACGGGAAATGGTGTATCCACTGTGGCAACGCCGTTACCCCTCTAGAATGGGAAGAGTTACCCCAAAATATACTGTGGCATACAACACAAGCAAATGAAAATTAGCAAAGTAGAATTGGGGAGAAGAGAAACTTGTGGCACAACTTGACTAGAAGAAGGGATCGTATCGAATGATCGCTCACTCCAGATACCATTCAAATAGTAAAAATAGGAGCATAAAATCTTTGAACAAGATCCTGAATGTGAGCTTTCTACAACAGTTTACTATCTGAAGAGCTAGAAATATGAACTGCCCACTTTCACTAATCATATTCCCATTCTGCGAAATTAAAACGTCAGACTTTGTTGAATTGTGTGTTAGAAACTGTAAAAACTGAGTCTTACAGTGAGCCAATGTTGCACACAACATCCTTTGCTACCAAGCTAGTGTCATCAGCAAACAGAACTATTTTAAAGTTACTTTAATACTAGAGGGCATATCATTTATATAAATAAGGATCAGGAGTGGCCCCAACACTGGTCTCCCCCCCCCCCCCCCCCCTTGACTGAACACTCAGACCCCACACCACAGCCATTCTCAATACTGAATAATGACCTTTTGCTGTCTGGTGCAAAAGTAAGAGGTGAACCAATTGTGAGCTACTCCCCGTATTCTGCAATGGTCCAACTTCTGGAGTGATTTTTTTATCAGTGCAATCAAATGCCTTAGTTACATCAAAAAATTTGCCAAGCGTTCGAAACCTTTTGTTAAACCCATCCAGTACATCACAGAGAAAAGAAAATACAGCATTTTGAATTGTTACACAACTTCTAAACTGCACACTTAATAGCAAAGCATCTGATATAAAATGACCAATTATCCTTACACACACAGCATTTTCAATAACCTTAGCACTGATAGCATAGAAATAGGTCTAAAGTTGTCTACATTATCCATTTCTCCCTTTTTATAAAGCAGCTTTACTACTGAGTACTTTAATCATTCAGGCGGAAACAAAAACAAAAACACACACTTTCCACAAGAAGCCTAATGACACTAACGGGACAAGCGCGGGAAATGGGGTGTTTTGGGTGGGGGGGCAAACTAAATATAAACAAATTTAGACGCCTTGCGTAGCTACAACGTGTAAGTGAAGACAGCAATGCATGAATACCCACCCACCTCCCCAGGGGTCGTAACCCCTGCAACCCATAGAAGATAAAGATGCTTCAGTAGCTGATTAGTGTTTTTTGTCTTTTTTTTTAAAAAAATCTCACGGGTTAGAACGAACAGATCAGAAAGATAAATATAATAAACTAAAACAGAAATTGGAGGAAACAGATAATTAAAGTAAGTAATAAGTGTTTTTAAATTTAAAAAAAAAAAAATCTCACAAGATAGAACGAACAGATCAGAAAAGTAAATAAAATAAGATAAAACAGAACTGGAGACAGCCACACTCAAACCAAATTCCGCACCGTCATGACGTCACACACGACAACACCCTTACGTCACGGGTCAAAGCCGACGCGACCCCATTTGTGTGGTGCACAAGCAAAATGGCAGCTACATTGCACTGTTGTCAAAGCTGATCAACAGAATATGCTCTCTTGTTACCTGTGAAGTAATCCAGCCACACCAAGTGCTTATTGCATTGGTCATTATAATCTGTGAAATACATGGGTGACATACGCCGTCTTTCATGCACGTTATCACTACAAGTGACAGCTTTGTTTACTGAAGCATAAAATGTGTAATCAATGTGAAAAAATATGTCTAAATACATTAGATAAACACTGTGAAATACATGGGTGACATACGCCGTCTTTCATGCACGTTATCACTACAAGTGACAGCTTTGTTTACTGAAGCATAAAATGTGTAATCAATGTGAAAAAATATGTCTAAATACATTAGATAAACACTAATGGTAATTTAATACCACAACATGAAAGGAAAAATATTACCAGGACAGATAATTTCAAATGTGTTCTTGGTCCAGTAAGACCCACAAATGAATGTAGACTCTTATCCCCAAAACAGGAAATATGTACAAAATGGGCGTGCAAACCCCCTTATCTCCTGAAATACCTATATTTATAAATTGATAGCACACATGAACTGCTTCGCAACAATAATCCTGAATTTTACCAAACCATAACTTTCTCAATCACTCCAGACTACGTGAGAAAATTGCAACAACAAAAATTACTGATTATATGTTTTCTGTCTTTTTCAGTATAGGGAACGAACCGTGCAAGGAATTTGTTTCTAAATGTCTTGTTCGACAAGTAACTTCAGTTCCAGATCCCGGTTTCCATTAGATAAATAACACTAATATTTTATTTGAAGAAAGATTGGTCCCACTTGGTAAGAAAATTGGTGATTCGTAACAAAGTCAGACGGTGAAATAAGAGCATGTCTGTTTCCTACCCATGGAGTGTCGTCTGAGGACCTATTTGAATGACTAAAGTTTTAGCACCATAAGCAGTTCAAGATACACAATAACTATCTAACATGTGGCTTTCACAAACTGCCATATGTCCTCCCCCCCCCCCCCCCCCCCACCCCGGTTCCGTATTTACAAAATTAGAACAGATTAATGCGTGAAATCGTACAATTCCAATGGCAGTATGAGTATCTTTCTTCCTATCTTTAAAATGGCTGTTTTAACTAAAAAGTCATACGACAACAATATGCTTTCAACATTGAACAATATGAAAGGATATTTTCCCATATATCTAAGCGTTTTGTGTAATATATATTACATTAACAATAACTATTCCAAACATAACCACTGGCTGTTGAGACTAAGACAAATTGTATTTCTCTTGGAACAGTTTACTTACTAAGTAGCTTACATTGAGTCCTTACCTGAAATTCGAGCGTTGACGTAACATTTCGATTAATTTCTTGGTAAAAACACTCCTTCGCATTATCTGGTAGCTCGAAAGTCAATTCGCCACCGTCCGCTACACTTATAACAGCTAGAATCACTGGTATAACAGTCCACAATAACGGTTCACCCATTCTAATAGATAGTCAAGGAAACATTTAAACTGACAGACTTGTTCTTTTGTTCCCTTTTGCTTTAAATTATCAATATTTTTCACTTAAACTTGCTAGTCAACATAACGTGGCCGGAAACGGATAGCGTAACATTCAGTGCCATCTGCTATCGTTTCTCATATTCACTGCCACGCGTCGTCTGCAACTGTTCACAGATGATGTACCTACAGATTTTTGGAGTTTGTTACATTATTTCCCTTATCAGTTTCCGTTAACTCCAACTCACCTTTATAACGAAAAGTATTTAAAATATGCCATTCTATTATGAAATCTGAGTCTTCACATAGTTAAAGTAGAATCTCCTTTCCTGTAAAGATTGCTTCGCAGACTTCACAGATGGTTGTTTGGTAAATCTTATTTCATTTGTTTACTAAAACCTTGATTTGGGGAAAGTCACAGAAATTATTATATATTTCTCGATGACACACGTAAGAGTGATCATGTATCAGAAGTCCTGAAGGCATTTTGTAAGCATGTATCATGTATTTTACAAGCATGTATCATAAATTAAATAGCTCTAAATCTACCATGAAGAGCTGTACAAGGAGCTGATATTTTTAAAAGGTTCTAATACGTATGTTTCAGATGAACAAATACTTCCTGACTCTTAATTTTATCAGTGTAAGTTACATTTTCCGTAATTTTTAACCTAAAAGCTGTAACACCGGCAGGTTCCACTGTGAAAATACTATGAATAAAGCATGTATTTTTGGTGCCTATGATGTTTTAGTATCGAGAGTAACAAATAAATGAATAAAATGTGCTACACCGCGAGCAAGCAACAACATACAACAGTTTTCATCAGTCCGTGCTTGGGCCGGGCGTTGTAGTGCTGCAATCTAGCGGGAGTGGGCCAAGTTATTCGTAGACTAGGTTTCCGGTGGTTGTAGGGTGCTGAACGAGCTGTTTTGTGACAAATAATGGTGAGTATCTGACCTTTACGAAATTATAACACGTTTAACAGTAGATGTATCGATTGCTACATTAAGTTTGGTTCATTTCTAGTTAAGTGCAAGCTCCTCATCTGACTTAATATATAGGGTCAGACTTCATGAAGAAGCGTGCTTGTGTCGCAAGTGCCTTGTTTTGGTTTGTTTATCTTACCTAAATGTCAAAAAAAATTTCCCTTTGCCTAGGTTCTTCACGAATGCATTATTGGTAGAAATTTTAAAAGCCCTTACAAAGTTCCATGACTATACCGCGATTTAATTTCACATATTTTCAATACGATATTTGAAAATGCAGAAACTTTTAACTCTTGTTATTAAACAGTAGCATGATAAACTTTGGTTTGTTTTATATTGTGGATGAGTAAGGCATAATCCCAGAATACCATCCTTTATATAACTGCTTTAAATTCTCTTTCCTTTTTTATCTTCGTGACTGAACAGCAGTTTTTTGTTGATGTTTCGTAGTCACCGGTATACTTGGCTCCTTGTGAAATGTGTGATATTTCTGGGTAGTTGGGTCAAACGTCAAGTGGTGCTCATTGCCATTATTAACAGTGTGGACCCGCGAAGAGTTTTTTTCTTGTTTCCTGTGTGTAAACATTATTTTTATCGGAGATCTAGTAGTGGCAAACATTGCTGAATTCAGGAACGGAGATTGATAATACGTCTTTGACACCTCACGTGGTGCGGGAAGAAGCCAAGATTTTCTTCTCCATATGCCCTGGATTTTTTTCTTCTGTCTTCTTCGTTACTTAAAGGTGTGGCACACACAAATATGCGGGACGCATATCGTAGAAAAAGAAATGCAGCTCGACTCAAAGCCATGTCCTCACGTTACTTACAAATTGAAAAGACTGTTTTTTTACGAGGCGATCTTAACAAGAAATTAGATGTGTATTGTCACCCAATATTCTCTCCATGATGTTGCTGGTAATATGACAATGACTTTGGCAGTGAGGACTGACTTGTAAGTTTAACCAACAATCACAGTTCTCCACTGTAACCTCAAATGTCCACATAACACGTACGACTAAGAATCTCTGTATAGCGTCATAAGAAACCGTGCTTTCCATCCTATTCGTACAGGCAGCGCGAAAAGAACAGCTGCCTCATCTCATCAGTCCATACTCAGATTTCAACATTTTTCGCTATGGTTTCTGCTTGAGTCTCGTGAAGGGCCTAGTGATATGCTGTTAGAAACTTCTCTATATAAAAATTGTCTCATTTGTAATAGAAGCCACTCACCAACTGCTTGTGATGTTTCTTATAGAATATTCCAGTTGAGTTTATTGAATATTTCTGTAACATTGCCGTAATGTGCAATTAAACGTTCCTTGAATTTTTCATTGATTTTTCCCAACTCTGCTCTGTATTATTCGCCGCATTGCTAGAATTCCTTCTCGTCTGACATCCTCCCACTCACAAACACAAATTTGTAAAAATTGAAACTTGTTTCAACTTCCATTCTTCCGTATAGTACTCTACTGAGTACTTAAATGATATATGCTACATTGAAACTTCCTGGAAGATTAAAACTGTGTGCCGGACCGAGACTCGAACTCGGGGACCTTTGCCTTTCGCGGGCAAGCTTCTGTAAAGTTTAGAACGTAGGACACGAGGTACTGGCAGAAGTAAAGCTGTGAGGACAGGGCGTGAGTCGTGTTTGGGTGGCTCAGATGGTAGAGCACTTTCCCACGAAAGGCAAAGGTCCCGAATTCGAGTCTCGGTCCGGCACGCAGTTTTAATCTGCCAGGAAGTTTCATATCAGCGGACACTCCGCTGCAGAGTGAAAATCTCATTCTGGAATAGGCTACATTGTTTGCCATTTATACTGTTTGGGGATTCTGTAGGGTTTTTCCGTTTTTCGTGCTCATTTTCTTGTTTGCCCGCAATTAATTAACAGGAACGTATGATAGCTTCTGGTCGTAATATGCATGCAAAAGAACAAAACAAAGATGTTGATGTGTATAGCAGACGGACATACTAAATATTGGTTGGTCAACACATTCCATGATATAGACGAAATCGGCAGGCGGGAAAATAGGATAAAAAACGATGATACAAGAAATGCTAGCAATGATTTTTCAAAGCAAGGAAACAGCTGCTTGCGGACGGAAAAACGTGCAAAAAAAGTAAAGTAATGTAAAGGGATCACCAATTTAGTATTGGAGGGCAGCGTGGAGGGTAAAAATCGTAGAGGGAGACAAAGAGATGAATACACTAAGCAGATTCAGAAGGATGTAGGTTGCAGTAGGTACTGGGAGATGAAGAAGCTTGCACAGTCTCTGGACTGATGACCACAACAACAACAATGTAAAGTAATGAAATTTCGGGAATACGTTTGTCTAGGTAGCATATTTAAGCGATCCAACATTGCAAGACCACAGACCGCAAGATAAGCCATTGCAAATGTGAAATACTAGTACATTAACAACCGATGTCCGCCAGAACGTGGAATATAAGCGTGCAAACGCACATGGTTCAAATGGCTCTGAGCACTATGGGACTTAACATCTATGGTCATCAGTCCCCTAGAACTTAGAACTACTTAAACGTAACTAACCTAAGGACATCACACAACAAACGCACATGGATTGTGTTTTACATGAGCCGGATGTCAGTTTTGTGGGATGCCTGTACCACTCGGTCTGTCAGTAAAGGGACGATTAATGCTGGTTGTGGATGACGCTGCAGTTGTCGCTCAATGATGTCTCATATGTGCTCTGTTGGAGACAGATCTGATGGAGCAGGCCAAGGCAATGTGTCATCAACGCTGTAGAGTAGAGATGGGCAAACTGAAACACGTAACTGTTTCGAAACAAATGAAACAGTACAATGTAATGTTTCGATACGGTGATTCGAAACAGTGAAAAGTTTGTGTTTTGTAATCTAATAAAGCTACACATTTTATCATCTTGTATGTCTACTGTATAAGAACGTCCATATAAACACAAATGAGGTGCGAGAGCGCTAATCATATCGCAAAAAGTATGAAACTATCACTTAGGCGTCTTGGCAGTTTCGTATTTCCTGCAGCAAATGCGCTGCTTTTGTGTCATGTGACTTTCATACTTTTCAATTGGCTGAGGAAAGCCTTAGCTGAAGGCAGAAGAACCACCACGAACGGAACTGGAGGTGGGAGCAAACTGCAGAAACAACAGATATGCTACTGGGATTCCCACATACCGTTAGTATGGGTAATATACCCATCCTGCTAATTTCCATGCACACAAAGGGAATCATTGTGGATAATAGACACAGTGACTATAGACTCACAAATAACGCCAAATAATTCGAACAAATAATAAATTATAACAGAAAAAAATTTGTGTTTCAAGGTGTTTAGAACCGTTACTATAAATTTACGATGCTTCCCGTTCACCATTACACTATCAGTGATATGTCAGACAGATTGTTTGCAATTATACCTACATCAAATTTATGTACATGTCTAATAACTGTCACTCTACGCCTTTTTTTATTTAAAATGTTGTTGTCTTACTTGCGTTTCTTAATATGATTACTGTACATGAACAGAGAAGCGTACGTTGTAAAAAAAAAGTGTAATTTAACTGAATGATTTTCACATATTTATTATTTTGAATGCGAATAGTATGCGTTGTTTTATTGTTTGGTTAGTGTTTATAAAGCAGATGTTACGCCATTTCGGAATAGGACAGTCAGCTAGAAACGAAGCTTTATTTTCGGATGTCTTAAGCTTCATGCTATTGCTTGTCAAAAGATTTCGACACTCTTGAAAGTGTTTCATGAAGTGGTATGTTGTGTTTCATTACCTGTGCCGAGCCCGAATCTCGTCCGACACAGAGCGGAATGAAACATCACTGTTTCGATACAATTAGTCCGTTCCAGGCGCAGGTCGACTGAAACAGTCTTATTTTGAAACAACGATACAGTTTCTGTGTCTGGCTCGAGATCCGAGACAGGGGCGGAATGAAACACCACTGTTTCGAAACAGTGAACCATAGCCGTTCCGAAACACTGAAACAGTTCCAGGTATCGATACACTGTATCGAAACATAGAAACAGTGGCCAAGTCTACTGTAGAGCATGTTGGGGTGCAATAGCGATATGGGGGCAACAGATAGAATCACCAGATGGACGAATAAATTTGTAGTCCGGGTAGTGCTCCTGCCGTCATACGAAATCGCACCCCAGACAATAACTCCAGGGTTAGGTCTAGTTTGTCTAGCACGCAGGTTGGTTGCAGGGCATCAACTGGCTTCCTCGTAGGGGAACGGGATACGATTATCGGTCGAATGCAATAACTATCGCCATTAAATTCCACATAGAGATATATTTCGTAGTTAGTCATAAACAGCTTGAGATACAGAACAGAACTAAAAACTAACATTGAGGCTCGGCAGAGCAAATAAGATTCCAAAGATGGTGTTAATCGCAGTCGATACGGCCTATCGACGCCACACTCGTAACCAACACACAGCCATTACTGGCAAGAGGCAGAACCAGCTTTCATTAGAAAACATAACATATGAATATAACACAACATAACATATGAATATCAAGAGAACAGATGGAAACCCAGTTCTAAGCAAAGAAGGAACAGCAGAAAGGTGGAAGGAGTATATAGAGGGTATATAGAAGGGCGATGTACTTGAAGACAATATTATGGAAATGGAAGAGGATGTAGATGAAGATGAAATGGGAGATATGATACTGCGTGAAAAGTTTGACAGAGCACTGAAAGACCTGAGTCGAAACAAGGCCCCGGGAGTAGACAACATTCCATTAGAACAACTGACGGGAGAGCCAGTCCTGACAAAACTCTACCATATGGTGAGCAAGATGTATGGGACAGGCGAAATACCCTCAGACTTCAAGAAGAATATAATAATTCCAATCCCAAAGAAAACAGGTGCTGACAGATGTGAAAATTACCGAACTATCAGTTTAATAAGTCACGGATGCAAAATACTAACGCGAATTCTTCACAGGCGAATGGAAAAACTGGTTGAAGCCGACCTCGGGGAAGATCAGTTTGGATTCCGTAGAAATATTGGAACACGTGAGGCAATACTGACTCTACGACTTATCTTAGAAGCTAGGTTAAGGAAAGGCAAACCTACATTCCTAGCATTTGTAGACTTAGAGAAAGCTTTTGACAGTGTTGACTGGAATACTCTTTTTCAAATTCTGAAGGTGGCTGGGGTACAATACAGGGAGCGAAGTGCTATTTACAATTTGTACAGAAACCAGATGGCAGTTATAAGAGTCGAGGGACATGAAAGGGAAGCACCGGTTGGGAAGGGAGTGAGACGGGGTTGTAGCCTATCCCCGATGTTGTTCAATCTGTATATTGAGCAAGCAGAGAAGGATACACAAGAAAAATTTGGAGTAGGTATTAAAATCCATGGAGAAGAAATAAAAACTTTGAGGTTCGCCAATGACATTGTAATTCTGTCAGAGACAGCAAAGGACTTGGAAGAGCAGTTGGACGAAATGGACAGTGTCTGGAAAGGAGGATATAAGATGAACATCAACAAAAGTAAAACGAAGATAATGGAATGTAGTCGAATTAAGTCGGATGATGCTGAGGGAATTAGATTAGGAAATGAGACACTTAAAGTAGTAAAGGAGTTTTGCTATTTGGGGAGCAAAATAACTGATGACGGTCGAAGTAGAGAGGATATAAAATGTAGACTGGCAATGGCAAGGAAAGCGTTTCTGAAGAAGAGATATTTGTTAACATCGAGTGTAGATTTAAGTGTCAGGAAGTCATTTCTGAAACTATTTGTATGGAGCGTAGCCATGTATGGAAGTGAAACATGGACGATGACAAGTTTGGACAAGAAGAGAATAGAAGCTTTCGAAATGTGGTGCTACAGAAGAATGTTGAAGATTAGATGGGTAGATCACATAACTAATGAGGAGGTATTGAATAGGATTGCGGAGAAGAGAAGTTTGTGGCTCAACTTGACAAGAAGAAGGGACCGGTTGGTAGGACATGTTCTGAGGCATCAAGGGATCACCAATTTAGTATTGGAGGGCAGCGTGGAGAGTAAAAATCGTAGAGGGAGACCAAGAGATGAGTACACTAAACAGATACAGAAGGATGTAGGTTGCAGTAGGTACTGGGAGATGAAGAAGCTTGCACAGGATAGAGTAACATGGAGAGCTGCATCAAGCCAGTCACAGGACTGAAGACCACAACAACAACAACAACAGACCTCCATCATGCCCTCCACTGATCTCGCACTTGCTACCACTGAAGTCGCAAATGATGGTGGTTTGGGGTTAGTGGAATGCCCGCTACAGGGCGTCTGTCTCAGAGCTGCCTTGGCAGTAACCGATTGGTAACAGGTCGTTGTGTTACTGTGGTGCCAGCTGCTGCTCGAATTGCGGCTGCAGATGCAGTGCGTTGCGCCAGAGCCATGTACCATAGACGATGGTCTTCGCTCTAAATAGTGCCACGTGGCCGTCCGAAACGCGGTCTTCTAGCGACCGTGCATCCTGGTGACCACCACTACCAGCAATCATGTATAGCGGCTACATTCCTGCCAAGACTTTCTGCAATGTCGCAGAGGGAATATCCCGCTTCCCGTAGCCCTGCTACACGATTTTAGACTCACAAGGAGAGGCCGCCAATTGTGAAATTCAGATTCGATTCATACTGCGCATAATAAAAGCTCATGGCCAGAGGTGTAATGTGGCAAAGCACCAAGATGCACTTCTCAGCCGTTGTCGAGAAAATCGACAGTTAAAAGAAACCGTTGCGGTGAAATACTCTCTACGATTAATAATTTGCTACAGCGTCGTGGCGCAGCGGTAAGCGCTCGGGTTTGTAATTCGAAGGTCGCCGGATCGAATCTCGCACCATGCAATTTTTTTTTTAGTATTTGTTTTTTGTAATTCAAATATATATATATACCGGCAATCAGTTGCAACAATTATGCATATAATAAGTTGTTGAAAGTCGTTTGGCGTGGAAAAACTGACAAATGTTATTAATTGTCTTCATAATGTTAACCACGTATAGTTAACGGAAGACGTAGAAACGATATTCCGAAACGAATACGTATCGCGTAAGTCAAACGTTCGCATTAGAATAGAGACTCCACGAACACAAATTCGCTTCGGCACGTATGAAATATAAACTCCGTTACTCGCTCGTTACACTTGAAGGACAGATGTTGAATGGGCCGAAACGAGCCGCCGCATAACAGCGTAGTTGCGTGCTAACTTCGAAAGAAGGTAGATGCGATCCCTAGCGCAACTTATAACATCGTCGAAAATGAGTCCGGAAGCGAGGGCTTTGGTACACCCTGTTAAAAAAACGGAAAATGGAGGCAGTACAATTGGAGAGCGATCCGCCTTCACCAACATGCGTAAGCAATTCATTAATATATATATATATATATATATATATATATATATATATATATATATATATATATATATATATATATTAATCGTAGAGAGTATGTCACGGCAACGGTTTCTTTTAACTGTCGATTTTCTCGACAACGGCTGAGAAGTGCGTCTTGGTGCTTTGCCACATTACACATCTGGCCATGAGCTTTTATTATGTGCAGTATGAATCGCATCTGAATTTCACAATTGACGGCCTCACCTTGTCAGTGAGGTTGTTAATGGCATCTTTATCTCCTTAACGGGGGTTGGATGTCAAACGGGCCGACTTGGAGCAGTAGAGGCACCACAACACATGTTAATTTCTACTGCCTCTACTTTTACAAATAAATTCATAAAACTATGTCAACATGACCAGAAAGGCTTCAGGATTGGATTGGAGTGTTTGGGGGGAAGAGACCAACCAGCGAGGTCATCGGTCTCATCGGAGTAGGGAAGGAAGTCGGCCGTGCCCTGCCAAAGGAACCATCCCAGCATTTGCCTGGAGCGATTTAGGGAAATCACGGAAAACCTAAATCAGGATGGCAGGACGCGGGATTGAACCGTCGTCCTCCCGAATGCGAGTCCAATGTGCTACCACTGCGCCACATCGCTCGGTTGGCTTCAGGACTCACACTCATAGCAGCGGAAGTTCAAAAACAGCAATATACAAGGCGTGTTTACTTAAGTAAGTACCGTTTTAAAATTAAAAAAGAAGACGTGTTAAGATATCTCAATAATTTTATTTTTGCATGAAAGCCTGTACTTTAATCTACTTTTATACATAATTTCCGTCAATATTGAGGCACTTGTCATAACGTTGTACCAGGTTTTTGATTATCCTCCTCATAGAAGTCTGACGCCTGACTTGTTAACCCCTGCATCACCACTTTTTTGACTTCGTCATCGTCCTGAAGACGTTAACCGCCCAGGTGTTTTTTCAAGTGCAGGAACAGATGGTAGTCACTGGGCGCAAGATCGGGGCTGTACGGAGGATGATCCAGAGTTTCCCATCGAAAAGGTGTGATGAGATCTTTGGTCTGATTCGCCACATGCGGACGGGCATTGTCTTGCAGCAAAACGATGCCCTTGCTCAACTTCCATGGGTTGTTGCTTTGAGTGTGGTGTGGCGTAGGCCACCCACGTTTCATCGCCCGTTACAATTTTCCTTAACAAATCATCACCGTCGTTGTGGTACCGCTCAAGGAAAGTCAATTCATTGTCTAAACATTTGGTTTTGTGCACAGCCGTCAACATTTTCGGTACCCAACGTGCGCCCAATTTTCGGTAATTCGAGTGCTCGGTCACAATGCCGCACAAAACACTACGAGAAACATTAGGAAAGTCATCCCGCAAGGTGGAAATCGTACAGCGTCTGTTTTCTCTCACTTCCTGCACCAAACTTTCATTAACGACCGAAGGACGCCCACTCCGTTGTTCATAGTGCACATTTGTGCGGCCATCTTTAAATGATCTCACCCACTTTCTTACCATTCCATCACTCATAATGTTTTCTCCGTAAACTGCTCAGATTTCACGATGAATATCGATCGCTTTTAGGCCTTTAGCACTAAGAAATCTTATAACAGCCCGTACTTCACAGTCGGCGGGACTCACGATTATCGGAGGCATCTTAAACACTCAGTACACAACGTAAACAAGGAAGAATCAGACTGTAATGGCGTAGATAAGGTACAGGCTTTCATGTAAAAATAAAATTATTGGGATATCTTAGCATGTCTTTTTTTAATTTCAAAACGGTACTTACTTAAAAAAAAACACGCCTCGTATATATTCTCACACTTATAGCAGTGGTGTTCAAAAACATAACAACATGTGTGTGTGTGTGTGTGTGTGTGTGTGTGTGTGTATGAAATTTGATCATTGTTTCACTTACCATTGGCTACATTTGTTTCTGTAGGTACACTTCTCTTCATAAGTAACAGAAACTCTTCGATGGATTTTGCACAGCATACAAACCATACTTGCAGGCGTATGAAACTCTAGAATTTATTTAATTTATGAAAAAATGAATGAGCTGTTACATTTTATACTTCATACGTAGAAAAAACTAAAATTTTATAGATAATTATCTCAATTTTACCACAGTTTTTAATAGATTTGGAAAACTGGAGTTTTATACACCTGTAAGTATGGTTTGTATGCTGTGCAAATTTCATCGAAGACTCTCTCTTATGAAGGAAAAGTGTACCTTCAGCAACAAATGCCGCCAATAGTAAGTGAAAAAATGATGAAATTTCACATGTAAAAAAATTAATTTTGCCATGTTTTCGAACTTCCACTGCTATGAGTGTGAATCCTGAATCCTTCCAGGTCATGCTGACAAAGTTTTCTGAATTTATTTGTAAAAGTATACGCAGTGAAAATTAAAATGTCCTGTGGTGCCTGTCCTGCTCTAAGTCGGCCCGTTTGACGTCCTACATTACCCCCCCCCCCCCCCCCCCGTTAAAGGCATTCGTGGCTAGCATCAACTCACCACATCCAATCTCAAAGAAAACTAATGCTCACGATCATTACAGCGTATATTTAAAGCAAACCTGATTAGCATCCTTGCAGTGGCGCTAGTTGGCCACTGGCGCGAAGTTTGAACACTGTTATGCGACTGGCGCGAAATTTGAATAGATATCATCTTTCACATGTAGAAACACGTATATCAGCTTTAGTTCGTCACACAACTCGTTCTTGGTGTTGCGATTTCTTTTCCATCAGTATATCAACATTGAGAATAGAAAGAGTTCCATGAAAAACTATATTAGGAGAACTGCTGCGCAATGATGCGAAATGCAAGGAATGGGGAGTCAGATTGAAATGATTAGAAGTCTTAAGATGTGGTGTTCCAGGAGACTGTTGAAGAATGGATGGATTCATCGAGTAACGAATGAAGATGTCCTGTAACAACGAGAGGGGAAAAGGCCAGAATGAATTGGAGACATAGATGGCTGGACACGTACACTATCTGGTCGTGAGTTAGGGGACATCAATAAGGGTGTGATCATTCTTCACCTTTACGCTGGCCTCAACTCTGCTGGTTGTGGGGGGACCCTTACGAGGGTAGTCCCATAAGTACCCGACCCAACAAAGAAAATACAAAAATTTTGCAAAAATTGTACACTACTGGCCATTAAAACTGCTACACCAAGAAGAAATGCAGATGATAAACGGGTATTCATTCGACAAATATATTATACTAGAACTGACATGTGATTACATTTTCACGCAATTTGGGTGCATAGATCCTGAGAAATCAGTACCCAGAACAACCACCTCTGGCCGTAATAACGGCCTTGATACGCCTGGGCATTGAGTCAAACACATCTTGGATGGCGTGTACAGGTACAGCTGCCCATGCAGCTTCAACACGATACCACAGTTCATCGGGTAGTGACTAGCGTATTGTGACGAGCAAATTGCTCTGCCACCATTGACCAGACGTTTTCAATTGGTGAGAGATATGGAGAATGTGCTGGCCAGGGCAACAGTCGAACATTTTCTGTATTCAGAAAGGCCCGTACAGGACCTGCAACATGCGGTTGTGCATTATCCTGCTGAAATGTAGGGTTTCGCAGGGATCGAATGAAGGGTAGAGCCACGGGTCGTAAGACATCTGAAATGTAACGTCCACTGTTCAAAGTGCCGTCAATGCCAACAAGAGGTGACCGTGTAACCAATGGCACCCCATACCATCACGCCGGGTGATACGCCAGTATGGCGATGACGAATACACGCTTCCAATGTGCGTTCACCGCGATGTCGCCAAACACGGATGCGACCATCACGATGCTGTAAACAGAACCTGGATTCATCCGAAAAAATGACGTTTTGCCATTCGTGCACCCAGGTTCGTCGTCGAGTACAACATTGCAGGCGCTCCTGTCTGTGATGCAGCGTCAAGGGTAACCACAGCCACGGTCTCCCAGCTGATAGTCCGTGCTGCTGCAAACGTCGTCGAACTGTTCGTGCAGATGGTTGTTCTCTTGCAAACGTCCCCATCTGTTGACTCAGGGATCGAGACGTGGCTGCACCATCCGTTACAGCCGTGCGGATAAGATGCCTGTCATCTCGACTGCTAGTGATACGAGGCCGTTGGGATCCAGCCGGCGTTCCGTATTACCCTCCTGAACCCACCGATTCCATATTCTGCTAACAGTCATTGGATCTCGACCAACGCGAGCAGCAATGTCGCGATACGATAAATCGCAATCGCGATAGGCTACAATCCGACCTTTATGAAAGTCGGAAACGTGATGGTACGCACTTCTCCTCCTTACACGATGCGTCACAACGTTTCACCAAGCAACGCTGGTCAACTGCTGTTTGTGTCCGAGAAATCGGTTGGAAACTTTCCTCATGTCAGCACGTTGTAGGTGTCGCCACCGGCGCCACCCTTGTGTGAATGCTCTGAAATGCTAATCATTTGCATATCACAACATCTTCTTCCTGTCGGTTAAATTTCGTGCCTGTAGCAAATCATCTTCGTGAATTTTAATGGCCAGTAGTGTATAAACCACTGCGTCACTGCAATACACTTTGGAGGGTTGGCAGTCTTTGGTTTGCTCTACCCACAGTATTATCTATGTGACCGTTCCAGTTTAAGTTATTTCTAATTGTAACCCCTAAGTATTTAGCAGAATTTACAGCCTTCATATTTGTGTAACACCTAAATTTAGCTGATTACTTTTAGTACTCATGTGAATAACTTCACACATTTCTTTATTCAGGGTCAACTGCTACCTTTCGCACCATACAGATATCTTATCTAAATCATTTAGCAAGTCGTTTTGATCATCTGATGACTTTACAAGGCGGTAAATGACAGCATCATCTGCAAATAATCTAAGAGGGCTACTCAGATTGTCTCCTATGTCGTTGATATAGATCAGGAACAATAGAGGGCCTATAACACTTCCTTGGGGAACGCCGGATATTACTTCTGTTTTACTCCATGACTTTCCGTCTATTACTACGAACTGTAACCATTCTGACAGGAAATCACGAATTCAGTCGCACAACTGAGGCGATATTCCGTAGGCACGCAGTTTGGTTAGAAGACGCTTGTGAGGAACGGTGTCGAAAGCCTTTTGAAAATCAAAAAATGTGGAGTCAATTTGACATCCCTTATCGACAGCACTTATTACTTCATGAGTAAAAAAAGCTAGTTGTGTTTCACAATAACGATATTTTCTGTATCCGTGCTTACTATGTGTCAATAAATCGTTTTCTTCGAGCTACTTCATAATGTTTGAATGCAGTGAATGTTCCGAAATCCTACTGCAAATCGACGTTAATGATGTAGGCCTGTAATTCAGCGGATTACTCCTACTTCCCTTTCTGGGTATTGGTGTGACTTGAGCAACTTTCCAGTCTTTAGGTACGGAACTTTCTGTGAGCGAGCGGTTGTATATAATTGCTAAATATGGAGCTATTGCATCTGCATACTCTGAAAGGAACCTGACTGGTATACCATCTGGACCGGAGGCCTTGCCTTTATTAAGTGATTTAAGATGCTTTGCGACACCGAGGATATCTACTTCTATGTTTCTCATCTTCGCAGTTGTTCTTGATTGGTGTTCGGGAATATTTATTTCGTCTTCTTTGGTGAAGGAGTTTCGGAAAACCGTGTTCAATAACTCTGGTTTGGTGGCACTGTCATCAGTAACTTCACCGTTGTTATCGCGCAGTGAAGGTATTGATTGCGTCTTGCCACCGGTGTGCTTTATATATGACCTGAATCTCTTTGGGTTTTCTACCAGATTCCGAGACACACAGAGTTTCATTGTTTAGAAGCACAAAACGCGTGGGTGTTTTTAGCTTGTTACTAAATGCAAATAGGTAGGAGGCCGAGTTGATAGGAGCTGAAGGGGTCCAGGTTGCAATAATATGCGGTACGGCACACTGTTAGAGAGAAGGATTATTATTCAACAAACACATAGTACAATGAAAATTACTTATCTTCAGTAGTTTGTAGGACTGCGGCTGCGGCTATCACTAATACAACGTATTCTCAGGGACTAAGCCTGATGGGCCCTCCTCAGAGAATCAATGCAAACATTACAGAACTGGTTGAGGGCCGATTATGAATGTGCGTCTGCCTAGGTTGAACTCTAGCTAAGAAGTGAACGAGGCACACTCCAGTTCCGTCGAGCTGCACAGCCCGCTAGAGTGCGCTGTGCTCTGCAGACGACGGGCTGCCAACCTTGTGTTGGCGCGGCGTTGTAGTAGTATCTGTGGCAATGATACTACAGTGGAAATTATTAAAAGCATCTCTGATTGAAACACGCGCTATATTTCGAACTTCTGCAAAACTTTGCCAATCTTGGGGATTTTGCTTTTTTTAAAAAAAAAGTGGCGTGTTTTTTTCGTTGCTTCTGCAACAGAGATCTGACTCGTTTTGTGTACCATGGGGGATCAGTAACATCACTTATTAATTTATGTGGTATATATCTCTTAATTACCGTCGATACTATCTCTTTTAAACCATTCCATATCTTTTCTACGCTTGCGTGATTAGATCGGAAGGAGTGGTGACTGTCTCTTAACAAGGCGTTAAGAGCATTTTTATCAGCTTTTTAAATAGATGTTCTTTGCGTTTCTTTATGATGGTTATGGGTGTTGTATGACTGTTCTTTCGTATACAGCAGCAATGTAAAGGCAAACATAGTTAGCGGAAGGGTAATGTGCATGTTGTGGAACTAAGGTGCGTAAACAGGGGTCTCGTTAAGAATGTCGTATCTCATGAGCCGTGTACAGGAGGGTAAACATAACACGGTGAACAAGCCAAGCTGTATGAGGAGCGGAGTGTAAGGTCTGTCTACACCAAAACCAACACAAGCGCACTTGCAACAGCGAACGATGTCTACCTCGGCAGCTGCGCGCTTAGCGCGGCGGATTGCCAACCGGAGGGGCCCGGGTTCGATGGCCGGCCGTGTCGGAGATTTTCTCCGCTCGGGGACTAGGCGTTGTCCTTACGCTCGTCATAACTAACATCGCGCTATTGAGTTGCCTATATGGGCATGTCCCGAAAGTGAATAAATTAAAAAACGAAAACAGCAAACGAGAATTCTCTCCGGTGTAAACACTAGGGGCGCGTAAGCAAGTGGCATTCGGTCGTGTTCTATTAAGTTTTCAATCCCACCACAATAGTTTGGTCGCCCACACGACCATACTTTCATTAATGGGTGTTTCGTGAGAGGTCCATTAAGTAAGCGGGAAAGCTTCACGGAGACTTCAGTGGGAGACAATGCAAGAGAGGCGTTCTGCATCACGGTGTGGCTTAGGTCTACTGTTGAAGTTCCGAGGGCGTACTTTCCTAGAAGAGACGTATACATGTGATCAAAAAGGAACGGGAATTTTTGTTTTTCATAAATAATCTTTATTTAGCCATCAACATCAACTTTATGCGCTTCAAAGTAATTCTTCGAAGCACTTCTGGAACTCACTTTTCGTTACGATGTTCAGCTCCTTCAGCGATTCTGTTTTTAACTCATCAGTAGTCGTAAAATGTCCTTTCATGGGTCTATATGTTAAAAAATGACGAAATTCCTCCAGCTGTATTAAGGTGTTGGTTTTATTGGCAACTAGTTTCGGTGACGGCTCTAAGACCAATGACGGTGTCGGGTGTTCTTTTATTGTCAGAGCACACAGTTTCAAATACCGGCTCCATGGCCATTGTTCGGTCTTCACAGCTGAGCTATCTGCCCTCTACCAGGCTGTTCTTTACATCCGCCACCACCGACATTCTGCTTATGTCATCTGCTCTGATTCCCTGAGCGCCATCCAGAGCCTCGGTGATCCGTATCCGGTTCACCCTTTCGTGCACCGGATCCAACGCTCTCTTCAGCAGCTGGTGGACGACGGTTCTCCGGTTACCTTTTTGTGGGTTGCTGGCCACGTCGGTATCCCTGGGAACGAAGCTGCAGTGCCGCGGCCAAGGCTGCGGTCCTCCAGCCTCGGACAGCTTCTTGTTGTGTGCCATCATCTGATTTTAGCAGGGTCATTTGCCAGCCCATTTTATCGCTCTGGCATGCCGATTGCTCTACACTTTTTTCATCAGTCTACTGACTGGTTTGATGCGGCCCGTCACGAATTCCTTTCCTGTGCTAACCTCTTCATCTCAGAGTAGCACTTGCAACCTACGTCCTCAATTATTTGCTTGACGTATTCCAATCTCTGTCTTCCTCTACAGTTTTTGCCCTCTAAAGCTCCCTCTAGTACCATGGAAGTCATTCCCTCATGTCTTAGCAGATGTCCTATCATCCTGTCCCTTCTCCTTATCAGTGTTTTCCACATGTTCCTTTCCTCTCCGATTCTGCCTAGAACCTCCTCATTCCTTACCTTATCAGTCCACCTAATTTTCAACATTCGTCTATAGCACCACATCTCAAATGCTTCGATTCTCTTCTGTTCCGGTTTTCCCACAGTCCATGTTTCACTACCATACAATGCTGTACTCCAGACGTACATCCTCAGAAATTTCTTCCTCTAATTAAGGCCGGTATTTGATATTAGTAGACTTCTCTTGGCCAGAAATGCCTGTTTTGCCACAGCGAGTCTGCTTTTGATGTCCTCCTTGCTCCGACCGTCATTGGTTATTTTACTGCCTAGGTAGCAGAATTCCTTAACTTCGTTGACTTCGTGACCATCAATCCTGATGTTAAGTTTCTCGCTGTTCTCGTTTCTACTACTCATTACCTTCGTCTTTCTCCGATTTACTCTCAAACCATACTGAAAACAAGCTTCGGGCCTCGAAACCTCCCCCCACGGCCTGGACGACCTCTTCACGTCCTTCTCGGCGGGAGGAGGTTGTTCTGGCCCGGTTGCGGATTGGACACTGCCGGTTCAGCCATCGCCATCTGCTGACGGCTGCGCCGGCGCCGATCTGCCCGTGTGGGCAATTGCTGACGGTACGCCACATTTGAACGTCCTGTCCGAATTTTAATACACTGCGCGTTAATCTTGGCCTGCCATGTACTCTGGATGACATTTTATCGGATGACCCAGGAGCAGCTGCTCGCGTTCTTCGTTTTATCCACTTGACAAACCTGTCTAAGGACATTTGTTTATGCTGTTTTCTTTTAATCCCTTGCCTGTTAACGTGCCTTTTATAGTGTTGTCCTTTTTAGTTGCTGTTTTAACCTTGTTCCTCGCAGTGCATTCGTAACTTCGTCTGGGCGCTAATGACCACTGTAGTTGTGCGCCCTAAAACCACAAAAAGAAACTAGTTTAGATGTTGTTACATCATCATCCTCAGGCTCATACTTGTTGACAGCAACCGTATGTGTCTAACACCAATAGTTAGTGGTGAGATAGGCGTGTTCCATGCGGAAGGCAGGTAGTAACTGATATGAAGTGAATCATGTCAGTTACTACCTGCCTTCCGCCCACAGAAAAGCTGTGGGCGGACTGTTTTATTTGTCTATTTAATGTAATGTTTTGAGTGTGTGTATTTTGAAACTGAGAGGGTCAAAGTTTTTCAATCTATCTTCGATTTCTGCGTTTATAACGGGAAATGACGGGAATGAAAAACCGAAACTGGCGTGGAAAAGAAAAAAAGATATAAGCGACAACCAGTCTTCGGTTACATCGCCCCTCCTTTTTTTATTTTTTTATTTTTTTTTACGGCTGTTTCATCTGACTGTTAAAACCGCTCATAATAATCGGTTTTTGAAATACGATTTTCCCTTTTTTTATTCCTGTTATTTCCTGTGAAAAATGTAGAAATCGAATTAATATTGAAAAATTTTAAGTCCCTCAGATTCAAGATACGTAGAATCAAAATATTAAATTCAATAGACTAATAAAAGAAAACTTAGTCCGTCCACCGTTCGCTATTTTTCTTGAAAATAATAAGCGATTGGATACCACAAAAAAATCATCGTTATTCTCATATACGAGGTTTGTCCGGAAAATACGTATAAAAGTTGAATAATAACTTTATTTTACAATTATTCAGGTATTACAATATGGTCTCCTTCAAAGTACTCGCCCTGAGACGCGATACACTTCTGCCAACGCCGTTTCCAGTGTTGATAACATTGCTGAGAGTCTTCAGTTGTGATGTTGTTCAGTTGCCGTGTCGTTTCCGCCTTGATGGCTTCCACATCTCCTAAGTGTCGCCCCCGAAGCACCATTTTGCATTTCGGGAACATGAAGAAGTCACACGGGGCTAAATCAGGTGAATAAGGCGAGTGGTCTGTCACGGTGATTGAGCTTCGGGCCAAAAACTCGCGCACAATGAGCGACGTATGAGCGGGCGCATTGTCGTGATGAAGGATCCACCTGCCCCCTTTTGCCAACTCCGGTAGAACTCGGGCCACACGAGCTCTGAGACGTGTCAGAACTTCAACGTAAAAATTTCCGTTCACTCTCTGGCCGGGAGGGACAAATTCCTCGTGAACAATGCCCCTAGAATCAAAGAAAACAATCAACATTGTCTTCAGCGACTTTTTTGTTCTCGGTTCTCCTGCTAGTTTCCATTCCTTGTTTTGAGATTTGAGCCCCACATCGAAATCGTAAAACCAGGACTCGTCTCCGGTGATGACTCGGTTCGGAAAGTCCCATCGTTTCTCTGCTTCCAACCAATCCTCACAGCACTCAACCCTCTTTGCTTTCTGTTCTGGCGTCAAGAGCTTCGGTACGATTTTCGCGCACAATTTCTTCATTTCAAGTTTTTGTGTCAGGATTTCGTGAACGATTGTTTTGGGGGTTGACAGCTCGTCAGCAATCATTCTTACTGTCAATCTGCGGTCTTGAAGAACACAAGCCCGAATTCGTTCAACATTTGCATCGGAACTCGATGTCGACGGGCGTCCTGGGCGAAGGTCATCGTTCACTTCTTCTCGGCCATCCCGGAACCTTTTTAATCACTTGTTCACGTTCGGTTCCTTCAGAGAAGTGTCTCCGTAAACCTGTTTCAAACACTCAGAAATCTCACGGCCATTCTTGCCTAGCTTTGCAAGAAACTTGATGTTGACGCGCTGTTCCTCAATTAGAGAGTGCTCCATGCCGACGGCAGGTGAAAAAGGGTGACTGTCAACAAGCTGCCGCACACTCCCACCTTCACGCAGAGTGCTCTGACTCGAACTGAGCGTTGATGAGGTTGATTACAGCAGTAGTCCCACCTGGCGGTGACTGCAACTTGTAACATAAAAACATTATTCAACTTTTGTACGTATTTTCCGGACAAACCTCGTACAATCTAATTTTTTTAACCTCTACTCAAAAATCATGGCCACGCGGGGTAGACGCGCGGTCGGGGCGCCTTGTCACGGTTCGCGCGGCTCGCCCCGTCGGAGGTTCGAATCCTCCCTCGGACATGTGTGTGTGTGTGTGTGTGTGTGTGTGTGTGTGTGTGTGTTGTCGTTAGCGTACGTTAGTTTAAGCTAGATTAAGTAGTGTGTAAGCTTAGGGACTGATGACCCCAGCAATTTGGTCCATAGAACTTACCACCAATTCCCAAATTTCGAAAAATCATGTCATAATTGAGGATCACACCATTATTTGGACATTACGAATAGTCATTGCTAAAGGATGAAAACTGAGGATAAAGAACTCTATTTTTCGTGTTAATTCATCCGTTTTCAAAAGCTACAAGCCCATAAAGGCATATTATGCAGGGTGTTACAAAAAGGTACGGCCAAACTTTCAGGAAACATTCCTCACACGCAAATAAAGAAAATATGTTATGTGGACATGTGTCCGGAAACGCTTAATTTCCATGTTAGAGCTCATTTTAGTTTCGTCAGTATGTACTGTACTTCCTCGATTCACCGCCAGTTGGCCCAGTTGAAGGAAGGTAATGTTGACTTCGGTGCTTGTGTTGACATGCGACTCATTGCTCTACAGTACTAGCATCAAGCACATCAGTACGTAGCATCAACAGGTTAGTGTTCATCACGAACGTGGTTTTGCAGTCAGTGCAATGTTTACAAATGCGGAGTTGGCAGATGCCCATTTGATGTATGGGTTAGCACGAGGCAATAGCCGTGGCGCGGTACGTTTGTATCGAGACAGATTTCCAGAACGAAGGTGTCCCGACAGGAAGACGTTCGAAGCAATTGATCGGCGCCTTAGAGAGCACGGAACATTCCAGCCTATGACTGGCGACTGGGGAAGACCTAGAACGACGAGGACACCTGCAATGGACGAGGCAATTCTTCGTACAGTTGACGATAACCCTAATGTCAGCGTCAGAGAAGTTGCTGTACAAAGTAACGTTGACCATGTCACTGTATGGAGAGTGCTACGGGAGAACCAGTTGTTTCCGTACCATGTACAGCGTGTGCAGGCACTATCAGCAGCTGATTGGCCTCCACAGGTACACTTCTGCGAATGGTTCATCCAACAATGTGTCAATCCTCATTTCAGTGCAGATGTTCTCTTTACGGATGAGGCTTCATTCCAACGTGATCAAATTGTAAATTTTCACAATCAACATGTGTGGGCTGACGACAATTCGCACGCAATTGTGCAATCACGTCATCGACACAGATTTTCTGTGAACGTTTGGGCAGGCATTGTTGGTGATGTCTCGATTGGGCCCGGAGAACGATATCATGATTTCATACGGGATACTCTACCTGTGCTGCTAGAACATGTGCCTTTACAAGTACGACACAACATGTGGTTCATGCACGATGGAGCTCCTACACATTTCAGTCGAAGTGTTTGTACGCTTCTCAACAACAGTTTCGGTGACCGATGGATTGGTAGAGGCGGACCAATTCCGTGGCCTGCACGCTCTCCTGACCTCAACCCTCTTGACTTTCATTTATGGGGGCATTTGAAAGCTCTCGTCTACGCAACCCCGGTACCAAATGCAGAGACTCTTCGTGCTCGTGTTGTGGACGGCTGTGATACAATACGCCATTCTCCAGGGCTGCATCAGCGCATCAGGGATTCCATGCGACGGAGGGTGGATGCATGTATCCTCGCTAACGGAGGACATTTAGAACATTTCCTGTAACAAAGTGTTTGAAGTCACGCTGTTACGTTTTGTTGCTGTGTGTTTCCATTCCGTGATTAATGTGATTTGAAGAGATGTAATAAAATGAGCTCTAACATGGAAAGTAAGCGTTTCCGAACACATGTCCTCATAATATATTTTCTTTCTTTGTGTGTGAGGAATGTTTCCTGAAAGTTTGGCCGTACCTTTTTGTAACACGCTGTAAAGGCAATGAGAACAGATCAGTCACTTTATATTTTTATTGTAAACTATGAATAAGTTGTTAAGTTTCAACTTTTCTCTTTGTATGATGTCACAAGTTTGTTGATAGTTCTCCCGTTCTTAATCTTTTAAAGCAAAGGCGTATTGCACGAGTTCGGCCAAATAAAAGTGGCCTGGAGAACCGAGTTCCAGGGTACAGATATTTACAAACACTGCAGAGGAAAGGAAGTACAGTATTAATCTGCCTAGCAGATGTTGAAAGTGGCCGCCACTCATCTTTTGGCACTTTTGAGCCTTGGTCAGAAAATAGCTCAAAGTGGATCGAAACTGTACAGCAGCAATTGTTGCAGTCTCATCCGAATGGTTCTGATGCAGTTCTTGAAGACTATGAGGGTTGTTGCGAGCTCCCTACACAAAGTAATCCCACACTGACAGATCAGGTGACCTGGGTCGCCAGCTAGGGCCGCGACCTGACTGAACTTTGCTAACAACTCTGTCAGGCGTGAAGACTGTGTAAATGTGCTCCAAGGTTCGGCTTGTATGGGTAGTTGCTCCATCTTCATGGAATTAACAGTACGACTTTTCTCCCTCCTTAATGCTGCCACAAATGGTTTCCAAATGTTGGCAGTGTAATGCGTCAAACTCAGCGTCTGATGAAAGATGGGACCAGTAATGCTGCGTTCAGACACTACATACCAAACCCCAACCTTCTGTTCATTCAATGTTGTTTCGTGGAAGTTATGCGGATTCTCCGCTGTCCAGAACATGTGATTCTGTAAATTGACGTAACGACTTCATCAGACATAAAGAACAAAAAAATGGTTCAAATGGCTCTGAGCACTATGGGACTTAACATCTGTAGTCATCAGTCCCCTCGAACTTAGAACTGCTTAAACCTAACTAACCTAAGGACATTATACACATCCATGCCCGAGGCAGGATTCGAACCTGCGACCGCATAAAGAACAGATCCACGTCCAAGCCATTTATTGTTATCTCAGGGAACAGCCACTCACAAAACTGGAGGCGCTGATGTGCGTCTGCTGGTTTTAATGCACGAGCAACAGACACTCGGTAGGGATGTATGTGCAGGTCCAGGTGGAGTATTCGTCCGCACGAGCGACGTGATATGCCGGTCTTTGCGACAGACAACGGGGTTCATTTAGTAGGACTCTGAAGCATTTTCTGGTGAACTGCAGCCACATTTTCAGGATTACATCTACATCTACATTTATACTCCGCAAGCCACCCAACAGTGTGTGACGGAGGGCACTTTAACTGCCACTGTCATTACCTCCCTTTCCTGTTCCAGTCGCGTATCGTTCGCGGGAAGAACGACTGCCGGAAAGCCTCCGTGCGCGCTCGAATCTCTCTAATTTTGCATTCGTGATCTCCTGGGGAGGTATAAGTAGGAGGAAGCAATATATTCGATACGTCATCCAGAAATGCACCCTCTCGAAACCTGGACAGCAAGCTACACCGTTATGCAGAGCGCCTCTCTTGCAGAATCTGCCACTTGAGTTTGCTAAACATCTCCGTAACGCTATCACGCTTACCAAATAACCCTGTGACGAAACGCGCCGCTCTTCTTTGGATCTTCTCTATCTCCTCTGTCAACCCGACCTGGTACGGATCCCACACTGATGAGCAATACTCAAGTATAGGTCGAACGAGTGTTTTGTAATCCACCTCCTTTGTTGATGGACTACATTTTCTAAGGACTCTCCCAATGAATCTCAACCTGGCACCCGCCTTACCAACAATTAATTTTATGTGATCATTCCACTTCAAATCGTTCCGTACGCATACTCCCAGATATTTTACAGAAGTAACTGCTACTAGTGTTTGTTCCGCTATCATATAATCATACAATAAAGGATCCTTCTTTCTGTGGTGTCACCGCCAGACACCACACTTGCTAGGTGGTAGCCTTTAAATCGGCCGCGGTCCGTTAGTATACGTCGGACCCGCGTGTCGCCACTATCAGTGATTGCAGACCGAGCGCCGCCACACGGCAGGTCTAGTCTAGAGAGACTTCCTAGCACTCGCCTCAGTTGTACAGCCGACTTTGCTAGCGATGGTTCACTGACTACATACGCTCTCATTTGCCGAGACGATAGTTAGCATAGCCTTCAGCTACGTCATTTGCTACGACCTAGCAAGGCGCCATTATCATTTGCTATTTATCTTGTGATGCATGTACCGTCAGACCGATGTTCACCAATTATGGATTAAAGTTAAGTATTCCAGAAGCTACGTACCTTTTTTGCTAGTCTCTATTCCTTTAACTGTTCCAGACCTCACGCCAGCCTGCGTGAGCTTAAACGCGTGCCTTTCGGCTATCTCCTAGTGGCTTGGCTGTCTTGCCAAGTCACAACACTTTCTATGTATTCGCAATACATTACATTTGTGTATGTTAACGGCCAGTTGCCACTCCCTGCACCAAGTGCCTATCCGCTGCAGATCTTCCTGCATTTCGCTGCAATTTTCTAATGCTGCAACTTCTCTGTATACTGCAGCATCATCCGCGAAAAGCCGCGTGGAACTTCCGACCCTATCTACTAGGTCATTTATATATATACGGGCACGTTTCGGAACGTTTCTTACTTGCTCAAAACAGTGTCCGCCCGACGCCATTTTTGGACTAAGCGTTGCTTCGCAGTATTTGCTGGCACTTAAACTTGTCAGCAAACACCGTTTCCCCGACTCATGTTGGCAGCTCGTCAGTTCTGAGATTTTTTTTTCCATCCCTAGCAAGAACTCAAATCGATTACTTGGGAGCGATGTGATGGGAGCTAACGTCCCGCAGGTGGACGCTTGTGACGCTGTGGAGCTACAGTCGGCGTTGGAGGGCAGAAGCTGCAAACAGCACTGGCTGTGTACCTGGGCGCTTTTCTGTGGTTGGCGGAAGGGAGGTGAGGCACCTGGCAATCGATAGCGTTCCCTGACCTCCCCGTGTCGCTTAAGGGTGACCTGCCGTTCGGCGAGGCACTCACGTGGAAAACCGTGATGCGCGGATTTTGGTGCCTTGAGCTAGAGACGGATCCTAGAATAAAACGTACTAGAGAAATAGTAAACGACGTTCGGGGCGCCTCCACTGGTGTTGTGTGTGCCGAGTTGGACATCTGCTTGCTGTCCATGTAAGCGTGGTCGCGCGGGACAACTGCAGTTCGTGTCTCAAACAAAAACCCGGCTATGATAAAGTACTGCTCTCGAAAACGAGGGATCGTGAAATCCGAAAACCTCCTCTCGCAACCGACATAGAGAAATAGGGAAAAAAAGTTACTGTCATTTCCCAATCCCCCACCCTCGCCCCTGATTCATTAAAGAATCAGACTCCCATACATAAGACAGCTCCGTTTTAAGGAAATCTAGTTTTTCACTCATATCACTGTTTATGACGTCATATCTACTGAAGCCGAGCGGTCTGGACTGAGCGGCTGATCCCGGCGGAGGTTCGAGTCCTCCCTCGGGCATGGGTGTGTGTGTGTGTGCGTGTGTGTGTGTGTGTGTGTGTGTGTGTGTTTGTCCTTAGGGTATTTTAGGTTAAGTAGTGTGTAAGCTTAGGAACTGATGACCTTAGCAGTTAAGTCCCATAAGATTTCACACACATCTTCATCTTCTACTGAAGTCGTGACCATTGGATGGTGCCTGCAACATTATATCATTGTGCAAAACATACTTCTCTACGTACCCTATGATAAATAAAGGCATTAGCGCACGTCTGTGTGACGTCAGCAATGTAGCGTCACCTGTCAGCCGACACCATTGAGGTTAGAATCTCCCTTGTACTCAGCATAGGTAAAGCAGTATCCCCATATTTTAACCTCCTCGGCCGATACAAACTCGTACTTGGTAAAAGATTTCGTCAAACTTCTTTGACCACACTACTTCACTGGTGCTATTACATCATCGTAAAATTTTTCGTCATAGTTGTTCAGGAATGGAAGATGTCGGTGGCGAGCACACTGAAACGACATAGAAATGGAAACGATTGTAGGTGATACCCTGAATAACGAGTCGAGAAGCTCGAAGTGTTCACAAGAATTAGTTACGTGAGCTACAGTTGTTGTTGTTGGTGGTGTGGTCTTCAGTCCTGAGATTGGTTTGATGCAACTCTCCATGCTACTCTATCCTGTGCAAGCTTTTTCATCTCCCAGTGCCTACTGCAACCTACATCCTTCTGAATCTGCTTAGTGTATTCATCTCTTGGTCTCCCTCTAAGATTTTTACCCTCCACGCTGCCCTCCAATACTAAATTGGTGATCCCTTGATGCCTCAGAATATACCCTACCAACCGATCTCTTCTCCTAGTCAAGTTGTGCCACAAACTCCTCTCCAATTCTGTTCAATACCTCCTCATTAGTTATGTGATCTACCCATCTAATCTTCAGCATTCTTCTGTAGCACCACATTTCGAAAGCTTCTATTCTCTTCTTGTCCAAAGAATTTATCGTCCATGTTGTACTTCCATACATGGCTACACTCCATACAAATACTTTCAGAAACGACTTCCTGACACTTAAATCTATACTCGATGTTAAAAAAATTTCTCTTCTTCAGAAACAGAAAAAACTTGAGCTACAGTGTGAGGATATGAAGAACAATGTATATTATTTGAGAACAGGTGAACAGACATTTCAGTCTGCTCTCGTGAAATTGGTCCCTCATACTTTCATACACCAAACGCATTTAAGAAAATCCATTTCGTAACTTCATTCATCATCATCAATGTTTCTGAAAACCTGCAGCTGTGTCATTCACTATTTGAATAATGAAACACTGCACTAGGTACATATTTTTTCATGTCTCGAGAATTTATTCTCATTATCAAAAAGAAATATCCACATAGGGATTTTATGTCGTGTTGGCACTTGTGTTGTTCTCCCTCTCTTGCCCTGTAGTTGTGTTTTTAATGTGTATTGCAGTGGGACAGATTTCTTTTGTCCGATTTTCCGAAACATCGCATAAAATTTCTATGTAAATATTCGTACTTGATCATCAAAATAGATTCTCACAAATCATCGTGAAAAAATTCGTAACTGCTGCAGTGCTTAATTGTTTAAATCATGAATGCTGTTTCTGCTTATGATCGTCTAATGGGTACGTTAAGACTTTTAATAACCGGCGAAAACTATTCCTGGTTTCAGTATAGTTATCGAATCCTACAGTGTACCATGTTATTTATTATTCGAGAAACATGAGGACCAATATATAAATCGCCTAATGAGGAATTTATGAAGGTTAAGTAAGGTTATTTAGGGTACATACATCTATTTCACTTACGTACTCGTTGAACACGCTTTTCTCTTCACTTCTCCATCTCCTTCCACGTCCTTTCTTTATATATGTAAGCTTCACATCACACACAGTGCAGCAACTTCGAATGTAGCTGATTGCTGTAGCCGCCTGTGTAAGATTCGAACCGCTTGTTACAGTTACTGCAGTCAGCATGCTTTGTGATACGAAGAATTTTGTGTTTTTCATACTTTGGAACGATCACCGCGGTGATACCAACGCACAAAACATACTTCGTCATTTTATAGGATAGGGAATGTCGCGTGACTAGGGCCTCCCGTCGGGTAGACCGTTCGCCGGGTGGAAGTCTTTCGATTTGACGCCACTTCAGCGACTTGCGCGTCGATGGGGATGAAATGATGATGATTAGTACAACACAACACCCAGTCCCTGAGCGGAGAAAATCTCCGACCCAGCCGGGAATCGAACCCGGTTCTTTAGGATTGACATTCTGTCGCGCTGAACACTCAGCTTTCGATGGCGGACATTTTAAACAATGGCCTCACTCTAACTTTTATCAAAGATTGTTGCTAAAAGCTTCCCTACTGCAGTGTTAATGATTTGATCAAAGGGCACTGTCACAGACATGCATATGTTTGTGCGCTTCGGTATGTACTTGTCGTTGACCACAAACACTACATTTCTGACGTCACATTGCCGTGCGCTTGGGCCTGTATTTATCGTAGTTTCATACAATGCTGTAATATTTCAGGCACCAATCAGTGGTATATCTGGATACTGTCAGCAAAATATGAGGTGAATAGATTTACTAGTGACGAAATAAGTGTGTGCAGCGAAGAAACTAAATCAAATTATATTAACAGAATCTTCCTTCGGTTCTTGATAGAACAACGTTATAATAATAAATGAAAAGCACCAGTTTGCTTTTGTTCTACAATATTATTTTAATTGCTAACCGGTTTTCGGCTTACAAGCCTTCTTCAGACATTTACTGAGTATTATCACCAAAGAAGTTAAATGTTAGCAAACAACATTGGAAGAGAAGTAACACATCTAGAGTGAAGTAGAAACTTGCAGTAAGTAACATCTTTGCAATGAAATAGTAAAAACTGAACAGTACATAAATATCAATGGAGTTGACAGGAAAACCTTTAGCACAAAATAGGAATAGCATGCCTACATAACAGTTTCTATTAATAAACAAAACTAATAAAATAAGATAAAATTAGTACTAGACAAGGCTGCATCAAGAGGTATGAAACATGGAGAGTGATACACAACAAATTAAAAAAGAAGAGACAGTTGTTGATGTAAATACAGAATACATAAGGAACTTAAGCAATATCAATAAAATAAACAGGAATTAATAAATGCAGGGAAATTGTGGTGCTTGAGGGAACCTACAGTTTGAGAGTGTGGTGGTACTGCATTTTAACATTAACATTATAATCAAAGCAGTGGCTGTGTACAAGTTTTCATTAAATAAATGAGCAAAGTAAAATATGAACAGTATTTGATGAGACAACTACAAGGGGAGTTAAACATGGACAGTAATACAAGTACAAGTTAAAAGGAAACCCTTAACTATTGAAACTACAGCCTATGTGGAATACAAAGACAACTGCAACAAATAAAACAAATTAATGACTACAGGAAAATGGGAGTATGTAGGAAGAGAGAGTGTGGGAAGTAATGAACAACAAAGATGATTATATGAAGTTTAGGAGAGGGGAAGTGTTGAGTTGTGTCTGGTCATTTAGGATGAGATCTGGACTGTGAGCAAGATGTTTGTTAATTTCCCGGGCTTCGAGCAGGTTGAGTTTATGGCCTTTGTTTGCTAATTGAAGTACATGGGACACTGGCCGGTAGTTGTGACCCTCACTCAGTACATGCTCAGCACATGCAGAGTCTGAATCCTGCAACCTCCAGCTGCGTTCATGTTCAGCCAGCCTAGTTGATATGTCTCTGCCTGACTGACCAATGTAAAATTTGTCACAATCAGAACAGGTGATTTTGTATACCCCACTGTTGGCTAATAACTGGATCTTGTCTTTGCTATTAAAAACACACTGGGCTGTAGTGTTCCTGACACATTAGGAAACCCTATACTTGCAGGATTTCAGTGCTTTGGCTACAGTCAGTGATGGCAGTGTACATCATTTCTTACAGACAGTGGATGGGGAAGCAGGTGGGGCATAGAGGAGGGGTATAATTTTCCGTTTTTGTTTCCTGTGCAAGATGTGATCAATAAGAACAATAAAGGCGAGACATCCGGTTCATATTTTATTCCAGTTACGCTTCTTTCAGGGCATGCTGGTACAGTAGTGCCATACTTAGCAATCATATACAGCCTCTCGCTCGTCGAAAGATCCATACCCAGATAATGGAAAGTTGTACAGGTCACACCAATACTCAAAAAAAATGGTTCAAATGGCTCTGAGCACTATGGGACTTAACTACTGAGGTCATCAGCCCTCTAGAACTTAGAACTACGTAAACCTAACTAACCTAAGGACATCACACACATCCATGCCCAAGGCAGGATTCGAACCTGCGACCGTAGCAGTCGCGCGGTTCCGTACTGAAGCGCCTAGAACCGCTCGGCCACCGCAGCCGGCACAACAATACTCAAGAAAGCAAATAGGAGTAAGACGCTGAATTAAAAACCCACGCCACTATCATCGATTTCCAATAGGATTTTCGGAGGTATACTGTGTTTAAACATTACAAATTACCTCGAACAATACTATCTACTGACATATAGTCAGCACGGATTCGGAAAATAGCCTTCTTGTGAAACGCAACTAGCTGTTTATTCGCACGAAGTAATGAGTACTATCGACAGGCGATATCAAATTGATTCTATATTTCAACATTTCAAGAAGGCTTTCGACACCGTTCCTAACAAGCGACTTCAAATTACATGCCTACGGAGTACCATCCCAGTTGTGCGCCTGGATTTGTGATTTCCTGTATAGGGGTCACACTTCGTAGTACCTAACTGAAAGTCACGAGTAAAACAAAAGTGATTTCTGGCGTTCCCCAGGGAATTCTAATAGGCGCTCTCCTGTTCATGGTCTATAATGCTATGCAATGATTTCATTTAATGTTCAGTTTACATCCGGTCAGCCGTATATTACTGAAATAATGTAATATTTTTAATAAGGTGCAGCTGTACAACAGCATTGTGTGTCATGAGAGATACACTATGTGATCAAAAGTATCCGGACACCTGGCTGAAAATGACTTACAAGCTCGTGGCGCTCTCCATCGGTAATCCTGGAACTCAATATGGTGTTGGCCCACCCTTAGCGTTGATGACAGCTTCCACTCTCGCAGGCATACGTTCAATCAGCTGCTGGAAGGTTTCTTGGGGAATGGCAGCCCATTCTTCAGGGGTGCTGGACTGAGGAGAGGTTTCGATGTTGGTAGGTGAGGCCTGGCACGAAGTCGGCGTTCCAAAACATCCCAGAGATGTTCGGTAGGATTCAGGTCAGGACTCTGTGCAGGCCAGTCCATTACAGGGATGTTATTGTCGTGTAACCACTCAGCCACAGGCCATGCATTATGAACAGGTGTTCGATCGTGTTGAAAGATGCAATCGCCATCCCCGAATTGCTCTTCAACAGTGGGAAGCAAAAAGGTGCTTGGAACATCAATGTAGGTGTGTGCCGTGATAGTGCCACGCAAAACAACAAGGGGTGCAAGCCCCCTCCATGAAAAACACGACCATACCATAACACCACCACCTCCGAATTTTACTGTTGGCACTACACAAGCTGGCAGATGACGTTCATCGGGCATTCGCCACACCCACACCCTGCCATCGGATCGCCACATTGTGTACCGTGATTCGTCACTCCACGTAACGTTTTTCCACTGTTCGATCGTCCAATGTTGACGCTCCTTCCACCAAACGAGGCGTCGTTTGGCATTCACCGGTATGATGCGTGGCTTATGAGCAGCCGCTCGACCATGAAATCTAAGTTTTCTCGCCTCTCGCCTAACTGTCATAGTACTTGCATTTTTGAATTCCTGTGTGATGGTCTGGATAGATGTCTGCCTATTACATATTACGACCCTCTTCAACTGTCGGCGGTCTCTGTCAGTCAACAGACGAGGTCAGCCTGTACGCTTTTGTGCTGTGCCTTCACGTTTCCACTTCACTGTCACATTGGGAACAGTGGACCTAGTCATGTTTACGAGTGTGTAAATCTCGTGTACAGACGTATGACACAAATGGCAACCAATCACCTGACCACGTTCAAGTCCGTGAGTTCCGCGGAGCGCCCCATTCTGCTCTCTCACGTCTGATGACTACTGAGGTCGCTGATATGGAGCACCTGGCAGTAGCTGGCAGCACAATGCACCAAATAACTAACGCAAAGAACAACAAACACACACCCATTCCCGAGAGAGGACTCGAACCTCCGGCGGGGGCAGCCGCGTGAACCGTGACAAGGCGCCTGAGATCGCGCGGCGGCATAAACGAAAACCGTTCTGGTACCTCTGGCAATGGAATACTGGTACAGTTGTTGCTCGTATTATAGGGTAGGCAATTTTCAGACGGAGCAGTAGTGACCAAGACAAGAAAAAAATGTCTAGCAAATATGGGCCGTAAAATACATACAAAGGGCGTTCAAAAAGTTTTGCACAGTCGTCTCTAATTTTTTTTAAAAATAGGAGAATGAAATTTTTTGTGAACATATTTGGAACATTTAGCTATACATTGAGCCTACTCAATGTAGCCTCCATCAGCTGTGACGCATCTGGCCCAATGTTCTTTCCATGATGTAAATGCACTTTGGTGAAATTCTGGGGGATTGACTTTTACACCTTCGCTTGACACGGGAAATAAGGTCTTTCTCAATATCCCATCGCGCAGGTGGCCCTTCAGACGACCAAAGAGTTAAAAATCAGACGGAGCCAAGTCCGGACTGTAGGGAGGATGAGGAACAATTCTCCAACCCATTTTCCTGATTTTCTCCCTGCGACGTAAGAGCTGTATGGGGTTTGGCATTGTCATGGTGTAGGTTGGTGAGCTGACCCTGAATCTGTGGTCTATGGGTCTTTATGGCACGTCGCAGCTTTTCCAATGAAAAAACAGTAGCGGTTCCGGTTAATTGTGGAGCCAGGTTCCAGAAAGTGAATGAAATGACACCACACTGATCCCAGAACAAGGAGGCCATCACCTTTCGGCCTGCTGTACGTGAAAGTCTTCGTTTCTTCTTCTCAGGTTGGGACAAAAACAACCAGGTTTCATCCTGGGTAATGACGCCATCAAAAATTGTTTCCACTCTTCAGTAAAGGTCTTCATGAGACCCTCACACACATTCTTCCTCATCGTTTTCATTTCTCTTCTCAGTAACATAGGCACCCAACGTGCTCAGATTTTTCTGTACCCTAGTGAGTGTACCAGTGATACCACACTACCCAATGACAAACGAGTCATTTCAGCAAGCTGTCGTGTCCTCACATATTTTGGATTATTTGAAGAATGGTCTCCGTATTCACATCACTCACTGCCCTCGATGGTCTACCGAATCGTGGATTGTCCAGTAGAGGAAATCACCTTTAAACCTCTGCAACCACCGCTGGATACTGCTGCGATCCACTGTGTCCTCCCGGTAAACAGGGAGCAACGTCCTGTGAATCGATGCGGCAGAGTCGTCGCCGGTGTTGAAGAGAAACTCCATCACCGACCGTTGTCGCAACCTGACATCTACTTCACAGTCAGTTATGCCTCACCTGTAAATAAAAGAAAATGCTTTTATATACCAACTTATAGGTAAATGTTCCAAGTATGTTCACAAAAAAATTCATTCTCCTCCTGCAAAAAATAAAAAAATTAGAGACGACTGTGCAAAACTTTTTGAACGCCCTTTGTACCTTAAGAGCTAAGAGTACACTTGTTCAATAGAGGAGGCGTGTTTCACACTAGCGAAGATAAACTAATGCTCATAGCTCCTCAAACTGCATTTTAGAATCCATGTTTACTAGACATTTTTTCTTTGTTTTGGTCCATACTACAACCTCAGAGAGTTGCATACCCTATATTCTTAGCAACGACAGTACCGGCAATTGTATACCACTGACAGAGGTATCAGAATGATTTTCGCTTGTAGCTTTCGACTCGGTTGCTTCCGAACAAGCTACCCTCACCTTAAATTGGTACAATTATCCTTCTTCATCATCCTACAAAGTTTGTAACCCCATCTCGAAATCACCCTATATACACATACATTTACAGGCGCCGGAACCTGTAACTTTGGCGCTCTGTAGAGTCATTGGATGAAGTTTCAGGTCATAGGTTCCAGTTCAAAATATTAAGTACCCAATCTTCTCTACAATTTCCAGAAGTCTGTACTGGGCGGAATGTCCGAACACAAATATACCCTCCGCCACAAACCATTAGGTCGCTTGCGGCGTCTGATATACAGGTTGTATCGAAAAGAATAAACCGATTAAAAAAAAAAATCATAACTATTATGTGCGTGAACAACGTACTGTTGGAAAGAGCAGACTCTCGAGTTTTACACGGTTCTCACTAGGTAGCAGCACTGTGAGCCTACTTCAGTTCTAGTAAAAATGGTGTCGGGACAACAGAAAGCGTTTAGCGTTCTACGTTTTGCCCAGTGCGGGTCAGTAATAACTGTTCAGCGTGACTTTCGTACTAGGTATGGTGTGGATCCTCCTACGGCACAGAGAATTAGACTATGGCATAAACAATTCCGAGAAACAGGTTTTTTGTGTAAAGGCAAATCGCCGGGCCATCCCCGAGTGTCTGACACAGACGTCAAACGCATCCGTCATAGTTTTACAAGGAGTCCGCAGATATTCGTTCGCCGTGCAGCTCGACAGCTCAACATGCCCCTGATGTCCGTCTAGAGCAGGGCCGGCCAGAAATTCGCACGCGTGCGGTGCTCCTGCACACGTGCAACTTCCGGGTCACAGCGTGCACGTCGCAGCCGTCAGCGTTCATGTAGTGCATGTTTCTACGCACAGATGTCGCTTTATCCTGGGATACACTCTACCGGCGCATTCTATTGCTCTTTCCACAGCTTGCAAGCCAACCATGGGAAGGTATTTCGCGTATTAAACATTTAATATACTGTCACAGTCTACTCATTGAGACGTCTACTTTCATGTTAACAGTTTAACCCAGTAAGACAAGTAATACGGTTAACAACCGTGGTTTTTTTGTTTAAGGCAGCTTGACTGACGGCACGTAAATACGCGTAATGTTTTTGATCTAGTATTTAAGAAAGAGAGCACTTAGCGACTTCCAACGAATCTTATTCATGATTTCAAAGAACATTAAACTGATGCAAGGTTTCCTATAACCAATTCTCGGTGCCCTCAGTTCCACCCACATAATTTCTCTCTCACTGACCTTTGAACAGAATGATAACCGCAGACCTCTCGATGATCACCTGTTATTTCAATACCATTATTGCTATATCTTTCATCAGTTCCGTCTGAAATATGCATACTAACCGACAGTTAGATGAATGTTATGTTTTATCGACTTCAGCTGAGCGTAGCCCTTCACACATTAAAAAAAAAAAAAAAAAACGTAAATGTAAGTATACATTCAAACAATCGGTTTAATGACCAATTTTCCTCTTGCTTGTACCACATAAACAGGGAAGTGGAGCCGCCGCCGTTCATTTAGGACACATGTCTAATAACAGATGTCGCTGTCGCTCCCTGTCGCACACGTGCGCACATGTGCAGCACTTCTGCACACTGTGCAGCGTTTGGCCGGCACTGGTCTAGAGTATGTTGCGTCGACGTTTACACACGAAATTCAGCTACTGCAAGCTCTTTGTGAAGGTGACAAACAACAACGTGTGGAGTTCTGTAATTCCGTTCATGGCGAGATGGAGGACAACAGTCTTCTTCCAGGCGTAGTGTTTAGTGACGAGGCAACATTCCGTTTAAATGGAAAGCTCATCCGTGATAATGTGAGCATATGGGGTACGGAACAACCCCATGAAACTGTACAAGACGAGAGGGAGTCTCCAGAATTTAACGTGTTTTGTGCAGTTTCGCGGGAAGAGATGTTTGGTCCATTTTTCTTTGCTGAGAACTTTGTTACACAAAGCACCCCCACATGCTAGAGAACTTTCTTTTCCTCCAGTTGGAGACTGATTCAAAAGACTTCATTTACCAACGGGATAGGGCACCGCCACTCTGACATCTGCACGTGCGGGAATTTTTATATCGAAGGATTACTGAACGATGGATCGGTCACACTGGCCTCCAAGGCCACCGGACCTGGTTGTGTGTTATTTTTTCTTGTGGAGGTTTATGAAGGGCTATGTCCATGTGCCTTTTTTACCAGGAACAGTGAATGAACTGAGACACCGCATAACAGCAGCTGTGGAAGGTGTAACTCAAGACGTGCTCGCTGCAGTGTGGGAACAGTTTGAATACCGCATTGACATATGTCGTGCATATCAGTAGGGACATATTGAACACGTATAAAAAGGTATGGGTTTACCGTGCATCAAAAACTAAAATTCATTGTATACGTTTATTACACTACTGGCCATTAAAATTGCTAAAGCAACAAGAAATGCAGATGATAAACGGGCATTCATTGGACACACATATTATACTAGAACTGACATGTAATCACATTTTCACGCAATTTGGGTGCATAGATCCTGAGAAATCAGTACCCAGAACAACCACCTCTGACTGTAATAACGGCCTCGATACGACTGGGCATTGAGTCAAACAGAGCTTGGATGGCGTGTACAGGTACAGTTGCCCATACAGCTTCAACACGATACCACAGTTCATCAACAGCAGTGACTCGCGTATTGTGACGAGCCAGTTGCTCGACCACCATTGACCAGACGTTTTCAGTTGGTGAGAGATCTGGAGAATGTGCTGGCCAGGGCAGCAGTCGAACATTTTCTGTATCCAGGCCCGTGCAGGACCTGCAACATGCGGTTGTGCATTATCCTGCTGAAATGTAGGGTTTCGCAGGGATCGAATGAAGGGTAGAGCCACGGGTCGTAACACATCTGAAATGTAACGTCCACTGTTCAAAGTGCCGTCAATGCGAACAAGAGGTGACCGAGACGTGTAACCAATGACACCCCACACCATCACGCCGGGTGATACGCCAGTATGGCGATGACGAATACACGCTTGCAATGTGCGTTCAACGCGATGTCGCCAAACACGGGTGCGATCACCATGATGCTGTAAACAGAACCTGGATTCATCCGAAAAAATGACGTTTTGCCAGTCGTGCACCCAGGTTCGTCTTGAGTACACCATCGCATGCGCTCCTGTCTGTGATGCAGCGTCAAGGTAACCGCAGCCACGGCCTCCGAGCTGATAGTCCATACTGCTGCAAACGTCGTCGAACTGTTCGTGCAGATGGTTGTTGTCTTGCAAACGTCCCCATCTGTTGACTCAGGAATTGAGACGTGGCTGCACGATCCGTTACAGCCGTGCGCATAAGATGCCTGTCATCTCGACTGCTAGTGATACGAGGCCGTTGGGATCCAGCACGGCGTTCCGTATTACCCTCCTGAACCCAACTATCCCATATTCTAGTAACAGTCATTGGATCTCGACCAACGCGAGCAGCAATGTCGCGATACGATAAACCGCAATCGCGATAGGCTACAATCGGACCTTTATCAAAGTCGGAAACGTGATGGTACGCATTTCTCCTCCTTACACGAGGCATCACAACAACGTTTCACCAGGCAACGCCGGTCATCTGCTGTTTGTGTATGAGAAATCGGTTGGAAACTTTGCTCATGTCAGCACGTTGTAGGTGTCGCCACCGGCGCCAACCTTGTGTGAATGAATGCTCTGAAAAGCTAGTCCTTTGCATATCACAGCATCTTCTTCCTGTCAGTTAAATTTCGCGTCTGCAGCACGTCATCTTCGTGGTGTAGCAATTTTAATGGCCAGTAGTGTAGTTTCAGAAATATAGATGTGACAAATCGGATGAATCTTTTTCATACACCCAGCATATTCAATCCGCGCCTCGGAGCTGCTGTAGCGACGCACGAAATCACGCTTGCGGCCGCGAGTAGATTGCACGCATTCTTTGCGAGACAACTTAATGACACGCACTGCTCCGCGGACGTAATTGCAAGCCCTTACTGGCGGGTCCGCATTAATTCTCTGCTGTCCTGCGGTGACAATCATTCTAATTAAGGGTCGCCAGACTCGCTTTGACCCTCGAGACAGGCTCGTAACTTCTAGCCATTCCTAAGTGCGTAATTAACCGCCCTATTGTTATGGGATTTCTTTCATGAAGATTAGGACACCCGACCACTGAAGTGGAATGTGTTCTCCGCGAACAGTTCACTATTCTGCCTCCAATCCTGTCGTACCAACACCCGCCGGTTATCACCACCGCAACAAAACAGGAACACAGTTCAAAGTCAATACGGAAAGAGTTCACAAAAACATCACTCCAGATTTCAACAGAAACAAATACAGGGTATGTCAAAAAGTACTTCACAAATTTGGAATGGAATAGAAATTTATTGAGATTACTTAGAGAATCGGTAGATGTGTCTTCTTGTTTAAACTACCTCAAGTTTAATTCTCATAGTGCATCAGTACCCCATTCCGCCACTAGGAGCGCCATTGTAGTGCAGAGTTAAAATGGCTTCTTTCTATAGGGCGGGGTGGGCTCGCTGTGTGCTTTGCTTTCATGAAACCAGTGTGCAAGTAAAACAAGTCATTTCTGGCGTTCCCCAAGGTAGTGTTATAGGCCCTATGCTTTTCCGTATCTATATAAACGATTTAGCAGACAGTCTGAGCAGCCGTCTTCGATTGTTTGCAGATGACGCTGTCGTTTATCGACTAATATAGTCAGCAGAAGATCCAAACAAAGTGCAAAACGATTTATAAAAAATATCTAAATGGTGCGAAAAGTGGCAGTTGACTATAAATAACGAAAAGTGTGAGGTCATCCACATGAGTGCTAAAAGGAACTCGTTAAACTTCGGTTACACGATAAAACAGTCTAATCTAATAGCCGTAAATTCAACTAAATACCTGTTGTTGTTGTTGTTGTTGTTGTTGTTGTGTTCTGCAATCCTGAGACTGATTTGATGCAGCTCTCCATGCTACTCTATCCTGTGGAAGCTTCATCATCTCCCAGTACCTACTGCAGCCTACATCCTTCTGAATCTGCTTAGTGTATTCATCTCTTGGTCTCCCTCTACGATTTTTACCCTCCACGCTGCCCTCCAATACTAAATTGGTGATCCCTCGATGTCTCAGAACATGTCCTACCAACCGATCCCTTCTTCTAGTCAAGTTGTGCCACAAACTCCTCTTCTCCCCTATTCAGTTCAATACCTCCTCATTAGTTATGTGATCTACCCATCTTATCTTCAGCAGTCTTGTGTAGCACCACATTTCGAAAGCTTCTATTCTCTTCTTGTCTAAACAATTTATCGTCCACGTTTCACTTCCATACATGGCTACACTCCATACAAATACTTTCAGAAACGACTTCCTGACACTTAAATCTATACTCGATGTTAACAAATTTCTTTTCTTCAGAAACGCTTTCCTTGCCATTGCCAGTCTACATTTTATATCTTCTCTACTTCGACCATCATCAGTTATTTTGCTCCCCAAATAGCAAAACTTCTTTACTACTTTAAGTGTCTCATTTCCTAATCTAATTCCCTCTGCATCACCCGACTTAAATCGACTACATTCCATTATCCTCGTTTTCCTTTTGTTGATGTTCATCTTATATCCTCCTTTCAAGACACTGTCCATTCCGTTCAACTGCTCTTCCAAGTCCTTTGTTGTCTCTGACAGAATTACAATGTCATCGACAAACCTCAAAGTTTTTATCTCTTTTCCATGGAGTTTAATACCTACTCTGAACTTTTCTTGCGTTTCCTTTATTGCTTGCTCAATGTACACATTGAATAACATCGGGGATAGGCTACAACCCCGTCTCTCTCCCTTCCCAACCACTGCTTCCCTTTCATACCCCTCGACTCTTATAACTGCCATCTGCTTTCTGTACAAATTGTAAATAGCCTTTCGCTCCCTGTATTTCAAAGAGAGTATTCCAGTCAACATTGTCAAAAGCTTTCTCTAAGTCTACAAATGCTAGAAACGTAGGTTTGCCTTTCCTTAATCTTTCTTCTAAGATAAATCGTAGGGTCAGTATTGCCTCACGTGTTCCAACATTTCCACGGAATCCAAACTGATCTTCCCGGAGGTCGGCTTCTATCAGTTTCTCCATTCGTCTGTAAAGAATTCGCGTTAGTACTTTGCAGCCGTGACTTATTAAACTGATAGTTCGCTAATTTTCACATCTGTCAACACCTGCTTTCTTTGGGATTGGAATTATTACATTCTTCTTGAAGTCTGAGGGTATTTCGCCTGTCTCATACATCTTGCTCACCAGATGGTAAGAATTATGTCAGGACTGGGTCTCCCAAGGCTGTCAGTAGTTCTAATGGAATGTTGTCTACTCCGGGGACCTTGTTTCGACTCAGGTCTTTCAGTGCTCTGTCAAACTCTTCAGGCAGTATCATATCTCCCATTTCATCTTCATCTGCATCCTCTTCCATTTCCATAATATTGCCCTCAAGTACATCGTCCTTGTATAGACCCTCTATATACTCCTTCCACCTTTCTGCTTTACCTTCTTCGCTTAGAACTGGGTTTCCATCTGAGCTCTTGATCTTAATGCAAGTGGTTCTCCTTTCTCCAAAGGTCTCTTTAATTTTCCAGTAGGCAGTATCTATCTTACCCTAGTGAGATAAGCCTCTACATCCTTACATTTGTCCTCTAGCCAACCCTGCTTAGCCATTTTGCACTTCCTGTCGATCTCATTTTTGAGACGTTTGTATTCCTCTTTGCGTGCTTCATTAACTGCATTTTTATATTTTCTCCTTTCATCAATTAAATTCAATATTTCTTCCGTTACCCAAGGGTTTCTACTAGCCCTCGTCTTTTTCCCTATTTGATCCTCTGCTGCCTTCACTATTTCATCCCTCAAAGCTAGCCATTCTTCTTCTACTGTATTTCTTTCCCTCGTTCCTGTCAATTGTTCCCGTATGCTCTCCCTGAAACTCTCTACAACCTCTGGTTTAGTAAGTTTATCGAGGTCCCATCTCCTTAAATTCCCACCTTTTTGCAGTTTCTTCAGTTTTAATCTACAGTTCATAACCAATAGATTGTGGTCAGTGTCCACATCTGCCCCTTAAAAATGACTTACAATTTAAAACCTGGTTCCTAAATCTCTGTCTTACCATTATATAATCTATCTGATACCTTTTAGTATCTGCACTTTCATGATTCTTAAACCAAGTGTTAGCTATGATTAAGTTATGCTCTGCGCAAAATTCTACCAGACGGCTTCCTTTTTCATTTCTTAGTCCCAATCCATATTCACGTACTATGATTCCTTCTCCCCCTTTTCCTACTCTTGAATTCCAATCACCCATGACTATTAAATTTTCGTCTCCCTTCACTATCTGAATAATTTCTTTTATCTCATCATACATTTCTTCAATTTCTTCGTCATCTGCAGAGCTAGTTGGCATATAAACTTGTACTACTGTAGTAGGCGTGGGCTTCGTGTCTATCTTGGCCACAATAATGCGTTCACTATGCTGTTTGTAGTAGCTTACCCGCACTCCTATTTTTTTATTCATTATTAAACCTACTCCTGCATTACCCCTATTTGATTTTGTGTTTATAACTCTGTAGTCACCTGACCAGAAGTCTTGTTCTTCCTTCCACCGAACTTCACTAATTCCCACTATACCTAACTTTATCCTATCCATTTCCCCTTTTAAATTTTCTGACCTACCTGCCAGGTATCTGACATTCCACGCTCCAATCCGTAGAACGCCAGTTTTCTTTCTCCCGATAACAATGTCCTCTTGAGCAGTCTCCGCCCGGAGATCCGAATGGGGGACTATTTTACCTCCGGAATGTTTTACCCAAGAGGACGCCATCATCATTTAACCATACAGTAAAGCTGCATCCCCTCGGGAAAAATTAGGACTGTAGTTTCCCCTTGCTTTCAGCCGTTCGTAGTACCAGAACAGCAAGGTCATTTTGGGTAGCGTTACAAGGCCAGATCAGTCAATCATCCAGACTGTTGCCCCTGCAACTACTGAAAAGGCTGCTGCCCCTCTTCAGGAACCACACGTTTGTCTGGCCTCTCAACAGATACCCCTCCGTTGTGGTTGCACCTACGGTACGGCCATCTGTATCGCTGAGGCACGCAAGCCTCCCCACCAACGGCAAGGTCCATGGTTCATGGGGGGAGGATTATACCTAGGTATTACAATTACGAACAACTTTAATTGGAAGGAACACATAGAAAATGTTGTGGGGAAGGCTAACCCAAATTTCATTTTATTGGCAGTACACTTAGAAAATGTAACAGACCTACTAAGGAGACTGCCTACACTTGTCCGTCCTCTTTTAGAATACTGATGCGCGGTGTGGGATCCTTACCAGATAGGACTGAGGGAGTACATCGAAAAAGTTCAAAGAAGGGCAGCACGTTTTCGCGAAATAGGGGAGAGAGTGTCACAGAAATGATACAGGGTGTGGGCTGGACACAATTGAAAGAAAGGCGTTTTCCGTTGCGACGGAATCTTCTCACGAAATTTCAATCACCAACTTTCTCCTCCGAATGCGAAAATATTTTGTTGACGATCACGACGATAAAATATGGGAAATCAGAGCTCGTACGAAAAGATACAGGCGTTCATTCTTTCCGCGCGCTGTACGAGATTGGAATAATGGAGAATTGTGAAGGTGGTTCGATGAACCCGCTGCCAGACACTTGAATGTGATTTGCAGATGATCCATGTAGATGTAGATGCAGAAACCAATTCTGCAACAACTGTTCGACTTAATTTCGCACCGAATACGATAAAGAATTTACTCTCGCCACAGGATCTTCGTTCAGACACTTTGTTCACTGCGGCGTGATAAATCACCAGGTCGCCCGGGTGTTGATTTTTAGGTCGAACAGATTAGAGAGAACTTTGCCCGAAATCCACAATAATAAACGCGACGTGCGTCAGTCGAGACTGGCATTCAGCAAGAAACTGTTTGGCGAGTACTGCGTAGACGTTTACACCTCAAACCATACATATTCACAATGACTCAGCACATTAGTGACGCAGATAAGGTTGCTCGTCGGGAATTCTGTGCGGAAATGTTGCATCGGTTAGAGGACAACGAGACATTCCTGAACGTTATAACCTCCTGCGATGGATCAGCATTTCATATCAGTAGCATGGTGGACACCCAAAACTGCAGAATATGGGGAGTCAAATTGCACATGCAATCCTGAAACATTTTCGTTACAGCCTCGAAGTTAATGTGTTTTGTGTTCTTAGCAAATCGAAAGAATACGGCTCTTTCTGTAGTCGAATTAAATCGGGTGATGCTGCGGGAGTTAGATTAGGAAATGAGACGCTTAAAGCAGTAAACGAGTTCTGCTATTTGGGGAGCAATATAACATGATGGTCGAAGTAGAGAGGATATAAAATGTAGACTGGCAGTGGCAAGGAAAGCGTTTCTGAAGAAGAGAAATTTGTTAACATCGAGTAAAGATTTAAGTGTCAGGAAGCCGTTTCTGAGAGTATTTGTATGGAGTGTAGCCATGTATGGAAGTGAAACATGGACGATAAATAGTTTGGACAAGAAGAGAATAGAAGCTTTCGAAATGTGGTGCTACAGAAGAATGCTGAAGATTAGATAGGTAGATCACATAAATAATGAGAAGGTATAGAATTGGAGAGAAGAGAAATTTGCGGCTCAACTTGACTAGAAGGGATTGGTTGGTAGGGCATATTCTGAGGCATCAAGGGATCACCAGTTTAGTATTGGAGGGCAGCGTGGAGGGTAAAAATCCTAGAGGGAGACCAAGAGATGAATACACTAAGCAGATTCAGAAGGATTTAGGTTGCAGGAGGTACTGGGAGATGAAGCTTGCACGGGATAGAGTAGCATGGGGAGCTACATCAAACCAGTCTCAAGACTGAAGACCACAACAACAACAACAACAACAACAACATTCAGAAGGATGTAGGTTGCAGTAGGTACTGGGAGATGAAGAAGCTTGCACGGGATAGAGTAGCATGGGGAGCTACATCAAACCAGTCTCAGGACTGAAGACCACAACAACAACAACAACATTCAGAAGGATGTAGGTTGCAGTAGGTACTGGGAGATGAAGCTTGCATGGGATAGAGTAGCATGGGGAGCTACATCAAACCAGTCTCAAGACTGAAGACCACAACAACAACAACAACAACAACAACATTCAGAAGGATGTAGGTTGCAGTAGGTACTGGGAGATGAAGTAGCTTCCACAGGATAGAGTAGCATGGAGAGCTGCATCAAACCAGTCTCAGGACTGAAGACCACAACAACAACAACAACATTCAGAAGGATGTAGGTTGCAGTAGGTACTGGGAGATGAAGCTTGCATGGGATAGAGTAGCATGGGGAGCTACATCAAACCAGTCTCAGGACTGAAGACCACAACAACAACAACAACAACAACAACATTCAGAAGGATGTAGGTTGCAGTAGGTACTGGGAGATGAAGCTTGCACGGGATAGAGTAGCATGGGGAGCTACATCAAACCAGTCTCAGGACTGAAGACCACAACAACAACAACATTCAGAAGGATGTAGGTTGCAGTAGGTACTGGGAGATGAAGAAGCTTGCACAGGATAGAGTAGCATGGAGAGCTGCATCAAACCAGTCTCAGGACTGAAGACCACAACAACAACATTCAGAAGGATGTAGGTTGCAGTAGGTGCTGGGAGATGAAGCTTGCACGGGATAGAGTAGCATGGGGAGCTACATCAAACCAGTCTCAGGACTGAAGACCACAACAACAACAACAACAACAACAACAACATTCAGAAGGATGTAGGTTGCAGTAGGTACTGGGAGATGAAGAAGCTTGCACGGGATAGAGTAGCATGGGGAGCTACATCAAACCAGTCTCAGGACTGAAGACCACAACAACAACAACAACATTCAGAAGGATGTAGGTTGCAGTAGGTACTGGGAGATGAAGCTTGCACGGTATAGAGTGGCGTGGGGAGCTACATCAAACCAGTCTCAGGATTGAAGACCACAACAACAACAACAACAACAACATTCAGAAGGATGTAGGTTGCAGTAGGTACTGGGAGATGAGGAAGCTTGCACAGGATAGAGTAGCATGGAGAGCTGCATCAAACTGGTCTCTGGAGTGAAGACCACAACAACAACAACAACAACAAGAACGGCTCTTTCACTGGTCCATAGCAGTGAAGGTGACCGAGGTGAAATGGTTGCTCCACCTCATTTCGAGGTAATCGCTTCACAGGTAGGTGGCCTAGCATTGAAGGGCCAGTCGCGTCCCCATCTCGCTCCCCAGATTTGACATCACTGGATTTCTTTCTCTGGGGTTTCATGAAACATCGTGTGTGCTTTCCAACACTTCCAAACAACTTAGTCGACCTGAAAAATCGAATCTACGGTGCCGTTGCACAGGTTACACCTGACTTGTCACAACGAGTGTGGGAAGAAACTGATTGCTGGTGGGATGTTTGCCACATCACGAATGGTAGTCGCATCGAACCAAAGTGACACTCGACACATTTATGTGAAACTTGAGGCTGTTTGCTACAAAGTGACACATCTACCGAGTATTTTAAACGTAACTGCACAACAGCAACGGTTTCACGGTTTCTTGGCCACTATATCGTATAGGATAAAACGTCTTCTAATGAAAAAATATAAGTGTAACGTCTCCTTCTCTACAGATAACAGTTTAAAGAGAAATCTTGTACATTTAGTAGAGTTCGCCGGCGATTGGTTTTCCAATTCAGGGGTTTACAAACTAACCTGTAACAACTGTCCTTCATATTATATTGGTCATACAGGCAGAGCTGTGAAAACAAGATATAAAGAACACCTATTAGGTAAAAAAGGAGCGAATATACGCAATTCTACTTTTGCTGAACACCTCCTGACAGCCAGTCATACGCCAAAACATTTAGAAGACACTGTTATCCTACAGAGAGAAGACAAAGGGCGTAGATTAGATCTGTGGGAAGAGTTACAAATTTTCAAACATCTTGAGCTCAAGGACGGCAATATACTGAACGACCCGTTGAACCTTGCTGGTAGACAATTTTTCGAAGGCCTTAAACCTGTACTGTTTACGGTATAACATTAATACTAGTAACCTTAGTGGTTTATTTCCTCAGGAAGCTGTGATGCACCTTCTACATCTACATCTACACTCCGCAAGCCACCCAACGGTGTGTGGCGGAGGGCACTTAACGTGCCACTGTCATTACCTCCCTTTCCTGTTCCAAGCGCGTATGGTTCGCGGGAAGAACGTCTGCCTGAAAGCCTCTGTGCGCGCTCTAATCTCTCTAATTTTACATTCGTGATCTCCTCGGGAGGTATAAGTAGGGGGAAGCAATATATTCGATACCTCATCCAGAAACGCACCCTCTCGAAACCTGGACAGCAAGCTACACCGCGATGCAGAGCGCCTCTCTTGCAGAGTCTGCCACTTCAGTTTATTAAACATCTCCGTAACGCTATCACGGTTACCAAATAACCCTGTGACGAAACGCGCCGCTCTTCTTTGGATCTTCTCTATCTCCTCCGTCAGACCGATCTGGTACGGATCCCACACTGATGAGCAATACTCAAGTATAGGTCGAACGAGTGTTTTGTAAGCCACCTCCTTTGTTGATGGACTACATTTTCTAACCACTCTCCCAATGAATCTCAAGCTGGCACCCGCCTTACCAACAATTAATTTTATATGATCATTCCACTTCAAATCATTCCGCACGCATACTCCCAGATATTTTACAGAAGTAACTGCTACCAGTGTTTGTTCCGCTATCATATAATCATACAATAAAGGATCCTTCTTTCTATGTATTCGCAATACATTACATTTGTCTATGTTAAGGGTCAGTTGCCACTCCCTGCACCAAGTGTCTATCCGCTGCAGATCTTCCTGCATTTCGCTACAATTTTCTAATGCTGCAACTTGTGTGTATACTACAGCATCATCCGCGAAAAGCCGCATGGAACTTCCGACACTATCTACTAGGTCATTTATATATATTGTGAAAAGCAATGGTCCCATAACACTCCCCTGTGGCACGCCAGAGGTTACTTTAACGTCTGTAGACGTCTCTCCATTGATAACAACATGCTGTGTTCTGTTTGCTAAAAACTCTTCAATCCAGCCACACAGCTGGTCTGATATTCCGTAGGCTCTTACTTTGTTTATCAGGCGACAGTGCGGAACTGTATCGAACGCCTTCCGGAAGTCAAGAAAAATAGCATCTACCTGGGAGCCTGTATCCAATATTTTCTGGGTCTCATGAACAAATAAAGCGAGTTGGGTCTCACACGATCGCTGTTTCCGGAATCCATGTTGATTCCTAAATAGTAGATTCCGGGTTTCCAAAAACGACATGATACTCGAGCAAAAAACATGTTCTAAAATTCTAGAACAGATCGACGTCAGAGATATAGGTCTATAGTTTTGCGCATTTGCTGGACGACCCTTCTTGAAGACTGGGACTACCTGTGCTCTTTTCCAATCATTTGGAACCCTCCGTTCCTCTAGAGACTTGCGGTACACGGCTGTTAGAAGGGGGGCAAGTTCTTTCGCGTACTTCAATGCTTTAGGCTCACTACCCCGTATGTAATGGTGGTTTTGTCACGATATGCTACTACAACTGCCCTTACGTGATTTTGCCTGGCTCTAAAATTTTGGTTTTCCCTGTGGATGTGTATTAACAGGATCGTGTACCAGTGTTCGTAATTCTTTCTTGACAAGAGCCATTATTGTCAATGTTAAAGTTCTGACATGTATACCGTTTGTGGGCTTCACTAATATAGTAATGTATTTTTTTATATTTTGGCTGTATATGCCACTCGGCATAAGTTTCTCGGGGTAAGCGCCACCTGTTTTTTTGATGTATAACTGTATTATTTGTACCACTGCTCCCACACTGTTATAACGGGAGGGTTAATTTCCTTCCTTTTTTATTGTTACTTTACCTAATACTGATAACACTGTTCGACATGGGTTCTATTTCTCATATTAAAGTATGTGCTTCTAGACCATTTTACAGTGGGAAATTCAAATATGTAAACAAAATATCGTTGTCAGGGATACTTTTTATGTAATAGGTATATATATATGTATATTCACAATTCATGGCGAACACAGAGACCTTATAAAGAAATACAGGTATGTTGCCGCATCCAGTAGTGATAGAACGTGGTAATTTCTTGTGCAACAGCAGGTGGGAAGAATCAGACATCATTAGGTTATCCCCCGCCACACCTATGTCATTAAGACCCCCTGAAACATCTCATTAACTCGAACCGCGACAGCCGGTCGCTGCCTCGGCAGTAAAGCTTCACGCCTCCTAGGGGCAGGTGCATCGAGTTTACAACAGTGGTGTTAGCCGCAATTTGTGTCAGTCTTAACGAGTGGGCGTTTTGGCTGACAAGTAACTGTGTCATATTTCCGAGCACGGTTGAATTTTTTAGTTCCTGTGTGTAAACTGATTGAGCCTGGTGCTGAAGGTAAAACGACTGCTTGTTTTTACACATCAGCGTTCCTCTAGTTCCCTACTATTAATTTAATACAGGTGTATTACCAAAGTGGTATTTTTAAATTTGCAGAAGTGCCGCGTCGTCGTGGATGTCGATATAAGCCGGACAACTTCTGCTACATCTGTGGGAAGTTCACTTTTGCCAGAAACAGGAAGAAAATTTCTTCAGTCATAAAGAAAGCATACAAACATTTTTTTGGAGTAGAGGTAGGAGACCAATATAAAGAATGGGCACCACATTTCTGTTGTGCTACATGTTACTGCAAACTAATTCAGTGGTGGAAAGGTAAAGAGAATGTGGCTTTGTTTGCTGCTCCCATGGTGTGGAGGGAGCCTAAGGACCATGTTACTGATTGTTATTTCTGTCTAACAAAAATTCAGGGTTTTACAAACAAAAAGTCGAAGAGGCACATTGTTTACCCAGATCTGCCTTCATCGAGAATGGAAAGTATGTGCAGATTTCAAGGTAATTGCTATGGTACTGGGAATGCAACAAGACTACACAAATTATGCCTGTTTTCTTTGCGAGTGGGATAGTCGAGACCGAAATTCTCACTACGTGAAAAAGAAATGGCCTAGGCGAAGATGGGAAGTTGGCGAAAAGAATGTACAACGTGAAAGTCTGGTCGCTCCTGAATATATACTACTTCCACCGCTTCACATCAAACTTGGCCCGATGAAACAATTCGTGAAGGCCATGGATCCAACAGGCTGTGGGTTTGCATATTTAGCTACCAAATTCCCCCGTCTTTCAGCTGCAAAAATAAAGGAAGGTGTATTTGTGGGCCCACAAATCAGGGAGCTGCAGAAAGACGCAAATTTTGAAGCATGTTTAACTGATAAAGAAGAAACCGCATTGGACTGTTTCAAGATGGTGTCGGCAAACTTCCTCGGAAGATGAAGAGCTACTAACTACAAAGCAGTGGTGAAGGATATGATCAAAGCATATCAGGATTTGGGGTGCAATATGTACTTGAAGGTATATATGATGGACTCTCATCTGGACTACTTCACAGAGAGCTGTAGTGACGTATTGGATGAACATGGGGAAAGATTCCATAAAGACATTTCCACCATAGAATGGCACTATGAAGGGAAGTGGGTACCTTCTATGTTAGCAGATTATTGCTGGAATATCATTCGAGAGAAGAAAGATTCACAATACAAGAGAAAAAAGTGATGTGCATTACAAGGCAGTGGCTCATTGTTTGGCAATTTTCTGTAATTTCTCATGTCAAATAAATGCTTGAAAGTGTATACACAATGGTTACTGTGCTATATGTTAGATCCCACCCTCCATTAATGTGATGAACTTATAACATCATAAAGATGTGCATTTGTTTGTCGAATTTCACCTCACGTTTGCTGCACTATATCAGAAACTGAAAAGAGAAATAAAATTGCGATTACTCATAAACTATCCCTGACACAAAAAAACCAAAAATAGTTTTCAATTCAGCACTCAAAATACAACTAGGATCACAATATTTTTTATCAGAAATAGAAAAAAAGGTTTTTTTGTAGAACAGTGTAATTTACACGTTGCCTTTGTACGCCAATTGGCACATGTTTCCCGACACGAGCGCCATCTGCCCTGTTTTCAGAGTAACTACGCTCGCCGATTACACTCACAAGGGGAAGGCCTCAGACACGGCCAACCGATTCGCCTCAAATTTGGCAGGTCGCTTGTGTACAACCTAAAACGAAGGAATCTAAGATATTTTGGGTCAACACCCCCGGGTTTTTGAGAAAATCGTCCCTAAAGGTTATGACGAGCAGTCGACCCAAAATTGGCGGGATCGATGGATAATTGTAAATATCGAGCTAAGAAACTTTTACAGCTGCAGCTTCTGTACCCACATGGTAAACGTTTTTCGCTGACAGCACGGATAGCGCAACGGACCGGCTCCGTGTGTTCGGTCAGAGAGCCGGTTGGCCTCTTTAATTAAAAAAAAAAAAAAAAAAAAAAAAAAAAAAAAAAAAAAAAAAACTGAGTGGAACTATCAACAAACGAACTTGAACGGATGTCATGTGACGGCCGCAACGACCAAACACAGGCCAAGGTAACTGGCTGGGAACTGCACAATCGCACGGATGCAATAACTATTCACAGCATAATTCATAACCAACTTTCAGCACCGATTTTTCAGGCAATGATATCGTATGCGTGGTACGCATCAAAATTAATTCCCGAAAAACACATTTAAAAAAAAAATGTAAACCAAGTTTGTTTTCCGCCAACTCTTCGGAAGGAACAGTGCAGCTGTCGACAGATTGCATTCATTAGATGTTCTTGGTGCCGTCAGTATATGTTTCGAATATTTATATGACATTTATCATCCGTCTAGTTGCTCGAAGAAAAGTGAGGACACGTACCAGTGGCTGTAAGAGCGCGTGTAAAGTGGCCTGGAGTAACATTTTAGTTGTTTATTATCCCAAGAGGTTTGAGAAATTTATTTGCCTACCTTATTAATCCTCCTATCCCTATCAATTGAGGTATGGAAACATACAAACGAAAAGAATAACATCCGCTAGGTTTCTTCGAGATCCGAACACGGTTTTTCGCATTCCCAGCCAATTACCTTGGCCGTTACGCTGTCGGCGCAGTTGGCGAAAAGCGTTTAACATGTGGGTACAGTTGTAAAAGTTTTTTTCCTTGATTTCTGGAAAAGTTTGCGTTTGCGGACCCCATACCTGATTATGAAAAATGCTCTATTTACAATTATCTATCGATCACTCCAATTTTGAGTCGTTTGCTCGTCATAACCTTTAGGGGTGATTTTCTCAAAATTGTGAGGGTGTTGACCCAAAATATCTTAGAGTCCTTCGTTTTAGGTTGTAGACAAGCGACCTGCCAAATTTGAGCCGAATCAGTTGGCCGTATCTGAGGCCTTCCCCTTGTCAGTCGGTTGTGAGCTCGGCAAGATCCATGAGGTATTTTATATTAACGTGACAAACCCTAATTCTAGGGCTATATTTTATTTTTGACACGCGGATCTATGCAGACAATTGTAAAAACGGTGATGGTACATTAGTCCTAACTAATGTAAAATTGTAAGTACCAGTCGTCGTTATCATACTTCTGTAATGCAAGAGTTCTCTAATTTGTGTTAAAATTTATTCTTGGCTTAAAAGTTTCGTACTTTTCTAATGTAAACTATGATGTTCAATGTCCTTAGGCTACCTTCCGAAGAAGACAAATTTATATTTGTCGAAACCTCGGTAATGAATTTCTTTATCCATTGCAACTGGTCGGCTGTTTATAATTTTATTACATCTACCGAGTCTGTAAGTTATCTCAATAAAATTCATGATCATTCCAAAGTTGTAAACTACTTTTTCATTCAATCTGTATAATTTACTGATTCCTATTAAACCTCGCCAAGTGTGCTTGAATAACTAAAATATTACCATCAATCTAGCTATTGGTTCTGCTCATAGGTGTCCACAGGTAGAGCGAGAGGGGGAACGTCCCCTTTGCCGCACTTACCCCCCACCCCCCCACCCCACTCGCACCCACTCCTCCGGAATCTACAGTAGGGAGTTTTTCTTCATTACAGAATTCTCAAACACTTCTAAGAAGTGACTGACTAACCATCTATTCCCTGGGGCATAATAGGTTTTTACTGTCGCCTATGTAACGTTGTTCTGACCAAATCATTTAAATATAAAATTAAAATTTTAGGGTCCTACTCACCACACCGCCGGTCTTGCGTAAATTTCTGCAGATGTCCTTGGCTCTGCCTGCCTATCTGGTGGGCTCTCCACACTTCCTAGAACTGCTTCCGGAAAGTTCAGGCCAATTTCCACATCCGAGCACGGGTACGCATTTTTAGAATCTTGTAATTTTCTGTACAGCACGAAATAACTCCGTAGAACACTCAGGATCATGAAATACCGACTCTTGAAACTTGCCGCCTCCGACCCCTACAGCACACGACTTTACTCCACACCATTATTTCCGGGCGACTGGTCGATTTTGCGAGCTCCCAAAACACTTCGCGAAATTATTTAACCCTTAGGCATTCCAGCCATTCAGAATCTGGAGCAGAATTGGCTTTTTCTTGCTTCTACTTGAACTCCTCTGTGATGTTTCCTGGTTCAGAGCATTTTTCAGGTGTCGTAAAATACCGGCCTTCATGGTAAATCACAAACCTGTAAGCTGGCCACGCTAGCTCTGACCACAACCCACTTAGGAGGATTAAAGAAAGACGCTCCCATTGCCTCCAAGCTAGAGAACACTGCCTCCCTCCCCCCCCCCCTTCCCCCTGGATACTGGTTCCGGAAGGCACGATAGCTACACAGGCTTTGCCATGAAGTTGTGTGTTACACCTTTATCACCCACATGACGACAGTAGCGTGGTCACAGCAGGATTCGAAGCATGCACATCTCACACGATACCATTCCCGTATTCTAAATAAGACTGAGGCCAGCTGACACCGGGGGAGAGGGATGGGGATGACATGAACCCTCTCATTCATGTGGAGCCATCATTGCACACATCAAAAAAAGTTTTGCATCACCTCGTTTCCGGAACCTGTACAGAAAATTTGAATAGAGATCAACATAAACATAATTTCCGCCCTTTTTATTCTTCATGAAAACGACACATTGCATGTTGTACCACCATACAGCGAGACCTTCAGAGGTGGTGGTCGAGATTGCTGTACACACCGGTACCTCTGATACCCAGTAGCACGTCCTCTTGCATTGATGCATGCCTGTATTCGTCATTGCATACTATCCACAAGTTCATTGAGGCACTGTTGGTCCAGATTCTCCCACTCCTCAACGGCGCTTCAGCGTAGATCCCTCACAGTGGTTGGTGGATCATGTCGTCCATAAATAGCCCTTTTCAATCTATTCCAGGCATGTTCGGTACGGTTCATGTCTGGAGAACATGCTGGCCACTCTAGTCGAGCGATGTCGTTACCCCAGAGGAAGTCATTCACAAGATGTTCACGATGGCGGCGCGAATTGTCGTCCATGAAGAATGCCTCGAAAATATGCTGCCGATATGGTTGCACTATCGATCGGAGGATGGCATTCGCCTATCGTAGAGCCGTTACGGCGCCTTCCATGACCACCAGCGGTGTACGTCGGCCCCACATAATGCCACCCCAAAACAGCAGGGAACCTCCACCTTGCTGCACTCGCTGGGCAGTGTGTCTAAGGCGTTCAGCCTGACCGGGTTGCCTCCAAACACGTCTCCGACGATTGTCTGGTTGAAGGCATATGCGACACATCACTGAAGAGAACGTGATGCCAATCCTGAGCGGTCCATTCGGCATGTTGTTGGGCCCATCTGTACTGTACTGCATGGTGTCGTGGTTGCAAAGATGGACTTCGGGAGTGAAGATATGCATCATGCAGCCTATTGCGCACATTTGAGTCGTAACACGACGTCCTGTGGCTGCGCGTAAAGTATTAATCAACATTGTGGCATTGCGGTGAGGGTTCCTCCGAGCCGTAATCTGTAGGTAGCGGTCATCCACTGCAGTAGCAGCCCTTGGGCGGCTTGAGCGAGGCATGTCATCGACAGTTCCTGTGTCTCTCTATCTCCTCCATGTCCGAACATCATAGCTTTGATCCACTCCGAGACACCTGGACACTGCCCTCGATGAGAGCGATTCCTGGCGGAAAGTAACAATGCAGACGCGATCGAACCGCGGTATTGACCGTCTAGGTTTGGTTGAACTACAGACAACACGAGCCGTGTACTTCCTTCCTGGTGGAATGACTGGAACCGATCGGCTGTCGCACCCCCTCCGTATAAAAGGCTCTGCTAATGCATGGTTGTTTACATCTTTGGGCGGGTTTAGTGACATCTCTAAACAGTCAAAGGGACTGTGATACACTATCCACAGTCAACGTCTATCTTCAGGAGTTCTGGGAACTGAGGTGATGCAAAACTTTTTTTGATGTGTGTATAATACCACATACCTCCAGAAACATACCAACAAACTGTCAGATCCCTGAGGGTCACACCTCGTACTGGGACCACATGCGTCACAAAGGCCTAACGAAACGCGGACCGCGCCACGGAATTGCTTTCGTGACATCCCACTGTTGCGAAGAGAAGCGCCGTGTCACAACCTAACATTATTCCAGTGTCTGTAAACCTGTTACTTTAGGTTGCATTTTTCATATTACCAACAAAACATAGTGCAACGTTGCCAGAACACAGGAGATGAAATGTTTCATCATTCAAAATTCCACCTGCACAATGTATTGTACCTGTTGTTGTTGTTGTTGTTGTTGTTGTTGTGGTCTTCAGTCCTGAGACTGGTTTGATGCAGCTCTCCATGCTACTCTATCCTGTGCAGGCTTCTTCACCTCCCAATACCTACTGCAACCTATATCCTTTTGAATTTGCTTAGTGTATTCATCTCTTGGTCTCCCTCTACAATTTTTACCCTCCACACTGCCCTTGATGCCTCAGCATATGTCCTACCAGCAGATCCCTTCTTCTAGTCAAGTTGTGCCACAAACTCCTCTTCTCCCCAATCCTATTCAATACCTCCTCATTAGTTACGTGATCTACCCACCTAATCTTCAACATTCTTCTGTAGCACCACATTTCAAAAGATTCTATTCTCTTCTTGTCCAAACTATTTATTGTCCATGTTTCACTTCCATACATGGCTACACTCCATACAAATACTTTCAGAAACGACTTCCTGACACTTAAATCTATACTCGATGTTAACAAATTTCTCTTCTTCAGAAACGCTTTCCTTGCCATTGCCAGTCTACATTTTATATCCTCTCTACTTCGACCATCATCAGTTATTTTGCTCCCCAAATAGCAAAACTCCTTTACTACTTTAAGTGTCTCATTTCCTAATCTAATTCCCTCAACATCACCCGACTTAATTCGACTACATTCCATTATCTTCGTTTTACTTTTGTTGATGTTCATCTTATATCCTCCTTTCAAGACACTGTCCATTCCGTTCAACTGCTCTTCCAAGTCCTTTGCTGTCTCTGACAGAATCACAATGTCATCGGCGAACCTCAAAATTTTTATTTCTTCTCCCTGGATTTTAATACCTACTCCAAATTTTTCTTTAATTTCCTTTACTGCTTGCTCAATATACAGATTGAATAACATCGGGGAGAGGCTACAACCCTGTCTCACTCCCTTCCCAACCACTGCTTCCCTTTCATGTTGTACCTGAGGAAACGAAATTATAGGCAACTGACACACGTTTTTTTGTGCCCAAACTGCTGAGGTAATCGGTCCTTAGGCTTACACATTACTTAATCTAACTTGAGCTAAGGACAACACAGACACCCATACCCGAGGGAGAACTCGAACCTCCGCGCGGGGGAAGCCGTGCGAAGCGTGCTAAGACGCCTCAGACTGCGCGGCTATACGAAATCCTATTCTGTCATGTACAGTACATACAGCAAAGCCATGAAATTTTAACGATGTTCCGGACGCACAAGTATCCACAAAAATTTTCTAAGCTACACCGAAAAGCATCCGAGGAGACTGTTACGTTTGAGTCAACGGCTTATTGCGAAGAAACATTTTCTGCGACAGAGATAAAAAAAATAATAAATTGGAAAGCTGCCAACTTCCCTATACAGCACAAAAGAGTTGGCTTTGTCTGTTAGCATTTCAAGCTGGCGGAGTTCCGAGTAGATAAAACTTTGAATGCGCCGCAGAATGGGCCCATTTCTTACTTTTTATTTATGAGAATTTATCTCACAGAACAGAGTACCCTGTGGTTGAAAAGGAGCGCACCACTTTTTTGTATTTTTTATTATTTTTTTAAGTTTAACATTCCATGTACGACGACGTCATTAGAGATGGAGCAGAGGCGCGGATACGGGAAGGATAGCTGTCGGGTGGAGAGGGGTGGAGGGGGAGGAAGTGATCAGCCATATCCTTTTCAAGTTAATTACTCAGGGCATTTGCTTTAACCGATTTAGGAAAACCATGGAAGAAAGAATACGAAGAACTCTTAACAGGTTACTCTACCGTCTCCTACTTTTAGTGCCTCGTGTCCTATTATACAGGGTGATCAAAAAGTCAGTATAAATTTTAAAACTGAATAAATCACTGAATAATGTAGATAGAAAGGTACAAATTGACACACATACTTGGAATGACATGGGGTTTTATTAGAACCAAAAAAAAAGTTAAAAAAATGTCCGACAGATGGCGCTTCATCTGATCAGAATAGCAATAATGAGCATAACAAAGTAAGAGAAAGCAAAGATGATGTTCTTTACAGGAAATGCTCAATATGTCCACCATCATTCGTCAACAATAGCTGTAGTCGAAGAATAATGTTCTGAACAGCACTGTAAAGCATGTCCGGAGTTATGGTGAGGCATTGGCGTCGGATGTCGTCTTTCAGCATCCCTAGAGATGCCGGTCGATCACGATACATTTGCGACTTCAGGTAACCCCAAAGCCAATAATCGCACGGACTGAGGTCTGGGGATCCGGGAGGCCAAGCATGACGAAAGTGGCGGCTGAGCACACGATCATCACCAAACGACGCGCGCAAGAGATCTTTCACGCGTCTAGCCCGTTTTTTTGGGTTCTAATAAAACCCCATGTCATTCCAAGCTGTGTGTCAATTTTTACCTCTCTATCTACATTTTTCCGTGGTTTATTAAGTTTTTAAATTTTATACGAACTTTTTGTTCACCCGGTACTTGCCACAACAGCGTCTCATCTAGTTGAACAAAATTCCCTTACCCTGCTTTCACTATTATTGATATCCTGCTTATAATCTCTTTCCAGGGCACTGCCATTTGCGATAGTGATGTACCGACTATAGTGTTCTTCATATGAATTTTATTGCATAAATGAGAATGAGCTCGTTTCTGCATATTGCCACTGTCATGGGTTCTTACGTGTAATATCGATACTACCATTTGCGGCCTTTGTTGGAATTTGCATTTAGACGTTACGTGGACGTTAGCTATAGACGTACTGATACGATTTTTATATGTAGATTAGTCAGATCTTTTGCGTTATTTTCCCTTTTGACAGCTTGGATGACGAGATACATCACATGTTTACATACACTCATGCTCATAAATGAAGGATAATGCTGATACATGGTGGGCGGTTTGCGGGTTTAAATCACCTCGGGGTATGACCAGGCGGTGCATTTGACCTGTGGTCGTCGCACGGTGGCGCTGGCAGCAGTCCAGATATGCAGAGGTGTGTTGGTGCATGTCAGAGTACGGTGCAGCGAGTAAGTATGCAGACGTTTTGAGACGTGATAATGATGACTGTGTGTTGGCTCAAAGACGTTATGAGGGGTAGAATACTAGGGCGACTGGAGGCTGGTCAAACACAGCAGGTCGTAGCACGGACCCTCCGTGTGCGACAAAGTGTGATCTCAAGATTATGGCAACGATTTCAGCAGACAGGAAACGTGTCCAGGCGCTACAGTACGGGACGTCCACATTGTACAACACCACAAGAAGACCGATATCTCACCATCAGTGCCCGCAGACGGCCACGGAGTACTGCAGGTAGCCTTGCTTGGGACCTTACCGCAGGCACTGGAACAGTTGTCTCCAGACACACAATCTACAAACGGTTTATTCGCCTGGAGACCTGCAAGGTGCATTCCACTGACCCCTGGTCACAGGAGAGCCCGTAAAGCCAAGTGTCAAGAACACAGTACATGGTCATTGGAACAGTGGTGCCAGATTATGTTCACGGACGAGCCCAGGTATAGTCTAAACAGCGATTCTCGCTGGGTTTTCATCTGGCGTGAACCAGGAATCAGATATCTACCCCTTAATGCAGTAGAAAGGGACCAGTGTGGAGGTCGTAGTTTGATGGTGTGGGGTGGGATTATGACTGATGCATTTACACCCCTGCATCTCTTTGACAGAGGAATTGTAACAGGCCAGGTGTATTGGGACGTCATTTTGCACCAGTATGTCCGCCTTTTCAGGGGTGCTGTGGGTCCCACCTTCCTCCTGATGAATGATAACGCACGGCCCCACCGAGCTGCCATCGTGGAGGAATACCTTGAAACAGAAGGTATCAGGCGAATGGAATGGCCTGCCTGTTGTCCAGACCTAAACCCCATCGAGCACGTCTGGGATGCTCTCGGTCGACGTATCGCTGCACTTCTTCAAACCCCTACGACACCTCAGGTAGTCCGACAGGCATTGGTGCAAGAATGGGAGGCTATACCCCAGCAGCTGCTCGACCACCTGATCCAGAGTATGCCAACCCGTTGTGCGGCCTGTGTACGTGTGCACGGTGATCATATCCCATATTGATGTCGGGGTACATGCGCAGGAAACAGTGGCGTTTTGTAGCACATGTGTTTCGGTGTTGTTTTCTCAACTTATCACCAACACCGTGGACTTACAGACCTGTGTCGAGTGTGTTCCCAATGTGCCTAAGCTATTAGCGCCATTTGTGTGTAGTGCCACGTTGTGTGGCACCACATTCTGCAATTATCCTTAATGTATGAGTGTAGTAGAGGAACACAGGACTGGAATATATCCAGCAAATAATTGAGTAACACTGAGATAAATAGGTTGACACAGGAGAGAAATTCGTGGCGGGCTTCATCAAACCAGTTAGATTCATCCCTGGCCCCTTTTCACCGTCCCCAAGCCTCCTTTCCACATTCTCAATAATAATAATAATCATTAAACCTTTTAAAAATCACAGTGTGGGCGGAACGTTAAACTCTGAGTGCTATCCATTTTCTTCGGTAGGTCCGCAGACTTGGGAAATGCGCGGTTAACTTTGCTTGTGAAGCTTCCCTACGCTGAAGACCTGGCCCAAACTTGATTCATACAGTCAGAAATTCTGCACTTTTCAGGAAGCTAGCCTCACCGAAGACACTCGCCGTACCGTACCGTTCGGTTTGTCACAGCTGTTGAACACCAGATGGCAGGGGCGGTGAAGCCGTAGGACAGAATCTGAGACACGTTTCTGGCGGCTGAGCTAATGGGATGGCCGCTGCTCTTGAACTTGTCCGCTAACTGGATTACGCGACACGTGTTGCTGTTGTGTGCTCAGGCGCAGATTCGAAAGCAATGAAGGACTTCATCGATGTAGAAAGTGTGATTACCTGCTGGCTGGAATGGCTCTGAGCACTATGTGACTTAACTTCTGAGGTCATCAGTCCCCTAGAACTTAGAACTGCTTAAACCTAACTAACCTAAGGACATCACACACATCCATGCCCGAGGCAGGATTCGAACCTGCAACCGTAGCGGCGCTCGGTTCCAGACTGCAGCGCCTAGAACCGCACGGCCACTTCGGCCGGCCTACCTGCTGGCTGTCTTTGTAGCACTAGACTTCTGTACGTTAAAAGTTTTTTCCTGGCAAAGCTTCAGATAGCAACAGCTTCAAAGCGAGCGAAACTGGCACCTCTACTGCTAGACAATTCTCCTGACATGGTGTTGTTGTTGTTTTGTTTTAGGCTCGCATTAATGCAGCGCAAAACTGACGACAGAACAGACACATCAATGTTCATACTTAGAACTGCTGCAATGCTTATTTTGTTATTTTTTATTCATATTTTTAGCGATGAAACAGAAAAAGAAGTGATAGCAATGCTCAAAATCTGTTAATCTACATCTACATCTACATGGTTACTGTGCAATTCACATTTAAGTGCCTAGCAGAGGGTTCATCGAACCATTTTCATACTATTTCTCTACCATTCCATTCTCGGATGGCGCGTGGGAAAAAGGAACACCTAAATCTTTCCATTCGAGCTCTGATTTCTCTTATTATATTATGATGATCATTTCTCCCTACGTAGGTGGGTGTCAACAAAATATTTTCGCATTCGGAAGAGAAAGTTGGTGATTGAAATTTTGTAAATAGTTCTCGGTGCAAAGAAAGCCCCCTTCGTTTCAGTGACTGCTACCCCAACTCGCGTATCACATCAGTTACACTCTTACCCCTATTGCGCGATGACACAAAACGACCTAACCTCACTTTTTCGATGTCCTCCGTCAATCCTACCTGGTAAGGATCCCATACCGCGCAGCAATATTCCAGCAGAGGACGGACAAGTGTAATGTAGGCTGTCTCTTTACTGGGTTTGTCGCATCTTCTAAGCGTTCTGCCAACAAAGCGCAGTCTTTGTTTCGCCTTCCCCACAATATTATCTATGCGGTCTTTCCAATTTAAGTTGCTCGTAATTGAAATTCCTAGGTATTTAGTCGAATTGACAGCCCTTAGATTTGTGCAATTTATTGTATACCCAAAATTTATCGGATTTCTTTTAGTGCCCATGTGGATGACATAGCACTCTTCTTTGTTTAGTGCCAATTGCCACTTTTCGCACCATACAGAAATTCTCTCTAGATCATTTTGTAATTGGAATGGATCGTCTGATGATTTTACTAGACGGTAAATTACAGCGTCATCTGCAAACAATCTAAGGGGGCTGTTCAGATTATCAGCTAGATCATTTATGTAAATCAGGAACAGCAGAGGGCCTATAACACTACCTTACGGAACGCCATATGTCACTTATGTTCTACTCGATGATTTACCGACTATCACCACGAACTGTGACCTCTCTGAGAGGAAATCACGAGTCCAGTCACACAACTGAGACGATACTCCATATGCACGCAATTTGATTAATAGCCGCTTGTGAGGAACGGTATTAAAAGCCTTCTGGAAATCTAGGAATATGGAATGGATCTGAGATCCCTTGTCGACAGCACTCATTACTCCATGGGAATAAAGAGCTAGCTGTGTTTCACAAGAACGATATTTTCTGAGTCCGTGTTGGTTATGTACCAATAAGTCATTTTCTTCAAGGTGATTCATAATGTTTGAGTACAGTATATGCTCCAAAATCCTACTGGAAACTGAGGCCTGTAATTCGATTGGTTACTCATATTTCCTTTCTTGAATATTGGTGTGACCTGTGCTATTTTCCAGTTTTTAGGAACAGACCTTTCGTCAAGTGAGTGGTTGTATATGATTGCTAAGAAAGGCGCTATTGTGTCTGCATACTCTGAAAGGAACCTGATTGTTATACCATCTGGACCGGAAGACTTGCTTTTCTTAAGTGATTTTAATTGTTTCGCAGCACCTGACATATCCACTTTTATGTCACTCGAGCTAACAGCTGTTCTGGTTTCGAATTCTGGAATATTTACTTCGTCTTCTTTCGTTCTCATGGCGTTCCTGAACTGAAATGAAAGGTTTAAACGCATGAATGTCGGGCACTCCCCGATCTGAAACAAGTGCCGCACATGTGTCACACTTCATTCGGAGAGTTCCCTGTCAAGAGTATAATACAGGCACACCCATGTTTAATTATAGCCGTCGACACCCCTTCCCATGGCCCCGACCACAACCGGTATTCTTTAAAAGATTCAGACATCCATGTACAATACAGATCTGATTCAAGAAAAGCTAGTTTTTCACGCATCTCAGTATTTGTTCTTCTGGTGGTCTTCAGTCCGAAAACTGGTTTGATGCATCCCTCCATGCTACTCTGCCCTCTGCAAGCCTCTTCTTCACTGGATAACTTGCAACCTGCATTCTTCTGAATCTGCTTAGTGTATTTATCTCCTGGTCTCCCTCTACGACTTGTACCCTTAACGCTTCCCTTCCAATACTAAATTGGTGATCCCTTTCTGCCTCAGAATGTGTAACCAATCGATTCCTTCTTCTACTCAAGTTGTGCCGCGAAATTACTTTCATCCGTTCTATTCAGTACCTCCATATTAGTTACGTGATCTAACCATCTAATCTTCAATATTCTTCTGTAGCACCACATCTCAAAATTTTCTACCTTCTTGTCGTCTAAACTATTTACACTTCTGGCCATTAAAATTGCTACACCACGAAGATGACGTGCTACAGACGCGAAATTTAACCGACAGGATGAAGATGCTGTGATATGCAAGTGATTAGCTTTCAGACCATTCACACAAGGTTGGCGCCGGTGGCGACACCTACAACGTGCTGACATGAGGAAAGTTTCCAACCCATTTCTCATACACAAACAGCAGTTGACCGGCGTTGCCTGGGGAAACGTCGTTGTGATGCCTCGTGTAAGGAGGAGAAATGCGTACCATCACGTTTCCGACTTTGATAAAGGTCGGATTGAAGCCTCTCGCGATTGCGGTTTATCGTATCGCGACATTGCTGCTCGCGTAGATCGAGGTCCAATGACTGTTAGCAGAATATGGAATCGGTGAGTTCAGGAGGGTAATACGGAACGCTGCGCTGGATCCCAACGGCCTCGTATCACTAGCAGTCGAGATGACAGGCATCTTACCCGCACGGCTGTAACGGATCGTGCAGCCACGTCTCGATCCCTGAGTAAACAGATGGGGACGTTTGCAAGACAACAACCATCTGCACGAACAGTTCGACGACGTTTGCAACAGCACGGACTATCAGCTCGGAGACCGTGGCTGCGGTTACCTTTGACGCAGCATCACAGACCGGAGCGCCTGCGATGGTATACTCGACGACGAATGGCAAAACGTCATTTTTTCGGATAAATCCAGGTTCTGTTTACAGCATCATGATGGTCGCATCCGTCTTTGGCGACATCGCGGTGAACGCACATTGGAAGCGTGTATTCGTTATCGCCATACTGGCTATCACCCGGCGTGATGGTATGGGGTGCCATTGGTTACTCGTCTCGGTCACCTCTTTTTCGGATTGTCGGCACTTTGAACAGTGGAAGTTACATTTCAGATGTGTTACGACCCGTGGCTCTACCCTTCATTCGTTCCCTGCGAAATCCTACATTTCAGCAGGATAATGCACGACCGTATGTTGCAGGTCTTGTACGGGCCTTTCTGGATACAGAAAATGTTCGTGTGCTGCCCTGGCCAGCACATTCTCCGGATCTCTCACCAACTGAAAACGTCTGGTCAATGGTGGCCGAGCAACTGGCTCGTCACAATACGCCAGTCACTACTCTTGATGAACTGTGGTATCGTGTTGAAGCTGCATGGGCAGCTGTACCTGTACACGCCATCCAAGCTCTGTTTGTGTCAATGACCAGGCGTATCAAGGCCGTTATTACGGCCAGAGGTGGTTGTTCTGGGTACTGATTTCTCAGGATCTATGCACCCAAATTACGTGAAAATGTAATCGCATGTCAGTTGTAGTGTAATATATTTGTCGAATGAATACCCATTTATCACTGCATTTCTTCTTGGTGTTGCAATTTTAATGGCCATGCTTCACTTCGATACATGGCTACATTCAAGACAAATACTTTCAGAAAATACTTCCTCACAAATCTATATCCGATGATATCAAATTTCTCTTCTTCACAAACTCTTTCCTTGCCATTTCCCATCTACATTTTATATCCTCGCTACTACGACCATAATCAGATAGTTTGCTGCCCAAATAGGAAAACTCATCTACTTCTTTAAGTGTCTGATCTCGTAATTTAATTCCTTATTTAATTCGACTTACTTACTTTACTTTTCGTGTCCGGTGATTTGTTTCAAAGCCTTTCAGCCCAATGTCGGCCCAAGTCCAATGTTTCTCTTTTCTGAAGTCATAGTTCGTCATGGGTACACCTTGTGGGGCAGATGGAGCACTGTAGAAGGTGTTCCATATCCTGAACTTCACCACAGTCGCATTTGTTGTCTCCTTCAAGCCCCATTTGACTAGGTTTGCTTTAACTGGTGCTACGCCTGTTCTGATGCGGTTCAGTGTTCTCCAAATCTTCCAGCTTGATGTACTGCCGCTGGGTATTTCTCGTGAGGCAGGGTAGTCCTTCGGAGGCTCGTTCAGTTCACTAGTGAGAAATCTCTTGCGGGATTTAAGTCTGCTACGTCCACATGAAGAACCATGCAGCGGGTGGCGCTCGTCGAAAATCTGTTTAAATTTTTCTGTATGTTCGTGCGCAATTTTTCGGGATTCAGGAGATGAGAATCCAGCTGGAGTGGGTTTCATGCATCCTGTTGTTAGCCTGCATGTTTCATTAAGGACTGTAGTGACTTTTTTGGCATGTGTGGATCGAGACCATACAGAGCATGCATATTCTGCCGTGGAGAAGCAAAGTGCTTGAGCAGTTGTTCGTAATACAGCCGGACTAGCTCGCCATTTACTGTTCGCCAGTTTTCATAAAATATTGTTCCTGGCAGCAACTTTTTGGCAGGTTAATTCGACTACATTCCATTATCATTGTTTTGGTTTTGTTGATAATTAAGTCGCATGTCGGCGAGTTTCAGTTCTCTTCGCTGCCGTCCTCGACATGCGTGCCTGAGGTATGGTGGCTCTCTGGTAGAAGTGGAGTGAATACCTGCGGTCGCGGGAAACGTTCGACAGGCCGTGCAAGAAACCCTGAAGGGTAGGTTGGCCCCAGCAAGGTGAGGGGGAGGGGGCGGCAAAGCGAGCCGAGACGAGTCGAGAGGGCCAATCAATACGGCCGCTTGGTCTGCCCTGCTGGCTGGCTGGCTGCCGCTCCCGCTACATGCTACACTCTTACTGCACGCTACACTACACAGCGGGGGTGGCGATCCTTTCTGTATCTACTTGGTGGGTACAGTTGAACAGTAGCTACTCACAGAGGTACAGTGTTGTCGTGGTCTTCAGTCCTGAGACTGGTTTGATGCAGCTCTCCATGCTACTCTATCCTGGGCAAGCTTCTTCATCTCCCAGTACCTACTGTAACCTACATCCTTCTGAATCTGCTTAGTGTATTCATCTCTTGGTCTCCCTCTATGATTTTTACCCTCCACGCTGCCCTCCAATGCTAAATTGGTGATCCCTTGATGCCTCAAAACATGTCCTACTAACCGATCCCTTCTTCTAGTCAAGTTGTGCCACAAACTTCTCTTCTCAGCAATCCTATTCAATACCTCCTCATTAGTTACGTGATCTACCCACCTTATCTTCAGCATTCTTCTGTAGCACCACATTTCGAAAGCTTCTATTCTCTTCTTGTCCAAACTATTTATCGTCCATGTTTCACTTCCATACATGGCTACACTCCATACAAATACTTTCAGAAATGGCTTCCTGCCACTTAAATCTATACTCGATGTTAACAAATTTCTCTTCTTCAGAAACGCTTTCCTTGCCATTGTCGGTCTACATTTTATATCCTCTCTACTTCGACCATCATCAGTTATTTTGCTCCCCGAATAGCAAAACTCCTTTACTACTTTAAGTGTCTCATTTCCTAATCTAATTCCCTCAGTATCGCCCGACTTAATTCGACTACATTCCATTATCCTCGTTTTGCTTTTGTTGATGTTCATCTTATATCCTCCCTTCAAGACACCATCCATTCCGTTCAACTGCTCTTCTAAGTCCTTTGCTGTCTTTGACAGAATTACAATGTCATCGGCGAACCTCAAAGATTTTATTTCTTCTCCATGGATTTTAATACCTACTCCGAATTTTTCTTTTGATTCCTTTACTGCCTGCTCAATATACAGATCGAATAACATCGGGGAGAGGTTACAACCCTGTCTCACTCCCTTCCTAACCAATGCTTCCCTTTAATGCCCCTCGACTCTTATAACTGCCATCTGGTTTCTGTACAAATTGTAAATAGCCTTTCCCTCCCTGTAATTTATCACTGCCACCTTCAGAATTTGAAAGAGAGTATTCCAGTCAACGTTGTCAAAAGCTTCCTCTAAGTCTACAAATGCTAGAAACGTAGGTTTGCCTTTCCTTAATCTTTCTTCTAAGATAAGTCGTAATGCCAGTATTGCCTCACGTGTTCCTATATTTCTACGGAATCCAAACTGATCTTCCTCAAGGTCGGCTTCTACTAGGTTTTCCATTCGTCTGTAAAGAATTCGTGTTAGTATTTTGCAGCTGTGACTTATTAAACTGATAGTTCGGTAATTTTCACATTTGTCAACATCTGGTTTCTTTGGGATTGGAATTATTATATTCTTCTTGAAGTCTAAGCGTATTTCGCCTGTCTCATAGATCTTGCTCTCCAGATGGTAGAGTTTTGTCAGGACTGGCACTCCGAAGGCTGTCAGTAGTTCTAATGGAATGTTGTCTACCCCCGGGGCCTTGTTTCGACTCAGGTCTTTCAGTGCTCTGTCAAACTCTTCACACAGTATCGTATCTCCCCTTTCATCTTCATCTACATTCTATAATACTGTCCTCAAGTACATCGCCCTTGAATAGACCCTCTATATACTCCTTCCACCTTTCAGCTTTCCCTTATTTGCTTAGAACTGGGATTCCATTTGAGCTCTTGATATTCATACAAGTGGTTCTCTTTTCTCCATAGGTCTCTTTAATTTTCCTGTAGGCAGCATCTATCTTACCCCTAGTGAAATAAGCCTCTACATCCTTACATTTGTCTTCTAGCCATCCCTGCTTAGCCATTTTGCACTTCCTGTCGATCTCATTTTTGAGATGTTTGTATTCCTTTTTGCCTGCTACATTTACTGCATTTTTATATTTTCTCCTTTCATCAATTAAATTCAATATTTCTTCTGTTACCCAATGATTTCTACTAGCCCTCGTCTTTTTACCTACTTGATCCTCTGCTGCCTTCACTACTTCATTCCTCAGAGCTACCCATTCTTCTTATACTGTACTTCTTTGCCCCAAAAAATGGTTCAAATGGCTCTGAGCACTATGGGACTCAACATCTTAGGTCATAAGTCCCCTAGAACTTAGAACTACTTAAACCTAACTAACCTAAGGACATCACACACACCCATGCCCGAGGCAGGATTCGAACCTGCGACCGTAGCAGTCCCGCGGTTCCGGACTGCAGCGCCAGAACCGCTAGACCACCGCGGCCGGCTTCTTTGCCCCATTCCTGTCAATTGTTCCCTTATGCTCCCCTTGAAACTCTGTACAACCTCTGGTTTAGTCAGTTTATCCAGGTCCCATCTCTTTAAATTCCCACCTTTTTACAGTTTCTTCAGTTTTAATCTACAGTTCATAACCAATAGATTGTGCTCAGAGTCCACATCTGCCCCTGGAAATGTCTTACAATTTAAAACCTGGTTCCTAAATCTCTGTCTTACCATTATATAATCTATCTGATACCTTTTAGTATCTCCAGGGTTCTTCCATATATACAGCCTTCTTTCATGATTCTCGAACCAAGTGTTAGCCTATCCGAATAATTTCTTTTATTTCATCACACATTTCTTCAATTTCTTCGTCATCTGGAGAGCTAGTTGGCATACAAACTTGTACTACTGTAGTAGGTGTGGGCTTCGTATCTATCTTGGGAACAATAATGCGTTCACTATGCTGTTTGTAGTAGCTTACCCGCACTCCTATTTTTTAATTCATTATTAAACCCACTCCGGCATTACCCCTATTTGATTTTGTATTTATAACCCTGTATTCACCTGACCAGAAGTCTTGTTCCTCCTGCCACCGAACTTCACTAATTCCCACTATATCTAACTTTAACCTATCCATTTCCCTTTTTAAATTTTCTAACCTGCCTGCCCGATTAAGGGGTCTGACATTCGACGCTCCGATCCGTATAACGCCAGTTTTCTTTCTCCTGATAACGACGTCCTCTTGAGTAGTCCCCGCTCGGAGATCCGAATGGGGGGACTATTTTACCCAAGAGGACGCCATCATCATTTAACCATACAGTAAAGCTGCATGCCCTCGGGAAAAATTACGGCTGTAGTTTCCCCTTGCTTTCAGCCGTTCGCAGTACCAGCCCAGCAAGGCCGTTTTGGTCAGTGTTACAAGGCCAGATCAGTCAATCATCCAGACTGTTGCCCCTGCAACTACTGAAAAGGCTGCTGCCCCTCTTCAGGAACCACACGTTTGTCTGGCCTCTCAACAGATACCCCTCCGTTGTGGTTGCACCTACGGTACGGCCATCTGTATCGCTGAGGCACGCAAGCCTCCCCACCAACGGCAAGGTCCATGGTTCATGTGGGGGAGCAAGTATAGTTGGAAGTATAGTTGGCACAAAAGTAGTTGTCTGAGTGCACGGGGAGGGGGAGGGGGGAGGATGGAGGAGGGGGGGAACAATGTCGGGAACTTACAGACTGAAGAAAGGCGCTCCAGTTGTGTTTAAAAAAATTTTTTTTAACGCCACTCGCGTGTTCTTTCTTCGCATCGGCGTTCTTCAAAAACAGTTGCTGAAACTGATGAACAAAAATCTAAAAGACAAGATTGGTCTTTGGGGTGGGCGGACACGTGTGAGGGGGAAATGCTGACGTAATCGGCGCTACCAACATAAACTGCAGCGTTTAAGTTCACCACACAATTCTGACACTACAGCTGCTAGGTCGCTGGCGTTGGCAGAAATGAAAAAAACACAGGGAAGTCGACACGAAGTGTTCCGGACAAATCCGACATGTGACGAAACCCAACGAAGCACCTGTCTGACACCATTTATTCTGCCACTAACATGTAATTACTATTATAAGCAAAGTGGTTATCGCCAAGCGTGTATGTGTATCGTTTTCCTTTCAATTCTTGCACAAAGGGGCATGGGCAGGCTACTAGGTTGTTGATGTTCGCAATATCTAACAATAAATCACTACTTAAATACACGCATCTAAAACCGGCGGTATGCGAGGGTCACTCCAAAAGAAATGCACACTATTTTTTTTTTAATCCAACTTTTATTCTACATGTTTGAAAGTTTAACAGTGTGTAGCTACGTCCTTTTGGAACAATATTTTCATTTCTCCACATAATTTCCATCCCTCTCAACTGCCTTACGCCATCTTGGAACCATCGCCTGTATACCCGCACGGTAAAATTCTGGACCAACCTGTTGGAGCCACTGTTTGGCAGCGTGCACAAGGGAGTCATCATCTTCAAACCTTGTTCCACGAAGAGAGTCTTTCAGTTTCCCAAAGAGATGATAGTCACATGGAGCCAAGTCAGGATCGTAAGGCGGGTGTTTCAGTGTTGTCCATCCGAGTATTGTGATCCTTCCATGGTTTTTTGACTGACATGTGACCGTGCATTGTCGTGCAACAGCAAAACATCCTGCTTTTGCCGATGTGGTCGAACACGACTCAGTCGAGCTTGAAGTTTCTTCAGTGTCGACACACATGCATCAGAATTGATGGTGGTTCCACTTGGCATGATGTCCACAAGCAAGAGTCCTTCGGAATCGAAAAACACCGTAGCCACAACTTTTCCAGCAGAAGGTGTGCTTTTGAATTCTTTTTTCTTGGGTGAATTTGCATGGTTCCACTCCATTGATTGCCTCTTCGTCTATGGTGAAAAATGATGAAGCCATGTTTCATCACCTGTCACAATTCTTCCAAGAAATTCATCTCCACCAGTCTCGTACTGTTCCAAAAGTTCGCTGCATACCATTTTTCTTGTTTCTTTGTGAACAACTGTCAACATCCTGGGAACCTGCCTGGGTCCGCAGCTCATCGTCGCATCCCACGCCCGGGTTCGATTCCCGGCGGGGTCAGGGATTTTCTCTGCCTCGTGATGACTGGGTGTTGTGTGATGTCCTTAGATTAGTTTGGTTTAAGTAATTCTAAGTTCTAGGGGACTGATGACCATAGATGTTAAGTCCCATAGTGCTCAGAGCCATTTGATCCATTTTTTTTAACCTACCTGGCACAAACCTTTTTTAACGCCAACACTTTCAGTTTTCTGCAGACACTTCCTTCCCCTATCCCAACCCAGCGTGACAATTCGTTCACGGTGATGCGTCTGTCAGCAGTCACCAATTCGTTAACTCTCTGCACATTGTCTGGAGTGTGTGCAGTACGAGGCCTGCCGCTGCGAGGACAATCCTCAATATTGCCATGCCCGCTTTCATCACGTAACCTGCTTGCCCACCGTCTAACTGTATTGCTATCGACAGCAGCATCTCCATACACCTTCTTCAACCTCTTGTGCATGTTTCCCACTGTCTCGTTTTCGCAGCACAGGAATTCTATGACAGCACGTTGCTTCTGACGAACGTCAAGTGCAGCAGCCATCTTGAAGACATGCTGTGACGGCGCCACTCACGGGAACAGATTGAACTAAGTTTGAAAACGAGCGGGGAGGATGTATCTACGCACTGTAGAAGTTTCACACATGCAGAATGAAAACTGTGTTTTTACAAAAATAGTGTGCATTTCTTTTGGAGTGACCCTCGTATTTACAATGTGCAGCCGATACTTTTATAGGCCGTCTGTATTTTTTGCGTAGGTATGTCGTTATTTTTTCACGACATATCAAGGCTCAGTAATGATATAATTTCAGGTATCCATATATTGGATTCCGTAGAAATATCGGAACACGTGAGGCAATACTGACCCTACGACTTATCTTAAAAGCTAGATTAAGGAAAGCAAACCTACGTTTCTAGCATTTGTTGACTTAGAGAAAGCTTTTGACAATGTTGACTGGAATACTCTCTTTCAGTCCGCAGCTCGTGGTCCTGCGGTAGCATTCTCGCTTCCCACGCCTGGGCTCCCGGGTTCGATTCCCGGCGGGGTCAGGGATTTTCTCTGCCTCGTGATGACTGGGTGTTGTGTGATGTCCTTAGGTTAGTTAGGTTTAAGTAGTTCTAAGTTCTAGGGGACTGATGACCATAGATGTTAAGTCTCATAGTGCTCAGAGCCATTTGAACTCTCTTACAAATTCCGAAGTTGGCAGGGGTAAAATGCGGGGAGCGAAAGTCTATTTACAATTTGTACAGAAACCAGATATAAGTTATAAGAGTCGAGGGGCATGAAAGGGAAGCAGTGGTTGGGAAGGGAGTGAGACAGGGTTGTAGCCTCTCCCCGATGTTATTCAATCTGTATATTGAGCAAGCAGTAAAGGAAACAAAAGAAAAATTCGGAGTGGGTATTAAAATCCATGGAGAAGAAATAAAATCTTTGAGGTTCGCCGATGACATTGTAATTCTGTCAGAGACAGCAAAGGACTTGGAAGACCAGTTGAACGGAATGGAGACTGTCTTGAAAGGAGGGTATGAGATGAACATCAACAAAAGCACAACTAGGATAATGGAATGTAGTCGAATTAAGTCGGGTGATGCTGAGGGAATTAGATTAGGAACAGTTAAAGTAGTAAACGGGTTTTGGTATTTGGGGACCAAAAGAACTGATGATGGTAGAAGTAGAGAGGGTATAAGATGTAGACTGGCAATGGCAAGGAAAGCGTTTCTGAAGAAGATAAATTTATTAACATCGAGTACAGATATAAGTGTCAGGAAGTGGTTTCTGAAAGTACTTGTGTGAAGTGTAGACATGTATGGAAGTGAAACGTGGACGATAAATAGTTTGGACAAAAAGAAAATAGAAGCTTTCGAAATGTGATGCTACAGAAGAATGCTGAAGATTAGATGGGTAGGTCACATAACTAATGAGGGGGTATTGAATAGAATTGGGGAGAAGAGGAGTTTGTGGCACGACTTGACAAGAAGAAGGGATCGATTGGTAGGGTATATTCTGAGGCATCAATGGATCACCAATTTAGTATTGGAGTGCAGCGTGGAGGGTAAAAATCGTAGAGGGAGACCAAGAGATGAATACACTAAACAGATACAGAAGGATGTAGGTTGCAGTAGGTACTGGGAGATGAAGAAGCTTGCACAGGTTAGATTAGCATGGAGAGCTGCATCAAAGCAGTGTCTGGACTGAAGACCCCAACAACAAATCAATACTTAGAAACACGCCTCTAAAACCGGCGGTATATTTGCAATGTGCAGCCGATACCTTTATAGGCCGTCGATATTTTTGCGTCGGTATGTCGTGATGATAATATTATTTTAGGTATCGATTTACCGGATTCCCGGTATTTTTAAAAATATCAACAGGCCTGGTTGCTGCTCTAGCGCCACCGCCGCAGTCACGGAGTGGAGTGATTTTGACGGGAGGCAGTTTGTCGCGGGCGCCAGCGGACCTGGTTGCGTAACGGCGTGACGTGTCCGTGCTGTTAGCGGGAGTGTGTGGGAAAGCCGGTGGCGAGTGGCGCGCTACTCTTGCTGTGCTGTACAGACGGCCGGCTGGCGCCGCCGTATCGACTGCTGCCAGGCGCCGCTCAGGTGATTCAGTGTCTGCCGGCTGGCGGGCACACCACGTGCACGCCCGCACAGCCTCTTCCACACCACTGACTTCCGCGACTGCTCGAGACACGTGCGGCTACTGCAGCGCCCCTGGCGTCTTATTCCCGTACTAACAAGTGGGAGGCCACAACGTTTGGAACGCGGATTTACTGCAAACTTCGTACACTCGTAGTACTCCATTAGGACAGCAAAATGTCTAAGCAGTAGCGCGTACTTCTCAAGCGTTACTGAGAAAATCGCAAGATAATTTCGGCCGTCAAATACCGGGTGATCAAAAAGTCAGTATAAATTTGAAAACTTAATAAATCGCGGAATAATGTAGATAGAGAGGTACAAATTGACACACATGCTTGGAATGACATGGGGTTTTATTAGAACCAAAAAAATACAAAAGTTAAAAAAATGTCCGACATATGGCGCTTCATCTGATTAGAATAGCAATAATTAGCATAACAAAGTAACACAAAGCAAAGATGATGTTCTTTACAGCAAATGCTCAATATGTCCACCATCATTCCTCAACAATAGCTGTAGTCGAGGAATAATGTTGTGAACAGCACTGTTAAGCATGTCCGGAATTATGGTGAGGCATTGGCGTCGGATGTTGTCTTTCAGCATCCCTAGAGATGTCGGTCGATCACGATACACTTGCGACTTCAGGTAACCCCAAAGCCAATAATCGCACGGACTGAGGTCTGGGGACCTGGGAGGCCAAGCGTGACGAAATTGGTGGCTGAGCACACGATCATCACCAAACGACGCGCGCAAGAGATCTTTCACGCGTCTAGCAATATGGGGTGGAGCGCCATCTTGCATAAACATCGTACGTTCCAGCAGGTGCTTTATCAGCCAAGCTGGGGATGATGCGATTCTGTAACATATCGGCTACCGTCACGGTAGCAGTTACAAAACCAGAGTCACGCATTTCCTCGAAGAAAAAAGGTCCGATAACGGTAGATGTGGTAAATCCAACCCATACCGTGACTTTCTCGTCATACAATGGAGTTTCCACAACAGTTCTAGGATTTTCGGTAGCCCAAATTCTGCAGTTGTGGGCGTTGACAGACGCTCGGAGCGTGAAATGAGCTTCGTCGGTCCACAACACGTTACTCGACCAATCTTCATCTTCCGCGATCTTTTGAAACGCCCACACCGCAAATGCCTTCCGCTTCACTAAATCGCTAGGTAACAGTTCATGATGACGATGGATTTTGTACAGATAGCATCGGAGGGTACGCCTCAGTGCCAACCAAACGGTAATGTATGGAATGCCGGTGCGACGTGCGACTGCACGAGCGCTGACTTCCCCGTGCATAGATGAACCCGCTACAGTCTCCATTTCTTCCTGAACTGTCTCAGCAGCATTACGCCTTGTGCTCGGTCGGCAACTACGGGGTGTATCGTCTGAACAACCCGTGGCTTCGAACTGCGAAATCATTCTCGCCACAGCTGCATTTGTCAACGGACCTTTACGCGTTTGAATCCCCTTCCTATGGCGATAGGATCTTAACGCTGAATTAGCACTGATAATACAGCTTCACTAAAAGCGCCTTTTGACGTAACGTCAACATGCTGCGACTGCTGGCGCATCTGATTCTCTCTCTCTTTACAGCTCATTTTATACACGATTGTCATGCGCAATCACTGACGTTTTGCTGTCCAGCGCCATCTGTCGGGCATTTTGTGAACTTTGTTTTTTCCTTTTTGTTCTAATAAAACCCCATGTCATTCCAAGCAAGTGTGTCAATTTTTACCTCTCTATCTACATTATTCCTTGGTTTATTAAGTTTTCAAATTTATACTGACTTTTTGATCACCTGGTTTATACCTGTGCGTGGCGATTTTTACCATGAAGCGGCGGCAGCCGAGTGGTTACCGTTCAAGCCCCACAATCGCTGGATCGAGTCCCGTTCGTGAGTTCTTTTTATTTTAAACACAGTAATTTTCTTTACTACTTATATTACAATTGATATAATGGGAAAAATACGTGTAATCGGATGAACTTTTATTAAATTTACAATGTTATTTGGCATTCTACTAATTTTTATTATCGCAAATAATATATTGTTCATAAATATCGACTAGTAAACGACCAAACGCATAAAGTGATGCTGAAAATGTATGCTTGTCCGTGATTCGAGAAATCCTTTGTACCTGGAAGGAGCCCGAAACGACTTGTTACCTCCGGCACAGACGGCTTTCGAAAGATGTACAATTAATCGTAGCTTTCGACACTACAAGTTGCAGGATGGTATTTTGCGTAAAAACATGGAAAACATAAAGTTAAAGAGCACCAGCAGCATTGAATAAATGCTGTGTTTCCGCATACGCAAGGTCTTTTGAGTTTTTCCGTGGAAAAGCAAACCTCTTTCAACCGATAATTTGGAAGCAACCTTGCCTAACTCAGAATTTCCTTAAATATCGGCGCTGATAATTGGTCATGCAGTATCGACTGTATTTTAATAGCGTCTTCACTAGAAGCCATTCTCGTTCTCTTTCGATTAAATACGAACAATTTTTGAAGACACGGAGAAGCATACATTTTCAGTATCACTTTATGCGTTTCGCCGTTTACTAGTCGATAGTTATGAATATTATATTATTTGTGATAATAAACATTAGTAGACTGCCAAATAACTTTGTAAATTTAATAAAGGTTCATCCAATTACACGTATTTTTCCCATTATATCAATTGTAATATAAATGGTAAAGAAAATGACTGTGCTGAAAATAAAAAAAGAACTGACGAATGGGACTCGAACCAGCGATTACGGGGCTTGAACGCTAACCACGCGGCTGCCGCCGCTTTATGGTATAAATGGCCACGCACAGGTATATATTTGACGACCGAAATTATCTTGCGTTTTTCTTAATAACGCTTGAGAAGTACGCGCTACTGTCCACACTTGTTGTCCTAATGGAGTACTATGAGTGTACGAAGTTTACAGTAAATCAGCGTTCCAAATGTCGTGGCCTCCACCTGTAAGTCTCGTCTGTCGTGAGTGATCATTTTTGTTTACACGTCAGCACCAGAAAAGCCGTCTGCCGTGCAGTTTGGCATTTGAAAGGTGAAAAATCTAAATACAGTCGCAGAATCTACCAACGAACAATGAAAATGAAATGTCGCGTGGCTAAGGCCTTCAGGTGGGTAGACCTGTCGCCTGGTGCAAGTCTTTTGGGTTGACGCTACTTCGGTGACTTGCGTGCCGATGGTGATGATATGATGATGATGAAGACATCACGACGCAACTCCCAGCCGGGAATCGAACCCGGTCCCCGTCGCATGGCATTCCATCGTGCTGACCACTCAGCTACTCTACATCTACACCATACTCCGCAAGCCACCTAATGGTGTATGGCGGAGGGTACTTTCGGAACAACTATCCAATTTCTTGAATTTCTTCCTCTTGGCCAATACGCGAGATGTATGGGGGGGGGGGGAGGTAATATGTTGTCCGACTCCTCCTGAAAAGTGCTGTCGGGAAATTTCAACAGTAAATCTCTGCGTGATGCACAACGCCTCTCTTGTAACGTCTACCAGTGGAGTTTGTTTAGCGTCTCCGTAACGCTCTCCCGCCAGCTAAACGATCCCGTGACGAAACGCGCCGCTCTTCGTTGGATCTTCTCTGTTTCCTCTAACAGTCCTACCTGATAAGGATCCCAGATAGATGAACAATACTCAAGAATCGGGCGAATAAGCGCCTTGTAAGCCACTTCTTTCGTGGATGAGTTACATTTCCTTAAGATTTTTCAGATAAATATGAGTCTGGTTCAAAATGGTTCAAATGGCTCTGAGCACTATGGGACTTAACTTCTGAGGTCATCAGTCCCCTAGACTTAGAACTACTTAAACCTAACTAAGGACATCGCACACACCCATGCCCGAGGCAGGATTCGAACCTGCAACCGTAGCGGTCGCGTGGTTCCAGACTGTAGCGCTTAGAACCGCTCGGCCACCCCTGCCAGCTATCTTCTTCTTCTTCTTCTTCATCTTCATCTTCATCTTCATCTACATCTACATCATACTCCGCAAGCCACCTAATGGTGTATGGCGGAGGGTACTTTCGGAACCACTATCGGATCCCTCCGACCCTCTTCCACTCGCGAATAGTGCGTGGGAAGAATGATTCTCGGTGAGCCTCTGTATTGGCTCCAATTTCTCGAATTTTCTCGATCAATACGCGAGATGTATGTGGCGGGAAGTAATATGTTGTCCGACTCCTCCTGAAAAGTGCTGTCCCGAAATTTAAATAGCAAATCTCTCCGTGATGCACAACGACTCTCTTGTAAAGTCTGCCGATGGAGTTTGTTCTGCATCTCCGTAACGCTCTCTCGCCAGCTAAACGATGCCGTTAAGAAACGCGCCGCTATTCATCGGATCTACTCTACGTCCTCTATCAGTCCTACCTGATACGGATCCTAGATAGTCAACAATCGGGCGAACAAACTCCTTATAAACCACTTCTTTCGTGGATGAGTTACATTTCCTTAAGATTCTTCCGATGAATCTGTGTCTGGTATGTGCTTTTCCTATTATATGTTTTATACGGTCATTCCACTTGAGGTTGCGCTGGATAGTTATGCCTAGATATTTTAGGGCAGACGCTGTCTCCAGCTGTTTGTCATCAAAAATGGTTGAAACGGTTCTGAGCACTATGGGACGCAACTGCTGAGGTCATTAGTCCCCTAGAACTTAGAACTAGTTAAACCTAACTAACCTAAGGACATCACAAACATCCATGCCCGAGGCAGGGTTCGAACCTGCGACCGTAGCGGTCTTGCGGTTCCAGACTGCAGCGCCTTTAACCGCACGGCCACTTCGGCCGGCGGTTTGTCATCAAAACTGTAGCTGTACAGTAGTGGATTTCTTTTTCTATGTGTCCGGAATATGTCACATTTATTTACGCTCAGGGTCCACTGACAGGGCGTGCACCATTCATCAATTCTCTGCGGGTCGTTCTGTAAATTCTTACTATCTTCTGGCGTTGCTACTTTGGTATAGATAACTACATCAAATGGTTCAAATGGCTCTGAGCACCAAGGGACTTAACATCTGAGGTCGCGGTTCCAGACTGAAGCGCCTGGAACCGCTCGGCCACATCAGCCGGCAACTGCATCATCTGCGAATAGCCTTTAAGAGCATGCGACGCTTTCTGCTAGATGATTTTTATATATTCTAAACAGCAATGGGTGTTTTACGCTTCCCTGCGGTACTCCGGATACATTCGTGCCTTGTCTTAGACACGCACGAGTGGTACTCAGCGTCATTCATGCGACAGGCCTGACGATGACGTGATGGGAACATCGAAACTGGATCCTAATAAAATAACATCAAAATCACGGCTGTTGGAACAATATCATTACATTGAATTAGCTCTGGTGTAACCGGTAGGCGCGTTTGAACAAACGGCGTTCGGTCGTTTTCTGTTCTCATTCGCTTTTCTTCGCGAGAGTTCCGCTATTTATGTCTTTTGGCGCACCGTCAAAGAAAGTTCAAATCCAGTCCGCTTCGGCGCTAGCAGTACAGAAACTTTCGTCTGCTGTCTTGTCCACTTTCCTTGTTCACATAATTGCGTGTGCGGAGTAGTAGTCTGAAGAGAACGTAATTTTGCCAGGCAGTTTATAGCGAATAGCAGAGTAATCATGTAGATGTAGATGGTCCTAGAAGTTAACAGATATGATACGTGTTTCTCGGATCCAGGAGGGCCACAGCCCAAATGCCGAAGGGAATGAAACATTTCTGGTAGAAAATTGTCGAAGAAGCGGAAAGTCCAACTAGAGTGCGAGAAAGAAAATAAATTAGTTAGATGCTTGCGACAATTGGCAAGGGAGTGAATAACTACAGTCTATAATATTTTTACTGAGGGGTAAAAGCACAATAAATTTTTCCGACAATGAACAAGTGCGAAGATTTGGCTATTCTAAACCTAAACTCCGAACACGCCACGAAGGCTCAGCGGTACCGACCGGCCGCCGTGTCATCCTCAACCCCAGGCGTCACTGGATGCGGATATGGAGGAGCATGTGGTCGGCACACCGCTCTCCCGGCCGTATGTCAGTTGACGAGACCGGAGCCGCTACTTCTCAATCAAGTAGCTCCTCAGTTCGCCTCACAAGGGCTGAGTGCACCCAGCTTGCCAACAGCACTCGGCAGACCGGATGGTCACCCATCCAAGTGCTAGCCCAGCCCGACAGCGCTTAATTTAGGTGATTGACGGGAACCGGCGTTACCTCTGCGGCAAGGCCGTTGGCTTAGATGTGGCTATTAGGCTGGTTAAAATTAAAAATGCACGAAAGACCTCGCTGCTCACGTTCATCGTAGATGTAATGACATGGCTGATGTATAACTGTTATGTTAGAGACTCTTGATGATAAGTAAAAATGTTTTACCCGGTACAACGCAATCTGTCTGCTAGCAAACTATAAGGGGTACTGACATGAAATCGAGACAGATGGGGAAAAAAGTAAATGAACTGTTGATGGTTCTAACAGTGATCGCGATAACAGCTAATACATTTATCCCACTATGAGGCAAGTCGGTCGATTTGTTGGTTTATTTGGGGGCGGGGGACCAAACAGCTAGGTCATCAGACCTATCGGATTAGGGAAGGATGGAGAAGAAAGTCGGCCGTGCCCGTCCAATGTAACCATCCCGGCACTCGCCTATAGCGCTTTAGGGAAATGAAGGAAAACCTGTATGAGGATGGCCGGACGCGGAGTTGAACCGTCGTCCTCCCGAATGCGAGTCCAGTGTGCTAACCACTGCGCCGCCTCGCTCGGTCAAGACGGTCAATGCCTTCATGGGAAAAAGTTGGCTGTTGTCTAAGGAACCGCGGTTCTATCCAGGCTTTCCCGATCTCTCCCCACGCAATTTCCATATTTTGGAAGCCCCAAAGAAAAGCGTTCGCGGCCGTCGATTTGCTTCGGGACGAAGAGGTGTACGCCTGAGTAACTGGCCATTGTGGCCGAGTGGTTCTAGGCGCTCCAGTCCGGAACCGCGCTGCTGCTGCGGTCGCAGGTTCGAATCCTGGCTCGAGTATGGATGTGTGTGATGTCCTTAGGTTAGTTAGGTTTAAGTAGTTCTAAGTCTAGGGGACTGATGACCTCAGATCTTAAGTCCCATAGTACTCAGAGCCACGCCTGAGTACAGCCACGGTTCCGTAGGCGCCTGCAAACATTTTTTCCAGGAAGGCATTGATCGTCTTGTCTCATATTGGGATAAATGTATTAACAGCTATGGCGATTACTTTTGAAATAATAAATAGTTTCGAGGATGAAATTTTCACTCTGCAGCGGAGTGTGCGCTGATATGAAACTTCCTGGCAGATTAACACTGTGTGCCGGACCGAGACTCGAACTCGGGACCTTTGGCTTTCGCGGGCAAGTGCCCTACGAGTTTGGAAGGTAGGAGACGAGGTACTGGCGGAATTCAAGCTGTGAGGGCGGGGTGTGAGTCGTGCTTTGGTAGCTCAGATGGTACAGCAGTTGCCCGCGAAAGGCGAAGGTCCCGAGTTCGAGTCTCGCTCCGGAGCACAGTTTTGATCTGCACATGAAGTTTCAACAACCAGTTTACTTATTTTTCTCCATCTCTCTCGTTTTCATTTCTGTGCCCCTTGTGTACAGCAGATTTTGCCAACTACTGTTGCAAGTGGCCTTCGTCAGAGAGCTTGTAGTTGGATGCTCACTTGACAGAATGAGACAGACCGTCAGAGCGTTGCACAGTGCATTTCAAATGGCGGCACTCACACAGGCCGTCAACGGAACGGAACGCAGCGAAGCGGGACGTCACGCTCTATGTTACTCGGGAAGAAAGTTTTGACGTTGACTCGGTAGGCGGCACGTTGTCGCCGCCTGCTAACGTCGCAAGTTAACATATTTTCACCACGCTTACTTATGCTACAGCAGTAGATTTCGTGCTTTGCGTCTTCTTCATCCTATTATTTGGCTTTATTTTTCTCGACACACTGCAGATTTTCTATAACGACTTGGCTTTTTTTCCATTAGGTGTTCTTCCACGAGAGAGGTCATACATCTAAAATTGAAAATTATTAATGTTTTTGAATAACTGAAGAGAACAGATGTCTACAGTGAGTGAAGAACATAAACTGATGAAGCAAATTTCGTTAAATAACCCCGTTTTTTAAGTGATCATTTATTTTTATTGAAGAAGAATACTGCAGTTATTTTTCACGTTATGTCTTACATTATCTTTAAATACCAATACTACGATCTGCGGGAATATGTGACGCTTTTTTTTAAGCAACCTGTATATTTCAACTAGGAAGTAAATATCGATGTTTTGAAATGTTTCGCTCTTCAACAATTTACAATAGAAAATTCATCAAGAAAGTTTGTTATGCAGTTTGCTTTGGTCATTGATAAATCTTACATCACTAATTCCTTAATCCTAGAATACTAGAGGGGGGAAATGTTACATTGTTTCTAAAGCACAGCAACTTTTGCTTCTGCAAATGTTATGGAAAGGAAGTTGTAATGATATAGTTTATGGGAGAAACATCAAAAGCATTTCATATCCATACTGGTGTTCTCCAAGGAAATGGAATGTCCTCCCTTCTATTTAACACGGTTCTGGAAAAAATTGTGAAGACATGGGAAAAAGGATATAAAAGGAATTCTGCTTGGGATTTAAAAAAAAGATCAGAGAATCAGGGTGAAGTGTCTGGCTTTCGCAGACGATCTTGCCATACTAACGAACAGTAGAGAGGAAGCCAAACTTGCATTGGAAAAACTATACGAAATCTCACAGAAAACTGGGCTAAAAAAATCTCCTACGAGAAAACACAGTATATGGAAAACAAACCTGTAGATAATCTCCCCATTACTACTCAGTATGGGAAAGTGGCGCAAGTTGCCCACTTCAGATATCTCGGAGAGATAATCCAACAATCAGGACTGAACTCAATAGCCAATAAAGATAGAATCTCCAGATACCAAACAGCAAATAAGTTCACTTGGAATCACTATAATAAGAAATGTATTTCTTTCAATGCGAAACTAAGATATTACAATGCAGTAGTCCTACCAAAAGCACTTTATGGTGCAGAAACTACAGTGATTCGTGGTCATACGAAGATCAGAGAGATTGAAAAGCAGGAAAGAAAAATTCTGAGGAAAATATATGGACCAGTGTTTCGGGAAGGAATTTGGCCAACTTGAGAGATTTACAAAGACATAGAAACAATAACCATTAGAAAGGGCAGGATGAAATTTTATGGACATATCAGCAGGATGAATAAAAGCAGGCTCACAAGACAAATCTTTGATATAGAAACAAGAGCAAAAAGAAGACAAAGTTGATCACTGAAGCAGAAGAAATTAAAGAACTGGGGATCGCGCAAGACAACATAAACGGTAGAGAACAGTTTAGAAACATCATAAAGAAACACACATTTAAACAAGAACACACGGAGAACAGAACGGGAAAAAGAACGCAAGAGAGAACACAGTGAACGTATGAAGAGAATTTGGGAAGAACGGAGAAATAAGAAGAAATCATGACTACTCAAGTTAGATAGCTTTCTTAAAAGGCAATAATCGAAAATAATCGTAATAATATAGTTCATGCATTAGTTAATTACAGTTATATGGTCTGCAGTGGTATGACACATACAAAATACGAGGGGGTCCAAAAAGAAAAAGGAATAACATTGCCGTGGGGGGAGCTTGTGTAGTACGCTTTTCTGGCGCTAGGCGTGTTTAGCGCAACTTCAAAGACCTTGTAAAAAATAACTAGACTCACTGATGGCGCTGCAGTCGCGGGATAATTTGAACCTTCGGCTGGACGCCATTATAGTGGTTGTAATCTGATGTGTTGTGTAGTACTGTTGTTTATGAAGACCCTGATTCAACGTTGTATATTTGTTGGGGCGTACATACAGTATTTGTTACTCGTAATTCTACTGTCTGTACGTTCCAATCAAAAGAAGTACAATGGTGAAGAGCTGTGCAGCGATTAATTGTACAAATAAATTCGAGAAAGGAACGAATATTACATTTCACAGGTATGTGGATATTTTAAGTTGTTTTGTATGTCGGTGCACTTGCTTAATAAATGTTTTTGTAACACGGTATTAGCATAATGTCTGTGCATCTATTTGCAGGTTTGCTTTCTCAAAACCACAGCTGTTACAAAAATGGTTACACGCTGTCAGGAGGCAACATTTCCGACCGACTGAATACCATTTTATATGTTCTGATCATTTTGAAGAAAGTTGGCTGATAGGTAGTCTTTTCACGGTCTAGGTTAGGTTGAAACTTGATAATTTCGTCGTGAGTTGCCAAAGCACTATGCCGTATATAACGCACTTCTCGTCATAAAATCTAAAGCAAGGTAGAGTCAGAAAATATCTATTAATATAGTGGGCAAATATTGGAGTATTTTGATGCATTTTGCGTACATCTATCGTAAATGAACTACGAAAAATGCTAGAGGGCCAGTCCATAACTTTTAGCTACGGCAGATTCCATGTAGTACGTAAGATAAATTCATAAACAGTGACTAGTTGCTGCTTGTTCGTAAATTAAAAAGTATATTGTAGTAACGTATTTAAATGATGCATTATGTTTGTGACCTAAGTCAAGGGAAGGCATTTTATAACCAAAAGCGATGTATAAACATTCGAACTCCGCGCGTCAGTTTACCACTCTAATGGCCGCCAGCCAGCTATTCAATTTGTCCGCTCTTCACAGTGGACCACTCGTGCGGTTGTTGGGGCCTGCGCAACTTATTGCCAGTTCAGTGCCGCCATGTTGTTGACCTGGCTTGTTCTGTTCAACTGCAGTAATTGTTTTTGCTAGCGCTGTTGTGAACAAACGCGCATCTCTGAAATTTTGTTTTCTGCTCGGTAAAAGTACTGCTGAAACTGTTTTAATGTTGGAAACAGCTTACGAAGATGATGCTGTGGGAAAAACTCGAGTGTACGAGTGGGTCGCTCGATTTAAAAATGCCGCCATGTCGATTGTCGTTCTGGACATCCATGAACTACCCGAAGCGGCGAAAATTTTGAAAAAAATTATAGAGAGCTTGTGTTCACAGACGTCGATAGAAAATTGATCAATTGTCAGAGATTAGTGGGTTATCAGGCTCGGTGTTCGTGAAAAGGACCCAATCTGTGGCAGACAGCAGGCTGGTTCTTCCACTACCACAACGCATCTGCACGCCCACACCCATCTGTTAGACAGCTTTTGGCAAAAAATGGCGTGGTTTTGCTGCCCTATGCAGCTTACTCGTCTGACGTGGTTCCGTGCGACTTTTTCTTGTTTCCACGCACGAAAAAGAGCGCTAAAGGACGCCGATTTGGCAACACGGAAGAAGTAAGAAAAAAAGAAGGGAGGAGCTGCCAGCCATTTCTAAAAATGACTACAGAAAATGTTTCGATCAGCGGAAGCATCGGTAGAACAAATGTATTAGTTGTAATGGAGAGTATTTTGAAGGGGGTGAGGTTGTTTTGTAAGCAGTTTGAAAATACAGGTTTATTCTAAATTATGGACCCATTTTCAAAAATTCGTATGTATTCAAGTACAAATCCAAAATGAACAAGCTTTATACCAATGAAAAGAGGATGTTTCAAAGTTTTTGGCGGGCTGCGGCGGTTGGGCGTTGAAGCGGCCGGTAGAGTTCTCGCGGCAACATGGCCGTCATTCCGTTACACAGTTATGAGTGAGATGGCGACTGTGGAGCACAAGGTTTTCTGCGTTCTTGAGTTCGCGATAAGTGAGTCGCAAATTTCAGTGCAGTGGGCATTTCGTACCGGTATTCGACCTCCAACTCGCGAAGACATTAGCCGTTGGTTTGAGCAATTTAAACAGACTGGGAGAGTGTGCAAAGGAAAAACAACAGGCCGACCGCATGTGTCAGAAGATAATTTCCGACGGATTCGAGAAGTTTTGTGCGCAGTTCCAGTAAGTCTACCAATAGAGCCAGTCGAGAACTTGAAATATCCCAACCGACTGCATGGAAAGTTCTGAGACGGCGTTTGCTGTACAAGCCCTACCGATTACAACTTTTGCAGGCTCTCAACCCCAATGACAAAGAGAAGCGTCTCGCATTTTGTGGTTATGTGCTAGCAAAGATGGAGAATGACGCATTTCTGCAGCGTGTATTTTTTAGCGATGAAGCGACGTTCCACGTTAGTGGAAAAGTCAACAGACACAATGTTCGCATGTGGGGTTTGGAGAATCCACATTCACCATTACTACGAGGATAATCCCATAAGTAAGGTCTCCTATTTTTTTGTAAGTACGTACACCTGTTTATTTCTACAATGGTTTACATCAGTTTACAGCTTGAACATTTAGCTATTTTTCGACATAATCACCATTTCTGTCGATGCATTTTTGTAGACGCTGTGGCAGTTTTTGTATGCCCATGTCATACCAGCTCGCCGCCATGCTGTACAGAAAGTTATGAACCCCTTCTTTCACGTCGTCGTCGGAGCTGAATCGCTGGGACCACAATTAACGCTGACAGGTACTGTGAGACTCTGAAAAAATTCAAACGGGCAGTTGAGAACCGGAGAAGAGGAGCTCGCCCACACATCGCTCGGCAAACAGTTGCTCTCCTGCAACAGTTTCAGTGGAACATAATCACCCACCCACCCTACAGTCCTGACTTGGCGCCCAGTGACTATCACCTGTTCCCTAGGTTAAAAGAACATTTGGCCGGAAAGCGATTCAGCTCCGACGACGAGGCGAAAGAAGAGGTTCATATCTTTCTGAACAGCATGGCGGCGAGCTGGTATGACATCGGCATACAAAAACTGCCACAGTGTCTACAAAAATGCATCGACAGAAATGGTGATCATGTCTAAAAATAGCTACATGTTCAAGATGTAAACTGATGTAAACCATTGTAGAAATAAACAGGTCTATGTACTTATAAAATAATAGGAGACCTTGCGGATTAACCTCGTACAAAACAAATTAATTGTTACAAATTATTAAATTTATTAAATTGATGTCAAACGTTAAGAAAAAATCTTTGAAACTTACTCTTTTGATCGGTGTAAAGCTTTTTCATTTTGGATTTGTACTTGAACAAATAAAAGGCGTACAACTTTGCTTCCGCCGTTTGCCGATAGGTGGCGACAACGGTAAGCAGCGGTCGAAAGAAACAGACCGCAGAGGTCAGGCAGTTAGCTTGGACCCCGGTCAACATAACCTCATTCAAACATTAGTCGATTTGTGTCTGCATCATAAAGTTGTTCTTGATTGAAAATGTCAGTTTACGAGCCTAATTCTCGTCATTTGCGGGAGGTGTTACTGTTTTCAGTATGAAAAAAACAGCGTCTGAGCCTCAACGAATGCTGCAAGTGCGTGTGGTTATGACGCTGTTAGTGAGAGAACGTGTCGTGAGTGGTTCCAACGCTTCAAGAACGGTGATTTTAACATCGTAGACCGGCATAGTGCTGGAAGAGAATGTTTTCGAAGATGCAGAATTGGAGACATTGCTGAGTGAAGACTCGCGTCAAACTCAAGAAGAATTGGCACGATTAGTGCGAGTGACACAGCAAGCCATTTCCAAACGTCTCAAAGCTATGGCCACGATTCAGAAAGAAGGAACTTACCTCCCGTTCGAGTTGAAACCAAGAGACGTTGAACGGCGTTTGTGCGTTTGTGAACAGTTGCTTCAGAGGCAAAAACGGAAGGGATTTCTGCATCGCATTCTGGCCGGGGACGAGAAATGGGTTCATTACGATAACCCAAAAAGCAAAAAAAACATGGGGATATTCCGACCATGCTTCCACGGCGACGGCCAAAGCGAATATTCACGGTTCCAAGATCATGCTCTGCATTTGGTGGGACCAGCTTGGCGTCGTGTACTATGTGTTACAACCAAGTGAAACAATCACAGATGCTCGATATGGAACGCAATCAATGCGTCTGAGCAGAGCATTAAAAGACAAACTGCCGCAGTACAGCGAGAGGCGCGATAAACTGATTTTGCAGCACCACAACGATAGGCCCCACGTCGCAAAAGAGGAGGTCAAAACGTACTTGGAAACGTTAAAATGGGAAGTCCTACCCCACCCAGACATTGCTCCCTCTATCACCTGTTTATATCAATGGCGCATGGCCTGACTGACGAACACTTCCGATCTCATGAAGAAGTCGCACATTGGATCGACTCGTGGATCGCTTCAGAAGATGAAGAATTTTTTCGGCGCGGGGATTCGTTCACTGCCCGAAAGAGGGGAGAAAATAGTGGCCAGCGGTGGAAAATACTTTCAATGATACATGTGTAACCAATTTGTTTCATTAAAGCCTCAAATGTTGGGGAAAAGCAAAATTGTACACCTTGTACGAAGTTTTGAAAATGGGTCCAATATTTAGAATAATCCTGTATATAGTTTTTTAAAAAATAATTCAGGTTTTTTTTGGGGGGGGGGAGGGTGTCCCGTCGTAAGTACGAAATGTCCTGTTATACACCCTAATTGACAATACGAGATTGGTGGGGCCACCAATTGGTATCAACTGCAATAATGAAATAATGACTTAAATAGAGTAAAGTAACGTAGTATTAGTTATGATACTATAGCCTGACACTCTGTAAGGCGAATTGTATCTCGTACTCTCGCTTTGACTGTTCGGTACTGAGCTAAGCGAAATGACGTTGTGTTAATGCTCCGTCTAGTCTGAAGTCTAAAAAAATGGTTCAAATGGCTCTGAGCACTATGGGACTCAACTGCTGAGGTCATTAGTCCCCTAGAACTTAGAACTAGTTAAACCTAACTAACCTAAGGACATCACAAACATCTATGCCCGAGGCAGGATTCGAACCTGCGACCGTAGCGGTCTTGCGGTTCCAGACTGCAGCGCCTTTAACCGCACGGCCACTTCGGCCGGCAGTCTGAAGTCTCCACAATGTGACGTTGACGTCGCGTGACGTTCCATCGTTTTCTGTTGACGTCCAGTGTCAGTCTGTCTTTGATTCCTCGTTTCTCGGGAGGGTAACGAAGGCACGGTTGAGGTAGCGTATGGTACACAAAAATGGGAATGCCATATGAAATCGTGTGCAGGCGCCTATAGTCAGTACCCTCCATCACGCACCGCGAGCCCCGTAGCGCACCATACAGTGCGCGGCTGTGTACGGAAAGCGTCCACATTCCTCCGGCCGGAATTCCTTTCCGAAATACATTCCCTGCAGCTGTTGTGACAGGTGAGAGAGATGGCCTGTTGAAGTCGATTTATCACTGAGGTCCGTCTGACTGTACCGAAACTGCGTCAAGGTTTGAATGGTGCGTGTTTCTGCCCAGCGACATGCTCATTTGTGCTGGCCGACAGAACCCAGTACCTCGCACTGCATGGCGATCATTCAAAGTCAGGTGCGCAACTGGCAAGCGAAACAGGACCACTAATGCTCTTAGTAGGCATAAGCAATTTCTAAAACAGGTTCACAAGTACTCTTGTCTACTGTACACTAATGTCGCTGGATTACTGCGAGAAAAGGAAGGAGCGCACGATTGCGACAGAAATTCCTCCTGTAACGAGTAGCGACTCCCTAAATCTTGGCATATATGCGAGACAATACCCTTGAACAAGGGAACGAATTCAGCCGGCCGCGGTGGACGTGCGGTTCTAGGCGCTTCAAAAACTGGTTCAAATGGCTCTGACCACTATGGGACTTAACATCTGTGGTCATCAGTCCCCTAGAACTTAGAACTACTTAAACCTAACTAACCTAAGGACATCACACACATCCATGCCCGAGGCAGGATTCGAACCTGCGACCGTAGCAGTCACTCGGCTCCGGACTGAGCGCCTAGAACCGCGAGACCACCGCGGCCGGCGTGTAGGCGCTTCAGTCCGGAACCGCGGGACTGCTACGGTCGCAGGTTCGAATCGTGCCTCGGGCATGGATGTGTGTGATGTCCTTAGGTTAGTTAGGTGTAAGTAGTTCTAAGTTCTAGGGGACTGATGAATAGGTATTCAAGGGAACGAATTCAATAGTATTCGATTGCAAAATTATTGCTGAACTTCAGGAGCACGTCTCATCGTTTTACTGTTTTTCTGGTGTTCAGTCCGGTCCGTAGTATGACTTGAAGCAGCTCTCCATGCTATTCTATCCTACGCGAGCTTCTTCCATAACATATGTTTTTGAGTGGGGTCCGCCTTTAGCAAAACACAATTTTGTCTTTTGTCCCAGACATGTTTCACTGTAGTTGCAGCATTATCAGTGGTTTTTTTTATTGTTATGCCTGTTAAACATAAGGAATGCTCTTTACTGTTTAAATACATACAAATATAAAGTTTCTAAATCGTGATTACAGGTTTTTGAGGAGCACATAAAATTGTGTATTCATACCTTCGTACCACATCATGTGGTTTTCCTGTTGTATTACGTTTTTATAGTGTCTTTTACTTTACAGCTTGTCACCTACAACTATACAGCGTGTTACAAAAAGGTACGGCCAAACTTTCAGGAAACATTCCTCCCACACAAATAAAGAAAACATGTTATGTGGACATGTGTCCGGAAACGCTTAATTTCCATGTTAGAGCTCATTTTAGTTTCGTCAGTATGTACTGTACTTCCTCGACTCACCGCCAGTTGCCCCAATCGAAGGAAGGTAATGTTGACTTCGGTGCTTGTGTTGACATGCGACTCATTCCTCTACAGTACTAGCATCAAGCACATCAGTACGTAGCATCAACAGGTTAGTGTTCATCACGCACGTGGTTTTGCAGTCAGTGCAGTGTTTACAAATGCGGAGTTGGCAGATGCCCATTTGATGTATGGATTAGCACGGGGCAATAGCCGTGGCGCGGTACGTTCGTATCGAGACAGATTTCCAGAACGAAGGTGTCCCGACAGGAAGACGTTCGAAGCAATTGATTGGCGTCTTAGGGAGCACGGAACATTCCAGCCTACGACTCGCGACTGGGGAAGACCTAGAACGACGAGGACACCTGCAATAGACGAGGCAATTCTTCGTGCAGTGGACGATAACCCTAATGTCAGCGTCAGAGAAGTTGCTGCTGTACAAGGTAACGTTGACCACGTCACTGTATGGAGAGTGCTACGGGAGAACCAGTTGTTTCCGTACCACGTACAGCGTGTGCAGGCACTATCAGCAGCTGATAGGCCTCCACGGGTACACTTCTCCGAATGGTTCATCCGACAATGTGTCAATCCTCATTTCAGTGCAAATGTTCTCTTTACGGATGAGGCTTCATTCCAACGTGATCAAATTGTAATTTTTCACAATCAACATGTGTGGGCTGACGAGAATCCGCACGCAATTGTGCAATCACGTCATCAACACAGATTTTCTGTGAACGTCTGTGCAGGCGTTGTCGGTGATGTCTTGATTGGGCGCCATGTTCTTCCACCTACGCTCAATGGAGCACGTTATCATTATTTCATACGGGATATTTCGTACGCTTCTCAACAACAGATTCGGTGACCGATGGATTGGTAGAGGCGGACGAATTCCATGGCTCCACGCTCTCCTGACCTCAACCCTCTTGACTTTCATTTATGGGCGCATTTGAAAGCTCTTGCCTACGCAACCCCGGTACCAAATGTAGAGACTCTTGGTGCTCGTATTGTGGACGGCTGTGATACAATACGCCATTCTCCAGGACTGCATCAGCGCATCAGGGATTCCATGCGACGGAGGGTGGATGCATGTATCCTCGCTAACGGAGGACATTTTGAACATTCCCTGTAGCAAAGTGTTTGAAGTCACTCTGGTACGTTCTGTTGCTGTGTGTTTCCATTCCATGATTAATGTGATTAGAAGAGAAGTAATATAATGAGCTCTAACATGGAAAGTAAGCGTTTCCGGACACATGCCCACATAACATATTTTCTTTCTTTGTGTGTGAGGAATGTGTCCTGAAAGTTTGGCTGTACCTTTTTGTAACACCCTGTATACAACTTAATGTAGGCAAAATATTTACGCAAAAATTACGATTTCTAAACAGTTGGGACTATGCCTGAGATTAATAACTCATGTGAAAACATAGTTGCGGGTGACAAACTGTCAGTCACGATGCTTAGGCGTCCACTCTCCTCTTCATCATAAACGTTGGTTCGGCCAATTTTTAAACTGAATGGACCATTTCCGGAACATAATTGCGTAGGCTTCCGCGGCCAGAGTCAGTCGACATAAAAGTTTTCTGGGTATGGTGCCGCGTCATAATGTAAAAACTACTGGAGAAAAACGTTTCGGCCATTATTGCAGCGGCCTTCTTGTGGGTTTTTCTCCAATAGCAGTAGTTTTTACATTATGGCGCGGCACCATACGCAGAAAACTTTTATGCGATTACCGGAACATTTACTCATTACGTTGTTTCCATACACTTCGCACAGTTCACGATAAATTTATATGGGTTTTAGGTTTTTTGCCAACAAAAACCGTATGACAGACCGGACCTCCCAACTGGAGGGATTTTCGATTGTAGCGCACATTTTAAATTCGAATATCGAAGAAAAAAAAAAAAAAAAACAGACGCGCAGAGACGTTCCCGTTGTCACGGATGGATGCCGACTGAGCTGCCGAGCCTGCACATACAAAATATATACGCGATCGGGGCGCGCCTAGCGGCGGCAGGTGGAGACGTTGCCTACTTTCCGGATAGCCCTCGTAGTTCGAAAAACTCGATTACACTGCTGGAGACCTCTCCTTGGGAGGTGAGAGGCTCTGCGCTCTGACGTATGTAGTCTTCAGCAGAGGTGACGTATGGAACCCACTGAGGTTGCGTCGACATAGAGGTTGCGTCCAGACCGACTGAACTTACTTGTCGTCCTGTCACGACGTACGAACCATGCCTCGGGTCCTCGTTCCTCGGACGACATCACTGCTGACGTGCGCACTAAGATCCTCCTCCAGCTCAGCCTAGGTTTTCGTGGTTCGTATCGAAACGGGGGGTGCCTAGTTTATTTTTCTCCATTTCTGGAACATATTTTGTGTTCAGACATAGTGCACTTTCTAGACTTCGAGAAACCCAACTGCAGAAACCAGCACTGTTTTAGGAAACAGCGGTCATGCGAGATGCGAGACACAGCTGGCCCTCTTTGTTCATGAAATACAACAGGCTGTCGATACCAGCTTCCAGGTTGATGCCATATTTCTCGACTTTCGAAAGGCGTTCGACTCAGTTCCGCACTTTCACTTGCCACAAAAAGTGCGCGCTTACGGTCTATCCGATGACATATGCGGTTGGATAGAAAGTTTTCTAACAGACAGGGAGCAGTATGTCGTCCTGAACGGCGTGACTTCAACAGAAACAAGCGTAACTTCAGGTGTGTCCCAAGGAAGCGTAATAGGTCCTCTGCTTTTTACGATTTACATAAACCATCTGGTTGATGGTATTGACAGCGGCATTAGACTGTTTGCCGATGATGCTGTAGTCTACAGGAAAGTAGTATCACACGAAAGTTGTGAACAAATCAATGAGGATTTGCAGAAAATAAATGCGTGGTGTAATGACTGGCAGTTATCTCTCAATATAACTAAGTGTAATCTACGGCGTATAACAAGTCGAAAATCCCCATTAATGCACGAATACAAAATAAATGATCAGTCTTTAGACGCGGTAACATCCGTCAAGTATCTGGGTGTGACTATTCGAAATGATCTCAAATGGAACGATCAGATTACATAAGTAATGGGTAAGACGAAGTCAGGATTGCGGTTTATTGGTAGAATTCTGAAGCGATGCAGTCCTTCGACAAAGGAAATAGCTTACAATACGTTAGTTCGTCCAGTCTTATTGTTCGTCTGTATGGGACCATTACCAGTTGGGTCTGATTCAAGAGATTGAGAAGGTCCAAAGAAGAGCGGCAAGATTCGTGACTGGTACATGTAGCCGTAGCGAGAGCGTTAGAAATCTCATAGAAAGTTTGAAGTGGGACACGCAGATAGACGGAGCGTTAAGCGGAAGGGGCTGCTCACTAAAATTCCGGAATCCGATCTTCGCCGAGGATGTAGAGCATATATTATTACCACCAACTTTCAAATCGCGCAATGATCACCATTCAAATATAAGGGAAATTAGAGCTCGTACTGAGGCTTTCAGACATCGTTGTTCCCTCGCGCGATCCGCGAGTGGAACCGAGAGGGGGGGGGGGATATGACTTTGGCGCGAATTGTGCCCTCCGCCACACACCGATTGTGGCTAGCGGAGTATATACACTACTGGTCATTAAAATTGCTACAGCAAGAAGAAATGCAGGTGACAAAACGGGTATTCATTGGACAAATATATTATGCTAGAACTGACATGTGATTACATTTTCACACAATTTGCGTGCATAGATCCTGAGAAATCAGTACCCAGAACAACCACCTCTGGCCGTAATAACGGCCTTGATACGCCTGGGCATTGAGTCAAATAAAGCTTGGATGGCGTGTACAGGTACAGCTGCCCATGCTCCTTCAACACATACCACAGTTCACGAAGAGTAGTCACTGGCGTATTGTGACGCGCCGGTTGCTCAGCCACCATTGACAAGATGTTTTCAATTGGTGAGAGATGTGGAGAATGTGCTGACCTGGGCAGCAGTGGAACATTTTCTGTATCCAGAAAGGCCCGTACAGGATCTGCAACATGCGGACGTGCATTATCCTGCTGAAATGTACGGTTTCGCAGGGATCGAATGAAGGGTAGAGGCACGGGTCGTAACACATCTGAAATGTAGCGTCCACTGTTCAAAGTGCCGTGAATGCGAACAAGAGGTGACCGAGACGTGTAACCAATGGCACCCCATACCATCACGCCGGGTGATCGCCAGTATGGCGATGACGAATATACGCTTCCAATGTCGTTCACCGCGATGTCGCTAAACACGGATGCAACCATCATGATGCTGTAAACAGAACCTCGATTCATCTGAAAAAATGACGTTTTGCCACTCGTGCACCCAGGTTCGTCGTTGAGTACACCATCGCAGCCGCTCCTGTCTGTGATGCAGCGTCAAGGGTAACCGCAGGCGTGGTCTCCGAGCTGATAGTCCATGCTGCTGCAAATGTCGTCGAACTGTTCGTGAAGATGGTTGTTGTCGTGTCTTGTACTCTGGGCTCGAGACTTGGCTCCACGATCCCTTACAGCCATGCGGATAAGATGCCTGTCATCTCGACTGCTAGTGATACGAGGCCGCCGGCCGGTGTGGTCATGCGGTTCTCGGCCCTACAGTCTGGAACCGCGCGGTCGCTACGGTCGCAGGTTCGAATCCTGCCTCGGGTATGGATGTGTGTGATGTCCTTAGGTTAGTTAGGTTTAAGTAGTTCTAAGTTCTATTGGACTGATGACCTCAGATGTTTAGTGCCATAGTAATCAGAGCCATTTTTTGATACGAGGCCGTTGGGATCCAGCACGGCATTCCGTATTACCCTCCTGGACCCACCGATTCCATATTCTGCTAACAGTCATTGGATCTCGACCAACGCGAGCAGCAATGTCGCGATACGATAAACCGCAATCGCGATAGGCTAGAATCCGACCTTTATCAAAGTCGGAAACGTGATGGTACGCATTTCACCTCCTTACTCGAGGCATCACAACAGCGTTTGACCAGGCAACGCCGGTCAACTCCCGTTTGTGTATGAGAAATCGGTTGGAAACTTTCCTCATGTCAGCACGTTGTAGGTGTCGCCACCGGCGCCACCCTTGTGTGAATGCTCTGAAAAGCTAATCATTTGCATATCGCAGCATCTTCTTCCTGTCGGTTAAATTTCGCGTCTGTGGCACGTCATCTTCGTGGTGTAGCAATTTTAATGGCCAGTAGTGTATCTAGATGTAGACTGTAGCTCTGAGGCTGTAATGTGGCGCTATACCGGCAATTTGACAAATTTTGCTGGCAGGAGTTGGTCGTAGGCAGCCAGTCACATTGCGTCAAGTCTCATTGAACGCCGCGTCCACCTGTTTGGCACGTGTGGGATTCTGCCAGACCAGTGCTGTGTGTTCTGCTGCAGGGAAGCGCAGTGCCAGGGACACGTTCGCAGCAGTTTGGCTGTGAGCCACCACACCATAATACAGGGTCTTTCAGAATCAGTATACGCATTTTAAGGCTTAGCAGCATTTGTTACATTCACCTTACAATTATAAACAGTACGTCAAATGAAAGAGCAACTCAAACAGTTTTTTATGTACCTGTGTGCAAAGGGAAGAGTTTGAAACGACGGAGTGTGTCTGAAGAGCGTTTCGAACGTATGCTAGAAATGGCTCTGAGCACTATGAGACTTAAGTTCTGAGGTCATCAGTCCCCTAGAACTTAGAACTACTTAAACCTAACAAACCTAAGGACGTAACACAAAATCATGCCCGAGGCAGGATTCGAACCTGCTGCCTTAGCGGTCGCGTGGTTCCAGACTGAAGCGCCTAGAACCGCTCGTGAACGCGTGAGAGTCTGTTCCGAGTTGCCTCGAGAAATCAGTTCGGGAGGCTAGTCCAGTGACGGCTCTGGGAGGTTTTTAAGGAGACGCTTACACCTTGTATGCTTACATCCTTGTACGCTGAAGCGCCAAAGAAACTGCTATAGGCATGCGTATTCAGAGAGATGTCAAAAGGCGGAATACGGCGCTGCGGTCGGCAACGCCTATATAAGACAACGTCTGGGGCAGTTGTTAGATCGGTTACTGCTGCTTCAGTGGCAGGTTATCAAGATTTAAGTGAATTTGAACGTGGTGTTATAGTCGGCGCACGAGCAATGGGACACAGCATTTCCGAGGTAGCAATGAAGTGCGGATTTTCCCCTAAGACCATTTCACGAGTGTACCGTGAATATCAGAAATATGGTAAAACATCAAATCTCACTCATCGCTACGGCCAGAAAAAGAACCTGCAAGAACGGAACCAACAACGACTGAAGATATTGGCTTTTGGAGCTGAAGGCCCACTCGCGTATCCTTGATGACTCCACAACACAAAGCTTTACGCCTCGCCTGGGACCGTCAGCTCCGACATTTGACTGTTGATGACTGGAAACAAATTGCTTTGTAGGACGAGTCTCGTTACAAATTGTATCGTGCGGATTGATGTGTACGGGTATGGAGACAACCTCATGAATCCATGGAGCCTGCATGTCATCAGGGAGCCTTTGCAATGGTGTGGAGCGTGTGCAGTTGGAATGATATGAGTCCCCTGATAGGTCTAAATACGGCTCTGACAGGTGACACGTACATACACATCCTGTATGATTACCTGCACCCATTCATCTCCATTGTGCATTCCGACAGACTTGGGCAATTCCAGCAGGACAATGCGAAACACCACAGGTCCAGAATTGCTACAGAGTGGCTCCAGGAACACACTTATGAGCTTAAACACTTCCGCTGGCCACCAAGCTCCCGAGACACGAACATTATTGAGCATATTTGGGATGCCTTGCAACGTGCTGTTCAGAAGAGATCTCCACCCCCTCGTACTCTTGCGGATATTGGACAGGCCTGCAGGATTCATGGTGTCAGTTCGCTCCAGCAGTCGTGGCCATCGCACGTCGTGTTGCAGCAGATTTGCGGGCTCGCGAGAGCTATGCACGATATTAGGCAGGTGTACCAGTTTCTTCGGCTCTTCTGTGTAGTTTGCAGCTCTAAAGGCTACGGAATACGATTTACGTGGCATGTCTCCAAACTAGATTTTGCTGCATGACGATTAAGAGTTTCTGGCTCGTGTCGGCTTTGACGATAAATCGACATTTCACGTAAGTGGAAACGTGAAGACTTATAATTTGCACATCTAGGGGTTAGCAGATCCCCACGAGTTGGTACGGTTGGAACGAGACTTCCCGAAGATGAATGTTTTTTGTGCCATATCCCGGCGTAAAGTCTGTTGGCCTCTCTCTTTCGGTGAAGCGACTGGTGGTTCTTACGTGGGCGCTCTAGAACTATACCTCTTTCTTCAGTTGGGATCAGCTGAAACACAAGAACTTTGTTTGGCACCAAGACGGTGCGCGCTCTTTCTTCTGTTGGAAGAAGCGTCCTATAGTACAGGGGTCAAGAAGATGATCCTCTCCAAGACGACGGAATCGCGGCCTCCCATCGGCACGATGAAGAAGGTGCTGGGATTCATCAGACCATGCAACGCTCTGCCACTGCGCCTACGTCCATTGCCGATGGTGACGTGCCCATTTCAGTCGTAGTTGTCGATGTGGTGGTGTTCACACTGACACATGCATGGGTCGTCGGCTGCGGGGGCCCATCGTTTGGAGTGGTCTGTGCGATGTGTGTTGAGACACACCTGTACTCGATCCAGCATTAACTTCTGAGGTTAGTTCCGCCACAGTTCGCCGCTCTTCCTGTTTTACCAGTCGACCCAGCCTACGACGTCCGACATCTCTAATGAGGCGCGGCCATCCAACCCCACGACGTCTGGACGCGGTTTCACCTTGGTTTCGCCACGTGTTGAAGACAATCACCACAGCACTCCTTTATTGTGTGATTATACGATAGCGGAACAAACACTGGTAGCAGTTACTTGTGTAAAATATCTGGCAGTATGCGTGCGGAACGTTTTGAAGTGGAATGATCACATAAAATTAATTGTTGGTAAGGCGGGTACCAGGTTGAGATTCATTTGGAGAGTCCTTAGAAAGTGTAGTCTATCAACAAAGGAGGTGGCTTACAAAACACTCGTTCGACCTATACTTGAGTATTGCTCATCAGTGTGGGATCCGTACCAGATCGGGTTGACGGAGGAGATAGAGAAGATCCAAAGAAGAGCGGCGCGTTTCGTCACAGGGTTATTTGGTAAGCGTGATAGCGTTACGGAGATGTTTGGCAAACTCAAGTGGCAGACTCTGCAAGAGAGGCGTTCTGCATCGCGGTGTAGCTTGCTGTCCAGGTTTCGAGAGAGTGCGTTTCTGGATGAGGTATCGAATGTATTGCTTGCCCCTACCTATACCTCCCGAGGAGATCACGAATGTAAAATTAGAGAGATTAGAGCGCGCACGGAGGCTTTCCGGCAGTCGTTCTTCCCGCGAACCACTCGCGACTGGAACAGGAAAGGGAGGTAATGACAGTGGCACGTAAAGTGCCCTCCGCCACACACCGTTGGGTGGCTTGCCGAGTATAAATGTAGATGTAGGTCACCCAACATGTCGTTCGGTCCTCCAAATGCCCGTGCCGAGCCTCCAGGCTATCACAATCTGCCCCGGTCAAACTCAGATCCGCCTTCCCTATTCTGCACACAGATTGCACTCTCACTGATACTGCATGCACCGTGCGTGGGTCTGAAAAATGTGTGTGAATTCCTAAGGAACCAGACTGCTTAGGTCATAGGTCTCTAGACTTACACACTACTTAAACTAACTTATGCTAACAAGGGAACCTCCCCATCGCCCCCCCCCCCCCCTCAGATTTAGTTATAAGTTGGCACAGTGGATAGGCCTTGAAAAACTGAACACAGATCAATCGAGAAAACAGGAAGAAGTTTTGTGAAACTATGAAAAAATAAGCAAAATATACAAACTGAGTAGTCCATGTGTAAGATAAGCAATATTAAGGGAAATGTGTGGCGAGGAGCGCCGTGGTCCTGTGGTTAGCGTGAGCAGCTGCGGAACGAGAGGTCCTTGGTTCAAGTCGTCCCTCGAGTGAAAAGTTTACTTTCTTTATTTTCACAAAGTTATGATCTGTCCGTTCGTTCATTGACGTCCCTGTTCACTGTAATAAGTTTAGTGTCTGCGTTTTCCGACCGCACCGCAAAACCGTGCGATTAGTAGACGAAAGGACGTGCCTCTCCAATGGGAACCGAAAACATTTGATCACAAGGTCATAGGTCAACCGATTCCTCCACAGGAAAACACGTCTGATATATTCTATACGACACTGGTGACGGCATGTGCGTCACAGGACAGGAATATGTTCTCGACCCAACTAACTTGTACACTTAGCGAATGGGTAAAAAGGTTCTTCTACCTTGCCCGATTTAGGTTTTCTTGTGGATGTGATAATCACTCCTAGAAAAGTGATGAAAACATAACGGACGGACAGATAATAATTGTTTGAAAATAAATAGTTGAACTTTTCACTCGAGGGAAGACTTGAACCAATGACCTCTCGTCTAGCAGCTGCTCACGCTAACCACGAGACCACGGCGTTCCTGAGCCCACGTGCTCCTTGATGTTACCTATATGGCCCATGGACTACTCAGTTTGTATATTTTGATTATTTTTTCATAGTTCCACACAACTTCTTCCTGTTTTCTCGATTGATCTGTGTTCAGTTTTTCAAGGCCTATCCACTGTGCCAACTTATAACTAAATCTGAGGGGGGTGCGATGGGGAGGTTCCCTTGTAAGAACTACACACACACACACACACACACACACACACACACACACACACACACATGTCCGAGGGAGGACTCGAACCTCTGGCGGGAGTGGACGTGCAGTCTGTGCCATGACGCCTCAAACCACGCGGCTGTGTGTGTCTTACTAGCAGTCATTCCTCGCCAGATGACGCTGCTATCGCCTGGACGGGTTTATACTGATGGTAGGTGGCTGTTCATAATGTTCTGGCTGATCCGTGTATTTCCATGGCTTCCTTTGTTGTCGGTGTATGTGGCGCTTGCCATATACTCGCTAAGCATGAAGATAATGAAATCTATTGGGCCATTCGCACCTTGTTTATTGAGTACATAATATACACATTGTCATGTTAACCACGTGACTGAGTTGTATTTGTTTTTGAGATAGTACTTTGTTTTGGGCCTTATTAAAATTTTCGGAATGAAATAATTGTCTGCTCGTCTATTAAGCAACGGGCCTACAGTACTTTTTTCCTTCATACTTTTGAGATTTGGCCGGCCGGTGTGGCCGAGCAGATCTAGACGCTTTAGTCTGGAACCGCGCTGCTGCTACGGTCGCAGGTTCGAATCCTGCCTCGGGCAGGGATGTGTGTGATGTCCTTAGGTTAGGTTCAAGTAGTTCTAAGTCTAGGAGACTGATGACCTCCGATGTTTAGTCCCATAGTACTTAGAACCATTTGAACCATTTTGACGTTTCGTGTGAATCTGTGAATTATTGTTTTTTAGTTCTCATATGTTGATCAACAGCCTTGCCGCACTGGTAACACCGGTTCCCGTCAGATAACCGAAATTAAGCGCTATCGGGCTAGGCTAGCACTTGGATGGGTGACCATCCGGTCTGCCGAGCGCTGTTGGCAAGCGGGCTGCACTCAGCCCTTGTAAAGCAAACTGAGGAGCTGCTTGGTTGAGAAGTAGCGGCTCCGGTCTCGTAAACTGACACACGGCCGGGAGAGCGGTGTGCTGACCACATGACCTTCCATATCCGCATCCGGTGACGCCTGTGGGCTGAGGATGAAACGGCTGCCGGTCGGTGCCGTTGGGCCTTCATGGCCTGTTCGGGAGGAATTTTAGTTTTTTTTTTTAGTTCTCATATGTTACAGACCGTATTTGCCTCCGCCTGATTGCGCTCACCAGCTGGTTTGCCAGTCGGGTACATCATTGACTGTTTTGTATCACGCTGCGTTCGCCTCTGATGTATAAATCCTGTTAATTACGTTTGTTCATATTGAAGCCCAGTTTGCGACAGGATACTTTCTCTCAACACAGTATTGTCTCTCCACTTTCCACACTTAGGCTGATTATGTGATTTTTTTCTGTTTCTTTAAGGTAGTTTCCCGTATATCGCTCCCTCTGTAGCTCATCAGCAATGAGCTCGCGGAAATTTGTCGATTCATACTGAGCGATGCGGGTAGCCTAGTTTACTTTGCACTGAGTTAGCCCTTTTTGTTAGATCTGATTGTAAAACTACGCTTTGCATAAACTAAAAGTGAGCGCAAGTAATACCACTGTAGATACAGATATAGGTCACGCCGTCAAAGTCTTCCGTCTCTTTTAAAAGACGTAGCCTTGAGCAGCGCTTCCAACCTGTGGATTCACGACTAAGTGTTAACGGCTAGGGAACACGCGAGTCTAAGACTGTGAGGGGCACGCTTTAGTGGAACTGTACCGCACCGAGTGAAGACTGCCTCAGCCGTGTGTAGTAGCGAGCTGTCACATTTCGTGGTTAACACAGCCACAGCCGCGCGGGGTAGCCGCGTGGTGTGGTCTTCGGTGCCTTGTCACGGTTCGCGCGGCTCGCACCGTTGGAGGTTCGAGTCCTCCCTCGGGCATGGGTGTGCGTGTTGTCCTTAACGTAAGTTAGTTTCAGTTAGATTAAGTAGTGGGTAAGCTTAGGGACCGATGACCTCAACAGTCTGGTCCCATAAGAAAATGGTTCAAATGGCTCTGAGCACTATGGGACTTAACTTCTGAGGTCACCAGTCCCGTAGAACTTAGAACAAACCTAACTAACCTAAGGACATCAGACACATCAATTCCCGAGGCAGGATTCGAACCTGCGACCGTAGCGGTCGTGCGGTTGCACACTGTAGCGCCTAGAACCGCTCGGCCACTCCGGCCGGCGTTCCCATAAGAGCTTACCACAAATTGCCAAATCTTCCAACACAGCCACGCTTCCCCCCTCCCCCTCCCCCCTCCCCCCTCACCCCTCACCCCTCACCCCCTCCCCCCCTCCCCCCTCCCCCCCACCACCCCTCCCCCCCTCCCCCCTCCCCCCCACCACCCCTCCCCCCCTCCCCCCACCACCCCTCCCCCCTCCCCCCACCACCCCTCCCCCCTCCTCCTCCCCCCTCCCCCCCACCCGCTTCCCTCACACTCCCCACCATATAACTCGTACTCACCTACACTGCTCTGTTTACTATTACCGGTATAGGCTAGATCACAAGGCTCCACTGCGCCGGAGCGAACGCGCAAAAGCGGGGGCAAGAGTTCTCTCCGGTGTAGACGCTAGGCACGCCTGAGCAAACGGCATTCGCTAGTGTTCGTTCGCGTTCCGCCGTTTGTCGGTGTTTTAGCGAACCGCCAAACGAAGATGGCGCCCTCTCCACTTGGTCGCTAGCAGTTACAGAGCGCTTTCGCCCGGTGTCTTGTCCGCTTCTCTTGCTGACATGAGTTGCGTGAGCGATGGTGCGGTCTGAAGAGAATGTGAGGTTGGTGCCAGAAGAATGTAAGTATTATACGCGCTTCTGGGATCGAAGTGATCGCAGTCGAATGCTTTATACACCAAGAACTAATAAAAATATAATACAGAATTGTTTACCGCAACAAAAGAATCGATTCAAAAATATCAAGCCGGGAATAAAACAGATAAACATGGCAACTGGCCAGAATTATCTGCAGACATTAATAATGCTGCACGAAAAATATTTGAGTCGATCAAAAATGAAAAGTATATATGGTAGAATGAAGTATGTGAATGAGCTTCAACAGAGAGGCCCATAAAATGGAGAAAAAATGGAAATGCTCAAGAAAAATTGAACACTACGATCAATTTAAACAGCAAAGAAAGGAACCATCAAAGATAATTAGAAGAAGTAACAGAGGTTTTGGAAAGTGGAAACTTTCAGAAATTGAGGAAAACTTTTTAAAAACTAAAAAAATGGCTATGAGCATTATGGGACTTAACATCCGGGGTCATCAGTCCCCTAGAACTTAGAACTACTTAAACCTAACTAACCTAAGGACATCACACACATCCATGCCCGAGGCAGGATTCGATAATACAAAAGTTGAAGAAACAACTGAGAAGTGTTTAGTGAAAAGGTACTGAATATGGAAGGATTCCAAGGTAGGTGTCTGAAAAAAACTGGTGTGAAGTAATCAGAGGACAGGGAAAAAAGACATAGTACAGAGGTGTAAGAGTAGTGAAAGGAAAGATGAGAATAAGGACTTGGGGTTCACACGTGGTCCTTCGTTGGCCAATACGAGGAAGGGGAAAAGACCGTAACGTAAGAATTAATCGAACAATCGATTATCAGGATGCACGTCATCGATATGATTAAGCGATTGGTTTAACCAATCGAAATGGCCTGTCAGTCGACTCGTACCACGGTCGCCTATCGCCGCAGTGGAGTAGAATAGCCGCCAGACGGCCTCGGCCGGTCCACGAGGCTGCGTTCGCTTCCCCCCACCCTTCGCACTCACGACTTCCCCCACCCGGTCACCCCTCCCCCCACCACTCGGCCCGTCTCACGCGTGGCCCGCTGTCGCACATCTGGCTGCTCAGTAGCCGCCAGGCATCTGGAGCATGCGGTGCGTTGTACGCGGTTGCGTGTTGTGCGGTGCAGCGAGTGACAGCCTCAGCCCGTCCTGTGTTATGTCAGCGGCAGCGTAATGGCTACGCTGCACGGACCCGGCCATCGGAAGCAGGCGGTTTGCCGACGCTGCGAGGATTTCAAGAGGTCCGCTTTTTTCTCATCTGTGTAACTCTTTCTTGATAACCACATAAGTTTGGTTTTGAACCTCTGACATCAGCCGTGTTTCGCAGTTGTATAGTGTATTTAAAAAGTCAGTGTCACATATTTCTGCAGGAGGTAGTACTGGTCAAAACTAGAAGAAAACCTCCTACAACAATACTGTGAGGTATCAAAAGTCATGGGATAGCTCCTAATCTCGGACCTCTTTTTGCTCCGGCGTGTACCTGACAAGTTGTTGCAAGCTCCCTGCAGAAATATTGAGCCATTCTGAAACTTCCTGGCAGATTAAAACTGTATGCCGGAACGAGACTCGAACTCGGGACCTTTGCCTTTCCCGGGCAAGTGCTCTACCAACTGAGCTACCCAAGCACGACTCACGCCCCGTCCTCACAGCTTTACTTCTGCCAGTACCTCGTCTCCTACCTTCCAAACTTTACAGAAGCTCTCCTGCGAACCTTACAGAACTAGCACTCCTGAAAGAAAGAATATTGCGCAGACATGGCTTGGTCACAGCCCGGGGGATGTTTCCAGAATGAGATTTCCACTCTGCAGCGGAGTGTGCGCTGATATGAAACTTCCTGGCAGATTAAAACTGTGTGCCGCACCGAGACTCGAACTCGGGACCTTTGCAATTCGCGGCCAAGTGCTCTACCATCTGAGCTACCGAAGCACGACTCACGCCCGGTACTCACAGCTTTGCTTCTGTCAGTACCTCGTCTCCTACCTTCCAAACTTTACAGAAGCTCTCCTGCGAACCGTGCAGAACTAGCACTCCTGAAAGAAAGGATACTGCGGAGACATGGCTTAGCCACAGCCTGGGGGATGTTTCCAGAATGAGATTTTCACTCTGCAGCGGAGTGTGCGCCGATATGAAACTTCCTGGCAGATTAGAGCACTTGCCCGCGAAAGGCACAGATCACGAGTTCGAGTCTCGGTCCGGCACACAGTTTTAATCTGGCAGAAAAGTTTCATATCAGCGCACACTCCGCTGCAGAGTGAAAATCTCATTATTGAGCCATTCTGCCCTCTATAACCGCCCATAATAGCGGAAGTGTAGTCGGTACAGGATTTTGTGAGCGAACTGGTCTCTCGATTATACCCCATAAATGTAATCATGCCGGCCGTTGTGGCCTAGCGGTTGTAGGCGCTACAGTCTGGAACCGCGTCACCGCTACGGTCGGAGGTTCGAATCCTGCCTCGGGCATGGATGTGTGTGATGTCCTCAGGTTGGTTTGGTTTAACAAGGAGACGGCACGAGCGTGGGGTCGGGGATTTGTCCGAAATTTTGTGAAAGAGGATGCCTAACACCTCACGTGGTTAAAATATTAGGACGCACTACCCGGAAAATCCCGGGAAAAATCGATCCAAAGTTTCTTAACTGTCTTATGAGTATAAAATGTTAGTCCATTGCCGAGCCGCCGTCTGGCCTAGATGTTTAGGGCTCGGACTGTTACGCCAGAGGTCTCGGGTTCTATTCCTACTCTGGCACTTTTTTTTGTTCTGTTTCATTTTCTTTTGTTATTCCACCAATTATTCAGAAAGTTTCCCAGTGCTACATTATCTTTAAAGAATTAGTTACATTATTGAATAAAAATTATTTTTCTTGTCCAACAACACAATTCAGGGCGGTGGGTTTTCCATTTTTCATTGTAAATTATATGAGGAGAATCATTGCCTTTTAATCAGAATAACAAAGTCGATTGGGAGACATTCAATTTTTATACATATTATAATTATAAACAAGAATCGCAGTGGTAATTATCGTAAAAGCAAACAAAGCAATAGTTTTTGCGACATCTTGCGTAACATATGACAGCCGATTTTTTGCAATCACAGGGCGTTTGCAATAAATCTGTACAAAAACATGCCCCATTAACATTTACGAAAATGTTTCGAGTTTCTGATAATTTTGAGGCAAACCAGGCATATTGAATCATGTCTCGGAATATTGGTGACGATAACTGATGGTGAATTGTAGAATGAATTTTTATACAGTCTTCCCGGGAATTAATTTCACGATTCTCCTGTAACAATGCGCTGCAATTTTGCAAGCAACAGAAGGAAAAAAAAAATGTGCCAGAAGAGGAATCGAACCCGCGTCCTCTGGCGTAAGGGTCCGAGCACTAACCATGTAGGCGGCTCGGCAATGGACCAACATTTTATACTCATAAGGCACTTGAGAAACTTCGGATCGATTTTTCCCGGGATTTTCCGAGTAGTGCGTCCTAATATTTTAACTACGTGAGGTGTTAGGGGTCCACTTTCACCACACAAAATTTCGGACGAATCCCGGACCCCACGGTCGTGCCGTCTCCTTGTAAGTAGTTCTAACTTCTAGGGGACTAATGACTTCAGAAGTTAAGTCCCGTAGTGATCAGAGCCATTTTGACCTAGTAGATAGTGTCGGAAGTTCCATGCGGCTTTTCGCGGATGATGCTGTAGTATACAGAGAAGTTGCAGCATTAGAAAATTGTAGCGAAATGCAGGAAGAACTGCAGCGGATAGGCACTTGGTGCAGGGAGTGGCAACTGACCCTTAACATAGACAAATGTAATGTATTGCGAATACATAGAAAGAAGGATCATTTATTGTATGATTATATGATAGCGGAGCAAACACTGGTAGCAGTTACTTCTGTAAAATATCTGGGAGTATGCGTGCGAAACGATTTGAAGTGGAATGATCATATAAAATTAATTGTTGGTAAGGCGGGTACCAGGTTCAGATTCATTGGGAGAGTGCTTAGAAAATGTAGTCCATCAACAAAGGAGGTGGCTTACAAAACACTCGTTCGACCTATACTTTAGTATTGCTCATCAGTGTGGGATCCGTACCAGGTCAGGTTGACGGAGGAGATAGAGAAGATCCAAAGAAAAGCGGCGCGTTTCGTCACAGGGTTATTTGGTAACCGTGATAGCGTTACGGAGATGTTTAACAAACTCAAGTGACAGACTATGCAAGAGAGGCGCTCTGCATCGCAGTGTAGCTTGCCGTCCAGGTTTCGAGAGGGTACGTTTGTGGATGACGTATCGAATATATTGCTTCCCCCTACTTATACCTCCCGAGGAGATCACGAATGTAAAATTAGAGAGATTCGAGCGCGCACGGAGGCTTTCAGACAGTCGCTCTTCCCGCGAACCATACGCGACTGGAACAGAAAAGGGAGGTAATGACAGTGGCACGTAAAGTGCCCTCCGCCACACACCGTTGGGTGGCTTGCGGAGTATAAATGTAGATGTAGAATCATTTCCAATCACTGATCGTTTCAGTTCGACCAGAGAAGCTAGTGCCTTCCATGTAAACACATCCACATCATTATGGAGCCGCAACCAGCTTGCACAGTCTCTTGTTGACAATTTGGGTCCATAGCTTCGTGGGGTCTACGCCATACTCGAACCGCGCCATCAGCCCTTACCAACCGTAATCGGGACTCATCCGACCAGCCCAGGGTTTTCCACTCGTCAAGGATCCAATCGATATGGTCAGCAGCCCAGAAGAGGCGCTGCAGGTGATGTGCTCCTAGCAAAGACTCCCATACCGGTCGTCCGCTGCCATAGCTCAATGACGCCGTATTTCGGCCGCACAGTTCTAACGGGTACGTTCGCCGTGCGTCCCACAGTCATTTCTGCGGTCATTTCAAGCTGTGTTGCTTGTTTGTTAGCAGCGACAAATCCACGGAAACCCCGCTGCTCTCGGTCGTTAAGTGAAGTCCGTCGGCCTCTGCAATGTCCGTGGCCATAGGTAACACCTGAAATTTGTTATTCTCGACACATTCTTGACACTGTGGATCTCGGAATATTGCAGTCCCTAACGATTTCCCAAATAGAATGAGCCGTGCGGTTCTAGGCGCTTCAGTCTGGAACCGCGCGACCGCTACGGTCGCAGGTTCGAATCCTGCCTCGGGCATGGATGTGTGTGATGTCCTTAGGTTAGTTAGGTTTAAGTAGTTCTAATTTCTAGGGGACTGATGACCTCAGATGTTGAGTCCCATAGTGCTCAGAGCCATTTGAAATAGATTGGATTAGATTAGTACTTGTTCCATAGATAATGAATACGACGCTTCGTAATGATGTGGAACGTGCACGGTTAATAAAAGGTGTCTGTACAAGATACTACATTACACAAAATATTACATGACAATTTTTTTTGGATGGGGGGTGGGGAAATTGCCCGCTTACTGTATCCAAAAATTCATCTAATGAGTAGAAGGAGTTGCTATTCAGAAATTCTTTTAATTTCGTTTTAAATGCTATATGGCTATCTGTCAGACTTTTGATGCTATTAGGTAAGTGACCAAAGACTTTGCCGGCCGAAGTGGCTGTGTGGTTCTAGGCGCTGCAGTCGGCATGGATGTGTGTGATGTCCTTAGGTTAGTTAGGTTTAAGTAGTTCTAAGTTCTAGGGGACTAATGACCTGAGAAGTTGAGCCCCATAGTGCTCAGAGCTATTTGAACCATTTTTGAACCAAAGACTTTCGTGGCAGCATAATTTACCCCTTTCTGAGCCAAAGTTATATTTAACCTTGAGTAGTGAAGATTATCCTTTCTTCTAGTGTTGTAGCCATGTACACTGCTATTACTTTTGAATTCATTCGGATTGTTAATGACAAATTTCATAAGTCAATATATGTATTGTGAGGCTACAGTGAAGATCTATAGCTCTTTACATAAGTGTCTGCAGGATGATCTTGGATGAGCTCCAGCAATTATTCTGATTACACGCTTTTGTGCAATGAACACTCATTTACTCAATGATAAATTACCCCAGAATATGATGCCATACGAAAGCAGAGAATGAAAATAGGCGTGGAAAGCTAATTTACTGAGATGTATATCGCCAAAATTTGCAATGACCCTAATAGCATAAGTAGCTGAACTCAAACGTTTCAGCAGATCTTCAGTGGTTTTTTTTTCCAGTTCAACCCCTCATCAATGCATACAACTAGAAATTTTGAATATTCTATCTTAGCTACCGATTTCTGATCGAAGTCTATATTTATTAATGGTGTCATCCCATTTACTGTGTGGAACTGTATATACTGTGTTTTGTCAAAGTCTAATGAGAGCCCATTTACAAAAATGGCTCTGAGCACTATTGTCATCAGTCCCCTAGAACTTAGAACTAATTAAACCCAACTAAACTAAGGACAGCACACAACACCCAGGAGCCCATTTACAGAGGACCACTTAATGATTTTCTGAAAAACATCGTTTACAATTTCATCAGTTAATTCTTGTCTGTTGGGTGTGATAGCTATACTTGTATCATCGGTAAAAAGTACCAGTTTTGCATCTTCGTGAATATAGAATCGCAAGTCATCAATATATATTAAGAACAGCAGAGGACCTAAGACCGAACCTTGCGGCACCCCATTCTTGATTGTTCCCCAGTTTGAGAAATCACCAGAGTGCCCCTTCGTGTAGCTTCAACTACCATTCAGCATTGACAGTCTATTAATTCCCGGGGAGTAGCCATAATCACGTGTGGAACCTTTTTACGTGAATTACGTAAGTACAAATGACAGCTCCACCGATGCACTGCCTTTTTATACCTTGGTATGTGATACTACCATCATCTGCATATGGCTATCTCATGACATTTGTCACATCGATGTATGTTCGTGTTTAGGAATAGAACTGTGTCCTCTCATTCTTATTGCCTATTACGTAGAAGTGGCAGTATGTGGTTATCACGCATCCTGCCACTCCATTCAGCCCTTCACCGCAGTGAATCACGCGCTATTTCTGATACACCTGCCTCCATTCGGGTTGCTTCATATGCACTGGTGTCACCCACCGGTAACGACATAGACCAATCCTATCCCCCTTTTTTTTGCCGGACGTTCAGAGACCGTGAATAGTTACATTTGAAAGAAAAACAGCCCTCGGTCACTATTTTTAACAAATTAACCTGGTTTCAGCACTGCTAGGAGTGTCTTCTTCAGAATTTAAAACAAAGAATGGTCTATATTCTATAACATGGTCACAGAATAATGACTAAAAACGTACTTATACGCTATCATATGTTTTTAGTCATTATTCTGTGACCATGTTATAGAAGATAGACCATTCTTTGTTTTAAATTCTGAAGAAGACACTCCTAGCAGTGTTGAAACCAGGTTAATTTGTTAAAACTAGTGACCGAGGGCTGTTTATCTTTCAATTAGATCAATCCATCGCCAATGAAACGATGCGATGAGGTACTATACCACGGTTCGCAGAAGACGGGATGGTGCCCCGTCTGGCATAAACATCAGTCGTAATTCTGCGACGGCAACGTTCTCCAATAGCGCTGGTAATTCATCGCGCCGCAATGTGTCATCTAAAGTACCTGTTAATATAGTAAAGTACATAGTCCTATGAGTCTTTGACCGACAATTTCTGCCCATATTGAGATAATGATCCGATCCTGACGTGTCACCTCCATGCTTGCTCGAGGATTTGCGTCTGCCCACACGTGCGTATTTTGGTAATTTACTATGCCATCTCTCGTGAGTCCTGCCTCAGCTGCCACAAGTAATAAAAAAGCGCTTATCTCAAAATACTTAGGTTTCCAGACAAAATTATAGGAACTTTTCTTCTAATTATGACCAATATTCCCTCCTGAAGTAATATGTGATACTTCTCTTAAACGCTCTGCACTTTGCGAGTAATTACAATTATTTTGCTGGCGGCGGTCGTCATAAACATGCTCGTCTGTTGTGGAAATACACGCAGAACCATACGACATACGTTTCTCGAGAACTCCACTCGCAAGTAGCAGTCCACAGCTCATGGTCTAATGATTAGCGTTGCTGGCCCAGAATCACGAGGTCCCGGGTTCGATTCCTGGCCGGATCGGGAATTTCCTCCGCCCAGGGACTGGGTGTTTGTGTTGTCCTCATAGTTTCATTATCGTTCAGGAATTGGTGAGGCTGGAAAGTGAAAAGATTTGGAATTTGTATGGGCGCTGATAATCAAGCAGTCGAGCGTCCCACAATCCAAACTCATGATCATCATCATAATCGTCATGGTAATTAACATGTGTCGTGCCTTTACGTGTGTTTCCACAACAGATGAGCATACGGATGATCAGCAACACTACGAAAATAACTCTACGTACTTGCAAACTGAAGTAGCAAAATATTTTTGGCTAACAATTTTTGGTTCAAAGAAAGTGATTTTTTAACTCGCCAACCAACCTCACGAATACATCATTTAGTTATAGATGACAAGCTATGCACTAATGTAAACAATGAATCTATAGAACGCACAATTATGGAGAATGAGGTGACTACTCCAGCATCCATAAATTGTTCATAGGCCTAATTTCGCTACAATAATTGTCACTTATAACTGAATGAAACTTCCTGCTACCCGCTGATGATGGCAGTGAGCTGCTGAAACATGTTTAGGCATTTAAAAGTACATTTGTTTATATAACACAGCGATCTGAATTCCTATGATTTTCTTTAAACTAGTTTGGGCCGCCTGTGGACTTAGGTACTTATGTATGCTGTGCTGTTGTCGTCTGGCAATTCTGGTGTTCTTGGTGAAGTTTAGTAGCTCTTGTGTTGTTAGTACCTTGAGCTTTTTTGTTAGACCAATATTCCTTTATTTATGTGCTATAGTAGTAACAATAACTGCGTGTGGCTCAGTGGTCTGATGAAAATATTTCAAATTGGTGCCACTTTGGCGACTTCCGTGTCCCTAACCTACTCCAGTTACGCACAACTTTTCTTTGAACCTTTCAGGAATTGTGTCATCTGAATTGAATGGTCGGTAAAAGGATCCAGTTATTGTTTTATAACAGCAACAAACACGCCACCACCAGTTGTGTTTAGGCTATCCTTTCGGAACAGGTTCTTCGCAAAAATTTCGGTTGAACTCTGCGCCTTTAGCCAGCTTTAAGTGCCTATAACGATTTGAGCATCAGTGCTGTCTATTAGCTCTTGGAGCTCTGGTCCTTTCCCAACACAGTTACAACAATTTACAGCTGTTATACCGATGGTTCCTGTATCTACGTTCTTCTTGTGTTCGGCCTGCACCCTTTGTAACTGAGACCCTCTAACCTAAAAAGCCGCCCAGTCCACGAGACAGGAATCGATCTTCACGTCTCCCAGTGGGGTAGATGTCCTAATGCATGTGGCGATTACTTTGGAATGAAACAGTTCCGTGGACGCGCTGTGGCGGATGTTCTGTTTTAATTTGACTACCCCTTATATACAATGTGAGTCACGCAAGACTTGCACCGCAACTGTTGCGGAAATGGAAAGTGCTATTGCTGTGCAATTTTCACAGAATGGATTGCTAGTGAGGGGGTCGTGTTGTTAGCTAATCAACAGATTGTAATAATATATAGAAACTGTATTTTTTTGTGCAGACATACACTTTTTTAAATGAAACAATGGCTATTGACATCAATGGTCTAAATGTAGCAGACTAAATTAGAACGTCAGCGGTGTTTGTTGCGAGATTCTAGTGCCAGTGGTTTACGAGATATCGTATTTTGAAAAGTTCCCACACCGGCACTTGTACGAGGGGAGTTTGAAAAGTCCGTGAAAAAAAATAAAAAAAAAACTACTGACGTGTTTGGGGTAAACCTATTCTATTTTTCGACATAGTCTCCTTTTAGACGTACACATTTCGTCCAACGCTGTTCTAATTTGTTGATCCTTTCCGAATAATAGGAACTGTCCAAGTCTGCAAAATAGCTATTAGTTGCTACAATCATCTCCTTGCTTGAATAAAATCTTTGTCCCGCCAGCCAAGGGAGTAAAGTCTGGAGAATAGGGGAGATGTGAAACGAGTTCTACTTCCATTAATTTTGCGACCGCAACTGCTGAGGTGTGTGCTCGTGCATTGTTGTGATGGAAAAGGACTTTTTTGCGGTCCAATCACCAGCGTTTTTCTTGCAGCTTGGTTTTCAAACGGACCAGTGACGATGAATAATATGCACCTGTAATAGTTTCACCCTTTTCCAGATAGTCGATGAGGATTATCCCGTGCGAATTGCAAAAGACAGTCGCCATAACCGTTCTGGCCGAAGGAATGGTCTTCGCCTTTTTAGTGCAAATTCTCCCTCAGTAATCCATTGTTTAGATTGTTGTTTGGTCTCAGGAGTATAGTAATATATCCATGTTTCATCCACAGCGACGAAACGACGCTTAAAGTCCTGCGGATTCTTCCTGAACAGCTGCAAACCATCCTTGCAACACTTCACACGATTTCGTTTTTGTCAAGCGTGAGCAATCGTGGAACCCATCTTGGAGATAGCTTTCTCATGTCCAAATGTTTATGCAAAATATTATTTACCCGTTCATTCGAGATGCCCACAGCACTAGCAATCTCACGAACTTTAACTCTTCTGTCATCCATCACCATATCATGGATTTTATCAATGATTTCTGGAGTCGAAACTCCACAGGGCGTCCAGAACGTTCAGCATCACTTGTGCTTATTAAGGGACTTAACTGCTGTGGTCATCAGTGCCCTAGACTTAGAACTACTTAAACCTAAGCTAAGGACACCACACACATCCATGCCCGAGGCAGGATTCGAAACTGCGACCGTAGCAGCAGCGCAGTTCCCGACTGAAGCGTCTAGAACAGCTCGGCCACAGCGGCCGGCATTGTCCAGGTCATTTGCACTCCATTTTAAGCAAGCGTTTCACGCATCTCAGTGGCTCTGACGTCAGGCGTCCTGAACCATATGTCCTATATATTTTGCAGGTGCATGCAGATCTATACGTGGATACCGTCTGCAGAATTTGTCACGAAAACAGTTAGTGATAAGGAAGTAATAAATTGCGTGTTGCCTGATGCAGCAGGTTTTCTGCAAGATCAGCGGAAATGTAGCAGGATATAAACGTCTTTCCTTTCATCATTTTGTGAGCGGTTTCAGCGAGAAAAAGTTTCATGAAGATGTGAAATTATCAGTAAAGTTTGTTGCAAGTCGCTAAATGCTCTCATTCTCAAATACTCGCCGAGTCAAGTCCGAGTATTTGCGCGCTGTTAGTTCCGCTCCGACAAGCCAAGCACCCAATTTCTAAATTTTAACTCTTGACCTACTGTGTTAAACCCGTAACTTTACATTATTCCTCTCAGTGAGTAGATTACGACATCATTTTTAACTTTTTAAATCGGATCAATAACCATCCGAAATGCCGTAAAATAAAATTTTTGTTTCGCCATAAAGCCGTTAGGTAGGCAACATGGAAAAAAATGGTTCAAATGGCTCTGAGCACTATGCGACTTAACTTCTGAGGTCATCAGTCGCCTAGAACTTAGAACTAATTAAACCTAACTAACCTAAGGACATCACACACATCCATGCCTGAGGCAGGATTCGAACCTGCGACCGTAGCGGTCACGCGGTTCCAGACTGAAGCGCCTTTAACCGCACGGCCACTTCGGCCGGCGCAACATGGAAAATAATGGCGTATGGCTCTGGTATATTGTACTGCATCTGCAGCAGCAATTTGAGCTGCAGTTGGTACCGCAGTGACACAACAAACTGGTACAAATCTGTTGCTTCAAAGACAGCTCCGAGCCGGACGCCCTGTAGCGTGCGTTCCACTGACTCGAAATCACCACCATAATTTGCAACTTTTGCAACTTCGGTGGTGTCAAGCGAGACATCATCGGAGGGTAGGTTCGATGTTTGTTGTGTTTTCTAATGAAATCTGTTTCTGCCTCGATGCCAGTGATGGTTAGAAGGAGACCTGTTGAGGGCCTGCAACCAACTTACCTGCTTGCCAGACACTGTGCACATATACTTGGAGTCATGCCTTGGTCTGAGGCGCGATTTCGTATGACTGCAGGAGCACTCTCGTGGTTATCTCATGCACTCTAACTGCAATTTTTACGTCAGCCTGGCGATTCGACCTTCTGTGCTGCCATTCACGAACAACATTCCACGGAGTGTTTTCCAACAGGATAACTCTCGCCCAAATACCGCTGTGGTGCCCCTACATGTTCGACAGAGTACTGAAATGTTGCCTGGCCTGGGTATTCGACCTTTTGTGCTGCCATTCACAAACAACACTCCACAGAGTGTTTTCCGACAGGATAACTCTCGCCCAAATACCGCTGTGGTGCCCCTACATGTTCGACAGAGTATTGAAATGTTACCTGGCCTGGGGATTAGACCATTTGTGCTGCCATTCACGAACAACATTCCACGGAGTGTTTTCCAGCAGGATAACTTTCGCCCAAATACCGTTGTTATATCCCAACGTGCTTGACAGAGGATTGTAATGTTGCCTGGCCTGGGTATTCGACCTTTTGTGGTGCCATTCACAAACAACACTCCACAGAGTGTTTTCCAACAGGATAACTCTCGCCCAAATACCGCTGTGGTGCCCCTACATGTTCGACAGAGTATTGAAATGTTACCTGGCCTGGGGATTAGACCATTTGTGCTGCCATTCACGAACAACATTCCACGGAGTGTTTTCCAGCAGGATAACTTTCGCCCAAGTACCGTTGTTGTATCCCAACGTGCTTGACAGAGGATTGTAATGTTGCCTGGCCTGGGTATTCGACCTTTTGTGCTGCCATTCACAAACAACACTCCACAGAGTGTTTTTCAACAGGATAACTCTCGCCCAAATACCGCTGTTGTACCCCAACATGCTCGACAGAGTATTGAAATGTTGCCTGGCCTGGGGATTAGACCATTTGTGCTGCCATTCACGAACAACATTCCACGGAGTGTTTTCCAGCAGGATAACTCTCGCCCAAATACCGTTGTTGTATCCCAACGTGCTTGACAGAGGATTGTAATGTTGCCTGGCCTCGGTATTCGACCTTTTGTGCTGCCATTCACAAACAACACAGAGTGTTTTCCAACAGGATAACTCTCGCCCAAATACCGCTGTTGTACCCCAACATGCTCAACAGAGTATTGAAATGTTGCCTGGCCTGGGTATTCGACGTTTTGTTCTGCCATTCACGAACAACATTCCACGGAGTATTTTCCAACAGGATAACTCTCGCCCAAATACCGCTGTGGTGCCCCTACATGTTCGACAGAGTACTGAAATGTTGCCTGGCCTGCTCGATCACCAGATCTGTCTCCAATCGGGCACATATGGGACATCATTCACAAACAGCATTAACTGTCCCTGTACTGACCGATCATATGCAACAGCCATGGTACACCCTTCCACAAACTTGACATCCGACGCCTGTACAATACAGTGCATGCGCGTTTGCATGCTTGCATTCAACATTCTGGCGGCTACATACGCTATTAATGCACCAGCATATCAAATTTGCAGTGCCTTATCTCGCGCTTACATTATCCGTGACCTTGCAGTGTATGTTACCTAGATAAATATATTCTCGAAATTTCATTACTCTGCATTCATTTTTCGCGTTGGAATTTTTTTCGCCACTGTGGATAGTGTTTAATCAAATGAATGTGGTGCATTTCTCATTGTATTACTCGTTGGACTGTGAATTAAGAGAATCTTCGATAGTATCTGTGATTCTATTCCGAATAGTTTGTATGTCGTATGTGATACACAACCAGCGGTCAGATCGTGAACGGAACCTTCCAGTCGGTTACGTTTCCTGGAGCAGCCTTCTCTTGTTTTGTGGCAGATTTCTGTAATTACCTGAGGTATAGTCTTAACGCAAACGACACACGGAGGGCTCAGACGAAAGGCAATTACTGCTATGACGGGATGGACGTATAATTGTGCAGAAAACCAGGTGCGGTTACATATTTAGCTCTTGGACCTGTCAACAACGAGTTTATTGTCTCGAGGGCACTACGGATTTAATTCAGCACTGTGATGCACCGTCCCGAATGGGTAATAGCGCCGCGAGGAATTAACCGAGCGGTCCAGGGCGCTAAAGTCATGGGCTGTGCGGCTGGTCCCGGCGGAGGTTCGAGTCCTCCCTCGGGCATGGGTGTGTGTGTTTGTCCTTAGGATGATTTGGGTTAAGTAGTGTGTAAGCTTAGGGACTGATGACCTTAGCAGTTAAGTCCCATAAGATTTCACACACATTTGAATTTTTTTTTTTTTTTTTTTTTTTTTTTTTTTTTTTTTTTTTAAATAGCAATGGCGCGATGCGTGTGCACTAACACTAATAAGATATGCTTCAGAACGTCTGTAAGGTAACCTGTTCGTAAATTTCGAAGACTTTATCATTTGTCACGCGTAGAAGAGAATGTCTTTGCTGACACCGTGTTCATTTAACACATGCGACGGTTTGCCTTTTATGTGCTTTTTGTGGACAGTTGCGTGGTCTGCTTTGCGGTAAAGCATGAGAAAGTGCTGTATGAGTGTCCCACTAGTGTACCGCCACCAACTCGTCAGCACAGCGGTGGAACCGTGGTCCCCTTTCCCACGCTGCAGGGAGCGTGCGAAATGAAAGTGCGACTTATTTATGTACAGGGTGGAGCACAGGAAACGCCATGTTTTTTGAACCACTAGTGCGCGGCGACGAGAGGGGGTATATTGACCTCGAATGAATGTTGGCAGACTGCCCATACAATGCAGTTTCAGTCGCTATAGAGCGTTGGAGCGTACAGCATCGTGTGTTCATTGCCGAGCAGTATCTTAGAAACAGTGATTCCGTAGTCACAGTACAACGTCTTTTCCGTCAAAATTTTAGAGTTGTGCTGTGCCTGATCGAAATACTGTACCCCGATGGGTTGCAGCGTTTAGAAGTACTAGATCCGTGATGAAAAACACACCACCTGGTCTTCCCCGTTCAGTTCGTACTCCGGAAAATGGACACTGAATGAGAATGGTAGTTCTTGCTAGTCCGAAACGACCGGCTAGACTACAGGCTGTAGCGCTGGGTATGTCACGTCGTTCGCTTCACCGCATCTTACGTGATGGTCTTAAGTTTCACCCGTACAGGATGATGATCGTCCAGCAGCTTGTTGTTGTTGTTGTTGTTGTTGTGGTCTTCAGTCCTGAGACTGGTTTGATGCAGCTCTCCATGGTACTCTATCCTGTGCAGGCTTCTTCATCTCCCAGTACCTACTGCAACCTACATCCTTCTGAATCTGCTTAGTGTATTCATCTCTTGCTCTCCCTCTACGATTTTTACCCTCCACGCTGCCCTCCAGCACTATATCTTCATATACAACTAGAAAATTTTTCAAAGTCGTATTGTTTCGTCCTACACTCACTCAAGGTCACCCGTGGTCTAGGGGTGCCGGCACGGTAGCTCAGCGTGTTCGGTTAGAGAGCTGGTTGGTCTCTGTAATTAAAAAAAAAAAAACTGAGTGAAACGATCAACAAACGAACTTAACGGGATGTCATGTGACGTCCGCAACGAACAAACACAACGATCAACAACGAACAAAAGGGGAAAAAAGTGGGTAGCGTCTTTGATTCATAATCAAAACGTCTTCGGACCCGGGTTCGATCCCCGCCACTGCCTAAATTTTGATAAATAATCATCATTGGCGGCCGAAGACTTCCGGCATAGGAAGTCAGCCTCATTCTGCCAACGGCCTTGTCAAAGAGGGCGGAGGAGCGGATAGAGGTTCAGGGCACTCTCTTGTCTTAGGGGTGGGAAATTGCCCCTAAAGGCGGAAGAATCAGCAATGATCAACGACATGAGGATGCAGGAGGCAATGGAAACCACTGCATTAAAGACACGTAACGTGTATCCACAGGACATGTGGACTGTATTTGAAGAAGTGTCATGATGATCTCTCCATTGGCAAAAAAACCCGGAATAGTCCCCCATTCGGATCTCCGGGAGGGGACTGCCAAGGGGGAGGTTACCATGAGAAAAAGATTGAATAATCAACGAATGGATAACGTTCTACGAGTCGGGGCGTGGAATGTCAGAAGCTTGAACGTGGTAGGGAAACTAGAAAATCTGAAAAGGGAAATGCAAAGGCTCAATCTAGATATAGTAGGGGTCAGTGAAGTGAAGTGGAAGGAAGATAAGGATTTCTGGTCAGATGAGTATCGGGTAATATCAACAGCAGCAGAAAATGGTATAACAGGTGTAGGATTCGTTATGAATAGGAAGGTAGGGCAGAGGGTGTGTTACTATGAACAGTTCAGTGACCGGGTTGTTCTAATCGGAATCGACAGCAGACCAACACCGACAACGATAGTTCAGGTATACATGCCGACGTCGCAAGCTGAAGATGAACAGATATAGTGTATGAGGATATTGAAAGGGTAATGCAGTATGTAAAGGGGGATGAAAATCTAATAGTCATGGGCGGCTGGAATGCAGTTGTAGGGGAAGGAGTAGAAAAAAAGGTTACAGGAGAATATGGGCTTGGGACAAGGAATGAAAGAGGAGAAAGAGTAATTGAGTTCTGTAACAAGTTTCAGCTAGTAATAGCGAATAACCTGTTCAAGAATCACAAGAGGAGGAGGTATACTTGGAAAAGGCCGGGAGATACGGGAAGATTTCAATTAGATAACATCATGGTCAGACAGAGATTCCGAAATCAGATACTGGATTGTAAGGCGTACCCAGGAGCAGATATAGACTCAGATCACAATATAGTAGTAATGAAGAGTAGGCTGAAGTTCAAGACATTAGTCAGGAAGAATCAATACGCAAAGAAGTGGGATACAAAAGTACTAAAGAATGACGAGATACGTTTGAAGTTCTCTAACGCTATAGATACAGCAATAAGGAATAGCGCAGTAGGCAGTACAGTTGAAGAGGAATGGACGTCTCTAAAAAGGGCCATCACAGAAGTTGGGAAGGAAAACATAGGTACAAAGAAGGTAGCTGCGAAGAAACCATGGCTAACAGAAGAAATACTTCAGCTGATTGATGGAAGGAGGAAGTACAAACATGTCCCGGGAAAATCAGGAATACAGAAATACAAGTCGCTGAGGAATGAAATAAATAGGAAGTGCAGGGAAGCTAAGACGAAATGGCTGCAGGAAAAATGTGAAGACATCGAAAAAGATATGATTGTCGGAAGGACAGACTCAGCATACAGGAAAGTCAAAACAACCTTTGGTGACATTAAAAGCAACGGTGGTAACATTAAGAGTGCAACGGGAATTCCACTGTTAAATGCAGAGGAGAGAGCAGATAGGTGGAAAGAATACACTGAAAGCCTCTATAAGGGTGAAGATTTGTCTGATGTGATAGAAGAAGAAACAAGAGTCGATTTAGAAGAGATAGGAGATCTAGTATTAGAATCGGAATTTAAAAGAGCTTTGGAGGACTTACGGTCAAATAAGGCAGAAGGGATAGATAACATTCCATCAGAATTTCTAAAATCATTGGGGGAAGTGGCAACAAAACGACTATTCACGTTGGTGTGTAGAATATATGAGTCTGGCGACATACCATCTGACTTTCGGAAAAGCATCATCCACACAATTCCGAAGACGGCAAGAGCTGACAAGTGCGAGAATTATCGCACAATCAGCTTAACAGCTCATGCATCGAAGCTGCTTACGAGAATAATATACAGAAGAATGGAAAAGAAAATTGAGAATGCGCTAGGTGACGATCAGTTTGGCTTTAGGAAAAGTAAAGGGACGAGAGATGCAATTCTGACGTTATGGCTAATAATGGAAGCAAGGCTAAAGAAAAAGCAAGACACGTTCATAGGATTTGCCGACCTGGAAATGCGTTCGACAATATAAAATGGTGCAAGCTGTTCGAGATTCTGAAAAAAGTAGGGGTAAGCTATAGGGAGAGACGTGTCATATACAATATGTACAACAACCAAGAGGGAATAATAAGAGTGGACGATCAAGAACGAAGTGCTCGTATTAAGAAGGGTGTAAGACAAGGCTGTAGCCTTTCGCCCCTACTCTTCAATCTGTACATCGAGGAAGCAATGATGGAAATAAAAGAAAGGTTCAGGAGTAGAATTAAAATACAAGGTGAAAGGATATCAATGATACGATTCGCTGATGACATTGCTATCCTGAGTGAAAGTGAAGAAGAATTAAATGATCTGCTGGACGGAATGAACAGTCTAATGAGTACACAGTATGGTTTGAGAGTAAATCGGAGAAAGACGAAGGTAATGAGAAGTAGTAGAAATGAGAACAACGAGAAACTTAACATCAGAATTGATGGTCACGAAGTCAATGAAGTTAAGGCATTCTGCTACCTAGGCAGTAAAATAACCAACGACGGACGGAGCAAGGAGGACATCGAAAGCAGACTCGCTATGGCAAAAAAGGCATTTCTGGCCAAGAGAAGTCTACTAATATCAAATAGCGGCCTTAATTTGAGGAAGAAATTTCTGAGGATGTACGTCTGGAGTACAGCATTGTATGGTAGTGAAACATGGACTGTGGGAAAACCGGAACAGAAGAGAATCGAAGCATTTGAGATGTGGTGCTATAGACGAATGTTCAAAATTAGGTGGACTGATAAGGTAAGGAATGAGGAGGTTCTACGCAGAATCGGAGAGGAAAGGAATATGTGGAAAACACTGATAAGGAGAAGGGACAGGATGATAGGACATCTGCTAAGACATGAGGGAATCACTTCCATGGTATTAGAGGGAGCTGTAGAAGGCAAAAACTGTAGAGGAAGACAGAGATTGGAATACGTCAAGCAAATAATTGAGGACATAGGTTGCAAGTGCTACTCTGAGATGAAGAGGTTAGCACAGGAAAGGAATTCGTGGCGGGCCGCATCAAACCAGTCAGTAGACTGGTGACCAAAAAAAAAAAAAAAAAAAAAAAAAAAAAAAAAAAAAAAAAAAAAAAAACACTCAATTTCGATACCGTCATCGACACCACGGCATCATCAGCTAACAATCGCAGATTGGTGCCAAATCGTTTATGTTTATAGAGAACAATTTGCGGTTCCAGGCATGACATAAAGAAGTGATGGAGACTTTTTTTTTTATTTATTTGTCATAAATTCGTCGTCTCTGCCATCACTAGTCTCGCGTTGTGACCCGTATCACGGTACTTTATTTGGCTAGTGCTGTTTTTGCTACCCTGATTGATTTGACCGTCTGCGGTACTGGCAGTAGTGAGATCCGCTACGGCACAGCAGAGAGGTAAGTAGGCCCTTGAGCGCTTGTCGGCACGTGCAGGCAGGCAGCCTGCAGCAGAGCAGGGAGGGGCTTCTGCGGCCGACCGCGCGCGCGCCCTGTGGGGAGACAAGACTGCACGGCTCGTGTTATTTCCAGAGCTCCGGCCGGCGCTGCACGTACAGTGGCGTAGCGTGGCACACAGCCTGCTTCACGCCAGGCGCTTTCCGCTCTGATTCCACTCCTAGTGGCACCTGCACGTCACGCGCTGCGTACACGTCAGTAGGGCGGAAACTTCCTGGCAGATTAAAACTGTGTCCCGGACCGAGACTCGAACTCAGGACCTTTGCCTTTCGCGGGCAAGTGCTCTACCGACTGAGCTACCCAAGCACGACTCACGCCCCCTCCTCACAGATTTACTTCTTCCAGTACCTCGTCTCCTACCTTCCAAACTTTACAGAAGCTCTCCTGCGAACCATGCAGAACTAGCACTCCTGAAAGAAAGGATATCGCGGAGACATGGCCTAGCCACAGCCGGGGGGGATGTTTCCAGAATGACGTTTTCACTCTGCAGCGGAGTGTGCGCTGATATGAAACTTCCTGGCAGATTAAAACTGTGTGCCGGACCGACACTCGAACTCGGGACCTTTGGCTTTCGCGGGCAAGTGCGCTGCCAATTTGGAAGGTAGGAGACGAGGTACTGGCAGAAGTAAAGCTGTGAGGATGGGGTGTGAGTCTTGCTTGGGTAGCTCAGATGGTAGAGCACTTGCCCGCGAATGGCAAAGATCCCGAGTTCGAGTCTCGGTCCGTCACACAGTTTTAATCTGCCAGGAAGTTTCATATCAGCGCACACTCCGCTGCAGAGTGAAAATCTCATTCTGGTAACATCAGAAGGGCTCTGTCTCAACTAGGGCTGTTCATAAAATATTGATATATCGATCTGTCGATGTTTTTATTTTACGGTATATTTTTATCGCAGTTTTCGGTAAATATTTGAAATTGTTCAAAAGTAGTAGTCCGAGTGCACTGGGAGTGGGGGTCATGTGAATGGAATAACAAGATTTCCGATGTGAAGAAATACCACACCAGTGGCGTTAAACGACAATTTGTAACGCAACTAGCGTGATATTTCTTCTGATCGCCCGCCATTCTTCAGAAACAGTTGCTGAAAATGACGAACAAAAATCTAAATGACAAAGTCGGTCTTTCTGTGGCCGGAGACGTGTGACGGGGAATGCTTACGTAATCGGCGCTGGGCGCTACCCACGGAAACAGCAACTTTAAGCTCCACCACACAATTTTTACACTACAACCGCTAGGTTGCTGGCGTTTTCAGAAATAAAAAGACTGGAAGTCGACATCAAGTGTTCCGGACAAATCCGGTATGTGACGAAACCCAACGAAGGACCTGTCTGACACCATTTATTCTGCCACTTACATGTAATTACTATTATTAGCATAGTGGTTATCGCCAAGCGTTAATGTGCATCGTTTTCCTTTCAATTCTTGCAAACCGGCCGCTGTGGCCGAGGATGTTCTAGGCTCTTCAGTCCGGAACCGCGCGACTGCTACGGTTGCAGGTTCGAATCCTGCCTCGGGCATGAATGTGTGTGATGTCCTTAGGTTAGTTAGGTTTAAGTAATTCTAACTTCTAGGGGACTGATGACCTCACAAGTGAAGTCCCATAGTGCTCAGAGGCATTTGAACCATTTTTAACGTGCAGAACCTCATTGATTCTCTTGCTGCACCTCTCGCAGCGGTCCGCTGCAAAAGCCGGTTGTTTAGGCCTCTGACAGGTGGTCGCCTTACTGTGACAGGACAGAGTATATTTGTTAAATAAAGTGAATATTTGTTAACGAAATTGTAACTAATTATGTATTTTGCATTCTTGCGGCTCTTAGGGAGACACAGTGAAGGGTTCGTATCCCGCGATACTAGCAAGTATGTACACCGTACGGTGTATGGCGGAGTTTACTTCCTATTCCATTACATATTAAAATTTCTTCCCACTGCACTTGTGCATAGGGTACTACGAAGAATGGCCGCTTGCAGGACTGTGTGAGCACGAGCTATACTGCGAGGGCCGTTCAGTAAGTAATGCCCCACATCTTTTTTAAAAACACATTAATATACACAGACAAACATCGTTGTTGGTGCTTCACATTTCGTGTATGTTCTGGCAGAAGCGAGAGCCGTAGTACAGGGTTATTACAAATGATTGAAGCGATTTCACAGCTCTACAATAACTTTATTATTTGAGATATTTTCACAATGCTTTGCACACACATACAAAAACTCAAAAAGTTTTTTTAGGCATTCACAAAAGTTCGATATGTGCCCCTTTAGTGATTCGGCAGACATCAAGCCGATAATCAAGTTCCTCCCATACTCGGCGCAGCATGTCCCCATCAATGAGTTCGAAAGCATCGTTGATGCGAGCTCGCAGTTCTGGCACGTTTCTTCGTAGAGGAGGTTTAAACACTGAATCTTTCACATAACCCCACAGAAAGAAATCGCATGGGGTTAAGTCGGGAGAGCGTGGAGGCCATGACATGAATTGCTGATCATGATCTCCACCACGACCGATCCACCGGTTTTCCAATCTCCTGTTTAAGAAATGCCGAACATCATGATGGAAGTGCGGTGGAGCACCATCCTGTTGAAAGATGAAGTCGGCGCTGTCGGTCGCCAGTTGTGGCATGAGCCAATATTCCAGCATGTCCAGATACACGTGTCCTGTAACGTTTTTTTCGCAGAAGAAAAAGGGGCCGTAAACTTTAAACCGTGAGATTGCACAAAACACGTTAACTTTTGGTGAATTGCGAGTTTGCTGCACGAATGCGTGAGGATTCTCTACCGCCCAGATTCGCACATTGTGTCTGTTCATTTCACCATTAAGAAAAAATGTTGCTTCATCACTGAAAACAAGTTTCACACTGAACGCATCCTCTTCCATGAGCTGTTGCAACCGCACCGAAAATTCAAAGCGTTTGACTTTGTCATCGGGTGTCAGGGCTTGTAGCAATTGTAAACGGTAAGGCTTATGCTTTAGCCTTTTCCGTAAGATTTTCCAAACCGTCGGCTGTGGTACGTTTAGCTCCCTGCTTGCTTTATTCGTTGACTTCCGCGGGCTACGCGTGAAACTTGCCCGCACGCGTTCAACCGTTTCTTCGCTCACCGCAGGCCGACCCGTTGATTTCCCCTTACAGATGCATCCAGAAGCTTTAAACTGCGCATACCATCGCCCAATGGAGTTAGCAGTTGGTGGATCTTTGTTGAACTTGGTCCTAAAGTGTCGTTGCACTGTTATGACTCACTGATGTGAGTGAATTTCAAGCACGACATACGCTTTCTCGGCTCCTGTCGCCATTTTGTCTCACTGCGCTCCGAGTGCTCTGGCGGCAGTTTTCCTACGTATCTGTAGTGTGTCGTGACCATATGTCAACGAATGGAGCTACAGTGAATTTATGAAATCGCTTCAATCATTTGTAATAGCCCTGTACAGCGTCAAAATGGCGTCTACATACGACCCACCTTACTATTATTGAATTCTTGTGTGCAGAAAAAGGAATCTCGGTGAACCTCCATAAACGTTTGCGTGCAGTGTATGGCGATGCTACAGTTGAAAGGAGTACAGTTGGGCGATGGGTAAAGAATGTTATAATCTCAGGAAATGCAGAAACGGAGCTCCACGATCAGCCGCGTTCTGGACGTCCTGTCACAGCCACTGCTCCAGACGTTCCGAATCGTGTGGATGCCGACAGTTTGCTCTACAGTTGTCGGTCAACATTCGAGGTGCGTCTGTGATGATCGACACTCTCAGATATTCAAAGAGGTGTTCAGGATGGGTTCCACGAATGCTTACAGCGGACCACAAGATACAAAGAAAGGCCATTTCCTCTGAATTGTTGGAGCGTTTTCAGACAGACGGAGATGCCTTTTTGTCACGGATCGTTAGGGCGGACGAAAGCTGGGTGCACCACTTTGCGTCGGAAACAAAAAGGCAGTCCAAGGAGTGGCATTATCCTCATACACCACAAAAGAAGAAATTCGAGACAATGCCGTGTGCCGGAAGTACAGTGACAGTGTTCTGGACGGCTGGCATGGCCGAGCGGTTCTATGCGCTTTAGTCTGGAACCGCGCGACTGCTACGGTCCCAGGTTCGAATCCTGCCTCGGGCTTGGATGTGTGTGATGTCCTTAGGTTAGTTAGGTTTAAGTAGTTCTAGGGGACTGATGACCTCAGATGTTACGTCCCATAGTGCTCAGTCATTTGAACCATTTTTTTGAACAGTCTTCTGGCATTGTGATGGCGTCATTCTCGTGCATGTGATGCCAGGAGGGTCAGCCATCAATTCAGATGCGTATGTGAAGACCCTGAATAAACTCGAGAACCGTTTCCGAGGTGTTCGATCGGACAAGAATCCACCAGAAATCTTGCTCCTACACGATAGTGCACGCCCAGACACAAGTCGGAGAACCCGGGAACACATCGCCAAATTGCGTTGGACGTCATAGCCTCATCCAGCCTACAGCCCAGACCTGGCACCCTCGGACTTCCATCTCTGTGGGCCGCTTAAAGATTCTCTCCATGGAACACACTTTGATGATGATGATGAGAGTATCAGTCGTGCAGTGAAAACATGGCTACGCCTACAGGACAAGAGCTTTTCGACAGTGTTGGCGCCGCGCGGGATTAGCCGAGCGGTCTTAGGCGCTGCAGTCATGCACTGTGCGGCTGGTCCCGGCGGAGGTTCGAGTCCTCCCTCGTGCATGGGTGTGTGTGTTTGTCCTTAGGATTATTTAGCTTAAATAGTGTGTAACCTTAGGGACTGATGACCTTAGCAGCTAAGACCCATAAGATTTCACACACCTTTTTGAACAGTGTTGGCGTACGGCCATAGAACGCCATGGAGACTACGTAGAAAAATAGGAAATGAACATGTTGATGTGTATTGTGACTCTTAACAGTAAATATGTCCGCCCCCGGTAGCTGAGTGGTCAGAGCGACAGAATGTCAATCCTAAGGGCCCAGGTTCGCTCAGGCACTGGGTGTTGTGTTGTCCTAATCATCACCATTTCATCCTCATGGACGTGGAAGTTGCCGAAGTGACGTCAAATCGAACGGTCGACCCGACGGGAGGCCCTAGTCATGCGACATTTACATTTACAATAAATATGTTCTGAGGAAAAAGAATGTGGGAAATTACTTATTGAACGACCCCCGTAGTTTGACAGTGTGCCTCTGCACACAGTGTGTTGAACCCGGCAGTGAGTGAGTCAGTCAGAACAGACGAGGCTTGCTGGTTCCGCCTGCCTGCCACACGGCATGAATCAGTAGAGCCAGCCAGCCGGTCACGCCCACGGCGCTTTGTTCGCGGCCCGCACCGCGAAACACACGCTGCCGGCCGCCGCATTGTGAGTGACTGCTGTGTGCCCTACCCTACCCCACCCTACAAAATAGCACGCCGCGTGTGGGGCCCTGCTCACGTGCTTTACGCTGCAGCGTCACTCTCCGTACGGTGTCCAAACAAAAACCTTAACGCTGCGTTTCATGCTGCAGCTGCCCTACGTTAACCCTGGAGCGGTCGCGCGGACTACATACGCGGGTGAGCCAGAACATTACGACTACCTGCTTAATAGCTTGTCTGCCCCTGTTTGCAACGAAATGCATCACTGATCCTGCGTGTCAGGGATGCCACAGTTTGCTGGTACGTTTTTGGAGATATACGACATTCGATGTCTACGCACACTTTGCGTAAATAACGGCCCGCTGATTCACGTACGCGGTGTTGCCCCCCTATACTGAACCATGTGGGTTTGATAGGATTTACATCCGGCGGTTTTGTAAATGCGCCGCATTTAACTGACAGTGCAGTTCGCAACACTTCAATTGATTTTATATTTCATATTTGTCAACAACACACATAAAAAACAAATGTTCCGTATTGTTTAGTTACTTTTGGCATGTTGAAGCCATATATATGGACAGCCATAGAGTATTTCACTCATTTTCACGGCGAGGTAATCCTGAGTTATTTAGTGTGTTCATCGAGAAAAGCTCGTCCACACAAGATGTCGATGGAAACATTGTAGAACATTTGGAACCTCGTTATGGAGACGCTGGAAGTCTACCTGGGGAAAGTAATGGCAACGTCCTGGACGATTCTAAGATTAAAGGGATTTGTTTTTTAAAAAGGGAATTACCTTGTAGATCAATCAGTTGTATCTGCACGTGCACTGGGGTGCTTTGAACTGAATTGGTTGTTGTTGTTGTTGTTGTTGTTGTCTTCAATCTTGGGACTGGTTTGATGCAGCTCTCCATGCTACCCTATCCTGTGCAAGCTTCTTCATCTCCCAGTACCTACTGCAACGTACATCCTTCTTAATCAGTTTACTGTATTCATCTCTTGGTCTCCCTCTACGATTTTTACCCTCCAAGCTTCCTTCCAACACTAAATTGGTGATCCCTTGATGCCTCAGAACATGTCCTACCAACCGATCCCTTCTTCTAGTCAAGGTGTGCCACAAATTTCTCTTCTCTCCAATTCTATCCAATACCTCCTCATTAGTTATGTGATCTACCCATCTAATCTTCAGCATTCTTCTGTAGCACCACATTTCGAAAGCTTCTATTCTCTTCTTGTCTAAACTATTTATCGTCCATGTTTCACTTCCATACATGGCTACATACAAATACTTTCAGAAACAACTTCCTCACACTTAAATCTATACTCGATGTTAACAAATTTCTCTTCTTCAGAAACGCTTTCCTTGCCATTGCCAGTCTACATTTTATATCCTCTCTGCTTCGACCATCATCAGTTATTTTGCTCCCCAAATAGCAAAACTCCTTTACTATTTTAAGTGTCTCATTTCCTAATCTAATTCCCTCAGCATCACCCTACTTAATTCGACTGTGGTAAAGAATCTCAAACACAGCTCGAAAAGAGATGCAGGATTGGCAGTGTCTTCGAAACGTTTGAGAAATCACCTCACCATTGTTTTAAAACCACAATGATGTCTCCGAACCTCCCGTTTTCTTTAATGCCAGTCAGCTTAGGGAACTGGACTGGATGTCTGAATTTGTCCGTTGTACTACGCGATTTTCTTTTAAATTCATCCCCCTGCCCTGTGGGCAGTTGCAGTCAAGTCCACTTAAAACTCGAAAACACGAGGTCTGCTTTCCGTTCCGGATGTTCTAATTTTCGTTCCTGCACTTCTCCTTCATAAATTCAGCAGTACCGAGTTTTGAATCGAAAAATCGTTCCAGTCGTCTTGGCTCAACCAACGTACTTTTCAATAAGTCTCCATAATCTTTGTTCAGTTCCATCGTAAACTGTTGTAGATGAATTCAGAATAATCCTTGCGACGTCAGAAATGTTACTATTCGTACCACCAGTTTGTTCATCTGCTCCTTGCCTGCATATTTAGCGCAAAGTGCTTCTTGATGTACAATAAATCCCATCTGTCGAGCGCTGTAATTTACTGCTCTGTCGTTGTCAAATAGATCTCTGAATTCTTTCTGCGTGGGATTCTAATGTCGTTTCGTGGAAAATTCGCAGTACCCGTCGCTTATGCGACTGCACGCTGTATATTGAGAATTCTCTTGCCTCTCGCCTGTCATTCCCATTCGTTTTTAGAGGCCTGTGACGATAGATCGCTAGCTGCCCCTTTTGCGCAAACAGCCACTGGATATGTGAACGGCCTTCACACCGCAAACAAATAGCGAAGGGTAAATAGCACTGACACCACGATTCTGCCGAACTGAAGAGATCTGTTGCTGGGTCCAGCCCACTCGTCTCTTATAGGGTTCCCAAAGGATTCTGCTTTCTCGCATAGCTGTACAACAATTCAACCGAATCAAATTAATGTTTTTTATTACCATAAATAGAATAGACAATACTCAACTTTGTACTGCAAAAACGTGTCGCAAGCGATGGGCGACATGCAAATAATCAATGTCTTTCGCTGTGTAGAATATCCATGCAAGTAATGTACACTCATGCTCATAAATTAAGCATAATGCTGATGCATCGTGAAGCAACGCTCTGGTGGGCGGTTTGCGGGTTTAAATCACCTCGGGGAATGACCATGCGGTGCATCTGACCTGCGGTCGTCGCACGGTGGCGCTGGCAGCAGTCCACATACGCAGAGGTGTGTTGGTGCATGTAAGAGTACGGTGCAGCGAGTAAGTGTGCAGACGTTTTCAGACGTGCGAATGGTGGCTGTGTGTCGAAAACGGCTCAAAGAACACGTGTTGATGGCGTTTTGAGGGGTAGAATACTAGGGCGACTGGAGGCTGGTCAAACACAGCAGGTCGTAGCACAGGCCCTCCGTGTGTGATCTCAACATTATGGCAACGATTCCAGAAGACAAGAAACGTGTCCAGGCGGTACAGTACGGGACGTCCACAATGTACAAAACCACAAGATGACCGATATCTCACCATCAGTGCCCGCAGACGGCCACGAAGTACTGCAGGTAGCCTCGCTCGGGACCTTACCGCAGCCACTGGAACAGTTGTCTCCAGACACACAGTCTACAGACGACTGGACAGACATGGTTTATTCGCCCAGAGACCTGTAAAGTGCATTCCACTGACCCCTCGTCACAGGAGGGCCCGTAAAGCCCGGTGTCAAGAACACAGTACATGGTCATTGGAACAGTGGTACCAGGTTATGTTCACGGACGAGTCCAGGTATAGTCTGAACAGTGATTCTCGCCGGATTTTCATCTGGAGTGAACCAGGAACCAGATACCAACCCCTAGTGCTTTTTTTCTGAAAAAAAAAGCAAATAAAGCAAATAAAGAATTCAAATACCATCAACTCCTGAACAATAAAAGAAAATGGTATCGTACACTTCAATTGACCTGTAATAAACCTGAGATGAAACAGGTGAGCCCAATCAACCCGTCAGTCAATGACATCGCTTTTCCCACAAAAAACTGTACTGGTATCGTTCGTATTGCAATTACCAACACGAAAAAATGAAATAAAAAATTTACGTCCGTGAAATACATCCTTGGTACTCTTCCAAGTTCTGAACATTGCCAAAAAATTACTTTGTCAGCGAAAAAGTTTAGGGGTACGCATCCCCCAGCGTTCCCCCAGAAAAAGAGCACTGCCAACCCCTTAATGTCCTTGACAGGGACGTGTATGGAGGTCGCGGTTTGGTGGTGTGGGGTGGGATTATGGCTGGTGCATTTACACCCCTGCATGTCTTTGACAGAGGAACTGTAACAGGTCAGGTGTATCGGAACGTCATTTTGCACCAATATGCCCGCCTTTTCAGGGGTGCAGTGGGTCCCACCTTCCTCCTGACGGACGATAACTCACGGCCCCACTGACCTTCCATCGTGGAGGAGTACCTTGAAACAGAAGATATGAGGCGAATGGAGTGGCCTGCCTGTTCTCCAGGCCTAAACCCCATCGAGCACGTCTGGGATGCTATCGATCGACGTATCGCTGCACGTCTTCAAACCCCTACGACACTTCAAGAGCTCCGACAGGCACTGGTGCAAGAATGGGAGGCTATACTCCAGCAGCTGCTCGACCACCTGATCCAGAGTATGCCAACTCGTTGTGCGGCCTGTGTACGTGTGCACGGTGATCATATCCCATATTGATGTCGGGGTACATGCGCAGGAAACAGTGGCGTTTTGTAGCACATGTGTTTCGGGACGGTTTTCTCAACGTATCACCAATACTGTGGACTTACAGATCTGTGTCGTGTGTGTTCCCTGTGTGCCTATGCTGTTAGCGCCAGTTTTGTGTAGTGCCACGTTGTGTGACACCACATTCTGCAATTATCCTTAATTTATGAGCAAGGGTGTATATGGATCTTAAGTATTAGCTCTTCTAGTGCTCTCTTCTACTCCGGGTCTTCTAGTGTCCGTCTTCTAGTGTCCGGCCGAGGCCGCTCCTAACGTGGTGTGGTCCTAGTCAGCCAGCTATTGCCTGACGTCGTGTCACAGCCTTCTCTGGTCTTGCGTTCTCCATGTACAGTCGTGGACAAAACGAACGGGACCCCTCGCCTTTCCGTTATGCTGATCCGCACAACTTTGAAGTCTGCTACACAGCATAACAGGCAAGGCGACGAAGTGCTACCAACATACTATGCACAGGCGTGAAACTGACAAACTATCCGAACTTTGTCAGACTGTTTTCAATCATGTGTATGAGTATATTAATGATGATTAGTATGTTAAACACAACACATAAATATAAGATGTAAATGAAAGAAGAAACGCTAATTAGTATGAACTGTACTACTAAAAATGAATTTCAACTTATCGAGATAACATAACTGTTTTAGTAAGACAAAGTACTCCAGTTACGAATTAGCAAAATAATATGCGTATTTGGCTGCAAAACGGTCTGTGTGAACGTTCAGACCAGTCACACTGGATTACCGTTGCTGACCTACAATGAAAGTGTGTGCAAATTTAGCAATGCGTCAAGATTCATAACGAAATTCAGTTAAAAATCGTTCAGTGCCACACGTAAGTCTATTCAATTATCGACAGAAGCGGGAAAAGTAATCAGTAAGAGGTATGAAATTCTACAAGAGTTTCATATTGACATCCACAGGGCGCCGGTACAGAATAAAGGTAGCAATAAACCGTATTGGGGGCGCGAGAATTTCTTAAAATTGCTTTACTGCTAGTCTACTGCCTCCATCGGGATTAGAGCCGAAAAACAAACCAGACCTCCCTTGCAGTAGCAAACACCTTTCACTACGCTAGCAGACAGCCCTCTATTATTACCCTAGACTTGAATAAGCTGGCAATTTCGGAATGAAAATGGCAAAATGATCTGCAGTTTCTGTTGCATAGAGCTTTCTGGACTCAAAAACAAGAATTTTCTACCTTTATGTCACCGCTTATGTGACAATCATTCGGAATGTTTATCTAAGTAACAAAATACTGTTATTAGCGAGTAAATTTAGTAGGATAATTCTGCACCACCCCAGGAAATAAACGGCTACATAGCTGCCAAACGTATTCTACAGTGTTTCAAATTCTTCATTAGAATCGCCACAGCCAGAAGACGTTCATTAGCCGAAGTGTTTCTTACGCTACCTAGCAATGGGAATGCTCGCACTTCTAAAACGCGGTGACATTAACACTGGGATCAGAATTACCACGTGTATATGCAAATGGATTTTAGTTGCATTCCTATAAACGTGATTTAGATCTAAAGCATAGCTACAAGTAATATGCTTGATATATCGACTGCAACTAGAACATTTCGAATACAGAGTAGGGGGAATTATTTACGCGGCCCTCATCTTCAGTAACTGTTGTAGCTATTTTCGTTGTTAGGATTTCGTCACCTAAATCGGTAAAAATGGAACCCTACTAGTCTCACTTTCCTGACCGTCTATCAGTCTACCCAGCCCTTAAAACCCGTTTTGCTACTTCGTAACGATCTGGGGTACTTTCTTTTACTAAAACAGTTATGTTATCTCGATAAGCGGAAATTAATTTTTGTTAGTACAGTTCATACTAATTAGCTTTTCTTCTTTCATTTACATCTTATATTTACGTGTTGTGTTCAGCACACTAATCATCATTAATATACTCATACACATGATTGAAAACAGTCTGACAAAGTTCGGATAGTTTGTCAATTTCACGCCCGTGCATAGTATGTTGGTAGCATTTTGTCGCTTTGCCTGTTATGCTGTGTAGCAGACTTTAAAGCTGTGAGGATCAGCATAACGAAAAGGCGAGGGGGTCCCGCTCGTTTTGTCCACGGTTGTACATGCCAGCGTTTGTCGTTACGCCGAAACACTTGGCCGGCCGAGAAATGCCGCATCGCAATGCTAAATGAAATGTCACGCTGTTACTGGTACTTCCTAGAAGGACCGAGGAAAGCCTAGTGACAGGGTGGGCGATGGCCAGCCCGCGGTCCGCACACGCTGCACGCGTCAAGTTTGGCACGCCGTGAAAGGACGTGATCTAAAGGGTCCTTCAAACGCTGAGATGCATACGGTGTGTGCGCAGACAAATCGTTGCGTGTGAATTGACCGCCGACTGAAAAATTTGTCTACGGCTCTGTACTTTTTCAGGCTACGGATTCAAGGGCCCTTTACCCGCTCTGGTTTGTCTGAGCAGCTCATGTTCGCTACGACCGACTGCCGATGTGGTCTGCAGAACTGAATTCGCATTTCCACCTGGCCGTGCGGTTCTAGGCGCTGCAGTCTGGAACCGCGAGACTGCTACGGTCGCAGGTTCGAATCCTGCCTCGGGCATGGATGTGTGTGATGTCCTTAGGTTAGTTAGGTTTAACTAGTTCTAAGTTCTAGGGGACTAATGACCTCAGCAGTTGAGTCCCATAGTGCTCAGAGCCATTCGCATTTCCACCTTCCAATCACAGTGCAGGTTTCGCACAGTCCTGTGTCATAGTCCGAGAGTGCAGAGTATTTTCTGGTCATAAAATTGGCCATGAAGGCCCAACGGTACCGACCGGCCGCCGCGTCATCCTCAGTCCATAGCCGTCACTGGATGCGTATATGGAGGGGCATGTGGTCAGCACACCGCTCTCCCGGCCGTATGTCAGTTTACGAGACCGGGGGCGCTACTCCTCAATCAAGCAGCTCCTCAGTTTGCCTCACAAGGGCTGAGTGCTCCCCGCTCGCCAACAGCGCTCGGTAGACCAGATGGTCACCCATACAAGTGCTAGGCCAGCCCGACAGTGCTTAACTTCGGTGATCTGACGGGAACCGGTGTTATCACTGTGGCGTTGGCACTTTCTGGTCATGGCCAAAATAATTATGCTCGTTAATCCGATAATTATTCCTTCTAGTGGTATTATTTCGGGAGTTATAAAAAGAAAGAGGTCAGTACGAAGCAGATGGATGAAAGAGTGGCTTGCTAAGTGTGTGCTTGCACTTGTTAATCTTTTGAAGAGACTAAATATTTAAAAAAGGACTGCTTCAACCATCTAGGACGAAGAGACATTCTTTTTTTAGTATATGAAATGAAATGTTGGGGTGTCATTGAGTGCCAGGAGCCCCCAACCGGCGAAGTTCGGTCGCCGGGTTGCAACTCTTTATTTCAGCTGACGCCACATTGGGCGACTTGTGCGTCGGTGGTGATGAGATGATGATCATCAAGACAACACAACACTCAGTCCAGGAGCATAGAAAATCGCCACGCCAACCCTGCCAGGAATCGAACACGGCCCAAGTGCATAGTAGGCAAGCACGTCATCCCCCCCCCCCCCCCCCAGGTAAGCAGGGGGACGCTTTCAGTATATTATACCGTATATAAGGAGAAATAACGAGTCCTTTTTAAAGACTTGTCGGTCTTTAACGACCATCATCAGATCTGTTTCATAAAAACAAAGTAGTACTACTGACAACATGACTCGTGCATGTGATGTGATTTATATGTATTTGACAATGCTGGTGCTGATTCCGCATTTAACATTTGACGATGCCACTATGGCTGCAGTATATTAGGACTTTGTTTTTATGAAACAGATCAGATGATGGTTGTTAAAGACCAAAAACGGTAATCTGTTATCAAACAGTTTGTGACCATAGACGAAAATTAAAGGAAAATGATTACATATACGGGTCACTGTTTTTTCGCGGCAATGTCGCAGCTTGTGGAACCGAGGTACTTGGCAACTGGCAGAAGCTATGCTGATCTGAAATGTTATTTCGTCATCATCAGTTAGCCATATCATTCCGGAAACATGTGTCAAACATGAATTATTACAGCAGTTCATCTGATCTGTACGTCTATTGTACCAATTCAAGCGCCACCAGACATCGCATAGGCCGAACACAGACAGTAACGCACATATTTTTCAGTCGGCGGTCCATTCACACTCAACGATTTGTCTGTGCAGACAAGTCGGTGGAAATATCCGAGCGTGTAAAGGGCCATTTAAAGGTCGCGGTGAGTGGAAACCGCCAGCTGCGTGGAGAGGCAATTGAATGGCGCGTGTTAGTCACCGCTTCTGGTGTACTGTGTGATTGCGGTCACCACTTCACGGAATACGGGACGTTAGTCACTATTATGCCCACCTAGTAAAGCCACGACAAGCAGCCCGGGGGAGACGGCCATCATAAAACTGCCTTAGAGAACTCTCCATCACTGACTAACCAGCAAGCTGCACGCTTTGCACAGCCAGTTTCAGACCAACCGTTTTATTTCGAAACTGATGCATCCGAGTTTTGTCGTGTTACACATGTTCTGCACAAACTTTCACCGGACTCCGTACCCGATGTCGCCAGCACAGCCCTGTACAGCGGCGCTCTACTCGATGGTAGCTAGTTCGAATCCTGATGCTGGAAAAAATTTTCACCGGCAGTGTTTGGCGGGCAGGTACACTACGTGATCAAAATATCCGAACACCTCGCTGAAAATGACTTAAAAGATCGTTGCGCTCTCCATCGGTAATGCACAAATTCGATATGGTGTTGGCTCACCCTTAGCCTTGATGACAGCTTCCACTCTCGCAGACACACATTCAGTTAAATCCTTTAATGTTTCCTGGGGAATGACAGCCCATTCTTCACGGAATGCTGCACTGAGGAGGGGTATCGATGTCGGTCGGTGAGGCCTGGCACGATCATCCAAAACATCCCAAAGGTGTTCTGTAGGATTCAGATCAGGTCTCTGTGCAGGCCAGCCCATTACAGGGATGCTATTGTCGTGTAACCACTCTGCCACAGCCCGTGCATTATAAACAGGTGCTCGATCGTGTTGAAAGATGCAATCGCCATCCCGGAATTGCTCTTCAACGTTGAGAAGCAAGGAGGTGCTTAAAACATCAATGTAGGCCTGAGCTGTGATAGTACGACGTGAAACAACAAGGGGTGCAAGCCCCCCCCCGTGAAAAACACGACCACACCATAACACCATCGCTTCTGAATTTTACTGTTGGCACTACACATGCTGGCAGATGACTTTCACCGGGCATTCGCCATACTCACACCCTGCCATCGGATCGCCCCATTGTGTACCGTGATTCGTCGCTCCACACAACGTTTTTTCACAGTTCAGTCGTCCAATGTTTACGCTTCTTACAGCAAGCGAGACATCGTTTGGCATTTACCGGCGTGATGTGTGACTTATGAGCAGCCGCTCGACCGTGAGATCCAAGTTTTCTCACCTCCCGCCTAACTGTCATAGTACTTGCAGTGGATCCTGATGCAACTTTTTAAATTCATGTGTGATGGTCTGGATACATGTCTGCCTATTACGCATTACGACCCTCTTCAGCTGTCGGCGGTCTCTGTCAGTCAACAGACGAGGTCGACCTGTACGCTTTTGTGCTGAAAGTGTCCCTTCACGTTTCCATATCGGAAACAGTGGACCGAGGGATGTGGAAATCTCGCGTGCGGACGTATGACACAAGTGACACCCAATCGCCTGACCGCGTTTGAAATCCGTGAGTTCCCCGGAGCGCCCCATTCTGCTCTCTCACGGTGTCTAATGACTACTGAGGTCGCTGATATGGAGTACCTGGCAGCAGGTAGCAGCACAGTGCACCTAATATGAAAAACATATGGTTTTGGGGGTGTCCGGATACTTTTGATCACACAGTGTAGGTGGCGTGGTGATGGCCTAAGGTGCCTCCAGTGAATGCAGTGATGGTTAAATTCAAAACTTCTCCCCAGTGTCTCGTGGGGGTGAAAGCATGTGCCAGTGTTGAAAGTGACACGTCTTTCGGATGGGGACATTAAGCTTGGGAGCCCCCGTGGAGCTATTCGAGATACGTAGCCTGTGTGCTGGCACTGTATAGCAAGCGAAGAAACCAGGAGGAGAGGAGGAAACTGAATGGAACTTGACGAGTTCAGAGGGTACGTGATATAGTTGCAGTGATTAGAGTATCCACTCAAGTTTACAAAGAAGTTGGCAATATGAGCGCAATTGCTATGCCGTTGCGGTCCATCTGGCCTAGATTTACGCACTGATTACCTTGGGGAGGGTCTCAAAGGCAGTTGTTTCCACCCTTCTGAGGCAAGCTGCCCACAAGTGCTGTAATTTCTCCTTCATACTGACAGCGTCATCTGGAAACAATGGAAGAGGGCTGCTCCGATTATCTCCTATGTCGTTTATGTCGATCAGGGACAGCAGAGGGCCTAAAACACTCCATTGTGTTTTACTCGATAACATTTTGTCATTTACCACAAACTGTGATCCTTGTGAAAACGGCTGAAGCGATTCTCCATAGCCACGGAGTTTGATTAAAATGGCTGTTCAAATGGATCTGAGCACTATGGGACTTAACATATGAGGCCATCAGTCCCCTAGAACTTAGAACTACTTAAACCTAACTAACTTAAGGACATCACGCACATCCATGCCCGAGGCAGGATTCAGATCTGCGACCGTAGCAGTCGCACAGTTCCGGACTGCGCACCTAGAACCGCTCGGCCAGTTTGATTAGAAGACGCTTGTTAGGAATGGTCTCTCTAACAACCCTAGCACAACAAAGGTCAAAAATTAATTATGATTGTAGTGTTGCTCACGCTGCTAAATATTGCATTTTCGGGCAACAGCAAAGTTATATTATGTGGCGGGTGTCGTTAGAGCACAGTTAATAAAGTCATTTCTTGAAATAATGGATAAACTAGGCACTCATCTTTTCGTGTTTCCCACGCTGGTCTCGTTGTGAACTCATGGCTCAATCGTCGAAAATCTAGGTAGTGATGATTCCAAGCTCGGATTCAAAGAGGCCTAGGTTTTATTCTGCGATATTCAAATGTTTTATAGGTGTGTTTCATAAACCATTCTTGAAGATAAAACTTTTGAAAGTTAGCACAATGGTGATGTAAAAAAGTAATCAGCACTCCGAATTTAAATTACACTTCTATTTTTATTACTTTTGTTGCAGTATCACGTAACACACGAAACATCACATTATAAAACATACTTGAAAATATCTTCCTCACTGTTAAAGTTCATATTTCATAAACTGACTACAATTTCCGTCTTTTTAACATGACGACCAAAGCTTGACTCTCTGATAACCGCTTAAGCACCCCAAAATCAGAGTTACAAGTACGTCAAAGATCATAGTGACAAAAGAAAGAATACACATAAGAATAATATCATTGCAATTATATATATCGATGCATCGAAGTACCTCTGCATTAATGAAATCAAATCTGAATGTTGTCACAGAAATATGTTAACTATTTTACAGAAACACAGTAGAATATTGCTGGTATCGAGAGGTTGAGGTGAGGTGCCGTAATGGTTACGTAATTCAAGTACCATTACATGTCGAAAGCCTTGTCGAAGTTTGAAAATACAGAATGAAGTTGACATCCCCTGACGATAACAGTCATTATTTCGTGAAAATAAAAAGTTACTGCCGGCCGCGGTGGTCTAGTGGTTCTAGGCGCGCAGTCTGGAACCGCGGGACTGCTACGGTCGCAGGTTCGAATCCTGTCTCGGGCATGGATGTGTGTAATGTCCTTAGGTTGGTTAGGTTTAAGTAGTTCTAAGTTCTAGGGGACTGATGACCTTAGATGTTAAGTTCCATAGTGCTCAGAGCCATTTGAACCATTTTTAAAAAGTTACTTGTCTTGTCAAAAATTGTTTTTTTAGGCAATACATAGTGTTGGAACACAGTATGTGAAAACCCCTACTGCAAACCGACGTTGGTGATATGGGTCTGTAAATCAGTGGATTACCCCTATTCGCTTTCTTTGGCATTGGTGTGATCTATACAACTTTCTAGCCGTTATCTACCATTCTTCCGTCGAGCGAGCGGTTTTACATATACAGGGTTATTACAAATGATTGAAGCGATTTCACAGCTCTACAATAACTTTATTATTTGAGATATTTTCTCAATGCTTTGCACACACATACGAAAACTCAAAAAGTTTTTTTAGGCATTTACAAATGTTCGATATGTGCCCCTTTAGTGATTCGGCAGACATTAAGCCGATAATCAAGTTCCTCCCATGTCCCCATCAATGAGTTCGAAAGCATCGTTGATGCGAGCTCGCAGTTCTGGCACGTTTCTTGGTAGAGGAGGTTTAAACACTGAATCTTTCACATAACCCCACAGAAACAAATCACATGGGGTTAAGTCGGGAGAGCGTGGAGGCCATGACATGAATTGCTGATCATGATCTCCACCACGACCGATCCATCGGTTTTCCAGTCTCCTGTTTAAGAAATGCCGAACATCGTGATGGAAGTTCGGTGGAGCACCATCCTGTTGAAAGATGAAGTCGGCGCTGTCGGTCTCCAGTTCTGGCATGAGCCAATTTTCCAGCATGTCCAGATAGACATGTCCTGTAACGTTTTTTTCGCAGAAGAAAAAGGGGCCGTAAACCTTAAACTGTGAGATTGCACAAAACACGTTAACTTTTGGTGAATTGCGAATTTGCTGCACGAATGTGTGAGGATTCTCTACCGCCCAGATTCGCACATTGTGTCTGTTCACTTCACCATTAAGGAAAAATGTTGCTTCATCACTGAAAACAAGTTTCGCACTGAACTCATCCTCTTGCATGAGCTGTTGCAACCGCGCCGAAAATTCAAAGCGTTTGACTTTGTCATCGGGTGTCAGGGCTTGTAGGAATTGTAAATGGTAAGGCTTCTGCTTTAGCCTTTTCCGCAAGATTTTCCAAACCGTCGGCTGTGGTACGTTTAGCTCCCTGCTTGCTTTATTCGTCGACTTCCGCGGGCTACGCGTGAAACTTGCCCGCACGCGTTCAACCGTTTCTTCGCTCACTGCAGGCCGACCCGTTGGTTTCCCCTTACAGAGGCATCCAGAAGCTTTAAACTACGCATACCATCGCCGAATGGAGTTAGCAGTTGGTGGACCTTTGTTGAACTTCGTCCTGAAGTGTCGTTGCACTGTTATGACTGACTGATGTGAGTGCATTCAAGCACGACATACGCTTTCTCGGCTCCTGTCGCCATTTTGTCTCACTGCGCTCTCGAGCGCTCTGGCGGCAGAAACCTGAAGTGCGGCTTCAGCCGAACAAAACTTTATGAGTTTTTCTACGTATCTGTAATGTGTCGTAACCATATGTCAATGAATGGAGCTACAGTAAATTTATGAAATCGCTTCAATCATTTGTAATAGCCCTGTGTGTGTGCTGAGTGTGGAGCTTTTGTATGAGCATACTGTGAAAGGAACGTGACTGGTATACAGTCTGGACTGGAGGCCTTGCCTTTATTAAGTCATTTAAGCTGCGTCACTACTGCTAAGTTACTCGTGTTGGCAGTCCTAGATTGGAATTCTGGAATATTTACTTCGTGACCTCTGCTAAAGGAGTGTCTGGAAATCGTGTCTAGTAACTCTGCTATGGCGGTGCTGTCATCAGTGATATAACCATTCTTATCGCGCAGTGGATGTATTAACTGCGTCTTGCCGCAGGTGTACTTTACATACCAGCATAATCTCTTTAGGTTTTATGACAGATTTGGAGACAGAGTTTCGCTGTGGAAACTATTAAGAGCATCTCGCATTGAAGCACTCCGTCTTCAGGTCACAAGTGGCCCATAGGGACCATCCGACCGCCGTGTCATCCTCACAGAGGATGCAGATAGGAGGGGCGTGTGGTCGTTTCACCGTTCTCCCGGTCGTTATGATGGTTTTCTGTGACCGGAGCCGCTACTATTCGGTCGAGTAGCTCCTCAATTGGCATCACGAGTCTGAGTGCACCCCGAAAAATGGCAACAATGCATGGCGGCCCGGATGGTCTCCCATCCAGGTGCCAGCCATGCCCGAAAGCGCTTAACTTCCGTGATCCGACGGGAACCGGTGTATCCACTGCGGCAAGGCCGTTGCCATCTCGCATTGAAGATCGCAGAAAATTTCGAGCTTCTGTAAAACTTCCCCAATCTTCGGAATTCTGCTTTCTGTTAAATTTGACACGCTTTTTGCGTTGCTTCTGCAACAGTGTTCTGATCTCTTTTGTGTGTCATGGGAGATCAGTAAGATCTCTTATTAATTTACGTTCCTTATATCTCTCAATTTCCGCCGATATAATTTCTTTGGATTCTAACCGCATCTGGTCTACGATTACATAGATTGAAGTCTGCCTCTTAGAAAGGCATAAATCAGGAGTCCATGGTTGCCAGTCACTGCACCACTCCAAATGCAGTCGTTTGTGTTGAGTCCATCTCTTGGTGCTATCCTACCAGTGGTGCGGGATGAGACAGGACGTCGCTGGGAAACCATTACCTGTCCTCGGATGGGAGACGCAGATGTGAAGCTGCTACGGTTTACCTGGTGCACAATACGGCGATCCTCCGCTGTGGAGGTCAGACATGCTCGATGGGAACTTGGACGAGTATGGCTGCCCTCACGCTACCACACAGTCCTGAATGGGGGACCGCTGTGACATCCGAAGGCCTCACAAATCGGGATATTACACGACTCGATCAGCTGGCCAACTTCGGACTCACAATGAGGACCCTTTCAAACACCGTCAGGTGCTGATGACGCTAACTCACACGAGTATGCGGCTGTCCTTTTAGTTTACAGTGGTCGCTCGGCACCTAACGCCGTTCAAGCGTCTTATATACCTTTACAACAGCTGCCAACATGAGTAACGTAGAAGTAAATATCCTCGGAATGGCGAAGCAACTTAAATCACTAATAAAAGCAACTTTTCTGGTCCAGACTGTACACCAATTAGGTTGTTTTCAGAATACGCTAATGCAATAGCTCCGTACTTAACAATCTTATACAACCGTTCGCTCGACGAAGACTGAAAAGTTGCACAGGTCCCACCAATATTCAAGAAAGGTAGTAGGAGTAATCCACAAAATTACAGGTCCATATCGTTAACGTCGATATGTAGCAGGATTTTGGAACATATATTGTGTTCGAACATTATGAACTAGCTCGAAGAAAACGGTGTATTGACACACAGTCAACATGGGTTTACAAAGCATCGTTCCTGTGAGACACAATTAGGTCTTTATTCACACGAAGTGTTCAGTGCTATGGACAAGGGATTTCAGATCGATTCCGTATTTCTGGATTTCCGGAAGGCTTTTGACACTGTACCACACAAGCGGCTCATAGTAAAATTGCGTGCTTATGGAATATCATCTCAGTTATGTGACTGGATTTGTGATTTCCTGCCGGCCGGAGTGGCCGAGCGGTTAAAGGCGCTACAGTCTGGAACCGCACGACCGCTACGGTCGCAGGTTCGAATCCTGCCTCGGGCATGGATGTGTGTGATGTCCTTAGGTTAGTTAGGTTTAAGTAGTTCTTAGTTCTAGGGGACTTATGACCACAGCAGTTGAGTCCCATAGTGCTCAGAGCCATTTGAACCATTTTTGTGATTTCCTCTCAGAGAGGTGACAGTTCGTATTAACTGACAGAAAGTACTCGAGTAAAACAGAAGTGATTTCTGGCGTTCCCCAAGGTAGTGTTATAGGCCCTTTGCTGTTTCTTATGTATATAAACGATTTGGGAGACAATCTGAGCAGCCGTCTTCGGTTGTTTGCAGGTGACGCTGTCGTTTATCGACTAGTAAAGTCATCAGAAGATCAAAACAAACTGCAAAACGATTTAGCAAAGATATCTGAAAGGTTCAAATGGCTCCGAGCACTATGGGACTCAACTGCTGAGGTAATTAGTCCCCTAGAACTCAGAACTAGTTAAACCTAACTAACCTAAGGACATCACAAACATCCATGCCCGAGGCAGGATTCGAACCTGCGACCGTAGCGGTCTTGCGGTTCCAGACTGCAGCGCCTTTAACCGCACGGCCACTTCGGCCGGCTGATATCTGAATGGTGCGAAAATGTGCAGTTGACCCTAAATAATGAAAAGTGTGAGGTTATCCACATGAGTGCTAAAAGGAATCCGTTAAACTTCTGTTACACGATAAATCAGTCAAATCTGAAGGCTGTAAATTCTACTAAATGCCTAGGAATTACAATTACGAATAACTTAAATTTTAAGGAACACATACAAAATGTTGTGGGGAAGGGTAAACAAAGACTGCATTTTATTGGCAGGACATTTATAAACTGTCACAGACTTACTAAGGAGACTGCCTACACTACACTTGTCCGTTCTGTTTTAGAATACTGCTGCGCGTTGTGGGATCCTTACATGATAGAATTTACGGAGTACATCGAAAAAGTTCAAAGAAGGCCACGACGTTTTGTATTATCGCGAAATATGGGAAAGAGAGTCACTGAAATGATACAGGAGTTGGGCTGGAAATCTTTAAAAGAAAGGCGTTTTTCGTTGGGACGGAATCTTCTTACGAAATTTCAATCACCAACTTTCTCCTCCGAAAGCGAAAATATTTTGTTTACGCCGACCTACATAAGAAGAAACGATCACCATGATAAATTAAGGGAAATCAGACCCCGTCCGGAAAGATATAGGCGTTCCTTGTTTTCCGAGCTTTATACGAGATTGGTATAATAGAGGATTGTGAAGGTGGTTCGATGAACCCTCTGCCAGGTACATGAATGTGATCTGGAGAGTGTCGATGTAGATGTAGACGTAGGCAATGCCTGGTAACAACACTAAACGTAGACAACACATATGGACGCTGGTGCCATATTGCACTTCTTATTACCTACTTGGAGAAGACAACATTCCATTGGAACTACTGACAGCCTTGGGAGGGCCAGCCCTGACAAAACTCTACCATCTCGTGAGCAAGATGTATGAGACAGGCGAAATACCCTCAGACTTCAAGAAGAATATAATAATTCCAATCCCAAAGAAAGCAGGTGTTGACAGGTGTGAAAATTACCGAGCTATCAGTTTAATAAGTCACGGCTGCAAAATACTGACAAGAATTCTGTATAGACGAATGGAAAAACTGGAAGAAGCCGACCTCGGGGAAGATCAGTTTGGATTCCATAGAAATGTTGCAACACGTGAGGCAATACTGACCCTACGACTTATCTTAGAATATAGATTAAGGAAAGGCAAACCTACGTTTCTAGCATTTGAAGACTTGGACAAAGCTTTTGACAATGTTGACTGGAATACTCTCTTTCAAATTCTGAGGGTGGCAGGGGTAAAATACAGGGAGCGAAAGGCTATTTACAATTTGTACAGAAACCAGATGGTAGTTATAAGAGTCGAGGGGCATTAAAAGGGAAGCGGTGGTTGGGAAGGGAGTTAGACAGGCTTGTAGCCTATCCCCAGTGTTATTAAGTCTGTATATTGAGCAAGTAGAAATGGAAACGAAAGAAAAATTCGGAGTAGGTATTAAAATCCATGGAGAGGAAACAAATATTTTGAGGTTCGCCGATGACATTGTAATTCTGTCAGAGACACCAAAGGACTTGGAAGAGCAGTTGAATGGAATGGACAGGGTCTTGAAAGGAGGATATAAGATGAACATCAACAAAAGCAAAACAAGGATAATGGAATGTAGTCAAATTAAGTCGGGTGATGCTGAGGGAATTAGATAAGGAAATGAGACACTTAAAGTAGTAAAGGAGTTTTGCTATTTGGGGAGCAAAATAACTGACGATGGTCGAAGTAGAGAGGATATAAAATGTAGACTGGCAATGGCAAGGAAAGCGTTTCTGAAGAAGAGAAATTTGCTAACATCGAGTATAGGGTTAAGTGTCAGGAAGTCGCTTCTGAAAGTATTTGTATGGAGTGTAGCCTTGTATGGAATTGAAACGTGGACGATAAATAGTTTGGACAAGAAGGGAATAGAAGCTTTTGAAATGTTGCTACAGAAGAGTGCAGAAGATTAGATGGGTAGATCACATAACTAATGAGGAGGTACTGGATAGAATTGGTGAGAAGAGGAGTTTGTGGCACAACTTGACAAGAAGAAGGGGTCAGTTGGTAGGACATGTTCTGAGGCATCAAGGTATCACCAATTTAGTATTGGAGGGCAGCGTGGAGGCTATCGTAGAGGGAGACCAAGAGATGAATACGCTTAGCAGATTCAGAAGGATGTAGGTTGCAGTAGGTACTGGGAGATGAAGAAGCTTGCACAGGATAGAGTAGCATGGAGAGCTGCATCAAACCAGTCTCTGGACTGAAGACCACAACAACAACAACAACAACAACATACCCAGCAACGGTGTTATGGTGAGGAATTTACGTCGACGTCCGATCGTATGTTTTACCTTCTTTAATTATTATTTCCGGCGGTGTATAATACATTCCAGTCTCATGTATAGAATTTGATATACAGAAGCAAGGGCCCATTGTACGACGCTGCCTGACGGTGTAGAGACCGCGCGCGACGGCCGTGAGTGGGTGGGGTCCAGCAGGGGGGAGAAATTGACTCGTTATCCCGGACAGGGCAGAACAGGTGGGGATCGCGTTTCACGTGCCGCCGCTCCGCGTAATTGCTGGCGGGCGTTGTAACACGGGAGCGGCTACGGCCCATTCCCATTAACACGCCACGCCACTTTGACACTTCCGGCGGGCCTTAGTTTACTACTCCCCCGCTGTGTTTGCTGTCCGCTACAAGTGACGTCTGAAGATTGAATTGTGTCATTTTTACGGGATCCGTATCTCCGTCGGTAAATACGGGGTCACTTTGTTGTTCCTCTCTGTCTGATTGCCTGTCCCTCCGTCCGTCTGTTACAATACCTCTTTCTCGGGACCGGGTAAAGGTACCAAGTTGAAATGTGCGCCACATACTAGGGTCTATGGTCCCTTGGCGGTGCAAAAGATTTAAGCTTGTAAGTCAGTGCAAGAGATACGGCTATTTATGTCACGTACACTACTGGCCATTAAAATTCCTACACCACGAAGATGACGTGCTACACACGCGTAAGTTCACCGACACGAAGAAGATGCTGTGATATGCAAATGATTAGCTTTTCTGAGCATTCACACTAGGTTGGCGCCGGTGGCGACACCTGCAACGTGCTGACATGAGGGAAGTTTCCAACCGATTTCGCATACACAAACAGCAGTTGACCGGCGTTGCCTGGTGAAACCTTGTTGTGATGCCTCGTCTAAGGAGGAGAAATGCGTACCGTCACGTTTCCGACTTTGATAAAGGTCGGATTTTATCGTATCGCGACATTGTTGCTCGCGTTCGTCGAGATCCAATGACTGTTAGCAGAATATGGAATCGGTGGGTTCAGGAGGGTAATACGGAACACCGTGCTGGATCCCAAACGCCTCGTATCACTAGCAGTCGAAATGACAGGCATCTTATCCGCATGGCTGTAACGGATTGCGCAGCTACGTCTCGATCCCTGACTCAGCAGATGGGGACGTTTGCAAGACAACAACCATCTGCACGAACAGTTCGACGACGTTTGCAGCAGCATGGACTATCAGCTCGCAAACCATGGCTGCGGTTACCCTTGACGCTGCATCACAGACAGGAGCGCCTGCGGTGGTGTACTCGACGACGAACCTGGGTGCACGAATGGCATAAACGACATTTTTTCGGATGAATCCAGGTTCTGTTTATAGCATCATGACGGACGCATCCGTGTTTGGCGACATCGCCGTGAACGCACATTGGAAGCGTGTATACGTCATCGCCATACTGGCGTCTCGCCCGGGTGATGGTATGGGGTGCCATTGGTTACACATCTCGGTCACCTCTTGTTCGCACTGACGGTACTTTGAACACTGGACGTTGCATTTCAGATGTGTTACGACCCGTGGCTCTACCCTTCATTCGATCCCTGCGAAACCCTACATTTCAGCAGGATAGTGCAGGACCGCATGTTGCAGGTCCTGTACGGGCCTTTCTGGACACAGAAAATGTTCGACTGCTGCCCTGGCCAGCACATTCTCCAGATCTCTCACCAACTGAAAACGTCTGGTCAATGGTGTCCGAGCAACTGGTTCATCACAATACGCCAGTCACTACTCTTGATGAACTGTGGTATCGTGTTGAAGCTGCATGGGCAGCTGTACCTGTACACGCCACCCAAGCTCTGACTCAATGCCCAGGCGTATAAAGGCCGTTATTACGGCCAGGGGTGGTTGTTGTGGGTACTGATTTCTCAGGATCTATGCACTCAAATTGCGTGAAAATGTAATGACATGTAAGTTCTAGTACAATATATTTGGCCAATGAATACCCGTTTATCATCTGCATTTCTTCTTGTTGTAATAATTTTAATGGCCAGTATGTAAATGATCCAGTAGAAAGCGCTGGATGCTCTTTAAGGCTGTTCGCGGATGATGGGGTTGTCTATAAGAAAGTGGCAACGCCAGAAGCCACTGTCCATTTCCAAATTCTCTACGGAAGAATGATGAATGGGTCAGGTTGTGGTAGTTTACCTTGGACGCAATGGCTCTAAGCACTATGGGACTTACCATCTAACGTCAACAGTCCCCTAGAACTTAGAACTACTCATACCTAACCTAACCTAAGGACATCACACACATCCATGCCGGAGGCAGGATTCGAACCTGCGATCGTAGCCGTCGCGCGGTTCCGGACTGAAGCGCCTAGAACCGCTCGGCCACCCCGGCCGGCTGACTTGCAGAGTATCCATGTAGATCTACACAGATATTTTTTGTATATACACTTAATTGGTTCAAAATGGTTCAAATGGCTCTGAGCACTATGGGACTCAACATCTTAAGTCATAAGTCCCCTAGAACTTAGAACTACTTAAACCTAACTAACCTAAGGACATCACACACACCCATGCCCGAGGCAGGATTCGAACCTGCGACCGTAACAGTCCCGCGGTTCCGGACTGCAGCGCCAGAACCGCTAGACCACCGCGGCCGGCTATACACTTAATTTTTGTGACTAATAATTCTCATGAAAATGTAATGTGTTTTGAGAATCACAATTTTCATTTTGTTTCCATTTCAGTGATAGCACTGTGAAGATGGTTCGTGAATGAAACCGGTAGTGAATAAATGTATTGTAAGACAGCACAGTCTGTATCACGCATTTCTCCAAGTAAGCTACCTCTCTGGCATAATGAACTCGAGGACACAACGCGTCCTTGTTGGTAGCTGGAGTAAGGAGTCGGTGACATTAGTGGGGCAACCGGCAGGCATCACGACGCCCAGGTTCCCAGTTGCCAGTTGATAGCCTGGCGCGTGTTTGGCGATGTGGTCAGAGCCGTTGTCGGCACATCCGGCAGAACCTCAGACGCGGAAAGGGGAGTTGGAGGTGATCTGGCCAGCGCGAGCCTGCATAAACAAACAGACCGCACGGCCGGCGCTTCCGCGGTTTCTAAAACCGGCGGTTGACACGCCCGCTACGTCTGCACACCTCCCACGCGGATCCTAACACTGTGCCGGATATCCCAGGCGCCGCCTGCTCAACCGCGGCCGAACGGATCGCGAGGCGCCGTTGTAGCTGCGCCAACGGCGATGCGGTGAGTCGGCAGATGCCTACACGTTAGACTGCTGGGATGGTTGTAATTAAACTGCAAGTACTCATACAGGTCCAGCATGGACTGTAATTATCGTTGTCTTCAGTCCAGACGCTGGTTTGATGCAGCTCTCCATGCTACTCCATCATCTCCCAGTACTTACTGCATCCTACATCCTTCTGAATCTCCTTGGTGTATTCATCTCTTGGTCTCCCTCTACGACTTTTCCCCTCCATGCTGCCCTCCAATACTAAATTTGTGGTCCCTTGATGCCGCAGAACATGTTCTACCAACCGATCCCTTCTTCTAGTCAAGTTGTGCCACAAATTTCTCTTCTCTGCAATCCTATTCAATACTTCCTCATTAGTTACGTAATCCACCCATCTAATCTTCAACATTCTTCTGTAGCACCACATTTCGAAAGCTTCTAATCTCTTCTTGTCTAAACTATCTATCGTCCACGTTTCACTTCCATACATGGCTGCGCTCTACACACATACTTTCAGAAACGACTTCCTCACAAATCTATACTCGATGTTAACAAATTTCTCTTCTCCAGAAACGCTTTCCTCGCCATTGTCAGTCTACATTTTACATCCTCTCTACTTTGACTATCATCAGTTATTTTGCTCCGCAAATAGCAAAACTCATCTACTACTTTAAGTGTCTCATTTCCTAATCTAATTCCCTCAGCATCACCCGACTTAACTAGACTACATTCCATTATCCTCGTCTTGCTTTTGTTGATGTTCATCTTATACTCTCCTTTCAAGACACTGTCCATTACTGTCAGCTGCTCTTCCAGGTCATTTGCTGTCTCTAACAGAATTACATTGTCATCGGCGAACCTCAAAGTTTTTATTTCTTCTCCATGGATTTTAATTCCTAGTCCGAATATTTCTTCTGTTTCCTTTACACCTTGCTCAATATACAGATTGAATAACATCGGCGATAGGCTACAACCCTGTTTCGCTCCCTTCCCAACCACTGCTTCCCTTTCATGCCCCTCGACTCTTATAACTGCCATCTGGTTTCTGTACAAATTCTAAACAGCCTTTCGTTCCCTGTATTTTACCCCTGTCACCCTCAGAATTTCAAAGAGAGTATTCCAATCAGCATTGTCAAAAGCTTTCTCTAAGTCTACAAATGCTAGAGACGTAGGTTTGCCTTTCCTTAATCTTTCTTCTAATATAATTCGTAAGGTCAGTATTGTCTCACGTGTTACAACATTTCTACGGAATCCAAACTGATCTTCCCCAAGGTCGGCTTCTACTAGTTTTTCCATTCGTCTGTAAAGAATTCGTTTTAGTATTTTGCAGCTGTGACTTATTAAACTGATAGTTCGCTAATTTTCACATCTGTCAACAGCTGGTTTCTTTGGGATTGGAATTATTATATTCTTCTTGAAGTCTGAGGGTATTTCGCCTGCCTCATACATCTTGCTCACCAAATGGTAGAGTTTTGTCAGGACTGGCTCTTCCAAGACTGACAGTAGTTCTAATGGAATGTTGTCTACTCCCGGGGCCTTGTTTCGACTTAGGTGTTTCAGTGCTCTGTCAAACTCTTCACGAAGTATTGTATCTCCCATTTCGTCTTCATCTACATTCTGTTCCATTTCCATAATATTGTTCTCAAGTACATCGCCCTTGTATATATACTCTTTCCACCTTTCTGCTTTCCCTTCTTTGCTTAGCACTGGGTTTCCATGTTAGCTCTTGATATTCATACCAGTGGTTCTCTTTTCTCCAAAGGTTTCTCTAATTTTCGTATAGGCAATATCTATCTTACCCCTAGTGATATATGGCAGCGAAAATTAGTAGATACCCTAATGCCTGATTTATGCTGTAAAACTGTAGCTCTAGTTTTGGCCAGCAGGTGCAGATCTGGCGGTGTCAGCGCAAGAAATACATTAGACATATTCGCAGTTGCGAATAAATTTACTGCACCTGGTCACGTTCGAACGCACAGCGTCCTGCATCTGAAGCTACACTACTGGCCATTAAAATTGCTACACCAAGAAGAAATGCAGATGATAAACGGGTATTCATTGGACAAATATATTATACTAGACCTGACATGTGATTACATTTTCACGCAATTTGGGTGCATAGATCCTGATAAATCAGTACGCAGAACAACCACCTCTGGCCGTAATAACGGCCTCGATACGCCTGGGTATTGAGTCTAACAGAGCTCGCATGGCGTGTACAGGTACAGCTGCCCATGCAGCTTCAACACGATATCACAGTTCATCAAGAGTAGTGACTGGCGTATTGTGAAGAGCCAGTTCTCGGCCATAATTGACGAAACGTTTTCAATTGGTGAGAGATCTGGAGAATGTGCTGGCCAGGGCAGCACACGAACATTTTCTGTATCCAGAAAGGCCAGTTCAAGACCTGCAACATGCGGTCGTGCATTATCCTGTTGAAATGTAGGATTTCGCAGGGATCGAATGAAGGGTAAAGCCACGGTCGTAACACATCAGAAATGTAACATCCACTGTTCAAAGTGCCGTCAATGCGAACAAGAGGTGACCGAGACGTGTAACCAGTGGCACCCCATACCATCACGCCGGGTGGTACGCCAGTGTGGCGATGACGAATACACGCTTCCAATGTGCGTTCACCGCGATGACGCCAAACACGGATGCGACCATCGTGATGCTGTAAACAAAACCTGGATTCATCCTAAGAAAAGATGTTTTGCCATTCGTGCACCCAGGTCCGTCGTCTAGTACGCCATTGCAGGCGCTCCTGTCTGTGATGCAACGTCAAGGGTAACCGCAGGCACGGTCTCCGAGCTGATAGTCCATGCTGCTGTAAACGTCGTCGAACTGTTCGTGCAGATGGCTGTTGTCTTGGAAACGTCCCCATCTGTTGAGTCAGGGATTGAGACGTGGCTGCACGATCCGTTACAGCCATGCGGATAAGATGCCTGTCATCTCGACTGCTAGTGATACGAGGCCGTTAGGATCGAGCACGGCGTTCCGTATTACCCTCCTGACCCCACTGATTCCATATTCCGGTAACAGTCATCGGATGTCGACCAACGCGAGCAGCAATGTCGCGATACGAAAAACCGCAATCGGGATAGGCTACAATCCGACGGAAACGTGATGGTATGCATTTCTCCTCCTTACACGAGGCATCACAACAACGTTTCACCAGGCAACGCCGGTCAACTGCTGTTTGTGTATGAGAAATCGGTTGGAAACTTTCCTCATATGAGGACGTCGTAGGTGTCGCCACCGGCGCCAACCTTGTGTGAATGCTCTGAAAAGGTAATGATTTGCATATCACAGCATCTTCTTCCTGTAGGTCGAATTTCGCGTTTGTAGCACGTCATCTTCGTGGTGTAGCAATTTTAACGGCCAGTAGTGTATAACGGGTACTGCTGGCGAACGAGACCCAGTGTGGGTCAGTCACTCTTCTACAATGGCTTATTCCATAGGTCAGTGTAAAGAATGGTCTGTCCCCGCATTACTTACCATGCTACATGGAAAGGCGCGTTACCTTCCGGATAGTAGTGTTTTTGAATCGTTGAGCTCCCTGAGACTAATGTTCCACATACGACTTATGTGGCAGGAAGGCTGAACTGACACAGCCGGCGCTATTGTCATTGTGGAACGGTTGTAACATCTTCGTGGCTGTACAATGGCCGCCGTTGCTCACTACAGATTGCGCCAGCGAGACACAGAAGGCAATACCCGGCACGTCGATAAGTGGAAGAGTCAGCTGGAGCGCGACCCACATGGCAGCCTGCTGCTGGACCGCCGCCACCGTATTGACTGCGGGAGCCTCTCAACAGCGCAGGCCGCCCGCCGCGACTGCGTACAGCCACTTTATTTGCTGCCGCGTCCAATGTCTGTATTACACCTCTCCTACAGAATGTTTCCAAAAAACTGTACAGGGCTGGGACAGACATAAGCGAACAGCAAAAACACTTTACCATGCCTTATATGGTGTACCAAACCCGTTAATTTTCAAACAGCTTGCATTCTTCTTGGTATCTGTTTTATAATACTAGTGTGTGTGTGTGTGTGTGTGTGTGTGTGTGTGTGTGTGTGTGTGTGCGTGTGCGTGTTTGTGCGTGTGTGTGTATATACAGGGTGGTCCATTGATCGTAACCCAAAGCCGGGTTCTTGGCAATGCCACTCTCTACGCTCTCTGTTGGAATCGGCGTGCTTATTGCACTGCAGCAGAATGTGCTCGCTACGGGGGGCTGACCTGTTGCGAAGTTTGTCCAGTCGATAACGGCGTCGGCGATCCAGCGGAATCCGGAGATGTGGGTCACGGAGAGATTAGCTGACGCATGCTGTTATCGACATACCGGATATTAACTTCTCTCACGTACAGCTGCTGCCAACACTTGCTCTGAGCAGTATACAGCTACATCCACATACATACTCTGCAAGCCAGGGCGGGAGGGTACCGTATGCCACTACTAAGTCATTTCCTTTCCTGCCCACTTGCAAACAGAGCGAGGGAAAAACTACTGCCGAATGTGCTTGCGTATGAGCGCTAATTTCATGTTTTCTTCGTGCTCATAAGTGAAATGTACGTTGGCGCCAGCAGAATCGTTCTGCAGTCAGTCTCAGGTGCCAGCTTTCTTATTTTACTCAATAATGTTTCATGAAAACAACGTTACCTTTCCGTCACGGATTCCCATTTGAGGTCCCGAAGCGTCTCGCTAAGCTACGCGTGTTCTTCGAACCTACGGGTAACAAAACTAGCAGCCCGCCTCTGAATAGCTTCGATGTCTTCCCTTAACCCGACCTGGTACAGATCCCAAACACTCGAGCAGTACTCAAGAACTGGTCGCACCAGCGTCCTATATGCGGTCTCCTTTACAGGTGAATAACTCTTTCCTAAATTTTTCCCAATGAACCGAAGTCGACCATTCGCCTTCGCTACCACAGTTCTCGCATGCCCATTCCATCTCATATCGCTTTGAAACGTGACGACCAGATATTTAAATGACTGTCTCAAGCGCAACACTAGTAATACGGTATCCGAACATTACGGGTTTGTTCTTCCTGCACATCCGCATTAACTGACTTTTTTCCACATTTTGAGTTGCGCTTCATCCATGGCACGCTCTACATCGTGCGAGAAAGGCGGAAGCTGAGTTTCGCACGAGCGAAGTTTTCTGGATGCGTGTTTATTTGTGGAGAGAAGCTTTCCTGTCTCAACGGAGTTTAGTGTATTGGAATTTCGAATATGCTAAAGTATTCTGTTAGAAGCCCGCCCGGTTAGCCGAGCGGTCTAACGCACGGCTTTCCGGGTTGGGAAGGGGCGCCTGGTCCCCGGCACGAATCCGCCCGGCGGACTTGTGTCGAGGTCCGGTGAGCCGGCCAGTCTGTTGTGGTTTTTCGGCGGTTTTCCATCTGCCTCGGCGAATACGGGCTGGTTCTGCTTATTCCGCCTCAGCTACACTGTGTCGGCGATTGCTGTGCAAACAAGTTCTCCACGTACGCGTACACCACCATTACTCTACCACGCAAACATAGGGGTTACACTCGTCTGGTGTGAGACGTTCCCTGGGGGGTCCACCGGGGGCTGAACTGCACAATAACCCTGAAACAGTGGTTCGGTGTGGAGCGGCGGAGGGGTGAAGTGGACTGTGGTAGTCGTCGTGGGGTTGCGGACCACTGCGGCTGCGGCGGGGACGGAGCCTCTCCGTCGTTTCTAGGCCCCCGGTTAACATAGCGTAACATAACATTCTGTTAGAAACCGATGTTAAGAATACTGGTATGTAATTTTTCGTGTCCGTTCTTCTACGCTTCGTCCATTCTTTAGCCACCTCCGCTTTTCTCCAGTCGCTCGGGGCTTTGCGCTGGACGAGAAATTCACTATAAATGCGAGGTAATCAAGGACCCAGTGCCGCAGAATACTCTCTGCAAAACCGAACTGGGATCCAATTCGGACCAGGTGGCTTATTTGTTTTTTACTCTTTCAGTTGCGTTTCAAGAATGGTTCAAATGGCTCTAAGCACTATGGGACTCGATATCTGATGTTATCAGTCCCCTAGACTTAGAACTACTTAAACCTAACTAACCTAAGGGCATCACACGCATCTATGCCCGAGGCACGATTCGAACCTGCGACCGTAGCAGCAGCGCGGTTCCGGACTGAATGCGTTTCAACGCCAGCGATGCCTATTCCTATGTCTTCTATATGGAGTCCCTACGAAAGTGAAACGATGGTATGGCTGCACGATCCTCCTGCGTGAATAATGTTTTAAATGCAAAAAAAATTTCAGCTTTCCTTTTGCTGTCGTCTACTTCCATGTCACACTGGCCGATGAATAACTGGAGACAATCCTTTGATTCGCTTTACTTTACGTATGACCAGAATTTCCTCGAGTTCTCAGGCAGGTCTCTCGCTAAGGTATGTCGCCTGAAGTTGTATGCTTCGCGCTCCGTTTCTTCTTCTTCTTCTTCTTCTTCTTCTCTCTCTCTCTCTCGTTTTACGTACACGAACTTATTCTGTCACCTGTTGACGTTTCCGCGCGCTTTTTTCAACCGAGAGTGCAACCATCTCTTGTTTCTTCAGCATTTTCCGAATTCTGTTCTTAAACGACGGTGGGTCTTCTCCTACCTTATTCCACTTAACTCTGCACATGCTTCTCATGAGCACGATTTAAATCAGTTTATACTTAGCTCATTATTCCTCTACGTCCATCATTGTTTATTCCCACAAACTATTTTACAATTCGGGCATCCGCTGCTGTTGAAAGCCATAATGTTGGAACAACTCGACTTACAGCTGCTAAAATTCTTGTTTAGTAAAACATCGCTGGTTCTGAGGCTCCAAGTCGCCTGTTCAGGTGAACCTAAACGGTAAAAAGCAACGAACAGTGTCAACACATTTTGTGGATATTAAACTTAATAAAGGAATGTCTAAACTATACTAACAACGTTAAAAAGCATAATATACTCATCGCTCCTAGTCAAAATTTACTATTCAGAGAATATCGTCAATACTATGGCGAACGAAAGGTAAAGAAGACGTGCTCTATTCTTTAAAATTTGCCTTCATCTAAAAAGAAAAAAAAATATTTTATAGTGAGCGGATACTAATTTTTTTTAGAAAAGGGGCCGGATTGGGGATTTGGTGTTTTAACCGATTCCTTATATTCACAGTACACTGATGAAATTGTGGTACTGGAAAATCCCCACCTCATCGCTGCCTCGGAGATACCGTGTCCTATCGCTCGTGCGCCGATTATAACACCACGTTCAAACTCACTTAAATATCGATAACCTGCCAGTGTAGCAGCAGTAACCGCCTTTTAACAACTGCGCCAGACACTTGTCTTATACAGGCGTTGCCGACCGCAGCGCCGTATTCTGCCTGTTTACGTATCACTGTATTTGAATACGCACGCCTATACCAGTTTCTTTGGCGGTTCGTTGTATTTTTACTACTTTTTTTTTACTTTGTGTTGTTGTTGATTTCTTAAATGGTTGAAATGGCTCTGAGCACTATGGGACTTAACTTGTGAGGTCATCAGTCCCCTAGAACTTAGAACTACTTAAACCTAACAAGGGAACCTCCCCATCGCACCCCCCTCAGATTTTGTTATAAGTTGGCGCAGTGGATAGGCTTGAAAAACTGAACACAGATCAATCGAGAAAACAGGAAGAAGTTGTGTGGAACTATGAAAAAAATAAGCAAAACATACAAACTGAGTAGTCCATGGCCAAGATAGGCTACATCAAGGATAGTGTGAGATCAGGAGCGCCGCGGTCCCGTGGTTAGCGTGAGCACCTGCGGAACGAGAGGTCCTTGGTTCAAGTCTTCCCCCGAGTGAAGAGTTTAATTTTTTTTATTTTCAGACAATAATTATCTGTCCGTCCGTCCGATGCGAGGTAACTGCGCCGTAGTATGGGGACGCTACAACTAAACTGTTGCTTTCATTTGTTGCAGTGCAGTTTATGTGATAAATTCTTATGTTTTCATTACTTTTTTGGGAGTGATTATCACTTTCACAAGAAAACCGATATCGGGCAAGGTAGAAGAATCTTTTTACCCATTCGCCAAGTGTACAAGTTAGGTGGGTCGACAACATATTCCTGTCATGTGACGCACATGCCGTCACCAGTGTCGTATAGAATATATCAGACGTGTTTTGCTGTGGAGGAATCGGTTAACTTGTGACGTTGCGATCCAATGTTTTCGGTTCCCATTGGAGAGGCACATCCTTTCGTCTACTAATCGCACGGTTTTGCGATGCGGTCGCAAAACACAGACACTAAACTTATTACAGTGAACAGAGACGTCAATGAACGAACGGACAGATTATAACTTTGCGAAAATAAAGAAACTAAACTTTTCACTGGAGGGAAAACTTGAACCAAGGACCTCTCGTTCCGCAGCTGCTCACGCTAACCACGGGACCACGGCGCTACTGATGTCAGACCGTCCTTGATGTTGCCTATCTTGCGCATGGACTACTCAGTTTGTATATTTTGCTTATTTTTTTCATAGTTCCACACAACTTCTTCCTGTTTTCTCGATTGATCTGTGTTCAGTTTTTCAAGCCTATCCACTGTGCCAACTTATAACAAAATCTGAGGGGGTTGCGATGGGGAGGTTCCATTATAAGTAACCTAAGGACATCACACTCATCCATGCCCGAGGCAGGATTCGAACCTGCGACCGTAGCGGTCGCGCGGATCCAGACTGTAGCGCCCAGAACCGCTCGGCCACACCGGCCGGCTGTTCAGTTCTTATATCAGTACTCTCAGAAGATCTTGTGTATCAATACATCACCTTGCATTCGATTCGCACGCACGTTTAGTTCGGTGTACTACAATGGTTAACTATTACATAATGACGGTATAGTGAGAGATTGTAGAATGCCGTGTGGACGCAGGGCGCCCTCTCTGTAAGGGGAGCGCGGGCAGTTTTGGGCGGGCCCGCTTTGCGGCGACGCCGCGACCACGCCCAGGTATCGCGTTTCCTTGCGGCCGGGGGGGCAGGCCAGGAGAACGGGAGATAGCGCCGCCGCCGACGCCGTGCTCGGGCCGTCCTTGGCCGGCGCTTCTCTCTCCCTTCCTTTCCGGCCCCAGGAATGCGCCTCGGGGGAAAACTGGGCCGCGCTGGAAACCACTGTCGTGGCCGCACTGCTCACACGGGGCGCTGACGTGGGCGTGGACGGCGACGGGAAATCCGTCGTAACGAGAGGCGGCGATCGCCTTACACGGGACGTGCACTTCGTCGTGATTTGTGACTGCAGCGCTCGCCCGCGGCAGGTGTCGGCTGTATATGGGTCGTACACCACTTTTACGGTAGTGGTACTGCGTTTTGTACTACGTCAGCTCTATTAAAACGCATGTTTCCTCCCTTGCCCCTGTGCTACTCATTGTTGTGTCTGTAGTGTCAATAAAAACTTAAATATCCATGTACACCGCTACGGTCGGAGGTTCGAATCCTGCCTCGGGCATGGGTGTGTGTGATGTCCGTAGGTTAGTTAGCTTTAAGTAGTTCTACGTTCTAGGGGACTGATGACCTCACACGTTAAGTCCCATAGTGCTCAGACCCATTTGAACCATTTTATCCATGTACATGTTGTTGTTGTTGTTGTGGTGGTGGTCTTCAGTCCTGAGAATGGATTGATGCAGCTCTCTATGCCACTCAATCCAGTGCAGGCTTCTTCATCTCCCAGTACCTACAGCAACCTACATCCTTCTGAATATGCTTAGTGTATTCATCTCTTGGTCTCCCTCTACGATTTTTACCCTCCACGCTGCCCTCCAATACTAAATTGGTGATACCTTGATGCCTCAGAACATGTCCTACTAACCGATCCCTTCTTCTGGTCAAGTTGTCCCACAAACTTCTCTTCTCCCCAATCCTATTCAATACTTCCTCATTAGTTATGTGATCTACCCATCTAATCTTCAGCATTCTTCTGTAGCACCACATTTCGAATGCTTCTATTCTCTTCTTGTCCAAACTATTTATCGTCCATGTTTCACTTCGATACATGCCTACACTCCATACAAATACTTTCAGAAACGACTTCCTGACACGTAAATCAATACTCGATGTTAACAAATTTCTCTTCTTCAGAAACTCTTTCCTTGCCATTGCCAGTCTACATCTTATATCCTTTCTACTTCTACCATCATCAGTTATTTTGCTCCCCAACTAGCAAAACTCATTTTCTACTTTAAGTGTCTCATTTCCTAAACTAATACCCTCAGCATCACCCGACTTAATTTGACTACATTCCATTATCCTCGTTTTGCTTTTGTTGATGTATGATGATCATTAAATAAGGATACGAGCTTTCTAAAACTTCACAAAATCGGAGAAAATCACTCCTAAGATAGAGCACACGTATGTTTATGTAACATCCAATGGACTATTACTGAAAACATTTTTGTTTATTTAATAAAAAAACTTCCACAACCTTTTAGAAAAAGCGGAGATGAGAGCATACACCAAAGCAGGAACCACCAGCGCATGTTCTCGTTCCTGGGCACTTCTATCCACCACGATGCGCTCAACTTCTAGGGCGTGCTGGAAAGTAACGCCCTGAATTTTTAATGTGAAGTCTCTTAAAGCTTCTTAAATAAACATTATCACCATTCTACAACTTTAATCTTTACATATTTGCAGCCCTCTGTCGCTACAGGCCTCTGTTCTGTAGCATGTAAAATGGCGATGTGCAGAGCTACTATATCGGTGCGTGAGAACAGTTTGCCCACACATCGAGCACCTTCTGCTTGAGCATGGCAGTGCTAGACCATTCATGAGAGCTCAAACGTATGCAACAATCCGATGCTTTCGGGTCATTGCCATCAATCGTCGTCCATACAGTCTCAGCTTCACCCCATCCGATTTCCATCTGTTTCCAAAACAAACAACGCCTTCGAGGACGACACATCGATACTGCAAGCAGAGATGTGGTTGTAGCTCCGTCAACCAAGTCAAACCTTCTACGTTGACGGTTCAACAAATTGATCTCTCGTTGAGAGAATTGCGTTCATCGCTGCGGTGACTATCTTGCGAAATAAATACACTGATCAGCCACAAAATTATGACCACTGACCAACCATCGATATAAATTCATTCCGGAGACAGCAGCGTCGCCTGGCGAGGAATGACTGCGAGTAAGACACACGCAGCCGCGCGGGTTGGCCGCGCGGTTTGAGACGTCATGTCACGGAGTGCGCGGCCCCTCCCGCCGGGCCGGCCGGGGTGGCCGAGCGGTTCTAGGCGCTACAGTCCGGAACCGCGCGACCGCTACGGTCGCAGGTTCGAATCCTGCCTCGGGCATGGATGTGTGTGATGTCCTTAGGTTAGTTAGGTTTAAGTAGTTCTAAGTTCTAGGCGACTGATGAGCTCAGATGTTAAGTCCCATTGTGCTCAGAGCCATTTGAACCATTTTTGGACACTCATATTTATGTAGCATCGAATGGACTATCATGGAAAATATTTCTATTTATTTAATAAAAAAACTTCTACAACCTTTCAGAAAATGCGAAGATGAGAGAAAAAAGTTAGCATACACCAAAGCATGAACCATCAGCGCATGTTTTCGTAACTCGGCACTTCTATCCACCACCCTGCGCTTAACTTCTAGGGTGTGCTGGAAAGTAACGCCCCCAATTTTTAATGTGAAATCTCGTAAAGCTTCTTAAATGAAACAAACATTATCTCCATTCCACATCTTTAATCTTTGTGTCTACATACTTGCAGCCCTGTGTCGCTACAGGGCTCCGTCCTGTTGCATGGAAAATGTCGGTGTGTAGCGCGATTATGTCGGTGCGTGAGAAACAGCGAGCTGTAATCGAGTTCGTCCACACATGGAGCACCTTCTGCTTGAGCGTGACAGTGCTAGACCATTCCCGAGAGCTGAAACGCCTGCAACAATCCTATGCCTTGGGGTCATTACCATCAGTCATCGTCCATACAGTCCCAGCTTCACGCCATCCGATTTTCATCTGTTTCCAAAACTTAAACTTTTGTGGGTTGGCAGGAGAGCCAACACCAGTTTGCAAGAGGAAGCCGAAAGGCACGCGTTTTAGCTCACGCACGCTGGCGTGAGCTCTGGAATAGGACAAGGAAATTAGAATTTAGAAAAACGGTCCTAGCTGGTGGATTACTTAACTTTAATCCATTAATGGTGAACGTCGGCCTGGACGGTACATGCATCACAAGATCAATAGCAACTGATAATGGCGCCTTGCTAGGTCGTAGCAAATGACGTAGCTGAAGGCTATGCTAACTATCGTCTCGGCAAATGAGAGCGTAATTTGTCAGTGAACCATCGCTAGCAAAGTCGGCTGTACAACTGGGTCGAGTGCTAGGAAGTCTCTCTAGACCTGCCGTGTGGCGGCGCTCGGTCTGCAATCACTGACAGTGGCGACACGCGGGTCCGACGTATACTAACGGACCGCTGCCGATTTAAACGCTACCACCTAGCAAGTGTCGTGTCTGGCGGTGACACCACATAAACAACGCCTTCGAAGACGACACTTGGATACTGCAATCAGAGATTTGGTTGTAGCTCCGATCATCATAGTCAAACATTCTACGGTGAGGGTTCAACAAATTGATCTCTCGTTGCGTGAAATGCGTTCATCGCTGCGGTGACTATGCTGCGAAATAAATACAGTTATCGGGCCACGAAATTATGACCACTGACCAACAATCGATATAAACCCGATCCGGCGACAGCAGCGTTGCCCGGCGAGGAATGGCTGTTAGTACGACATGACACGGACTGCGTGGCCCCTCCCGCCGGAGGTTGCAGTCCTCCCTCGGGCGTGGGTGTGCGTCTTGTTCGTAGCATAAGGTAGTTTAAGTAGTGTGCAAGTCTAGGGACCAATGACCTCAGCAGTTTGGTCCCTTAGGAATTCACACACATTTTTTTTAGACGCACGCACGGTGCACGTAGTATCAGTCAGATGCTGTCTTCGTGTAGAATGGGGAAGGCGATCGATGTACCTGAGTTTGACCGAGGGCAGATTGTAAGCGCAGAGATATGTAAATAGCCGGAATACGGCGCTGCCGTCGGCAACGCCTATATAAGACAACAAGTGTCTGGCGCAGTTGCTAGATCGGTTACCGCTGCTACAATGGTAGGTTATCAAGATTTATGTGACTTTGAATCTGGTGTTATAGTCGGCGCATGAACGATGGGACACAGCATCTCTGAGGTAGCGATGAACTGGCGATTTTCTCGTACGACCATTTCATGAGTGTACCGTGAATATCAGGAATCCGGCGTAACATCAAATCTCCGACAACGCTGCGGCCGGAAAAAGATCCTGGAAGAAAGAGACCAACGACGACTGAAGAGAATCGTTCAACGTGAGAGAAGTGCAACCCTTCCGTACATTGTTGAAGATTTCAATGCTGAGCCATCAGCAAGTGTCAGCGTCCGAACTATTCAAGGGAACACCATAGAAGTGAGTGGGCTTTCAGAGCCGAATGCCCACTCTTGTTCCCTTGATGACTGCACGACACAAAGATTTACACCTCGACACAGACATTGGAGTTTTTGTGGTGTCACCGCCAGACACCACACTTGCTAGGTGGTAGCCTTTAAATCGGCCGCGGTCCATTAGTATACGTCGGACCCGCGTGTCGCCACTGTCAGTGATAGCAGACCGAGCGCCACCACACGGCAGGTCTAGAGAGACGTACTGGCACTCGCCCCAGTTGTACAGCCGACGTTCATAGCAAAAGCCACACTGACCGATACGCTCTCATTTGCCGAGACGATAGTTAGCATAGCCTTCAGCTACATTTGCTACGACCTAGCAAGGCGCCGTATTCAATTGATATTGAGATTCCATTAATGTATCATCAAGAGCGATGTTCTACAAATGTGGATTAAAGTTAAGTATTCCAGAAGCTACGTACTTTTCTTTATAGCATTCATTACGTATCCTGTTTCAGACCTCACGCCAGGCTGCGTGAGTTTAAGCGCGTGCCTTTCGGCTTCCTCTCATTGTGTCTAGGCTGTCTTGCCTAGACACAACAGTTTTTATGACTGGAAACACGTTGTCTGGTCAGACGAGTGTCGTTTCAAATTGTATCGAGTGGATGGACGTGAACGGATATGGAGACTACCTCATGAATTCATGGACCCTGTATGTCAACAGGGGACTGTTCAAGCTGGTGAAGGCTCTGTAATGGTGTGGGGCGTGTGCAGTTGTAGTGACATGGGACCCCTGATACGTCTAGTTACGACTCTGACAGGTGAGACGTACGTAAGCATCCTGTCTGATCACCTGCATCCATTCTGTCCATCGTTCATTCCGATGGACTTGGGCAATTCCAGCAGGACAATACGACATCCACACATCCAGAATTGCTACAGAGTGGTTCCAGGTACACTCTTCTGAGTTTAAACACTTCCGCTGGCCACCAAACTGCTCAGACATGAGCCGGCCGGTGTGGCCGAGCGGTTCTAGGCACTTCATTCCGGAACCGCGCTGCTGCTACGGACGCAGGTTGGAATCCTGCCTCGGGCGTCGATGTGTGTGATGTCCTTAGGTTGGTTAGATTTAAGTGGTTCTAAGTTCTAGGGGAGTGATGACCTCAGATGTTGTCCCATAGTGCTCAGAGCCATTTGAACCAGACATGAACGTTATTGAGCATATTTGGGATGGCTTGCAACGGCCGGCCGGAGTGGCCGAGCGGTTCTAGGCGCTACAGTCTGGAGCCGCGCGACAGTTACGGTCGCAGGTTCGAATCCTGCCTCGTGCATGGATGTGTGTGATGTCGTTAGGTTTAAGTAGTTCTAAGTTCTAGGGGACTGATGACCTCAGATGTTAAGTCTCATAGTGTTCAGAGCCATTTGGCTTGCAACGTGCTGTTCAGAATAGGGGTCTCCATCGTCTCGACCTCTTGCCGAGTTATGGACAGAGCTGGTCATGGTGTCAATTCTCTACAGCACTACTACAGATATTAGTCGAGTCCATGTCACGTCATGTTGGGGCACTTCAGCATGCTCTTGGGGGGAAGGGGGGGGGGCTCATGGTATTAGGCACGTGTACCAGTTCTTTCGCTCTTCAGAGTATAAGCGCATCGGAGTCGCGCTGCAGTGCATTTACGCTGCAGCACTGCCCTCAGACGGGAACATTTTGATGGCCGTTATATTTTACCCACCCGGTACATGGCACACACAAATGAACACCAAAAGGTGTAGTTATGTACCTGAGTTCAATTACTGTGAATTACTACAGTAGCCGGCCGGAGTGGCCGAGCGGTTAAAGGCGCTACAGTCTGGAACCGCACGACCGCTACGTCGCAGGTTCGAATCCTGCCTCGGGCATGGATGTGTGTGATGTCCTTAGGTTAGTTAGGTTTAAGTAGTTGTAAGTTCTAGGGGACTTATGACCAGAGCAGTTGACTCCCATAGTGCTCAGAGCCATTTGAACCATTACTATAGTAACCAGTTATGCACAAGGATGAGTATATCTTGTTAAGGACTTTTTTGGAAGTGTTTTTTACATAGTGTAATAACTTTATGGAAAGCGTGCAAGAGGGAAAATAACCTGCATTAAGACTGTATGGTTGACCTACTTGTTGCTCATCAGCTAGTCTAGTGTCAAGCTGCATGACAGCTGTCCTCCGTCGCAGCGACTTTCGCATAACGAAGGCTAAGTGCTGTGCTAACGAGTATCTTCCCGTGCGCTGTGGACAGTGTAGGAGCTACATGGTTAACACGACCCACCTCAGGGCTATTTGACGCGTCATTAAGTTCAGCTCCCCACCGCCTCTCGTGGTAACGGTGTACCCCCCCACTCACAAGGGAACCTCCCCATCGCACCCCCCTCAGATTTAGTTATAAGTTGGCACAGTGGATAGGCCTTGAAAAACTGAACACAGATCAATCGAGGAAACAGGAAAAAGTTGAATGGAACTATGAAAAAAATAAGCAAAATATACAAACTCAGTAGTCCATGCGCAAGGTAGGCAACATCAAAGAAAGCGTGAGCTCAGGGGCGCCGTGATCCTGTGGTTAGCGTGAGCAGCTGCGGAACGAGAGGTCCTTGGTTCAAGTCTTCCGCCGAGTGAAAAGTTTACTTTCTTTATTTTCGCAAAGTTACGATCTGTCCGGTCATTCATTAACGTCTCTGTTCACTGTAATAAGTTTAGTGTCTGTGTTTTGCGACCGCACCGCAAAACCGTGCGATTAGTAGACGAAAGGACGTGCCTCTCCAATGGGAACCGAAAACATTTGATCGCAAGGTCATAGGTCAACCGATTCCTCCACAAGAAAACACGTCTGATATATTCTATACGACACTGGTGACGGCATGTGCGTCACATGACAGGAATATGTTGTTGACCCACCTAACTTGTACACTTGACTAATGGGTAAAAAGATTCTTCTTCGTTGCCCGATTTAGGTTTTCTTGTGGATGTGATAATTACTCCCAAAAAAGAGATGAAAACATGAGAGTTTGTGACATAAACTGCAACAAATGAATCCAACAGTTTCACAGTCGCAGACTTTTCCCTGTACTCTGTCAAAACATATGTTTCTAACGTTTTCAAATTTTGCCATGTGTAGACCGTCAAATCCTGCATATGTCCAAGCAAATCTGAACATGTCCTGGAATTTTGGAGAGCGAAGTTGATTATGTGTGAGTACCTGAACTTTAATAATTGACTAAAAATAAAAATTAAACTTTTCGCTCGAAGAAAGACTTGAACCAAGGACCTCTCGTTCCGCAGCTGCTCACGCTAACCACGGGACCACGGCGCTCCTGAGTTCAGTTTGCCCTTGATGTTGCCTGTCTTCCGCATGGACTACTCAGTTTGTATATTTTGCTTATTTTTTCATAGTTCCACACAACTTCTTCCTGTTTCCTCGATTGATCTGTGTTCAGTTTTTCAAGGCCTATCCACTGTGCAACTTATAACTAAATCTGAGGGGGGTGCGATGGGGAGGTTCCCTTGTCAGATGTTATGTGCTTTTGCAATACTTGCACTGTCATAGCAACTACGTAAGTGAATTTTTAATCACCTTATACTTTTCCTTTTATTCAGTTAAAACTACGCCAGTTGCCAGAAAGTGACATGAACTTTGCAATTTTCTTTTCGTTACAGATAGAAAAACAGTTCCTTTAAGTCTACTCATGTGGGCTTGCTCTTTCCTTTCTCGCTGCTTTCCAGTAATATGTTGAGCTATCACATTTCTGTTTGGAGTTATGAACCGCTCTTCCCATTGTGATTCAGATATAAGGCGCGACAGGTTATTTGAAGTAAGATTTCATTAATGTGTAACGACTGCATAAAATTTGTAATTAAACAATCATCTGTCCTGTACAATGATATTCATTGCGGGTACGGCAAATTTGTGTGGAACTAGTGCCGGAAAATGTCTAGCGTTTACAATTACACTTAGTGAAAGTACACCTAGCTGTATATCCTGTAAGCCACTGTGCGTTGCGTAGCGGAGGGTACTTCGCGCGAATGTTGGCAGTTCTCTTCCCCAATTATTCGCATATGGGCCGAATGCATAATCTTCGTGTACTCTGCGCCCTAATGTTTCTTATTTTAGTCTCATGATAACAACGAAAGACGATTACAGAAATTTATTTCTCAGGATCAACATCTACATCTACATGGATACTCTGCAAATTACATTTAGGTGCCTGGCAGAGGGTTCGTCGAACCACCTTCACAATTCTCTATTATTCCAAACTCGTACAGCTCGCGGAAAGAATGAACACCTATATCTTTCCGTACGAGCTCTGATTTCCCTTATTTCATCTTGGTGATCGTTCCTCCCTATGTAAGTCGGTGTCAACAAAATATTTTCGCATTCGGAGGAAAATGTTGCTGATTCGAATTTCGTGAGAAGATTCCGTCGCAACAAAAAACGCCTTTCTTTTAATGATGTCCATCCCAAATTCTGCATCATTTCAGTGACACTCTCTCCCATATTTCGCGATAATACAAAGCGTGCTGCCTTTCTTTGAACTTTTTCGATGTACTCCGTCAGTCCTATCTGGTAAGGATCCCACACCGCGCAACAGTATTCTGAAAGAGGACGGACAAGTGGAGGGTAGGCAGTCTCCTTAGGAGGTCTGTTACATTTTCTAAGTGTCCTGCCAATAAAACGCAGTCTTTGGTTAGCCTTCCCCACAACATTTTCTATGTGTTCCTTCCAATTTAAGGTGTTCGTAATTGTAATACCAAGGTATTTAGTTGAATTTACGGCTTTTAGATTAAGTAATACTGCTGACACTATCTTTACTTATTAATTAAGTGTGGTGAGATTGGGGCTACAACACCCTCCCTTATATCTAACCCTCCCTTATATCTAACCAGGCTTTCTACGTACTGCAGCCGGCCGAAGTGGCCGAGCAGTTCTAGGCGCTACAGTCTGGAACCGCGCGGCCGCTACGGTCGCAGGTCTGAATCCTGCCTCGGGCATGGATGTGCGTGATGTCCTTAGGTTAGTTAAAGTAGTTCTACGTTCTAGGGGATTGATGACCTCAGAAGTTGTCCCATAGTGCTCAGAACCATTTGAACCATTTCTTCTTTTCATCTTTTTCTTCTTCTTTTGCTTGTGCCATTTTTACCGCGGATACGCGTGGTTAATCGGATGTGGCAATGTTAGTTGAAGGGGTGGCTGGATGACCTTCCTGCCGCCACCCCGTACCCCCGGGAAGGATTAGTGTACCCCAACTGTCTGTGACTAGTGTAATCCTTGGAATAGTGCGAAAGTGTTCAGATGTCTGCGAGCCGTGTAACTGAGGCAGGACGTGGGGACCAGCCCGGTATTCACCTAGGGGGATGTGGAAAACCGCCTAAAAACCACATCCAGGGTGGCCGGCACACCGGCCCTCGTTGCTAATCCGCCGGGCGGATTCGATACGGGGCCGGCGCGCCTACCCGAGTCCAGGAAGCAGCGCGTTAGCGCGCTCTGCTAACCTGCGGGTTCCATTTGAACCATTTCTACGTACTGTATATTATGTTCACACAGAGCCACATATGTTTTGAAAAGATTTGCAAGTGATATGGGATTCCGGTTCTGCCAGGAATTTTTTCTGTGTCGGAGGAGTGGTACCTGCTCGACCGACCAGGAGCGGTTCCAAGGTCAAGAATATCGACGACGGCCGGGAGTGGCGTATTGACAATACTGCATCCAATGACGTCACTGGCAGAGGAAGACATGGCGGTCGGTCGGTCGGTCTCGATTGGCCCGTCTAGGCCAGGACGCGGCTGCTTACCTAGCTTTTGCGTTAATATGAAATGCAACAAAGGTATTTCTTACGCAACTAGAGGTGAGGAGCGGTAGCTAACGAGACTACTTACTACGCAGCCTGGTTTATGAGTTTCAGGAGCAGCGGCCTGAGTGGCTAAGTAGACCGCCGGCTGGCTGACATTTGCGGCAATGGAGTTTCTTGTGCGGTGCTGCGGCACCGTGACCTTTGGCGGACCTCCACTTGGCCGCCTGTGCTCCGCGTTACGGACTCATTTTTTTTTTCCCGTAATGCAGAAAACATGAACAGTAGCTTTCCACACATTAGCCCTCGGCAGACGTCGAAAGCACGTACAGCACTGTCTCCAGAATTAATCGTTCAGTCTACAGCAGAGGAGTGTGTGCTGGTTTGGAGATGTGCCGGACCGTGACTCGAACCGTACTTTACGGGACTAGCAGTCGTGGAAAAAGGCAATTTAAATCGTGAATGAGTTAAAAAATTAGGAGCAGTAGTGTATCCCTTGCTGCCAAGTACAAAAATTAATGAACCCCTTTCCACGAATACACAGCTATTCGCGGCGGCTTCTCGAATTAATGCTTCGATCCACCATGACAGCCTAGTGCGTTAAACCGCGCGGGGTTCAAAATGGCTCTGAGCACTATGCGACTTAACTTCTGAGGTCATCAGTCCCCTAGAACTTAGAACTACTTAAACCTAACTAACCTAAGGACATCACACACATTTATGCCCGAAGCAGGATTCGAACCTGCGACCGTAGCGGTCGCTTGGCTCCAGACTGTAGCGCCTAGAACCGCACGGCCACTCCGGCCGGCGCGCGGGGTTCCGTCCCGGATCAGTACCCAACCGGCGGATTATGGACAGACTGGACGGGGTTTTTAGGTTGTTTTCCACATCCGACTAGATGAGTACTGGGCTGGGGACCCACGGCCTGCCTCACAGAGACAAGCCATGCAAAAGTTTAGAAAACGTTATCACGCTTATACATGGGATAATACTAGACACTGGCCGATGTGGGAAGTTGGAGGGGGGCGGGGGAGGTGTCGTCAGAAAGGGCGTCTGACAACCCTCTAGCATTAACATTGCCAAATCCGAAAAAAGCTCTGTTTTGTCTCTATTCACTTTGAGTCCTCTGTGCATAATTGTCCATTTTCTGGTACATTTCTTTCAACACGTGCTTTGATTCACTTAGTAGTACTATGCCATCCTCATATACGAGACAATCGAAGTTACCGTCCATCTCTACTCCAGCCCACTCCAGTTGCTTACACTCTTTTTATTACTTTCTCTAAGATGAACAGAACACATGAGGGAGCATCCATCCCTTTGTCTGAGGCCTGTCTTAGTCTCGAATGTTTCTGATGTGGCTTCTCGGAAACTTACTGCTGCCTTTGACCCTTCCATACAAGCTTGCACCATTCTCACTAGCTTCTCAGGGGCTCTGAAGTTACACATTGCATTGTATAGGCTATTCCTGTCGATGCTGTCATATGCACGTTGAAAATCGACGAACAGGCTGTAGATATCTTTATCATATTCCCAGTGCTTTTCAAACAATTGTCTTAGTATTAATAATGAACTGTTGTTACAAGGTGGCACAAAATACGTGTTACAAAGTGTTCGTCTGCTGTGGTTTAATCGTCTATCCTAAATGATTCTCCTTGTGATATTGTTTTATTGTAGCTCTGAAAATTCTTTAGCTCACTCACTGATGTATCAGTCCACATTTAAGAATGAAAGCACTAACATTGGAACAGCGGTACTGTGAACCCACACGTTCAGACTGCCGCTTCAACTCATCCACAAAAATTCACTGTTTGGTGGGCAATATGTGCACAATGAATTATTGAGACCATTTTTACTGAGGAACCCGTAACAAAAAGAAATACAGACAAGTCCTGGAATATGAATCAGTACTGGTTGCAATCCGCCGCCGAATGCTCTAAGCCGGCCGCTGTGGCCGAACGGTTCTAGGCGCTTCAGTCCGGAACCGCACTGCTACTACGGTCGCAAGTTCGAATCCTGCCTCGGGCATGACTGTGTGTGATGTCCTTAGGTTAGTTAGGTTTAAGTAGTTCTAGGGGACTGCTGACCTCAGAAGTTAAGTCCCATAGTGCTTAGAGACATTTGAACCGTTTTTTGAATGCGATAAAACTAATGGTTCACGCAGAAAGGAGCACACATTCAGGTATCAGATCTGAAACTTCCTGGCTGATTAAAACTGTGTGCTGGACCGAGACTCGAACTCGGCACCTTTGTCTTTCGCGGGCAAGTGCTCTACCAACTGAACTACCCAATCACCACTCAAGACCCGTCCCCACAGCTTTACGTCTGCCAATACCTCCCCTCCTACCTTCCAAACTTTAGAGAGGCACTCCTGCGAACCTTGCAGAACTAGCACTCCTGAAAGAAAGGATGTGCGGAGACATGGCTTAGCCACAGCCTGGGGCATGTTTCCAGAATGAGATTTTCACTCTGCAGTGGAGTGTGCGCTGATATGAAACTTCCTGGTAGTCCCTTTCTTCGAGGAGTGCTAGTTCTGCAAGGTTCGCAGGAGAGCTTCTGTAAAGTTTGGAAGGTAGAAGACGAGATACTGGCAGAAGTGAAGCTGTGAGGACGGGGCGTGAGTCGTGCTTGGGTAGCTCAGATGGTAGAGCACTTGCCCGTGAAAGGCAAAGGTCCCGGGTTCGAGTCTCGGTCCGGCACACAGTTTTAATCTGCCAGGAAGTTTCATATCAGCGCTGTAGAGTGAAAATCTCATTCTGAGGTATCAGATAGTCTCGCTGGACGCCTTAGCATTGATTGGGCATGGTGAGAATTGGCGCTCTTATAGTCACTATGATTATTTCTTATGCGGCTATTTAGAAGACAGACTCTTCAAAGGTGTTCCTACACCATCCCAGGATCTTCGAACTGCAATTTCCAGACCGATTGGTGCAGCCGAAAATATTCTTCAGAAAGCCATGACGGAATTCAGTTCAAGGCTCTCTACACTCATTGCTGCAGAAGGAAACCGCTTTGAAAAGCTTCCGTATCAAATTTCAAATTGTCTGCTATAGCATAAATCTGATAACAAGAATATATCACGTCATAGTAGACAAAAATTTTCGACCACCTATTTTGTGCCACCCTGTAAATTCTTGAGTATATTGTTCCGGTTTCTGATTTCACCTGCCTCATTACAGAGATCGATTTTGTATGTCAAAGACCTGTCTACGATCACGCATAGGGGTTTTGAGGTGTTTCAATATTGGAGAGTCTAACCTCAAAGTGTGATGGTAGGTGTGTAGGTTGCGTGTTCATTTCGTAGGTACAAAGTACATACAATGGTCTTCTGAGGATTTGGTTCGAGAGTTATGTTTGAAGTAATCATCTAATGTCTTCAGGTCTCATGTTAATATAGCTTCCGTAAAGCTTTGGAGATCCTATCGAAGACAGTGCTGCCAAATTCAGAGTTACTAAAAACAGCCTTCCGAAATGCCTTCACAAAAGAAGACGAAGTAAATATTCCAGAATTCGAATCGGGAACAGCAGCAAACATGAGTAACGTAGAAGTAAATATCCTCGGAGGAACTTAAACCAATAAAAGCGAGTCTTATGGTCCAGACTGATACCAATTAGGTTCCTTTCGGAGTATGCTGATGCATTGGCTCCATACTTGACAATCATATACAACCGTTCGCTCGACGAAAGATCCGTACCCAAGGACTGGAAAGTTGCACAGGTCCCACCAATATTCAAGAAAGGTAGTTGGAGTAATCCACTAAATTACAGGCCCATGTCGTTAACGTCCATATGCAGCACGATTTTGGAACATATATTGTGTTCAAACATTATGAATTACCTCGAAGAAAACTGTCTATTTACACACAGTCAACACGGGTTTAGAAAACATCGTTCCTGTGAAACACAACTAGCTCTTTATTCATATGAAGTGTTGTGTGCTATTGATAAGAGATTTCAGATCGATTCCGTATTTCTGGATTTCCAGAAGGCTTTTGACAATGTACCACATAAGCGGCTCGTAGTGAAATTGCGTGCTTATGGAATATCGTCTCAGTTATGTGACTGGATTTGTGGTTTCCTGTCAGAGAGGTCACAGTTCGGAGTAATTGACGGAAAGTCATAGAATAAAACAGAAGTGATTTCTGGCGTTCCCCAAGGCCCTTTGCTGTTCCTTATCTATATAAGCTATTTGGGAGACAATCTGAGTAACCGTCTTCGGTTGTTTGCAGATGATGCTCTCGTTTATAGACTAATAAAGTCATCAGAAGATCAAAACAAACTGCAAAAGATTTAGGGAAGATATCTGAATGGTCCAAAAATTGGCAGTTGACTCTAAATAACGAAAAGTTTGAGGTCATCCACATGAGTGCTAAAAGGAATCTGTTAAACTTAGGTTACACAATAAACCAGTCAAATCTTAAGGCCGTAAATTAAACTAAATACCTAGGTATTACAATTACGAACAACTTAAATTGGAAGGAACACATAGAAAATGTTGTGGGGAAGGCTAATCAAAGACTGCGTTTTATTGGCAGGACACTTAGAAAATGTAACAGACCTACTAAGGAGACTGCCTACACTACGCTTGTGCGTCCTCTTTTAGAATACTGCTGCGCGGTGTAGGATCCTTACCACATAGGGCTGACGGAGTACATCGAAAAAGTTCAAAGAAGGACAGCACGTTTTGTATTATGCCGAAATATGGGAGAGAGTTTCACAGAAATGATACAGGATTTGGGCTGGAAATCGTTAAAAGAAAGGCGTTTTTCGCTGCGACAGAATCTTCTCACGAAATTCCAATCACCAACTTTCTCCTCCAAATGCGAAAATAGTTTGTTGACACCGACCTACATAGGGGGAAACGATTACAACGAGAAAATAAGGGAAATCAGAGCTCTTACTGAAAGATATAGGTGTTCGTTCTTTCCGCGCGCTATACGAGATTTGAATAATAGAGAATTGTGAAGGTGATTCGATGAACCCTCTGCGAGGCACTTAAATGTGATTTGTAGAGTATCCATGTAGATGTAGATGCTGAGCGATTCATCAGTTTGAAAGCACTTACTGGACTTTGTTTCTGGAAGACTATATGTAAACAATTTTAAATGGAGGGGGGGCAAAAGAAAGCCTTGTGTGATGCCAGCATTTATTTTGTGAACTCTGCTTTTACCTGAGAACATCTAGAAGTAACTGTTGTACAATGTATTGTCAATTACAGTGGTTAGTTCCCGGCACGGAATTACACTGATGAAATTGAGCAGGAGTTTTTCACGACAGACATTACCATAGGCTGCAGTCAGATCTGAGAAGACCCTCAAGTTTATCTTCTGCTTCTCAGTGATGTTTTCGATATGAGTTGCTACTCCTACCACTTGTTCCTCACATCCTCTTCCTGGTTTAAACCTAGTTGGCTCTATTGGGACGTGTTTACTGATGGCTGATCAAATTGTGTTACCAATGGGCCCCTCCAGAAACATGAACGTCGCACTAAAGAGAGCAACGGTGCGATGGTTTTCAGCTTTGCATCCTTGTTTGGCTTTAGTACGGCAGTGATCTTAGTTCTCTTGAAGAGATATGACAGATGACATAATATATTTAAAAAGAAGGTGATTGATTATATATTGTGCAATGATTATTTTGTATGTGCATTTAATGGTGTATGTGGATACTGTCTGAGAAATGTGTTGTAAAGAAGTAATAAATTAGAACGTTGTAGCTGATAGTAAAATCATACTGCATGAACGCCGAAAATGTACTAGGCCATAAACTTTTCGTGTTGGTTTTTTTGTGGGAGGTGTCACAGAGAAAACCTTGTGAAATTATGTGTAAAGGTTGTTGGAAATCGCCATTTGCTCTTGTTCTCAGATATTCGATGAATATAGTCTGGCTAATTTTCGCGCCTGTGTTACGCTGCCTGAAAAGATATACACAAGTTCTAGTTAAGTACTTATTACGTTGAACCTTTAACTTAATATTATACTTGTCAATGAGTAGGTAACGGAGCATTTAAAATTTTTATATTTAGTCAATAAATACATGAAATACTGCCCCTAGAAGCCGTTAAATAGGGAACATGCAACTGGGAGCGGGGGGCTCTCTTATCTCCTTTGTAATATGGACTTCGTATCCACCTTTCAGAGTCTCCTCGTAAGCAGGAATGATGTTGACTGTGGTCTGCTGTCTAGAAGGCTTGCATCTCACTTACATTCTACATCTATACTCCGCTAGCCACCAAGCGGTGTGTGGCAGAGGGCACAATTCGCGCCAAAGTCATATTTCCCCCCCCCCCCCCCCCCACCTCTGTTCGACTCGCGGATCTCTCAAGGGAAAAACTACTGTCTGAACGCCTCAGTACGAGCTCTAATTTCCCTTATCTTTGAATGGTGATCATTGCGCAATTTCGAAGTTGGTGGTAATAATATATGCTCTACATCCTCGGCGAAGATCGCATTTCGGAATTTATTGAGCAGCCCCTTCTGTTCAGCGCGTCGTCTATCTGCAAGTGTGTCCCACTTCAAACTTTCTATGAGATTTGTAACGCCCTCGCTACGGCTACATGTACCAGTCACGAATCTTGCCGCTCTTCTTTGGACCTTCTCAATCTCTTGAATCAGACCCAACTGGTAAGGGTCCCATACAGACGAACAATATGACTGGACGAACTAACGTATTGTAAGCTATTTCCTTTGTCGAAGGACTGCATCGCTTCAGGATTCTACCAATAAACCGCAATCTAGAGTTCGCCCTGCCCGTTACTTGTGTAATCTGATCATTCCATTTGAGATAATTTCGAATAGTCACACCCAGATACTTGACTAATGTTACCGCGTCTAAAGACTGATCATTTATTTTGTACTCGTACATTAATGGGGATTTTCGCCTTGTTACACGCAGTAGGTTACACATACTAATATTGAGAGATAACTGCCAGTCTTAACACCACACATCCATTTTCTGCAAATCCTCGTTGATTTGCTCACAACTTTCGTGTGATACTACTTTCCTGTAGACTACAGCATCGTCGGTAAACAGTCTAATGCCGCTGTCAATACCATCAAACCAGATCGTTTATGTACATCGTAAAAAGCAGAGGACCTATTACGCTGCCCTGGGGCACACCTGAAGTTACGCTTGTTTCTGTTGAAGTCACGCCGTTCAGGACAACATACTGCTCCCTGTCTGTTAGAAAACTTTCTATCCAACCGCATATGTCATCGGATACACCGTAAGCGTGCACTTTTTGTAGCAAGCGACAGAGCGGAACTGAGTCGAATGCCTTTCGAATGTCGAGAAATACGGCATCAACCTGGGAGCCGGTATCTAGAGCCTGTTGTATATCATGCAGAAAGAGGACCAGCTGTGTCTCGCACGACCGCTGTTTCCTAAAACCGTGCTGGTTTCTGCAGATGAGCTTCTCAGAGTCTAGAAAGGTCATTATGTCTTAACACAAAATATGTTCCGTGATTCTACAGCAAATCAATGTCAGTGAAATTGGCCGGTAATTATGTGCATCCGATTTTCTACCCTTTTTCTAGATTGTTATGACCTGGGCCTTCTTCCAGTCCCGTGGAACTTTCCGCCATTCCAATGATGTCTGATAGCCGTTTGCTACAGCCTATTCAGTTGTGAGAAGTGTACAACTACAGTATGCCCGGCGTTGAGCAGACACCTGAGGGGAGGTGGGTTACATGTTGAGAGAGACGGTAATGTAAGGGGCAGTCAAATGAAAACTGAACAGCTGCCGCAACAGGACCATGGGATGCTTCCATTCAAAAGTAATCACCACACGCGTTGAGACTTTTACCCCACTGGGAGAGGAGACGATCAATTCCTGTTTCGTACAGTGCGGTCAGCTGCTGACGGATCCACAACTGCACCAACTATTGTACCGCCTACTCCAGCTGTAACAGACATCCACACATATCTTTCTTCACGTCGCCAAAGATGTGAAATTCATTGGTGAATGATACGGGCTGTGTAGCTGATGTTACAGTGTTTCCCATTCGGAACGCTGAAGCGTAACTTTCGTCGCATTGGCAGTTTGGGGTCGGGTGTTATCCTGCAGCAGAATGAGTCCGGCCAACAACATGTCGGGGCATTTTGATTTTATGGTGGGTCAGTGTTTCCGCAAAGTGCCCTCATAGCGCTGTGCATTGATAGTGGTTCTCGCCGTCGAAGGAGGAGGCCATCATGATCTTTCGTGGTACCACCATTTCGAGTTGGCGGGCAAATGGCAAAGTAAACAGTGAAAACATTCCACATCTCCCACGCGAAAGAAATCCAAAGCTGTGAGACCTGAGTTTCTCTTGGCGTATACAAGTTTCAAATAACTTCTGGGATTCAGCCAGGTAACACTTTCAGCGACCGCCGATATTTCGGCGGGAGAACACCCCGCCATTTTCAAGGGAAACTGCAACGGACAGGCGACGTACATGGAAATTCAAAACCTAGGTTCTCGGACTGATGCAGGAAAGATAACACACACACTGAACACTAGTGCCACCAAAGATGATCAGAGTCAGAGGTATCGATAGTGAGACTACGAATTCTCGTCCGCAGCTCGTGGTCGTGCGGTAGCGTTCTCGCTTCCCACGCCCGGGTTCCCGGGTTCGATTCCCGGCGGGGTCAGGGATTTTCTCTGCCTCGTGATGACTGGGTGTTGTGTGACGTCCTTAGGTTAGTAAGGTTTAAGTAGTTCTAAGTTCTAGGGGACTGATGACCATAGATGTTAAGTCCCATAGTGCTCAGAGCCATTTGAACCATTTTGAACTACGAATTCTCAGGTGAGATAGCATTGAGTCTGTCCCTCTGTTTTTAGACAGGGAGAGAGCCGGATTCCAAACAGAGTTTAAACAGAAACCTCCATCCCTGTTAACGAGGTTGCTCGCTAATTTAATCTCAACTGCCCCCCTAATGACACTCTCCCAATAGCTGGACGTGCATACCAATGTCTCGGTGTTATTATATAACATGGGGTGACCGGTATCCAAGCAATGTTCGGCAATAGCAGATCTACTTGGCTGCTGTAATCGTGTGTGCCGTTTATGCTCAGTACATCGGTCCTCCACTGTCCTGATAGTTTGACCAATATATGCCATGCCGCAGCTACAAGGAATGCGATATACACCCGCCTTACGCAGACCAAGATCATCCTTAACGGAACACAATAGCGCTCTAATTTTAGATGGAAGTCGGAAAACACATTTCACATCGTATTTCCGTAAAATACGACCGGTCTTGTTGGAAGTGTTTCCTACGTAAGGCAAAAAGGCAGTAGGTGTTGACTCAGAATTATCATCAATCACCCGATGTACAGTTGGTCGATAGCGCAACGCACGTTCAATCTGTCTATCACCATAACCATTTTGACGAAATGTAACTTCAAGATGGGACAGCTCAGCTGGAAAAGTCTTATCGTCAGAAACAAGTGCCCTGTGTACCAAGGTACGAAGTACCCCTCCACGCTGAGCCGGATGGTGACAACTATTAGCCTGTAAGTACAGATCGGTGTGATTACATTTCCTGTACACTGTATGTCCCAATGATCCATCATCCTTGCTCCTAACCAACACGTCAAGAAAGAGAAGGCAACCATCCTCTCCAACCTCAATCGTAAAACGAATGTTCGGGCGAACGGAGTTCAGATGTTCTAGAAAGGCATTCAAATTTTCCGCACCATGAGGCCAAACTGTTGTGTCTAGACAAGACAGCCTAGACACAATGAGAGGAAGCCGAAAGGCACGCGCTTAAACTCACGCAGGCTGGCGTGAGGTCTGAAACAGGATACGTAATGAATGCTAAAAGAAAATTACGTAGCTGCTGGAATACTTAACTTTAATCCACATTTGTAGAACATCGCTCTTGATGATACAGTAATAGAATCTCAATCTAGGTCGTAGCAAATGTAGCTGAAGGCTATGCTAACTATCGTCTCGGCAAATGAGAGCGTATTTGTCAGTGAACCGTTCCTTGCAAAGTCGGCTGTACAACTGGGGCGTGTGCCAGGACGTCTCTCTAGACCTGCCGTGTGGCGGCGCTCGGTCTGCAATCACTGACAGTGGCGACACGCGGGTCCGGCGTATACTAATGGACCGCGGCCGATTTAAAGGCTACCACCTAGCAAGTGTGGTGTCTGGCGGTGACACCACACAAACAACAAAGGTATCGTCAACGTATCTGAAGAAACAGGCGGGTTTCAAAGGCGCCGACCGCAATGCACGTTCCTCGAAGTCTTCCATAAACAAATTTGCGATCACAGGGGACAACGGACTACCCATCGCAACTCCATCTGTCTGCTCGTAATACCGGCCACTGAGTAAAAATTAAGTGGATGTCAACACATGCCTAAAGAGATTAGTTAATTCAGCACCAAACCTAGCCGAAATATCGGCGGTCGGTAAAGTGTTACCTGGCTGAATTCCCGGAAGTTGCTTGAAAATCCAAAGCTGTTCACGCAAGTTCCGGTAAGGTCATGATGACCTTGTTCTTTGACTTGCAGGAGCCGTCCGCTCGCCGAGTTCCTTCAGTGTTGGTTGGTTGGGGGAGAGGATCAGACAGTGTGGTCATCGGTCCCATCGGATTAGGCAAGAATGGGAAAGGAAGTCGGCTGTGCCCTTTCAAAGGAACTATCCCGGCATTTGCCTGAAACGAGTTAGGGAAATCACGGAAAACCTAAATCAGGATGGTTGCACGCGGGTTTGAACCGTCGTCCTCCCGAATGCAAATCCAGTGTGTTAATCAGTGCGCCACCTCGCACGCTCCATGAGCGTGGAAGCCCCGTCTTTGCGTAGTGCTACCAAGACACTTTGCTGACACTGTGACGCGCTTGTAAAGTCAAAATGCCCAGGAATGCTGTCGCATGGAATCATCCTGTTCCATGATAAGTCCTGTCCCCACACTGCCACGTGCTTCATTGATTTCGTTGGGAAACGCTGCAACGCCATTCGTGCAGCCTGGATTGTGAGTCAGGGTGAGCCAGGAGGAACGGTACACGCTTTGAGGCGCGACAGTATCAATGATTCTGAGCAAAAAACTTCATACGGACACAATAAATGATGACTAACTGAAACCCTTAGCTGCCGACAGGTGTTGTTGATATACCTCGATGTGGACAGCTGAAAATGTGTGCCCCAACCGGGACTCGAACCCGGGATCTCCTGCTTACATGGCAGACGCTCTATCCATCTGAGCCACCGAGGACACAGATGAATAGCGCGACTGCAGGGACTTATCCCTTGCACGCCCCCGTGAGACTCACATTCCCAACTGCCCACAATTCTACATATGTAATGTACCTTAAAGACATTTGCCCATTCACTCATTACTCGCGCACGCTTTGGCGATTCCCGTAAGAGTTTGGACAACCTGTGCGCATTCGCACGGACGAAGGTCAATGGTTGGGTAGCCTTTTAACTATATATATGAAGACAGTAACTGTTCTCGAAAGAACAGAATACTGTTGATGACCGTGCCGCTTTTCCCTGGAATAAATGATGACTAACTGAAACCCTTAGCTGCCGACAGGTGTTGTTGATATACCTCGATGAGTGAATGGGCAAATGTGTATGAAGTACAGTACATATGTAGAATTGTGGACAATTGGGAATGTGAGTCTCACGGGAGGCGTGCAAGGGATAAGTCCCTGCAGTCGCGCGATTCATCTTTGTTCTCAGTGGCTCAGATGGATAGAGCGTCTGCCATGTAAGCAGGAGATCCCGGGTTCGAGTCCCGGTCGGGGCACACATTTTCAGCTGTCCACATCGAGGTATATCAACAACACCTGTCGGCAGCTAAGGGTTTCAGTTAGTCACCATTTATTCCAGGGAAAAGCTGCACGGTCATCAACAGTATTCTGTTCTTTCGAGAACAGTTACTGTCTTCATATCATATGGACACGTTTTCCTTTAATAACTCGAAAATCCCACACTCTAACGAAAGCGTGTCTCAGTACAGAGGAAAAAATTTGCAGTAAAAAGGTCCTATTTATTTTTTGTCTAGGACTAACAGTTCGCGCTAAGAGATCGCGAGAATATTGAAAGAAATTACAATTAAATCAATACCAATATCCGCTGACAGGCATTGATACACATCAACGGGGACAGTTGAAAATGTGTGTCCCGATCGGGACTCGAACCCGGGGGATCTCCTGCTTACATGGCAGACGCTCTATCCATCTGAGCCACCAAGGGCACAGAGGTTAGTACGACTGCACGGACTTATCGCCGGCACGCCCCCCGTGAGACCCACATTCTCAACTTACTGTGCACATACTACATTCGTAGTGCCTCTGCCATTATACCCATTACTCGCGGCAGACAATCCAGAGTCCCGTAAGAGTCATCAGCCGGTTAGCCTTAACGATATGAAGATGGTATCTATTCTTTCGGACATGTCCGAAAGAACAGGTGCCGTCTTCATAGACTATTAAAAGTCTCGCCACGGAAATCGAAAGCTGTTTACCCAAGTTCCGGTAAGCTCATGACGACCTTGTTCTTTGACTTGCAGCTGTGGCGTAGGTACTTTTTGTAGACCAGTTTGAGGTAATTTTCCGACCACAAGCTTCCTGTATCAACTGTCCGTCTCAACTTCCTCTGTGCTACTGTGGTACGTTGTAAAAAATGACAATGAATAATGAAGAAAATAAATAGAAATGTACATTAAAAGTGTTCTGTCTCGGAAACCATTCGGAATAGGGCATAAGTCCGCCACAAGTCTTTTGTTCAGAGCCAGTAATGCTATCGCCCGTCAAAACACGTACCTTTCCTCTTCGTTCACCCTGTATTTGATGACCTGAAAAAGACATGCGAGGAAGAGCAAGAATAGGTGCGGCTGTCGATCAGACAGCAGCCGACCGCTTTCTACGAAAGAGGAATTGATCGTATCCTCTCCCAGTGGGGTAAATACCTTACGGCGTGAGGTGATTACACTACTGGCCATTGAAATTGTTACACCAAGAACAAACGCAGATGCCAAACGAGTATTCATTGGACAAATATATTATACTAGAACTGACATGTGATTACATTTTCACGCTGTTTGGGTGCATAGATCATCAGAAATCAGTACCCAGAACAACCACCTCTGGCCGTAATAACGGCCTTGATACGCCTGGGCATTGAGTCAAACAGAGCTCGGATGCCGTGTACAGGTACAGCTGCCCATGCAGCTTCAACACGATACCACTGTTCATCAAGAGTAGTGACTGGTGTACTGTGACGAGCCAGTTGCTCGGCCACCATTGACCAGACGTTCTCAGTTGGTGAGAGATCTGGAGAATGTCCTGGCGAGGGCAGCAGTCGAACATTTTCTGTATCCAGAAAGGCCCGTACAGGACCTGCAACATGCGGTCGTGCATTATCCTGATGAAATGTAGGGTTTCGCAGGGATCGAATGAAGGGTAGAGCCACGGTCGTAACACATCTGAAATGTAAGTTCCACTGTTCGAAGTGCCGTCAATGCGAACAAGAGGTGACCGAGACGTGCAACCAATGGCACCCGATACCATCACGCCGGGTGATATACCAGTATGGCGATGACGAATACACGCTTCCAATGTGCGTGCACCGCGATGTCGCCAAACACGGATGCGACCATCATGATGCTGTAAACAAAACCTGGATTCATCCGAAAAAATGACGTTTTGCCATTCGCTCTCCGAGGTTCGTCGTTGATTACGCCATCGCAGGCGCTCCTGTCTGTGATGCAGCGTCAAGGGTCACCGCAGCCACAGTCTCCGAGCTGATAGTCCATGCTGTTACAAACGTCGTCGAACTGTTCGTGCAGATGGTTGTTGTCTCGCAAACGTCCCCATCTGTTGACTCAGGGATCGAGACGAGGCTGCACGATCCGTTACAGCCATGCGGATAAGATGCCTGTCATCTCGACTGCTAGTGATGCGAGGCCGTTGGGATCCAACACGGCGTTCCGTATTACCCTCCTGAACCCACCGATTCCATATTCTGCTAACAGTCATTGGATCTCGACCAACGCGAGCAGCAATGTCGCGATACGATATACCGCAATCGCGATTGACTACAATCCGACCTTTATCAAAGTCGGAAACGTGATGGTACGCATTTCTCCTCCTTACACGAGACATCATAATAACGTTTCACCAGGCAACGCCAGGCAGCTGCTGTTTGTGTATGAGAAATCGGTTGGAAACTTTCCTCTTGGCAGCACGTTGTAGGTGTCGCCACCGGCGCCAATCTTGTGTGAATGCTCTGAAAAGCTAATCATTTGCATATCACATCATCTTCTTCCTGTCGCGTCTGTATCAAGTCATCTTCGCGGTGTAGCAATTTTAATGACCGGTAGTGTACTTCCGAGTGGAACCACTGCACGCTGTGGTTGCGGCGGGTCCTCTGTTTTGGTTCGGCTGCCCGTCAGAGAGTACAGGAGTGAGGCATGTTGGCGAGCGCCAGCGGCAGCGGCAGTGTCGCTGGACCGGCGGTGTGTTGCGCCCGCAGGCCCGCGCCGCGCCCGCGCCCGCTCTCGCGGCAGAGTAGAGGCGGAGGCGGAGGCGGAGGCGCGCCGCTGTGAGGCCGCGGCGGCGTCCATGCCGGCGCGTGCGCGCTGGCCGGCCGCCGCGACGCCGACGACATGCGCCAGGGGCCGACGCCGGCCGCCGGGGCGCCCGCGGCCGCAGCCGCCCGCAAGAGCGTCTACGAGCTGCTGCTCGAGTGGGAGTGAGTAGCCGGGCCGCTGCTTGTTGTCTGCCGCCGCCTCAGCCTCAGCCTCTCTCCAGTAGATGTGCGCGTGACCTCTGTCCTCTCTGCACACTGTCGCCACTATCATAGGCACCGCTTTTCTTCACCGAGGCAGCACTTGACGACAAACTGAGTCAGCTATCACCTAATCTGCAGCCCTGAGTTGTAAACTTGCTAGTTCACGCCCAGGTACACTACCTTGCTGTTGACACCCAGGTTGGCTACCTTGCTGTTGACACCCAGGTAGGCTACCGGGCCATTGACACCAAGGTAGGCTACCTTGCTGTTGACACCCAGGTAGGCTGCCTTGCTGTTGACACCCAGGTAGGCTACCTAGCTGTTGACACACAGGTAGGTTACCTTGCTGTTGACACCCAGGTAGTCTGCTTTGCTGTTGACACCCAGGTAGGCTACCTTTCTGTTGACACCCAGGTACGTTACCTCGCTGTTGACACCCACGTAGGCTACCTCGCTGTTGACACCCACGTAGGCTACCTTGCTGTTGACACCCAGGTAGGCTGCCTTGCTGTTGACACCCAGGTTGGCTACCTAGCTGTTGACACCCAGGTAGGCTACCTAGCTGTTGACACACAGGTAGGCTACCTAGCTGTTCACACACAGGCAGGTTACCTTGCTGTTGACACCCAGTTAGTCTGCTTTGCTGTTGACACCCAGGTAGGCTACCTTGCTGTTGACACCCAGGTAGGCTGCCTTGCTGTTGACACCCACGTAGGCTACCTAGCTGTTCACACACAGGTAGGTTACCTTGCTGTTGACACCCAGGTAGTCTGCTTTGCTGTTGACACCCAGGTAGGCTACCTTGCTGTTGACACCCAGGTAGGCTGCCTTGCTGTTGACACCCACGTAGGCTACCTAGCTGTTCACACACAGGTAGGTTACCTTGCTGTTGACACCCAGGTAGTCTGCTTTGCTGTTGACACCCAGGTAGGCTACCTTTCTGTTGACACCCAGGTACGCTACCTCGCTGTTGACACCCACGTAGGCTACCTTGCTGTTGACACCCAGGTAGGCTACCTATCTGTTGACACCCAGGTAGGTTACCTTGCTGTTGACACCCAGTTAGTCTACTTTGCTGTTGACACCCAGGTAGGCTACCTAGCTGTTGACACCCAGTTAGGCTACCTTGCTGTTGTCACCCAGGTAGGCTACCTTGCTGTTGTCATCCAGGTAGGCTACCTTGCTGTTGACGCCCAGGTAGGCTACCTAGCTGTTGACACCCGGGTAGGCTACCTAGCTGTTGACACCCAGGTAGGTTACCTTGCTGTTGACACCCAGTTAGTCTACTTTGCAGTTGACACCCAGGTAGGCTACCTAGCTGTTGACACCCAGCTAGGCTACCTTGCTGTTGTCACCCAGCTAGGCTACCTTGCTGTTGTCACCCAGGTAGGCTACCTTGCTGTTGATGCCCAGGTAGGCTACCTTGCTGTTGACGCCCAGGTAGGCTACCTTGCTGTTGACGCCCAGGTAGGCTACCTTGCTGTTGACGCCCAGGTAGGCAACCTTGCTGTTGATGCCCAGGTAGGCTACCTTGCTGTTGACGCCCAGGTAGGCTCCCTCGCTGTTGACACCCAGATAGGTCACGAGCTCTTGATACCCAGCTGTCAACACTGAAGTATGCTGTCTGGCTATTAACACCCAGCTATGCCACCTGGATTTTCGCTCCTAGGTATGCTACCCAAAAACTGACGCCCTCGTATGCTACCTTGAACACCTGGGTAGGCCACTCCCAGCTGTTGATACCCAGGTCTGCTACACTGCTGTTCACAGTCAGGTTTGCTTCCTGGCCGCTGACACCCAGGTAGGGTATCCAGCTGTTCACACTCTGGTAGCCAAACTGGCTGTTCATACCCATGTTTGCTACTCAGAAATTGACACACAGGTATGCTATCCAACAGTTAGCCGACCCTGTTCGCAACACAGTTTGCAGACTGTATTCACATACGCTGAAGTGACAAAACTCATGGGACACCTCCCAATATCGTCTGGCGTAGTGCAGCAACTAGTTGGCCGTGGTGGCCGAGCGGTTCTGGGTGCTACAGTTTGGAACTGCGCGACCTCTACAGTCGTAGGTTCGAATCCTGCCCCAGGCATGGATGTCTGTGATGTCATTAGACTAGTTAGATGTAAGGAGTCTAAGTTCTAGAGGACTGATCATCTCAGATTTTAAGTCCCACAGTGCACAGAGCCATTTGAACCATATCCAGCAGTTGACTCCTATGTATGTTATCTGACTGTTGATACTCAGGTAGGCTACCTGGCTGTTGACAACCTGGTAGGTCACCCAGCTATTGATACCAGATATACTACCTAGCTGTATACTACCTGACTGTTAAAATCCACGTATGCCGAAACTTGCATTAAAACTGTGTGCCGGACCGAGACTCGAACTCGGGACCGATGCCTTCCGCGGACAAGTGCTCTTCCAACTGAGCTACCCAACCACGACTCACGACCCGTCCTCACAGCTTTACTTCTGCCAGTACCTCGTCTCATACCTTCGAGGCTTCACAGAAGCTCTTCTGCAAACCTTGCAGAACTAGCACTCTTGGAAAGAAAGGATATTGCGGAGGCATGGCTTAGCCACAGCCTGGGGAATGTTTCCAGAATGAGATTTTTGCTCTGCAGCGGAGTGTGCGCTGATATGAAACTTCCTGGCAGTTCCTCTCTTCGAGGAGTGCTAGTTTTGCGAGGTTTGCAGAACAGTTTCTGTGAAGTCTGGAAGGTAGGGGACGAGGTACTGGCAGAATTGAAGCTGTGAGGACGGGTCCTGAGTCGTGTGTGGGTACTCAGTTGGTAGAGCAAGCACTTGCCCGCGAAAGGCAAACGTCTCGAGTTCGAGTCTTGGTCCAGCACACAGTTTTAATCTGCCAGGAACTTTCATATCAGTGCACACTTCGCTGCAGAGAGAAAATCTCATTCTGGATCCACGTATGCTATCTGAATGCTGATACTCAGCTGTGCTACCTGGCTGTTGATAGATGTGCTATCTGGCTAAGGTACACATGTAGGCTACCCCAGCTGTTACGTGGCTGTTAACACCCAGGAATGTTATCTGGTCATTGAAACCCAAGTATGCTACCTCGCTACTGACACACACCACGTCGTCGTTGGTACTGAGAAATGCTACCTGCTCCTGACAATCAGTTATGCCACCTGGTTTGTTAACGCTCAACTAGGCCACCTGGTTGTTGACATCAAGATATGCTACCTCCCAATTGATACCCAGATATGCTACCCAGCTGTTCACACACATTTGTGGCACCTAGCTTTCTAGGCCACTGGCTACCTCATATCTGGCACTGCTTACTGATGACACTCAGGTATTTCACCAGGCTGTTGACACCCATATAGGCCACCCGTATGTTGACATCCAGTAGGCTACCTGGCTCTTGAACCCAGATATTTTACCTGGCAGTTGACGCCCAGGTATATTACCCAGCTACAGTCCTCACGCTTACTCACTGCTTAGTTTATTTCGTAAATTCGGATGTAGTGCACACTACTGTAGATGTGTTCTGCTGTATGCTAAAGTAACACTAAAATACTACAAAACTGTCGCACTGTACTCCAGCGAAGTGAACAATGACCCATAGGTTGGTGTGGACACCACATTACTGTGCAAGGGATGGCACTGTTGGATTTGTTATTCCCATGCCTTACCTAACCTAAGTTTTAAACTGACCAAAGACCTACAAACCTCCTTGCCAGTTAACACCGATGTACACTGCCCAGCTGCGGTTCATACGATCGCTCACTCCTCCATTTTCCGTGTTAGTTCAGCTACTGTACACACTATTATAGATGTATATATTAACCTTGTAGCGCTATTTTTAGTGAAGACGATAATGTATAGTTATTTTAATTAATGTCACAGTCAAAAGTAACAGCACGAGAAAAATACTTCCCACCGTTTCTTACTCCAGCGAGGCGAGGGGGTGCGACGTACACGATTATTCATTCCTAGCTCCAAGGTTTCAGAACACGACTGCCCAAAAATTACAAGGCATATAGAAAACAGACACATGCCGTTGGTTAGAGCTTCTCTCCGAGTTTTTATATCACATTACAGCTGCTCAATATGGGCTGTGGATAGGTGTATCATCAGTTTCGGCGATTACTTTCGAGATAATAAACTGTTTGCTTTTTTACCATCCGTCTCTCTTTCATTTGACTGTCCCTCACATGCTCGTTCTTGCTTCCCGAGCACGGGGTCCCGGGTTCGATTCCCGGTGGGGTCAGGGATTTTCACTTCCCTCGAGATGATTTGCTGTTGTGTCGCCCTCATCATCATCATCATTCATCCCCATTACGCTCGAAGGAAGGCAATTGCCTAGTACGGCGGTGCGGGTCTCCCGCATCGTCCCCTATGCTCTCTCAAGGAGTATGGGACCTCATCACCATACATGTAACCGAGAGAGGTGGCGGAGCGGTTAGCACACTGGACTCGCATTCGGGAGGACGACGGTTCAGTTCCGTATCCGGCCATCCTGACTGAGGTTTTCCGTGATTTCCCGAAATCTCTTCGGGCAAATTCCCGGGTTAGTTCCTTTGAAAGGCCACGGTCGACTTCCTTCCCCACCCTTCTCTAATCCGATGAGACCGATGACCTTGCTGTTTGGTCCCTTACCTCAAATCAGCAAATCAACCAACCTTATACATACAATACATAAATCTTTCTCATGACATTCCCTATCTATTGATGAAAATCCTACCAAAATCACTGCCGTAGTTTCTGAAATTAGCATTCACATACAGACAGAACGTGGCGGGGACTTCAATTTAGTAACATAGATTTCAAGCTTTTGAAGTGTATACAAATGGAGTCCTTGAGGAACATAATGACAGATATCACGACTTTGCTCTATGTCACCATTTTTTTTAAAACGAGAAGTAATAGCCGTTTTATTACTAACTACATTACAATATTCTCTACGACAACCATCAAAAGTTTTCCCCTTTTGGTGTATGCGAAACTCCGAGCTGGTGCTACATTTTATCGCATAAACTGCTCGTTCTTTAATGGGATAGGAACGAACCTCAATATTCAGTACAGTAAGAAGTACACTCTCACACGCCCTTCTGGTAATTCGCTGAATATAGTTCTAGATGTAAAATTTCCTCTCATGCGCTCAAGTAAAACCTGTTTATACTCGTGCTTGCATGAGCATATTCTGAAAATTGCTTTACTTGTTGTTATGGAGTATGATATGCGGCTTTATCAAGTAAAGCGTTTATCGCGTAGGAGCGTACCTTTGTGAGCATGCTTGCTTTTTATGTCTGAAGACTTAGCTGTCTAACGTCCTAGAGTGTTTTGCGTCACTGCTTTTCCACTATGGTTACTGCATGCAGTCACTGTATTACAGGCATCAGCTATAGAGGAGCGGGTTATCTGGCTGTTGTCTGGAGTGAGGTTTGCCCCTAAGCACATCACTAGTACAGACACATCTTGTTAAAAAATACTGTGGGTTTTGTAGCCACTTTGGGTGGGGGGTTGGGGGGATGGAGCCCTCCTTGAAGGCGTGAGGGAAAAAAAATACTTTCGTGACGTTTTTTTCTCAAGTACGAGGCGTGGATTTTAAGTAAGTACCGTTTTGAAATTAAAAAAAGACATGCTAAGATATCTCAAAATTTTATTTGTACATGAAAGCCTGTACCTTAATCTAGGCACTGACGCCATTACAGTCTAATTCTTTCTTGCTTACGTTGTGTACTGAGTGTTTAAGATGCCTCCGATAATCATTGAGTCCCACCGACTGTGAAGTACGGGCTGTTATAAGATTTCTTAGTGCTAAAGGCCTAAAAGCGATCGATATTCATCGTGAGATCTGTGCAGTTTACGGAGAAAACATTATGAGAGATGGAATGGTAAGAAAGTGGGTGAGAGCATTTAAAGATGGCCTCACAAATGTCCATGATGGACAACGGAGTGGGCGTCCTTCGGTCGTTAATGAAAGTTTGGTGCAGGAAGTGGACAATAAGGTGAGAGAAAACAGACGCTTTACGGTTTCCTCCTTGCAGGATGACTTTCCTAATGTTTCTCGTAGTGTTTTGTATGGCACTGTGACCGAGCACTTGAATGACCGAAAATTGTGCACATGTTGGGTAGCGAAAATGTTGATGGATGTGGGCAAAACCAAACGTTTAGACAGTGCATTGACTTTCCTTGAGCGGTACCACAACGACGGTGATGATTTCTTAAGCCAAATTGTTACGGGCGATGAAACGTGGGTGGCCTACGTCACACCAGAATCAAAGCAACAGTCCACTGAAGTTGAGCAAGGACATAGTTTTGCTGCAAAACAATGCCCGTCCGCATGAGGCGAATCAGATCAAAGATCTCATCACATCTTTTCGATGGGAAACTCTAGATCATTCTCCGTACAGCCCCGATCTTGCGCCCAGTGACTGCCATCTGTTCCTGCACTTGAAGAAACACCTGGGCGGTCAGCGTCTTCAAGACGATGACGAAGTCAAAACAGTGGTGATGCAGTGGTTAACAAGTCAGGCGGCAGACTTCTATGAGGAGGGAATTCAAAAGCTGGTACAACGTTATGACAAGTGCCTCAATATTGACGGATATTATGTATAAAAGTAGATTAAGGTACAGGCTTTCATGTAAAAATAAAATTATTGAGATATCTTAGCACGTCTTTTTTTAATTTCAAAACGGTACTTACTTAAAAAAACACGTCTCGTAAAATCAAAAATAACGTTAAATTTGATTATATAGAATTATTTGTTACCCCTTTGTCTTCAATATTTAATCATTTTTGTGTCAACCGCTGTAACCTCTGTACCAGGGGAAGGACCCCTTGCCGCCGGCACATTAATAATCTGCGGGAATTCCCGAAGACTTTCTGTTGGACCTCTAACAAAATGAATTTTGTTTAAGTCAGTTTCAATACATTTTCTATCAGCATATGTAGGATAACTGAAAAATATTAAGTTCTCTATCAAATGATGACGTGTTGAAAGTAACGTCATTTTTTTACGCCCAAAAAAGCGTTCGCCAAAAATAGACTTATGAGGATATAAACAAGTCCGTAGGCTGCCAGAGAAAGCTATTTAGAATGCCGGAACCAAATTCCGATGAAAAGCATAGTTCTCATCTTGATGTTGGGCGTATAAGAGTTGTGTTACATTTTTTATAGTTAAGTTAAATGTAATTCTAATCAGCGCTCGTTGGATCCGTAAAGAGGGCCGCCTCCGTCTTCTTTGTAGCCGTGGCGGTCCTGCGGGCCTCTTTGGCGTCTTCCGTCATCCTCTGTGTTCTGCTAGCCCGATACGCTTTCCGTTCGCTTTTGTGCAGAAGTTGTAAAAGGCTGGTCCGGTCTCAAGTCCGAGAACGTTCATAATGTCCATAACGCCTGTTGGACCGTCGTTACATATCGACCATTTTGTTCCCGCTGTGAGTGGTCTTCGAAAACACTTTTTCACAGATTGCATTGTTACTCGATATCGGAGTTTCTGGCGGACTTGGTACGAACATTGCAGTAAAGAGAACATCCCAGAGAACATTTTAAGCGAAAAAAGAAAAATCGAGTATTTGAAATTTTCAAAAAGCACTAATCCTTTGGTGAATTGTATTGATGTCTCCCTCTTAATGAATTGCGTTCGATGTGTGAAATGAACTTAGTGTAAAGGTTTGACGAGAGAAACTCGTCTGCAGTTTCCCTTGGTAATGACTAGTGTCACAGCTCAAATACTTCTTAATATGTATAGAGGAAGAGGTAGCCTCAGCCGTTTTTTCGGATTTGTTCTGTACTCTACCTTACTGCCGAGTGTTTGTTGTAGTAAATTTTGATACGGTGGCGTTGCGAAATGACTTCTTAGTTAAGTAGATACGTCTGCGCACAGTAGATGAGTTGTGCTTACACCAGTGTCTAAATGTCCACATACGCAGAAATGCAGCGGATTCAGGTCTGGCCTTGGCGAATAATCAGAGAGCCATTCTGCGTTTTGTTAAACAAAGAAAAGTTCGAGGTCATCCACACTGCTACTAAAAGAAATCCGATAAATTATGGGTATTCGATAAATCGCACAAACCTAAGGGCTGTCAATTCGACTAAATACCTAGGAATTACAATTACGAGCAACTTGAATTGGAGATACTACATAGATAATATTGTGGGGAAGGCGAAACAAAGACTGCGGTTTGTTGGCAGAACACTTAGAAGATGCGACAAACCCACTAAAGAGCATTACACTTGCCCGTCCTCTGTTGGAATATTGCTGCACGGTGTGGGATCCTTACCAGTTAGGATTGACGGAGGACATCGAAAGAGAGCAAAGAAGGGCAGCTCGTTTCGTGTTATCGCGCAATAGGGGTGAGAGTGTCACTGGTGTGTTACTTGAGTTGGGGTGGCAGCCACTGAAATAAGGCGGTTTTCTTTGCAGCGAGATTTATTTACGAAATTCAGTCACCAACTTTCTCTTCCGAATGCGAAAATATTTTCCGGAATCTAGGGGAGTCGCGTGGGAGTACTGTTTTTGCACTTAAAGCTACCCAGCCAATCCCGCAGGTCTCCTGCAGGTGGCTGCCAATCACGGTTTAGTTAGGTCCCCTCTACTGCTCCTAAGGCGGGGATGTTAATACAGTTGCACTAAGTATGTCCGTATTTGGTGTCAACATTGCTCAGCTGAAAGCTAAACGTAACTTCTCTGCAAATAAGGCTTGCAACATTAGTGTTATACGTCATTTAGCCCCGCCCTTCGGGCTCCTCGGAGTAGGGACTGCTATGTCAACAGTTTTTTGGCGTTTCCGCTCTGTTTCTAACCTTTGTGAGTCTACTGACGTTGTTGTTCTTAGGGCTGGTATCAAGCTGGCTTTATACGCTAGTACGTGCCTGTTGGTTACAAAGTTCTACGGTGGTAACCTACCGCAGCGTCTAGACAACATATAATGTTAATTCCTTGAAGAGTAACTATGTTAGTTGCGATTAGTGACTCAACAAAGTTGACACATCACGGGTGCACGCCCATTACTTAACAGTGCCTGGTCACAGCTGATTATTCGAATGCAGACCTGTCCATCTGTTGTTTAGACTTGTTAGTTCAAGCTGGCAGCTTTGTTACTGTGCTGATGTCGCCTGTACGCCAGGCATAAAATCAGTCACGGAACTGTTTTGTTTGGCGCTGTAGGTTACTATATTTTTTTTCCTGAACTTGACAGTGCCTCAGTGATTAAAGCAGGTTACTCTGGCAAAGGATTTTTCCCTTTGATCTTTACCGCCAGCTTACGATATCAGGAAAACGTCGACGTTGCAGGCTACAGGCGTTTGTCTGCGAGACGCGCTTTGTGCGCGGCGCTGCACCAGCCGGCCTTTTTCCCTGGGGCTTTCCTCACAGCGCTGGTAGAACACACGACCCGCTTTGATCTCTGCCACAGACTCTCCCAGCGGCGCGAAAGCTTGTTCCGCAAGTCCCGACTTTCGCAACTTGTTCCGCGCCACGCTGCGGAGAATTCCGTCCCCTTCGTCTCAGCTTTGCCTTCTGCGTGTGAGAGCTAGTTCAGACATCCGCCAGCCAGATATGGAATTAACTCTGCAGCGATATACCAAACACCGAGACTTTTAGAGGAGTCGCCATAAAAGTATCGGTGTGTCTTGTTCCTGTTCGAGCGGTTCTAGGCGCTTCAGTCCGGAACCGCGCGACTGCTACGGTCGCAGGTTCGAATCCTGCCTCGGGCATGGATGTTTGTGGTGTCCTTAGGTTAGTTGCGTTTAAGTAGTTCTAAGTTCTAGGGGACTGATGACCTCAAATGTTAAATCCCATAGTGCTCAGAGCCATTTGTACCATTTGTCTTGTTCCGCGTGACCCAAAACTAACTTGAAGCGACAATGAGTTTTCACTCTGCGCTCATCTCATACTTCTAGGCAGATTAAAACTGTGTGCCGCGCCGAGACTCGAATCTGAGACCTTTGGCGATTGCTCTACCGACTGAGCTTCTAAGGTAAGCTAGGAAATATATGGTGCTTGCGGAAGTAAAGCTGTGAGGGCGGGTTGTGAGTTGTGGTTGGGTAGCTCTGTTTATCTCACTTCCCGACCACTGGGTCCCGGGTTCGATTCCGGGCGCTCGCGATGACTGGACGTTGTTGTGTCGTCGTCGTCATCATCATCATTCATCCGGACCTTGCCTAGTACGGCGGTGCGGGTCTCCCGCATCTTCCCCTACGCTCTGTCAAGGACTATGGGACCTCGTCATCATCATGAGCTCTGTCGGTAGAGCACTTGAATGAGAAAGCAAAGGTACCGGTTTCGAGACGCGGTTCACTAGTGTTTCAAAAAATGGCTCTGAGCACTATGGGACTTAACTTCTAAGGTCATCAGTCCCCTAGAACTTAGAACTAATTAAACCTAACTAACCTAAGGACATCACACACATCCATGCCCGAGGCAGGATTCGAACCTGCGACCGTAGCGGTCGTGCGGTTCCAGACTATAGCGCCTGAACCGCTCGGCCACCCCGGCCGGCACCAGTGTTTCAGGACTTAAATTGTCCACCGCGAAAAAAATCTGGTAGTTACTGCTCTGTTATGTCGAGAATACAAATGACAAGAAGTTAAGAAAGACATTGAATGAAGAGGCGAACGAGAGGGAGAATGTGAAATAATGAAACAGCAGGAGTACATGTAGCGTTACCTCAGCGACGATCATACGTTCGAGCTGTAAGCGCTACCCGTTTACTGAACGGCTAGAAAGGTCTTACTTTCCGAGTTGCAGGTTGACTATCTGATGGTTTGCAGGGGTAAGAAAAAATTGATTTTCAGTATTTCATATAATTACAAACTGAATTTAAAAACTTAAAATGCTGTCGTAAAATAGTGATTAGAGATTGTCGTATGTTCGGGATTTGGCACAGTAAGCCAAGTATTACAGTTTTACCGTATTTTGTCTGTCCATTTCCCTGGCTGTATGATAGTATATTGTGATACGTAGTGCTGTATTATGTTGAAAGAGACACTGCTCACTGGGTGTATATATTTGAATATTGTAGATCTGAGGATGGTCATTACGGACTGAAACCGGTCATCGTCTAAAGAATTGATATATATTTGACAGAATATGTGGATGTTTTGAGGCACCCTAAGCCATGGCGCGCAAAAATACCCACTTTCACAATGCGAGCACTTAACGTCTTCGAAGAAAACTTTACGCATAATTTCAAACTCTTAGGAAACCTTTTCTAGCTGTCCACCCCCTTCCTCCACACAGAATGACGAGAGGAAAACGGTTCACCCAGTTACTACGTTTTCGCTATTCATTCGGTAAAAGTTCAGTATCCTGGGAGACGTTTTAATTTATTACTTTTCAACAGACTTAGTAGTCTGTTAGCGAGGAATATTGCCGAGAGTATTCACATACGCCACTGGCTGTATCTGCAAAATTATATCATTGTACGACTCACAGTTCAGGAGATACAATGTGGGGAACATTGAGATGCGTGAAAAACTAGGTTTTCTTAAAACGGTGCGCTTATTACCCAAACTATACTTCTTAAGTGATTGATAATGAGACCACTCGGCTGTTTCCAAGACTGCCACTGTATTCGACACATTAACTCATTTGTAAAGTAATATGGCGTTTGAAATGTACATCTACGTCCACATCCATACTCCACAAGCCACCTGAAGGTGTGTGGCGGAGGGTACCTTGAGTACCTCTATCAGTTCTCCCTTCTATTCCAGTCTCGCATTGTTCGTGAAGAGAAAGATTGTCAGTATGCCTTTGTGTGGGCTCTAATCTCTCTGATTTTATCCTCATGGTCTTTTCGCGAGATATACGTAGGAGGGAGCAATATACTGCGTGATTCCTTGGTGAAGGTATGTTCTCGAAACTTCAACAAAAGCCCGTACTGAGCTACTGAGCGTCTCTTGCAGAGTCTTCCATTGGAGTTTATCTACCATCTCAGTAATGATTTCGCGATCCTGTAACGAAGCGCGCTGCTCTCCGTCGGATCTTCTCTATCTCTTCTATGAACCCTATGTGGTACGGATCCCACACCGGTGAGCAGTATTCAAGCAGTGGGCGAACAAGTGTACTGTAACCTACTTCCTTTGTTTTCGGATTGCATTTCCTTAGGATTCTTCCAATGTATCTCAGTCTGGCATCTACTTTACCGATGATCAACTTTATATGATCATTCCATTTTAAATCACTCCTAATGCCTACTCCCAGATAATTTATGGAATTAACTGCATCCAGTTGCTGACATGCTGTATTGTAGCTAAATGATAAAGGATCTTTCTTTCTGTGTATTCGCAACACATTACACTTGGCTACATTGAGATTCAATTGCCATTCTCTGCACCATGCGTCAATTCGCTCCAGATCCTCCCGCATTTCATTACAACCTCTCGATATACCACAGCATCATCCGCAAAAAGCCTCATGAACTTTCGATGTTATCCACAAGGTCATTTATACAGGGTGTTACAAAAAAGTACGGCCAAACTTTCAGGAAACATTCCTGACACACAAGTAAAGAAAAGATGTTATGTGGACATGTGTCCGAAACGCTTGATTTACGTGTTAGAGCTCATTTTAGGTTAGTCAGTATGTACTGTACTTCCTCGATTCACCGCCAGTTGGCCCAATTGAAGGAAGGTAATGTTGACTTCGGTGCTTGTGTTGACATGCGACTCATTGCTCTACAGTACTAGCATCAAGCACATCAGTACGTAGCATCAACAGGTTAGTGTTCATCACGAACGTGGTTTTGCACTCAGTGCAATGTTTACAAATGCGGAGTTGGCAGATGCCCATTTGATGTATGGATTAGCATGGGGCAGTAGCCGTGGCGCGGTACGTTTGTATCGAGACAGATTTCCAGAACGAAGGTGTCCCGATAGGAAGACGTTCGAAGCAATTGATCGGCGTCTTAAGGAGCACGGAACATTCCAGCCTATGACTCGCGACTGCAGAAGACTTAGAACGACGAGGACACCTGCAGTGGACGAGGCAATTCTTCGTGCAGTTTACGATAACCCTAATGTCAGCGTCAGCGAAGTTGCTGGTGTACAAGGTAACGTGCTACGGGAGAACCAGTTGTTTCCGTACCATGTACAGCGTGTGCAGGCACTATCAGCAGCTGATTGGCCTCCACGGGTACACTTCTGCGAATGGTTCATCGAACAATGTGTCAATCCTCATTTGAGTGCAAATGTTCTCTTTACGGATGAGGCTTCATTCCAACGTGATCAAATTGTAAATTTTTACAATCAACATGTATGGGCTGACGAGAATCTGCACCTAATTGTGCAATCACGTCATCAATACAGATTTTCTGTGAGCGTTTGGGCAGGCATTGTTGGTGATGTCTTGATTGGTCCCCATGTTCTTCCACCTACGCTCAATGGAGCACGTTATCATGATTTCATACGGGATACTCTACCTGTGCTGCTAGAACATGTGCCTTTACAAGTACGACACAACATGTGGTTCATGCACGATGGAGCTGCTGCACATTTCAGTCGAAGTGTTCGTACGCTTCTCAACAACAGATTCGGTGACCGACGGATTGGTAGAGGCGGACCAATTCCAGGGCCTCCACGCTCTCCGGACCTCAACCCTCTTGACTTTCATTTATGTTGGCATTTGAAAGCTCTCGTCTACGCAACCCCGGTACCAAATGTAGAGACTCTTGGTGCTCGTATTGTGGACGGCTGTGATACAATACGCCATTCTCCAGGGCTGCATCAGCGCATCAGGGATTCGATGCGACGGAGGGTGGATGCATGTATCCTCGCTAACGGAGGACATTTTGAACATTTCATGTAACAAAGTGTTTGAAGTCACGCTGGTACGTTCTGTTGCTGTGTGTTTCCATTCCATGATTAATGTGGTTTGGAGAGAAGTAATAAAATGAGCTCTAACATGAAAAGTAAGCGTTTCCGGACACATGTCCACATAACATCTTTTCTTCATTTGTGTGTGAGGAATGTTTCCTGAAAGTTTTTGTAACACCCTGTATTGGGGATAGCAACGGTCCTACGACACTCCCCTGCGGCACACCTGAAATCACTGTTATACATAGGAGTTCGATCCGTTAGATTTTGTAATGGTGGAGGGGAGAGGGGTTTGTTATTGGTTCGTGTGTAAATGAGTCGCAGCCCGTAAGCAGTAGTCCATTACGGACGAGGTTTTGTTACGCATGACATCGGCGTGGAGGCCGTTTGAGTCGGTCGGAGAGTGGCCTCGTGTTCGTGTCGAGCTGAAGGCTTGTTTAGGCGCGGCCGCCCTCTTTCATCTCGCAGCTGCGGTCTGTTGCCCAGGGCAGGCGCAGACGCCGCAGCCAAGTGTTTCTCAGACCGCTCCACTCTGTGAGCTGCCTAAGTGCCCCTGTCCCGCTAAAGGCCTCGCAGTCGGTATCCTGTGCCTGGTACATCGGAGCAGCGCTATCTGGCGTGCAGGCGGAACGACGAGGGTTCTCCAAATCTTCCTTCACAATGTGCATCGTTTGCCATCTTGAAAGCTAAAGCTGTCCTGTGTTTCACAGTAGCTACCGCGAGTTTTCTTCGTAACCTTTTGTGTCGCTGTGGCCTTCAGACTGAAGACAAGTTTGACACAGATCTCGATGTTATTTTTTCCTGTACAAGCCTCTTCATCTCAGCATAACTATTTCAACGTACTATCATTTGAACTTGTTTACTGTAGTTCAAGCTTCCCCCGCCCGGGTTCCCGGGTTCGATTCCCGGCGGGGTCGGGGATTTTCTCTGCCTCGTGATGACTGGGTGTTGTGTGATGTCAGTCCCATAGTGCTCTGAGCCATTTGAACCATTTTGTAGTTCAACCTTTGGTCTCCATCTCCATTGTTTATCACTCACGCTTCCCACAAGTACCCAACTCACGATTCCTTGATACCTCAGGATCTGTCGTATAAAAAGATTTTCCTTTAGTGCGATATTTCAAAAACTTATTTGCATTTCTTGTTCAAATGTGTGTGAAATCTTATGGGGCTTAACTGCTAAGGTCATCAGTCCCTAAGCTTACACATTACGTAACCTAAATTATCCTAAAGACAAACACACACACCCATGCCCGACGGAGGAGTCGAACCTCTGCCGGGATCAGCCGCACAGTCCATGACTGCCGTGCCCCAGACCGGTCGGCTTATCCCGCGCGGTTTTCCATTTTTAGTGGAACTTCTCATCGTCCACCTTTCCCTTCCGTAAAAGGCTGCAGTCCTGACAAAAACCTTCAGAAAAACTACTTATCCCATAAATTTACATTCGAAGTCATCAAATGTCTCTATTTCAAAGGTGTTTTTACTTGCTGTAATTATAGTTTGTATACTCTCTGTTTCGGCCATCGTCAGTTAATTTTCTGCCCATATAGTAAAACTGATCTAACACCACTTACATTGCTCAACTCTTGTCTTAATTTTGTTCATATTCATCGTAGAACATCTTCAAGACTCCGTTCACTTGCTGTTATAAGACCTTTGGCGTCCCAGACAGAATTACGATCTCATTGGCGAACGAAAACCTTTTTATTTCTTCTAATTGAAGCATAATTTCCTTTACAAATTTCTCATTCGTTTTCTCTTCTGGTTAAACTCGATACAGTGACCCATCATCACTGTAATAATACGAGGTATAATCAATAAGTAATGCAACGCAGTTTTTTCTAGGCCAGTTTCAGTTGAAAAAATGCGGAAGTTGTTGTGGAATATTCCCTCTTCAGCCCCTACAGTTTCATGAAGTACCAATAGGTGGCAGAATTATACGTAGTCTCCAAGATGGCATCTGGAGCGGAGGTGCGTTCCAAGCAGCTTTCTCTTGCCGGTGAATCAGACCATTGCAGATATTCATAGGCGCCTGCAGACTGTTTACGGAGATCTGGCAGTGAACAAAAGCACGGCGAGTCTTTGGGCGATGCGTTTGTCATCATCACAAGAAGGTAGCGCAAACATGTCCGATTTCCACCCTACAGGCCAGATGTGGCATCTCCGACCAGCAATTTGGCCCAGTGAAGGATGCTGCAAGCAATATGTGGATGATGGGGAGGTTATTGATGCAGAAAGACGTTGCCTCCGACGTCCACCAGTAGAGTGGTGCCGTGCGGGCATACAGAACCTTCCAGTAAGATGGCGTAAGGTCGTCACATTGAACAGAACGAAGATTATGTTGAAAAATAGAATTTTGTAGCAGAAAGAGTGAGAATAATGTAGTGTATTGGAACCGTGAGTAAAAAGAACTTACTATCAGAAAAGAAGTGTTACATTACTTACGCCCCATGCAATAATAATAATGATAATAATCATCTCAGCGTACGCCTTCAACTCAAACAGAAATTTAAGATGATCGTCCCGTCACTAACAGATGCTCCTCGAACTTCCTTTTATTTAGAATAATATGTTTTATTATAGTCGACTGTCGTATTTTTTTCGTCTCTATTCCATTTAAGAACAGCTTAGGATCAGTAGAAGTTCCAACGTAAGCAGGACAGTCGCAACGTCCACAACCCCTGCACTTTATGCTTCTCACACCTTTGCACATACCTCACAGTTCCACTACTGTCCTTAACTCCGTAATACTCTTTCTGTGATATGATAGCTGTTCTTTTCACGTATGGTGGAAGCTATGTCTAGTTATGCTACTTGGCAGTGATATGTCATCCGAATCTTACTAGTCGTTAACTTTTATACACGAATGTGTTTATGAACACGGTGACCTATTGATTAACCACTTTTATGTGCAGCATGTAAGATAAAAGACCTACTTCTATAGATTCAGATCCTCGATCATGTTGGCACTTACGATCAGTGTTCATTCTGGTTCTACGAGGGTTGGGACCTTAATAGTGGCAACTATATATTTACACCTCGTACAAAAGTACATACGTGTTTCAAAGTTTTACTGACCTTCAAAGTAGTCACCAGCATTGTGTATAACCCGTTGCCAGCGGTATGGATACTCTTAGTAGTGCCAGTTGTGTTGACAGTTCGAGCGCCGGCCGCTGTGGCCGAGCGGTTCTAGGCGCTTCGGTCCAGAACCACGAGGCTGCTACGGTCGCAGGTTCGAATCCTGCCTCGGGCATGGATGTGTGTGATGTCCTTAGGTTAGTTAGGTTTAAGTAGTTCTAAGTCTAGGGGACTGATGACCTCAGATGTTAAGTCCCATAGTGCTTAGAGCCATTTGAACCATTTTTGACCGAGCGGCGCGGTGTATTGCCCGACGAATTTGTAGCAGTTCTGAAGCGAATGCCGGCAAGTGTTTCCTTCAGTTTAGAAATCGAGTTCAACTCACGAGGGCTTAAGGGAGGGGAGTGCAGTAGGTGGTATAGCACTTAGCAGCCCCATCAGTCAAAAAAATCAGTAACAGCTTGCACTGTACGTGCTTGCGCATTGTCCTGCAAAATGATGGTCAGGTCCTGCAGAAAGTGTCATCACTTCTGTCTCTATGCTGTTCATTTTTGGAACACAACCTACGACCAGCTTAGAGGCAGATGTGATGACACTTTCTGCAGGACCTGACCATCATTTTGCAGGACAATGCGCAAGCACTTACAGTGCAAGCTGTTACTGATTTTTTTGACTGATGGGGCTGCTAAGTGCTATACCACCTACTGCACTCCCCTCCCTTAAGCCCTCGTGAGTTGAACTCGATTTCTAAACTGAAGGAAACACTTGCCGGCATTCGCTTCAGAACTGCTACAAATTCGTCGGGCAATACACCGCGCCGCTCGAACTGTCAAAAATGGTTCAAATGGCTCTGAGCACTATGGGACTTAACATCTGAGGTCATCAGTCCCCTAGAACTTAGAACTACTTAAACCTAACTAACCTAAGGACATCACACAACACCCAGCCATCACGAGGCAGAGAAAATCCCTGACCCCGCCGGGAATCGAACCCGGGCGCGGGAAGCGAGAACGCTACCGCACGCTCGAACTGTCAACACAACTGGCACTGCTAAGAGTATCCTACGACTCCCACATCGCATGCAACGGGTTATACACAATATTTGTGACTACTTTGAAAGTCAGTAAGACTTTGAAACACGTATGTATACTGTACGAGCTGTAAATAAATAGTTGCCACTATTAAAGTTCCAACCCTCTTATATTTGTGGAGTCACCTATCGGAATCAACACCTTTCCGTTAACAATACGACCAGAATCAGAAGTGAATTCAAGAGATACAACGTGTCGTGTCAGAATTAGCACCTGAACGGCACAGCTTTTCAATATTTCTCCACTGAATAAAAATATGCTACTTTTAAACATTTATTTCCTTTGTGGCTTGTTGTTGTTGCTGTGCGAGGTAACAGCAGTTTCTCTACTTTACAACCCCGCTTCAGTGCGAAGAGTAGTTTGTGTGCTTTAAATTTTGGTACGTAGACCGTTCGATTGCTTTTAATCTGGATCACATTACTGGCTTTCGCGCACGCGATGGTCTGAGAAGCACCGTAATTTGTCTAGCTCCTGAGCTAACACTGCACGATATGCTTTCGTAAAGTATGTTATTTGTAAGACGAACCGTATAATTTGTTGTTCATGGTTCAAGAAATCTTTTCTTTCTGACTTATTATTTCGTTCCAACTGAGTTGTAATGCTGTAATGTGGCGACATGGCAAGCTACTTCGCTTGCGGCGACGTCTGCAATGAGATACGCATTCCAGCGGTTCGTGGTGTACTAAGCAAGTAACGGTTTGTACTTTTCAAGACAACACGGTAAGTAATTAGTTTCCTTCAATTTCCACTAATTTTTCGCTGTTTCTTTTTTAATACAGATTTTGTGAAGTAGGCCCTCGTCATTGGACGCTTGCTGAGCTGGCTCATTCTGACGCCCCGCTAACACACATGCGGAATGCTTTCACAAAACCAGGTAGAGGGTGTCTGTCCCTAAGCCTTGCGTTGTTATTTATGCAGACGGGAGGAGCATCTTGAACAGTGTGCCTGAAAGCAAGTGGTAGTAGACGAACATATGAATCCGTTCGATATCTATTGTCAGCCTTCTTGAGGACTCCAGTGGAAAAATATCCTTTACATATGCACTGCACATCATTAAGTAGTATCGGTGACTCTGTCACTGTGTTGTTTCAACAGGGAGCCAGCAGGATTCCAGGCAGAGTGTAAGGAAAAACTTACTTTATTTGTAATGTCACCAGATAGTACACTACTGGCCATTAAAATTGCTACACCACGAAGATGACGTGCTACAGACGCGAAATTTAACCGACAGGAAGACGATGCTGTGATATGCAAATGATTAGGTTTTCAGAGCATTCACACAAGGTTGGCGCCGGTGGCGACACTTACAACGTGCTGACATGAGGAAAGTTTCCAACCCATTTCTCAAACACAAACAGCAGTTGACCGACGTTGCCTGGTGAAACGTTGTTGTGATGCCTCGTGTAAGGAGGAGAAATGCGTACCATCACGTTTCCCACTTTGACAATGGTCGGATTGTAGCCTATCGCGATTAAGGTTTATCGTATCGCGACATTGCTGCTCGCGTTGGTCGAGATCCAATGACTGTTAGCAGAATATGAATCGGTGGGTTCAGGAGGGTAATACGGAACGCCGTGCTGGATCACAACGGCCTCGTATCACTAGCAGTCGAGATGACAGGCATCTTATTCGCATGGCTGTAACGGATCGTGCAGCCACGTCTCGATCCCTGAGTCAACAGATTGGGACGTTTGCAACACAACAACCGTCTGCACGAACAGTTCGACGGCGTTTGCAGCAGCATGGACTATCAGCTCGGAGACCATGGATGCGGTTACCCTTGACGTTGCATCACAGACAGGAGCGCCTGCGATGGTGTACTCGACGACGAACCTGGGTGCACGAATGGCAAAACGTCACTTTTTCGGATGAATCCAGGTTCTGTTTACAGCATCATGATGGTCGCATCCGTGTTTGGCGACATCGCGGTCAACGCACATTGGAAGCGTGTATTCGTCATCGCCACACTGGCGTATCACCCGGCGTGATGGTATGGGGGTGCTATTGGTTACATGTCTCGGTCACCTCTTGTTCGCATTGACGGCACTTTGAACAGTGGACATTACATTTCAGATGTGTTACGACCCGTGGATCTACCCTTCATTCGATCCCTGCGAAACCCTACATTTCAGCAGGATAATGCACGACCGCATGTTGCAGGTCCTGTACGGGCATTTCTGGATACAGAAAATGTTCGACTGCTGCCCTGGTCAGCACATTCTCCAGATCTCTCACCAATTGAAAACGCCTGGTCAATGGTGGCCGAGCAACTGGCTCGTCACAATACGCCAATCACTACTCTTGATGAACTGTGGTATCGTGTTGAAGCTGCATGGGCAGCTGTACCTGTACACGCCATCCAAGCTCTGTTTGACTCAGTGCCCAGGCGTATAAAGGCCGTTATTAGGGCCCGAGGTGGTTGTTCTGGGTACTGATTTATCAGGATCTATGCATCCAAATTGCGTGAAAATGTAATCACATTTCATTTCTAGTATAATATATTTGTCCAATGAATACACGTTTATCATCTACATTTCTTCTAGGTGTAGTAATCTTAATGGCCAGTAGCGTAATTGCATCCGCACTGGAGGAGCTGGATTCATTGTCCATCGATGCGAATCACGTACATATGAATGTATGGTGTCTGTTCTCTCAGACATGGTTAAGAGAACAGACACCACGCAGCAATGTAGGCGACACAACCTTTTCAATTGTGTCCTCCGCTCAGACTCACCCAATGACCTTCAAAGTCCATGTGCGCTGTACACCGCCCATCCCTTTGCGCAACGCGTCCAGGAAAACTGTCAACTGCTCACTCTTGGTGGAGCCAGTGTGATGTTTCTGTGGGTCCCTGGGCACGTCGGTCTGCCAGGAAACGAGTCTGCTGACTCCGCTGCCAAAGCTGCAGTCCTCGTACCTCAGCCCGCGAGTACCTCTATTCCCTCCGATGATCTCTGTGTTGCCGTTTGTCAGGATGTGGTGTCCCTTTGGCATCGCCAATGGTGCCAGCTTGGACGACTTCCTCTCGGCCCCCCGCCGAGAGGAGGTTATTTTAACTCGGCTGCGAATTGGGCACTGCCTTTTTAGCCACCGTCATTTCCTAAGTGACGCTACCCCACCAATTTGTACACATTGCACTCAAGTGTTAACTGTCCGCCACTTCCTGATGGACTGCCCATTTTTTAACCTTTTGCTTTCCCGTTTGGGTTTGCCGTCTGATTTATCAGCCGTTTTAGCGAATGACGCGCGGGCTGTCGACCGCGTCTTACTTTTTATCCCCCAAAGCAATATGGCGAAGGCCATTTATTTTTTAATTTTGGACCTCCGTTTCTGTATGGACTATTAGTCCTTTTTCCACATGCCTCTTTTTAGCTGTCTTCTGTTCTGTCAATTATGAATGACGTATAGTCATTTTAACTCCTCTCTGACTTCATGTTCTATAGTTTTAACTTGAGTGCGTGCTCGCATTCGAGAGGACGACGGTTCAATCACGCATCCGGCCATCCTGATTTAGGTTTTACGTGATTTCCCTAAATCTCATCGAAATTACATCTGCTCGAATGCGCTAGCAACAAATTTTTTAGTCAAGGACCTCTTACAACCTTACTTTCCGAATAGCCCTTGTAAAAGAAAACTTGGTTCGAGAGTTCCCCAGGGTGGAGAGGTGGGACACGCCACACGCGAGCAGCGTTGTTTTCCCGTGTAATTGCCGGAGCACGGCCTCTCCGTCGTGGTGACGAGTCACACACTGCCTGCCCTGGGGGCGCGACGCGACGCCGTGCGCCGGCTAAATCGGTCCCGCCACGGCGGCCGTGAGTCAACACCTGCTTTCGGGCGTCTCAGCAGGCGCCAGAGTAGAGTGGGCCGTGTCTTTAGGCTCTCTCTCTCTCTCTCTCTCTCTCTCTCTCTATCTGTGTGTGTGTGTCGCAGCGCAGTTAATTGCGGACGGACGCACTGGCTGGCCGGGTCCGACCCATTTCCCCAAACTCATTGTCCTCCGCCTGCGTACATCAGCGCTGCCAACATTGTACGCGCCCCGCCGCCTGGACAGCGGCCAGTCTCTCCCGGCCACTACTGTTTGTTTACACTCTCGCAACCTGACAACCCGCAGCCAAGTCGCCGAAACTTTTCGGACCTTTTCAAACACACGGCTCACGTCTACATACACTGTCTGATCAAAAGTCTCCGGGTACGTGTATGTAATGCAAAAACACCACTGTGTTGTTGTTGTTGTTGTAGTCTTCAGTCCTGAGACTGGTTTGACGCAGCTCTCCATGCTACTCTATCCTGTGCAAGCTTCTTCATCTCCCAGTACTTACTGCAGCCTACATCCTTCTGAATCTGCTTGGTGTATTCATCTCTTGGTCTCCCTCTAGGATTTAATCCCTCCACGCTGCCCTCCAGTACTAAATTGGTGATCCGTTGATGCCTCAGAACATGTCCTACCAACCGGTCCCTTCTTCTTGTCAAGCTGTGCCACAAACTCCTCCCCAATTCTATTCAATACTTCCTCATTAGTTATGTGATCTACCCAACTAATCTTCAGCATTCTTCTGTAGCACCACATTTCGAAAGCTTCTATTCTCTTCTTGTCCAAACTATTTATCGTCCAGGTTTCACTTCCATACATGCCTACACTCCATACAAATACTTTCAGAAACGACTTCCTCACACCTAAATCTATACTCGATGTTAACAAATTTCTCTTCTTCAGAAACGCTTTCCTTGCCATTGCCAGTCTACATTTTATATCCTCTCCGACCATCATCAGTTATTTTGCCCCCCAAACAGCAAAACTCCTTTACTACTTTAAGTGTCTCATTTCCTAATCTAATTCCCTCAGCATCACCCGACTTAATTCTACTACATTCCATTATCCTCGTTTTGCTTTTGTTGATGTTCATCTTGTATCCTCCTTTCAAGACACTTTCCATTCCGTTCAACTGATCTTCCAAGTCCTTTGCTGTCTCTGACAGAATTACAATGCCATCGGCGAACCTCAACGTTTTCATTTCTTCTCCATGGATTTTAATACCTACTCCGAATTTTTCTTTTATTTGCTTCACTGCTTGCTCAATATACAGATTGAATAACATCGGGGACAGGCTACAACCTTGTCTCACTCCCTTCCCAACCGCTGCTTCCCTTTCATGCCCCTCGACTCTTATAACTGCCATCTGGTTGGTTGGTTGGTTGGTTTTGGGGAAGACCAGACAGCGTGGTCATCGGTCTCATCGGATTAGGGAAGGATAGGGAAGGAAGTCGGCCGTGCCCTTTCAGAGGAACCATCCCGGCATTTGCCTGGGGTGATTTAGGGAAATCACGGAAAACCTAAATCAGGATGGCCGGACACGGGATTGAACCGTCGTCCTTCCGAATGCGAGTCCAGTGTCTAACCACTGCGCCACCTCGCTCGGTTGCCATCTGGTTTCTGTACAAATTGTAAATAGCCTTTCGCTCCCTGTATTTTACCCCAGCCACCTTCAGAATTTGAAAGAGAGTATTCCAGTCAACATTGTCAAAAGCTTACTCTGAGTCTACAAATGCTAGAAATGTAGGTTTGCCTTTCCTTAATCTATTTTCTAAGATATAACGTACAGTAATGGAAATAAGTATTCATACACTAGAGCGTGGAAAAGTAAACTGCCTTTATTGACAATACGAAACCAAAAACACTAATTGGATATGCACTACACACATTGGCCAGTCGCCAATGCAGCTATGCTGGTATATAGATCGAGAATGAACAAGCCTTTACGAAACAAAATACAAAAACGTCTGCCAAGTTCTCCACTGCGCTGGAAATTAAGTATTCATACACCAACACACCGAGCGAGGTGGCGCAGTGGTTAGCACACTGGACTCGCATTCGGAAGGACGACGGTTCAATCCCGCGTCCGGCCATCCTGATTTACGTTTTCCGTGATTTCCCTATATCACTTCAGGAAAATGCCGGGATGGTTCCTTTGAAAGGGCACGGCCGATTTCCTTCCCCATCCTTCCCTAACCCGAGCTTGTGCTCCGTCTCTAATGACCTCGTTGTCGATGGGACGTTAAACACTAATCTCCTCCTCCTCCATACACCAACACAAAGCCAGAACACGTGTAACACTTCGTACCCTTCCGATGTATTACTTCTGGCAACTTCCGTGGCATTGAATGGACCAATTTTCTTCTAGTTTCCGACGTGATACCTTCCCATTCTCGGAGGAGAGCCTCTTTCAAAGGGACCTTACTACGGGTGTCGTGTTTCCTCACTCGTGTTTCCTGCTCACTGCACAAGTGTTCGATGGGATTCAGGTCCGGACTCTGAGCTGGTGTTTTAAGAGTGTGTGGAGTGTTGTAGAGCAACCACAGCCGGACAATTTGCGCCGTATGTTTGCAATCATTGTCCTGTTGGAAGATCTAATTTCTAGGAAGACCCAAGGGGTCAACACTCTGTTGTAAGTTCTGTTTGAGAATGTTGATGTACACAAATCTGTCCACGGTACCTTCCACAAACACTAATTTTCCGACACCGGAGGCTGACATACAGCCCCATACCATCACTCCACCACCTCCGTGCTTCACCGTGGGTTGAATGTTGTTTCGGCCGAGGTCTGTATTCGGTCTTCTCCAGACCAAGATCCTACTATCATTGTGGACGACATTAAATTTGCTTTCATCATTAAACAATACATTATCCCAGAAGTCTGCTGTCTTGGATACATGCTGTTTCGCGAATTCCATCCGCCACTTCCTGTTCTTTTTGCTGCTGTAGGGCTTTCGTCTCGGGACCCTGGCTCCGTAGCCCGAACGATTGAGAATGGTACGAACTGCCCTTGGAGTGTCATTTTTCCACATAGTCACCATGATTTGTTACATGCACTTCTGCCAACGATGAACCAGAGCTTGCATGCCGCGCTTGTAAAAGTCAGAACCAGCTGAGGCTAACTACTTCATTACAGCTTTGACAACAGCATCCGAATCTTGAAAATGTTCGCCACTCAGTCCATCTTTCAGAGGCCCAAAGAGATGGAAGTCTGAAGGAGCCATATTGGGACTGGACGGTGGATGTGGCAAGACAGTCCAGCCGAGTTGCGTGGTTGCAAAACTGGTGTGGGACCTACTATCATCATGGTGCAGGTGAAGGTTTGTCTCCTTCTCCGATGTTACCCTGGAAATTCGAGCTTTGAGCTTAATCGGTGTCGTGTTCTAGTGTGCTGAACTGACAGTTTCTTCAGACTCCATGAGACCCAAAAAAACCACACTCTGGCTGTCCCAGAAGACTGTGCTCATCACTTTGCCTGCAGTCGGCTGTCTTGAATTTCTTCTTTGACGGAGAATTCGCATGTCGCCATTCTGTGGACTGTCTTTTGGCTTCAGGCTCATATTGGTGACACCACGTCTCATCTCCGGTGACGATTCTATTGTCACCTTCAGCTTCATATTGGTTCAGCAGGTCCCGACAAATTTCCATCGGATGAGCTTTTTGTTGTTCTCCAAACATCCGTGGAACCCATTTTGCGATAACCTGGATGTTCGAACATTGTTTCCAAGGCATTACGGCCGACATTGAGCTTTGTACACAATTCTCTGGTTGTATCCGCCGATCAGCGCGAATGAGTTGATGAAGACGCTCTTCATAGCGAAGGATGACAGCTGTGAAGGGTCGATGGGGCTGTGGCTTGACTTGCACGCACTTCTCAGCACCTTGAAAATGCTGTACCCATCACGTCACATTGCTCTTGTCTATGGTATCGTCTCCATACACCTTTAGCAAGTGTCGACAGATTTCAAACGGCGCAATTTCTTCAAGAGCGAGGACGTCAACCACACATCCCTGTTTTATACTCGCCTCCATATCAGAATCCAGTTCGGAACACTCCTCTGCTGGCGCCAACTGTCGCAGAACAACGGAACCGTCTGCAAATGAAAGCGGAAGGCTCAGGCATTAGCACTACACCAACGACAACTGTCGCGGGCATCCAAAGTCACCACAAAAAACGGGAGGCATTACTTCCCTCCAACTCGGTTTATTTGTTCATGAGACCCAGAAAATATTAGATACAGGCTCCCAGGTAGATGCCATTTTCCTTGACTTCCGGAAGGCGTTCGATACAGTTCCGCACTGTCGCCTGATAAACAAAGTAGGAGCCTACGGAATATCAGACCAGCTGTGTGGCTGGATTGAAGAGTTTTTAGCAAACAGAACACAGCATGTTGTTATCAATGGAGAGACGTCTACAGACGTTAAAGTAACCTCTGGCGTGCCACAGGGGAGGGGAGTGTTATGGGATCATTGCTTTTCACAATATATATAAATGACTTAGTAGATAGTGTCGGAAGTTCCATGCGGCTTTTCGCGGATGATGCTGTAGTATACAGAGAAGTTGCAGCATTAGAAAATCGTAGCGAAATGCAGGAAGATCTGCAGCGGATAGGCACTTGGTGCAGGGAGTGGCAACTGACCCTTAACATAGACAAATGTAATGTATTGCGAATACAAAGAAAGAAGGATCCTTTATTGTATGATTATATGATAGCGGAACAAACACTGGTAGCAGTTACTTCTGTAAAATATCTGGGAGTATGCGTATGGAGCGATTTGAGGTGGAATGAGCATATAAAATTAATTGTTGGCAAAGTGGGTGCCAGGTTGAGATTCATTGGGAGAGTCCTTAGAGAATTTACTCCATCAACAAAGGATGTGGCTTAAAAAACACTCGTTCGACGTATACTTGAGTATTGCTCATTAGTCTGGGATCCGTACCAGGTCGGGTTGACAGAGGAGATGGAGAAGATCCAAAGAAGAGCGGCGCGTTTCGTCACAGGGTTATTTGGTGAGCGTGATAGCGTTACAGAGATGTTTAGCAAACTCGAGTGGCAAGACTCTGCAAGAGAGGCGCTCTGCATCGCGGTGTAGCTTGCTGTCCAGGTTCCGAGAGGGTGCGTTTCTGGATGAGGTATCGAATACATTGCTTCCCCCTACTTATACCTCCCGAGGAGATCACGAACGTAAAAGTAGAGAGATTCGAGCGCGCACGGAGGCTTTCCGGCAGTCGTTCTTCCCGCGAACGATACGCGACTGGAACAGGAAAGGGAGGTAATGACAATGGCACGTAAAGTGCCCTCCACCACACACCGTTGGGTGGCTTGCGAAGTCTAAATGTAAATGTAGATGTAGAGTACGAGACAATTCTGGACTCAGTGATCAGTCCACCCTAGATTCAAAAATGGTTCAAATGGCTCTGAGCACTATGGGACTTAACTTCTGAGGTCATCAGTCCCCTAGAACTCCGCGGTTCCAGACTGTAGCGCCTAGAACCGCTCGGCCACCCTAGATTCCAGTATGGTGCAAGTACACCTTCTTGACCCTGACCCCTTCCGGATGCCCATGGTACAGTATTAAGGGTAGGCTTTGGTGAGCCACGTGTGAGTGTGACGTCAGTGAGAAGCCCCCACTGTTGACCGCCGTTGCACAAGCAGCAGTCACCCACCTGCTCCCGGCGCTCCTTCGCTCGTACCCTGACCTTTGGCGTGTTGTTGTGTTGGCTTCACGCCACTCCACTCATTTCTGCCGAGGCCTCGCCAAATTTGGCCATCTTTCTGCAGCCGCGCCGACGATCCGTCTCACCGCTGTGGTGTGTTGGCAACCGCCTGTGACTGGAATGCTGTCACGTTCCGTTACAGCCTCAGAATGAGAAATTGTGTCTCAGCGGAATGTGCTGCTCTGGAAACACAGGCAGCTGCGGATTGTAATCGGAACTCTGGTGCCTCGCAGTACACGTGCGGTGTTGGCAAATCGCCAATGCTGATTTCGGTTTAATTTTTGACACCTAAACACCGTTGATAGCTAATAATTGACACTAAAACATTATTACCATCGATTTATACACTGAAGCACCAAAGAAACTGGTATAGGCGTACGTATTCAATTACAGAGATACGTAAACGGGCAGAATACGGCGCTGCGGTCGGCAACGCCTGTATAAGACAACAAGTGTCTGGCGCAGTTGTTAGATTGGTTACTGCTGTTACAATGGCAGGTTATCAAGATTTAAGTTGGTTTGAACGTGGTGTTATAGTCGGCGTACGAGCGATAGCACACAGCATTTCAGAATGAGATTTTCACTCTGCAGCGGAGTGTGCGTTGATATGAAACTTCCTTGGCAGATTAAAACTGTGTGCCGGACCGAGACTCGAACTCGGGACCTTTGCCTTTCGCGGGCAAGTGCTCTACCATCTGAGCTACCCAAGCACGTCTCACGCTCCGTCCTCACAGCTTTACTTCTCTCAGTACCTCGTCTCCTACCTTCCAAACTTTACAGAAACTCTCCTGCGAACCATGCAGAACTAGCACTCCTGGAAGAAAGAATATTATGGAGACATGGCTTAGCCACAGCCTGGGGGTTGTTTTCAGATTGAGATTTTCACTCTGCAGCGGAGTGTGCGCTGATATGAAACTTCCTGGCAGATTAAAACTGTGTGCCGGACCGAGACTCGAACTCGGGACCTTTGCCTTTCGCGAGCAAGTGCTCTACCAACTGAGCTACCCAAGCACGTCTCATGCTCCGTCCTCACAGCTTTACTTCTGCCAGTACCTCGTCTCCTACCTTCCAAACTACAGTAGCTCTCCTGCAAACCCTGCAGAACTAGCACTCCTGAAAGAAAGGACATGGCTTAGCCACAGCCTGGGGGATGTTTCCAGAATGAGATTTTAATATGCCAAGTAGTTTCATATCCGGTGCAGAGTGAAAATCTCATTCTGGAAACATCCCCCAGGCTGTGGCTCAGCCATGTCTCCGCATATCCTTTCTTTCAGGAGTGCTAGTTCTGCAAGGTTCGCAGGAGAGCTTCTGTAAAGCTTGGCAGGTAGGAGGCGAGGTACTGGCAGAAGTGAAGCTGTGAGGACGGGGCGGGAGTCGTGCTTGGGTAGCTCAGTTGGTAGAGCACTTGCCCGCGAAAGGCAAAGGTCCCGAGTTCGAGTCTCGGCCCCGCACGCAGTTTTAATCTTCCAGGAAGTTTCAGCACACAGCATGTCCGAGGTAGCCATGAAATGGGGATTTTCCCGCACGACCATTTCACGAGTGTACCGTGAATATCAGGAGTCTGATAAAACATCAAATCTCCGACACTGCTGCGGCCGGAAAGAATTGGACCAGCGACGCCTGAAGAGAATCGTTCAGCGTGACAGAAGTGCAACAATTCTGCAGATTGCTGCAGGTTTCAGTGCTGTGTCTGTGGCGCCGATAGTTACGATGCTACAACGTTGGTGTACGCTCTCGTATGTTGGCACTACGAGACAAGACTGACTATGCTGTGGAGCTCAGGGAGTGCCGTTCTGATTTCGCTCCATTTCATCAAGAGCAGACGGCATGAAGATATCGTTTCTATTACCCAGTGGGCTAGCTTACTATTGAGACTTTCTATTAGTCACGTACGGTTAAAGTTTGGACAGCAACGAGTATTTGTTAACTTTGAGATTATACAGAACAGCCATCCTAACTTCACAGGATTAGACATGGACTGCGACTTCACCCCTATGTGCTCTTTCTAGCCAAAGCTATGTATGCATTTGATATTTATTTGTGTTTTTGACTCTGTTAAAGTGTTTAAAGTTACATGCAGTGCCGAAGTGCTTCACCTCTCCTGCTCCTACTCGCTTGCTTCATTCTCGGCCTATATTACAGAAGCACTTCACAGGAGCAGGCCCACGCACCGAATATCCAGGCGAGATACAAAAAAGCCATCAAGTGTCGGCGTGCGAACCATTCAGCGGAACATCGTCGATATGGGCTTTCAGAGCCGAAGGTCTACTCGTGTACCCTCGATGACTCCGTGACACAATGCTTTACCTCTCGCCTGGACCCGACAACACCTACATTGGACTGTTACTGACTGGAAACATGTTGCCTGGTCGGACGAGTCTCGTTTCAGATTGTGTCGAGCGGATGGATGTGTACGGGTATAAAGACAACCTCATGGTTCCGTGGACCCTGCATGTCAGCAGGGGACTGTTCAAGCTGGTGGAGGCTCCGTAATGCTGAGCAGATGGAGTGATATGAGACCTCTGATATGTCTGAATACAATTGTGACAGGTGACACGTACGTAAGCATCCTGTCTGATCACCTGCATCCATTCATGTTCGCCGGCCTGCGTGGCCGAGCGGTTCTAGGCGCTACAGTTTGGAACCGCGCGACTGCTACTTTCGCATGTTCGAATCCTGCCTCGGGCATGGATGTGTGTGATGTCCTTAGCTTAGTTAGGTTTAAGTACTTCTAAGTTCTAGGGGACTGATGACCTAGTGCTCAGAGCCATTTGAACCATTCATGTTCATTGTACATTCCGTCGGACTGGGGCAATTCCAGTAGGACAATGCGACACGCCATACGTGCAGAATAGCTACAGAGTGGCTCCAGGACAACGTGTTCAAAAGTGATGTCCATCCCCTAACACTCCTACGGATTTATGGACAGCCCTGCAAGTTTCATGGTGTCGTCTCCCTCCAGCATTACTTCAGTCATTAGTCGAGTCCATGCCACGTCGTGTTGCGGCACTTCTGCGTGATCGCAGGGGCTCTGCACGATATTAGGCAGCTGTAGCAGTTTCTTTGGTTCTTCAGTGTATAATGAAATTGTAGTGTGGCCTAAAAAACAACATACGAGACCGTGTTGACAGGTGGTAGCTCCGAATTTTTCATGTGAAAATTCTTTAAGCTTCTGAAATAAAACGACTGTTATTAACAGTGTACATCTTTATTGTTTCTGTCTACATATTTATTTCTGAACAAAGAAACGATGACAAATAACACAGCTGTCGCATCTGTAAGACTTTGTTAACGGAGCCACAATATTGCCTCTGCCTGCACCGCTGTCAAAGTGAAGTCCTCGAAGATGTTCGTTAAGTTTTGGAAAGAGATGAAACTTGGATGGGGCCAAGTGGAGATTTTATGGAGGATGGTCGATGACAGTGAACCCACGGCGTCGTGTGGACGAACTCTTCCAATTCGAAACTCGATTACAGCGCGCTGTTTCTCGTCCACGGACATAGTAGCGTTATACCGCCGTGTTCACGGTCCGATTCGGAGCCCTCTGGCTGCAAACGGATGTAAATATGTTTACGTGAGGAATAAAGATGTATGTTAATAACGTTGTTTTGTTTAAGAAGATTAGAGTTTTATCTGACATAAAGAAAACGAACAAACACCGTCCGATCAGCTGTCGGAAGGCCCAACGGTACCGACCGGCCGCCGTGTCATCCTCACCCCAGAGGCGTCACTGGATGCGGATACGGAGGGGCATGTGGTCAGCACACCGCTCTCTCGGTCGTATGTCAGTTTACGAGACCGGAGCCGCTACTTCTCAGTCAAGTAGCTCCTCAGTTTGCCTCACAAGGGCTGAGTGCACCCTGCTGGGCAACAGCACTCGGCAGACAGAATGGTCACCCATCCAAGTGCTAGCCCAGCGCGACAGCGCTTAACTTCGGCAACCTGACGGGAACCGGTGCTACCACTGCGGCAAGGCCGTTAACTTATCTAACATGACACTTATCAATAAATACAGCAATAGTTAACATTACATATCCACAAATTCTCGTATACAGGGTGTAAAAATATTTTAAGAGTAGTTTCCTCTTCGCTCATTTGCATTTTTGACAGCATATCCTACATTCGACAACAGTTCTTTAGAAGCCGACGCTGTTGTTATACAGCACCAGTATTTAAATGCGGTGTTTTCTTAAAAGCTGTGGATAGGTGATACTGGTGATATTTCGTACTGGTGTATCTACGGTAGTGGTGGTCAGCTGTGCACAGCCGGGCCGGCGTGACGTAAATGCGGGCAGCTTGCCAGCAAGCACACGTCACAGTGTAGCGAGACAAAGCGAGAGGGCGTGCCCTGCCCAGCTTACCCAGACAGGAGCTGCGAGTGGTGGTGTGTCATACAGTAGCTAGGCGTGGTAGAGATTCAGAGGCGACTAGAGTAGAATAAATACCATAGGCTACCGTAGAGTACGAGGTGCGGCTAGAAAAAAACCGGACTGATGCTGGAAAAAACATTTATTTACAATTTCATGTTATCTCCTTCAATGTACTCTCCTCCTCGGTCTCTACACCGCTCCATACGAATTTTCCACTGTTCATAGCAATGGCGCAGATCATTTTCGGTAAGTCCATACATTACTTCCGTCGCTTTTTCTTTTACTGCTTCAACAGTCTCAAATCTAGTTCCTTTCAAAGCTGACTTGGCTTTAGGGAAAAGAAAAAAGTCACAGGGGGCCAAATCAGGTGAGTAGGGTGGATGATCTAAGATGGGAATGTTGTGTTTTGCCAAAAACGTCTTCACTGACAACGCACTGTGAGCTGGGGCATTGTCTTGGTGAAGGATCCATGACTTTTTTCTCCACAAATCGTTCCGTTTCCTCCGTACTCGCTCACGTAGGGTAGCCAGGACGCTAATGTAGTAATGCTGATTCACTGTTTGTCCCTCTGGTACCCAATCAATGTGCACAATCCCTTTGATGTCAAAAAAAAAAAACAATCATCATTGCCTTGAATTTCGATTTTGTCATTCGTGCTTTTTTTTGTCGTGGAGAACCAGGAGTTTTCCAATGCATCGATTGGCGTTTAGTTTCGGGATCGTAAGTAAAAAACCACGATTCATCGCAAGTAATAACATTTTGTAAGAAGGTGGGATCACTTTCAATGTTTTGCAGGATGTCAGAACAAATCATTCTTCGGCGTTCCTTCTGTTCAATTGTGAGACACTTTGGAACCATTTTTGAACACACTTTGTTCATGTTGAAACTTTCATGAAGAATCTGCCTAACACTTTCCTTGTCAACTCCTGTTAACTCAGACACTGCTCTGATTGTTAAACGGCGATCTTGTCGAATAAGTTTACCGATTTTTTCAATGTTTGCATCAGTTTTTGCTGACAATAAATGCCAGTGCGAGTGTCATCACTGGTGTCTTCGCGGCCATCTTTAAATCGTTTAAACCTCTCAAACACTTGTGTTCGCGATAAACAATCATAGCCGTACACTTGTTGTAACATTACAAACGTTTCACTTGCAGATTTTCCTAGTTTGAAACAAAATTTGATGTTAACACGCTGTTCTTTCTGTACACTCAACATTTTCCGACGCACAGACAAAACGTCAACTACTTAAAACAGACGCCACGGGCAGACTGAGTGCAGGAGGCAGATGAAACTCGAGCAGTAGGCGGAGCGAGAGTCACGTGACAGGCCACGCGACTTTCAGCCTTATTGCATTCGTTTTATTGTTTCACCAGTACTAGTCCGGTTTTTTTCTAGCCGCACCTCGTATCATAAGAAAAAAAACAGTGTTACCTGTACGTTAGGTGAGAAGATTATGTACTGGGCGTTACCTGATTTCGATGTCTTTTCGTAAGCGATCAGTGTGTTACTAAGAGGGTAAAGTAAGGTCTCCTAGTTTTTATAAGTACACAGACCTGTTTATTTTTACAATGGTTTACATCAGTTTACAGCTTTAACATTTCAAATGGCTCTGAGCACTATGGGACTTAACATCTATGGTCATCAGTCCCCTAGAACTTAGAACTACTTAAACCTAACTAACCTAAGGACATCACACAACACCCAGCCATCACGAGGCAGAGAATATCCCTGACCCCGCCGGGAATCGAACCCGGGAACCCGCTTTAACATTTATTTAGCTACTTTTTCGACATAACCACCATTTCTGTCGATGCATTATTGTAGACGCTGTGGCAGATTCTGTATGCCCATGTCATACCATCTCTCCGCCATGTTGTTCAGAAAGCGGAGCTGAATCGCTTTCCGGCCAAATGTTCTTTTAACCTAGGGGACAGGTGATAGTCACTGGGCGCCAGTTCAGGACTACAGGGTGGGTGGGTGATCATGTTCCACTGAAACTGTTGCAGGAGAGCAACGGTTTGCCGAGCGATGTGTGGGCGAGCGTTGTCGTGGAGAATGTGTACGCCCTTGCCCAACACTCCTCTTCTCCGGTTCTGAATTGCACGTTTGAGTTTTTTCAGTCTCACAATATCTTTCAGCGTTACTTGTGGTCCCAGTGGACATAAAGTCGACCAACAATACCCCTTTCCGATCCCAAAAAACGATTGTAATGACTTCACCGGCAGACTGCAAACTCTCTACAACACTTACGAACATTTTTGACATCCGTGCACGACACACCATACACTTCCGTCAATTGGCGATGGATTTCAATCGGCGCAGTGCCCTTTCCACTCAAAACCCGAATAACTGCGTGGAATTAGCACTTGACGCTAACATCCAACGGGAGCTCCATTCTCTGCGGTTGCCAAGCCAAGACTGAGCGCCTCAGCGCGGCGTGCGCATGTTTACACACAGCGCGTGAAGCACTCTTCGTAACAGTGTGACCAACTGCCGCACAGAGTTCTGTTGGTAGGAGACGAGGTACTGGCAGAAGTAGAGCTGTGAGGAGGGGCCGTGAGTCGTTCTTGTGTAGCTCAGGTGGTAGAGCAGTTGCCCGCGAAAGGCAAAGGTCCCGAGTTCGAGTCTCGGTCCGGCACACAGTTTTAATCTGCCAGGAAGTTTCATATCAGCGCACACTCCGCTGCAGAGTGAAAACCTCATTCTGGAAACATGCCCCAGGCTGTGGCTAAGCCATGTCTCCGCAATATCCTTTCTTTCAGGAGTGTTAGTTCTCCAAGGTTCGCAGGAGAGTTTCTGTAAAGTTTGGAAAGTAGGAGACGAGGTCCTGGCAGAAGTAAAGCTGTGATGACGGGGCGTGAGTCGTGCTTGGGTAGCTCAGTTGGTAGAGCACTTGCCCGCGAAAGGCAAAGGTCCCGAGTTCGAGTCTCGGTCCGGCACACAGTTTTAATCTGCCAGGAAGTTTCACATCAGCGCACACTCAGCTGCAGAGTGAAATTTTCATTCTGAGTTCTGTACTTATAAAAAAGTAGGAGACCTTACTTTGGATTACCCTCGTACATTCCTGTAGAAACCGGAAGCGGTGAACTGTCTAGAACCTCAGTGAGCGCCCCGTAACGTACGAAACATTTTTGTTTTACATAGTTAACCCCCTTGTCAACTTAACAATAAATAGTACTTACAGGAAAATTGAAATTTTCACTGTTTAATTCAGGTTTTATTTGATAATTGTTGATTTGCAACGTGAAACACAGGGATATTGTTGTAAAAATAATGAAAACCATACAGATTTTTCATGTAGCCCTAGAAAACGCAGTATCATCAAAAACACATAGAATTTAAAAATCAGCGGAACAAAAGCATATCGGACATTGCTTCAGTACTTCGTATAGCTTACGTAAAACATGTTCAACTTTCGCACTTATCGATAATAACAGGAAACTCTTGCCTTCCATCATGATGAACTTGCTATTGAGCTGAAACTGTCAAAAATAGTTATATATAATTACATATATATATAACTTTTTTTAGCTGCGCGGAATTTGCTGACCGGTCTAAGGCACTGCAGTCCTGGACTGTGCGGCTGGTCCCGGCGGAGGTTCGAGTCCTCCTTTGGGCATGGGTGTGTGTGTGTTTGTCCTTAGGATAATTTAGGTTAAGCAATGTGTAAGCTTAGGGACTGATGACCTTAGCAGTTAAGCCCCATAAGATATCACACACATTTGAACTTTTTTTTATGTTTGTGGATGTAAACTGTACCTGCATCCAAAGTAATTGCTCTCGCTATTTAAAAGAGCAGAAGTTACACAGCGAACTAATTTTTATCACATATAAAATGCAATTTATATTTATAGTACACAGTAGACTATGACTGAACGATATGCGGTTCTACTCCCTTTGTCAGAATAGTTCCAGGACAGCCTTTTTTTATTTCTGAACTTGAAATACTAAAAAGGAGCAAATGTTGTTTTTATGTTACTTGGTATGTGTGCCTCCTTGAAATGACCTTCGGCATGTTTCTGTGCTGGCCGCTGAGGCCGAGCGGTTCTAGGCGCTACAGTCTGGAACCGCACGACCGCTGGGGTCGCAGGTTCCAATCTTGCCTCGGGTATGGAAGTGTGTGATGTCGTTAGGTTAGTTAGGTTTAAGTAGTTCTAAGTTCTAGAGGACTGATGACCTCAGATGTTAAGTCCCATAGTGCTCGGAGCTATTTGAACCATGAAAGGTGGTGCTACCAGTATGACCCTCACAAAAAGCGTCAAAATGCTAAATGGTGGAGACCTAGATCACCAGCTCCAAAAAAACGTCAGACGACAACTTTCGAGAATAAAGACAGTGTTGATCGCATTCTTTGGTAGTAAAGGATTAGTTCACCTCCAGGTCAAGCAGTGACACACACTCTTGACAGAGAATTATTGAAATTTTTTGCGACAAGCAGTTCGACGTTCGCACCCTGATTTGTGACATTGTCAGGACTGGTTCTTACTGCGTCACAATGCAAGTCGCCATGCTGCTTTATCGGTTACCGAGTATCTGGCCAGACATTCTGTCATTGCTATCCCATATACGGACTTTTTTTTTTACGCGAGTGGAAAGGCGAGTGACAGGAAAGCTTCTTTTAGATATCGCAGACATCCAACGGGCTGCGCCAGTGAGCAGTTGAAGATTCTCTGCTTGCTTCAAAGACCTACGGAAACGTTGGCGACTGTGTATATATAGCCAAGGAGCTACTTCGATAGGAGCTTGGATCATTACTTGCTAAATGGAATTTTTGTAACTGCCTCAATCAAAACAAGCTTGCAAACGAAATATCCAGTACAGTTTTGAAAGAATTTCAAATGAACAATCAACAGTAAATAAAACCCCAAGTCAGGCTCTGTACACCTGTCCTGTTCCGCCGTGGCCAGCCGCTTCACGGCTGAAAACTGCCATGTCTCGGATTAGGGGGAGGGTGTACATTCGAGCCGATGATGACACGCACCAAAATGGCAGTAGGATTATCAATTAGGTGAAACCTGTTAATTAGGGAAGGTTGGTTCAAATGGCTCTGAGCACTATGGGACTCAACTGCTGTGGTCATAAGCCCCCTAGAACTTAGAACTACTTAAACCTAACTAACCTAAGGACAGCACACAACACCCAGCCATCACGAATTAGGGAAGGCAGGATGGGTTACGATTGTGGACGGGGCGCGAATCAGTTACTATTGGTTTGCTTTGCAATTTCACTCATTTATTTTAAATTTTTGAAAACAAGTCAGTCAGGTCGCAGTCAGACTTTCAACGCACGTAACCACAATCACGGCTGAAGGCTTTTAACACGAAAAATGGCAGTTATTTAAAATTTAACAAATACCTAAAATATAGACAGCCAATAACTTTGAAGACAAGCCAGTGTAGTCTCAATCAGAATTTTACGAGTAAAGCAAGTAACTACAATCATGGCTGAAGGCCTTTAACGCCAAAATGGTAATTATAAAAAAAATTAACCAATATACTGTCAAACAGCGATTAGCATAGCAAAAGTTAATTTAAAAAACACAAACAACACAGATCACCAAACAGGTGAGACAAATGACGGTAACTTAATAATACAATAATAAAATAAAACACAAGGGGCAATGACAGACGGTGCTTCAGGAATCGACCTCTGTGTAGGTCACACAAAAAAACACTTTCGCGAGCGAGGAGAAAGTCAGCCAAGAGTTGCATTCAGATCACAAGATGGTAACTCGAACTATTTAGTGGCAGTCTAAGGAGTGACAGATGATAATCGTGGTTTTTTTTTTTTTTTTTTTTTTTTTTTTTTTTTTTTTTTTTTACAGTAACCCATTGTGTTAGATCTTTGTGAAATTCATCTTTGGCGGTCGCACAACTGCGACGAAATTGTGCAAAACATTTGTGAACGTTCCTTTTTTTCACGTGACTGGTTACCAAATGTTAAAAGAGGCGATTCGGAGCATTCATGCTGGATCAAGCCATTACGAAAATAGCAAAAAATCGTCCAACCAAACCTTCAGGCTAACTTCCCTTTTATTTTCATGTTTCATTACACGCTCAGTATGAACAACCTTCTGGAACAGCTTCTGAGCTGCCATTGTCGTATCTACTGAGGTTTTTCTCTCCTGGGTCCTTGAAATCAGGGAAGTTTGAGTGGGACACCCTGTACAGCTAAATAGCCAGGGACTACAGTTACGAATAACCTAAATTGAAACAATCAGATGTTGTGGGGAAACCAAACCAAAGACTGCGATTTTTTGGTTGAGCGCGTAGAAAATGCAACAGGTCTACTAAAGAGACTGTTTACACTATGTCCCTCCGTCCTGTCCTAGACTGCTCCTGTTTAGTATACGTTCCATACCAGATAGGATTGACGGAGGACATTCAAAAAGTCCAAAGAAGGGCACCTCGTTTAGTATTATCGCGAAATTGGGGGGGGGGGGGGGGGAGGGGGGGGGTGTCACGGATATGATACGCGAATTGGAGAGGCAGTCCTTAAACCAAAGATGTTTTTCGTTGTGGGAGGACTTTCTCGTCACAGCGTGGGAATATTTTGTTGGCGCTCACCTACACAGGAGAAATCTTGTCTCGTACAACATGATTCCCTGCGCGTCGTTCGAGAGTGGAGCTTGAATGTGGTATCGATGAACCCTCCGCCACGCACTTAACTGTCAGAGTAATCAGGTAGATTTAGATTTTTTTTGTATGGGGTTTTAGGGCGCAAAACATCTAAGGTCCTAAGCGCCCAATAAAGAACCAGAGAATGCTGGGACCGCGAGATCCAATATAAAATGGAAGAAAAAAACAAATCTAAAACATCAAGACGTTATGGTTCAAATGGCTCTGAGCACTGTGGGACTTAACATCTGAGGTCATCAGTCCCCTAGAACTTAGAACTACTTAAACCTAACTAACCTAAGGACATCACACACACCCATGCCCGAGGCAGGATTGGATCCTGCCACCTTAGTGGTCGCGCGGTTCCAGACTGTAGCGCCTAGAACCGCTCGGCCACTCCGGTCGGCAGACGTTACGGAAGACTAACTAAAAGACGTCGACAGGAAACTCGAGTCGCCAGGTAGAAATCTAATCTCTTTTGCCATATTACTGCTTTTTTAAAAAAACTTAAAACGCGAGCCACAGCTCGCACGTCATCTGCTAAAATGTCCGGCAAAGCGGGCGGCAGCCCCACCCTGAGACGTAAGTGGCTAAAATAGGGGGAGAGGATCAGGAAATGTCTTCGAGTGTTAATGACCAGCAACATATCTACCACCTGACTGGTAACATAGTTTTGAATCGTCCTGTATAATCGTAAAGGCACAACTGAATAGGGCCACTTAAGAGGACGTTCTACATCTACATCTACACTCCGCAAGCCACCTGACGGTGTGTGGCGGAGGGTACTCTGAGTACCTCTATCAGTCCTCCGTTCTATTCCAGCCTCGTATTGTTCGTGGCAGGAAAGATTGTCGGTATGCCTCTGTGTGGGCTCTAATCTCTCTGATTTTATCCTCATGGTCTCTTCGCGAGATATACGTACGAGGGAATAAAATACTGCTTGACTCCTCGGTGAAGGTTTGTTCTCGAAACTTCAACAAAAGCCCGTACCTAGCTACTGAGCGTCTCTCCTGCAGAGTCTTCCACTGGAGTTTATCTATCATCTCCGTAACGCTTCCGCGATTGCTAAATGATCCTCTAACGAAGCGCGCTGCTCTCCGTTGGATCTTCTCTATCTCTTCTATCAAGTCTATCTGGTACGGATCCCACACCGGTGAGCAATATTCAAGCAGTGGGCGAACAAGTGTGCTGTAACCTACTTCCTTTGTTTTCGGACTGCATTTCCTTAGGATTCTTCCAACGAATCACAGTCTGGCATCTGCTTTACCATAAATGGTCAAATGTGTGTGAAATCTTATGGGACTTAACTGCTAAGGTCATCAGTCCCTCAGCTTACATACTAATTAACGTAAATTATCCTAAGGACAAACACACACACACACACCCATGCCCGAGGGAGGACTCGAAACTCCGCCGGGACCAGCCGCACAGTCCATGACTGCAACGCCTTAGACCGTCTGGATTACCAACGATTAATTTTTTATGGTCATTCCATTTTAAATCACTCCTAATGCCTACTGCCAGATAATTTATGGAATTAACTGCTTCCATTTGCTGACCTGCTATATTGTAGCTAAATGATAAAGGATCTTTCTTTCTGTGTAATCGCTGCACATTACACTTGCCTACATTGAGATTCAATTGCCATTCTCTGCACCATGCGTCAATTCGCTGCAGACCCTCCTGCATTTCAGTACAATTTTCCATTGTTAAACCTCTCGACACACCACAGCATCATCTGCAAAAAGCCTCAGTGAATATCCGATGTAATCCACGAGGTCATTTATGTATATTGTGAATAGCAACGGTCCTACGACACTCCCCTGCGGCACACCTGAAATCACTCTTACTTCGGAAGACTTCTCTCCATTGAGAATGACATGCTGCGTTCTGTTATCTAGGAACTCTTCAATCCGATCACACAATTGGTCTGATAGTTCATATGCTCTTACTTTGTTCATTGAAACGACTGTGGGGAACCGTATCAAAGGCGTTGCGGAAGTCAAGAAGAACGGCATCTACCTGGGAACCCGTGTCTGTGGCCCTCTGAGTCTCGTGGACGAATAGAGCGAGCTGGGTTTCACACGACCGGCCTTTTCGAAACCCATGCTGATTCCTGCAGAGTAGATTTCTAGTCTCCAGAAAAGTCATTGTACTCGAACATAATACGCGTTCCAAAATTCTACAACTGATCGACGTTAGAGATATAGGTCTATAGTTCTGCACATCTGTTCGACGTCCCTTCTTGAAAACGAGGATCACCTGTGCTCTTTTCCAATCTTTATCAATCTTATCTAGGTGTAAGGGCAGGTGTACCAGTTTGTCTGACTCCTCAGTGTATATTGTGGATGTTGCGCTCTTCTGCAGGCGTTGAGAACGTTTGTGAACACTTAGAATGTGGCCGCGGGAAAATGGAGTGAAGGCGCTTGAGTGAGCGCTGCTGGAAGGAGGGACAACTCGCGGCGGAGTTTGACCCTAGGAGTGGAGTGGGGAGGAGAGTGCTTTGCGCAAACTGCCTCGCGGAGTGAGTCACAGCGGGCCAACGTCCTTGGCGCTCTCGCGCGGAGTACTTTCGCTGCTGGGTGGGAAAGGCTGCGTTTGCTCGCGACCCGTCGTACTGGCAGACACTGTATCGCGTGGTCAGGGAGCGCGCGCGAGGTGCGGAATCTGAGGCGTCCCGACTAGAGATGGGTAGTTTGCGAACGAACGGGTGCAAAGGAACGGTTCACCAAGATGAACGAGAGGACCGAAAAGCGAATTCCAAGGAACGATCGGTTCATAGTTCACTTCTGTCGCGGCGGTCTACTTATAGTTCCCGGGAACGAGGAACGATCGGTACATAGTTCACTTTGGTCGCGGCGGTCACTTCAGCAGTTCTCGTTCCAGCCTCGGTCGCGTGCTCGTCTCAGTCTCGGTCTCCCTCGGCCGCACTCGTCGTTCTTCGCGTGACCACCTGTCTCAGTTCCACTGCCGACTGCTCCTAGTTAGTTCAGTATCCAGTTGTTCGTTTCGTTCACTGCGCTCGCCCATTTTACATGTGTTCCAAACTGTTCTTGCACTTGGCTCTGGCTATTCAGCATCCAACGACCGGTAATCAAAAAGTATTTTATAGTAACGTAAATTACATAAAAATTACGTTGTATCTAATAGGTACGTCTTTTCAGGTGACAAAAGGGCATATCAGCTCACTTCATTGTATCGATGAACGGCAGGAGACATACTTATGACAAGACAAGTTTCTTTTTGTTATTCATATATTTTTTGGTTTCATCGACTTGATTTAGCAGCTAACTTTCAGTAATTTGCTTAATTTTTAGTGTAAGAAAACTCGTATAAAACGATTTTCGTGTATCTCTCATATACAAAACACTACATTTAGGAAAGCTCTAATTATTTTTAAGTTTGGTTGTTTCCAATTTGCATTACCTGCTAGTTTCGTTTCTTTGAAAAAGAAAAGTGGTTTGTGGGTCATTTTGGCTCAGTAGGAAAAGCGGTGCCTCTCCATTTGAAAAGACATCGATTGCCATAAAATCTTTTTTACTTATTATCTCAAAAACATTTGTTCAGAAGGATCTTTCAAACCGAAAACTTCATTGCTGCGAATTTAATTATTATTATTATTTCTGCATTAACTTTAATAATGCAACATAAAAACCTAATTTTTATTAAGCGTGTGACGCAAGTATGAGAAAACCACATTTTATTTTGTGCTCCCATGAAGTCACTACTTCCCCTACGAACTCAGAGACAACGTGAAGTATATATATGGTGTAAACGATTATTGTTTACAACGTAGCATAGCTATGGAGTGGAAGTCGAAATGAAGAATTTTATACAAGACACTTGTGGTCTATTAAGTTGGGAAAAAGCCACCAGCAGGTTTACAAGACTACATGAGCTATAGCCCATGCGCGTCGCGTGAGATTTTCATGTTCTCTTCTCCAGCTCCCTACACATCGTTATCGATTGTTTCGGACTTGTTGCTTGCATTAGCTTGTTATTTCTTCACTGCCTAATTATTACATGTTTGTCTGTTTGTTGTATCTGCTCGTAACGGGCAACACATCGTCCGTAATAGGCGAGCAGTCTGTACTCGGGGCCGGTTTTCCGTGCGCCACCCTATATTATTTCTCTGCGATCAGCCACACAAGGCTACGGTTGGCTAAACGACAGATTCTGCATAATCACAGAAATTACTCCTAAAAGTGTGTAAGAATTCTGTAATGAATAAAAACTCTACACTCCAGGGGGGAGGCAAGTGCCCCCTCTTGGTGCCCTCCATCCTTCACTCACCTACACTACTAGTTTTCAGTTTTTCACAAGAACCATATACCAAGCACAAATGAACGGTGAACGAGTAAAAATGAACGGTTCCCAAAAAAGAACGATCAGCAGGGAACTAGTTCCCAAGGATGAACGAGTTTGCACATCTCTAGTCCCAACACCTGGAACTGCACTCCGAGGACGGTCGTGGGTGGATAACAAGAAGTGGCGCCAAGCAGTTTTCTTCACAGCCAACTCGTTATTACCCGCCTAAGCGAACTGAAGACCTGTCCACGGGGGCGGTCCAGAGGTCCAGCGTATTGGCCTGACACTTTATCGTGGCAATTCTAGTTGAAGAGTCGTCACAAAGCAGGTTGACAATGACCATCATACTTTGTATGCACTTCTATTTCATGTATTAAGGTTTATATAAATTTTTCGCTAACTTTTTCTCCAAAACTCTGACTTGAGATTTCCTACATTAACCGCATAGTATGCATATTATCAGTAGAAACAAATTCCCCCTGCCCCCCCCCCCCTTCCTCCCCAAAAACTTTATTATTCAGGCTGTTAACTTTATTCTGAAAAGGGTAGAGAAATCTTTGCTGTTTTTATAGATTTAGAAAGGACTTTTGACAGAGTTCAGTCGAGCAAACTGATGAATATTTTGAAGAGCAAAGGAGTTGATTGGAAAGAGAGACGACTGATACAGAGTCTATATTTAGACCGGAAAGTAAGGATAAGGACTGGAAATGAAATGTCAGAAGGAAGCAACATTGGGCGAGGTGTTAGACAAGGTTGTTGCCTTTCCCCACTGTTGTTTAACGCATACCTTGAAGTGATTATTGCGAAAGGATTTGATGGGAAAAGAGGAATATGTATTGGTGGAAAGAGAATAGAATGTATAAGATTTGCTGATGACATGGTATATGTGGCATAAAGTGAGCGGGCCGGCCGCTGGTGGCCGAGCGGTTCTGGCGCTGCAGTCTGGAACTGCGCGACCGCTACGGTCGCAGGTTCGAATACTGCCTCGGGCATGGGTGTGTGTGATGTCCTTAGGTTAGTTAGGTTTAAGTAGTTCTAAGTTCTAGGGGACTTATGACCTCAGCAGTTGAGTCCCATAGTGCTCAGAGCCATTTGAACCATTTTTAAAGTGAGCGGGCAGTGAATAACATGCTGAAAGATGTGAATGAAGCTTGTGTGGAATATGGGATGCAAATAAACACAGCAAAAACAACGAGTATTGTCATAAGTACAAGACGCAGACAATCTACCATTAGCCAAGTAAGTGCATTTAAATATCTCAGAAGTACAGATTATTCATGTGAAAAGTTGTCCTAAGTGATTATGAGCGCATGACTGGAATAAGGATAAGGATTGGCAATGAAATGTCAGAAGGAAGAAGCATTGGACGAGATGTTAGACAAGGTTGTTGCCTTTCCCCGCTGTTGTTTAACGTATACCTTGAAGAGATTATTGCGAAAAGCTTACATGGGAAAAGAGGAATATGTATTGGTGGAAAGAGAATAGAATGTATAAGAATTGCTGATGACATGGTATTAGTGGCAGAAAGTGAGCGGACAGTGAATAACATGCTGAAAGATCTGAATGAAGTTTGTGTGGAATATGGGATGCAAATAAACAGAGCAAAAACAAAGAGTATGGTCATCAGTACAAGACGCAGACTGTCCAATATTAAAATAGGACGATCTACCATTGGCCAAGTAAGTACATTTAAATATCTCGGAAGCACAATAACTGAAGACTTGAGATGTCACCAAGAGGTGAAAACTCGAATTGCCACAGCGAAGGAAGCATTCAACAGAAAGAGGAGACTCTTATGTGGCAAATTAGATAAAGGACTAAGGAAAAGGCTTGGAAAATGTTTTGTCTGGAGTGTGGCACTATATGGGGCAGAAACATGGACGCTGAGAAGAGAGGATGAAAAAAGGTTAGAAGCATTTGAAGCTGCATGGAAAGAGTGAGTTATGAAAGAGTATTGGAAAGGGTTGGTGAGAGATGTCTGCTGAAGGTTGTAAGAGAAAGGAAAAAGAACTGGTTGGGACATTCATTGAGAAGGGAGTGCTTGCTAACAGATGCTTTGGAAGGATTGATTTGTGGGAAAAGACTGAGAGGAAGAAGGAAATACAAGATGATAGACGACATAAAGGGAAGAGAAAATTATGCAGACCTGAAGAGGATGGCAGAAGACCGGACAGCCTGGAGAACTACCATGTGAGAACCTGCCTCTAGGCAGAGCACTGATGATGATGATGATGATGATGAGTTTGTTGTCCTGGCTGAGGTGAGTTAGTCCGTTTTGTCAGAAATGATCGCATTCAAAAGTTATTGCAATTATACAGGGTGATTCAAAAAGAATACCAAAACTTTAGGAATTTAAAACTCTGCAACGACAAAAGGCAGAGCTAAGCACTATCTGTCGGCGAATTAAGGGAGCTATAAAGTTTCATTTAGTTGTACATTTGTTCGCCATTTCAGCCAATAAAGTTTTTGGTCCCTTTCTCTTCGAAGGTGCTACTGTAACTGGACTACAGTATCTGGAGATGTTAGAGAATTGGCTGTTCCCTCAGCTCGAACAAGAAGCACAACAATTCATATTTCAGCAGGATGGAGCGCCACCACATTGGCACTTATCTGTCCGTAACTACCTGAACGTCAACTACCCGAGGCGATGGATCGGCCGCCAGGCAGCCCGTGACAGAGCACTTCATCACTGGCCTCCAAGAAGCCCTGATCTTACCCCCTGCGATTTTTTCTTATGGGGGTATGTTAAGGATATGGTGTTTCGGCCACCTCCCCCAGCCACCATTGATGATTCGAAACGAGAAATAACAGCAGCTATCCAAACTGTTACGCCTGATATGCTACAGAGAGTGTGGAACGAGTTGGAGTATCGCGTTGATATTGCTCGTGTGTCTGGAGGGGGCCATATTGAACATCTCTGAACTTGTTTTTGAGTGAAAAAAAAACCCTTTTAAATACTCTTTGTAATGATGTATAACAGAAGGTTATATTATGTTTCTTTCATTAAATACACATTTTTAAAGTTGTGGTATTCTTTTTGAATCACCCTGTATAATTTCGTGCATCTATCCATTGGAAGTATCTTAAGAGCTAATACGTTAATTTGGAAGGAAAACCCACATCAAAATTAAAGAGCTGTTTTTCCTCTTTATTGTAGAGTATTTTCGATAAGCCAAACTTAAAACAGCTAAAAAGATTTCCCTGATCCAAACTTTCAGTGCCAATGATAGGATAGCTACTGTAAATTTTCGGGATCTGTTGATATACGGGGTGTTCAAAAAGTCTCTCCTCAGTGGCGTATGATTGTTAGGCTTGTGTGCCGTATGATTGTGATACCTCTAACAGTGGAATACTTGTATCTACCACTGTTGTTGCTAAGATCGTAGGGTATGCAGCTTTCAGAGGTGGTAGTATGGACCAAAGTGAGACAAAAATGATTAATAAACATGGGCTCTAAAGTGCATACGGCAGGAGTTATGATGACTTTCCATCTTCGCTAGTGTGCAGCATGTCTGCACTATTGAATATAAGTGCTCATAGCTTTTAAGGTATACATTTTAGAGCCCATGTTTAGTGGATCTACCTTTTTTTTAGTGCGTACCACTACCACCTACGAAAGTTGCCTGCCCTACAGTCCCAGCAGGAACAGTACTAATATACATGTATTCCGTTGTCACCGTATTAGAATGTTTTTCGCTGTAACTTTCGACTGGTTCGTTTCCGGTACAGCGACTCTCACCTCAAACTGATACATTTATCCTTCAGCATAACTCTAGAAAATTTGTAATTTCATCCTGTAAATGCACATACATTCACGGGCGCCGGCATCCGTAACTTTCACGCTCTGTACCATTGTTGGATGACGTCTCCCGACGTGGGTTCTGGTGTAAAACTTGATCTACTAAGTCCCCCCTATAACCTCTAGAAGTGTGTAACATGAATTGTCAAACACCCTGTATACAGGGTGGTCCATTGATCGTGACCGGGCCAAATATCTCGCGAAATAAGCGTCAAACGAAAAAACTACAAAGAACGAAACTCGTCTAGCTTGAAAGGGGAAACCAGATGGCGCTATGATTGGCCCGCCAGATGGCGCTGCCATAGGTCAAGCGGATATCAACTGCGTTTTTTTAAATAGGAACCCCCATTTTTTAATCACATATTCGTGTAGTACGTAAAGAAATATGAATGTTTTAGTAGGACCACTTTTTTCGCTTTGTGGTAGATGGCGCTGTAATAGTCACAAACATATGGCTCTCAGTTTTAGACGAACAGTGGGTAACAGGTAGGTTTTTTAAATTAAAATACAAACGTAGGTACGTTTGAACATTTTATTTCGGTTGTTTCAATGTACCTTTGGGAACTTATCATTTCTGAGTACGCATGCTGTTACAGTGTGATTACCTGTAAATACCACATTAATACAATAAATGTCTCAAAATGATGTCCGTCAACCTCAATGCATTTGGCAATACATCCTGTCAACAGCGAGTAGTTCGCCTTCCGTAATGTTCGCACATGCACTGACAATGCTCTGACGCATGTTGTCAGGTGTTGTCGATGGATCACGATAGCAAATAGCCTTCAACTTTCGCCACAGAAAGAAATCCGGGGACGTCAGATCCGGTGAACGTGCGGGCCATGGTATGGTTCTTCGACGACCAATCCACCTGTCATAAAATATGCTATTCAATACCGCTTCAACCGCACGCGAGCTGTGTGCCGGACATCCATCATGTTGGAAGTACATCGCCATTCTGTCATGCAGTGAAACATCTTGTAGTAACATCGGTAGAACATTACATGGGAAATCGGCATACATTCCACCATTTACGTTCCCATCGATAAAATGGGGGCCAATTATCTTCCTCCCATAATGCCGCATCATACATTAACACGCCAAGGTCGCTGATGTTCCACTTGTCGCAGCCATCGTGCATTTTTCGTTGCCCAATAGTGCATATTATGCCCGTTTACGTTACCGCTGTTGGTGAAATGACGCTTCGTTGCTAAATAGAACGCGTGTAAAAATCTGTCATCGTCCCGTAATTGCTCTTGTGCCCAGTGGCAGAACTGCACACGACGTTCAATGTCGTCGCCATACAATTCCTGGTGCGTAGGAACATGGTGCGGGTGCAATCGAAGTTGATGTAGCATTCTCAACACCGACGTTTTTCAGATTCCCGATTCTCGCGCAATTTGTCTGCTACTGATGTGTGCGTATTAGCCGCACAGCAGCTGAAACACCTACTTGGGCATCATCATTTGTTGCAGGTCGTGTTTGACGTGCGGCTGAACACTTCCTGTTTCCTTAAATAACGTAACTGTCCGGCGGACGGTCCGGACACTTGGATGATGTCGTCCAGGATACCGAGCAGCATACATAGCACACGCCCGTTGGGCATTTTGATCACAATAGCCATACATCAATACGGTATTGACCTTTTCCGAAATTGGTAAACGGTCCATTTTAAGACGTGTAATGTATCACGAAGCAAATACCGTCCGCACTGGCGGAATGTTACGTGATAGCACGTACTTATACGTTTGTGACTATTACAGCGCCATTTATCACAAAGCGAAGGAAGTGGTCCAACTAAAACATTCATATTTCTTTACGTACCACACGAATATGTAATAAAAATGGGGGTTCCTATTTTAAAAAAACGCAGTTGAAATACGTTTGTCCTATGGCAGCGCCATCTAGCGGGCCAACCATAGGGCCATCTGGTTTCCGCCTTCAAGTTAGACGAGTTTCCTTCTTTGTAGTTTTTTCATTTGATGCTTATTTCGTGAGATATTTGGCCCGGTCACTGTCAATGAACCACCCCGTATATAGATAAATATTATTTTATTATTATTATTTTGAGCTTTTCCTCATTACAGAGGATTATCTCCAACATAATAATTTACTTGGAAATGACAATACAAACAATAAACGTTCTTAAACTATACTCTCAAAATATTTCTCCAGGTGTTTCGATCTTGCGTGTCCTCTTCCTCTGCGCCCATTCTCCTCATTGTGTGCTGTACATTTTGGAACCAGGTGGTCATAGGTCGTCCTCTTCTTCTTCTCCCCTCCGGTTCCCACTCCCTTATCAATTTTGGTATTCTGGCTTCCTCCATTCGTCGTACATGCCCGTACCACTGTAATTTCTTCCTATCCATTACGTCATATATTCTTTCTTTTATTTCCATTCTACTTATTACTTCGGTGTTCCTTATCTTTTCTTTCCTGGAGATTCTTGCCGATCTTCTCCAAAAGTCCATCTCTAGAGCTTGTAATTTTTTAATGTGCTTCATGTTAATTGTCCAGGTCTCCGTTCCATACAGAACCACACTCTCTAATATGGATTTGTATATTAATTTTTTAGTTCTGCTCATTACATTCCTGTTCCATAAGACTGAGTTAAGCATCCCAATGACCCTCCGTCCGCTACTAATTGTTTTATTGATTTCTGACTCTGATTTTCCCTCGATTTCTAAAATGGATCCCAAATAACAGAAAGTGTTTATCTTTTTGATTTTCTTTCCTTCAATGTATAGCTCATCTGAATCATTAGTCAAGTATTCTGTTTTTTGGTAATTAATCTTCAAACCCCAAGTTTTGTATGCTACTGCTAGTTGATTGCACATATAGTTAGCATCCTCCCCATCTTGTGCTACGACTACTTGATCATCAGCAAATAATAAATGATGTAGGTAAACTCCATCTCTTATTTCTAATCCCATACTATTACATTTACGAGACCATGTTCTAAGGCTAATATCTATATAGATTTTAAATAATGATGGTGACATGGGACAGCCCTGTAAAAGGCCTTTGCTTGTTCTAAATTTCTGTGAAAGTTTATTACCAACTTTCACTTGGCAAATGTTATCTTTATACATCTGTTGTATTATTTTAATCAAGGAAGGGTTTATGTTTGCCATATGTAGTGCTCTCCAAAGTAATTTTCTTGGAACAGTATCATACGCTTTTTCTAGATCTATGAAAATTAATCCTATACTTTTTGATTTTTCCCTATGTTTCTCCAAAATCTGTCGTAATGTGAAAATATGGTCTACACGTGATCTCCCAGCCGTGAATCCACATTGTTCTTCTTGGGTTCTAAAATTTTTTTTCCAGTTTGTTTTTAATTACTTTCGCAAAAATTCTCATTAATGTGTTTGTAACACAAATTCCTCGATAGTTTGAACAAATTTTGCGATCCCCTTTCTTAAATACTGTATTAATGTAACCTAGCTTCATTTCGTTGGGTATTGAATCTCCATGTATCATTTTGTTGAAGAGCTGTGTTATCAGTTTCACAATTTTGTCACCACCATATTTCAGACACTCCAGATTGATATTGCCTGGTCCCGGTGATTTACCATTCTTTCCTGTTCTCAACACCTGTAGTACTTCACTTTCTAAAATATGGATCTCATCATCTTCATGTCCTTTATCTTCCCCTGTTCCTTCTTCTAGATATTCTTCTCTGTCCTCATTTAATAATTTTTGGAAATACTCTTCCCATTCCTTTTGTGTTATCAGTTGGAGATTAGTTTTGCTTTTTGTATCCTGTCGAAGCCCTTTCAATACTGACCATGCTTCTTTTGCTCTCCCAAATCCTAATTTGCTATTCACTTTGGCACATGTTCTTTCCCATGCTTCATTTTTTGCCATCCTTATTTTTTTCATCACTTCATTCTTCTTTTCCTTGTATATTGACCTTGTTTCTTCTGATTTATCATTCAACCACTGAAGGAACGCATTTCGTTTTTCTCTAATGAGGACCTCTAGTTCCTCTGACCACCACTCTGCTGCACGGTTGTGGTTGCTATCTTTTTTACCCAACACCTCTGTTGCTATGATTTTCACATTAGCTTTTATATAGTCATATATTTCCTCTGTACTTCCTTCAAATGATTCAACCAGTTTCTGATACTTTCGTCTTGTAGGCTGTCAATATTAAAAGGTAAATTTTCATCTTTCTCAGTCTGGTTCGTTTTATTTATGTTACTTGTATCACTCCTTGCATTCTTCCATGGCCAGAAAGACTTCATTTTAACTAGATAGTGGTCTGATCCACACTGGGCTCCTCTATAAGATCTGACGTCTACTGCCTTGAAACTACTTGTTTGCCTAATGATAATATAATCTATTATAGAACGAAGTTCTCTGGTGTTCTGTTGCCAAGTATATTTATGAATGTCCTTATGTTTGAAAAATGTGTTGGTAATTTTTAGATGAAATTGTTCACAAATTGCAATCAATCGTTCTCCATTGTCATTATATTCGTCCTCTCCATGTTTTCCTACTATTCTACAAGATTCTCTAATTCCTACCCTTCCATTCAGATCTCCCATGATAATCAGTTCCTTTCTTCTTGGGATTTTTTCAATAGTCTCCCTGAGGGTGTCCCAAAATGTATCTTTCTCCTTATCTTTTGTGTCGTTCGTGGGTGCATATACGCCAATAATCACAACTTCCCTAGCAAATAATGTCATTTCAACAGTTATTATACGTTGATTGATGAATGTCCAATTTGTGATTCTTTCTTTCCATGATTTCTTTATCATAATGGAGACTCCTGCTTTGGCTCTTACTGCTTTTGATACCCCACTCCAGATATGTACATAATTATCCAGTTCTTCTTCTCCTTGGCCTTTCTTCTTTGTTTCAGAGAGTACGACAACATCCATGTTGAACATGTCAAGTTCTGCGGGGAGTAAATTTATTTTAGTGGAAATACCTTGAACATTCCAGCATCCAAACATAATTTTCCGTTTCTCATTGCCAGTTCGTCGTCCAAAGTTCCAATTTTTCCGAGGCATATTATTAGGTTTTTTGGCATTTTTATGTTTTTATGTGAGTGAGGAGCTGGCCCACTGCACAACCCCCAACCTGGAGGACCAGGTAATTTTTACTCAAGGTTTTCTTCCTTTAGCCTTTGATAAGCCAATATCATACTACAAGGCAGCAGTTGCTAGTTTTGGTCCACCCCGGGTATTTTATTTCCCCGGTACCCACCATATCTGGTGAGCATGCCCCTATCCGCCACCTGGGGAGGCGCCCGATGGGAGACCAGCAAACTCCACACGGGAGATAAATATTAAGCAGCCACAAAATCCATTGCTGTGAGAGGAGATTAGGTTAACGTCGAACATTAGGAGACGAAGGCAGTCCCCTGTTTGACGTACAGTGTGCAGCGTACTCGAGAGTTTAGAACTGCGCACGCCGTACAGTCGGTCGGTCCAGGATGTTGCAGGTCCACTCGCGACGTGGATGGCGGCTCATTACAGGAGCTGTCACGGCGAGTGCGGTAATCGGTTTCGGCCACACGCAAGGATGGGGCCCCTCCACGCCCACACCAACGTGGTGACCAAACCAAAAGTTCTACTGTCACCTCCGTAAACATGTTAGTTTTTGAATCTGGCGTCACAGGATGCGGGCTGTGATGTTGTCCATGCGTCTGGGTAAGATTACTCATTAACATGGTCCATCAGGAGAGTGGTCGAAAACGATTGAAAGGTAGCGGTTGTAAGGGCAGAGGAAAAAAAGTGCCAAGGCAAGAGCCAAGGGAAAAAGACCTCTGCGACAGTAGGACGGGTAGTAAGGGCAGTAGCGGCTCGCTATCTGCGACAGTGCATGCAAGGTGTGGTTGTGTTAGTTCGAGGTATCGTGCATCGTTACCTTTGTCGTTGTTGGAGCTTGTTGCAGCGCTTGCTGCAGTTGCTGCGTCCCTGCAACAGTTCAAGGTCGTTGTGGATTAGTGGGGGATCGGTCATAGATCGGCTCACAGACGGTGTAGAGGGTGTGTGTGGTTGGTTTGCGTGCTGTGTACAGTACGGTTTCCCTGCGGTTGCCTGTTTTTCGGCTGGTCGCACATCTGGGTTTCCAGTAATAACTGTGTTGCAGGGGCTCGCCAGTACTGTCGTGTTAGCGTTCTATAGACCATAGATGTTCAGTTCCTAGCCAGTAATGTCTTTGGTCTGTTATGCTTCCATCTATGGTTGTGGTCGTAGTTACCCAGAGAAAGGATAAACGGGTTGCGCGAGTGTCTCGTGTTATTGTACAGTCGTGTGGAGAGTTTTTGGAATACCTGCAAGATAGTATCTAGCCGGTATTCCCGGTGAAGGTCCGCGATGCGTGTGTAGCGCGGAGCGTTGCTTATGATTTTGAGTACTTTGTTCTGTATGAGCTGCAGACGGCGCAGGCGAGTTGGCGCAGCGTATCCCCAGACAGGGGCTGCGTACGTCATCAGGGGTCGATTAAGTGTCATGTACGTGGACCTAGACACCCTCCTGTTCAGTGTGCTACGCCTGTTAAGCATAGGGTAGAGTTGTTTGAGCCTCGCGTTAGCTTTGTTGGTCACGTGTTGAATGTGATCCCCCCAGAGTAGTTTCCTGTCCAGCCAGACACCGAGGTATTTGACCTCGCGGAAACGTATTGGGCGTGTGTGTGGTGTTATTGGGTTACAGTGCTGATGTTTGCGCAGTTGCTTCGGTCTTCTAGTGAACAGAACGGCCTCGCACTTGTCGACGTTTACTCTTAACACGCCATTTCACCAGCCAAGGCTCCGCCGTTCTGAGTGCGGTCTGTAGTCGTGAGTTAATGTTGGTCGGTTTCGGCCAGAAAGCCTCTCGTTTTAAAACAGAGCGGCCTTGAGAGGCGGCCCCGTTCTGGTACGGCACGGTGGCGCCTACGGACCGGTTCCTGGGGACACGGCTGGAGCGGAGCGCGCGCTATGCGGGTCAGGGCCCGGGAGATGCTGTTTAGGAGAGACAGAGAGAGAGAGAGAGAGAGAGAGAGAGAGAGAGCCGGCTGAATCACCAGCCGGCCCGCATCTCCGGCGCTCGTGCCCTACAAGGCCGCAGCCTCCAGCTCTCTCTCCAGTCCCACCTAACGGCACTTTGCGCTTCCCTGTGGCTGCTAGAGTGCAGCGCGAGTAGCAACGGCGGAGGCAATGTCTGTTGGGGGGTTCGAATATCGAAGCGCCACTTTGCTTTGCCTGTCTCACTTCGGAATGCAGTTCGGCTTTCAAGAAGCAGCGGAATGGCGTGTTTGTGTGCTGCTTGTAAAGTAGCTTAGTGCCCGCTGCTTTGCTCATGTACACTGTATGGCCTGCAGAGATTTTCTGTTTTTGTTTTCATTTAATCAAAAAATGGCTCTAAGCACTGTGGGACTTAACATCTGAGGTCATCAGTCCCCTAGAACTTAGAACTACTTAAACCTAACTAACCTAAGGACATCACACACACCCATGCCCGAGCCAGGATTCGAACCTGCAACCGTACCAACCGCGTGGTTCCGGACTGAAGCGTCTAGAACCGCTCGGCGACCACGGCCAGCTTTTATTTAATACAATTTTTATGTTGTTCACAACTTGCAACACCGTCTACCTTTTCACGCTATTTCAGGCTTTACAAGCATGGTGTTTTCCGAATATACTTCTCACCAAAAAGCGATTCTCGTAGCTGGAGTCCGAAGTTCTTTTGCGTTCTTGTGGAGGTATTTCCGTAGCAACTTTCATGCCACAACAAACATTTCTTTATATCTAACCGAGAACATAGAAAGAAGGATCCTTTCTTGTGTGATTATATGATAGCGGATCAAACACTGGTAGCAGTTACTTCTGTAAAATATCTGGGAGTGTGCGTGCGGAACGATTTGAAGTGGAATGATCATATAAAATTAATTGTTGGTAAGGCGGGTACCAGGTTGAGATTCATTGGGAGACTCCTTAGAAAATGTAGTTCATCAACAAAGGAGGTGGCTTACAAAACACTCGGTCGACCTATACTTGAGTATTGCTCATCAGTGTGGGATCTGTACCAGGTCGGGTTGACACAGGAGATAGAAAACACCCAAAGAAGAGCGGCGCGTTTTGTCACAGGGTTATTTGGTAAGTGTGATAGCGTTACGGAGATGTTTAGCAAACTCAAGTGGCAGACTCTGCAAGAGAGGCGCTCTGCATCGCGGTGTAGCTTGCTGTCCAGGTTTCGAGAGTGTTTCTGGATGAGGTATCGAATATATTGCTGCCCCCTACGTATACCTCCCGAGGAGATCACGAATGTAAAATTAGAGAGATTCGAGCGCGCACGGAGGCTTTCCGGCAGTCGTTCTTCCCGCGAACCATACGCGACTGGAACAGAAAAGGGATGTAATGACAGTGGCACGTAAGGTGCCCTCCTCCACACACCATTGGGTGGCTTGCGGAGTGTAGATGTAGATGTAGATTAAGTGAAATTTTAATATTCGTAAATTTATCTATACAATTTTTTTAACGTAACGAAATATTTTCTGAAAAATTTTCGTCTCCTAAGGCGTCTTGAATTTTCAGAAACACCGAAACACACGTTATTTTATTTGTAACCGGCAAGCCAAATGCTAATTGTCATAGATGTACCTTAAAAAATATTTAGCACTTCTTTGTTATTTATTTTCAAAAAAACTTTCACCGACTGTTTCACCTTTTTACTGGTTCAATTTTCAGAAACAGTGAAATAATTATTTTTTCATCTCTAACCGAGAACCAAAAAATCAATTTTCAAAGACTTGGCTTCAAAAATACTTTCGCAGTTAAATATTTTCATGAAACGTTTCACCCTTTATGCGTTGAATTTCCAAAACCAAATCATAGGCGTATTTGTTTTTTATCTAACAGAGAACCAAATAAAAATTTTCGTAGATTTAGCTTCGAAAATGCTTGCACAATGAAATATTTCCATAAAAATTTTCATACGCCGTTTCAGCCCCAAAGGGGTTGAATATCCAAAAATATTGAAACACATTTATTTTTAATTTCTAACAGAGAAGCCAAATGTAAATTTTCATAAAAAATCTCATCCCCCATTTTACCCCCTTGGGGGTTCAATTTCCAAAAACACGGAAACGCGTATTCGTTTACATTTTGAACTGAGAAGTCAAATACCAATGTTCATAGGTGTGGCTCTAAATATACTTTATGTGCTATATTTTCAAAAAGAAATTTCATCTACTGTTCCACCCTCATAGGGTTACATTTTCAAAAATACTTAAACACAGTAGGCCTATTTCTTTATTTCTGATCGAGAAAGCAAATACCAATTTTCGTAGGTCTAGCTTCAAAATTGCCTTAATAGCGACATTTTTCGAATAGTACCCTTCATTCTCTGTTTCACCCCCTTAGTGTTGAAATTTCGAAAAATTCCTTCTTAAACGACGGCTAAAATATAACATCAACACCTTCTGCTGATTAAAAGTTTGTGTCATTAACGATGATGAGTCAATCACGACATTGCCCTCTGTTTTTAGTGTTTGTGTGTGTTACAGTTTCCTAAAGTAGCGTGCAAGGGATAACTCAAGTCGTTTCTATGAAGTTCAAGGGCGCTTCACCTGAATCTTGTACAAGAAAGTGAGGCGAAGTTTGAGATCTTCAGTAAAATTTCTTGGAATTCCCTTGTTCACTGATCAGCCAGAACATTACAATCACCTGCCTAACAGCCAGTACGTCTAACTTTGGGACGGATAGCAGCAGCGACGCGTCGTAGCATGGAAGCAACGAGGTCTTGGAAGGTTCCTGGAGCGAGTTGGCACCACACGTGCACACACACACAAGTCACCTAATTCCCGTAAATTCCGGGCAAGGGGGGGCGGGGGCGATGTGCTCTAACGCCAACATCGATCGCGTTCAGATATGGCGAATTAGAGGGCGAGCGCATCAATTGGAACTAGTTACTGTGGTGCTCGGACCACTTTATCATACTTTTGGCTTCGTCATCTGGTGCATTACATTCTTGGAAAATGCCACTGTCGTCGGGAAACGTAATCGTCATGAAGGGGTGTACGTGGCCTGTGTTGTAGCAGCTCCACTGGACCCATGACCCCACGTGAATGTTCCCCAGAACATAATGGAGACGCCGCCAGCTTGTTCAAAAATGGTTCAAATGGCTCTGAGCACTATGGGACTTAACATCTATGGTCATCAGTCCCCTAGAACTTAGAACTACTTAAACCTAACTAACCTAAGGACATCACACAACACCCAGTCATCACGAGGCAGAGAAAATCCCTGACCCCGCCGGGAATCGAACCCGGGACACCCCGCCAGCTTGTCTCCGTCTCACAGTACAGGTGTCAAGGAGCTGTATTCCTAGAAGACGAAGCATACGCGCCCTCGCATCGGGATTGATAAGACCGTGAGACGCTCTGCCACTGCGCCAACGTCCAGTGCCGATGGCCACGTGCCAATTTCAGTCGTAGTTGCCGATATCGTGCTGTTAATATTGACACATGCATGGGTCGTCGGCTGTGGAGGCCCATCGTTAGGAAAGTTCGGCGCACTGTGTATTCAGACACACTTGTACTCTGCCCAGCATTAAAGTCTGCCACAGTTCGCTGCCTGTCCTGCTTGTCTTCGTGGTTGCCAAACCAATGTGAGTGCTGGCTGTTGAGCAAAAACGTAAGACGACGAGTAGAATACTACGTGGTCATGCCGGGCACTGCAGAAGGCGCAGTCCTGACCTGAACCCCATAGAACACCTGTGGGATGTTTTGGAACGCCGTCTTCGTGCCAGGCCTGACCGACCGACATCGATTCCTCAGTGCAGCACTCTGTGATGAATGGGCTGCCATTCCACAGGAAACGTTCCAGCACCTAATTGAATGTATGCCTGCAAAAGTGGAAGCTGTCATCTAGGCTGAGGGTGGGCCAACACTGTATTGAATTCCAGCATTACCGATGGAGGGCGCAACGATCTTGTAAGCAATTTTCAGCCAGGTGTCCGGATACTTTTGATCACATAGTGTATGTTAACCGTTTGGCGCCTGCCCTCTTTGAGCGCACTTGTCACTGGTCCATGCATTCCATCAGTAAGCGTTAACTAAAAATTGCACATCGGTAAGCACTAACTAAAATTTGTAACTAGCATTTCCTGATGAACTGGGTGATATTGGAATTATTATTAACAAGTTCTCAGTGCAAGTGCCGTGATCAGCATGGTTGGAGTTGTATATAAATATCTAATCAGTAAATGTAGGTGAGAGAGGATTCGCTTTCTGGTGCCCAGCGTAGTAAGTGAATCCCCACTGGCCGGCCGTTGTGGCCGAGCGGTTCTAGCCGCTACAGTCTGGAATGGCGCGACCGCTACGGTCATAGGTTCGGATCCTGCCTCGGGCATGGACGTGTGTGATGTCGTTAGGTTAGTTAGGTTTAAGTAGTTCTAAGTTCTAGGGCACTGATGACCTCAGAACTTAACTCCCATAGTGCTCAGAGCCATTTTTTGAATCCCCTCTCTCTCTCTCTCTCTCTCTGTCTCTGTCTCTGTCTCTGTCTCTCTGCCCCAGTACGATACTGCTCTTGGTCGCCCGGCCGTTCTCATGCTGTACGACCATCTCATGTGTCGATCGATGAGTCTGCTACTACCTACTCGCTAGCCTCCCGCACCAGAACCTTCCTACGCTGTGCATTGAAACATGGCAACAAAATGGAAATAAATGTGGGCAGTGACGTGTCATAAATGGCACAAGGTTAACGAATGTCTGAATAATAGAGGAGAAAACTGAGTAAACTTGGGGGCCCTGCTCATAAACGACCTACCCGGCTCGCCGGAAGGATAGGAAAGTGACAACATGGGTACAGGGGATGTTCCTGTGTAGGCAGATGGTATGAACAGTGACAGACAGAGATCCAGATGGTAATGGAATAAAAATAATTGCAAGGTGATGATGGAAATGGTTCATGTTCTTGGCATGGGAGGCTAGGCTGTGAGCAATAGTTTCAGCTGTTTGTCAATATGAATAGAGATTCATTCCCCAGGAGCAAAGTAACCAGCTACAATGGGGAATCCAGGATTAATGTATGGATTTTGAGGAGCATTGAGAAGGCAGATTTGCAGAAAGCAGGTGGGGGAAAAGGATTGTGGGGAGTGGTTCTTGGGTGCTCTAGGAGTTTGAGACTGTTTTTAGGTTAGATTGGTCTTCTGGAATGTGATCACTACAGCATTAAGCTGTAATTTTCTCTCTGAAGTCATATGGAATTTCTTCTTGTACAGCCCTTCTTTGATAATGTTTGCACAGCACTGCATAGATTAATTTTTGACCTCCCCACATTTCATGTCACTTAGTAATGTATAAACGATCAAATCAACTCTCATTCAGGAATTTATCTTGTCAGTCTACATCTATGTACATCTACATGATTACTCTGCAATTCACATTTAAGTGCTTGGCAGAGGGTTCATTGAACCACAATCATACTATCTCTCTACCATTCCACTCCCGAACAGCGCGCGGGAAAAACGAACACCTAAACCTTTCTGTTCGAGCTCTGATTTCTCTTATTTTATTTTCATGATCATTCCTACCTATGTAGGTTGGGATCAACAAAATATTTTCGCATTCGGAAGAGAAAGTTGGTGACTGAAATTTCGTAAATAGATCTCGCCGCGACGAAAAATGTCTTTGCTTTAATGACTTCCATCCCAACTCGCGTATCATATCTGCCACACTCTCTCCCCTATTACGTGATAATACAAAACGAGCTGCCCTTTTTTGCACCCTTTCGATGTCCACCGTCACTCCCACCTGGTAAGGATCCCACACCGCGCAGCAATATTCTAACAGAGGACGAACGAGTGTAGTGTAAGCTGTCTCTTTAATGGACTTGTTGCATCTTCTAAGTGTCCTGCCAATGAAACGCAACCTTTGGCTCGCCTTCCCCACAATATTATCTGTGTGGTCTTTCCAGCTGAAGTTGTTCGTAATTTTAACACCCAGGTACTTAGTTGAATTGACAGCCTTGAGAATTGTACTATTTATCGAGTAATCGAATTCCAACGGATTTCTTTTGGAACTCGTGTGGATCACCTCAAACTTTTCGTTATTTAGCGTCAACTGCCACCTGCCACACCATACAGCAATCTTTTCTAAATCGCTTTGCAACTGATACTGGTCTTCGGATGACCTTACTAGACGGTAAATTACAGCATCATTTGCGATCAACCTAAGAGAACTGCTCAGATTGTCACCCAGGTCATTTATATAGATCAGGAACAGCAGAGGTCCCAGGACGCTTCCCTGGGGAACACATGATATCACTTCAGTTTTACTCGATGATTTGCCGTCTATTACTACGAACTGCGACCTTCCTGACGGGAAATCACGAATCCAGTCGCACAACTGACACGGTACCCCATAGGCCCGCAGCTTGATTAGAAGTCGCTTGTGAGGAACGGTGTCAAAAGCTTTCCGGAAATCTAGAAACACGGAATCAACTTGAGATATATATCAAATGGTTCAAATGGCTCTGAGCACTATGGGACTTAACTTCTGAGGTCATCAGTCTACTAGAACTTAGAACTACTTAAACCCAACTAACCTAAAAGGACATCACACACATCCATGCCCGAGGCAGGATTCGAACCTGCGACCGTAGCGGTTGCGCGATTCCAGACTGAAGCGCCTAGAACCGTTCGGCCACTTCGGCCGGCGAGATGTATATCAACTTGATATGTTAATGGTCAACACTTCACCTAATGTAGTAGTGTTTTGACAGAATTTTTAAGACAACATGTTAAATTTACGCTTTAACTACTGAGCTTTGACTGACATAGATGGTTTACTATATCACTCCAAGGTCGTGACTCATACAAATTTATACATTCAACTTCTAGGCATTGGCTGAGTAATACTTCATACATGACATCTATTTATAGATGCACAAATCACAGAAAATAACAGACTGGTAAAATACTAAGTTGATACATGACGACGATCACGCTGACTGTTGTTGGCGGTCCCCATTCTGAGTAGCTGGGCAGGCTGTCGAGGCGCCCGCCACTAGAGGCTCGTGGCCCCCCCTGCCTTTCACCACCGCGTGACATTCAGCCACTGCCGGCTGCTCCCACGGCGGCCATCCGTGAAAGGCCGCCGGTCGGCGACCCCCGCTCTTCCGTCCCCAACCTGGCCCAGCCAGATCGTTTCTCACTTAGAGTCTCCTCATCAGCACACTGCACAACAACACAGACACTCCCAGGAGAAACCTCGCTAGTACCGTTTAACACCGGCTCTGGCTTTATTAAAGGACTCAGACCGACGAAAAAGAGTGTCAGGAACTTGATGCAGGTGTGCTGTATCCAGCTGAAGCATCCAAGAACTCTCAGAGCTTTTTAAATAAAACATACGCTATTAACATTCCACATCTTTATTCTTCTACATCTACATCTACATACATACTCCGCAATCCACCATACGGTGCGTGGCGGAGGGTACCTCGTACCACAACTAGCATCTTCCTGTTCCACTCCCAAACAGAACGAGGGAAAAATGACTGCCTATATGCCTCTGTACGAGCTCTAATCTCTCTTATCTTATCTTTGTGGTCTTCCCGCGAAATGTAAGTTGGCGGCAGTAAAATTGTACTGCAGTCAGCCTCAAATGCTGGTTGTCTAAATTTCCTCAGTAGCGATTCGCGAAAAGAACGCCTCCTTTCCTCTAGAGACTCCCACCCGAGTTCCTGAAGCATTTCCGTAACACTCGCGTGATGATCAAACCTACCAGTAACAAATCTAGCAGCCCGCCTCTGAATTGCTTCTATGTCCTCCCTCAATCCGACCTGATAGGGATCCCAAACGCTATAGCAGTACTCAAGAATAGGTCGTATTAGTGTTTTATAAGCGCTCTTCTTTACAGATGAACCACATCTTCCCAAAATTCTACCAATGAACCGAAGACGACTATCCGCCTACCCAACAACTGCCATTACATGCTTGTCCCACTTCCTATCGCTCTGCAATGTTACGCCCAAATATTTAATCGACGTGACTGTGTCAAGCGCTACACTACTAATGGAGTATTCAAACATTACGAGATTCTTTCCCTATTCATCTGCATTAATTTACATTTATCTATATTTAGAGCTAGCTGCCATTCCTTACACCAATCACAAATCGTGTCCAAGTCATCTTGTATCCTCCTACAGTCACTCAACGACGACACCTTCCCGTACACCACAGCATCATCAGCAAACAGCCGCACATTGCCATCCACCCTATCCAAAAGATCATTTATGTAGATAGAAAACAACAGCGGACCTACCACACTTCCCTGGGGCACTTCAGATGATACCCTCACCTCCGATGAACACTCACCATCGAGGACAACATACTGGGTTCTATTACTAAAGAAGTCTTCGAGCCACTCACATATTTGGGAACCAATCCCATATGCTCGTACCTTAGTTAGAAGTCTGCAGTGGGGCACCGAGTCAAACGCTTTCCGGAAGTCAAGGAATATGGCATCCGTCTGATACCCTTCATCCATGGTTCGCAAGATATCATGTGAAAAATGGGCGAGTTGCGTTTTGCAGGAGCGATGCTTTCTAAAGCCGTGCTGATGCATGGACAGCAACTTCTCTGTCTCAAGGAAATCCATTATATTCGAACTGAGAATATGTTCGAGAATCCTGCAACAAACCGATGTTAAGGATATTGGTCTGTAATTTTGAGGATCCGTCCTTCTACCCGTCTTATATACTGGCGTCACCTGCGCTTTTTTCCAGTCGCTCGGAACTTTACGTTGGGCAAGAGATTCGCGATGAATGCAAGTTAAGTAAGGAGCCAGTGCAGTAGAGTACTCCCTGTAAAACCGAATTGGGATCCCATCAGGACCTGGCGATTTATTTATTTTCAACCCATTCAGCTGCTTCACAACCCCAGGGATGTCTATCACTATGTCCTCCATACGGGAATCTGTACGAGACCCAAACGGCGGTATGTTTGTACGATCCTCCTGCGTGAAAGATTTCTCAAATGCAAAATTTAAAATTTCAGCTTTCGTTTTGCTGTCTTCCGTTGCCAGGCCAGACTGATCAGTGAGTGACTGTATGGAAGCCTTCGACCCGCTGACCGATTTTACGTAAGACCAGAATTTCCTTGGGTTTTCAGCGAGATCTTTTGCTAAGATATGACGGTGGTAGTTGGTGAATGCTTCGCGCATCGCTCTTTTTACAGCAGCACGAATCTCTACCAACTTTTGCCTGTCGTCATTCTGCCGATATGTCTTGTACCGCGAGTGCAACTTCATGTCTAAATAGTCTCATCAACCAGAACATTATGACCACCTCCGTAATAGCCGGTATGTCGACTGTTTGGACTCACAATGGCCATCTGGCGGCAGTGTAGAAAGTGATGCTGCCCAGCCTGGTCTGCCCTCTGTGTGAAATGTTGGAACTGAGGGTAGCCTCGCCACCATTGTACGGGCCGAGTTTCCACCGGCAGGTAAACATTCTTTTGTCCCGCTGCTGCCCCAGCCGCAGTGCCTGGAGCTATCCAGACTGGTTGGAGACTCCGCCGATGCCGGATATCATATGTCGGACGTCTCAGAGGGCTTCCGCTCGTAGGCACCTCATTGATGATTGTTTGGCATAGTACTCGCATTTGGCGAGATATTGTGAAGTGTACTGAGACGCAATAAAGTGTTTTTAATATCCAACCTTGTTACGTCTACTTATTTGTGCGATGGTGGAAACGATGGGGAGATCATAGTCTCTCGGATCTATACATCAACAACAAATGTACATGGGAACCAGAGGCGCGTACATCCACCTTTGTCACGGATAACAGCGACTACGCGTTGTGGGCCTTGGTAGGTCGCTGGAGGAAGTTGGCACCCCCCCCTCCCCCCACACACACACACACCACACACACAGGTCAGGGAGGGGGTCATGAGCCCTGGCGCCACATTCAATCACATCCGAGATGTGTTCCATCAGGTTCAGATCTGAGGAGTTGAAGGACCAGTACATCTACTGGAACTCGCCACTTCCTCGAAGCCCTCCATCACACTCCTGGCCTTGTGACACAGCGCATTATCTTGTTGAAAAATGCCACTGCCGTCGAGAAACATGATCATCATGAAGGGATGTACGTGGTTTGGTGTCAGTGTTCGATACTCCTTGGCTTTCAAGGTACCTTGCAAGAGCTTCACTGGACCTGTGGATGCCCACTTGGATGTCCCCCACAGCATAATGCAGCCACCGCCAACTTGTTTCCGTGCGACAGTACAGCTGTTCCCCATAGAAGATCGAGATGCAGTTCTCCGCCGCTGCGCCAACATCCAATGCCGATCGTCACGCGCCCATTTCAGTCGTAGTTACCGATATCGTGGTGTCAACATTGGCACATGGACGAGCCGTCTGCTGCGGAGGCTCCCGTTAGGAGTGTTCGATGCACTGTGTATTCAGATGCAGTTGTACTCGATTACTCGATCCAGCATTAAAGTCTGATGTTGGTCCCGACACAGTTCGCCGTCTGTCCTGTTCTACCATTCTGCCCACCGAGCGAGGTGGCGCAGTGGCTAGCACACTGCACTCGCATTCGGGAGGACGACGGTTCAATCCCGCGTCCGGCCATCCTGATGGGTTTTCCGTGAATTTCCTAAATCGCTCCAGGCAAATGCCGGGATGGTTCCTTTGAAAGGGCACGGCCGACTTTCTTCCCTGTCCTTCCGTAATCCGATGAGACCGATGACCTCGCTTTCTGATCTCCTCCCCCAAACAACCCAACCAACCAGCCTGCCCAGCCTACGACGCCCGACATCTGTAATGAGGGGAGGCCGCCCAAACACACGACGTCAGGACGTGGTTTCACTTTGCGTTAGGCACGTGTTGAAGAGACTCATCACAACACTCGACAAGTCATGCACTTTCCGAAATGTTCGTGCGGAGCCTCTGGTCTACCAAAATTTGCCCTCGATTAAACTCAGATAGATCTACTAATATCAAATACCGGCCTTAATTTGAGGAAGAAATTTCTGAGGATGTACGTCTGGAGTACAGCATTGTATGGTAGTGAAACATGGACTGTGGGAAAACCGGAACAGAAGAGAATCGAAGCATTTGAGATGTGGTGCTACAGACGAATGTTGAAAATTAGGTGGACCGATAAGGTAAGGAATGAGGAGGTTCTACGCAGAATCGGAGAGGAAAGGAATATGTGGAAAACACTGATAAGAAGAAGGGACAGAATGGTAGGACATCTGCTAAGACATGAGGGAATGACTTCCATGCTACTAGAGGGAGCTGTAGAGGGCAAAAACTGTAGAGGAAGACAGAGATTGGAATACGTCAAGCAGATAATTGAGGACGTAGGTTGCAAGAGGTTAGCACAGGAAAGGAATTCGTGGCGGGCCGCATCAAACCAGTCAGTAGACTGATGACAAAAAAAAAAAAAAAAAAAAAAAAAAAAAAAGAATCCCACACCTTCCCCATTGTACACACGGACAGCACGCTCACTGATACTCATACACCGTACGTGTGTCTGACTGTCAGCTATTCCTCGCCAGGTGGTCCTGATATCGCCTGGAAGGGTTTATATGGCGGTGGTCATAAATTTCTCTACATAGTCACCCTGGCGACAAACACATTTCTCCCAACGAGAGACCAGTTTCTCAATACCGTCACTGTACAGTATCTGATTTTGTTGACGGAGTCACAATCTCACCTCTAGCTCCACCGCTCCATCACCATCGAAGTGAAGCCCGTGAAGGTGTTCTTTAAGCTTTGGAAATAGATGAAAATCGAGTGGCGCCAAGTCGGGACTGTATCGGTGGATGATCGATGACGGTCAAGTCAAGGCGTTGGACTGTTGAAGTTGTCGCAGCGCTGTGCGTGGTGTGGCGTTGTCCTGCTGAAGGAAAGTATGCTGCATATGTAGACTAACTTTCCGATTTCGAAACTCGGTTACAGCATGCTGTTTCTCACGCTCCGACGTAGTTACATTACACACCGCCCTCTTACACGCTACAATGCGGAACCCTATAGAGGCAGAAGGTTGCAACATGCGTCAGCGAAGCCAACCGAGTAATATGCGTGATATGTAATTCCTCAACTTATATTGAAAACAGAAAAAAATCGGGAAGTATTACTTTTCAGCACGCCCTGGCAAGTGTATGGTTAAGAAGACCTAACACACATTCTATTCGATTACTATACAGGGTGTTACAAAAAGGTATGACCAAACTTTCAGGTAACATTCCTCACACACAAAGAAAGAAAATATGTTATGTGGACATGTGTTCGGAAACGCTTACTTTCCATGTTAGAGCTCATTTTATTACTTCTCTTCAAATCACATTAATCATGGAATGCAAACACAGCAACAGAACGTACCAGCGTGACTTCAAACACTTTGTTACAGGAAATGTTCAAAATGTCCTCCGTTAGCGAGGATACATGCATCCACCCTCCGTCGCGTGGAATCCCTGATGCGCTGATGCAGCCCTGGAGAATGGCGTATTGTATCACAGCCGTCCACAATACGAGCACGAAGAGTCTCTACATTTGGTACCGGGGTTGCGTAGACAAGAGCTTTCCAATGCCCCCATAAATGAAAGTCAAGAGGGTTGGGGTCAGGAGAGCGTGGAGGCCACGGAATTGGTCCGCCTCTACCAATCCATCGGTCACCGAATCTGTTGTTGAGAAGCGTACGAACACTTCGACTGAAATGTGCAGGAGCTCCATCGTCCATGAAGCACATGTTGTGTTGTACTTGTAAAGGCACATGTTCTAGCAGCACAGGTAGAGTATCCCGTATGAAATCATGATAACGTGGTACATTGAGCGTATGTGAAAGAACATGGGGACCAATCGAGACATCACCAACAATGCCTTACCAAACGTTCACAGAAAATCTGTGTTGATCACGTGATTGCACAATTGCGTGCGGATTCTCGTCAGCCCACACATGTTGAATGTGAAAATTTACAATTTGATCACGTTGGAATGAAGCCTCATCCGTAAAGAGAACATTTGCACTGAAATGAGGATTGACACATTGTCGGCTGAACCATTCGCAGAAGTGTACACGTGGAGGCCAATCAGCTGCTGATAGTGCCTGCACACGCTGTACATGGTACGGAAACAACTGGTTCTCCCGTAGCACTCTCCATACAGTGACTTGGTCAACGTTACCTTGTACAGCAGCAACTTCTCTGACGCTGACATTAGGGTTATCGCCAACTGCACGAAGAATTGCCTCGTCCATTGCAGGTGTCCTCGTCGATCTAGGTCTTCCCCAGTCGCGAGTCATAGGCTGGAATGTTCAAAATTGTTCAAATGGTTCAAATGGCTCTGAGCACTATGGGACTCAACATCTTAGGTCATAAGTCCCCTAGAACTTAGAACTACTTAAACCTAACTAACCTAAGGACATCACACACATCCATGCCCGAAGCAGGATTCGAACCTGCGACCGTAGCAGTCCTGCGGGCTGGAATGTTCCGTGCTCCCTAAGACGGTGATCAATTGCTTCGAACGTCTTCTTGTCGGGACACCTTCGTTCTGGAAATCTGTCTTGATACAAACGTACCGCGCCACGGCTATTGCCCCGTGCTAATCCATACATCAAATGCGCATCTGCCAACTCCGCATTTGTAAACATTGCACTGACTGCAAAACCACGTTCGTGATGAACACTAACCTGTTGATGCTACGTACTGATGTGCTTGATGCTAGTACTGTAGAGCAATGAGTTGCATGTCAACACAAGCACCGAAATCAACATTACCTTCCTTCAATTGGGCCAACTGGCGGTGAATCGATGAAGTACAGTACATACTGACGAAACTAAAATGAGCTCTAACATGGAAATTAAGCGTTTCCGGACACATGTCCACATAACATCTTTTCTTTATTTGTGTGTGAGGAATGTTTCCTGAAAGTTTGGCCGTACCTTTTTGTAACACCCTGTGTGTAGTTTTCTATTTAAAATGAAACACTTTAAATGTATTTGAAGATCAAGTCTTCAAAACTTACATCTCTCAGAATGCTCAGTAGGAATATTAAAACACTGGTAATATGAAACACATACAGGTTTAAGTTAAAAAAACTGGAAATTTGTGGTAAGGTTCTATGGGACCAAACTGGTGAGGCTATCGCTCCCTAAGCTTACACATTACTTAATCTACCTTAACCTAAGGAGAAAACACACACACACACACACACACACACACACACACACACACACACACATGCCCAAGGGGGAGGCCCCGAACTTCCGACGGGGGAAGCCGCTCGGACCGTGGCAAGGCCCCCCTAGACCGCTCGGCTACCCCGCGCGCCAGCTGTAAGTAAAATTACACCCAAATTCAATTAGAGAAATTGCCTTCCGGTGTTAATTCCACGTTTTCTGATAAATATTGCTCCGTGTCTTCTTGAAACGCGAAATTTTAAAGTGAAGAATGGGAACTGGACATGTCAACCGAATTGCTGAATTTTGTTTTCTTTTGTTCTAACATTTTCCTACCTGCTGCAGACGGTCCACAGCTCCAAGCGTCTGCATGTCATAGTCATAAACAGTGCGAGATGGCAGCGTTCAGATACACGTACAAACCTAGAAAATATTCTAACATCACTTCCAATTCGGATACTGGTGTGCTGACCACATGCCTCACCGTACCGCACATGATGAAACCATTGGCAGATAACGACACGGCGATCGGTAGAGTTAGATTGGTGGCCTTAGGGTGAGAACGTGGAACTTTACGTACTAATGTACTTATGATTCACTACATCATTATATTATGCAGCTACATTCCACGCGTAACTTTACAGTGGAGCGTCACTGTGTCATCATGCGAACCATTCAACGAAACATCATCAATATGGGCTTTCGGAGCCAAAGACCCACTCGTGTACGCTTGATGACTTCACGACACAAAGCTTTACGCCTCGCCTCTGCCCCTGAACACTGAAGTGGGACTGTTGATGACTGGAAACATGTTGCCTGGTCGATCGAATCTCGTTTCAAATTGTATCGAGCGGATGGACGTGTACGGGCATGGAGACAACCTCATGAATCCATGGACCCTGCATACCAGCAAGGGACTGATCAAGCTGGTGGAAGCTCTGTGATGGTGTGGGGCGTGTGCGGATGGAGTGATAAGAGATCCATGATACATCTGAGTACGACTCTGTCAGGTGACACGTACGTAAGCATCCTGTCTGATCACCTGCATCCATTCGTGTCCATTGTGCATTCCGACGGACTTGACAATTCCAACAGAACAATGCGACACCCCACACGTCCAAAGTTGCTATAGAGTGGCTCCAGGAACATTTTCTGAGTTTAAATGCTGACGATGGCCACCAAACTCCCCAGACATGAACATTATTGAGCATATCTGGGTTGCCTTGTAACCCTTCGTACTCCTACGGATTTATGGACAGCCCAGCAGGATTCACGGTGTCAGTTCGCTCCAGCACTACTTCAGACGTTAGGTGAATCCATGCCACGTCGTGTTGAGGCACTTATGCGTGCTCCCGGGGACTCTACGTGATCTACATCTACATTTATACTCCGCAAGCCACCCAACGGTGCGTGGCGGAGGGCACTTTACGTGCCACTGTCATTACCTCCCTTTCCTGTTCCAGTCGCGTATCGTTTGCGGGAAGAAAGACGGTCTGAAAGCCTCCGTGCGCGCTCGAATCTCTCTAATTTTCCATTCGTGATCTCCTCTGGAGGTATAAGTAGGGGGAAGCAATATATTCGATACCTCATCCAGAAACGCACCCTCTCGAAACCTGGACAGCAAGCTACACCGCGATGCAGAGCGCCTCTCTTGCAGAGTCTGCCACTTGAGTTTGCTAAACATCTCCGTAACGCTATCACGCTTACCAAATAACCCTGCGACGAAACGAGCCGCTCTTCTTTGGATCTTCTCTATCTCCTCTGTCAACCCGACCTGGTACGGATCCCACACTGATGAGCAATATTCAAGCATAGGTCTAACGGGTGTTTTGTAAGCCACCTCCTTTGTTGATGGTCTACATTTTCTAAGGACTCTCCCAATGAATCTCAACCTGGCACCCGCTTTGCCAACAATTAATTTTATATGATCATTGCACTTCAAATCATTCCGTACGCATAATCCCAGATATTTTACAGAAGTAACTGCTACCAGTGTTTGTTCAGCTATGATATAATCACACAATAAAGGATCCTTCTTTCTATGTATTCACAGTATATTACATTTGTCTATGTTAAGGGACAGTTGCCACTCCCTGCACCAAGTGCCTATCCGCTGCAGATCTTCCTGCATTTCGCTGCAATTTTCTATGCTGCAACTTCTCTGTATACTACAGCATCATCCGCGAAAAGCCGCATGGAACCTCCGACACTATCTGCTAGGTCATTTATATATATTGTGAAAAGCAATGGTCCCATAACACTCCCCTGTGGCAGGCCAGAGGTTACTTTAACGTCTGTAGACGTCTCTCCATTGACAACAACATGCTGTGTTCCGTTTGCTAAAAACTCTTCAATCCAGCCACACAGCTGGTCTGATATTCCGTAGGCTCTTACTTTGTTTATCAGGCGACAGTGCGGAACTGTATCGAACGCCTTCCGGAACTCAAGGAAAATGGCATCTTCCTGGGAGCCTGTATCTAATATTTTCTGGGTCTCAAGAACAAGTAAAGCGAGTTCGGTCTCACACGATCGCTGTTTCCGGAATCCATGTTGATTCCTACAGAGTAGATTCTGGGTTTCCAGAAATGACATGATCTGCGAGCGAAAAACGTGTTCTAAAATTCTACAACAGATCGATGTCAGAGGTGCAGGCCTATAGTATTGCGCATCTGCTCGACGACCCTTCTTGAAAACTGGAACTACCTGTGCTCTTTTCCAATCATTTGGAACCTTCCGTTCCTCAAGAGACTTGCGGTACACGGCTGTTAGGAAGGGGGCAAGTTCTTTCGCGTACTCTGTGTAGAATGGAATTGGTATCCCGTCAGGTCCAGTGGACGTTCCTCTGTTGAGTGCATTCATGTCCATTGTGCATTCCGACGGACTTGGACAATTCCAGCAGAACAATGCGACACCCAACCCGTCCACAACGGCTAAAGAGTGTCTCTAGAACACTCTTCTGACAAGGGAACCTCCCCATCGCAGCCCCCTCAGATTTAGTTATAAGTTGGCACATTGGATAGGCCTTGAAAAACTGAACACAGATCAATTGAGAAAACAGGAAGAAGTTGTGTGGAACTGTGAAAAAATAAGCAAAATGTACAAAGTGAGTAGTCCATGTGGAAGATAGGCAACAACAAGGATAGGGTGAACTCAGAAGCGACGTGGTCACGTGGTTAGCGTGAGTAGCTGCGGAGCGAAAGGTCCTTAGTTCAAGTCTTCCCTCGGGTGAAAAGTTTAATTTTTTATTTTCAGTTTATGTGAGAAACTCTTATGTTTTCATCGCGTTTTTGGGAGTGATTATCACATCCACAAGAAAACCTAAATCGGGCAAGGTAGAAGAATCTTTTTACCCATTCGCCAAGTGTACAAGTTAGGTGGGTCAACAACATATTCCTGTCATGTGACGCACATGCCGTCACCAGTGTCGTATAGAATATATCAGACGTGTTTTCCTGTGGAGGAATCGGTTGACCTATGACCTCGCGATCAAATGTTTTCGGTTCCCATTGGAGAGGCACGTCCTTTCGTCTACTAATCGCACGGTTTTGCGATGCGGTCGCAAAACAGAGACACTAAACTTATTACAGTGAACAGAGACGTCAATGAACGAACGGACAGATCATAACTTTGCGAAAATAAAGAAAGTAAAATTTTCACTGGACGGAAGACTTGAACCAAGGACATCTCGTCTAGCAGCTACTCACTCTAATCAAGGGACCACGGCGCTGCTGAGCTGAGACTATCTTTGATGTTACCTATGTTGCGCATGGACTACTCAGTTTGTATATTTTGCTAATTTTTTTCATAGTTCTACACAACTTCTGTTTTCTCGATTGATGTGTGTTCCGTTTTTCAAGGCCTATCCACTGTACCAAATTATAACAAAATCTGAGGGGGGTGCGATGGGGAGGTTCCCTTGTTAGCTGCCGGGTGTGCGCCGGCCGTAAGCTAGGCGTCTGCCCCGGCCATTTTTCTGAGTCCGCCAGTGGAAGTTGGAGCAGGCTGTGGGGAGGGTAATGGGGAATTGCGGCCGGCTGAGTGTGCGGTTCCGGCGCTGGCGCTGCTAATTGCACCACCGTGGGAAAGGTGACGGGGTGGGGGAGGAGGTAAGGGCGTAGTTATTAAGACGGCCGCGGACCCATTGTCTGGGCCGGCAGGCTTTCCGCGCCACGCCTCCCACTGCCGGCGCGTCCCCCGCGGATCCGTTCTGGGGCCAGTATAGTGGTGGGGAGGGAAGCGGTGATTAGTTCCGCTTCACAAACCGGCGGTCATTTGGGGGAGGCGGCCGGAGAAAGTAAGGCCTCTCCTGCGAGGCTCGCCGACTTCTAGTCTACTGGCTCTATCAAGTCTGAAAGCAAAAACACCTGCCACAATGCCTGTCGAAAACTACAAATTTGAATTCCTGCAAACACGCTGAGAAGAAATACACTACTGGCCATTAAAACTGCTACACCAAGAAGAAAGGCAGATGATAAACGGGAATTCATTGAACAAATATGTTACACTAGAACTGACATGTCATTACAAATGGTTCAAATGGCTCTGAGCACTATGCGACTTAACTTCTGAGGTCATCAGTCGCCTACAACTTAGAACTAATTAAACCAAACTAACCTAAGGGCATCACACACATCCATGCCCGAGGCAGGATTCGAACCTGCGACCGCATGTGATTACATTTTCACGCAATTTAGGTGCATAGCTCCTGATAAATCAGTACCCAGAACAACCACCTCTGACCGTGATAACGGCCTTGATACGCCTGGGCAGAGCTTGAATGATGTGTACAGATACAGCTGCCCATGCAGCTTCAACACGATACCACAGTTCATCAAGAGTAGTGACTGGCGTATTGCGACGAGCCAGTTGCTCGGCCACCATTGACCAGACGTTTTCATTTGGTGAGGTATCTGGAGAATGTGCTGGCCAGGCCAGCAGTCGAGCATTTTCTGTATCCAGAAAGGCCCGTACAGGACCTGCAATATGCGGTCGTCCATTATCCTGCTGATATGTAGGGTTTCGCAGTGATCGAATGAAGGGTAGAGCCGCGGGTCGTAACACATCTGAAATGTAACGTCCACTGTTCAAAGTTCCGTCAATGCGAACAAGAGGTGACCGAGACGAGTAACCAATGGCACCCCATACCATCGGGGTGGTACGCCAGTATGGCGATGACGAATACACGCTTCGAATGTGCGTTCACCGCGATGTCGCCAAACACGGATGCGACCATCATGATGCTGTAAACAGAACCTGAATTCGTCCGAAAAAATGACGTTTTGCCATTCGTGCACCCAGGTTCGTCGTCGATCACATCATCGCAGGCGCTCCTGTCTGTGTTGCTGCGTCAAGGGTAACCGCAGCCATGGTCTCCGAGCTGATAGTCCATGCTGCTGCAAACGTCGTCGAACTGTTCGTGCAGATGGTTGTTGTCTTGCAGTCGTCCCCATCTGTTGACTCAGGGATCGAGACGTGGCTGCACGATCCGTTACAGCCATGCGAATAAGATGCCTGTCATCTCGACTGCTAGTGATACGAGGCCGTTGGGATCCAGCACGGCGTTCCATATTACCCTCCTGAAGCCACCGATTCCATATTCTGCTAACATTCATTGGATCTCGACCAACGCGAGCAGCAACGTCGCGATACGATAAACCGCAATCGCGATAGGCTACAATCCGACCTTTATCAAAGTCGGAAACCTGATGGTACGCATTTGTCCTCCTTACACGAGGCATCACAACAACGTTCCACCAGGAAACGCCGGTGAACTGCTGTTTGTGCATGAGAAATCGGTTGGAAACTTTCCTCATGTCAGCACGTTGTAGGTGTCGCCACCGTCGCTAATCTTGTGTGAATGCTCTGAAAAGCTAATCATTTGCATCCTACAGCATCTTCTTCCAGTCGGTTAAATTTCGTGTTTGTAGCACGTCATCTTCGTGGTGTAGCATTTTTAATGGGCAGTAGTGTACTTCACCACATAATTGTTGAACCTTTTATCGCGGCTTCGTGGCACAGTACCTTGTGACTCATGAACTAGAAGTAAACTAAACTAAACTACGTCCGAACATGCCATGAAGGCCCAACGGTACCGACCGGCAGCCGTGTCATCCTCAGACCACAGGCGTCACTGGATGCGGATATGGAGGGGCATGTGGTCGGCACACCGGTCTCCCGGCCGTATGTCAGTTTACGAGAGCGGAGCCGCTACTTCTCAAGCAAGTAGCTCCTCAGTTTGCTTCACAAGGGCTGAGTGCACCCCGCTTGCCAGCAGCGCTCGGCAGACCGGATGGTCACCCATCCAAGTGCTAGCCCAGCCCGACAGCGCTTAACTTCGGTGATTTGGCGGGAACCGGTGTTACCACTGCGGCAAGGCCGTTGGCATTGCCTTTTGACTTGTGCCTCAGGATAATCGATCGACGTTTATTGATTTGTCTGTAGTTTTGCGAGCACGAGTGGATGGCAGCGTCCAAGTTTCGCTGTGGATTGCTCGTGGCGTACTGAAGTCTGGCACGCGGTCGGAGATGTTACATTATCGGGTTCAAAGTGTCAAGATCTCATTAGTGCCCAATAAGATGGTGTACATGCTTACTAGTTCAGCGAAGGCTAACAAACGACACACATTGGATTGTGCCGAACGTTGGTCGTGAACGGATTGGCGTTCGCTCTGTCATTCTCACTAGACCGAACGGTAGGGGCCAGGGAATTCTGCCAGCTGGAATCGATAGTGGCGTTTCAATTACAGTGTCTCCGGCCGATATTAGGAGGGAAGAAGAGGATTTAGCGGTCGTCGTATATGCATCCTTACAAAAAGAGCTAGAAAAAGTGGATCAAGAAGCGAAACAACGGGGAGGAAATCGCTGATTATCCCTATTCGGCAGAGTAGAATGGCGTGGTATATGCCTGAAAAATCCTATTGAAAAGGGATACAACTGCGTATTTAAACTGATCATTCAAAATTAAACCCGTAGTGAATTTGAACATGTTTCGCAATTTATGAGTTTCTGTGTTATTGTAAAAATGAAAAGTAATGCAGTTTGAAATTTTCTGTGTTTTCTATTAACTTTTAAAAAGCACTTTGTGGCTAATAACATGAGTTTTCGTTGCAATAAGAATAATGACGCCTGAAATAATATATACATAAGTTATGTTAAAACGGTGCCACTGATCTCTTGTGTTCAACGTTGTTTTTTTTTTTTATTTTTATTTTTTTTTTCAGCGAAGCCCGTACTGCTAAAAGAAAACTAGGTCGATTTGTACATTTCATCAGCACACTCTTAGTTTTGTCGATTTCTATTTGTCGTTTACGGCGAAAAGATGTCAATAAAGGCGCCGTTTTCTTATTTATATCCTGGACATTACTTCATAACAGCTCGCTCCACGTGTGTAAGCTTTTCAATTTGTTTTAATGTTCGTAGTTCATAGGGTCCCACAAAAATTCCCATTCACGATAAAATCCTGTCATCGTGTTCCACTCCGTATGCCAGCATTTTTGAACCAGTAAATACACACCTAGTCAGCAGACACTGCAAATCGCTGCTGAACCAAAGAATATTCGTCCCGGCGGCCACATTATATCAGGGGTCCAGCCCACAGCCAACACTTTGATATTACCGTTGGTAGTCTGAACCGCAATCAGGTCCAACCGCTTTGTCGGCTTCGGTTTGCTACACGTACACACTAAGCAAGTCTCACCCAACGAAGCGGTTGGGTGTTGTACCTTGGCCTTCGTTCGCCCAGTGTTTATGCGCGTTTAATTATGGCTTCGTCTCTACTAGGGACATTTCCAGTGAGGTGTCTGAATGAATGTGAGAAAGGGAGCCCATTCTTCCTCAAGAGACGAAATCAGACAAGGACGCTGGCGTCTGTAGCGAAGTCGGCATTCTGACTCATCCCATAGTTGTTCTTGTGGTGTCACCGCCAGACACCGCACTTGCTAGGTGGTAGCCTTTAAATCGGCCGCGGTCCGTTAGTATACGTCGGACCCGCGTGTCGCCACTGTCAGTGATTGCAGACCGAGCGCCACCACACGGCAGGTCTAGTCTAGAGAGACTCCTCACACAGCCGACTTTGCTAGCGATGGTTCACTGTCTACATACGCTCTCATTTGCAGAGACGACAGTTTAGCATAGCCTTCAGCTACGTCATTTGCTACGACCTAGCAAAGCGTCATATTCAGTTAATATTCTGAACAGTTAATATTGTACCGTCAAAAGCGACATTCATCATTAATGGATTAAAGTTAAGTGTCAAAGTAATTACGTCCGCTTTCTGAATTATCATTTCTTGTCATGTTCCAGACTTCACGTCGGTATAGTCCTTCCCTCCTCACGCCAGCCTGCGTGAGCTGAAACGCGTGCATTTCGGCCTCCTCTAGTAACACGGTGTTGGCTCTTCTGCCAACACAACATTTCCCATGTCGAGACTCTGGGTGGGTAGACCAGTTAATTTCTGAGATGTTATGTCCACTATTGCCTCAGATATCTTTCTTTAGAAGAGGGTGCATTGTCATGTTGATACAATCAATCATCGTCTCGAAACAGTCCGTATATTCTTCATAGTACACTTTGCTGTAGAGTGTGTTCACATCCTTCCGCATTTAGAATTTTCTTAAGCTCTGTAAAGGCCCCACACCCTAACCATGAAAAACATCGTAACACCACCATAACCAGATTTCGCTGTTGGCGATATACATGACGGCAGATAACGCTCACAAGGCATTCGCCAACCCACATCCTACCATCGGATTGCCCAGAGTATATCCAGATCCGTCACTCCAAATCGTTCACTTCCCGTCATCCAGTATCCAATGGTGTCGGTCTTTACACCACTTCATCAGTCGCTTAGCAGTGTCTACACAAATGTCTGGCTTACGAGGAGCAGCTCGGCCACTGGAACTCACCATTGATACCTTCCATTAATTGCGTACGATTTTTTACAAACACATTCTGCAATGATCGAGAGTCCCTGTTAGTCAGTACGTGAAGTCTGCGTGGTCTTGGTTTACCTGCGGTTGTTTCTTCGCGTTTCCACTTCACAGTCGCATCACCAGTAGTCTACATGGGCAGCTTTACAAAGCATTGACGTGACCGTGATGGGTGTGTTACTCAGTTTACATCCAGTGACCAGCCCACAATCAAAGTGTCTTGAGTTCTCATGACCGACCCGTTCTCCTTTTATGCTTCTCTACTGTCAACACCACATTGAAATGTGGTGCTACAGAAGAATGCCGAAAATTAGATGGGTAGATCACGTAACTAATAAGGGAGGCACTGACTAGAATTGGGGGGAATAGGAATTTGTAGCACAACTTGGCTAGAAGAAAGGATCAGTTGGTCGGACGAGCGTCTCTCCTGTAGAGTCTTCCACTGGAGTTTATCTATCATCTCCGTAACGCTTTCGCGATTGCTAAACGATCCTGTAACGAAGCGCGCTGCTCTCCGTTGGATCTTTTCTATCTCTTCTATCAACACTATCTGGTACGGATCCCACACCGGGGAGCAGTATTGAAGCAGTGGGCGAACAAGCGTACTGTAACCTACTTCCTTTGTTTTCGGATTGCATTTCCTTAGGATTCTTCCAATGAATCTCAGTCTGGCATCTGCTTTACCGACGATCGACTTTATATGATCATTCCATTTTAAATCACTCCTAATGCGTACTCCTAGATAATTTATGGTATTAACTGCTTCCATTTGCTAACCTGCTATTTTGTAGCTAAATGATAAGGGAGCTTTCTTTCTATGTATTCGCAGCACGTTACCCTTGTCTACATTGAGATTCAGTTGCCATTCCTTGCACCATGCGTCAATTCTTTGCAGATCGTCGTGCAGTTCAGTACAATTTTCCATTGTTACAACCTCTCTATATACTACAGCCGCAAAAAGCCTCAGTGGACTTCCGATGTCATCCACAAGGTCATTTATGTATATTGTGAATAGCAACGGTCCTACTACACTCCCCTGCGGCACACCTGAAATCACTCATCCTTCGGAAGACTTCTCTCCATTTAGAATGACATGCTGCGTTCTGTTAACTAGGAACTCTTCAATCCGATCACGCAATTCTTCTGATAGTCCATATGCTCTTACTTTGTTCATTAAACGACTGGGGGGAACTGTATCGAACGCCTTGCGGAAGTCAAGAAACACGGCATCTACCTGTGAACCCGTGTCTATGGCCCTCTGAGTCTCGTGGACGAATAGCGTGAGCTGGGTTTCACACGACCTTCTTTTTCGAAACCCATGCTGATTCCTACAGAGTAGATTTCTAGTCTCTAGATAAGTCATTATACTCGAACATAATACGTGTTCCAAAATTCCACAACTGATCGACGTTAGAGATATAGGTCTATAGTTCTGCACATCTGTTCGACGTCCCTTCTTGAAAACGGGGATGACCTGTGCCCTTTTCCAATCCTTTGGAACGCTACGCTGTTCTAGAGACCTACGGTACACCGCTGCAAGAAAGGGGGCAAGTTCCTTCGTGTACTCTGTGTAAAACCTGTTTTTCTATCGCTGTGTGATCTATTTCGATATCTACCATTTTGTCATCAAGGGATCATCAATTTAGTATTGGAGGGCAGTGTGGAGGGTAAACATCGTAGAGGGAGACCGAGAGATGAATACACTAAGCAGATGTAGAAGGATGTAGGGTGCAGTAGTTACTTGAAGATGAAGAAGCTAGCACAGCATAGAGTAGTATGGAGAGCTGCATCAAAACAGTGAACAGTGTCTGGACTGAAGACACAACAACAACAGCTGACAACACAACACGACCCGCCTCCTTTTACACTGTCGACTCCACTTCTCCTGGCATCATGTGCTCCGTTCCACGTTACATACAGCTGTTTAGATACTTTTGATCAGGTAGTGTATGTACCTGTCGCGCCAAAGCGTAAGGGCCTTTTCCTTGTCATTATTGCTGTAGTTCTTCCCTTCATACCAGAATCTCTCTTTTTCTGCCGCATAAGAATACAGAATCCGTTTATGTTGACGCTTCAGTATGTATTGTTACAACTGCTGTGATGTTTTGAATGTCAGCGGTTCCATGAACAAACGGATCTGGTAGCTCTTCTCCTCAGCTAGATCTTGCAAAACCGATTGTTGTTGGTAGAATAGATGGATGGATAAATGGATGGATGGGATGGGGTATGGTTGGATAAGTGAATGGCTGGATAGACAGATGGATGGTTGGGTCGGTGGCTTGAAAATGGATGCATGTATAGATGGTTGTACCAATAAGTTTCTATCGATGGATGGGTGGATGGTTCTTTCAATAGATGGAAGCTTGCATCGATGGATGGGTGTGGTTGTATGGTGGATGGATGGTTGGATGTGTGTTTAAATTAATAGATGGCTGGTTGTCAGGTTGGTTGGAACCATAACTGGATAGATATATGGAGGACTGCAGAGTCTGCCTCCAATGATGTAGTTTGAACTGTTTCTTGAGGGATAAATAAAAGAGTGGCTGTATGGGTTGGTGGATGGATGAGTGGATGGATGGATCGATGGATGGATGGATGGATGGATGGATGGATGGTAACGTGAAGGGATAGCTTGTTGGATTGTTGCGTGTCAGCAGTGTGGTTGGAATGAAGTTTGGAGGGCAGCAAAGTCTGTGTCTTATGGTATAGTTAAGAGTGCTACTCGAGAGATGAGTAAAAAAAAAACTGTGAGTCATGCCCTGGAAGCGTTGTCGTCGTCGTTGTCGTCGTTCTGGAATGTACAAGCTACTGGACTGTGTCAGGTTACCTCCTATATGATGGTTAACGGTGTCCCAGCTTGTTTGCTCATGCTCCAGCCGTATGCTGATGGCAGGTGTGTCGTTGCAGATGCGAGCCGCCCAGCGGGGACATGACGCTGCCCGTGTCCAGCTATGAGGAGCTACTCGTGCGCGTTCGCTCGCTGCGACACGAGACCATCCAGCTGCAGAGGGAGCTGTCCGCCTCCTCCTCGCTGCTGCTCGACCACAACGACAACGGTGAGTGTCCGCACCCTCGCGCTGCCCTTGACACATCATCTGTAGGCTGCTCTGATGAGATGCTACATAAAAAATCTACCTAGGTCATTCTGCGCTAAAGGTGCTAAATTGTATTGGCACTGTCTGTTCAAGACACCGAGAGCATTCAGTAACCTTGCTGATGTACAACTCTCAAACTGTTGCCCTTAACATCATGTGGGTTCGAGTCCAAAATGGGCACATGTTTCTCGTTGAGTATTCTTGGAAGCAGTGTGACCATCTGCTATGGAGATTTCTGTTTCGCGTAGCATGGAGTGTATCGTACTAGGCTCTGCTTACAGCCGCGAATCAACAATTGCTGTGTTACATTAATTCACCGAGGTTACTCACGCTGACGTGAATGAACAGGAGTGACCACAATGATAACAGTGACAAAAGTCCAGATATGTCTCCGTACTTGTATTATAAAGTGCACTAAAAAGACTTGGAGGTAGTTCAGCAAACAAATACGAGGGTCGTTCAATGAGTAATACCCCACATTTTAAAAAAAAGCCATTAATATCGTAGACAAACGTCCTTGTTGGTGCTTCACATTTGTAGTTGTTATGTGTGCCGGTGAAGTTTTGAACCGTTCTGGCAGATGGCAGAGCCGTAGTACAACGTCAAAATGGCGTCTACGGCTCACGTCAAAACCAGCGTGCTGTTATTATTGTGTGCAGAAAAAGAAACCTTGGTGAACATCCATAAACGTGTGTGTGCGATGCTGCTGTTGATAGAGTACAGTTGGGCGATGGGCAAAGAAAGTTAGAGCCTGAGGAAATGCAAAAACAGAGCTCCATGATCAGCCACACTCGGGACGTCCTGTCACAGCCACTGCTCCAGACGTGCTGAATTGTGCGGACGCCATAATTCGTGCCGACTAGTGCAGCACAACTCGACAATTGGCGCCCGCATCTCGTGGTCGTGGGGTAGCGTTCTCGCTTCCCACGCCCGGGTTCGATTCCCGGCGGGGTCAGGGATTTTCTCTGCCTCGTGATGGCTGGGTGTTGTGTGATGTCCGTAGGTTAGTTAGGTTTAAGTAGTTCTAAGTTCTAGGGGACTGATGACCATAGATGTTAAGTCCCATAGTGCTCAGAGCCATTTTTCGACAATTGGCTCTACAGTTGTCGGTCAGCATTGGAAGTGCGTCTGCGACACTCTCGGATATTCAAAGAGGTGCTCATGATTGATTCCACGAATGCTCACAGCGGACCACAGGATTGAAAGAGAGGCCATTTCATCTGATTTCTTGGAGCGTTTTGCGACGGGGGACGAAAGCTGGGTGCACCACTTTGCGCCGGAAACAAAAAGGCAGTCCACAGGGAGAGCCATCATCCTCATTCACCAGGAAAGAAGAAATTCAAGACAATCCCGTCTGTCGGAAAAGTCACGGGATTGTGATGGGGTCATTCTCGTGGATGTGATACCAAGAGGGTCAACCATCATTTCAGAGTCATACGTGAAGACTGAATAAACTCAAGAACCGTGTCCGACATGTTCGATCGGACAAGTATCCAACAGAAATCTTGCTCCAACACGATAATGCACTCTCACACACAAGTCTGAGAACACGGGAACACGTCGCCAAATTGGGTTGGACATCACCGCCTCATCCACCCTACAGTCCAGACCTGGCACCCTCGGACTTCCATCTCTCTGGGTCGCTTAAAGATTTTGTACGCGGAACACTTTCAAGATGACGAGAGTGTAAGTCATGCTTTTACCCGCAGGGAGTACGTGCTCTTTCAAACATTGGCGTACGACCGTAGAACGTGATGGAGACTGCGTAGAGAAATGGGGCATGGACGAGATATGTTGATGTATAGTCAGCAAATTCTGACTCTTAACAATAAATATGTTTTGAGAAAAAATTGTGGGGCATTACTTATTGAATCCTGCCGAGTACGACCCACGCACTCGGAAGTGAATTAAACGGCATGACAGCAGCAATGTTCATCATGAGGTTTGTACATCTTGTAACAAAGGCATCAAGTTAGAAGACGTTACAAAATTAATACGCCTCGGTATTTAGAATGGCACTGTGGGGTTGAGAAGAGCGAGAGTTGCTGGAAGTGATTAGTGGCGGTGATAACATGAGAGCGTGTGAGCTGTGTAGCCTGCAGTGCGTGGGTGGCGCAGGTTCTCTGTGAGCTTCTGCAATGTCTCCGCCCGCATCTCGAGGTCGTGCGGTAGCGTTCTCGGTTCCCACGCCCGGGTTCCCGGGTTCGATTCCCGGCGGGGTCAGGGATTTTCTCTGCCTCGTGAAGGCTGGGTGTTGTGTGCTGTCCTTAGGTTAGTTAGGTTTAAGTAGTTCTAAGTTCTAGGGGACTTATGACCACAGCAGTTGAGTCCCATAGTGCTCAGAGCCATTTGAACCATTTTTTGCAATGTCTCCAAGGCCTCATCCGGGCGGCACATTTAAGCTCAATCTTTCTTACTTTTCGTCTCCTTTCTTTACGCAATCTGTTTTTGTCTTCTTCAGAGAGTTTTTCCTTGTATCTTTTGTTCTCTTGCATTTATGATCTCTGAACATAGGTTCAAAATGGTTCAAATGGCTCTGAGCACTATGGGACTTAACTTCTGAGGTCATCAGTCCCCTAGAACTTAGAACTACTTAAACCTAACTGACCTAAGGACATCACACACACCCATGCCCGAGGCAGGATTCGAACCTGCGAGCCCGCATCTCGTGGTCGTGCGGTAGCGTTCTCGCTTCCCACGCCCGGGTTCCCGGGTTCGATTCCCGGCGAGGTCAGGGATTTGCTCTGCCTCGTGATGGCTGGGTGTTGTGTGCTGTCCTTAGGTTAGTTAGGTTTAAGTAGTTCTAAGTTCTAGGGGACTGATGACCATATATGTTAAGTCCCATAGTGCTCAGAGCCATTTGAACCATTTTGAACCTGCGACCGTAGCAGCAGCGCGATTCCGCACTGTAGCGCCTAGAATCGCTCGGCCACTCTTGCAGGCTGAAAAAATGTGATATCCAGTATTCTACAGGGTGTTTCCGTAAGAGTGTGCAAAACTGTAACAGGACGTAGAGAATGGTTGAAATAGGGAACCAGGAGTTGGAGAAGACGGCTTAAGGAGATATAGAATTAAATTTGTCTACCGCTTTGTCTAGCATTACTCATTTAGAAGTAACATACGTACAAGTTTACAAGTACTGTGCTGTTTATTTACTTGTACACTCTTCATTTCGTTCAAGGAAACAAGGGGGAAGAGCCTGGTTATCAGGAAGTCACGATGCAGGTTTTGTTGACATTACTCATCCATAAGGTGGATAGGGAAAAGTGTGAAGTTATTCACATGAGTACTAAAAGAAATCAACTAAATTTCGATTAGCCGATAAGTCACACAAATCTGAAGGCTGTAAATTCAACTAAATGCTTAGGGATTCCAATTACAAATAACCTAAAGTGGAACGATCACATAGATAATATTGTGGATAGAGCAAACCAAAGACTGGGATTCATTGGCAGAACACTTAGAAGGTGCAACAGGTCTACTAAAGAGACTGCTTACACCACGCTTGTCCGCCCTATTCTGGAGTACTGCTGTGCGGTGTGGGATCCGCATCAGGTGGGACTGACGGATGACATCGAAAAAGTACAAAGAAGGGCAGCTCGTTTTGTATTATCGCGAAATAGGGGAGATAGTGTCACAGACATGATAGGTGAATTGGAGTGGGAATCATTGAGACAAAGGCGTTTTTCGTTGCGACGGGATCTTCTCATGAAATTTCAATCACTAGTGTGCACCTCCCATTGCGAAAACATTCTGTTGCCACCCATCTACATAAGGAGAAATGATCATCACGATAAAATAAGAGAAATCAGGGCTCGCAGAGAAAACATTAAGTGCTCATTTTTCCCGCGTGCCGTTCGAGAGTGGAACGGTAGAGAGACAGCATGAAGGTGGTTCATTGAACCCTCTGGCAGGCACTTTATTGTGAATAGTAGAGTAATCACGTAGATGTAGATGGGTCTGTTTTATCGTGTTTACATTGTCCCTCGACAGAACGGGCTATGAATTAACGGCAGATCCATTCATTACTCAGTGCTGTTAAGAGACATACAGTACAATACGATGTAGCAGTATCGGTACAGTATTTCCTGGTCGCTGAATTGGAAGTGGAGGTCCTATTCCATGGCCTGCGTGGTCACCTGACCTGAATTCCCGTGATTATTTCCCACGGGGATATCTAAAGTCACGTGTATGCGAGAGCTGAGTGCATATGGAGATGGAATTAGTTGCCCGAATTGTAGCTGCGTGTGATGTGATTCGAAACACACCAGGGTTATTTGTGAGGGCGTTTCGGAATCTTGTTCACCAATGTCATGCTTGCAGTGCTGATGGCCGTCAGTTTCAGCACATTTTGTAAGATACGATACAAATGGTACGTTCATTGTATCGAATTCGTGTTTGCAGTTAACTAACGTAAATAAAAAACTACACAATTTTATTGCTATTATCTCCTTAAGCTGGCATCTCCTAACCCAGGATCCCTACCTCAAATTGTTCGATGGAGCATCTTCTACGTCCTGTTAAATTTTTGCGCGGGGTAGGCGCGCGGTCTCAGCCGTCTTGTCACGGTCCGCGCCGCTCCCTCCGTCGGGGGTTCGAGTCCTCACTCGGGCATGGGTTGGTTGGTTGGTTGGTTTGGGGAAGGAGACCAGACAGCGTGGTCACCGGCTCATCGGATTAGGGAAGGATTGGGAAGGAAGTCGGCCGTGCCCTTTCAGAGGAACCATCCCGGCATTTGCCTGGAGCGATTTAGGGAAATCACGGAAAACCTAAATCAGGATGGCCGGACGCGGGATTGAATCGTCGTCCTCCCGAATGCGAATCCAGTGTCTAACCACTGCGCCACCCCGCTCTCGGGCATGGGTGTGTGTGTTGTCCTTAGTGTTAGTTTAAGTTCGATTAAGTAGTGTGTAAGCTTAGGGACGATTACCTTAGCAGTTTGGTCTTACAAGATCTTACCACAAATTTCCAATTTTTTTGCGTGCTCTTACGGAAACACGCTTTATACAGGATGTCACAAATAAAAGTTGTGCACAACTTTAGTAAGTACGGACATAACTGTTACAGATTTGGAGACCATGCCAGCATAAGAGGCGTGAGTATAACTACTGAACTAGAAACAGATATGGCGTCGTCAAATCTAAAATTAAAAATTCAATATGTGCAGATAAGATGAGGTTGTCATCAACACACAGTGCTCTTGATGTCTCAGAATATGTCCTACCAACCGTTCCCTTCTTCTACTCAAGTTGTGCCACAAATTTCTTCTCTCCCCACTTCCATTTAGTATCTCTCCTCATTGTTTACGTGATCTACCCATCTAATCTTCAGCATTCTTCTGTAGCACCACATTTCAAAAGCTTCTATTCTCTTCTTGTCTGAACTATTTATCGTTCATGTTTCACTTCCATACATGGCTACACTCCTTACAAATACTTTCTGAAACGACTTCCTGACATTTAAATCTATACTCGATGTTAACAATTTTCTCTTCTTCAGAAACGCTTTCCTTGCCAACGCCAATCTGCATTTCAATATCCTCTCAACTTCGACCATCATCAGTTATTTTGCTGTCTAAATAGCAAAACTCATCTACTACTTTAAGTATCTCGTTTCCTAATCTAATTCCCTCAGCATCACCTGAGTAAATTCTTCTACATTCCATTATCCTTCTTTTATTGTTTTCACCTTATATCCTCCTTTCAAAACACTGTCCATTCCATTCAATTGCTCTTCCGAGTACTTTGCTGTCTCTGACAGAATTACAATGTCAACGGCAAACCTCAAAGTTTTTATTTCTTCTCTCTGAACTTTAATTTCTTCTCCAAATTTTTCTTTGGATTCCTTTACTGCTTGCTGAGTGTGCAAAAAAAAAAAAAAAAAAAAATGGCTCTGAGCACTATGGGACTTGACATCTGAGGTCATCAGTCGCCTAGAACTTAAAACTTCTTAAACCTAACTAACCTAAGGACATCACACACATCCATGCCCGAGGCAGGATTCGAATCTGCGACCGCAGCAGTAGCGCGGTTCCGGACTGCAGCGCCTAGAACCGCTCGGCCACAACGGCCACGGCGCTCAGTGTGCAGATCGAATAATGGCAGGGATAGGCTACAACCCTCTCTTGCTCATTTCTGAGCTGCTGATTGATTCTGATGCCGCTCTACTCATGTAACTGCGGTCTCATTGCTGTACACGGTGTATATAATTTTTCTCTTCCTGTGTTTTATCCCTGCTACCTTCAGAACTTCAGTGAAAGATCCAGTCAACATTGTCAAAAACTTTCTCTCAGTCTACAAACACTGTAATCCAAGGTTTGCCTTTCCTTTCTTCTAAGAGAAGTCGTACAGTCAGTATTGCCTCGCGTGTTCCTACATTTCTCTGGAATCCCAACTGATCATCCCACAGGTCGGCTTCTACCAGATTTTCCATTCTTCTGTGACGAATTCCTGTTAGTTTTTTGCAACCATGACTTATTAAACTGATAGTTCGGTAATTTTCACACCTCTCAGCACCCACTCTCTTTCAAATACGAATTATTACGAGGGTGAGTCAAGTGAAAACGTTTAATATTTTTTGTAAATATTATTTATTGTGCAGAAGTGGAACAAAGCTGTATCAATTTCCAACATAACCTCCCCCACGCTCAATGCAATTCCTCCAGCGCTTACAAAGTGCATAAATTCCTTTAGAAAAATATTCTTTTGGTAGTCTGCGCAACCACTCATGCACCACATGGCGTACCTCTTCATCAGAACGGAACTGCTTTCCTCCTATTGCGTCTGAGTGGTCCAAACATATGGAAATCACTTGGGGCAAGGTCTGGTGAGTATGGTGGATGAGGAAGGCACTCAAAATGCAGGTCTGTGATTGTTGCAACTGTTGTACAGGCAGTGTGGGGCCTTGCGTTGTCATGTTGTAAAAGGACACCTGCTGATAGCATTCCACGTCGCTTTGATTTGATTGCAGGCCGCAGATGATTTTTTAGGAGATCTGCGTATGATGCACTGGTGACAGTGGTCCCTCTAGGCAGGTAGTGCTCCGAAATGACGCCTTTTTCGTCCCAAAAGAGAGTCAGCATAACCTTCCCTGCTGATGGTTCTGTTCGAAACTTCATTGGTTTTGGTGATGAGGAATAGCGGCATTCCTTGCTCGCTCTCTTCGTTTCCGGTTGGTGGAAGTGAACCCAGGTTTCGTCCCCAGTATAACGATTCTTGCAAGGAAGCCATCACCTTCTCGTTCAAAGCGCCGAAGACGTTCTTCAGAAGCATCAACACGTCGTTCTCTCATTTCAGAAGTCAGCTGCCGTGGCACCCATCTTGCAGACACTTTGTGAAACTGGAGCACATCATGCACAATATGGTGTGCTGACCCATGACTAATCTGTAAACATGCTGAAATGTCATTCAGTGTCACTCGGCGCTTTTCCTTCAGTATGGCTTCAACTGCTGCAATGTTCTGTGGACTCACAGCTCGTTGTGTCTGACCTGGACGAGGAGCATCTTCCACTGAAGTCACACCATTTGCGAACTTCCTACTCCATTAGTAGACTTGCTGCTGTGACAAGCATGCATCACCGTACTGAGCCTTCATTCGTCGATGAATTTCAACAGGTTTCACACTTTCACTACGCAAAAACCGAATAACAGAACGCTGTTCTTCCCTGGTGCAAGTCGCAAGTGGGGCGGCCATCTTTATACTGATGCAGCGACGGTATGCGTGCATCTGCACTATGCTGCCACCTACAGGCCATTCTGCACGCTGTTTGTAGCACGCTTACCAACTTACAGGATAAGGGCGCGAAGTTTCGATTTGTTATTACAAATTTAAGGTTTTCATTTGACTCACCCTCGTACTACCTCTTGAAGTGTGACTGTATTTCACCTGTCTCATACGTCTTGCACTCCAGATGGAAGAGTTTTGTGGTGGCTGGCTCTTCCAAAGCTGGCGGAAGTTCTGACACACCGTCATCTATTCGAGTGGGGTTCTTTCGCACGTGGCTGTTAAATGCAAACGTCTAGATTTGAAGTGATCACACCTCTGATACTTGGAGACTGCCACGTATTGTTTTCGTAGAATGCTCACGGCACATTCGCATTATTCCAGTGTTACGGTGTTGGCATCAGTCTCGTCTATATGTTGTAGGAGTGTTTGTTGCCGACTCTCGTCATAGCACACGTTTTTATGATCGAGCGAGGTGGCGCAGTGGTTATCACACTGGACTTGCATTCGGTAAGTCGACGGTCCAGACCCGCATCCGGCCGTCCTGATTTAGGTCTTCCGTGATTTCCCTAAATAGCTTCAGGCAAATGTCGGGACGGTTCCTTTGAAAGGACACGGTCGACTTCCTTCCCCGTACTTCTCGAAGCCGGTGGGACTGATTAGCTCTCTGTTTGGTCCCCTGCCATAAATCAGCCAAGCAACCACACGTTTCTGTAGTGTTTTCCCCGTCCGATATTGTCTACCAGATCGATCCCACAAGGATCCCAGACGGCAATCGGATTTTTGTAATACGTGAAGTTGAGAACTCAGATACCAACCCATCAAAGCGTTCGAATGTACCACTAAAAATTCTTGAGAAAATCTAATTTAAAATTTTCTAAGCGACTATTATACGCTAAAGCAAGGTCGATTTTTTCGAGAGGCTCTGTGATAGAATCCTCGCTTGCCGTGTGCGGGAACTTGGGTTCGAGTCCAAGCCTGTGCAAATTTTTTACTATGTTGCATGTTCTGTGAGCATTTAGGTCAAGCGTAAAATACATAAAGATGGGGATAAAAATTAATAGCAGCCGCGACTACTAATCGGTGCATTGCTGGTACCAGCCTCATTTCGGACATTATTTTTCGTGTTTTCCTTTCAATGCGAATACCTACATCTACGTGATTACTCTACTATTCACAGTAAAGTGCCTGGAAGAGGGTTCAATGAACCACCTTCATGCTGTCTCTCTACCGTTCCACTCTCGAACGGCACGCGGGAAAAATGAGCACTTAAATATTTCTGTGCGAGCCCTGATTTCTCTTATTTTATCGTGACGATCATTTCTCCCTATGTAGGTGGGCGCCAACAGAATGTTTTCGCAATCGGAAGGGGAAACTGGTGATTCAAATTTCATGAGAAGATCGCGTCGCAACGAAAAACGCCTTTGTTTTAATGATTGCCACTCCAATTTACGTATCATGTCTGTGACATTATCTCCTCTACTTCGTGATAATACAAAATGAGCTGCCCTTCTTTGTACTTTTTCAATGTCGTCCGTCAGTCCCACCTAATGCGGACCTATGTCATTTAAATATGAAGTTCATCAAATATACCCAAATTAACAATTGTGATTTTTATGAAAAAACACTTATTCCTTTTTCTAATTACACGTCTCACACAAAAATTCCATTTTCATTGCAGATATAAATTCTTAACTTCCGGCGTTTTATAAAATATTGTTAATAAAGGTTGTTTAAATTAAGAAAAAAGAATTTTTTCGCCGTTGTGTATTTAACACTTCACTGAAATGCTTGTAAAACGTCAACATTTGGTTAAAATGTTGCGTCGGTCCGTAATCGAACATAGATGCCCCATGTGATAGCTAAACATTCTAACACAGAACCACGCTGCCCGTAGAAAAATCGATTTTTCTTTATGGTATTAAAGACACAGTCGATATACTCGAGGTTTTTTAAAATTACGTAAAATTACTGGGAAGGATAGATATTTGAGTCCTGAGCTTCATGTGCCATAAATACACACAACTGGCCATTAAAATTGCTACACCACGAAGATGGCATGCTACAGACGCGAAATGTAACCGACAGGAAGAAGATGATGTGCTATACAAATGATTAGCTTGTCAGAGCATTCACACAAGGTTTTCGCCGGTGGCGACACCTACAACTTGCTGACATGAGGAAAGTTTCCAACCGCTTTCTCACACACAAACAGCAGTTGACCGGCGTTGCATGGTGAAACGTTGTTGTGACGCCTCGTGTAAGGAGGAGAAATGCGTACCATGACGTTCCCGACTTTGATAAAGGTCGAATTGTAGCCTATCGCGATTGCGGTTTATCGTATCGCGACATTGCTGCTCGCGTTGGTCGAGATCCAATGACTGTTAGCAGAATATGGAATCGGTGGGTTCAGGAGGGTAATACGGAACGCCGTGCTGGATCCCAACGGACTCGTATCACTAGCAGTCGAGATGACAGGCATCTTATCTGCATGGCTGTAACGGATCGTGCAGCCACGTCTCGATCCCTGAGTCCACAGATGGGTATGTTTGCAAGACAACAACCATCTGCAAGAACCGCCGGCCGGAGTGGCCAAGCGTTTCTAGGCTCTACAGTCTGGAATCGCGCGACCGCTACGGTCGCAGGTTCGAATCCTGCGTCGGGCATGGATGTGTGTGTTGTCCTTAGGTTAGTTAGGTTTAAGTAGTTCTAAGTTCTAGGGGACTGATGACCTCAGAAGTTAAGTCCCATAGAGCTCACAGCCATTTTTTGAATCTGCAAGAACAGTTAGACGACGTTTGCAGCAGCATGGACTATCAGCTCGGAGACCATGGATGGGGTTACCCTTGACGCTGCATCACAGACAGGAGCGCCTGCGATGGTGTACTCAACGACGAACCTGGATGCACGAATGGCAAAACGTCATTTTTTCGGATGAATCCAGGTTCTGTTTACAGCATCATGACGGTCGCATCAGTGTTTGGCGACATTGCGGTGAACGCACATTGGAAGCGTGTATTCGTCATCGCCATACTGGCGTATCACCTGGCGTGATGGTATGGGGTGGCATTGGTTACACGTCTCGGTCACCTCTTGTTCGCATTGACGGCACTTTGAACAGTGGACGTTACATTTCAGATGTGTTACGACCGTGTCTCTACCCTTCATTCGATGCCTGCGAAACCCTACATTTCAGCAGGATAGTGCACGACCGCATGTTGCTGGTCCTGTACGGGCCTTTCTGGATACAGAAAATGTTCGACTGCTGCCCTGGCCAGCACATTCTCCAGATTTCTGACCAATTGAAAATGTCTGGTCTATGGTGGCCGAGCAACTGGCTCGTCACAATACGCCAGTCACTACTCTTGATGAACTGTGGTATCGCGTTGAAGCTGCATGGGCAGCTGTACCTGTACACGCCATCCAAGCTCTGTTTGACTCAATGCCCAGGCGTATCGAGGCCGTTATTAGGGCCAGAGGTTGTTGTTCTGGGTACTGATTTGTCAGGATCTATGCACCCAAATTGCGTGAAAATGTAATCGCATGTCAGTTCTAGTATAAAATATTTTTCCAATGAATACCCGTTTATCATCTGCATTTCTTCTTCGTGCAGCAATTTTAATGGCCAGCAGTGTAAATAATCAAAAATCCGATCGCCGTGTGGTGTGCTTGTAGCCGGTTTTCCGTCGTCTTTCCAGCCACGATTCTTCCGCCTTTCCACGCTATAGGGGGCGTTGTGCACTCGCTGCCGTTCGGCAGAATCGGGATCCGCGCAACGTGAGACCAGAAACGGTAGCAAATCTCTCGTAATAGATTCCAAATTACGGCGTTTCCGACATGGGAGCTCCCAGTGTCGTAATACCCCCATTCCGAATTCCCGCGGTCTCGCCCCCCCCCCCCCCACCCCCCGTCCACCACTTTCTTTCTTGCTAAAAGGCCGTCTGGAGGCCGTGGTGCTCCCCGTCCCGTCTGATAACGGACTCTCTCTCTCTCTCTCTCTCTCTCTCTCTCTCTATCTCTCTATCTATCTCTCCTCCGCTGCTGCCGGAATGCGGGGCCCGGCCCCCTCTCGTTTTTATCCCACTCGTCTCCTCCCACTGCTTCCCCCTCCCCCCCCCCCGTCTCCTTCTCTCACGTTCCCTCCCACCGACATCTCCTTCCCCCTAACTCCTCGCTGACTCCTTCCTCTCTCCTCCCCTACTTCGTCTCTTCCGCCTGCTTCCTTCCCTACAGTTCCGCTGGTTGAGCCGCTTGCTAATGAGGCCTCGGTACTTGAGTTGCGGCCATTTTCTCGGGTGGCGTATGAAAGTCGGCTTAATTATTATTACCATTTTTGTGTTTACGACAGTTGAAGGCAATTAGTGGCGGGACAGCGAAAGAAATGAGCAGACGGTAAAATGACCTGCATTTCTTTTTGGTGAATTAAACAGGGTCTTCAAAACCAAGATTCCGGTTTGTCTCTAGAAGAAGCTCACCTCTCTACGCTTTACAGCTTTTCACTTACGGCAGTAAGACTTCATGAAAATTCGATATGAAAAGCATTCTAAAAGCGAGGATTGCTGCCGGCCGTTGTGGCCGAGAGGTTCTACGCGCTTCAGTCTGGAACCGCGCGATCGCTACGGTCGCAGTTTCGAATCCTGCCTCGGGCACGGATGTGTGTGATATCCTTAGGTTGGTTATGTTTAAGTAGTTCTAAGTTCTAGGGGACTGATGACAGATGTTAAGTCCCATAGGGCTCAGAGCCATTTGAACCATTTTTGAGGATTGCTTGCTAAACAACGCGGTTACATATTTTCTTCTTGTTCATCATCATCTAGCTCTACATCTTACTCCGCAAGCCAGCTAATGGTGTATGGCGGAGGGTACTTTCGGAACCACTATCTGATCCCTCCAATTCTGTTCCAATTGCGAATAGTGCGTGGGAAGAATGATTGTCGGTGAGCCTCTGTATTGGCTCTAATTTCCCGAATTTTCTCCTCGTGATCAATACGCGAGATGTATGTGTGGGGACGTAATATGTTGTCCGACTCCTCCTGAAAAGTGCCGTACCGAAATTTCAATGGGAAATCTCTCCGTGACGCACAACGCCTCTCTTGAAACGTCTGCCAGTGGAGTTCGCCAGCTAAACAATCCCGTGAAGAAACGCGCCGCTCTTCGTTGGATCTTCTCCATCTCCTCTATCAGCTCTACCTCATAGGGATCCCTGAGAGATGAACAATACTCAAGGCACTTCTTTTGCGGATGACTTACATTTCCTTGAGATTCTTTCGATGAATCTGATTGTGGTGTCTGCTTTTCCCACTATCTGTTTTATGTGGTCATTCCACTTCAGGTCGCTCTGGATAGTTACGCCTAGATATTTTACTGCAGACGCTGTCTCCAGCTGTTTGTCATCAATAGTGTAGCTGTACAGTAGTGGACTTCTTTTCCTATGTATGCGCAGAATGTTACGTTTATTTACGTTCAGAGTCAACTGCCAGAGTCTGTACCATTCGCCAATTCTCTGCAGGTCGTCCTGCAAATTCTTGCTATCTTATGGCATTGAATCATCTGCGAATTGCCTTAAAGAGCACCTGACGCTTTCTGCTAGATCATTTTTATGTATTGTAATCAGCAACGGTCCTATCACACTTCCCTGTGGTGTACTGCGGACATTACCTTTACATCTGTCGATTTAGCTCCATTGAGAGCGAGATGTTGAGTTCTATGTGGAAGAAAGTCTTGAGTCCAGTCGCAAGTCTGCTCCGATACTCCGTAGGCTCGTATTTTTTTTTTTCATTAAACGGCAAATGCGGGACGGTGTCAAATTCCTCACTGAAATCGAGGAACCCGGCATCAACCCGAGCGAGCGCCGCTGTCCACTGCGCTGAGGATCTCATGGAGGAACGGAGCGAGCTGAGTTTCGCAGGACCTCTGTTTGCGAAATCCATGTTGATTTTTATAGAGATGTTCATTTTCCAAAATCGTCATAATTCTTGAGCACAAAACATGTTCCATAATTCTACTTCACGTTGACGTCAACCATAGGGTCTATAATTGTGTGGATCTGTCTTACGGCCTTTCTTAAAAACGGGAATGATCTGAGCTTTTTTCCAGTCGTTAGGTACCTTTCGTTGCTCAGGCGATCTACGATAAATTACTGCTAGAAGGGCAGAAAGTTCTTTCGCATAATCTTTATAGAATCTTATAGGTATCTCATCTGGTCCTAACGCCTTTCCACTACTAAGCAATTCTAGCTGCTTTTCAGTTCCGCGATTGGTTATCTCAATATCTGCCATTTCGACGTTCGTACGACGATTGAAAGGAGGGGCAGTGTTGCGATCTTCCGTGGTGAAACAACTTCGGAGACCGAATTCAGTATTTCGGCCTCCTCTCTGTTATCTTCCGTTTCGGTGCCGATGTGGTCGCCGAGAGAATGAATAGATGATTTTCACCTACTTACTGATTTTGCGTATGACCAATATTTTTTTTTTTAAATTATGGGACTTAATATCTGAGGTCATCAGTCCTCTAGACTTAGAACTACTTAAACCTAACTAACCTAAGGACATCACACACATCCATACCGGAGGCAGGATTCGAACCTGCGACCGTAACAGCAGCGCGGTTCCGGACTAAAGCGACTAGAACCACTCGGCCACAACGACCGGCTATGACCAAAATCTCTTAGGGTTTTTACTCAGGTCGGTTGACAGCGTTTTACTTTGAGAATCATTGAACGCTTTTCTCATTGCTCTAGTTACGCGCATTTTCGCTTTGTTCAGCCTTTGTTTGTCAACTAGGTTTTTACTTCTCTTGAATCTGAGATGAAGTCCATTTTGCTTACGCAGCGTTTTAACAAGGCTATTAAACCATGGTGGATCTTTCCCATTCTGTAAAACATTACTCGGAACATACTTGTCTAGGGCATATTGAACGATGTCTTTGAATTTATTCCATTTGTTCTCCACATCTTCGTCATCATTAACGAATATTTGATGCTGATTGCTGAGATATCCTGAAATTTATATCCTGTCACCCTTGCTGAGCAAATATATCTTCCTACCTTTCTTAACATTGCTTGTAGGACAGGTCGTCATATAATGTCACAGCCTTATGATCACTGATACCTTCCTCTGAATTAACTGATTCGATAAGCTCAGGTCTGTTTCTTGCCCGGAGGTCTAAGACGTTACGCTCACGAGTTGGTTCTCTATCTGCTCAATGCAATTTTCGGACAAGATATCCAGAAGTGTCACACGAATCTCTATCTGAGGCACCAGTTTTGATGGCATAACACCAAGTTTAAGTCACGCCCTATTACAACGGCATGATCAGGAAAATTACTAATGATATTCTGCAAGTTCTGTCTGAAGCGTCCTACAACTACAGATGCTAACCCAGGTGGCCTGTAGAGGCATCCGATCACCAGTTTTGAGCGTTCTTTGATACTCAATTTCACCCAGAGTAATTCACATTCGGAATCCTTGATAACCTCACTAGATTTTATTGAATTTCTTTACTGCAATACACACGCCGCCACCATTGGGGACACACCTATCCTTACGATAAACATTCCAATCTGAACTTAGGATTTCGTTGTCATTGACGTCTGGTTTCAACCATCTTTCTGTTCCCAATACTATCTGTGCTTTATAACCTTCAATAAGCGATACTAATTCTGGGACCTTTCCTTGGATGCTCCTGCAGTTCGCTGAAATCATGTTAATTTTTTGTGTCTCTGATCTGCGACGACCAAGATACTCTGAGGTCCCAGTGGCTGATTTAACAGGCAAATGCCGGCCACGGTGTCTGAGCGGTTCTAGGCGCTTCAGTCCGGAACCGCACGATTACTACGGTCGTAGGTTCGAATCCTGCCTCGGGCATGGATGCGTGTCATGTCCTTAGGTTAGTTGGGTTTAAGTAGTTCTAAGTTCTAGGGGACTGATGGTTCTAATGGTTCAAATGGCTCTGAGCACTATGCGACTTAACTTCTGAGGTCATCAGTCGCCTAGAACTTAGAACTAATTAAACCTAACTAACCTAAGGAAATCACACACATCCATGCCCGAGGCAGAATTCGAACCTGCGACGGGAGCGGTCGCTTGGCTCCAGACTGTAGCGCCTAGAACAGCACGGCCACTCCTGCCGGCGGGGACTGATGACCTCAGATGTTGTCCCATACTGCTCGGAGCGATTTGAATCATTTTGAACAGGCAAATCGCCTTTGATGCGAAGGGTTCTCTAACCTAGAAAACACTCATGTGCACGCCACACGTACTCCGCTACCCTAGTAGCCGCTTCCTGCATGTAGTGCACGCCTGCTCTATTAAGGAAACTGTTGTAACTAGGCTGTTCAGGTTTTTTTATTGGTAACGCCACGTAGCGCTCTGTATGAAAATCACTGGCTGTGCTGTGTGCAGTCTGTGGCTGGTTTGCATTGTTGTTCGCTATTGTAGTGTTGGGCAGCTGGATGTTAACAGCCCGTAGCGTTGTGCAGTTGGAGGTGAGCCGCCAGCAGTGGTGGATGTGGGGAGAGAGATGGCGGAATTTTGAGAGCGGACGATCTGGACGTGTGTCCAACAGAGACAGTAAATTTGTAAGACTGGATATCATGAACTGAGATATATATATATATATATATATATATATATATATATATATATATATATATATATTATGACTTTTGAACACTGTTAAGGTAAATACGTTGTTTGTTCTTTGTCAAAATCTTTCATTTGCTAACTATGCCTATCAGTGGTTAGTGCCTTCAGTAGTTTGAATCTTTTAGTTAGCTGGCAGTAGTGGCGCTCGCTGTATTGCAGTAGTTCGAGTAACGAAGATTTTTGTGAGGTAAGTGATTTGTGAAAGGTATAGGTTAATGTTAGTCAGGGCCATTCTTTTGTAGGGATTATTGAAAGTCAGATGCCGTTGCGCTAAAAATATTGTGTGTCAGTTGAAACACAGTCATGTATAATTTTTCTAAGGGGACGTTACACTGTACAATTCTGCACCCGATAGCGGAGGTCGAGAAATTCGGATCCGATACCGTCGCAGAGTCATCTGAGCCTCTGGTTTGGACCTTCCACTCTGCTCCAAAACAGAGGTCCACTATCAAGCCTGGGTACGATGCTACAAATAGCTTAGTCTGCACTCCGCGTGCGTTGCCAGTTGCCTTCACCGAATCAGCCAGCCTCCGAAAGGACCGGGAGGATGGCCTCAGAACCCAAGCGGCAGGCATCATTCTTGCCGACATGTGCCACTTCATGCAACCGGTTACACCCAGTGCGCTCGATAGCCCCCTCCACATGAATGCCGGACATTTGCCACGCCGGACATTTGCCACACTTGTCCCTTCGCCAGGTAGCTTGAGTAGCGATCCCTCAGGTAAGGGACGCCCTTCCTCGTATTTCTTCTGTCCGCTTTCAGACAGCCGTCTCCACATCTTACTCGATACAACCAGTACGTAAGGGACCTTCTTCTTCGCCATCTTGGCCAAATACAGAGCTTCTTTTCCGAAATCGAAATATTTGTATCTTTTTGGAAACGAAAGCAATTCCGACGATTATGTCAGTATGTAATTAGTTCCGCCAAGTATAAATATAGATCCCTCTGTCTGTACGGTAGCTTCCTTTCACGCTTACTGATTGCGATAGAAACAGTCCATCGCCATGAGAGCAACAAGAGAGGAACGGTGTAAACAGAATGCGAATGTACGCTAACCATTTCTTTTTGATCGCTGCATTTGTGCCTACTTTAATTGCTACAACTGCATGCCCAACAGGCAATAAGGAAAGAAGAAATGGGTATGTGAATGTTTGAAAAGAAGGACGACATACTTCATATTAATTTACTCTAAAACCCGATATCCCTTGCGGCGAAACATTAGTTAATAAAGTGTAAAGGGACAACGTTCATGAACAGAGGTAAGAACATCTATGATTGAAATGTCATCTAAAGTCGACGTACAATTTTAAAATGTTAGAAATAAGGAAATGAAGTAATAGAGAATGCTATGCTTGTAACGTACGTTGTTGTTCTACATTGTTTAGTTCTGGTATTTACAGGGTCACAGAGTAAGCATCCTAGGTTTTGGAGGGAAAAGCCGTAACTGTAATGATCTGCACTACAACAGAAACAAGAAGCACAACTTAAGGAAAAATAAGGTAATGTGTGTTCCAGCACACAAGCGACATTGAAGCAGGTAGTTGCTGTGACTTAGTATGGACAGACGTTATATTCGACAACCGGAATAAATTAATAACTGGCTCCTTTTACCGACCCCCGGTCTCGGATGAAACAGTTGCTGAACAGTTCAAAGAAAACTTGAGTCTCATCACAAACAGGTACCCTACTCATACAATTGTAGTTCGCAGTGACTTCAATCTACCTTCCGTATGCTGACAAAAGTACAAAATGTCTCTAAACACTATGGGACTTAACATCTGAGGTCATCAGTCCTCTAGACTTAGAACTACTTAAACCTAACTAACCTATGGACATCACACACATCCATGCCCGAGCCAGGATTCGAACCTGCGACCGTAGCAGCAGCGCGGCTCCGGACTGAAGTGAAGTGCCTAGAACCGCTCGGCCACAACAGCTGGCTGACAAAAATACATTTACAGACCCTGTTGTAGATAGAAAACAACTTCCGTAATTGTTCTAAACGCTTTTTTTAGATTATTTACAACAATTAGTTCAAGAGGTCATTCAAATTGTAAACGGTTACGAAAACACACTTGACCTCTTAGCCACAAATAATCCTGAGCATCACGCGGACACAGGGATTAGTGAACACAGAGTCGTAGCGAGGCTCAATTCCGCAACAAAGAAATTCACCAAAACTAAACGCAAAATAATGGTTGTAATGGCTCTGAGCACTATGGGACTTAACTTCTGAGGTCATCAATCCCCTAAAACTTAGAACTACCTAAACCTAACTAACCTAAGGACATGCCCAAGGCAGGATTCGAACCAGCGACCGTAGCGTTCGCGCGGTTCCGGACTGAAGCGTCTAGAACAGCTCGGCCACTCCGGCCGGCAAACGCGAAATATATCTGTTTATAAAAGCAACCAAAAATTCGGTTGACGTCTTTCTAAGAGACAGTCTCCAATCCTTCCAAACTATGCAAGTGAAGACCATATGTGGCTTAAGTTCAAAGAAATAGTATCAACAGCACTCGAGAGATTCATACCAAATAAATTAATGTCAGACGAAACTGATCCCCCATGGTACACAAAACACGACGGAAAGCTGCTGCAGGAGCACCGGAAAAGGCACGTATAATTTAGACGAGCGCAAAATCTCCAAGATTGGCGAAGTTTTACTCAGGCTTGAAATTTGGTGCGGATTTCAATGCGAGACGCATTTAATAGTTTCTCAACGAAACTCGCTCTAGAAATGTGGCGAAAAAAAATCCATAGAGATTCTGGTCCTATGTTAAGAAAAGCAGCGGAAAGGTTCAGTAAGTACCTTTACTGCGCGACAGCGATGAGGAGGAGGAGGGGGAGACAAGGGACCCAACCCTTAAGCCGTCAGCACACGGACCGTGCTGTCGAACGTTAACGTTGAGCGTGCCAAGTTCAACGTGCTGCTGAACGCTCACGAACGTAGAGACTTGTGCATACGGTACGTGGACCCCAACGTGATATACGCGATCGCAACGCACTCCTGCGGCAGTTGAGGGATGTTTCTGGTAGTTCGTAAATCACACTGTTTACGCAATGGGCGCGCGTAAAATACCCACGTTAGCCCTATTAAAATGCACATTTCCTTCATCGTCCACGAAAAGCAAAGTACCATGGCTCTGAGCACTATGCGACTTAACATCTATGGTCATTAGTCCCCTAGAACTTAGAACTACTTAAGCCGAACTAACCTAAGGACATCACACAACACCCAGTCATCACGAGGCAGAGAAAATCCCTGACCCCGCCGGGAATCGAACCCGGGAACCCGGGCGCGAAAGTACCATGTCCGATCAATAATGACACAGGCTTACAAAAGTTCCATTACAAAATTGCGGTACAAATTTGGAATACTTCTCCGCTTAAGATAAAACATCATTTCATCATTGCCATATTTTAGTAAAACCCCAAGGTCAGTCTTACTTGATCACTGTTCCTACCTAGTAGCAGAGTCTTTGCAACGTGTGAATTACGAAGCGTAACAGATAAAGGAGCAAAATATGATTATACAGGTAGCGCAAGCTGTCCTGTAAGCCAATCGAACAAAGTCACCCCTCAAAAGAAGGTGAACTTATATTTACATAACATCAAATAATATAGTGTATGTTTATATTAAACTAATAATAAAGTATCACAACCTAATAAAAGCGCGAATGTTAGGAACAAAATGAATAAGTGTTCAGACGCGAACCACCGCCCCAACAGATACAGATTAGCGAGCAGAGACGCTACTCATTACGCTAAACCAACAACACGCTCTATGCAGTTCGCCATATTGTTAATCGTAGATAATTCTGTTACTAATTGAAATTTAATTATAACAAATTGTACCAAGAACAAGGTGTTTTGGGTGGATCTTCGGTGTGTCGCTGCCTTCAAATAGCCTACCCTCACAACACGCAAGTTACAATAATTCTTTTGCCACGAATGTGATGTTTCTCATTATTTATTGGAACGGATCACACAACTAACGACGGTTTTTCCAGGGATTCTCAATTTTCTGGTGCTCAGAAACCGTATATATACATATAGGCTTGAAATGAATGCCAATATGGCGCCTCACCACTCTGTACTGAAGGGAGACGGCGTGCTTGTGACGTAGCTGGCGTTGTGACATCTCATTGGTCAACGCTCAGACGCACGCTCAGAGTATCTGACATGCCAGATATTGCTCCGTCCGCACACGGACCGTGCATCCGAACGTTGAGCGTTGAGCGTGCCGAGTTTCTGGGGTCATAGCGTGGAATAGCACGTTCGGAAGTCTTTCCGAACGTGCAGAGCAATATCTGGCATGTCACATACTCTGAGCGTGCGTCTGACCGTTGACCAATGAGATGTCACAACGCCGCCTACGTCACACGCACGCCGTCTCCTTTCAATACAGAGTTATGAGGCGCCATATTGGCATTCATTTCAAGCCTATATGTATATATGCAGTTTCTGAGCACTAGCAAATTGAGAATCACTGGAAAAACCGTTGTTAACAGTGTGATTCATTCCAATAAAGTAATAAGACACATCACATTCGTGGCAAAAGAATTATTGTAACTTGCGTATTATCAGAGTACGCTATTTGAAGGCAGCGACACACTGAACATCCGACCAAAACGCATTGTTCTTGGTGCAATTTGTTATAATTAAATTTCAATTAGTAACATATCTATGATTAACGTTTTCAGCAACGTGTAACATAATATGATAACGTGCTACTGGTCTGCTGTTGGTTTAGTGTAATGAGTAGCGTCAGTATCCTGTAAAGAGTTGTTTGATGGGGCAGTGGTTCGTGTCTTGACACTACCAAATTTTTTTTTCGTAACATTAGCGTTTTTATTAGGTTCTGATACTTTATTATTACTTTAATATAAGTATATACTATAATATTTGATGTTATGTAAATATAAGTTCACCTTTTTTTGAGGGGTGACTCTGTTCGATTGGCTTAATTTAAAGGACAGCTTGCGCTACTTGTATAAAGATATTTTCCTCCTTTTTCTTTTACGCTTCATAACTCACATGTTGCAAAGATTCGGCTACTGGATAGGAACAGTTATGAAGTAAGACTGACCTTGGAGTTTTACTAAAATGTGGGAATGATGAAATAATGTTTCTTATGCGGAGAATTATTCCAAATTTGTAACGTACTGTTTGTAATGGAACTTTAATAAGCCTGTGTCCTTATTGATTGGACATGGTACTTTCCTCTTCGTGGACGATGGAGGGAATGTGCGTTTTAATAGAGCTAACGTGGGAATTTTACGTGCGCCCATTGAGTAAACAGTGTGATTTACGAACTAGAAGCATCCCTCAACTGCCGCTGGAGTGCTTTGCGATCGCGCATACCACGTTGGGGCCCACGTACCGTGTGCACAAGTCGCATCGTTCCTGAGCGTTCAGCAGCACGTTGAACTCGGCACGCTCAACGTTGACGTTCGACAGCACGGTCCGTGTGCCGACGGCTTCCGGAAAGACTCCCGAACGTGCTATTCCACGCTATGACGTCAGAAACTCGGCACACTCAACGCTCAACGTTCGGATGCACGGTCCGTGTGCCGACGGCTTTCGGAGCAGGTAAAACCGTGGCAAATGTCCGCCGTGGCAAATGTCCGCACACCCTCCACATCACGGATGGGTCCTCCCGGCAAACATACCGAATGCAGACTGGAATTTTTTCCCGCCTTGCCTGCTGTCTCCCTAAGGGGTCCATCACCCGCCTAACATTGGAGCTCCCAATGACTATTTTAGCATACCCACCCTCTGTACTTGCCGGACTGGGCAGGAAAATCGACCGCTGGCCCAACAGGAGAGGCGTCCCGTGCTGGCTCAAAGTTATAATCAACACTGGGAAGCACCTCGCAGCTGCTGTTAAGACGTAGGGAACCAGCCGCACGGCCTGTTCCCTGTTTCGCCTCCCGCCCAGTGACACGTGAACCCACCACTGTCTGCCACCGACCCTGGAGTGAGGAAGGACCGGTCAGCTGTTGCGTATCGGAAGCCGTAGTGACGTCCGGGTGACCAGAGGATTTCAATGTCGCAGGTCTCGTCACTGGCTCCTTGACATCATCGCAAAAAAATGGTTCAAATGGCTCTGAGCACTATGCGACTTAACTTCTGAGGTCATCAGTCCCCTAGAACTTAGAACTACTTAAACCTAACTAACCTAAGGACATCACACACATCCACGCCCGAGGCAGGATTCGAACCTGCGACCGTAGCGGTCGCGCGGTTCCAGACTGTAGCGCCTAGAACCGCTCGGCCACTCCGGCCGGCAATGTCACAAGGTTCGAGTGGCTGTAGGTAGTATCAATCTGAAACAGTGAACAGGCGACACCGAGTGTTCCGAATGGTAACGATTTAACGATCAGTAGCTGTGGCCGGCGGCCAACTTATCGCAACCGAACTATAGATAGTTTCATAACATACACAGAAGAGCCAAAGAAAATGGTACACCTGCCTAATATCGTGCTGGGTCCCCGCGAGCACGTAGAAGTGCCGCAAAACGACGTGGCACGGACTCGACTGATGTCTGAGCTACTGCTGGAGGGAACTGACACTATGAACCCTGCAGGACTGTCCATAAATCCGTAAGAGTGCCAGGGGGTGGAGATCTCTTCGGAACAGCACGTTGCAAGGCATCCCAGATACGCTCAATAATGTTCATGTCTGGCGAGATTGGTGGCCAGCGGAGGTGTTTAAATTCAGAAGAGTGTTGCTAGGACCACTCTGCAGGAATTCTGGACGTGTGGGGTGTCGAAGTGTCCTGCAATTGCCCAAGTCCTTCGGAATGCACAACGGGCACGAATGGATGGAGGTGATCAGACAGGACCTGTCATCTGTCAGAGTCGTGTCTAGACGTATCAGGTGTCCCGTATCTCTCCAGTTCCACACGGCCTACACCATTACAGAGCCTCCACCAGTTTGAACAGTCCCTTGCTGACATGCAGGGTCCACGCATTCACGAGGTTGTCTCCACACCCGTACACGTCCATCCACTCGATACAATTTAAAACGAGACTCGTCCGACCAGACAACATGTTTCCAGTCATCAACAGTCCAATGTCGGTGTTGACGCGCTCAGGTGAGGCATAAAGCTGTGTGTTGTGCAGTCATCAAGGGTAGACGAGTGGGTCTTCGGCTCCGAAAGCCCATATCGATGATGTTTCGTTGTATGCTTCGCACGCTGACACTTGCTGATGGCCCACCATTGAAATCTGCAGCAATTCGCGGAAGGGTTGCACTTCTGTCACGTTGAACGATTTTCTTCAGTCGTCGTTGGTCCCGTCCTTCCAGGATTTTTTTTCCGGGTGCGTCGATGTCGGATATTTGATGTTTTACCGGACTCCTGATATTCACGATACACTCATGAAAATGGTCCTACGGGAAAATGCCCACTACAACGCTACTTCGGAGATGCTGTGTCCCACTGCTCGTGCGCCGACAACACCACGTTCAAACTCAATTAAATCTTGATAACCTACCATTGTAGCAGATGTTCAGATGTCTCTGAGCACTGTGGGACTTAACATCTGAGGTCATCAGTCCCCTAGAACTTAGAACTACTTAAACCTAACCAACCTAAGAACATCACACACATCCATGCCCGAGGCAGGATTCGAACCTGCGACCGTAGCGGTCGCGCGGTTCCACACTGTAGCGCCTAGAACCGCTCGACCACTTCAGTCTTCAATACTATGACCATTCTTCGTTGTAACTGTTCACTTTGATGAAGATTGAGTCCAACAATAATATATCCAATAATTACAGTTCATTGACTCGTCGCACACTATCAGAATATCACTTCAGTTCAAGTTCTCAAGTCAGAATAACCGAGAACAAAGTCCGCGCATCTCTATCACGGAATAGCACTTTTTTTTGATAGAAACAATCTCGTAGCGTTCCGTTTGTAGAACTATAACAAACGGTGCTCTCTCACGACTTGATAGCAAGCAAGCTAGCAAGCGACTAACATTTCCATGATCGAGCATTGTAGACGCATTGAATTTCCTTTTCGGCGCGTTTACAACGCTCTTTCACAATAAATGTTATCTCTGACCGACATATTACTTTTGACTTAACTTTCGTCATACTGATTTGCAGTTATTACTGAGATGTTTGATAGCTAATTAAAAATAACCTTTCCTTGTTTCTACCTTTATATCACGACATACTCAGTAATTATTGAAATTGGTGTTCATCAAAACTTTAAGAGCTTATATTACTGTCAAAGTTGTCGTACCTGTCAGGATAACACTGTTCCCTACTTTAAATTATCAAGACATTCTTATTCGGGTTTTCGGGTTTCTTGGGGTGTTACATATAGCCAGCGCAGCTTCCAGCTGTTTACGGATAGCAGGCAACGCTCCTTGTGTCCGCTCACAACAATCACAGTCCCTAACCATATCGTACTGTGTATATGTATATAACAGATGTAAGGTTTCAAATGGCGCTATTGAGTTTGAAATGTATAAAAAAATGTACTAAAGGAGAATAAAATAACACTTAAAGTTGCTGTGCAGATTTCTCACTGTACTCTGAGACCGCAAGCTATTAAACAGAAATAAATTTCTTTGCCGGAGTTGATGTATTTACAGATACCAGTTATTAGTAACACTGTTTATCTAAAAGCTACTGCACGAGATAAATATTCAAACTAGAATGCGCTGATCAAACTGTATGCTGTCTGCTAGCCCAAAATTAAAAGTAAGTGGCGTGACGGAGTTTCCGGCAACGGGAAAATTTACACTAGGAAGCCGCCCTGCACGAGGATATTCGCAAGACTTACGCAAAAACAAGAACTACGATTAATTTTCTAACCACTAGTGTACACAGTAAAATATACACATATAGTTCATTCACTTCTTTGCAGAAGCACGTGAAAAAGAAAAACAAAGACAAACAGTACATTAATTTAATCAGACAAATGCTGCTGCTGCGGCTCGGCAGCTCCGCTACATTTATTGTTATTACTCGGACATTTTATGAGGGCAACAAAAAAAAATTAGCAGGACAATAATTGTGAGGTTATGGAATAGTAAGAACGGCAATAGATGGCTCGCAGAGATCAAGGTGGACATCATGAAGTCACAGATTACGATGGAGGATTTAAAAGGCAAGATAGGACAAACATATCACACTACCAATAAAAATTAACAGACAGAGAATAATGGGAAGGCTAATTTCGCATAAGGAAAGATCGGCACGCTGTGAAAGACTGAAAAAGTTTGGGCCAACAAAAAACAGAACAACCCAATTCATTATACTCACTAAAGTGGTCCAATGTTGGCCCAAACTAATAATAAAAAATATTATTACTATCTACTATAAGTTATATTCGAACTGAGCCACTATCAATTGCGAGTTAATAATAAATACTATTTCCCAGTTTTTGATCGTCTGTCAGCTTATACGTCCTCCCATTCAATCCTGAGCCCGTCAGCCAGAGCCTTCTGGTCTTCTGGCAGAGGCCCTTTTCTTCTTATCATTCCTTGACCCAGCATAAAACCCGGATAGATATCCACCATTCGTCTAAAATTCTTATCCATGTTTTTGTCCTCTGCATACTGATTTATATTAGATTTTTGCACTACTGGCCATTAAAATTGCTACACCAAGAAGAAATGCAGATGATAAACGGGTATTCATTGCACAAATATATTGTACTAGAACTGACATGCGATTACATTTTCACGCAGTTTGGGTACATAGATCCTGAGAAATCAGTACCGAGAACAACCACCCCTGGCCGTAATAACGGCCTTGATACGCCTGGGCATTGAGTCAAACACAGCTTGGATGGTGTGTACAGGTACAGCTGCACATACAGCTTCAACACGATACCACAGTTCATCAAGAGTAGTGACTGGCGTATTGTGACGAACCAGATGCTCGGCCACCATTGACCAGACGTTTTCAGTTGATGAGAGATCTGCAGAATGTGCTGGCCAGGGCAACAGTCGAACATTTTCTGTATCCAGAAAGGCCTATACAGGACCTGCAACATGCAGTCGTGCATTATCCTGCTGAAAAGTAGGGTTTCGCAGCGTTCGAATGAAGGGTAGAGCCACAGGTCGTAACACATCTTAAATGTAACGTCAACTGTTCAAAGTGCCGTCAGTGTGAACAAGAGGTGACCGAGACGTGTAACCAATGGCACCCCATACCATCATGCCGGGTGATATGCCAGTATGGCGATGACGAATACACGCTTCCAAAGTGCGTTCACCGCGATGACGCCAAACACGGATGTGACCATCATGATGCTGTAAACAGAACCTGGATTCATCCGAAAAAATGGCGTTTTGCCATTCGTGCACCCAGGTTCGTCGTCGTGTACACCATCGCAGGCGCTCCTGTCTGTGATGCAGCGTCAAGGGTAACCGCAGCCGTGGTCTCCGAGCTGATATTCCATGCTGCTGCAAACGTCGTCGAACTGTTCGTGCAGACGGTTGTTCTCTTGCAAACGTCTCCATCTGTTGAGTCAAGGATTGAGACGTCGCCGCACGATCCGTTACAGCCATGCGGATAAGATGCCTGTCATCTCGACTGCTAGTGATACGAGGCCGTTGGGATCCAGCACGGCGTTCCGTATTACCCTCCTGAACCCACCGATTCCATATTCTGCTAACAGTCATTGGATCTCGACGAACGCGAGCAACAATGTCGCGATACGATAAACCGCAATCGCGATAGGCTACAATTCGACCTTTATCAAACTCGGAAACCTGATGGTACACATTTCTCCTCCTTACACAAGGCATCACAACAACGTTTCACCAGGCAACGCCGGTCAACTGTTGTTTGTGTATGAGAAATCGGTTGAAAACTTTCCTCATGTCAGCACGTTGTAGGTGTCGCCACTGGCGCCAGCCTTGTGTGAATGCTGTGAAAAGCATTTTCTGCTGTCGGTTGAATTTCGCGTCTGTAGCACGTCATCTTCGTGGTGTAGCAATTTTAGTGGTTCAAATGGCTCTGAGCACTATGGGACTCAACTGCTGAGGTCATAAGTCCCCTAGAACTTAGAACTACTTAAACCTAACTAACCTAAGGACATCACACACATCCATGCCCGAGGGAGGATTCGAACCCGCGACCGTAGCGGTCGCGCGGTTCCGGACTGTAGCGCCTAGAACCGCTAGGCCACTCCGGCCGGCCAATTTTAATGGCCAGTAGTGTATTTACATATACCTATTATCAGAAATCCTGTTTACCGAAAGCTTAATGCACGAAATAAATATTTTAAACTAGAATACAGTGATCTAAAGTCTATGCTGGCTACTAGCACAAAATTAATACATATTGGCGTGACGGAGTTTCTGGCAACGGGAAAATTTACACCGCTCCGGTCGCAGGTTCGAATCCTGCCTCGGGCATGGATCTGTGTGATGTCCTTAGGTTAGTTAGATTTAATTAGTTCTAAGTTCTAGGCGACTGATGACCTCAGCAGTTAAGTCCCAAAGTGCTCAGAGCCATTTGAACCAAAATTTACACTAGGAGGCCGCCCTTCACAAGGATATTCACAAGACTTACGTAAAAACAAAAACTACGATTAATTTTCTAATCACTAGTGTACACGGTAAAATACACACGTATAGTTCACTTGTTTGGAAAAGCACGTGGAAAAAATAACAAAGACTAAATTAATGTACTGTTTATCAGACAAGTGCTGCTGCGGCGCGTCCTCTCGGCTTGGCGGCTGCTACTACACTTATTATTATTATTATTATTATTATTATTATTATTATTACTCGGACATTTGATTAATACAGCAGAAAATAGAGTTAGCAGGAGAATAATTAAGAAGTTATGGAATAGCAAGAGCGGCACTTGATGGATCGCAGAGATCAAGGAGGACATTCTGCAATGACAGATTACGATGGAGGATTTGGAGGAGGAGGAGGAGATTAGTGTTTAACGTCCCGTCGACAACGAGGTCATTAGAGACGGAGCGCAAGCTCGGGTGAGGGAAGGATGGGGAAGGAAATCGGCCGTGCCCTTTCAAAGGGACCATCCCGGCATTTGCCTGAAGCGATTTAGGGAAATCACGGAAAACCTAAATCAGGATGGCCGGAGACGGGATTGAACCGTCGTCCTCCCGAATGCGAGTCCAGTGTGCTAACCACTGCGCCACCTCGCTCGGTTGGAGGATTTGAAAGGCAAGACAGACGCGCTCAAGGTACTTCAGGGCAAACACATTACCAATGAAAATTAATAGAAAATGAGAAGGGTAATTTCGCATGAGGAGAGAACGGCACTATCTGAAAAAATGAAAAAGTGTTGGGCCAATAAAAAACGGAACAACGTAATTCATGATATTGACTAAAGTGGTCCAATGTTGGCGAAAACTAATAATAAAAATGTTATTACTATCTATTGTAAATTATTTTTGAATTGAGCCGCTATCAATTAGGCGTTAACAGTAAATATCATTTCCCATGTTTTGTTCGTCTGCCAGCTCTTATGTGCTCCCATTATATCCTGAGCCCGTCAGCCAGTGCCTTCTGGTCTTCTGGCACAGGGCCTCTTCTTCTTTTCAGTTCTTCACCCACCATAAAACCTGGATAGTTATTCGCCACTTATCTAAAGCCATTCCTATCCATGTTTTCGTCCTCTACATACAGTTTCATTTTAGATGTGTGTATATTCTCGGAAACGTCTAACAAAGAAAATCTGGAATTTCATAAGGCCAAACACAAAAACATTAGTGTGGTGTCACCGCCAGACACCACACTTGCTAGGTGGTAGCCTTTAAATCGGCCGCGGTCCGTTAGTATACGTCGGACCCGCGTGTCGCCACTATCAGTGATTGCAGACCGAGCGCCACCACACGGCCGGTCTAGTCTAGAGAGACTCCCTAGCACTCGCCCCAGTTGTACAGCCGACTTTGCTAGCGATGGTTCACTGACTACATACGCTCTCATTTGCAGAGACGACAGTTTAGCATAGCCTTCAGCTACGTCATTTGCTAGGACCTAGCAAGGCGCCATATTCAGTTACTATTCTGAACAGATAATATTGTGACTCATGTACCGTCAAGAGCGACGTTCATGATTAATGGATTAAAGTTAAGTATCAAACTAATTACGTCCGCTTTCTGAATTAGAATTCCTTGTCATGTTCCAGACCTCACGTCAGTATAGTTCTTCCCTCCTCACGCCAGCCTGCGTGAGCTAAAACGCGTGCATTTCGGCCTCCACTCGTAACACGGTGTTGGCTCCTCTGGTAGCACAAAAATTAGGACGAACATCCACGATATGTGCCCGTAGAACAACAGCTACTGAGTAGTATTCAATGAACTGCAGATGAAGCCCGACCATCAGGCATTACACACACTGATAAAAAATGATAGTGCATTGAGGATGGCTAGTTTCTAGCTGAAATCTAGATCTGCCAATAAAATTTAAAAAGGACGACTGATAGCTGAAATATATTATTTACAAGTCAATATAACAGCCGCTGCGTGCAACAGCCTTCTGAATAGAAGGTAACCTGACAACAGCTATTTCTTTTTAATCGCTGATGTTACTGGTTCTAGTTTTCTGCACAGTTACTCATTTTATCTCAAACATACATACACATTAGTCCATCTGTTGCCTAAAAATCTTCCTTAATAGCCTGCGTTCTCTTTTGACTAATAATCCCTTAGTCCTCGTCTATTCGTGTTCAAAGCCTCCGAAACATATAGTGCTTCTCGTTTGACAACTGTGCGATTGTGTTACAACATCCACCCTTGCTTTTAAAAGTTAGAGGTGGGTGCTCCAGGCAAGGCAATAAATGTGAAGCGGATGTTATAAAAAATTACTTGTTCTGTAGGGACTGAGACAGGATGGTGCGTTTGAAAACGCAACTTTAGATGGATTAGTGTTTGATAAGATATAATAATTATAAATTAAATATAGCTTTTTACTTTTATTTTTCTTTCATCTTCGTCTGCACACTTCGACCCAGTATGAGGTCTGTAAAGCTTTTTATCTTTTTACAGCCATTAGAACCTACCCAGAAAGAAATTACTAAAATACCTTCCGACTGTCATTTACGTATAGTTTTGCTAATGGCGGAAAGTACCTCACCCGTTATATTGCAACTCTGTTTTCACAATATCTTTTTACAGATGTAATTAATAGATACAATGGAAGACTGTTCCTTCATAGTTTTTACCTTCCTCTGTCGAAGAGAGAATGTACAACGACAGACAGACATGTGCAGCCTATCTTATCTTTGGTTACCATTATCTTTGGCCGAGGTTAATCGCTGAAATTTTACTTTGACATTCTGTTAAAAACTACGAATCTAATTCCTACCCGCAATAGAAGCCGAAAAGCATATGAGACGCTGCAGTGCCTTAGCTTTGCTCCAATCCTCAGCGACGTCTTATTAGACCTACAGAAATTTTTCATCCGGTCCAAAGCTCGGTTCAATTTCCGCATAATAAGATTGATCTTTTCATTTGTAAGCCACTCTGTTTTATTGCCTCATCAAAGTATCTAAATTTCTACACATGATTAATCTTCCTTGAGTTCGAAATCATCCGTTCCGGTCCATTTTCTGATGCTTGTCACGTATTTTGTCTTCCCCAAGAGGACCTGTAATCCTACTCTCTCACATATCTGTGTCGATCGAACAAACGTTATCATTACTGAGTTAATACTGTTGTCAAAAAGGGCTAGGTCATACGCAGATGCCGACCAATCAGTTTCAGCCTTTTCAGTTTGGGCCCCAGTCAGAAGCATACTTCATTTCCCTCTTCTTGGCTCGGTGTCTTCCTCCGTTCTCGAACTTACTGCAAACACAGTAGCTCACAGCAGAAACCGCGATTGTGTAGAGCAATTATTTACGCTATACTACTGCCAGTCACACTTATTTTTATTTTCTACATAACTTCTGTTTAACTGTTGTGTTTAGCTTTAACTGTTAATAAAGATAAGATGTTTCCAGAATGAGATTTTCACTCTGCAGCGGAGTGTGCGCTGATATGAAACTTCCTGGCAGATTAAAACTGTGTGCCCGACCGAGACTCGAACTCGGGACCTTTGCAAGTGCTCTACCAGGGCACACAGTTTCAATCTGCCAGGAAGTTTCAAAGATAAGATGGTCTGGGCACCTATCTTAGTTTTTTCTCTCTTCGATAGGGGCAAAAAACTTCATGAAGGATCAGTCATGCATTGTATGTCTTAATTAAATATTTAAGAAGGGGTTGTGTAAAGAATACGGCGCTGCGATCGGCACCGGCTATACAAGACAATAAATGTCTGGCGCAGTTGTTTGATCGGTCACTGCTGCTACAGTGGCAGGTCATGAAGATTGAAGTGATTTTGAACGTGGTGCTATAGTCGGCGCACGAGCGATGAGACACAGCATCTCCGAGGTAGCGATACAGTGGGGATTTTTCCCGCACGACCATTTCACGAGTGACAGAAGTACAGCCCTCTCGCAAATTGCTGCAGATTTCAATGCGAGGCCTAGAACAAAGGTCAGCGTGCGAACCATTCGACGATACGTCATCGATATGGGCCTTCACAGCCAAAGGCCCACTCGTGTACCCTTGATGACTGCACGACACAAAGCTTTACGCCTCGCTTGCGCCCGTCAACAGCGACACTGGACTGTTGATGACTGGAAACATGTAGCCTTGTCGGACGAGTCTCGTTTCAGATTGTATCAAGCGGATGGATGTGTATGGGTATGGAGACACCCTCATGAATCCATGGATCCTGCATGTCAGCAGGGGACTATTGAATCTGGTGGTGGCTCTGTAACGGTGTGGGGCGTGTGCAGTTGGAGTGATATGGGACCCCTGATACGTCTAGATACGACTCTGACAGGTGACGCGCAGGTAAGAATCCTACATGGTCACCTGCATCCATTCATGTCCATTGTACGTTCTGACGCTTTTGGGCAATTCCAGCTGGACAACGCGATCGTCCAGAATTGCTACAGGATGGCACCAGCAACTTTTTTCTGAGTTTTAACACTTCCGCTGGCCACGAAATTCCCCAGACATGAACACTATTGAGCATATCTGGGATGCCTTGCAACCTGCTGTTCAGAAGAAATCTCCACCCCCTCGTACTCATACGGATTTACGGACAACCCTGCAGGATTCATGGTGTCAGTTCCCTTCAGCGCTACTTCAGACATTAGTCGAGTCCATGCCACGTCGTGTTGCGGCACTTCTGCGTGCTCGCTGGGGCCCTACACGATATTAGGCAGGTGTACCAGTATCTTGGGCTCTTCAGTGTACGACGTGGCCGTGCGGTTAAAGGCACTGCAGCCTGGAACCGCAAGACCGCTACGGTCGCAGGTTCGAATCCTGCCTCGGGCATGGATGTTTGTGATGTCCTTAGGTTAGTTAGGTTTAACTAGTTCTAAGTTCTAGGGGACTAATGACCTCAGCAGTTGAGTCCCATAGTGCTCAGAGCCATTTGAACCATTTTCTTCAGTGTATAAAAAGTAATTTAGTACGCTCATGTCGTACAATTCAGACTGCTACCTCACTGCTTCAATTAATCTTTCGTAATTTCTTATAAGTTTTAACGAAAGAAATAAACGAAACAATTTATAACCAATAACGAGCATTGCAGAACTGATACGAACAACGTAAACCACGATAAAACGAAGCATGGAAATCTGTCCATGGCAATGTATCGGGAGGAAATGAACTTGAGCTCATGTGACCAACAACGGACGGATGACGTCAACCGTCAAAACTTTCTTCCTTACAAATACGAGGGTCAGTCAAATGAAAACCTTAAATATTTTTTGAAATATTGTTTATTGTGCAGAAGTGGTACAAAGCTGTATTACTTTTCAATATAATCTCCCCCACGCTCAATGCAAGTCCTCCAGCGCTTACAAAGTGCATAAATTCCTTTGGTAGTCTGCGCAACCACTCATGCACCACATGGCGTACCTCTTCATCAGAGCGGTTCCTCCCATTGTGTCTTTGAGTGGTCCAAACATATGGAAATCATATATACGAAGACAGTTACTGTTAATGCCCATGCAGCTTTTCCCTGGAATAAATGATGACTAACTGAAAACCTCAGCTGCCGACAGGGTTTGTTGATATACCTCGACGTGGACAGCTGAAAATGTGTGCCCCGACCGGGACTCGAACCCGGGATCTCCTGCTTATTCCAGGGAAAAGCTGCACGGTCATCAACAGTAACGGTTCTTTCGAGTACAAGTTACTGTCTTCGTATATATAGTTAAAGGCTACCCAGCCATTGACCATCGTCTGTGCGAATGCGCACAGGTTGCCCAAACTCTTACGGCAATCGCCAAAGCGTGCGCGAGTAATGAGTGGGTGGGCAAATGTCTATAAGGTACATTACATATGTAGAATTGTGGACAGTTGTGAATGTGAGTCTCACGGGAAGCGTGCAAGGGATAAGTCCCTGCAGTCGCGCTATTCATCTGTGTCCTCGGTGGCTCAGATGGATAGAGCGTCTGCCATGTAAGCAGGAGATCCCGGGTTCGAGTCACATTTTCAGCTGTCAACATCGAGGTATATCAACAATCCCTGTCGGCAGATGAGGTTTTCAGTTAGTCATCGTATGGAAATCACTTGGGGCAAGGTCTGGTGCATACGGTGGATGAGGAAGACACTCAAAATTCAGGTCTGTGATTGTTGCAACTGTTGTACGGGCAGTGTGGGGCCTCGCATTGTCATGTTGCAAAAGGACACCTGCTGACAGCAATCCACGTCGCTTTGATTTGATTGCAGGCCGCAGATGGTTTTTTAGGAGATCTGTGTATGATGCACTGGTGACAGTGGTCCCTCTAGGCACGTAGTGCTCCAAAATGACGTCTTTTCGTCCCAAAAGAGAGTCAGCATATTCTTCCCTGCTGATGGTTCTGTTCGAAACTTCTTTGGTTTTGGTGATGAGGAATGGCGGCATTCCTTCCTCGCTCTCTTCGTTTCCGGTTGGTGGAAGTGAACCCAGGTTTCGTCCCCAGTATAACGATTCTTGCAAGGAAGCCATCACCTTCTCGTTCAAAGCGCCGAAGACGTCCTTCAGAAGCATCAACACGTCGTTCTCTCATTTCAGAAGTCAGCTGCCGTGGCACCCATCTTGCAGACACTTTGTGAAACTGGAGCACATCATAAGCACAATGTGGTGTGCTGACCCGTGACTAATCTGTAAACATGCTGCAATGTCATTCAGTGTCACTCGGCGCTTTTCCTTCACTATGGCTTCAACTGCTGCAATGTTCTGTGGAGTCACAACTCGTTGTGCCTGACCTGGACGAGGAGCATCTTCCACTGAAGTCACACCATTTGCGAACTTCCTACTCCATTCGTAGACTTGCTGCTGTGACAAACATACGTCACCGTACTAACCTTGATTTGTCGATGAATTTCAACAGGTTTCACACTTTCACTACGCAAAAACCGAATAACAGAGCGCTGTTCTTCCCTGGTGCAAGTCACAAGTGGGGCGGCCATCTTTATACTGATACTGCGACGGTATGTGTGCATCTGCACTATGCTGCCACCTACAGGCCATTATGCACGCTGTTGGTAGCACGCTTACCAACTAACAGGATAACGGCGCGAAATTTCGATTTGTTATTACAAATTTAGGGTTTACATTTGACTTATCCTCGTATTGATTGAGAAGTGACGGCACGGGATGCGATGGCCAATGCGGGCGCCGCGATTTTAAATGCACTGCAGAATGTTGTGACGGGACGTGATTGTGACGGGACGTGAGGTGACGGCCAGTTAAACCACGGCGGCGCCTCTTCGACCGGTCGCGGTATGCGTCCGCCGGAGCTGGTGACGTCAGCAGGAGTCGCCGCCACGGCAGCCGCGGTGAGCAGCAGGCGGGCGTTCCCCAGGGCACAGTGCTGGGTCCGCGCGTGTGCCCGAGGCGGCTCCCGCGAGAGCGCCGGCGCCAATATCTGTCGCCGTATCGCCGCCCTAAACTCTCATCCCGCCGCTGACTCAGGCGCTAAAGCAATTTGTGCCCGCGCCGCGAATTGTCCGCTTCTGCAGCCGCGACTCCCACCTTGTGCTCTGTGACATCAGACGGAGCATTCCCCCGCAAACCGTTGGCTAAAGACGGGGCAAAGTTGTTAATTACGATGGTCGTTCCGAAAATAATGCTTCATATTTTTATTCAAGAATACCACAGTTATTCTTGTAGTCTTCAGTCCTGAGACTGGTTTGAAGCAGCTCTCCATGCGACTCTATCCTGTGCAAGCTTCTTCATCACCCAGTACCTACTGCAACCTACATCCTTCTGAATCTGTTTAGTGTATTCGTCTCTTGGTCTCCCTCTACGATTTTTACCCTCCACGCTGCCCTCCAATGCTAAATTTGTCATCCCTTTATGCCTCAAAACATGTCGTACCAACCGATCCCTTCTTCTAGTCAAGTTGTGCCACAAACTCCTCTTCTCCCCAATTCTATTCAGTACCTCCTCATTAGTTATGTGATCTACACATCTAATCTTCAGCATTCTTCTGTAGCACCACATTTCTAAACCTTCTATTCTCTACTTGTCCAGACTATTTATTGTCCACGTTTCACTTCCATACGTGGCTACACTCCATACAAATACTTTCAGAAACGACTTCCTGACACTTAAATCTATAGTCGATATTAACAAATTTCTCTTCTTCAGAAACGCTTTCCTTGCCATTGCCAGTCTACATTTTATATCCTCTCTACTTCGACTATCATCAGTTATTTTGCTCCCCAAATAGCAAAACTCATTTATTACTGTAAGTGTCTCGTTTCCTAATCTAATTCCCTCAGCATCACCCGACTTAATTCGACTACATTCCATTATCCTCATTTTGCTTTTGTTGATGTTCATCTTATATCCTCCGTTCAAGACACTATCCATTCCGTTCAACTGCTCTTCCAAGTCCTTTGCTGTCTCTGACAGAATTACAATGTCATCGGCGAACCTCAAAGTTTTTATTTCTTCTCCATGGATTTTAATACCTACTCCGAATTTTTCTTTTGTTTCCTTCAGTGCTTGCTCAATATACAGATTGAATAACATTGAGGAGAGGCTACAACCCTGTCTCACTCCCTTCCCAACCACTGCTTCCCTTTCATGTCCCTCGACTCTTATAACTGCCGTTTGGTTTCCATACAAATTGTAAATAGCCTTTCGTTCCCTATATTTTACCCCTGCCACCTTCAGAATTTGAAAGAGAGTATTCCAGTCAACATTGTCAAAAGCAATCTCTAAGTCTACAAATGCTAGAAACGTAGGTTTGCCTTTCCTTAATCTTTCTTCTAAGATAAGTCGTAAGGTCAGTATTGCCTCACGTGTTCCAGTGTTTCTACGGAATCCAAACTGATCTTCCCCGAGGTTGGCTTCTACTAGTTTTTGCATTCGTCTGTAAAGAATTCGTGTTAGTATTTTGCAGCTGTGACTTATTAAGCTGATAGTTCGGTAATTTTCACATCTGTCAACACCTGCTTTCTTTGGGATTGGAATTATTATATTCTTCTTGAAGTCTGAGGGTATTTCGCCTCTTTCATACATCTTGTTCACCAGATGGTAGAGTTTTGTCAGGACTGGCCCTCCGAAGGCTGTCAGTAGTTCTAATGGAATGTTGTCTACTCCCGGGGCCTTGTTTCGACTCAGGTCTTTCAGTGCTCTGTCAAACTTCACACAGTATCGTATCACCCATTTCATCTTCATCTACATCCTCTTCCATTTTCATAATATTGTCTCAACAACATCGCCCCTGTATAGACCCTCTATATACTCCTTCCACCTGTCTGCTTTCCGTTCTTTGCTTAGAACTGGGTTTCCATTTGAGCTCTTGATATTCATGCAAGTCGTTCTCTTTTCTCGAAATGTCTCTTTAATTTTCCTGTAGGCTGTATCTATCTTACCGGTCGTGAGATAAACCTCTACATCCTTACATTTATCCTCTAGCTATCCCTGCTTAGCCATTTTGCACTTTCTTTCGATCTCATTTTTGAGACGTTTGTATTCCTTTTTGCCTGCTTCAGTTTCTGCATTTTTGTATTTTCTCCTTTCATCAATTAAATTCACTACCTCTTCTGTTACCCAAGGATTTCTACTAGTCCTCGTCTTTTTACGTACTTGATCCTCTGCTGCCATCAGTATTTCATCCATCAAAGCTACCCATTCTTCTACTGTATTTCTTTCTCCCATTCCTGTCAATTGTTCCCTTATGCTCTCCCTGAAACTCTGTACAACCTCTGGTTCTTTCAGTTTATCCAGGTCCCATCTCCTTAAATTCCGACCTTTTTGCAGTTTCTTCAGTTTTAGCCTACGGTTCATAACCAATAGACTGTGGCCAGAGTCCACATCTGGCCCTGGAAATGTCTTACAATTTAAGACCTGGTTCCTAAATCTCTGTCTTACTATTATACACTCCTGGAAATGGAAAAAAGAACACATTGACACCGGTGTGTCAGACCCACCATACTTGCTCCGGACACTGCGAGAGGGCTGTACAAGCAATGATCACACGCACGGCACAGCGGACACACCAGGAACCGCGGTGTTGGCCGTCGAATGGCGCTAGCTGCGCAGCATTTGTGCACCGCCGCCGTCAGTGTCAGCCAGTTTGCCGTGGCATACGGAGCTCCATCGCAGTCTTTAACATTGGTAGCATGCCGCGACAGCGTGGACGTGAACCGTATGTGCAGTTGACGGACTTTGAGCGAGGGCGTATAGTGGGCATGCGGGAGGCCGGGTGGACGTACCGCCGAATTGCTCAACACGTGGGGCGTGAGGTCTCCACAGTACATCGATGTTGTCGCCAGTGGTCGGCGGAAGGTGCACGTGCCCGTCGACCTGGGACCGGACCGCAGCGACGCACGGATGCACGCCACGACCGTAGGATCCTACGCAGTGCCGTAGCGGACCACACCGCCACTACCCAGCAAATTAGGGACACTGTTGCTCCTGGGGTATCGGCGAGGACCATTCGCAACCGTCTCCATGAAGCTGGGCTACGGTCCCGCACACCGTTAGGCCGTCTTCCGCTCACGCCCCAACATCGTGCAGCCCGCCTCCAGTGGTGTCGCGACAGGCGTGAATGGAGGGACGAATGGAGACGTGTCGTCTTCAGCGATGAGAGTCGCTTCTGCCTTGGTGCCAATGATGGTCGTATGCGTGTTTGGCGCCGTGCAGGTGAGCGCCACAATCAGGACTGCATACGACCGAGGCACACAGGGCCAACACCCGGCATCATGGTGTGGGGAGCGATCTCCTACACTGGCCGTACACCACTGGTGATCGTCGAGGGGACACTGAATAGTGCACGGTACATCCAAACCGTCATCGAACCCATCGTTCTACCATTCCTAGACCGGCAAGGGAACTTGCTGTTCCAACAGGACAATGCACGTCCGCATGTATCCCGTGCCACCCAACGTGCTCTAGAAGGTGTAAGTCAACTACCCTGGCCAGCAAGATCTCCAGATCTGTCCCCCATTGAGCATGTTTGGGACTGGATGAAGCGTCGTCTCACGCGGTCTGCACGTCCAGCACGAACGCTGGTCCAACTGAGGCGCCAGGTGGAAATGGCATGGCAAGCCGTTCCATAGGACTACATCCAGCATCTCTACGATCGTCTCCATGGGAGAATAGCAGCCTGCATTGCTGCGAAAGGTGGATATACACTGTACTAGTGCCGACATTGTGCATGCTCTGTTGCCTGTGTCTATGTGCCTGTGGTTCTGTCAGTGTGATCATGTGATGTATCTGACCCCAGGAATGTGTCAATAAAGTTTTCCCTTCCTGGGACAATGAATTCACGGTGTTCTTATTTCAATTTCCAGGAGTGTATAATTTATCTGAAACCTTCTAGTATGCCGAGGATTCTTCCATGTATGCAACCTTCATTTATGATTCTTGAACCAAGTGTTAGCTATGATTAAGTTATGCTCTGTGCAAAATTCTACAAGGCGGCTTCCTCTTTCATTTCTTAGCCCGAATCCATATTCTCTTACTACGTTTCCTTCTTTTCCTTTTCTACTGTCGAATTCTAGTCACCCATGACCATTAAATTCTCGTCTCCCTTCACTACCTGAATAATTTCTTTTATCTCATAATACACTTCATTAATTTCTTCGTTATCTGCAGTGCTAGTTGGTATATAAACTTCTACTACTGTAGTAGGCGTGGGCTTCGTGTCTATCTTGGCCACAATAATGCGTTCACTATGCTGTTTGTAGTAGCTTACCCGCACTCCTATTTTTTTAATTCATTATTAAACCTACTCCTGCATTACCCCTGTTTCATTTTGTATTTTTAACCCTGTATTCACCTGACCAAAAGTCTTATTCCTCCTGCCACCGAACTTCACTAATTCCCACTATATCTAACTTTAATCTATCCATTTCCCTTTTTAAATTTTCTAACCTACCTGCCCGATTTAGGGATCTGACATTCCTCGCTCCGATCCGTAGAACGCCAGTTTTCTTTCTCGTAGGAAACTACAGGAGATACATAAATCACACCAGCACAGCTTGATAGAGCAATATTTCAGCTACAGACTGTCATTTTTCCACATAGCCACCACCGTTCATTAGGAACTTTCGCCAAAGGTGAACCAGATCACATCTGGCGTGGACATCAAAAGTCAGCACAAAAAATAAGAGGCGTTACTGTCGGTACGGCCTTCGTACTTTTACACCTACATCTGCACACCGTATGGCACCTTACCGTGAGTGGAACAGAATATGACTGTTGTCAGTCTCTTCGATTTGCAAATAGTTCGCGGCAAGAACTATTGTCGGTAATCCCCTGTGTACGCTCGAATCTGTCGATTTTATCTTCATGCTCTTTTGGCAGTATGTATGTGGGTGGAGGGAATCTAGTAGTTGACTCTCCCCGAACTTTTAAGAGTGGACCACGACGAGATTCAGAACGCCTCTCATGCAGCGTCTGCCACTGAAGTTGGACGATTATCTGTGTGACGCTTCTGCGCTTACTGAATAAACATGTAAAGAAATGTGCTGCTCTTCTTTGGATCTCCTCTGTTTGCTCTATCAGTCCCATCTGGCACGGATCACATGCTCATGGCCAATATTCAAATATTTTTCGAATGAGTGTTCTGTGTGTTGCTTCCTTTCTTAATGGAGTACATTTGGTGAGGATTCTTTGACTGAATCTGAACCTTACTCGCGATTAATTGTATATTGTCGTTCCATATCAAATCACTCCGTACACTCATTCCTATAGGTATTTTATGGAAGTAAGTGCTTCCAGTGATTTTTGTTTCAAAAGTCCTACGACAGAGTCTGTCTGTGTACAAAGGGCTCTCAACGAGTAATGTACACATTTTTTTTCTGAAAGCATGTAATGCATATATGCATTCCCTTCACGTGTTTAAGCCAAGTATTACGCACATTTATGCGATCGGGAATGCTCAGTAGCAGCCAGGCTACACGTACATTTAACAATTAAGCGTCAGCAAGGAGCATTAGTGATGAAATCATAGGAGGCAATGTTGTGCAACCTTAGTAGGGACAAGATCAGACTATTTGGGAGTAGGATCTTACAATCTGAGACAGTGTTCGGAGACAAACTTCCGTCACAATGTCCGCCAACGTGACGTCAGATCCGCCTAGCAACAGCGATCTGAACGGCCATTCGCTGAAGGTTTGGAGATATAGATTTATGCAGGAAACGAGAGAAGTGTCCTTATTGGCTGAGGGAGAAAGGGGAGGGGTCTCTCTTGTCCTTCGGGAAGACATGACGAGTTAGCCACTCAAAACGCACGGTCGAGTGACCGGGGCGGCTCTTAAAGAACGGTCGCGAGTGCATATTTCAGGTGTTAAACACGATATAAAGTTATTAGTTATAAGAACGCCACGTGTCGTGGGCAGTGTCTATCATTATGTAAAGTCAGAAAACTGTGTGAAGGGTCGTATATAACGGCGTAGTCCAGAGCCGCCATATTGCAATTGCTGATTCTGTGACGTGTGTGACAAAGCAATTTCTGTATTAAAACAGGTATATCACAAACGTTGTTGACAATTAACAACTGGCATCCCAAAACACTCCACTTCAGCAGGATCACCAACTATATGGAACCTGGCGACTGAGCGCTACTACGAGGTGCATTCAAGTTCTAAGGCCTCCGATTTTTTTTCTCCGGACTGGAAAGAAATAGAAACATGCACATTGTTTTAAAATGAGGCCGCATTCATTGTCAATACGTCCCAGAGATGGCAGCACCGTACGGCAGATTGAATTTTACCGCCAGCGGCGAGAATGAGAACCGTTTTAAATACTTAAAATGGCGACGTTTTCCTTACTTGAACAGCGTGCAATCATTCGTTTTCTGAATTTGCGTGCTGTGAAACCAATTGAAATTCATCGACAGTTGAAGGAGACATGTGGTGATGGTGTTATGAATATGTCGAAAGTGCGTTCGTGGGCGCGACAGTTTAATGAAGGCAGAACATCGTGTGACAACAAACCGAAACAACCTCGGGCTCGCACAAGCCGGTCTGACGACATGATCGAGAAAGTGGAGAGAATTGTTTTGGGGGATCGCCGAATGACTGTTGAACAGATCGCCTCCAGAGTTGGCATTCCTGTGGGTTCTGTGCACACAATCCTGCATGACGACCTGAAAATGAGAAAATTGTCATCCAGGTGGGTGCCACGAATGCTGACAGACTGGCTGCCCATGTGGCATGTTGCCAAGCAATGTTGACGCACAACGACAGCACGAATGGGACTTTCTTTTCGTCGGTTGGGACAATGGATGAGATGTGGATGCCATTTTTCAATCCAGAAACAAAGCGCCAGTCAGCTCAATGGAAGCACACAGATTCACCGCCACCAAAAAAATTCGGGTAACCGCCAGTGTTGAAAAAATGATGGTGTCCATATTCTGGGACAGCGAGAGCGTAATCCTTACCCATTGCGTTCCAAAGGGCACTACGGTAACAGGTGCATCCTACAAGAATGTTTTGAAGAACAAATTCCTTCCTGCACTGCAACTAAAACGTCCGGGAAGGGTTGCACGTGTGCTGTTTCACCAAGACAATGCACCCGCAGATCGAGCTATCGTTACACAATAGTTTCTTCGTGATAACAACTTTGAAGTGATTCCTCATGCTCCCTACTCACATGACCCGGCTCCTAGTGACTTTTGGCTTTTTCCAACAATGAAAGACACTCTCTGTGGCCGCACATTCACCAGCCGTGCTGCTATTGCCTCAGCGATTTTCCGGTGGTCAAAACAGACTCCTAAAGAAGCCTTCGCCGCTGCCATGTAATCATGGCGTCAGCGTTGTGAAAAATGTGTACGTCTGCAGGGCGATTACGTCGAGAAGTAACGCCAGTTTCATCGATTTCGGGTGAGTGGTTAATTAGAAAAAAAATCGGAGGCCTTAGAACTTGAATGCACCTCGTACTGTGCTACGAGAGACTTACCGAAGCAGCAAGACACCAGGTTAGTGATACCGCCCAGAGAAGCACTTCCTTCTCGCTACAATGCCAATGAGGGTATTGTAAGCAGGTTGGTCTAATTCAGGATTGCTATACACGTTACAAAGCCCTATATTTTTCAGTACAATCTCCGTTCAATGCGACGACCTTAGGCCACCTCACTGACAGGGCCTGTCTGGCCGCATGCTACCACTCTACTGGTAGACGCCGGAGCCAACGTCTTGCTGCTTCAATAAACTCCCCGTCATGCATACACTGCACGCGTCCAGTTGAGCAGCGAGGTGTTTGACTGTGATCCGCATGAGACTGTCTGCACGTTCATAACATTTCACGAATCAGAGCTGTGTACGGCAGGTCGGCACGCAGATCGGAGAGGTTTGACGTGTTCTGTTGGTATCAGGACAAACGCCTCGCCAACGACTCACCATGCTTTTGTTCCCTGCCAGGTCGTCGTAGACACTCCGCAACCGCCTGAGAATATATGCGACGCTCTGGTTTTCCACCAAGAGAAACTCTGTGACAGCTCTCTGCTTTGAACGCACCTCCGTTACACATGCCATTTTGAAGGCTACGTATAATACCGCCACCCATCAGAGCTTCATGAAACTGTAGGGGCTGAAGCAGGAATATTGCGCTATGTCCCACGGCAAATTCCGCATTTTTTCAACCGAAATTGGTCGAGAAAAAATGTTACATTACCTATTGAATGCCTCTCGTATGCACAGTACGTTACATTGGCTTGTGCCGACCGCTGTGGCCCAGCGGATCTAGGCGTTTCAATCTGGAACCGCGCGACCGCTACGGTCGCAGGTTCGAATCCTGGACGTGTGTGATGTCCTTAGGTTAGTTAGGTTTAAGTAGTTCTGAGTTCTAGGGGATTGATGACCTCAGATGTTAAGTCTCATAGTGCTTAGAGCCATTTGAACCATTTTCTTTGACTGACTATAGCCGCGGAAGCGTATGCAATTAAAAGGATATTCTTGTATTTTATAAAGTGAAACCCAACGAACAACAGATGAAAGTACTACCCTGTCTCAAGACGCCCGGTGCATTTAACTGTACCGTGAACCTACATGAGGGAAAGACGAAGTTCGGTGAACACATACCAATTTTTTATTTTATTTGCAATGTATCCTTTCAGATATTCATATGTTCGTATTTTACCATAAACACATTTGATGATTACTACTCGTAACTGATTACTATCTCACTGAGGAAACCGATCGTCCCAGAACAGAAACTAATTGTTAGTTGCATAACAGCCTTTAGTATTCCAATTTGCAGTACCTAAACGCAGTTTACTATAATGACAGTACATTACCTGTAGTGTGGTATCATTTATTTACAATTGAAAATGTCTAACAGTTGATACACAGTATTTCCTATCTTAAAATCAGGTATTTTAACCACATCGTGAATGTAGGTTATTGACACTACCAATGAAGTGCTATCATAAAACTCGATTCCATCTCTAAACTGCCAATATATATAAAGCTAACACCCACATCACAATGATACTAGTTTACATGGCTACCTACACTGCAGATGAACAGATTGAAACAATGTACGATAAAAGAGTTTATTCAGATAGTTAAACGAGACAAAAATTTACTACTGCATTCACATTCAACTTTCTGTAACTCGTCACACACACACACACACACACACACACATTGAAGGTGAATCGAAATGAACATACTTTTATTTCTAGCATATAATTCGTCAGCTTGGCAATATGTTTATAAACAAATCAAATAGGAAGAAACACAAAGTAAACATACTGTAGTTACGACTTTAAAGTCACAGTTTTCGGTAAAATGTCTGCAGCTATTGACAGAAGAATAATAGGGCTCCACACTAACTACCAGAAAGAATATGAAAATAATGAAGAAAAAAGAGCAAACATGAAAATGTGCTTATGTCCCGTAAGTTTAGTTTTAGTACGACCTCCAGCATGTGCCTAACTTTAAATAAACACTTATTACGTAAAAAATAAGATGTGAACTGCCTTATAATCTACAGATATCGCATTAGATTCCATTGAAGATGCCTGAAACAGGCGACACACTTCTCGAACAAGTAACGTATATTGCAGAAAGAAAAAAGCGTTTGTTACTTAGAAAACGAAATAATCAATAGTAGTAGATACATACCAAATTACATCTTATGACATACCAGAAAGTTAGTTTCGGTTTAACTTCTTTAGGCCTATATAGGATATTGTAAATATTAATGTGTTCTATGTTAATGTAATTCTCATTTCACATGCTGTTAAATGCCTTTAAAAAAAAGTTATCTGTCTGTTGTGAAAAACTACAGTTACTTTCACCTCTGGATAGATAAATAGCATTTGCATGCTTATTATGCGATAAAATACCTGAGTTTTTATGAGCTATCATTTGCACAGAAAAAGAACATTTAGATTTGTTGAACCGTTTATTTTTATTTTATTTTATTTTATTTTGGGGGCTGATAAAACCATGTCATTTACGATGAACAAGGCGAAGTATCGGTCTCTTCGCGAACGACCCGCACATGGCCACCGCACAGCCCGTCTGTCCAAGTGTCATCCAATATGTCGAGAACAGTGGCAATTATCGTTCTGCTCTCAACTTTAAAAACAATCTCGATATGTTGGATGAATTTCATACGCAATAATGTATTACCTAAAATGGACTAAACACAAAGTGTATACAGTGCGTTTTTACCTCTGCCCTATGAATAAAATTTCGTGTAACGGTTTACTTATAAGTAATATAGCAAATAAACACGACGAATAACGAAAAGAAATACAGTCCTTTATCGACCGAAGATACCAGGCTGTAAGATGCAGAATAATCAAATATTTTCACCAAGTAGTTTCCGTGAAATGGGATGATAAGTATTTCATGGGTGCTCTAGCGCCAGCGCTTCGGCGAAAGTTCGGATAGCTGGGGGTTGTGTTGCTGACGTCACGCTCGGCGCGTTCTGTGATTGGCGGCGCGGACCTGCAGCGCGACACGCGGCAGAGCCGGCTTTGCCGCGCCGCTGAGGGCATTTCCATGGCACCCGAGGCTCTGCCGCGCGGTTTAGCCGCTCCTAGCGCTCAGTGCGGCCCGTCTTGTAAGTTCGCAGCTGTTCGTTTAGCAAGGCAAGTCGCGTGGTACCTGGGCGACAAGCGAGCCGCGTCCTCGGTGGCCGTAGCCTTAAGCCGTCGGCACACGGACCGTGCATCCGAACGTTGAGCGTTGAGCGTGCCGAGTTTCTGACGTCATAGCGTGGAATAGCACGTTCGGGAGTCTATCCGAACGTGCAGAGCAATATCTGATACGTCAAATATTCTGAGAGTGCATCTGAGCGTTGACCAATTAGGTGGCACGACGCCATCTACGTGACACACACGCTGTCTTCCTTCAGTACAGAGTTATGAGGCGCCATATTGGCATTCAGTTCAAGCTTATACGTATATATGCCGTTTCTGAGCACCAGCAAATTGAGAATCACTGGAAAACTCGTTGTTAACTGTGTGATTCGTTCCAATAAAATAATGAGAAACATCACATTCGTTGCAAAAGAATTATTGTAACTTGCGTATTATGAGAGTAGGCTATTTCAAGGCAGCGACACACTGAAGATCCACCCCAAAACGCATTGTTCTTGGTACAATATAATTAAATTTCAATTAGTATCATAATTACGATTAACGTTTTTAGCAAGGGGTAACATAATATCATTACATATGTACAGAAAGTTGTTGGTGTAGTGTAATCAGTTGCGGATGTGACCAGTAATGAGTTTTTGTTGGGGCGGTGGTTCGCGTCTTAACACTTCCAATTTTTTTTTCCTAACATTCGCGTTTTTATTAGGTTCCAATACTTTATTATTAGTTTAATATAAGCATACACTATAATATTTGATGTTATGTAAATATAAGTTCATCTTTTTTTGAGGGGTGACTTTGTTCGATTGGCTTAATCTACAGGACAGCTTTGCTGCTTTTTCTATTACGCTTCATAATTCGCATGTTGCAAATATTCTGCTACTGCGTAGGAACAGTGATCAAGTAAGACTTACCTCGGGGTTTTACTAAAATATGGGAATGATGAAATAATGTTTATCTTATGCGGAGATGTATTCCAAATTTGTAGCGCTCTGTTTGTAATGGAACTTTTATAAGCCTGTGTCCGTATTGATTGGACATGGTACTTTGCTTTTTATGGATGATGGAGTAAATGTGCGTTTTAATAGAGCTAGTGTGGGAATTTTACGCGCGCCCGTTGAGTAAACAGTGTGATTTGCTTCAAATGGCTCTGAGCACTATGGGACTTAACATCTATGGTCATCAGTCCCCTAGAACTTAGAACTACTTAAACCTAACTAACCTAAGGACATCACACAACACCCAGTCATCACGAGGCAGAGAAAATCCCTGACCCCGCCGGGAATCGAATCCAGAAACCCGGGCGCGGGAAGCGAGAACGCTACCGCACGACCACGAGCTGCGGACCAGTGTGATTTACGAACTTTTTTTTTTCTTTTTCTTTTTTTTTTCGATATAGTTCGTTGCGTTTGGTCGGGGCGGACGTCACAAGACATCCGTTCAAACTGATCGTTGGTTCCTTGACTCAGTTTTTTATTCCAGAGAGCACGCAGCCCTCTGACCAAACACGCTGAGCTACCGTGCTGGCTGACTAGAAACATCCCTCAACTGCCGCTGGAGTGCTTTGCGATCGCGTACACCACGTTGGGGCCCACGTACCGTATGCACAAGTCGCATCGTTCCTGAGCGTTCAGCAGGACGTTGAACTTGGCACGCTCAACGTTAACGTTCGACAGCAAGGTCCGTGTGCCGACAGCTTTAGCAAGGCGAGTCGCGTAGTACTCACAAGGGAATCTCCCCATCGGACCCCCCTCAGATTTAGTTATAACTTGGCACAGTGGATAGGCCTTGATAAACTGAACTCAGATCAATTGAGAAAACAGGAAGAAGTTGTGTGGAACTGTGAAAAAATAAGCAAAATATACAAACTGGTGATCAGTACATAAAGGAGAACGTGTGCTCATGAGCGCCGTGGTCCCGTGGTAAAGTGAGCAGCTGCAGAAGGAAAGGTCCTTGGTTCAAGTCTTCCCACGAGTGAAAATTTTACTTTCTTTATTTTTGCATAGTTATCATCTGTCCGTTCGTTCATTGACGTCTCTGTTCACTGTAATAAGTTTAGTGTCTGTGTTTTGCGACCGCATCGCAAAACCGTGCGATTAGTAGACGAAAGGACGTGCCTCTCCAACCGGAACCGAAAACATTTGATCGCAAGGTCATAGGTCAACCGATTCCTCCACAGGAAAATACATCTGATATATTCTATACGACACTGGTGACGGCATGTGCGTCATGTGACAGGAATATGTTGTCGACCCACCTAACTTGTACACTTGGCGAATGGGTAAAAAGATTCTTCTACCTTGCCCGATTTAGGTTTTCTTGTGGATGTGATAATCACTCCCAAAAAAGTGATGAAAACATAAGAGTTTGTCACATAAACTGAAAATAAAAAATTAAACTTTTCACTCGATGGAAGATTTGAACCAAGGACTTTTCGTTCCGCTGCTGCTCACGTTACCACGAGACCACGGCGCTGTTGCGGTTCCAGTAGTCTTAATGTTGCCTATCTTGCCATGAACTACTCAGTTTGTATATTTTGCTTATTTTTTCACAGTTCCACACAACGTCTTCCTGTTTTCTCAGTTGATCTGTGTTCAGTTTTTCAAGGCCTATCCACTGTGCCAACTTATAACTAAATCTGAGGGGGGTGCGATGGGGAGGTTCCCTTGTCCTACCGAGCGAGGTGGCGCAGTGGTTAGCACACTGGACTCGCATTCGGGAGGACGACGGTTCAATCCCGTCTCCGGCCATCCTGATTTAGGTTTTCCGTGATTTCCCTAAATCGTTTCAGGCAAATGCCGGGATGGTTCCTTTGAAAGGGCACGGCCGATTTCCTTCCCAATCCTTCCCTAACCCGAGCTTGCGCTCCGTCTCTAATGACCTCGTTGTCGACGAGACGCTAAACACTACCCACCACCACCACCCTTGTCAGGCGACAAGTCAGGCGAGTCGGCTGTGGCCGTAGCCTTACTACCAGAGAACGGGGCATCGCGGAGACACAGCACGGCTCGGTCTGCAGCGACCGAGTCCGCGGGAAACAGAAGGGGCGGAGCTCGGCGACGCGTTCGCTGGGGGACCGGCCGTCGCGAGAATAGTGCCGACGATGCGCTGTTTGTACAGCGGCCGCCGCGGACGAAGGCGGTGATTTCTTCCGCAGAGGGCCGGCGCAGAGAGCAATAACTGTCAGTGGGGGTGCGTAATAAAGTCGCCGCGTGGCAGGGGCGGGGGCGGGCCTCTCTGTAATCTCGTTAGGCCGCGCGCACTGCGAGGGGAGCCCCGCACTGGAATAACTGCACTCGGCGCCGACATCGCCCCGTCTGTCTGTGTCTGCGTCTCCATCTGTCTGGTCTTGTTTGTCTCGCGTTGCCCTCGCAGCGCATTCCCTGAGACAGTGCACTCTGTGAAATACAGGCTGTATGAAAAAGAATCATCCGATTTGGCACGTCTGTATGTCTCATACTAATGAATATGTACAGTGCATTTTGCTTTTTGATGTGTAACTGGGTTTTCTCTTTTGATGCTAGGCAATTGTCAGGATGAGCATTACTGCAAAGGGCATTTGATTCTAAAGCGTTATGTCAGGGTGAAAAACACTAAAAAATTACCAGAATGAGATTTTCACTCTGCAGCAGAGTGTGCGCTGATATGAAACTTCCTGGCAGATTTCTTTCAGGAGTGCTAGTTCTGCATGGTTCGCAGGAGAGCTTCTGTAAAGTTTGGAAGGGAGGAGACGAGGTACTGGCAGGAGTAAAGCTGTGAGGACGGGGCGTGAGTCGTGCTTGGGTAGCTCAGTTGGTAGAGCACTTGCCCCCGAAAGGCAAAGGTCCCGAGTTCCAGTCTTGGTCCGGCTCACAGTTTTAATCTGCCAGGAAGTTTCATATCAGCGCACACTCCGCTGCAGAGTGAAAATCTCATTCTGGAAACATCCCCGACGCTGTGGCTAAGCCATGTCTCCGCAGTATCCTTTCTTTCAGGAGTGCTAGTTCTGCAAGGTTCGCAGGAGAGCTTCTGTGAAGTTTGGAAGGTAGGAGACGAGATACTGGCAGAAGTAAAACTGTGAGGACCGGGTGTGAGTCGTCCTTGGGTAGCTCAGATGGTAGAGCACGTGCCCGCGAAAGGCAAAGGGAGTTCAAGTCTCGGTCGGGCACACAGTTTTAATCTGCCAGGAACTTTCACTAAAAAATTACTTTATCTCAACAATATGTGAGCAGGGTGGGTTTTTCGTTGGCTCGGGTAAGAGGTAGAATGAAACAGCATTTTTACATAAGATAACTTTTATTGAAAGAGTTTTACAATGGTTTCCTTACTCGATTGTTCTGGCTGGGAGAGCGGCAGCTGTGTCGTTTGCGAAGCTTTCCGCTGCGGCAGCGGCGGCGTCTGATTACGCGTAGCGGTGTGTATCTCGTGTCGCCGTCTCGCCCAGCTGACTGGAGACGCGCAGCGCGAGGTGGCCCGTTTAATTATTGAGAACGAAGTCGTGAATCGGATGGTGATACCTTGGATGTGGCGTCCCAGTGTTTCTCTTCTCTAAGCGGCCGCGTGTATTGTGCGTCGGCCAGCGGAGTGGCGCGGCGGGGGAAGGCCAGTGTCCCGGACTCGAACAACGGACTCCAGCTTCGGCTATCAGATCTTCATCCCAGCTCTCAGGTGACTGCTGATGTGAGACCGTCTCCTTCTCATCCTCACGAGTCACCCGGGTACGTAAAAATCAGTCATCAAATACCTTTTGGCAGTGAGGCTGTTGCTTGCTATTCCATTACAGTGGCGGACTTGGTGCTTCTGTGTACGATGTAGTCTCTTCCTGCGTGACGGTCTTCAGCACCGACTGAACTGTACTGGCACTGGAAACTACTCCTCTCGGGCCCGTTGCGTATCGCGTATTTACTCAGCTCACTGGAGGTGAACGACTTCACGGACATTGCCTCTTCTGTCATGTTGAAAAGCTTCTCGAAGAATCATCTTAACGTCGGTCATTGGCTCTTGGAATGTAGGCGAGGGCCTTTGATCACATGTGACAACTGAGAAACACGTGAGCCGGTTGGGCGATGCCCTGACGGCTGAATTGACAGCTTCTGCTTATGTGGGGAGGGCGATGGCTTCTCCTGAACATGCTGACTTCACGGTCATTGCCTCTGCTGCTCTGCCCGCTGTTTGCCAGTGTTAAACTAAACTAAGTTTTTCATATATTTTCTAATTTCTACTTCACATTGATTTCACTAATTTATTTACCTAGCTTAAGTACCACTCAGCAGATGAACGGGAAACTCAAAAAGTTTTTTTTTTGTACTATTCATAGGTGTGGTAATTTCCAAGAATGATTGCCTATCGAAGTCGCGGGGTCCAAACGATACATATCGAACATACGATCCTAAATCGATCATGCGACTCTGGTGGCGGGCGTTATGAGTATGTTTATGGTGGTCACAATAGCAACGACAAAAGAAGAGCGTTACAAAAATACTTATAATTACAAAGGAGACGACTTACCTTACTCTCAGTCAGTGTTGTCGTCATGTGAAAGTCCATCTGATGTGTATGCTACGGGAACAATTCCCATTTTGCCATAGCCTCAGTAAACTCTGCAATATCACACAATAGAAGAATTACGCTGGTCTGGATGGATAATTTGGAAGAGTATTCTTCCTGATACGCGTTCGTTTTCTGTAGTGTCCGCAATGAAATTGAAACCGTATTTCAGTATCGAAACTCTTCTTACGAAGTTTTACACACTTCACCACCACGTTCTACACAGTCCCTCTTTTCCTCGTCTGTTATAGTTCAATTCTTTTATCTTGGCGGCTCGCGCATGCCCGCCCAGACGCGGGAGATTGCTGCGTTGCCAGTTTCACACGACGCACGCGCCAAGAGAAGCAGCGCCATAGTATAGTACAGTATAGTTCGGAAACTTACGTTTAGGGGGGAGCTCGCAGTTCATGAAGTAAAGCCAGAACGACCGCATTAACCCTTTAACCCATTAACTTTTTGGCTTTAAAATAAAGCCAAACGCGCCCGGTGTAAATAAAACTTTTATTACAGTCGCGAAAGACGGAATATTTCTCAATATTACATACGACATCTATCTGGTACTTAAATTAAATGAGATATTGTTATACAGTAAATTTTATATGAAATTTAGGTATCTTGTCCACATTTCATTCTCAACATCGTGGCAACTGAAATCGACCATATGGAAAGTATACGTTATGGACTTTTACCTCTGCAAACTCTTCAAAATTTCGTTCAGTGGTTTACTACATTTAATGCTGCACAATAACTGCGTTGAATATCGAAACAAAATTAAGTCATTTATGGGGGGAAGGTATCAGTCAAGAAGATGTGTAAAAATCAAATTTTTGGGCCAAATAATTTTTGTTAAATCGAATGATAAGTGTATTATGCGGGGAGTACGTCTCTGTAGCAGCGAAAGGGTTAATGAAGAGTCAAAGCGCTAGAACTTTTTAAAAAATTACATTCAAACGAATAAAATTCATGAAGTAAGACACTTCGATATTGTTTTTAAATAAAGAAAATATGAAGCACCACACAAGGTTCGAACCCAGAACCTTTCAATTAGCAGCCATATACTTTAACCATTATGCTATCGCAGCTTGTCATTCAACTCTTCTCCACGAGGGCTTTAAACTATCACGCAACATACCGACATAGGAAATAATAATTACCGCTGTTCTTTATTGCGAAAAGGCGGTTAGTGAGAATGATAGAAACACCTTTCCTTGCTATCGCCTGAATTAGGAGGCTTATTGCTTGTTTGATTTAATTAAATAATAGAATATGAAGCAATTGGTGTAAAGAATGCTTTTTCCAAACTTTCTATAAAAGAGAGTCTGCTATCAAGACATTGCTTTTGTTCAATTACTTTATTTATGACTGAAGGTTTCTAAAACTGAAGACACTCGTCCGTGCTCTGCAGTCCAGCTCTGGCAACGTCGCTCTCTGTTCATTGGCTGACTGTGTTTTGTGACGTCAGATGCGCAGAACGAACCTAAACTCGGCTGCCGTCATAAATGACGCGCACTATAGTACTCCATATTTGCGACAAAAAGTGAAACAATTTTCTACGCTGCATAAACATGGCATTACATTCTGCCATGTGAGAGAAACGTCAAGAACACCAGACATCCCACTCAGCAACGACATAAATCGTCTGGGTTTCCCTAGCATCTGTCAAATAATTCGCGGAGGTATGTAATTTAGAGCAAGTAAGGGAACGACGGAAAAAGAGATAAAAATGACGATCACAAATAATTGATCACAACGCCTGCCATCAGAGTCATATGATCGATTTACGATCGTACGTTCGATATGTATCGTTTGGACCCCGCGACTTCGATAGGCAATCATTCTTGTAAATTACCTGTGTTCAATATGCATCCCTTGAAATGCATGGCCAGTGTCAGTGCGGTGTGCAAATAGTTCGCACACTGCAGCGAGCAAGTCTTGAGTTACAGCTTCCACAGCTGCTGTTATGCGATGTCTCAGTTTATTCATAACGGAGGCACACAAATAGAGTCTTTTATAAACCAGCACAAGCAATAATCACACACAGTCAGGTCCAGTGACCTTGGAGGCCAGTAATGTAAGGCTGAATCATTTGGTCCAGTACGACTGATCCATGATTCACTAATCCTTCGATTTAAAGATTCCCGCACCTCAAGATCCCAGTGTGGTGGTGCCCCGTACCGTTGGTAAATGAAGTCGTTCGAATCAGTCTCGAACTGTCGGAAAAGAAAGTTCTCAAGCACATCGAGTTATGTGCTTCCTGTAACAGTGTTCTTGGCAAAGAAAAATGGACTGTACACCTTTTCCCGTGAAACTGCAGAAAACACATTAAATTTTGGAAAGTCCCTCCCATGTTGTACAACTTCATGTGGTTGTTCCATACCCCATATTCTCACGTTATGACGATTCACCTTTTCATTCTTAAATGGAATGTTGCCTCGTCGCTAAACACTAACTGTGGAAGGAAATTGTCATCCTCCATCTTGCCAAAAACGAAATTACAGAACTTCGCACGTTGTTGTTTGTCACCTTCACGAATAGCTTGCAGTATCTGACTTTTGTACGGTTTCATGAGTAAACGTCGACGCAACACACGCCAGACGGACATCAGGGGCCATGTTGAGCTGTCGAGCTGCACGGTGAACGGATTTCTGCGGACTCCTTGTGAAACTATGGGGGATGTGTTCGACGTCTGTGTCAGACACTCGGGGACGGCCCGGCGATTTGCCTTGACACAGACAACCTGTTTCTCGGAACTGTTTATGCCATCGTCTAATGCTCTGTGCTGGAGGAGGATCCACACCGTACCTAGTACGAATGTCACGCTGAACAGTTATTACCGACCCACACTGCGCAAAACGTAGAGCACCATATGCTTTCTACTGTCCCGACACCATTTTTACTAGAACCGAAGTGGGCGCACACTGCTGCAACCCAGCGAGAATCAGTTAAAACTCGAGTGTCTGCAACAGTACGTTGTTCACACGCACACATGTCAAATAACATAATACTTACAGGGTGTTTCAAAAATGACCGGTATATTTGAAACGGCAATAAAAACTAAACGAGCAGCGATAGAAATACACCGTTTGTTGCAATATGCTTGGGACAACAGTACATTTTCAGGCGGACAAACTTTCGAAATTACAGTAGTTACAATTTTCAACAACAGATGGCGCTGCGGTCTGGGAAACTCTATAGTACGATATTTTCCACATATCCACCATGCGTAGCAATAATATGGCGTAGTCTCTGAATGAAATTACCCGAAACCTTTGACAACGTGTCTGGCGGAATGGCTTCACATGCAGATGAGATGTACTGCTTCAGCTGTTCAATTGTTTCTGGATTCTGGCGGTACACCTGGTCTTTCAAGTGTCCCCACAGAAAGAAGTCACAGGGGTTCATGTCTGGCGAATAGGGAGGCCAATCCACGCCGCCTCCTGTATGTTTCGGATAGCCCAAAGCAATCACACGATCATCGAAATATTCATTCAGGAAATTAAAGACGTCGGCCGTGCGATGTGGCCAGGCACCATCTTGCATAAACCATGAGGTGTTCGTAGTGTCGTCTAAGGCAGTTTGTACCGCCACAAATTCACGAAGAATGTCCAGATAGCGTGATGCAGTAATCGTTTCGGATCTGAAAAATGGGCCAATGATTCCTTTGGAAGAAATGGCGGCCCAGACCAGTACTTTTTGAGGATGCAGGGACGATGGGACTGCAACATGGGGCTTTTCGGTTCCCCATATGCGCCAATTCTGTTTATTGACGAAGCCGTCCAGGTAAAAATAAGCTTCGTCAGTAAACCAAATGCTGCCCTCATGCATATCGCCGTCATCAATCCTGTGCACTATATCGTTAGCGAATGTCTCTCGTGCAGCAATAGTAGCGGCGCTGAGGGGTTGCCGCATTTGAATTTTGTATGGATAGAGGTGTAAACTCTGGCGCATGAGACGATACGCGGACGTTGGCGTCATTTGGACCGCAGCTGCAACACGGCGAACGGAAACCCGAGGCCGCTGTCGGATCACCTGCTGCACTAGCTGCGCGTTGCCCTCTGTGGTTGCCGTACGCGGTCGCCCTACCTTTCCAGCATGTTCATCCGTCACGTTCCCAGTCCGTTGAAATTTTTCAAACAGATCCTTTATTGTATCGCTTTTCGGTCCTTTGGTTACATTAAACCTCCGTTGAAAACTTCGTCTTGTTGCAACAACACTGTGTTCTAGGCGGTGGAATTCCAACACCAGAAAAATCCTCTGTTCTAAGGAATAAACCATGTTGTCTACAGCACACTTGCACGTTGTGAACAGCACACGCTTACAGCAGAAAGACGACGTACAGAATGGCGCACCCACAGACTGCGTTGTCTTCTATATCTTTCACATCACTTGCAGCGCCATCTGTTGTTGAAAATTGTAACTACCGTAATTTCGAAAGTTTGTCCGCCTGAAAATGAACTGTTGTCCCAAGCATATTGCAACAAACGGTGTATTTCTATCGCTGCTCGTTTAGTTTTCATTGCCGTTTCAAATATACCGGTCATTTTTGAAACACCCTGTATGATTTTTTTTTAAAGTGGATGATTCTTTTTGATAGATCCTGTACAGCGTCGACCATTAAAACTGCAACACCAGGAGGAATACAAATAATAAAACTTCAGTTACTGTCCGCATACAGCAAGAAGGAAGAGTACGCGAATACACTCAGTGATCGTAAGTGTCCGGTCACCCTTTGTAATTGGACATTGGCGATTAAATCTCATGAAAGGATGAACCGTCAGTGTAAGAGGGCGTGACGAGCATTGTACTGTCAGTAGACAAGCAGTAACGACTAGAGTTGTAAAACTACCGTAGGCTATCACAAGTAAGTTTCCCTAGAAGATTTGCTCACTTAAGACAGTAACCACATCCCTTGTACGAGGTGTGGCTAGAAAAAAACCGGACTAGTACTGGTGAAACAATAAAACGAATGCAATAAGGCTGAAAGTCGCGTGGCCTGTCACGAGACTCTCGCTCCGCCTACTGCCCGAGTTTCATCTGCCTCCTGCACTCAGTCTGCCCGTGGCGTCTGTTTTAAGTAGTTGACGTTTTGTCTGTGCGTCGGAAAATGTTGAGTGTACAGGAAGAACAGCGTGTTAACATCAAATTTTGTTTCAAAGTAGGAAAATCTGCAAGTGAAACGTTTGTAATGTTACAACAAGTGTACGGCGATGATTGTTTATCGCGAACACAAGTGTTTGAGTGGTTTAAACGATTTAAAGATGGCCGCGAAGACACCAGTGATGACACTCGCACTGGCAGACCATTGTCAGCAAAAACTGATGCAAACATTGAAAAAATCGGTAAACTTGTTCGACAAGATCGCCGTTTAACAATCAGAGCAGTGTCTGAGTTAACAGGAGTTGACTTGTTGTCTTATCGAACAAGTTTACCGATTTTTTCAATGTTTGCATCAGTTTTTGCTGACAATGGTCTGCCAGTGCGAGTGTCATCACTGGTGTCTTCGCGGCCATCTTTAAATCGTTTAAACCACTCAAACACTTGTGTTCGCGATAAACAATCATCGCCGTACAATTGTTGTAACATTACAAACGTTTCACTTACAGATTTTCCTAGTTTGAAACAAAATTTGATGTTAACACGCTGTTCTTTCTGTACACTCAACATTTTCCGACGCACAGACAAAACGTCAACTACTTAAAACAGACGCCACGGGCAGACTGAGTGCAGGAGGCAGATGAAACTCGAGCAGTAGGCGGAGCGAGAGTCACGTGACAGGCCACGCGACTTTCAGCCTTATTGCATTCGTTTTATTGTTTCACCAGTACTAGTCCGGTTTTTTTCTAGCCACACCTCGTACGTTATGTGTGTTGTGCGTTAACTAAGTTTCAGTAGGCAGTCAGTGTCTTAGTAGATTCTCCTACAAACCGGAAGCGGTGAACCGTCTAGAAACTGATTGATAATAAATACAGGGCCGCGTAATCTACGCAAAATTTTTGTTCTACATATTTAACAGCGTTTATAGCAAAATTGAAATGGTCAATATGCACTTCAGATTCATGCGAAAATTGTTGATTCGTAATGTGCAACAGAGCGATATGGATTTGAAAATAGAAAAAAAAACAATACATTTATCAAATAGCGCTAAAAAACCATTTTCTCAAAATTTATGGAATAACTGCTCATGGTAATTACTCATGGTAACTGCTCCTGACAATGGTAATGTTACCGTTTTGGTAAAATTAAAAAAAGAGCAGAACAAAAACATATCAGATATTTGTTTTGTACATAAAAGCGCCTTTTCCAAGTTGCACTGTTAATTTATTTTTCCCAGACGTTTCGCCATTTTTTTTTTACTGTAAAAGATCTGCAGTTGGATGCCGGCCGCTGTGGCCGAACGGTTCGAGGCGCTTCAGTCGAGGACCGCGCTGCTGCAGCGGTCGCATGTTCGAATCCCGCCTCGGGCACGGATGTGTGTGACGTCCTTAGGTTAGTTAGGTGTAAGTATTTCTAAGTTCTAGGGGACTGATAGACTTAAGATGTTAAGTCCCATAGTGCTCAGAGCCATTTGAACCATTTGTAACCAACTTGCTTACCTCGCGTCTCGTAATAATATGTCAAGTGGGTAGATTTAAATGCTAAGCGTAATGACAATCGTAAAATCTTAGGATGCCAGCTAATTTTGATTTATTTCACCAATCCCAAAATTAGTAAGACGGTTTCTGGAACCAGTCTATCATTAATATTCGTAGCAAGATTTCCCGTCATTAATTATTAGTTCCAGAGCATCGCAGAAGTCACAGAATCCTTGAAACAATCTTATAATCCACATCGCATCGCACAAATATCTTTTCCCAGGCATCATTAGCAATTAATTCCATCTTTACGTGTTGTACTTCACGCGCTAGTTCTCGTGTTACTACCTCGAAAACCTATCGTAGATTGACCAAAAAGTTATCAGTGCAAGTGACATCATTAGCACGGTTGAAGCTGTATATTAGTATCCAAACAATAAATATAAATAATAAAAGATTCGCCTCCTGGCGCACAGCGTGGTAGGTGAGTCTCCAATATCTCTCTCTGCTCCAGTACGATACTGCTCTCGCTCGCCCGGCCGTTCTCCCCCTGTGTGGCCATCTGGCACGTCTTTGGATGATTCTGCCTTGTGATCCTACCTACTCGCTGGCCTCACGTAACAAAATCTTCTTACACTGTGCATTAAAACATAGCAACAAAAATGTAATAAACGTAGGCAGGGATGAGGCATAAACGCCACACTTTCGAAAAAGTTTTTCTCGTTGACACCTCCTTCAAAATGATGAAAGAAAAGGGGTTTATCACTTGCTGCGTTTTGGTTGTTGCTGCCGTAAAACTTCAGCTTCAAGCACGACGCTTTAACTTATTGCTTCTTACTACTAACCGTATTCGCAACACATTTTTCAGATAGTGTCCACTTATGCCACTGGACGTATGTCTAAAATTACCATTGTACCAAGTATAATCAGAAAATAAAACGTCATAAACATTGAGCTGCGTGAAAAACTTATCATTTCTAAGAAGGCAGCTTAATTTATCCAGACTAAACATGGGAGTTCGATTTATTAAGAGTCGGATGTGGAAGGCTTAGCGGTTTGTACTAACTAGGACAATATCTGGCTTACTGGTTTGTGCTAACTGGGACAGTAATTCATATCGATGTCAGTGGTGGCTTGTAAACAGAAAACCTAGTTATTTGTGTTTGGAGAGATATGTACTGGAAAGGATTCGCTTCTACACTGAAGCGCCAGAGAAACTGGTACAGGCATGCGTATTCAAATATACAGGGCTATTACAAATGATTCAAGCGATTTCATAAATTTACTGTAGCTCCATCCATTGACATGGTCACGACACACTACAGATACGTAGAAAAACTCATAAAGTTTTGTTCGGCTGAAGCCGCACTTCAGGTTTCTGCCGCCAGAACGCTCGAGAGCGCAGTGAGACAAAATGGCGACAAGAGCCGAGAAAGCGTATGTCGTGCTTGAAATGCACTCACATCAGTCAGTCATAACAGTGAAACGAGACTTCAGGACGAGGTTCAACAAAGATCCACCAACTGCTAACTCCATTCGGCGATGGTATGCGCAGTTTAAAGCTTCTGGATGCCTCTGTAAGGGGAAATCAACGGGTCGGCCTGCAGTGAGCGAAGAAACGGTTGAACGCGTGCGGGCAAGTTTCACGCGCAGCCCGCGGAAGTCGACGAATAAAGCTAGCAGGGAGCTAAACGTACCACAGCCGACGGTTTGGAAAATCTTACGGAAAAGGCTAAAGCATAAGCCTTACCGTTTACAATTGCTACAAGCCCTGACACCCGATGACAAAGTCAAACGCTCTGAATTTTCGGCGCGGTTGCAACAGTTCATGGAAGAGGATGCGTTCAGTGCGGAACTTGGTTTCAGTGATGAAGCAACATTTTTTCTTAATGGTGCAGTGAACAGACACAATGTGCGAATCTGGGCGGTAGAGAATCCTCTCGCATTCGTGCAGCAAATTCGCAATTTACCAAAAGTTAACGTGTTTTGTGCAATCTCACGGTTTAAAGTTTACGGCCCCTTTTTCTTCTGCGAAAAAAACGTTACAGGACACGTATATCTGGACATGCTGGAAAACTGGCTCATGCCACAACTGGAGACCGACAGCGCCGACTTCATCTTTCAACAGGATGGTGCTCCACCGCACTTCCATCATGATGTTCGGCATTTCTTAAACAGGAGATTGGAAAACCGATGGATCGTGGTGGAGATCATGATCAGCAATTCATGTCATGGCCTCCACGCTCTCCCGACTTAACCCCATGCGATTTCTTTCTGTGGGGTTATGTGAAAGATTCAGTGTTTAAACCTCCTCTACCAAGAAACGTGCCAGAACTGCGAGCTCGCATCAACGATGCTTTCGAACTCATTGATGGGGACATGCTGCGCCGAGTGTGGGAGGAACTTGATTATCGGCTTGATGTCTGCCGAATCACTAAAGGGGCACATATCGAACATTTGTGAATGCCTAAAAAAACTTCTTGAGTTTTTGTATGTGTGTGCAAAGCATTGTGAAAATATCTCAAATAATAAAGTTATTGTAGAGCTGTGAAATCGCTTCAATCATTTGTAATAATCCTGTAGACATATGTAGACAGGCAGAAGACGGCGCTGCGGACGGCAACGCCTATATAAGACAACAAGTGTCTGGTGCAGTTGTTAGATCGATTACTGCTGCTACAATGGCAGGTTGTCAAGATTTAAGTGAGTTTGAACGTGCTGTTATAGTCGGCGCACGAGTGATGGGACACAGCATCCCGAGGTAGCGATGAAGTGGGGATTTTCCCGTACGACTATTTCACGAGTGTACCCTGAACATCAGGAATCCGGTAAAACTTCAAGCGCCTGGCATCCCTGCGACCGGAAAAAGACCCTGCAAGAAGAGGACCTACGACCTACGACGACTGAAGAGAATCGTTCAACATGACAGAAGTGCAACCCTTCCGCAAATTGCTGTGGATTTCAATGCTGGGCCATCAACAAGTGTGAGTCGATTTGGGCTTTCAGAGCCGAAGGCCCACTCGTGTACCCTCGATGACTGCATGACACAAAGCTTTACGCCTCGCCTGGGCTTGTCAACATCAAAATTGGACTGTTGATGACTGGCCGGACGTTGTGGCCGAGCGGTTCTAGCCGTTACAGTCTGGAACACGAGACCGCTGCAGTCGCTGGTACGAATTCTGCCTCGGGCATGGATGTCCGTGATGTCCTTAGCTTATTTAGGTTTAAGTAGTTCTACGTTCTCGGGGACTGATGACCTCAGCAGTTAAGTCCCATAGTGCTCAGAGCTATTTGAACCATTTGTTGATGACTGGAAACATGTTGCTCGGTCGGACGAGTTTCGTTTGAAATTCTGTCGAGCGGATGGGCGTGTACGGGTGTGGAGACAACCTCATAAATCCATGGAGCCTGTATGCTAGCAGGAGACTGTCAAGGCTCTGTAGTGGTGTGGGGCGTGTGCAGTTAAAGTGATACGGAACCCCTGGTACCTTCTAGATACGACTCTGACAGCCCGACACGCACGTAAGCATCCTTTCTCGTCACATGCATCCATTCATGTCCATTGTACATTCCGACAGACTTGGTCAATTCCAGCAGGACAACGAGCCACCCCAGACTTCGAGAATTGCTACAGAGTGACCCAAGAACACTCTTCTGAGTTTAAACACTTCTGCTGGCCACCAGACTCCCTAGACATGAACATTATTTAGCATATCTGGGATACCTTGCAACGTGTTCCTTAGAAGGATTTATGGACAACGTTGCAGGATTCATGGTGTCAAATCCTTCCGACACTAGTTCAGACATTAGTCGACTGCATGCCACGTCGTGTTGCGGCTCTTCTGGGTGGCCGGCTGGGGTGGCCGAGCGGTTCTAGGCGCTACAGTTTGGAACCGCGCGACCGCTACGGTAGCAGGTTCGAATCCTTAGGTTAGTTAGGTTTAAGTAGTTCTAAGCTCTAGGGGACTGATGACCTCAGATGTTAAGTCCCATTGTGCTCGGAGCCATTTGAACCATTTCTTCTGGGTGCTCGCGGGGAAGGCGTACCATTTCTTTGGCTCTTCAGTCTATTCTCGTGTTGTTTCACTCCTGGCAGTTTTCACTATTAATTATCGTGCAGTCGATAAGGAATCGTGCAGGTAATGTTGGCATTATGCTTACTACCTGAGCCCCCATATTATTCTGTTACTCGCTCCTCTGAACGGGAACGCGTTATGCAGGTCTTGGAGTCACTCGCGTCCATCTAGAAAAGTTTTTACTGAGTTTAACGAAGGCGATGTTGGCCTGATATATTCGAAGATGCCCTTTGGCTACACTGCCTAAAGGATTCTTCTAACAAGGGAACCTCCCCATCGCACCCCCCTCAGATTTAGTTATAAGTTGGCACAGTGGATAGGCCTTGAAAAACTGAACACAGATCAATTGAGAAAACAGGAAGAAGTTGTGTAGAACTGTGAAAAAATAAGCAAAATATACAAACTGAGTAGTTCAAGGGAAGATAAGCAACAATAAGGACGATAGGAACGCAGGGGCGCCGTGGTCTCGTGGTAACGTGAGCAGGTGCGGAACGAAAGGTCCTAGATTCAAATCTTCCATCGAGGGAAAGCTTTAATTTTTTATTTTCAGTTTATGTGACAAACTCTTATGTTTTCATCACTTTTTTGGGAGTGATTATCAGATCCACAAGAAAACCTAAATCGGGCAAGGTAGAAGAATCTTTTTACCCATTCGCCAAGTGTACAAGTTTGGTGGGTCGACAACATATTCCTGTCATGTGACGCACATGCCGTCACCAGTGTCGTATAGAATATATCAGATGTGTTTTCCTGTGGAGGAATCGGTTGACCTATGGCCTTACGATCAAATGTTTTCTGTTCCCATTGGAGAGGCACGTCCTTTCGTCTACTAATCGCACGGTTTTGCAGTGCGGTCGCAAAACACAGACACTAAACTTATTACAGTGAACAGAGATGTCAATGAACGAACGGACAGATAATAACTATGCAAAAATACAGAAAGTAAAATTTTCAGTCGAGGGAAGGCTTGAACCAAGGATCTCTCGTTCAGCAGCTGCTCACGCTACCACGGGACCACGGCGCTCCTGAGCTCACATTGTCCATGATGTTGCTTATGTGGCCCATGGACTATTCAGTTTGTATATTTTGCTTATTTTTTCACAGTTCCACACAACTTCTTCCTGTTTTCTCAATTGATCTGGGTTCGGTTTTTCAAGGCCTATCCACTGTGCCAACTTATAACTAAATCTGAGGGGGGTGCGATGGGGAGGTTCCCTTGTAAGAAATACCAAATTAAGATAACCTGAAGATGCCTAAATAAGGCGAAACGCGTCGTTGAAAAATAAAAAAAAAAATTGCAACCAAGACTGTTTTTAACCAATACCATACTATGTTGTTTAAATGCCATTGCATGTGTTTCCTTCGTGGGCACTGCGACGGCCGCGTTGCATGGGGACGACACCCTAAATGGAAGGGGCATTCCGCCAACGCACATCACGTGACATGTGTCAGGCGGACCGCGCAGTAAACGTCACTTCTCGGCGACCGCGGTGAGAATGCGATCCGACACTGAACGGAGCATAAAGGAACACAACAAGGGGACAAACAGCCGAGGGGCACGGAAGGGGACTGACAGCGTATGTGTGTTTGAGAGGTGTAGGCGTGGGGAGGACCGTCTCCCGGTTTGCCAAACTGCCCCCGCGGCTGTTTTTATTTCGCCGTTATTAGTCTCGGCGGCGATACCCCACGCTGGCTGCATTTCTTTATGGCCACAGGCGGTACACGCCTTGCCGTCATTTCACAGCCGCTGCGTCGGATTCTCATCCATCTGAAATTTGCATACCCTGCTGGCGAATAAAATTGCAGCACCGTGAAGGCAGCTTGCAACAGTCGTCAGATTAGCATTAAGCACCTGCTTCGATATACAAATGATTAGCATATCAGCGCACTCACAAAGTAGGTACAAGTACTGTATCTACACTACTGGCCATTAAAATTGCTACACCACGAAGATGACATGCTACAGACACGAAATTTAACCGACAGGAAGAAGATGCTGTGATATGCAAATGATTAGCTTTTCAGAGCATTCACACAAGGTTGGCGCCGGTGGCGATCCCTACAACGTGCTGACATGAGGAAAGTTTCCAACCGATTACTCGTACACAAACAGCAGTTGACCGGCGTTGACTGGTGAAACGTTGTTGTGATGCCTCGTGTAAGGAGGAGAAATGCGCACCATCAAGTTTCCGACTTTGATAAAGGTCGGATTGTAGCCTATCGCGATTGCGGTTTATCGTATCGCGACATTGCTGCTCGCGTTGGTCGAGATCCAATGACTGTTAGCAGAATATGGAATCGGTGGGTTCAGGAGGGTAATACGGAACGCCGTGCTGGATCCCAACGGCCTCGTATCACTAGCAGTCGAGATGACAGGCATCTTATCCGCACGGCTGTAACGGATCGTGCAGCAACGTCTCGATCCCTGAGTCAACAGATGGGGACGTTTGCAAGACAACAACCATCTGCACGACGACGTTTGCAGCAGCATGGACTATCAGCTCGGAGACCACGGCTGCGGTTACCCTTGACGCTGCATCACAGACAGGAGCGCCTGCGATGGTCTACTCGACGACGAACCTGGGTGTACGAATGGCAAAACGTCGATTTTTCGGATGAATCCAGATTCTGTTTACAGCATCGTGATGGTCGCAGCCGTCTTTGGCGACATCGCGGTGAACGCACATTGGAAGCGTCTATTCATCATCGCCGTACTGGCGTATCACCCGGCGTGATGGTATAGGGTGCCATTGGTTTCATGTCTCAGTCACCTCTTGTTCGCATTGACGGCACTTTGAACAGTGGACGTTACATTTCAGATGTGTTACGACCCGTGGCTCTACCATTCATTCGATCTCTGCGAAACCCTACATTTCAGCAGGATAATGCACGACCGCATGTTGCAGGTCCTGTATGGGCCTTTGTGGATACAGAAAATGTTCGACTGCTGCCCTGGCCAGCACATTCTCCAGATCTCTCACCAATTGAAAACGTCTGGTCAATGGTGGCCGAGCAACTGGTTCGTCACAATACGCCAGTCACTACTCTTGATGAACTGTGGTATCGTGTTGAAGCTGCAGGGGCAGCTGTACCTGTACACGCCATCCGAGCTGTGTTTGACTGAATGCCCAAGTGTATCAAGGCCGTTATTACGGCCAGAGGAGGTTGTTCTAGGTACTGATTTCTCAGGATCTATGCACCCAAATTGCGTGAAAATGTAATCACATTTCAGTTCTAGTATATTTGTCCAATGAATACCCGTTTATAATCTGCATTTCTTCTTGGTGTTTTAATTTTAATGGCCAGTAGTATATATTGTATCAGGAAACAGCACGCAACGGGTTTCTCATTTAGAATCACATTTAAATGGTTTGTTTATTTGTGAGAAGATCTCGATGCGCCTCGTGTATAGTTTATGACCGTCACGCGAATATGGAATCGATGGCTTCAGGTGAGCCGTGATCAGTGTCGTGCAGGATCTCTGCGGCCCCTCGTGACTAGCGCCCGAGAGGACAGACATATGGGTCGCTCGCATAGCAGCGTGCTCGAAGTCCGAAATGAGGTTCTTTGTAGCAAGACGAGTACCACACGGACGTATCGAGCTTCTCACGAACGCAGCAACAGGGAGTGGAGAGCCAAAAGTGGTTCGCGAAACGACAACATTGGAGAATGCAGCGGCACAAAGTCGTCGTTTCAGAAGTATCCATGTGTGGAGACTCCGAAGAGAACGAACGTGACTATATCGTCATACGGGCCAAGCATATTGCGTGATGATATGGGGTGCTATTGTCTACACCATCACTACTGCGAGGGTCATTCAGTAATTAAAGAGACAAATTCGTCTGGGGCAAAAATAAAACTGTTAGTAAGGCAAGTTTGGAACTTTTATGGCTTTAAGTTGGCATCACTGGGATGACCCATGATCAGCTGATGTATCAACATTGTTTTGTTTATAACCTCAAAAATACATTTCAAGATGGCGAGTGCGCTTGAAACGTCCACATTAGATGAACAACGGTCTGGTATTCATTTTTTACTTGCTGGAGGCGAGAAACCAATGAATGTATACTGTAGAATGTCTGAAGTTTATGGTGAAGGTTGTATGAATCGTGCAAATTTTTACAAGTGGGTAGAGCAGTTCAAAAATGGCTGCGACTCAGAGACTGACGAACACCGTTCTGGCCGACCAGTTGGAGTTTCAACTCCCTCACTTGAGAGTCGAATTGATGACATTATTTGTGCCGACCGCCGTGTGACTGTGGAAATGATAGTTGATAAGGTTCAAATTAGTACTGTTACAGTTCATAACATTATCTGTAACAAGCTGAAGTACCGCAAAACATGTGCAAGATGCGTCCCAAAGGAGTGGACGCGGCTACACAAGGAAACAAGGTTGAGAGTGTGCACAGAGCTAAAGGAACGTTATGAAAGAGAGAGTGAGCACTCCCTCAACAAAATTTTAACTTGTGATGAATCATGGGTTCACTATTATGAGCGAGAATTAAAAAGACAAAGCATGGATTGGAAGCACACCAACTCACATATCAAGAAAAAATTCAAAACCCAAGGATCAGCAGGAAAAGTCATGTTGACGGTATTTTGAGATGCTGAAGGTCCAGCTTTTTGTGATTATCTCGAAGAGCTGCACACAATGAAGAGCCAATACTACTCGGATTTGTTTTTAAACTAGGTGAAGTCAGCCGTGAGAGAGAGACATCGTGGATGTCAGAGGAGAGGGGTGATTCTCCAGCAAGACAACGCACGTCCTCATATTGCTCAACTAGCGCGTGAAACCATCGACAAAATGAGCTGGGAAGTACTGCCTCATCCCCCTTACAGTCCTGCTTTAGCACCTAGTGATTTCCATTTCTTTGGTGCACTGAAGGAGGCATTACGTGGGAAGAGGTTCCAGGACAACGAGGACGTGAAAAAGTTTGTGGGAAATTGGTGCAAAAATGAAGATAAAGAGTTCTGTGCAGCCGGAATAAAAAAAGCTTGTAGCCCAGTGGAACAATTGCATAAATGTTCAAGGGGATTATAGTAAAAGTATTCTTTTGTAAAGGCCCTTTTTTCCAGACCAATTTCTATCTTTAGTTACTGAATGACATTCGTAGTTGGCATAGGCAGTAAGAGGCGTTACATTTGTGAAGCGTTACGCTGGTGGTTGTGCCCTATCTTTGAAGTCTCAGCACTGCAAGACCCTATGTTGCGCGCGCTGCCCCAACCTGCGTCCACACAGACAGTGTTCGACTGTTGTTGCCGTACCTTGTATCGATCGCTCTCTGATGAAGAGTGCTCAAGAAACAATCGGAGGAGTGGTCTGTAAGTCACTTATTTCTTCGATGGATTTTATTTCCTTCGGTTCCGCCCAATAAATCTCTTCCTGGCATCTGCGTTTCTTGCTGTTCTGTTTCTACATCTACATCTACATTGATACTCCGCAAGCCACCCAACGGTGTGTGGCGGAGGGCACTTTACGTGCCACTGTCATTACCTCCCTTTCCTGTTCCAGTCGCGTATGGTTCGCGGGAAGAACGACTGTCTGAAAGCCTCCGTGCGCGCTCTAATCTCTCTAATTTTACATTCGTGATCTCCTCGGGAAGTATAAGTAGGGGGAAGCAATATATTCGATACCTCATCCAGAAACGCACCCTCTCGAAACCTGGCGAGCAAGCTACACCGCGATGCAGAGCGCCTCTCTTGCAGAGTCTGCCACTTGAGTTTATTAAACATCTCCGTAACGCTATCACGGTTACCAAATAACCCAGTGACGAAACGCGCCGCTCTTCTTTGGATCTTCTCTATCTCCTCCGTCAACCCGACCTGGTACGGATCCCACACTGATGAGCAATACTCAAGTATAGGTCGAACGAGTGTTTTGTAAGCCACCTCCTTTGTTGATGGACTACATTTTCTAAGCACTCTCCCAATGAATCTCAACCTGGTACCCGCCTTACCAACAATTAGTTTTATATGATCATTCCACTTCAAATCGTTCCGTACGCATACTCCCAGATATTTTACAGAAGTAACTGCTACCAGTGTTTGTTCCGCTATCATATAATCATACAATAAAGGATCCTTCTTTCTATGTATTCGCAATACATTACATTTGTCTATGTTAAGGGTCAGTTGCCACTCCCTGCACCAAGTGCCTATCCGCTGCAGATCTTCCTGTATTTCGCTACAATTTTCTAATGCAGCAACTTCTCTGTATACTACAGCATCATCCGCGAAAAGCCGCATGGAACTTCCGACACTATCTACTAAGTCATTTATATATATTGTGAAAAGCAATGGTCCCATAACACTCCCCTGTGGCACGCCAGAGGTTACTTTAACGTCTGTAGACGTCTCTCCATTGATAACAACATGCTGTGTTCTGTTTGCTAAAAACTCTTCAATCCAGCCACACAGCTGGTCTGATATTCCGTAGGCTCTTACTTTGTTTATCAGGCGACAGTGCGGAACTGTATCGAACGCCTTCCGGAAGTCAAGAAAAATAGCATCTACCTGGGAGCCTGTATCTAATATTTTCTGGGTCTCATGAACAAATAAGGCGAGTTGGGTCTCACACGATCGCTGTTTCCGGAATCCATGTTGATTCCTACATAGTAGATTCTGGGTTTCCAGAAATGACATGATACGCGAGCAAAAAACATGTTCTAAAATTCTACAAGAGATCGACGTAAGAGATATAGGTCTATAGTTTTGCGCATCTGCTCGACGACCCTTCTTGAAGACTGGGACTATCTGTGCTCTTTTCCAATCATTTGGAACCCTCCGTTCCTCTAGAGACTTGCGGTACACGGCTGTTAGAAGGGGGGCTAGTTCTTTCGCGTACTCTGTGTAGAATCGAATTGGTATCCCGTCAGGTCCAGTGGACTTTCCTCTATTGAGTGATTCCAGTTGCTTTTCTATTCCTTGGACACTTATTTCGATGTCAGCCATTTTTTCGTTTGTGCGAGGATTTAGAGAAGGCCGTTCTACATCAGATCACTCCGGGCAGCTGTCGTAGTGTATGAGAGCGCACTCAAAGTAGTCCCTCCGATTTTTTTATGTCAAAACTCTCAAAGCTTTTTAAATAAAGCAAACGTAATTAACATTCTACACCTTCATTCTTCAACTTAACATATTTATTTCTCAGCAAAGTCACTCTGGCGACGAACACATTTCTCCCAAGGAGATACCAGTTTGTTGGTGACGTCACTGTTGAATGTTTGACTTTGTTGACGGAACGGCGACCTTACCTCTGCTTGCACCGCGTCACTACTACCATAGTGAAGTCCTCGAATGTGTTCTTTAAGTTTTGGAAACACATGAAAATCGGATGGGGGCAAGTCGGAACTGCATGGAGGACGTTGCGGGCAGGGAAACCAGAACGACTGATTGTTGCATACACTTTATGGTGAAAAGTATCCGAACAATACTTAAAAGTTTGTGGCGCCCTCCATCGGTAATGCTGGAATTCAGTATGGTTTTGGCCCACCCTTAGCCTTGAGGACAGCTTCCACTCTCGCAGACATACGTTCAGTCAGGTGCTGGAAGGTTTCTTGGGGAATGGCAGCCCATTCTTCACGGAGTGCTGCACTGAGGAGAGGTATCGATGTCGGTCGGTGAGACCTGCCACGAAGTCGGCGTTCCAAAACATCCCAAAGGTCTTCTATAGGATTCACGTCAGGATTCTGTGCAGGCCAGTCCATTACAGGGATGTTATTGTCGTGTAACTATGTAGCATTACACGAGTATGTCCAATATAGTCGGATCTACTTTGCGTCATGTGAGTGTAGGGGAGTCGAAGCAAGTGGTTACCCATGATGACGTCATATCAATCTGAGTTTTTTCTTATACATATAATTCATTTCTAAATTTTATTGATTATTTGCAGATTAAAGAATTTAATTATGTACACGATTTGATAGGTAATGAGTTTTAATGAGATAGATATTTATATATATGTTTTGACGTAACAAATCACCTTGTTGCATTGTGCATGATATGTTTTCTCTTTATAAGAACTACACGTGTTGCTCGTGTGAGCGATTAAGTAGTCGTCGAGTGCAGATCTGCTGTAACTTTCGTGAATGGGCATAGAATTGTTAATGTACAACCCGCAGTTGATTTAAAAATTATTCTAGCAAACCACGGCCCTTCTTTGGTGCAAACAAATCGCGCTCGAATTCTCAAATATCGGCGCGCGGATTAAGATACGCGGCTGGATATCGGGCGCTATCGTCGCGTGTAGGATTCAGTAACATTAACCTCAATTTACGGACATTAGCTTGATAATTACTAGCAAAGACTTATATAAGTGGCATAGTAATCGTCTTGATGCTTAAAGCAAGCGAGAAGCGATTTACTGTCGGGATACGACAAATACTAATCATTGCATAGTCAGCTTGTTGATACGTTGCTTAGCAACTCATAAACGGACAGTGATAGAATTACTGAAACGATCTATTAAGTATCAATGACCACTACATACACATCAGAAACTAATTACTCCAACTGTATTCTGGATTGGGTGAGTTTTTTTTATTTCAGCTAACTGGTATTAATAAACTTCTTTCAAGGTTGAAACTTTATCAATGGTATCGCGCTCATTCATTTCAGTAGGACGATAGATAGTACTAGCTACATTTACAGTTTTAAAAGAAAAGAGAGCACATACCTGTTTTTTTCTTTTGTTCGTACTTCAGTCGTCAGTCTTCTCAAACCAGAGGCCCGAGTGATGCTCCCTCACAGCACTACGATATCGTGAACCACCACACACGTGTCACCCCGTATCACTACATTTCTGCATTGAAAACCCTGAGATATAGCCGCGGTACGAAGAAAGAAGGTGAAAGATCAGCGAAAGAAACGGAGCAAAGAGAGAAGGGGAGGTCACAACCACCCCGCCACAGGCCGTGCATTATGAATAGATCCTCGATCGTGTTGAAGGATGCAATCGCCATCCCCGAATTACTCTTCAACAGTGAGAAGCAAGAAGGTGCTTAAACCAACAACGTAGGCCTGTGCCGTGATAGTGCCACGCAAAACAACAAGGGGTGCAAGTCCCCTCCATGAAAAACACGACCACACCATAACACCAACGCCTCCGAATTTTACTGTTGGCACTACACGCGCTGGCAGAGGACGTTCACCAGGCATTCGCCACACCCACGCCCTGCCATCGAATCGCCACATTGTGTACCGTGATTCGTCACTCCACTCAACGTTTTTCCACTGTTCAGTCGTCAGATGTTTGCGCTCCTTACACCAAGCGTGGCGTCGTTTGGCATTTACCGCCGTGATATGTGACGTATGAGCAGCTGCTTGACCATGAAATCCAAGTATTCTCACCTGCCGCGTAACTGTCATAGTACTTGCAGTGGATCCTGATGCAGTTTCGATTTCTTGTGTGATGGTCTGGATAGATGTCTGCATATTACACATTACGACCCTCTTCGACTGTCGGCGGTCTCTGTCAGTCAACAGACGAGGTCGGTCTGTACGCTTTTGTGCTGTACGTGTCCCTTCACATTTCCACTTCATTATCACATCGGAAACAGTGGACCAAGGGGTGTTTAGGAGCGTGGAAATCTCGCGTAAAGACGTATGACACAAGCGACACCCAATCACCTAACCACGTTCGAAATTCGTCAGTTCCGCGGAGCGCCCCATTCTGCTCTCTCACGATGTCTAATGACTACTGAGGTCTCTGATATTGAGTACCTTGCAGTAGGTGGCAGCACAGTGCACCTAATATGAAAAACGTATGATTTTGGGGGTGTCCGGATACTTTTGATCACATAGTGTATGTCTTACCGTTCGGTTGTGTTGTCGCATTGTCATGCTGAGTGAGAGAGTGCAGCCGGCCGAAGTGGCCGTGCGGTTAAAGGCGCTGCAGTCTGGAACCGCAAGACCGCTACGGTCGCAGGTTCGAATCCTGCCTCGGGCATGGATGTTTGTGATGTCCTTAGGTTCGTTAGGTTTAAGTAATTCTAAGTTCTAGGGGACTAATGACCTCAGAAGTTGAGTCCCATGGTGCTCAGAGCCATTTTTGAGAGAGTGCACCATGCGTTGACGAACGTTTTCTGCAATTAGAAACTAGACTGGTTAGAAACCCGATTACAGCACGTTGTTTCTCACGCACCAACATAGATACGTTACACACGGACATGTTACACGCTGCAATTCGGAGCCCTCTTAGGGCAGAGGTTTGCAACTTGAGTCAGCGAAGCGGAAAACTTGGCCGCGTAATACGCGTGGCATGCAATACCTCAGCCGATATTGAGAACATAATAAAAAATTAGGATGTATTACTTTTCATGACGCCCTCGTATTTTACGGTTGTTACTGTTTCCAGTGACTTGTCTGCTACTCGAGCAGTAATGAATATTGTGGCGTTCTTATGCGCAGTGCGTGACATTCACGTTGAGGGTGAACTCCGGTGTCTGCATCAATCATCAATGCTATGTTGGTCTTCCTGCATTTCGTACAGTGTTCTAGCGGGATATACCGTGCATAATACGAGAAGCTTAGCTTTTGACAAATTTGGCCTCACTACGCTTGACAGTAGGAGGCTAAAATAACGGTAGTATGATGTAATCTACAACCAGACTGCAGTTAGAAGAGTTTGAGGACGTGAAAGGTCCAAAATGGCTCTGAGCACTATGGGACTCAACTGCTGTGGTCATAAGTCCCCTAGAACTTAGAACTACTTAAACCTAACTAACCTAAGGACATCACACACATCCATGCCCGAGGCAGGATTCGAACCTGCGACCGTAGCGGTCTTGCGGTTCCAGACTGCAGCGCCTTTAACCGCTCGGCCACTCCGGCCGGCGACGTGAAAGGGAAGCTGTAGATGAGGACGGACTGATGCAGGATTGTGGTGTCTTCCCGTTGTTATTCAAGATGTACATTGAGCCTGGAGTTTAGGGAAGGATGGAGAAACTTGGAATCAGAATTAAGGTTAAGGAAGAAGATGAAAACTTTGAGTTGCGCTAGTGACATTGTAATTGTGTTAAGAGACAGTAAAGGATTTGGAAGAGCGAGTGGATGGACTTCATAGCGCTGTGAAAAGAGATTATAACTTTAAAATGAAGAAAAGTAAAAGAGTGGTAATGAAATGTAACCGAGGCTGAGGGAATTAGATAAGAATATGGACGCTAATACGAGGCGTGTTTTTTAAGTAACTACCGTTTTGCCACACCGCGGCCGCAGCGCACTGACGCCATTACAGTGTGATTCTTCCTTGTTTACGTTGTGTACTGAGTGTTTAAGATGCCTCCGATAATCGTGAGTCCCGCCGTCTGTGAAGTACGGGCTGTTATAGGATTTCTTAGTCCTAAAGGCCTAAAAGCGATCGATATTCATCGTGAGATCTGTGCAGTTTACGGAGAAAACATTATGAGTGATGGAATGGTAAGAAAGTGGGCGAGAGCATTTAAAGATGGCCGCACAAATGTGCACGATGAACAACGGAGTGGGCGTCCTTCGGTCGTTAATGAAAGTTTGGTGCAGGAAGTGGACAATAAGGTGAGAGAAAACAGACGCTTTACGATTTCCTCCTTGCGGGATGACTTTTCTAATGTTTCTCATAGTGTTTTGTATGGCATTGTAACCGAGCACTTGAATTACCCAAAATTGTGCGCACGTTGGGTACCGAAAATGTTGACGGATGTGCACAAATCCAAACGTTTAGACAGTGCATTGACTTTTCTTGAGCGGTACCACAACGACGGTGATGATTTCTTAAGCCAAATTGTTACGGGCGATGAAACATGAGTGGCCTATGTCACATGAGAAACAAAGCAACAGTCCGTGGAAGTTGAACAAGGGCATCGTTTTGCTGCAAGACAATGCCCGTCCGCATGTGGCGGATCAGACCAAAGATTTGATCGCATCTTTTCGATGGGAAACTCAAGATCATCCTCCGTACAGCCCCGATCTTGCGCCCAGTGACTACCATCTGTTCCCGCACTTGAAGAAACACCTGGGCGGTCAGCGTCTTCGTGACGATGACGAAGTCAAAAGAGTGGTGATGCAGTGGTTAACAAGTCAGGCGGCAGGCTTGTATGAGGAGGGTATTCAAAAACTGGTACAACGTTATGACCAATGCCTCAATATTAACGGAAATTATGTAGAAAAGTAGATTATGGTACAGGTTTTCATGTAAAAATAAAATTATTGAGATATCTTGGCACGACTTTTTTTCAAAACGGTACTTACTTAAAAAACACACCTCATAGTAACAGATCAGTTTTGGTGTTCCGACAGGAAAACAACTGACAGTGGCGAAAGTAGACACGATATAAAGTGCAGGGTGTGTATAATTAAAAAAAAAGAATCATTTCTATGAAAATGAGAAATTTATTAGAATCCGGTATGACTTTTAAGTATTCGGAAGTGTTTTCGTAAGGAGTGTGGCAGTGTACGGATAGACACAGCATATAGATGGCTCATCGATAACGACAGTCATGGATGGCATCGAAACGAGTAAGGAGACGACTAGAATACGCAAGGGGAAGATGAGGAGAATAGATTATGCTGAAATATGATGCTGCAGAGAAATGCTGAGGATTAGATGGGTAGATCGAACAAGTAATGGAGAGGTAATGGCGATATGTCTGATTCCAAATATTTTTAAAGATATCTCAAGTCCTACTGCGTAGCGAGTTCGAGTCTCGGTCGGGCACACAGTTTTAATCTGCCAGGAAGTTTCATATCAGCGCACACTCCGCTGCAGAGTGAAAATCTCATTCTGGAAACATCCCCCAGGCTGTGGCTAAGCCATGTCTCCGCAATATCCTTTCTTTCAGGACTGCTAGTTCTGCAAGGTTCGCAAGAGAGCTTCTGTAAAGTTTGGAAGGTAGGAGACGAGGTACTGGCAGAAGCAAAGCTGTGAGGACCAGGCGTGAGTCGTGCTTGGGTAGCTCAGTTTGTAGAGCGCTTGCCCGCGAAAGGCAAAGATCCCGAGTTCGAGTCTCGGTCGGGCACACAGTTTTAATCTGCCAGGAAGTTCATATCAGCGCACACTCCGCTGCAGAGTGAAAAATCTCATTCTGGAAACATCCCCCAGGCTGTGGCTAAGCCATGTCTCCGCAATATCCTTTCTTTCAGGAGCGCTAGTTCTGCAAGGTTCGCAGGAGAGCTTCTGTAAAGTTTGGAAGGTAGGAGACGAGGTACTGGCAGAAGTAAGGCTGTGAGTACCGGGCGTGAGTCGTGCTTCGGTAGCTCAGTTGGTAGAGCACTTGCCCGCGTAAGGCAAAGGTCCCGAGTTCGAGTCTCGGTCGGGCACACAGTTTTAATCTGCCAGGAAGTTTCATATCAGCGCACACTCCGCTGCAGAGTGAAAATCTCATTCTGGATTTTTAAAGATATCTCAAGTCCTACTGCGTAGTGTGGGAGTGTTGTAGGCGCGGTACAGCCGTACGGATTTCTGGCCAGGCAGGGCCAGGCAGCCAGGAGCCAGCCAGGCAATTAGCAGGAGACTTTGCGCCCCGAGGCTCTCGCCTGCAGAAAGTCCCCCCCCCCCCCCCCCACACACACACAGACACACACACTGCTCAGCCATCCCCCGCGGCGGGCGGAAGAGGGAGGAGAAACGGGGAGTCCCGCAGAATGCTGTGAAGCGACGGCAAGGCGCGCGCCGCTGGGTGGGGAGGATACGGAGATGCAGCCCTGCCCCTAGAGCGGTCCCGTGGCGTGCGGGAGGAATGCCGACGGACCAGAGCGCGCACCCCATCCACGCAGCCCCAGGCACGCATATGTTGTCGACGCCCCACGGCTGTTTAGCCCCCCATTGTCTTCCACTGCCGAATCGCATTATGATAAGTGTCGCCGAGATGTGACGTTTACAGCCAGTGGCTCGTGTCTCATGTCACTGGCGGTGCTCGGTCGCGTTCAGGTCTACAGCAGGTCCTCCCTATAGACTGATCTTAGGAGGCGCATAAAATTTTAATGCTTAATAAAAAAAAAAGGACCTCATCTGTCTTATTACACATTTAGTATGTTACGACCAGTTTCGTTCGTCGAACATCTTCAGCCGCCCGGAGTGGCCGGAGTGGCTATGGCGCTTCAGTCTGGAACCGCGTGACCGCTACGGTCGCAGGTTCGAATCCTGCCTCGAGCAGGGATGTGTGTGCTGTCCGTAGGTTAGTTAGGTTTAAGTAGTTCTAAGATCTAGGGGACTGATGACCTCAGAAGTTAAGTCCCATAGTGTTCAGAGCCATTTTTTTGAACATATTCATGCTGCGCACAGTTAAACAGAAGAGGAAAATAGGCTAAAGCTACAGCGTCATAACGAATGAAATAAGCCACTCGCTTTGATAGCAACGTCATGCTACGAGGGGTACCCAAAAAAACCGGGATTATTTTTTAGAAACTACACTCATGCTCAAAAATTAAGGATAGTGCTGATACAAGGTGAAACGACGCTCTGGTGAGCGGTTAGCATGTTTAAATCACCTCGGCGTACGACCATGCGGTGCATTTGACCTGCAGTCGTCGCGCGGTGGCGCTGGCAGCAGTCCACATACGCAGAGGTGTGTTGGTGCATGTCAGAGTACGGTTCAGCGAGTAAGTGTGCAGACGTTTTCAGACGTCCTAATGGTGACTGTGTGTTGAAAATGGCTCAAAGAACACATATTGATGGCGGTATGAGGGGTAGAATACTAGGGAAACTTGAGGCTGGTCAAACACAGCAGGTCGTAGCACGGGCCCTCCGTGTGCCACAGAGTGTGATCTCAGCATTATGGCAACGATTCCAGCAGACAGGAAACGTGTCCAGGCGCTACAGTACGGGACGTCCACAGTGTACAACACCACAAGAAGACCGATATCTCACCATCAGTGCCCGCAGACGGCCACGGAGTACTGCAGGTAGCCCTGCTCGAGACCTTACCGCGGTCACTGGAACAGTTGTCTCCAGACACACAGTCTACAGACGACTGAACAGACACGGTTTATTCGCCCGGAGACCTGCAAGGTGCATTCGACATTCACAGGAGAGCTCGTAAAGCCTGGTGTCAAGAACGCAGTACATGGTCATTGGAACAGTGGTCCCAGCTTATGTTCACAGTCGTCCAGGTATAATCTAAACAGTGATTCTCGCCGGGTTATCATCTGGCGTGAACCAGGAACCAGACACCAGCTTCTTAATGTCCTTGAAAGGGACCTGTATGGAGGTCGTGGTTTGATGGTGTGGGGTTGGATTATGATTGGTGCACGTACACCCGTGCATGTCTTTGACAGAGGAACTGTAACAGGTCAGGTGTATCAGGACGTCATTTTGCACCAGTATGTCCGCCTTCTCAGAGGTGCAGTGGGTCCCACCTTCCTCCTGATGTATGATAACGCACGGCCCCACCGAGCTGCCATCGTGGAGGAGTACCTTGAAACAAAAGATATCAGGCGAATGTAGTGGGCTGCCTGTCCTCCAGACCTAAACCCCATCGAGCACGTCTGGGATGCTCTCGGTCGACGTGTCGCCGCACGTCTTCAAACCCCTACGACACTTTTGGAGCTCCGACAGGCACTGGTGTAAGAATCGGAGGCTATACCGCAGCAGCTGCTCGGCCACCTGATCCAGAGTATGCCAACCCGTTGTGCGGCCTGTGTACGTGTGCATGGTGATCATAGCCCATACTGATGTCGGGGTACATGCGCAGGAAACAGTGACCTTTTGTAGCACATGTGTTTCGGGAGGGTTTACTTAACCTATCACCAATACTGTGGACTTACAGATCTGTGTCATGTGTGTTCCCTACGTCCTATGCTATTAGCGCCAGTTTCGTGTAGTGCCACGTTGTGTGGCACCACATTCTGCAATTATCCTTAATTTATGAGCATGAGTGTATATACACTATGTGATCAAAACTATCCCGACGGCCGCCCTAAACATACGTTTTTCATATTAAGTGAATTGTGCTGCCACCTATTGCCAGGTACTCCATATCAGCGACCTTACTAGTCATTAGACATCGTGAGAGAGCAGAATGGGGCGCTCAGCAAAAACTCACTGATGTCGAACGTGGTCAGGAGACTGGGTGTGACTTGTGTCATACGTCTCTTTATGAGATTACCACACTCGTAAACATCACTAGGTCCACTGTTTCGGATGTGATACTCAAGTGGAAACGAGAAGGGACACATACAACACAAAAGCATACAGGCCGACCTCGTCTATTGTCTGACAGAGACCCCCGACAGTTGAAGAGGGTCGTAATGTGTAATAGGCAGATATCTATCCAGACCATCACACAGGAATTCCAGACTGCATCAGGATCCACTGTAGGTACTATGACAGGCGGGACGTGAGAAAACTTGGATTTCATGCTCGAGTGACTGCTCAGAAACCATACATCACACCGGTAAATGCCAAACGACACCTCGCTTGGTGTAACGAGCGTAAGCGTTGGACGATTGAACAGTGGAAAAACGTTTTGTGGAGTGACGAATCACGGTACACAATGTGACGATCCGATGGCAGGGTGTGGGTATGGCGAATGCCCGGTGAACGTCGTCTGCCAGCGTGTGTAGTGCCAACAGTAAAATTGTAAATATCTTTAATTACAGACAACTGATGATGCTCTGCCTAAATAAAGCGAAACGCGTCTGGTGGAAAAAACACGCATTTTCTTGTAGTTGCAACGACAGAACTAAAATACCCTAAGAAAGAAGTGGCAGTATGGCTCTTTAAAGAATCGGGCGTTTACTGGTCAGGGCGTAACTAGTGAATGGGAGGGCGATAGCGGATTCCGATGTCGGGTATTCGTCTCACAAGTGAACATCGTGAATCGGTCGTAAGGGCAGTCTCTAATCTCTACCCCCGGCAATGCAGACACAAGACGTCCGAGCTCATGTTTTGTCCCACCCTATCCCACCCTACTTTTTCGTCCTTAGACGAAGGGAAAGCAGAAAGGTGGAAGGAGTATGTAGAGGGTCTATACAAGGGCGATGTACTTGAGGACAATATTATGGAAATGGAAGAGGATGTAGATGAAGATGAAATGGGAGATGTGATACTGCGTGAAGAGTTTGACAGAGCACTGAAAGACCTGAGTCGAAACAAGGCCCCGGGAGTAGACAACATTCCATTGGAACCACTGACGGCCTTGGGAGAGCCAGTCCTGACAAAACTCTACCATCTGATGAGCAAGATGTATGAGACAGGTGAAGTGCCCTCAGACTTCAAGAAGAATATAATAGTTCCAATCCCAAAGAAAGCAGGTGTTGACAGATGTGAAAATTACCGAACTATCAGTTTAATAAGTCACAGCTGCAAAATACTAACGCGGGTTCTTTACAGACGAATGGAAAAACGGGTAGAAGCGGACCTCGGGGAAGATCAGTTTGGATTCCGTAGAAATGTTGGAACACGTGAGGCAATACTAACCTTACGACGTATCTAAGAAGAAAGATTAAGGAAAGGCAAACCCACGTCTCTAGCATTCGTAGACTTAGAGAAAGCTTTTGACAATGTTGGCTGGAATACTCTCTTTCGAATTCTGAAGGTGGCAGGGGTAAAATACAGGGAGCGAAAGGCTATTTACAATTTGTACAGAAAGCAGATGGCAGTTACAAGAGTCGAGGGGCATGAAAGGGAAGCAGTGGTTGGGAAGGGAGTGAGACGGGGTTGTAGCCTCTCCCCGATATTATTCAATCTGTATATTGAGCAACCAGTAAAGGAAACAAAAGAAAAATTCGGAGTATGAATTAAAATCCACGGAGAAGAAATAAAAACTTTGAGGTTGGCCGATGACATTGTAATTCTGTCAGAGACAGCAAAGGACCGGGAAAAGCAGTTGAACGGAATGGACAGTGTCTTGAAAGGAGGATAAAAGATGAACATCACCAGAAGCAAAACGAGGATAATGGAATGTAGTCGATTTAACTCGGCTGATGCTGAGGGAATTAGATTAGGAAATGAGACACTTAAAGTAGTAAAGGAGTTTTGCTATTTGGGGAGCAAAATAACTGTTGATGGTCGAAGTAGAGAGGATATAAAATGTAGACTGGCAATGGCAAGGAAAGCGTTTCTGAAGATCAGAAATTTGGTAACATCGGGTATAGATTTAAGTGTCAGGAATTTGTTGTTGTTGTGGTCTTCAGTCCTAAGACTGGTTTGTGCAGCTCTCCATGGTACTCTATCCTGTGCAAGATCCTTCATCTCCCAGTACTTACTGCAACGTACGTCCTTCTGAATCTGCTTAGTGTATTCATCTCTTGGTCTCCCTCTATGATTTTTACCCTCCACACTGCCCTCCAATGCTAAATTTGTGATCCCTTCATGCCTCAGAACATGTCCTACCAACCGGTCCCTTCTCCTAGTCAAGTTGTGCCACAAATTCCCTTCTACCCAATTCTGTTCAATACCTCCTCATTAGTTATGTGATCTACCCATCTAATCTTCAGCAGTCTTCTGTAGCACCACATTTCGAGAGCTTCTATTCTCTTCTTGTCCAAACTATTTATTGTCCATGTTGTACTTCCATACATGGCTACACTCCATACAAATACTTTCAGAAACGACTTCCTGACACTTAAATCTATACTCGATGTTAACAAATTTCTCTTCTTCAGAAACGCTTTTCTTGCTTCTACATCCTTACATTTGTCCTCTAGCCAGCCCTGCTTAGCCATTTTGCACTTCCTGTCGATCTCATTTTTCAGACATTTGTATTCCTTTTTGCCTGCTTCATTTACTGCATTTTTATATTTTCTCCTTTCATCAATTAAATTCAATATTTCTTCTGTTACCCAAGGATTTCTACTAGCCCTCGTATTTCTACCTACTTTATTCTCTGCTGCCTTCACTACTTCATCCCTCAGAGCTACCCATTCTTCTTCTACTGTATTTATTTCCCCCATTTGTTCAATTGTTCCCTTATGCTCTCCCTGGAACTCTGTACAACCTCTGGTTTAATCAGTTTGTCCAGATCCCATCTCCTTAAATTCCCACCTTTTTGCAGTTTCTTCAGTTTTAATCTACAGTTCATAACCAATAGGTTGTGGTCAGAGTCCACATCTGTCACTGGAAATGTCTTTCAATTTAATTCCTGGTTCCTAAATCTCTGTCTTACCATTATATAATCTATCTGATAGCTTCTAGTATTTCCAAGCCGTTTCTGAAAGTATTTGTATGGAGTGTAGCCATGTATGGAAGTGAAACATGGACGATAAATAGTTTGGACAAGAAGAGAATAGAAGCTTTCGAAATGTGGTGCTACAGAAGAATGCTGTAGATCACATAACTAATGAGGTGGTATTGAATAGAATTGGGGAGAATAGGAGTTTGTGGCACAACTTGTCTATAAGAAGGGATCGGTTGGTAGGACATGTTCTGAGGCATCAAGGAATCACCTATTTAGTATTGGAGGGTAAAAATCGTGGAGGGAGACCAAGAGATGAATACACTAAGCAGATTCAGAAGGATGTAGGTTGCAGTAGGTACTGGGAGATGAAGAAGCTTGCACAGGATAGAGTAGCGTGGAGAGCTGCATCAAACCAATCTCAGGACTGAAGACCACAACTACAACAACAGAGCGAAGTGTGTAAAGAGGGGTAGGGGAATGAGAGAGAGAGAGAGAGAGAGAGAGAGAGAGAGAGAGAGAGGTGAGTGTAGTCTGGGCTGCGACTGTATAACTTGGTATTACTAGGGTGCGGCTGTTTAGAATTTACATTAACGATGGCCGGGCCTCGCGATATTACGCCGTTACGCCGTGCCACTCGCTCGCACCCACCCGCACCCGCGCCGTGAGGACGCAATTACGGGGTGATTGCCGCGGCTGCGGGGTTCGCCGTGCTCTGCCCTCTGACGCTGTTTTCCCTCTCGCGCAACCCTTGGGCTCCAGCGGACGCCTCTGCCGCTGTCTGTTGTCTTCCGTCGCGTGGCCCCCCTAGCTTCGCCTGCAGCTCGTTAAGTGGCGCCTCAGCAAGCCGGGCTGCCCGCGCACTCTTCCTTCCTTCCTTCCTTAACACTCGACGCCCCCGCCTGTGTCGGCAGCTGGGGGAGGTCGAGAGGCCTCGGGGTGTCTGTGTAACAGTGGGGGGCGACTCTGCGCCGAGAAAAACTGCGCACTCCTCTAGCAATAATATTCACCGACAACTCTGCTATCTCTGTCCTGGGAGGTGCCGGCTGGCGTTAAACAAGCGATATTGTGAAGATGTGCACTTAGCTGATTGTAACGGTCATACAGCAGCAGCTGCATTTCCACGTGTCTCTATACTGAGGGAGGGAGGCTTGTATTTGAAATACTGCGCGCCCATTCTGGATTATGACACTTGAAAACACAGTACTATCATCCAGATATACACTCAAGAGCCAAGGAAATAGCTACACCTGCCTAATATCGTGTAAGGACCCCGCGAGCACGCAGAAGTTCCACAAGACGACGTGCCTTAAGGGGGGTAGGACGTCAAACGGTCCGACATGGAGCAGGAGAGGCACCACAGGACGTTTTAGTTTCCACTGTCTATACTTTTACAAGTAAACTCATAAAACTTTGTCAGAATGGCCAGCAAGGATTCAGGATTCGCACTCATTACAGTGGAAGTTCGAAAAAAAGCCAAAATAATTTTTTTACCTGTGAAATTTCATCAAAATCGTTCAAATAGCTCTGAGCACTATGGGACTTAACTGCTGTGGTCATCAGTCCCCTAGAACTTAGAAGTACTTAAACCTAACTAACCTAAAGACATTACACACATCCATGCCCGAGGCAGGATTCGAACCTGCGGCCGTAGCGGTCACGCGGTTCCTGACTGAAACGCCTAGAACCGCACTGTCACACCGGCCGGCGAAATTTCATCATTTTTTCACTTACTAATGGCTGCATTTGTTGCTATAGGTACTCTTTTCTTCATAAGAAAGAGAGATGGTTCGATGAATTTTGCACAGCATACATACCATACTTACAGGTGTATGAAACTCTAAAATTTATTTAATTTATGAAAAAGCGAATGATCTGTTGTATTTTAAACGTCATGTTTAGAAAAAAACACAAATTTTGTATTTAATTACCTCAATTTTTACCACAGTTTTTAATAGATTTCGAAAACTCTAGAGTTTCATACACCTTTAAGTATGGTTTGTATATTGTCCAAAATTCATCGAACCACCTTTCTTACTTATGAAGAAAAGTGTAGCTATAGCAACAAATAGTGCCACTAGTAAGTGAAAAAAATGATGAAATTTTACTTGTAAAAAAATTACTTCGTTATGTTTTCGAGCTTCCACTGCTGTGAGTGTGAATTCTGAATCCTTCCTGGTGATGCTGACAAAGTTTTATGAATTTATTTGTAAAAGTATAGACAGTGGAAATTAAAATGTCCTGTGGTGCCTCTCCTGCTCCAAGTCGGCCCGTTTGACGTCCTACTCCCCTTAAAGTGCTGGAGGGAATTGACACCATGAATCCTGCCGGGGTGTTCATAAATCCGTAAGAGGGGGTGGAGATCTCTTCTGAACAGGTCGTTGCTAGGCATCCCAGATATGCTGAATAATGTTCATGTCTGGTGAGTTTCGTGACCAGCGAAAGTGTTTAAACTCACAAGACTGTTGCTGGAGCCACGCTGCAGCAATTCTGGACGTATGCGGTGTCGCATTGTCCTGCTGGAATTGTTCAAGCCCGTAGTAATGCACAATGGACACGAATGGTCGCTTACATATGTGTCACCTGTGAAACTCGTATCTAGACCTATCAGGGGTCCCATATCAGTCCATTTACACACACCCCACGCCATTACAGACCTTCCACCAACTTGAACGGTCCTCTGCTTTCGTGCACGGTCCGTGGATTCATGAGGTTGCCTCCATACCCGTAGACGTCTATCTACTCGATACAATTTGAAACCAGACTCGTCCTACCAGGCAACAGGTTTCCAGTCATCAACAGTCCAATGTCGGTGCTGACGGGCACAACCGAGACGTAAAGCTTTGTGCCCGCAGTCATCAAGACTCCGAAAGCTCATATCGATGATGTTTCGTTGAATCATTCGCACGCTGACACTTGTTGATGGTCCAGCATTGAAATCTGCAGCAATTTGCCGAAAGGTTTGCACTTCTGTCGAGTTGAACCAGTCTCTTCTGTCGTCGTTGGTCCCGTTCTTCCAGGATATTCTTCCGGCCGCAGCGATGTCGGAGATTTGATGTTTTACCAGATTCCACATATTCACGGTACACTCTTGAAATGGTCTTGCGGGAAAATCCCCACTTCATCGCTACCTCGGAGATGCTGTGTACCATCGCTCGTGCGCCGACTATAACACCACGTTCAAACGCACTTAAATCTTGATAACCTGCCATTGTAGCAGCAGTAAGGGATCTAACAACTGAGCCACACACTTGTCTTATATAGACGTTACCGACCGCACTGCCGTATTCTGCCTGTTTACATATCTCTGTATTTGAATACACATCGCGATACCAGTTTCATTGGCGGTTCAGTGTGGTTTGTACTGCACTCGGGTGTCGAGCTGGGTATACTTGTTTACGAAATATACCTTGCGATCATCTTCTATGCTACATGTTTGAGGTATGGTCTGAAGCTGAACGCAACATACGCAGTAGCAAGTACCGTGTTTTGCAAATGACTGCATCTGGCTGTTCAGCCGACAGCAATAGTAACCATGAAGGATGAGGGGGCTTCAAAAAGTAAGTTACACATTATCACGCGCCAGGTAACTTATATTGTCGAGTTACGTTAATGTAACTTGTCTGTCAAAAGCTAGAATGAGCACCTTTTGCAGGGAGTGTCGAGCGGGAAGAGAGTCATTGCACGTACTGCTGGGGCGATTCTTGAAGTCAGTCGGGGGGGGGGGAACTGGTAAAATTTGGTGTTGCTTAAAGTAGTTTTTGTAATTGCTTTGGAGTTCAGGATAAAACATGTGTTTTAATAATTATGTGTAGTAATGTGTATTAATAATTATTTTAAGTTAAATGATATTTATTGGTTTATGTAGTAATCTCTTTGCCGCTCTTGTTCGTTTGTTAAAATGTGTTTGGAATACATTGCAACCTATATTTCTACATAATTATATATAAAAAAGAGTGAATCTATTGAAGTAATACAGGGTGTTACAAAAAGGTACGGCTAAACTTTCAGGAAACATTCCTCACAAACAAACAAAGAAAAGATCTCATGTGGACATGTGTCCGGAAACGCTTAATTTCCATGTTAGAGCTCATTTTAGTTTCATCAGTATATACTGTACTTCCTCGATTCACCGCCAGTTGGCCCAGTTGAAGGAAGGTAATGTTGACTTCGGTGCTTGTGTTGACATGCGACTCATTGCTCTACAGTACTAGCATCAAGCACATCAGTACGTAGCATCAACAGGTTAGTGTTCATCACGAACGTGGTTTTGCAGTCAGTGCAATGTTTACAAATGCGGAGTTGGCAGATGCCCATTTGATGTATGGGTTAGGACGGGGCAATAGCCGTGGCGTGGTATGTTTGTATCGAGACAAATTTCCAGAACGAAGGTGTCCAGACAGGAAGACGTTCGAAGCAATTGATCGGCGTCTTAGGGAGCGCGGAACATTCCGGCCTATGAATCGCGACTGAACGACGAGGACACCTGCAATGGACGAGGCAATTCTTCGTGCAGTTGACGATAACCCTAATGTCAGCGTCAGAGAAGTTGCTGCTGTACAAGGTAACGTTGACCACGTCACCGTATGGAGAGTGCTGCGGTAGAACCAGTTGTTTCCGTACCATGTACAGCGTGTGCAGGCACTATCAGCAGCTGATTGGCCTCCACGGGTACACTTCTGCGAATGGTTCATCCAACAATGTGTCAATCCTCATTTCAGTGCAAATGTTCTCTTTACGGATGAGGCTTCATTCCAACGAGATCAAATTGTAAATTTTCACAATCAACATGTGTGGGCTGACGAGAATCCGCACGCAATTGTGCAATCCCGTGATCAACACAGATTTTCTGTGAACGTTTGGGCAGGCATTGTTGGTGATGTCTCGATTGAGCCCCATGTTCTTCCACCTACGCTCAATGGAGCACGTTATCATGATTTCATACGGGGTACTCTACCTGTGCTGCTAGAACATGTGCTTTACAAGTACGACACATGTGGTTCATGCACGATGGTACACTTCTCAACAACAGATTCGGTGACCGATGGATTGGTAGAGGCGGACCAATTCCGTGGCCTCCACGCTCTCCTGACCTCAACCCTCTTGACTTTCATTTATGGGGGCATTTGAAAGCTCTTGTCTACGCAACCCTGGTACCAAATGTAGAGACTCTTCGTGCTCGTATTGTGGACGGCTGTGATGCAATACGCCATTCTCCAGGGCTGCATCAGCACATCAGGATTCCATGCGACGGAGGGTGGATGCATGTATCCTCGCTAACGGAGGACATTTTGAACATTTCCTGTAGCAAAGTGTTTGAAGTCACGCTGGTACGTTCTGTTGCTATGTGTTTCCATTCCGTGATTAATGTGATTTGAAGAGAAGTAATAAAATGAACTCTAACATGGAAAGTAAGCGTTTCCGGACACATGTCCACATACCATATTTTCTTTCTTTGTGTGTGAGGAATGTTTCCTGAAAGTTTGGCTGTAACTTTTTGTAACACCCTGTATATTCGCTGATTTCTGAAGTCATTTTATCCAGTGTAATATGATACTCCATGGGGTGGGGGTATAGCCCCCATAGCCATAGTCTCCCCCCCCCCCTTTCCACCGCCCCTGTGGTCCTGGAAGATACCGATTCGAATACCATGGCCATCTGCGCTAGATTTCTCGGTTGAGCATCCATGGCGCGAAAAGCCCGATCGAGGTGGCTCCCAAAGATTCTAGATTGGGTTTAGATCCGGGAAGTTAATGGATGCACATTTTGACGCGTTGCATTGTCCTGCTGGTACATTCCATCGTGTCAAGGAAACACTGACTGCATGTAGGGGTGTAGATGGTCCCCAAGTATAGAAGCATCGGATTTCCGATAATTTTTTTTAATTTTTGCAGTTCTGTTGCGTGGCGTGAGAGATTTCCAATATCCTCTCGAGTTTCGTACGCCTACCTAACTGGAAGAGTGCAGAAAGTCGAAATAAGCAGTTCTCATAATATGCAAAGATCAGCACATTCCTCAAACTGGGGAACTATCAAGAATGGGGTTCCACAAGGGTCGGTCTTGGGTCCTTTGTTGTTCTTAATATGTATTAATGACTTGCCATTCTATATTCATGAAGAGGCAAAGTTAGTTCTCTTTGCTGATGATACAAGTATAGTAATCACACCTGAGAAACAAGAATTAACTGATGAAATTGTCAATAATGTCTTTCAGAAAATTACTAAGTGGTTCCTTGTAAACGGACTCTCACTGAATTTTGATAAGACACAGTACATACAGTTCTGTACAGTAAGTGGTATGACGCCATTAATAAATATAGACCTTAATCAGAAACATATAGCTAAGGTAGAATATTCAAAATTTTTAGCTGTGTCCATTGATGAGAGATTAAATTGGAAGAAACACATTGATGATCTGCTGAAACGTTTGAGTTCAGCTACTTATGCAATAAGGGTCATTGCAAATTTTGGTGATAAACATCTTAGTAAATTAGCTTATTACGCCTATTTTCATTCATTGCTTGCATATGGCATCATATTTTGGGGTAATTCATCACTGAGGAATAAAGTATTTATTGCACAAAACCGTGTAATCAGAATAATAGCTGGATTCCACCCAAGATCATCCTGCAGACATTTATTTGAGGTTGGTTCAAATGGCTCTGAGCACTATGGTACTTAACATCTAAGGTCATCAGTCCCCTAGAACTTAGAAGTACTTAAACCTAACTAACCTAAGGACATCACACACATCCATGCCCGAGGCCGGATTCGAACCTGCGACCGTAGCAGTCGCACGGTTCCTGACCGCGCGCCTAGAACCGCGAGACCACCGCGGCCGGCATTTATTTGAGGATCTAGGGATATTCACAGTACTTTATCAGTATATATACTCTCTTATGAAATTTGTTATTAACAACCAAACCCAGTTCGAAAGTAATATCAGTGTGCATAACTACAATACTAGGAGAAAGGATGATCTTCACTATTCAAGATTAAATCTAACTTTGGCACAGAAAGGGGTGAATTATACTGGCACTAAAGTCTTTGGTCACTTACCAAATAGTATCAAAAGTCTGGCAGATAACCAACAAGTATTTAAGAAGAAATTAAAAGAATTCCTGAATGACAACTCCTTCTACTCCATAGAGGAGTTTTTAGATATAAATTAAGAAAAAAATATTAAAAAATAAATAAAAAAATAAAAAAGTTGTTATATTAACTTAATTATGTTGTTAAATTAACTTAATTATGTCATGTATTGGAAAATTTGACTCGTTCCACGTCATTACGAAATATCGTATCCATGATCCATGGAACTAGTATTAATCTAATCTAATCTAATCTAACCACCTGTTTTACCCGCTATTTAGATAACATTATTAATTTAAACTTTCCTCAGGAGGTATAGAAATAAAATAGATCTTCACGATTTGATCTAAATTTATCTCTTCAAGGACTGTCATTTAATACTAAGAAGGCCAAACAAACAAAACAGTTTAGTTTTAATTTTATGCCGTTAAAATTCGCAATACGTTGAGATAAATTTTTGAGATACGTCAATTTTACATTTTGTAACTCCAAGAACAAGGAGTTTTTCATATTAAAAGAGGATTTGTAGCCTAAACCCTGCGCGGTCCGCTTAGGTGGCTGTTTTTTTTTTAGACCAGTTTGACACTGTTTGCCTGCTCGTTAGACCACAAGTGCCCCATGTCAAGTTGTTTGTCCCGACGTTCCCTACACCATTGTGTTACTGTTCACACGCTAGCCGGCCGGAGTGGCCGAGCGGTTCTAGGCGCTTCAGTCTGGAACCGCGCGACAGCTACGGTCGCAGATCGAATCCTGCCTCGGGCGTGGATGAGAGTGATGTCCTTAGGTTAGTTAGGTTTAAGTAGTTCTAAGTTCTAGGGGACTGATGACCTCAGATATTAAGTCCCATAGTGCTCAGAGCCATTTGAATCATTTGTTCACACGCTCTTTAGTGGTGCCGAAGACCAGTATCAGTTGCAAAGCGATTTAGAAAAGATTGCTGTATGGTGTGGCAGGTGGCAGTTGACGCTAAATAACGAAAAGTGTGAGGTGATCCACATGAGTTCCAAAAGAAATCCGTTGGAATTCGATTACTCGATAAATAGCACAATTGTCAAGGCTGTCAATTCAACTAGATACCTGGATGTTCCAACTGAAGTTGGAAAGACCACATAGATAATATTGTGGGGAAGGCGAGCCAAAGGTTGCGTTTCATTGGCAGGACACTCAGAAGATGCAACAAGTCCACTAAAGAGACAGCTTACACTACACTCGTTCGTCCTCTGTTAGAATATTGCTGCGCGGTGTGGGATACTTACCAGGTGGGATTGACGGATGACATGGAAAGGGTGCAAAAAATAGCATCTCGTTTATTATTATCACGTAATAGGGGAGATAGTGTGGCAGATATGATACGCGAGTTGGGATGGATTTCATCAAAGCAAAGACGTTTTTCGTCGCGGCGAGATCTATTTACGAAATTTCAGTCACCAACTTTCTCTTCCGAATGCGAAAATATTTTGTTGAGCCCAACCTACATAGGTAGGAATGATCATCAAAATAAAGTAAGACAAATCAGAGCTCGAACAGAAAGGTTTAGGTGTTCGTTTTTCCCGCGCGCTGTTCGGGAGTGGAATGGTCGGGAGATAGTATGATTGTGGTTTGATGAACCCTCTGCCAAGCACTTAAATGTGAATTGCAGAGTAATCATGTAGATGTAGATGTAACACGTCGCAGATAGCAGCGTTGGCCCGGTGTATTCTGCTTCTGGAACAGCCTATTCCGAGGTCCTCTATCTAACGTGTCCTGGTCTCCGGAGAAATGTCGAACATATTTCGTCTCCTTGCAAGTGTCGCAAGCTCTGTAGGTATATGAAGATGGTATCTCATCTTTCGGACATGTACGAAAGAACAGATACCATCGGTGACTATGCAGCTCTCTTAGAATGAAATGATAATGAAATCAAGACCCTAAGCTGTCGACAGGCGTTGTTATACGAGGACAGTTGAAAATGTCTACCCCGAATGGGACTCGAACCCGGTGTCTCCTGCCTGTATGCCAGACGCTCTATCCATCTGAACCAACGAGGGCACAGAGGATAGTGCGACTGCAGGGATTTATCGCCGGCACACTCCCCGTGAGACCCACATTCTCAACTTATAGTCCAGGCACTACATTCGTTGTGCCCTTGCCATTATACCCATTACTCACGGGAGACAATCTTACCGAGTCCCGTAAGAGTTCGGGCAATGCGTGTGCATCCAGTACAGAAGAAGGAGGTCAATGGCCGGTTAGGCTAAACTATATGAAGAAGGTATCTGTTCTGTCGGACATCCCTGCAGTCGCATTGTCCTCTGTGTCCTCGGTGGCTCAGATGGATAGAGCGTCTGCCATGTAAGCAGGAGGTCCCGGGTTCGAGTCCTGGTCGGGGCACACATTTTCAACTGTCCTCGTTGATGTATATCAACGCCTGTCAACAGCTTAGGGTCTGGATTTAATTACCATTTGAGCTCTGTAGGTGGTGGTGGGCCTGTGTGGCCGCCAGTTACTTTTGCTACCTCTCTGCGTCATTTAGCGACGCAACATGTCACGACTCGGAGGTTGACCTGCTTAACTTGCGGCCTAGGCACTATTGTAGCAATGGGTACTGCGGGGAAATGGCGATTGTTTCCACGGTGAATGCAACACATTGTAAACGTTATGAAACTTCGCAGCAAATTAGTGTCTGTTATCGTTAATTTTTTTCTTCCTGGTCTTGTCAATTAAGCTCAAGTGCAATTTTAACTGCAGTCCACAATACAATTTAAAAAACCGCATAAAACATTCTTCTAATGTTTCTTCTACTGTACGGATTAATTATAAGGGGGAGACTAAAGAAAATGAGAAAGTAGGAAAAAGTTAGTAAACTCTTTCTTAATGCAGAAGTAATAAATTTACCCCGGTATGATACAAGACGATAAGTGTCTTCATGGACAAATGTTTGCGGGTGCATTGTATACACGCGTGCGCTCCGTCGTCCGAAGCAAATCGTCGGCCAAGAGTGACTTTCCTCAGGGCTTGAAAAAATACGGCAATGACACGGAGACTATATGGAAGATGTGTGCGAACTGTAGATGGGCAAAGTCGCTCATCCTTGGGAAATAGTTCACTAATGATCGCTCCTTTTTGGGAACCGTTCATTTTTACTCGTTCACCGTTCATTGCGATTGGTATACGGTTCTTATGAAAAACTGAAAATTAGTAGCATAGGCGACCGGAGATGGAAGGTGCCAAGAGGGACCACATGCCTCCCCCATGGAGTACAGAGTTTTTATTCATAACAGAATCTTCACACACTTGTAATTTTCGTGATTCTGCGAAACATCCCGTTTAGCCAACTGTAGTGTTATGTGGCTGATCGCAGTGAAATAATGTAAGGTGGGGCACGAGAAACCGGCCCCGAGTACAGACTGCTCACCAATTACGCACGATTTGTTGACCGCTAACTACCAGTTTAATAAGTCACAGCTGCAAAATACTAACGCGAATTCTTTACAGACGAATGGAAAAACTGGTAGAAGCCGAACTCGGAGAAGATCAGTTTGGATTCTGTAGAAATATGGGAACACGTGAGGCAATACTGACCCTACGACTTATCTTAGAAAATGGATTAAGGAAAGGCGAACGTACGTTTCTAGCATATGTAGACTTAGAGAAAGCTTTTGACAATGTTGACTAGAATACTCTCTTTCAAATTCTGAAGGTGGCAGGGGTAAAATACAGGGAGCGAAAGGTTATTTACAATTTGTACAGAAACCAGATGGCAGTTATAAGAGTCGAGGGGCATGAAAGGGAAGCAGTGGTTGGGAAGGGAGTGAGACAGGGTTGTAGCCTTCAATCTGTATATTGAGCAAGCAGTAAAGGAAACAAAAGAAAAGTTCAGAGTAGATATTAAAATCGATGGAGAAGGAATAAAAACTTTAAGGTTGGCCGATGACATTGTAATTCTGTCAGAGACAGCAAAGAACTTGGGAGAGCAGTTGAACAGAGCGTACAGTGTCTTGAAACGAGGGTATAAGATGAACATCAACAAAAGCAAAACGTGGATAATGGAATGTAGTAGAATTAAGTCTGATGATGCTGAGGGAATTAGATTAGGAAATGAGACACTTAAAGTAGTAAAGGAGTTTTGCTATTTGGGGAGCAAAATAACTGATGATGGTCGAAGTAGAGAGGATATAAAATGTAGACTGGCAATGGCAAGGAAAGCGTTTCTGAATAAGAGAAATTTGTTAACATCGAGTATAGATTTGAGTGTCAGGAAGTCGTTTCTGAAAGTATTTGTGTGGAGTGTAGCCATGTATGGAAGTGAAACGTGGACGATAAATAGTTTGGACAAGATGAGAATAGAAGCTTTCGAAATGTGGTGCTACAGAAGAATGCTGAAGATTAGATGGGTAGATCACATAACTAATGAGGAGGTATTGAACAGAATTGGGGAGAAGAGGAGTTTGTGGCTCAACTTCACCAGAAGGGATCGGTTGGTAGGACATGTTCTGAGGCATCAAGGGATCACCAATTTAGCATTGGACGGCATCGTGGAGGGTAAAAATCGTAGAGGGAGACCAAGAGATGAATACACTAAGCAGATTCAGAAGGATGTAGGCTGCAGTAGGTACTGGGAGATGAAGAAGCTTGCACAGGATAGAGTAGCATGGAGAGCTGCAGCAAACCAGTCTCAGGACTGAAGACCACCTCAACAACAACAACAACAACAACAACAACGACAAGAATAAATGAATATGTAATAATTAGTCAGTGAAGAAATAACAAATAAGCCAATGCAAGCAACTTCGAAACAATAGATGACGATTGGTGGGCGACAGTGAGCGGTATAGTACTCGGGGCCGATTTTTCGTGCGCCACCCAGTACGACTGTAATAATATTGTAGGAGTTACAAGTGACGCGGTGTCGTCTGAAAATGTTGCCAAAACCACGCTCTGTAATTGAGATATATCGTTGAGAAACATTATGAATACGGTTGACGGTATTACGAACATTTCAGATTTTCTTCGTTGCCGTGTTTTATACTAGAATACTTATCATATCATCTTTACAAAATGTGACACCAAACACTCGATTACGAAGCGCGGGCTTCATTCAGTTGTAAGTCGGTCTGCCTTCCATAACAATGAACATGCCCTTTTACCGTGGATGAAAAAAAGACGGAAAGTGGCCACTCTCGTGTCCCGTGCCGGCTTCCTTTGCATGTGTAATAAAATAAAAAAATAAAAAAAAAAAAACAGAAAAACTTATTCTTTGTACAAGCATTTCTTCTGCTGTTTATCGAAATAGTGAAGTAAGTTGATACGCTGTTTTGATACCTGAAGAGATGTATGTATTACATACCATGTAATTTTTATGTAGTTTACGTAATTATAAAATACATTTTAATTACCGGTCGTGGACGCTGAATAACATAAGGCTGCGTTCACACTGCCGGCCGGGCGGAGCCGAGCCTGGCCGGGCCGCCGCCCGCTTCGATATCAGACACATGGTTTTGAATTGCGGTGTTCAGACTGGCGGCCGGGCCGCGCCGACACGGCGTGAGCCTCCCGGAGCCGAGCCGGCGACATCCCGAGTGTTTAATATTGCCGGCGCGAGCCGACCGCAGGCGCGAGCCTGTGGAGCAGCACTACAGCTTCTGCAGTACACGCATCACACGTCTCCCTTCTGCTTTCTTCACAAGTGTGACTGCACACGTCTTTTATTTTAAGATGTTACCTCACATTTCACAATCAGTGAGAAAAAATTACGTTTATTATAATGATACATGAGAAATTACTTTTATTTCATTTATTTAATCTACCGTATTTACATTTAAATTTGTGTTCTGTATCGAAATTTTGTCTTGAATGTTCTGCAGCACATACTAAAATGTATTATGATTCATTCTGTAATATGAATAAAATTTTTCGGGATAGTTTTTAAGTTCTTCATGTAAAGAAAAATCTCTCCTAAATGTCTGTCGCTATTTATGGGATGAATCCATAACCTCCTAGTTCTTCTGTACTTCAAAACTCGACGAGTTACAGCAGATTCAAAACAATACGAATAAAAGAGTGAAGACATTGTTCTACACGACAGCACAGACTAGCTAAAGGCGAGCGGCTGTTGGCTGCAGCTGCGTTTTCTACTGACTTGCTTGTCAGCTGTCGAAGGGTGGGGATTTTTTAAAATTTATTTATTTGGCCTCCGGCAGCTGACATCCATTTAGCCAAAGAGTGGGGATTACCTTGACAGTGCAGCGCAGCCCGCCAAGGAAGAAAAAAAAAAAAAACAATGAAGAACAATGAAACGCACATCTGTGTCGATGTACAGTAGTTTCATTAACTCTCCATTATTTTTTTTGTCAAAGTAGAGAACGAGACTACAGAATTGCGCTTCAGCTTCTGCAGTAAACGTATCACAAATCTCTACTTTGTTTTTGTGATTAGTTTTACACCACTGATCACTAGTAATTAATTTTTTTCTCTCCTTCATTATATGACTACATTAAACCAAGCTGTAACCGCTCGAACTCCGTGGCTTGCGGACGCGGCACTGACGCCACTGAATATCTCGCATTACTTGTGACCAGAGACAGATATCAGCGTCATTATCATTTCAAAAACTTTTTGGTACTTTTAGCTACATTTCATTCGCAACAATGTATGGTTTAAAACGGATCTAACAGTAAGCTACCCGCTACATAACTTTTTCACTACAAGATTTGTAAATCAAGTGCACAACGTTGACAAATAGCATCATTTCACAATGACTGTTAAGAAATATGAAAAGATAAATGATTCAATACGAAGCTATGATGTTACACTAGCACGTGTACAAAAATCAGATTTTTTAGCCGCATACTTTCTTCAAAATCGGTTGGGAAGCGTTACGAAACTAAGAAATCACGCGAAACGAAAAGTAGACTTTTTCTTTTTTCACGACGTAAGCAACGCTTTTAAGGAAAAAATGAGTTCATAAAACGATGTGGCGCCGTCTTATATACCGCTAAGAATTTTTAGAACATGAAAATCGGAGAAGTGGATTTTTCCCCCATTTCGCCGTCCCGGCTCGGCGCGGCGCGCAATGTGAATGCACTACTCGTCGGCCTGAGCTGGCTAGGCACGAGCCGAGCCAGTACGCGTCAGCCCGGCCCGGCCCGGCCGGCAGTGTGAACGCAGCCTAAGAATACGAAAAGAACCAGACGTTCAGAGCTCAAAAAAGATTTGAAACGTATCTAGAATGGGCGTGCGAAGCGAACGAAACGAACAACTCGATACTGAACTAACTATGAGCAGTCGGCAGTGGAACTGCGACGAGTGGCCACTCGAAGAAGGAAGAGTCCGGCCGAGCGAGACCGAGACCGGGACAGGCTGGAACGAGACTGGGCGACGTGCCGTTCGGGAACGAGACCGACCGTTTCCCGTTCCCGGGAACTGTAAGTAGAAAGCGGAGACCGAAGTGAGCAATGGAAGACCGTTCCTTACAATTCGTTCCTCGCTCTCCTTCCGTTCATCTTGGTGTACCGTTCCTTTGGACCCGTTAGTTCGCGAACGACCCATCTCTAGTGCGAACCCACGCAGTCTCGATGTCTGCCCATGCGATTATCACCATTCTGAGCCACGAAGAAAGACAGCCGGCCGATGTGGCCGCGCGGTTCTAGGCGCTTCAATCTGGAACCGCGCGACCGCTACGGTCGCAGGTTCGAGTCCTGTCTCGGGCATGGATGTGTGTAATGTCCTTAGGTTAGTTAGGTTTAAGTAGATCTAAGTTCTAGGCGACTGATGACCTCTGAAGTAAGCCCCATAGTGCTCAGAGCCATTTGAACCATTTGAAGAAAGACGTTTGTAGCTGTCGGTTTGCTTCTGGCACGCCTGCGTGTAATCATGGTTCCGTGGGCAACCGCAGATATGCCCCGTCTTGTCGCACAGTGGGCTAAGTGTATTTACAATCACGGCGATTACGTTTGAAATAATAAACAGTTTACTTAACTTTTCTCCATCCGTCTCGTTTTGATTTGAGTGGCTCTTATACATATTCAGATTTGTGACCCATGTAAATTGTTTTGTCGCTGTGGTGTACCAATGTTAGTCATTGTACCCCCTTAACTTGGTTAGATGAAAAGATCGCTTTAAAATAAGAAATTTAGTTTCACAATGGAAACAAGAATTGCTTTACTTCTGTCGGATGCCACTGTCGTAATGATCGGCTTACGAGTGGAAATGCTATTCATATTTGCTGTTTCAGCTCTTCGTCTATTGTCAAACAGCAGTTGCAATCAACGCACTGTAATTAATTTAATCCTCATAAAAAGAGGCAACAACACAAGTACTATACGAAAAGGAACGATTATACTAGTATATTCAAATATTGAAGCTTACTCGTTGCGCATAAGATGCCGAAACTGGCCAGTGGCGAATACGGATAGCATTTACAGTCGTGGGTGGAATCACGTCGTCCTTTCCAGAACTATCCATTAGTTTGTATGAACCAGGAACCATTCTGCAGCCGTACACGTTAGCAATGCGGACTTTCTACATCTGCATCTACATGGATACTGTGCAAATCACATTTAAGTGCCTGGCAGAGGGTTCATCGAACCGCCTTCACAACTCTCTATTATTCCAATCTCGGATAGCGCGCGGAAGGAATGAACACCTATATCTTTCCGTACGAGCTCTGATTTCCCTCATTTTATCGTGGTGATCGTTCCTCTCTATGTAAGTCGATGTCAACAAAATATTTTCGCATTCGGAGGAGAAAGTTGGTGATTGGAATTTCATGAGAAGATTCCGTCGGAACGAAAAACGCCTTTCTTTTAATGATTTCCAGCCCAAATCCTGTATCATTTCTGTGACACTCTCTCCCATATTTCGCGATAATACAAAACGTGCTGCATTTCTTTGAACTTTTTAGATGTACTCCATCAGTCCTACCCGGTAAGGATCCCACACCGCGCAGCAGTATTCTAAAAGAGAACGGACAAGCGTAGTGTAGGCAGTCTCCTTAGTAGGTCTGTTACATTTTCTAAGTGTCCTACCAATAAAACGTAGCCTTTGGTTAGCCTTCCCCACTATATTTTGTATGTGTTCCTTCCAATTTAAGTTGTTCGTAATTGTAATACCTAGGTATTTAGTTGTGTTTACAGCTTTTAGATTAGACTGATTTATCGTGTAACCGAAGATTAACGAGTTCCTTTTAGCACTCATGTGGATGACCTCACACTTTTCGTTATTTACAGTCAACTGCCACATTTCGCACCATTCAGATATTTTTTGTATATTGTTTTGCAGTTTGTTTTGATCTTCTGATGACTTTATTAGTCGGTAAACGATAGCGTAATCTGCAAACAACCGAAGACGGCTGCTCAGATTGTCTCCCAAATCGTTTATACAGATAAGGAACAGCAAAGGGCCTATAACACTACCTTGGGGAACGCCAGAAACCACTTCTGTTTTAGTCGATGACTTTCCGTCAGTTACTACGAACTGTGACCTCTCTGACAGGAAATCACAAATCCATTCACATAACTGAGACGATATTCCACAAGCACGCAATTTTACTACGAGCCGCTTGTGTGGTACAGTGTCAAAAGCCTTCCGGAAATCCAGGAATACGGAATCGATCTGAAATCCCTTGTTAATAGCTCTCAACACTTCATGTGAATAAAGAGCTAGATGTGTTTCACAGGAACGATGTTTTCTAAACCCGTGTTGACTGTGTGTCAATAGACCGTTTCCTTCGCGGTAATTCATGATGTTCGAACATAAGATATGTTCTAAAATCCTGCTGCGTATCGACGTTAACGATATGGGCCTGCAATTTAGTGGTTTACTCGTACTACCGTTCTTGTATATTGGTGTGACCTGTGCAACTTTCCAGTCTTTGGGTACGAATGTTTCGTCGAGCGAACGGTTGTATATGATTGGTAAGTATGGAGCTAATGTTCGGAAAGTACAAAGTACAGTGGGCAGATTATTGGTATTAAAAACAAAAAAAACTAATTTGCCTCGTTCCGGGTAAAGCGACTCTCAACGCGAGAACTGCAACAAAAACAGTTTTGCCGGTCTGAACTGGCTGCGCTATGCCAGCGCACGGGCGTGAACTTGACATTCGCGACGCGCCCCGTTCATTGACTCGCCATTTACCCGTGCTGCCATCTGTCGAGGGGCAAGCGCAGCGCGGGTCGTGCGCGGTAAGGCGCGACGCGGCCAATAGGTGGCTCTAGCGGCGCTTCGTGCATTGCGAGTACGAAATTCGCACAAACCATTCGTGACAATTCACTACCTGTGCGATACGCTGACGGATCAGATGCGATTTGTTTTCAAACAGTAAATTCGTTCAGTGTTCTCTTGATTGATCATTAATACCTTCTGATTTAAAATGTATAAACCTCATAATAAGTGATCTTATATATCAACAACAAAATGAGAGAATAAGTGGTCACGTAATCATATAGTTCGACTACATTCGACTCCCCTTGTTTTGATTTTGATAATGTTTGTCTTATAATCTCTTGTCATGAAGTCATTCACCCCGTTCAATTGCACTTCCAAGTCACCTTGCGTCTTGTCACAGAATAACAATGTCATCGGCACATCAAACGTTTTTGTTTCTTCTTTCAGAAGTGTAATACTCTTTTCAAATTTCTCCTTGGTGTCCTTTGCAGTTAGCTCGATGTCTGACTTCCTTCTGAACTACTGCTGTGCTTTTATGCCGTTCGACTCCAGTACGAGCAGCCATCGGGTCATCAATACTACTGAAACCTAACTAACCTAAGGACATCACACACATCCATGCCCGGGGCAGGATTCGTACTGTTCCATACTGTAGCGCCTAGAACCGCTCGGCCACTACGGCCGGTACTTATAAACAAGATAGACAGTCGAAATCGGTATAGTCATTAAAGTATTTCTTGAACACACTCTGAAATTGGCTCTAACGAACTAATGTTCGCTATACGAGACGTATGGGAAAAGTAAGGGCTGTTTGGTTGCAGTGTATTTAAATGTGAGCAGCTACGACAAAGTTTCACGAATCCAGCTAAATTTGTTGATTGTTTATGGAGTCGTATAAGTCACTGTTTTGTTTTAGTAGTGGTTTCTGAACTTAAAAAAGAATGCCCCTTCTAAGATAGTTGATCCTGCCAGCAGCGAAGTGCGTTCTGTAATTCGATATTTGTGTGCAAGATGATCTGCAAATACACAAATTCTTTGGGAGCTGTGGCTGGTGTTCATGCCTACAGTAATGAGTGAAGGAAAGGTTAGATTATGTAGTCGAGACTTTTACATGAATCGCGCTGCGGCAATCCCAGTGTCCACACCCATGAAATCAAATAGAAACTGTCTTTTGGCAGATAATTGTCGGCTGATGCGTTACTTTGGTAGAACTATTCGTAGCATATCTGTAACAATTTTGCTCATACAGAGATGCCACCATGCTCTATAAGAGAGTGCACACATATACATTTATACATCTACACCCATACTCCGCAATCGGAGGGTACTTTGAGTACCTCTATCGGTTCTCCCTTCTATTCCAGTCTCGTATTGTTCGTGGAAAGAAAGATTGTCCGTATGCCTCTGTGTGGGCTCTAATCTCTCTGATTTTATCCTCATGGTCTCTTCGCGAGATATACGTAGGAGGGAGTAATATACTGCTTGACTCTTCGGTGAAGGTATGTTCTCGAAACTTCAACAAAAGCCCGTACCGAGCTACTGAGCGTCTCTCCTGCAGAGTCTTCCACTGGAGTTTACCTATCATCTCAGTAACGCTTTCGCGATTACTAAATGATCGTGTAACGGAGCGCGCTGTTCTCCGTTGGATCTTCTCTATCTCTTCTATCAACCCTATCTGGTACGGATCCCACACTGCTGAGCAGTATTCAAGCAGTGGGCGAACAAGCGTACTGTAACCTACTTCCTTTGTTTTCGGATTGCATTTCCTTAGGATTCTTCCAATGAATCTCAGTCTGGCATCTGCTTTACCGACGATCAACTGTATATGACATTCCATTTTAAATCACTCCTAATGCGTACTCCCAGATAATGTATGGAATTAACTGCTTCCAGTTGCTGACCTGCTATACTGTAGCTAAATGATAAAGGATCTTTCTTTCTATGTATTCGCAGCACATTACACTTGTCTACATTGAGATTCAATTGTCATTCCCTGCGCCATGCGTCAATTCGCTGCAGATCCTCCTGCATTTCAGTACAATTTTCCATTGTTACAACCTCTCGATATACCACAGCATCATCCGCAAAAAGCCTCAGTGAAGTTGCGATGTCATCCACAAGGTCATTTATGTATATTTGTGAATAGCAACGGTCCCACGACACTCCCCTGCGGCACACCTGAAATCACTCTTGCTTCGGAAGACTTGTCTCCGTTGAGAATGACATGCTGCGTTCTATTATCTAGGAACTCTTCAGTCCAATCACACAATTGGTCTGATAGTCCATATGCATATAATGTGCAGGTCAGCGTGTTCGGTCAGATAGCTGGTTGGCCTGTGTAATAAAAAACTGAGTGGAAGGAGCAACAAACGAACTTTAACGAATGTATTGTGACGTCCGCAACGACCAAACACAACGATCAACAACGAGCAATAATGCAAAAAAAAAAAAGCTGTCTAGGCGCTTCAGTCTGGAACCGCGCGACCGCTACGGTCGCAGGTTCGTATCCTGCGTCGGGCATGGATGTGTGTGATGTCATAAGGTTGGTTAGGTTTAAGTAGTTCTAAGTTCTAGGGGACTGATGACCTCAGCAGTTAAGTCCCATAGTGCTCAGATCCATTTGAACCATTTTATAATGTGCAAGCCACCTTATACGAGGTCTCAAAAAAACGCCGAAATTTTGTCCACAAAATTTTTCCGCGCTTACCTTATTCTCCTTCACAACTGATACACCGCTCCCAAGGCCCACTTCCGGAAGCAGTCTTGGTACGCCTCTAGCTGGATCGAGCGATGCACATTCTCCAAATTTTCTTTTACTTCGTCTATCGTTGCAAATCTTCGGCCTTTCGACAGGGTTTTCAACTTTGGAAGTGAGAAAGGCCCGCATGGGCTACATACGAATTTTTATCTTTCTAATACGTATTTAGCGACTTCAATATTTCATAAAAAAGCAGACTTTACCCAGAAAGTAGTTCTCACCCAGTTCAGACATGCAACTTTTGTGGCGTACATTTGCATATTCCGAACAATTTTTAGCTTTCTAGTTCAATATTCAACGCACTTACTTTTTAAGATCGTACGGCTGCAAAATATTAACGCGAATTCTTTACAGACGAATGGAAAAAATGGTAAAAGCCGACCTCGGGGAAGATCAGTTTGGATTCCGTAGAAATATTGGAACACGTGAGGCAATACTGACCCTACGACTTATCATAGAAAATAGATTAAGGAAAGGCAAACCTACGTTTCTAGCAAGTGTAGACTTCGAGAAAGCTTTTGACAAACTTGACTGGAATACTCTCTTTGAAATTCTGAAAGTTGCAGGGGTAAAATACTGGGAGCGAAAGGCTATTTACAATTTGTACAGAAACCAGATGGCAGTTATAAGAGTCGAGGGGGATGAAAGGGAAGCAGTGGTTGGGATGGGAGTGAGACAGAGTTGTAGCCTCCCCTCAATGTTATTCAATCTGTATATTGAGCAAGCAGTAAAGGAAACAAAAGAAAAATTCGGAGTAGGTATTAAAATTCATGGAGAAGAAATAAAAACTTTGAGGTTCACCGATGACATTGTAATTCTGTCAGAGACATCAAAGGACGTCGAAGAGCGGCTGAACGGAATGGACAGTGTCTTGAAAGGAGGATATAAGATGAACATCAACAAAAGCAAACCGAGGATAAAGGAATGTAGTCGAGTTAACTCAGGTGATGCTGAGGGAATTACATTAGGAAACGACACACTTAAAGTAGTAAAGGAGTTTTGCTATTTGGGGAGCAAAATAACTGATGCTGGTCGAAGTAGAGAGGATATAAAATGTAGACTGGCAATGGCAAGGAAAGTGTTTCTGAAGAAGAGAAATTTGTTAACATCGAGTATAGATTTAAGTGTCAGGAAGTCGTTTCTGAAAGTATTTGTATGGACCATCATCAGTTATTTTGCTCCCCAAATAGCAAAACTCCTTTACTACTTTAAGTGCCTCATTTCCTAATCTAATTCCCTCAGCATCACCCGACTTAATTCGACTACATTCCATTATCTTCCTTTTTACTTTTGTTGATGTTCATCTTATATCCTCCTATCAAGACACTGTCCATTCCATTCAACTGCTCTTCCAAGTCCTTTGCTGTCTCTGACAGAATTACAATGTCATCGGTGAACCTCAAAGTTTTTATTTCTTCTCCATGAATTTTAATACCTACTCCGAATTTTTCTTTTGTTTCCTTTACTGCTTGCTCAATATACAGATTGAACAACATCGGGGACAGGCTACAACCCTGTCCTACTCCCTTCCCAACCACTGCTTCCCTTTCATGTCCCTCGACTCTTATAACTGCCATCTGGTTTCTGTACAAATTGTAAATACCCTTTCGCTCCCTGTGTTTTACCCCTGCCACCTTTAGAATTTGAAAGAGAGTATTCCAGTCAACATTGTCAAAAGCTTTCTCTAAGTCTACAAATGCTAGAAACGTAGGTTTGCCTTTCCTTAATCTTTCTTCTAAGATAAGTCGTAAGGTCAGTATATATATATATATATATATATATTAATTAAGCGTTTCCGGACACATGTCCGCATAACATCTCTTCTTTATTTGTGTGTGAGGAATGTTTCCTGAAAGTATATATATATATAGGGTGTTACAAAAAGGTACTGCCAAACTTTCAGGAAACATTCCTCACACACAAATAAAGAAGAGATGTTATGCGGACATGTCTCCGGAAACGCTTAATTTCCATGTTAGAGCTCATTTTAGTTTCGTCAGTATGTACTGTACTTCCTCGATTCACCGCCAGTTGGCCCAATTGAAGGAAGGTAATGTTGACTTCGGTGCTTGTGTTGACATGCGACTCATTGCTCGACAGTACTAGCATCAAGCACATCGGTACGTAGCATCAACAGGATAGTGTTCATCACGAACGTGGTTTTGCAGTCAGTGCAATGTTTACAAATGCGGAGTTGGCAGATGCCCATTTGATGTATGGATTAGCACGGGGCAATAGCCGTGGCGCGGTACGTATGTATCGAGACAGATTTCCAGAACGGAGGTGTCCCGACAGGAAGACGTTCGAAGCAATTGATCGGCGTCCTAGGGAGCACGGAACATTCCAGCCTATGACTCGCGACTGGGGAACACCTAGAACGACGAGGACACCTGCAATGGACGAGGCAATTCTTCGTGCAGTTGACGATAACCCTAATGTCAGCGTCAGAGAAGTTGCTGCTGTACAAGGTAGCGCTGACCACATCACTGTATGGAGAGTGCTACTGGAGAACCAGTTGTTTCCGTACCATGTACAGCGTGTGCAGGCACTATCAGCAGCTGATTGGCCTCCACGGGTACACTTCTGCGAATGGTTCATCCGACAATGTGTCAATCCTCATTTCAGTGCAAATGTTCTCTTTACGGATGATTCCAACGTGAACAAATTGTAAATTTTCACAATCAACATGTGTGGGCTGACGAGAATCCGCACGCAATTGTGCAGTCATGTCATCAACACAGATCTTTTGTGAACGTTTGGGCAGGCATTGTAGGTTATGTCTCGATTGGGACCCATGTTCTTCCACCTATGCTCAATGGAGCACGTTATCATGATTTCATACGGGATACTCTACCTGTGCTGCTAGAACATGTGCCTTTACAAGTACGACACAACATGTGCTTCATGCACGATGGAGCTCCTGCACATTTCAGTCGAAGTGTTCGTACGCTTCTCAACAACAGATTCGGTGACCGATGGATTTGTAGAGGCGGACCAATTCCGTGGCCTCCACGCTCTCCTGACCTCAACCCTCTTGACTTTCATTTATGGGGGCATTTGAAAGCTCTTGTCTGCGCAACCCCTGTACCAAACGTAGAGACTCTTCGTGCTCGTATTGTGCTGCGTCAGCGCATCAGGGATTCCGCGCGACGGAGGGTGGATGCATGTATCCTCGCTAACGGAGGATATTTTGAACATTTCCTGTAAAAAATGTTTGAAGTCACGCTGGTACGTTCTGTTGCTGTGTGTTTCGATTCCATGATTAATGTGATTTGAAGAGAAGTAATAAAATAAGCTCTAACATGGAAAGTAAGCGTTTCCGGACACATGCCCACATAACATATTTTCTTTTTTTGTGTGAGAGGAATGTTTCCTGAAAGTTTGGCAGTACCTTTTTGTAACACTATATATATATATATATATATATATATATATATATATATATATATATATATATATGTGTGTGTGTGTGTGTGATACGCTGACCTGACCGCTCCGCCCTCTGTGTGTTGCAGAGAGACTAGAGCTGGACCTGAACAACTCGGCGGCGCCGACGCCCGGGCTGGTGGGCGTCTCCCAGTGGGTCGGCAGCGGCGGCGTCGCGACGCTGGATGACGTCAGCAGGTAGGCGCGCTCTCCGCCGTCCGCTCTTAATGTCTGCTCACTGCATCGATCGGCCCACCTGGCCACAGCGGGCGTTCTCCGTCGTAGCTGCTGCGACCGTCTCCGATGCCATCTCGGCTCTTTACAGACGGGCAGCGCGACTCTTACAAGGCAAAGTTGTAGACAAGTTTACTTCAATATCTCCTGAAGCTGGCCACTCCAAACCCAGTGTCCGCAGCTTGCGGTCTCGTAGCTAGCGTTGCTGCCTCTGGATCACAGGGTTCCAGGTTCGTTTCCCGGCCGGGTTGGGGATTTTCTCTGCCCAGGGTCTGGGTGTTTGTGTTGTCCACATCATTTCATCACCATCATTCGTGACAGTGGATCGACTGGACTGTTGCAAAACTTGGGACTTCCTACGGGCGCTGATGACCGCGCAGTTGAGCGCCCCACAAACCAAACATGATCATCATCATCATCAGTGTTGTGTTGGCAGAAGAGCCAACACCGTGTTACGAGAGCAGGCCGAAATGCACGCGTTTTAGCTCACGCAGGCTGGCGTGTGAAGGGAAGTACTATACTGACGTGAGGTCTGGAACATGATAAGGAATGAGAATTTAGAAAGCGGACGTAATTAGTTTCATACCTAACTTTAATCCATTAATGATGAACGTCGCTCTTGACGGTACATGATTCACAATATTACCTTTTCAGAATTATAGTAATTGCAGTTCCTTCTCTAAATCCTCGCGCAAACGAAAAAATGTCTGACATCGAAATAAGTGTCCAAGGAATAGAAAAGCAACTGGAATCACTCAACAGAGGAAAGTCCACTGGACCTGACGGGATACCAATTCGATTCTACACAGAGTACGCGAAAGAACTTGCCCCCCTTCTGACAGCCGTGTACCGCAAGTCTCTAGAGGAACGGAGGGTTCCAAATGATTGGAAAAGAGCACAGGTAGTCCCAGTCTTCAAGAAGGGTCGTCGAGCAGATGCGCAAAACTGTAGACCTATATCTCTGACGTCGATCTGTTCTAGAATTTTAGAACATGTTTTTTGCTCGAGTATCATGTCGTTTTTGCTCGAGTATCATGTCGTTTTGGAAACCCAGAATCTACTATGTAGGAATCAACATGGATTCCGGAAACAGCGATCGTGTGAGACCCAACTCGCTTTATTTGTTCATGAGACCCAGAAAATATTAGATATAGGCTCCCAGGTAGATGCTATTTTTCTTGACTTCCGAAAGGCGTTCGATACAGTTCCGCACTGTCGCCTGATAAATAAAGTAAGAGCCTACGGAATATCAGACCAACTGTGTGGCTGGATTGAAGAGATTTTAGCAAACAGAATACAGCATGTTGTTCTCAATGGAGAGACGTCTACAGACGTTAAAATAACCTCTGGCGTGCCACAGAGGAGTGTTATGGGACATTAGAAAATTGCAGCGAAATGCAGGAAGATCTGCAGCGGATAGGCACTTGGTGCAGGGAGTGGCAACTGACCCTTAACATAGACAAATGTAATGTATTGCGAATACATAGAAAGAAGGATCCTTTATTGTATGATTATATGATAGCGGAACAAACACTGGTAGCAGTTACTTCTGTAAAATATCTGGGAGTATGCGTGCGGAACGATTTGAAGTGGAATGATCATATAAAATTAATTGTTGGTAAGGCGGGTACCAGGTTGAGATTCATTGGGAGAGTGCTTAGAAAATGTAGTCCATCAACAAAGGAGGTGGCTTACAAAACACTCGTTCGACCTATACTTGAGTATTGCTCATCAGTGTGGGATCTGTACCAGATTGGTTTGACGGAGGAGATAGAGAAGATCCAAAGAAGAGCGGCGCGTTTCGTCACAGGGTTATTTGGTAACCGTGATAGCGTTACGGAGATGTTTAATAAACTCAAGTGGCAGACTCTGCAAGAGAGGCGCTCTGCATCGCGGTGTAGATTGCTCGCCAGGTTTCGAGAGGGTGCGTTTCTGGATGAGGTATCGAATATATTGCTTCCCCAACTTATACCTCCCGAGGAGATCACGAATGTAAAATTAGAGAGATTAGAGCGCGCACGGAGGCTTTCAGACAGTCGTTCTTCCCGCGAACCATACGTGACTAGAACAGAAAAGGGAGGTAATGACAGTGGCACGTAAAGTGCCCTCCGCCACACACCGTTGGGTGGCTTGCGGAGTATAAATGTAGATGTAGATGCAGAATATGGCGCCTTGCTAGGTAGTACCAAATGACGTAGCTGAATGCTATGCTAAACTGTCGTCTCTGCAAATGAGAGCGTATGTAGACAGTGAACCATCGCTAGCAAAGTCGGCTGTCCAACTGGGGCGAGTGCTAGGGAGTCTCTCTAGACCTACCGTGTGGCGGCGCTCGGTCTGCAATCACTGATAGTGGCGACACGCGGGTCCGACGTATACTAACGGACCGCGGCCGATTTAAAGGCTACCACCTAGCAAGTATGGTGTCTGGCGGTGACACCACATCATCCGATCCCAGTTTCCCTACCTCAAATGGTCAAGTGAAGCATTCTCTATGTCCTGTTGCATTTTTACACGCTCTTATGGAAACACCCTGTATACAACGTTTAAAAACGCTTGTAACGTTTAAAAATCCCCGAAGCGACGTAGATGACACCCTGAGACAAGTACTCGCAATTTAATATGAGACAAATGGGGCCGCAACTGTCGGGAAATGCTCCAAATGAGGCTGACAGATATTCCACATGTGACGGTCACCAGAAGTAACCAAACAAAAGTAGTTCCTAATTAGATTTTTCTGCTTTTGCCCTTTCTTTTTTTTTTATTTTATTATTTTTTTTTTTCACAGACTTTATTTAGAAAGAAGACGTAGATTATTTACTGGTAATGGTGCAATTCGGAAGCGTATATTCATTTGATTTTGAAACAGTGCGGTAGGTTTCCGTTATAGCGGAACAGCGAAACCGGTAAATAATCTAAAAAATGTTATCTCAATCTAAACGCATGCCACACCGACATGAGCACACTGCTTGACTTGAGTTAGGTCGATTACGTGCCGCAGACCCATAGGCTCCACTGCTGCACGTGCAGCGAGGTAAGACATCTGGTGACGTCACATGTTCAACATTTGTTATCCACTTTTAAGGAGTTCCCCGACATTTGCGACCCAACGTCACTTATATTTAATCATTTGTTTCAACGTCGTGTACATCGCTTCGGGGGTTTTAAACGTGGAGAAGTACCACTGTATGCATACACTGAAGGAGAAGAAATCGCAACTCCAAGAAGAAGCTGTGCAAAATAAACAAAAGCTGATAAGCGTTTACCTACATTTAAACAACGATGTCTATTTTAATTTCGGAGGACACTATCATTAACACCTGTCTGACAAGGAGACGGCACGACCGTGGGGTTGGGGATTTGTCCGAAATTTTGTGTGGTGAAAGAGGACCCCTTAACACCTCACGTGGTTAACATATTAGGACGCACTACCCGAAAATCCCTGGAAAAATCGATCCAAAGTTTTTTAGATGCCTTATGAGTATACAATGTTAGTACATTGCCGAGCCGCCGTCTGGCCTAGATGGATAGGGTTCGATTCCTCCTCCGGCACTTTTTTTCTTCTGTTTCATTTTCTTTTGTTATTCCACAATTATTCAGAAAGTTTCCCAAACCTAGATTATCTTTAACAAATTAGTTACATTATTGAATAAAAAAGATTTTCTTTTTGTCGAACAACACAATTCATGGCGGTGGGTTTTCCATTTTTCATTATAAAGTATATGAGGAGAAACATTGGGTTTTTAATCAGAATAACAAAGTCGATTGGGAAACATTCAGTTTTTATACATGTAATAATTATAAACAAGAACATAGCATCGCGAGAGATTTCTTCCGAAGATGTCGATGCAGTTAAATTATTTTCCATCAACAGCTTTTCATAACACACCACTGCGTCCTTCATCGTAATTTTGATAGATCAGTATGAATGGATTCTTCAGGAATTTCTTCCCCTATTCCAGAGCAGCCAGCAACTTCTTCAGTCGACATGTTTAGCCTCGGATCCGAATAATACGTCGAAATTTGAAACAGGCACGTCTGTTCGCGACGAAATCGAAAAACAAACTGCATTTACTTCTCACGGGTCGCGCACAGGCCTATGCGGAGATGACCTTTATAATCCCAAGGGGACCCTTACAAAGCCCCTTTAAACCTTGAAACGCCATAAAACGAAATAGAACAACGAACACCAATATTTTTCAGTGAATGAAAAACTTTACGTTCTTGAACTAACATAATGTTTTAAAATAATGTAGGTTTGAGAAACTTTCTGAATAATTGGTGCAATAACCAAAGAAAATGAAACAGAAGAAAAAAACTGCCACAGGAGGAATCGAACACGAGACCTCTGTCGTAAGAATCCGAGCCCTTAACACCTAGGCCAGACGGCGGCTCGGCAGTGTGCTAACATTTTATACTCACAAGGCACCTACGAAACTTTGGATAGATTTTTCCCGGGATTTTCTGGGTAGTGCGTCCTAGGATTTTAACCACGTGATGTGTTAGGGGTCCTCTTTCACCACACAAAATTGCGGACAAATCCCCGACCCCACGGTCGTGCCGTCTCCTAGTTAGATCTGTAGTGGGAGGAGTCATACCAGATTCTTTACTCAGGTTCTTTATTCACCATTGACCACCTGAGGTGGAATAGGCAATTTACATGGATATCATATAACATTTTCCTTGAATAGTACCTTAAAGCTAAATGAGCATGGCACATAGTGCCACAGATGATAACATAGACCATAACGTAAGATAAATACATTCAGTGACATCACATAATGAAATCCTTAAAAATTAATGTCAGTTGATTTTATATTCATAAATTCTGTTATATTGTAAAAAGGATTGATTAGTAGCTTGTTCCTGAAGCTACTTATGTGAGCCGACCGAGAAGAAAATGGAAGTTTATTAAATATTTTTAATTTATTAGATGGGAATTCCCTGTTCTTGTCAGCCTGTGGCTAGCACCAGAGGGAGGGGTTATTTGACACTTGGCGAATCGTAACTCAGCTGCATAAAAGTATAAAACAGTAGGGAAGAGTCGGGGAAGATTCAGCGCTTACAGAACGAGGCCATGACGTTAGATTCACGGATTTTATTATTTCCTTGTCGTCAGATATGGGATGTTCAGTAATCGTGGCTTCTCGGTTTGCTACACAATCAGATAGTCGTATTAATGAGCTTTATTACAATAAGCAAACATGCGAAGGTCACTCCTAAAGAAATGCACACTATTTTTGTAAAAATACAGTTTTCATTCTGCATGTGCGAAAGTTTTGCGCCTGCCGGTGTGGCCGAGCGGTTCTAGGCGCTTCAGTCTGGAACCGCGCCACCGCAACGTCGCAGGTTCGAATCCTGCCTCGGGCATGGATGTGTGTGGTGTCCTTAGGTTAGTTAGGTTTAAGTAATTTTAAGTTCTAGAGGACTGATGACCACAGATGTTGAGTTCCATAGTGCTCAGAGCCATTTAATCATGTTGAGAGTTTTGCAGTGTGTAGATACGAGGCTTGTTTTTTTAAGTAAGTACCGTTTTGAAATTAAAAAAAGACGTGCTAAGATATCCCAATAATTTTATTTTTACATGAAAGCCTGTACCTTATCTACGCCATTACAGTCTGATTCTTCCTTGTTTACGTTGTGTACTGAGTGTTTAAGATGCCTCCGGTAATCGTGAGTCCCGGCGATTGTGAAGTACGGGCTGTTATAAGATTTCTTAGTCCTAAAGGACTAAAAGTGATCGATATTCATCGTGAGATCTGTGCAGTTTACGGAGAAAACATTATTAGTGATGGAATGGTAAGAAAGTGGGTGAGAGCATTTAAAGATGGCCGCACAAATGTGCACGATGAACAACGGAGTGGGCGTCCCTCGGTCGTTAATGAAAGTTCGGTGCAGAAAGTGGACAATAAGGTGAGAGAAAACAGACGCTTTACGATTTCCTCCTTGCGGTTTGACTTTCCTAATGTTTCTCGTAGTCTTTTGCATGACATTGTGACCGAGCACTTGAATTATCGAAAATTGTGCTCACGTTGGGTACCGAAAATGTTGACGGATGTGCACAAATCCAAACGTTTAGGCAGTGCATTGACTTACCTCGAACGGTACCACAACGACGGTGATGATTTCTTAAGCCCAATTGTTACGGCCGATGAAACATGGGTGGCCTACGTCACACCAGAATCAAAGCAACAGTCCGTGGAAGTTGAGCAAGGGCTACGTTTTGCTGGAAGACAATGCCCGTCCGCAGGTGGCGAATCAGACCAAACATATCGTCACATCTTTTCGATGAGAAACTCTGGATCATCCTCTCTACAGCCCCGATCTTGCGCCCAGTGACTACCATCTGTTCCTGCACTTGAAGAAACACCTGGGCGGTCAGCGTCTTCAAGACGGTGACGAATTCAAAACAGTGGTGATGTAGTGGTAAACGAGTCAGTCGGCAGACTTCTATGAGGAGGGTATTCAAAAACTGGTACAACGTTATGACAAGTGCCTCAAATTGACGGAAATTATGCAGAAAAGTAGATTAAGGTACAGACTTTCATGTAAAAATAAAATTATTGAGATGTCTTAGCACTCCAGAACTTAGAACTACATAAACCTAACTAACCTGAGAACATTAAGTTCTAGGGGACTGATGACCTCAGAAGTTAAGTCCCATAGTGCTCAGAGCCATTTTTGAACCGGTTTCGGCTTACCGCCATCTTTTGATCTGTTGTAAATACAGAGGGGTCCCAAAAAATGTATCCACTGTTTAAAAGTCCATAACTGGCAAACTAATTGACGGAGTTGTCTCATCTTTGGTAGTGGAATAGTTTGTAGTTCCGGCAATCGCCACACAAGCGTTGTATTGCGTTGTTTTATTTTGTCGGATGACAGTCGCCAGATAGTCAGTGTTTTTGTTCTTAGTTGCACCTAGTTACTCTAGTAAATATGGCTGGCGCAAGGCTTACATTCGATGAAGGGAAGTCAGTTTTGAAGTGGTATTTTAAGTACGAAAACATTAACGAGGTTCAACGGCAATGGCGAAATGAGTGTCAAACAGAGCCACCGATGCATTTAATGATTCGTCGCATTCGAGACAAATTTGAAGCCGAAGGCTGTGTTAAAGATGTACACAAACAACAATCTGGACAACCTGTAACAGTAGCAAGTCCAGCTAACTCCCGTCGTGTGTTACAACAATTCACTCGCTCACCACAGAAGTCTGTGAGGCAGTGTGCCCGTGAAACTGGAGTGAGTCGCTCAAGTGTTCGGCGAATTTTGAATACAGCGAAGTGGAACCGCTACATCCCAAGATTGCTACACGCAATGAACGAGGACGACCCAGATCGTAGAATGGAGTACTGCGAGTGGTTTACTAACGTTGTGCGCAACGATGAAGAAAGAGTTTGCAGAGATGATTGTGTGGTCCGATGAGGCACAGTTCAAACTCAATGGTACAGTTAATCGCCACAATTGCATCTACTGGGCCGCCGAAAATCCGAATTTCCGTGTAGACAAAGCCGTGAATTTGCCAGGAGTAAATGTGTGGTGTGGGTTGTCTTACCGGGGCTTGATTGGGCCATTCTTCTTTGACAGCACAGTTACCGGTGAGGTGTACCTTCAGAGGCTTTAGACATCCGTTTTACCTGCCATCCGAGACTTGTATGGAGACGGGAGAGTTTACTTTCAACAAGATGGTGCCCCAGCCCACTACCAAATCGTGTTAGGGCGTATCTCGCCGAAAATCTACCAGGAAGATGGATAGGCCGTAGAGTATCCACCACATTCCCCAGACCTAACTCCTCTGGACTTTTACCTGTGGGGAACACTAAAGGACGTCGTTTATAGACAAAAGCCACGCACATTGGATGAACTTCGAGAATCCATCGTACATTCATGTGCAAATATCCAACTGAACACGTTGCAGTCAGTAGTTCGTGCTGCAGTTCGGCGGCATCGTTTGTGTGGGGTGTTAATGGTGATCATTTGGAACACCTACAGTGATATCTTTGAGTTGGACTTTAAGCTACACTTTCACCAAAAATGAGACAACTCCGTCAATAAGTTTGTAAGTTATGGACTTTTAAACAGTGGATACATTTTTTGGACCCCTCTGTATAAATATTGCGTAAGCGACTAGGTTCAGTTAGTTAAGACTATATCTATACAGTATCAATGATGCATGAAATATAAAAATATAAAATATTTGTAGCCATGTATAGCAGCCGTACATACCGTTAAGATATTCTGATAAAAAATCTTCGTCAAGTTAAACATGTGAGTACATGGTATGTGCTGATAAAAATCAGATTGCGTTACGTATTTATACAGGAACCTATTGCCAGCAGAAAGCACTTTAGCTAGAGAACATATTAACCAGTGTCGCCAATATAAAGATTAAAATGCAGTATGCACCGTCTTTGGGGCAACGGCCTTGCCGCAGTGGATTCACTGGTTCCCGTCAGATCACCGAAGTTAAGCGCTGTCAGGCGTGGATGGGTGACCATCAAGGACGCCTTGCGCTGTTGCCATTTTTCGGGGTGCACTCAGCCTCGTGATGCCAATTGAGGACCGAATAGTAGCGGCTTCGGTCACAGGAAACCATCATAACGACCGGGAGAGCGGTGTGCTGACCACACGGCCCTCCTATCCGCATCCTCAGCTGAGGATGACACGGCGGTCGTATGGTCCCGATGGGCTACTTGTGGCCTGAAGACGGAGTGCAATGCACTGTCTTTAGTTAAAAACATATGCTGATATGCTATTGTGAAATTGGACTCCTAGTTGAAATCCATAAAAACCACAATCACTGTACAATACAGTCCTTAGACTGGTTAGGTAACGTACAGCCTTTTATGAATGCCAGTATAAAACGTAGCGTTTGTAATCCAGATCGGGTTCAAATTTCGTCGAATGGTTTTGAAGTGTCCCTAGAGCTTCCACCCTGTACACCAGAGCAAAAATTGCGATTGCACTGCACTCCAAAGGTGTGTGATCACGTTTGATGGAAATGCAGCCGCATAATGGACTAAAAGAAGGCTGAATGGTCTGAGAGTGTCAGAAAAGTCCAAGGATGTCCAGAACATCTTTTGAGTTGTTCACCGCAATGTGAACTGTCCTTTTCGAACGCTAAATGTGGTTTCACTGACGCCCTTTACGCCACCTGCTCAGGCCTTTTCGGGCCGATTCCGAGCAGCTCCGTGTGACTGAAAATGTTTTCCTCTATAAGCCGTAAGAAAATCGCGTGTTTTCAATGCTGAGTGTTGCGGTTCCAACATCCCTCGCAAACGCCTCAAGAGAAGGTGTGTGTGTGTGTGTGTGAGAGAGAGAGAGAGAGAGAGAGAGAGAGAGAGAGAGAGAGAGAGAGTGCGTTCGCGCGCGCGCTCTGTTTGTTCTCTCGGACTTGACGGACATTAAAATCATTTATATGTGAAATGATAATTAAATAGACACCCTAGCTGCAAACAGGCGTTGATGTACTTCATTGGGGACATGTTGAAAATGTGTGCCCCGACCGGGACTCGAACCCGGGATCTCCTGCTTACATGGCAGACGCTCTATCCATCTGTCCCCAATGAAGTACATCAACGCCTGTTTGCAGCTAGGGTGTCCATGTAATTATCATTTCATTTCTAGCAAAGCTGCATGGTCATCCACGGTAACTGTTCTTTCGGGAACAGATATTACCGTCATATACATTTATATGTGGATGAACTCTCTCTCCCAAACTCTCGAGGGGATCATAGTGAGGGTGCGAGTAATCAATATTATGGACACTACGCAAGTGGTTTGCCACAAATTTAGGAATTTGCGTTGGATAGAAAGCATACTCGCATAGCCGAAGTTATTAAGGCGACTGTTTACGTAAAGCAAGAAATACGGGTTCGAGTCGCGGTCAGGCAGAAATTTACCCTCATTGCCATTTAATTCATTTGAATATCCGCCTGCGGTTAAAGTCGGTATTTCTATTTCATTGGATCTTGTACGTGTAGAAAGAGCAGAAGAATTTCTTTTTCGACTCAGTCTTTACTAAAAGGACGAAGGTAAGCGTCCCCCACTAGCGTAAGGAGAGGGGCCATTGAGTAATGTGTATCGGCGGTGAGTCATGCGGCCATTACGGGGCAAACAGGAATTCCTGATTCACGCAGCGGAAGCCTGTCGCTACGTGTGGGCCCTTCCCTCGCGTACCGCCAGAACCTCCCTCCCGGTATGAGCGCTGCGTTGCAGGTCCCGAGATACAGGCGCCCGCTGCGAAAGGAGGCTGCGATTCGGTTCGGGATGAGATAGCGTCTGCTGTTTGGGGACGCCGGATTGATTGCTTCCGATGCGCGGCGCCGTCTGTTGGGGTGGGATGGGAGCAGGCGATGCCGTGATTGGGGGCGGCGACGTGCGGCTTCTGTGGCAAGGGAACGCGTGTGCTTCCCTGCACGCGTGCACTCTTACGAACTCCCTCTTCCAACACTTCTCCCCCTGTCGCTGTTTTGCAATTTTAATCAAGGCCGTCGGAAACTACACTACTGCCATTAAAATTCCTACACCAAGAAGAAATGCAGATGATGAACGGGTATTCATTGGACAAATATATTATACTAGAACTGACATGTAATTGCATTTTCATGCAATTTGAGTGCACAGATCCTGAGAAATCAGTACCCAGAACAACCACCTCTGGCCGTAATAACGGCCATGATACGCCTGGGCATTTAGTCGAACACAGCTCGGATGGCGGGTACAGGTACAGGTGTCCATGCAGCTTCAACACGATACCACAGTTCATCAAAAGTAGTGACTGGCGGATTGTGACGAGCCAGTTGCTCGGGCACCATTGACCAGACGTTTTCAGTTGATGAGAGATCTGGAGAATGTGCTGGCCACGGCAGCAGTGGAACATTTTCTGTATCCAGAAGGGCCCGTACAGGACCTGCAACGTGCGGTCATGCATTATCCTACTGAAATGTAGAGTTTCTCAGGGATCGAATGAAGGGTAGAGCCACCGGTCGTAACACATCTAAAATGTAGCGTCCAATGTTCAAAGTGCCGTCAATGCGAACAAGAGGTGACCGAGACGTGTAACCAATGGCACCCAATACCATCACACCGGGTGATACGCCAGTATGGCGATGACGATTACACGCTTTCAATAAGCGTTCACCACGGTGTCGCCAAACACGGATGCGACCATCATGATGCTGTAAACACAACCTGGATTCATCCGAAAAAATGACGTTTTGCCATTCGTGCAGCCAGGTTCGTGGTTGAGTACACCATCGCAGGCGCTCCTGTCTGTGATGCAGCGTCAAGGGTAACCGCAGCCATGGTCTCCGAGCTGATAGTCCATGCTGCTGCAAACGTCGTCGAACTGTTCGTGCAGAAGGCTGTTGTCTTGCAAATGTCCCCCTGTTGACTCAGGGATCGAGACGTGGCTGCACGATCCGTTACAGCCATGCAGATAATATACCTGTCATCTCGACTGCTAGTGATACGAGGCCGTTGGGATCCAGCACGGGGTTCCGTATTACCCTCCTGAACCCACCGATTCCATATTCTGCTAACAGGCATCGGATCTCGACCAACGCGAGTAGCAATGTCGCGATACGATAAACCGCAATTTTGATAGGCTACAATCTGACCTTTATCAAAGTCGGAAACGCGATGGTACGCATTCCTCCTCCTTAAACGAGGCATCGCAACAACGTTTCACCAGGCAACGCCGGTCAACTGCTGTTTGTGTATGAGAAATCGGTTGGAAACTTTCCTCGTGTGAGCACGTTGTATGTGTCGCCACCGGCGGCAACCTTGTGTGAATACTCTGAAAAGCTAATCATTTGCATAACACAGCATCTTCCTGTCGGTTAAATTTCGCGTCTGTAGGACGTCATTTTCGTGGTGTAGCAATTTTAATGGATAGTAGTGTATGTATTACCTTTAAGATATATCAGTTATACAGGGGATGATCTGATTTTGGACGGTAGTAATGGGACGTACTGGCAGGGAGACGTGTGTTGTTTGAATGGGCTTGGCAAAGCGTTTCAGAAAATCGTCTTTAGTTGTCAGTCAGTGCGTCTTCCCAGTCAGTTTGTAGTCAGTCAGAAGCAAGTTGGTGTCCGCTCAGCAGAAGGCTGTTAATATGCTGTAGTTTGCAAAGAGTCAGTCAACGACTTTCGTCGACGTTATTCCATTGATGCGCCTGCACCCAAAAACAATCGTCATTGGTATCGCCAATTTGAAGAGAGATGATGCTTATGCAGAGGTAAGAGGCCAGGTTGACCTTACATTTCTGATGGATGGTGGAAAGAATTCACCAAATGTTTGAGTGGAGTCTACAGAAGGCTACTTGCCAAGCAAGCAGAGAACTGGAAATGCCTCATACGTCTCTCTGGCGAGTGTTAAGGCGTCGTTTGGTCTAAAAACCATGTAGACTACAGTTAGTGGATGCTCTTGCAGTTGGTGATAAAAGGAAGCGGGTTACTTCAGCAATCCTGTGCTAGAGGAGACAGTTTCACAGCGGGTAATTTTCAGTGAGGAAGCAGCATTTCTTGTTAGCGGTAAAGTAAACTGACATAATGTGCGCATATGAGGACTCCAGAACCCTCAAGACATTACTGAGTACGAAACAGACTCATGTATAGTGAACGTTCTTTGTGCCATTTCTCGTAAGAAAGACTCCGATCCCTTCTTTCTTTACGAAAAGACAGTGACTGGAATGAGCTGTCTTCACATGCAACAGAATTGGCTTTTTCCACAGCTGTAATTCAAAAAGTGTCATGATGATCTTTCCATTGGCATCTCCTTCGGGGGACTCTCAACATTGAATAACCAGCGGAAGTGTAACGTTGTACGAGTCGGGACGCGAAATGATAGAAGTTTAAACATTATAGGGAAGCTAGAAAATCTGAAAAGGAAAATGCAAAGGTTAAATCTAGATGCAGTGCACTCCGTCTTCAGGCCACAAGTGGCCCATCGGGACCCTCCGGCCGCCGTGTCATCATCAATTGAGGATGCAGATAGGGGGGACGTGTGGTCAGCTCACCGCTCTCCCGGTCGTTTTGATGGTTTTCTGTGACCGGAGCCACTACTATTCAGTCGATTAGCTCTCTGCTCAGTGCATGGCATCACGAGGCTGAGCGTTCCCCGAAAAATGGCAACAGCGCATGACGGCCCGGATGGTCACCCATCCAAGTGCTGGCCACGCCCGACAGTGCTTAACTTCGAACCGACGGGAACCGCTGTATCCACTGCGGCAAAGCCGTTGCCCAATTTAGATACAGTGAGTATCAGTAAATGAAACTGAAAGGGGACAAGGATTTCTGGTCAGATGAGTATAGGGTAATATTAACAGCAGCAGAAAATGGTGTAACGGGAGTGGGATTCGTTATGAATAGGAACGTAGGGCACGGAGTGTGTTACTGTGAACAGTTCAGTGACAGGGTTTTTCTCATCAGAATCGACAGCAAACCATCACCGACAACGATACTTCAGGTATACACGACGACACCGTAGGCTGAAGATGAAGAGACATAGAAAGCATATGACGATTTTGAAAGGGTAATACAGTACGTATGGGGTGATGAACATTAATAGTCATGGGGGATTGGAATGCGGCTGTAGGGTAGGGACTGAAAGAAAGGGTTACTAGGTACTGGGAATAAGAGAGGAGAAGACTAATTTTCTACAGTAAGTTACAGCTGGTAATAGCGAATATTATTAAGGATCACAAGAGGAGGAGATACACCTGGAAAAATCCGGGAGATGCAAGAAGATTTCAATTAGGTTAGTGCATGGTCAGGTAGAGATTCCGAAATCAGATATGTATTGGATTCTAAGGCGTATCCAGGAGCAGAAACAGACGCAGATCACAATTTAGTAATGATAAAGAGTAGGTTGAAGTTTAAGAGACTAGTCATGAAGAAGAATCAGTGCACAAAGAAGTGGGACACAGAAGTACTAACGAAAGTTCTGTGAGGCTATAGACACTGCGGTAGGGAACAACTCAGTAGAGAGTGCAGTTGAAGAGGAATGATCTCCTCTAACAAGAGAAATCCCAGAAGTTGTTCATACAAACATCGGTACGTGGAAGGTAACTGCGAAGAAACGTTGGGTAACAGAAGAAATAGTTCAAGTGATCGGCGAAAGACACAATTATAAAACCCTTCAGGAAAATTCAGGAATACAGAAATATAAGTCATTTGGGAAGTTGAGAGAAGCCAATGCGAAATGGGTGTAGGAAAAATGTGAAAAAATCGAAAAAGACGCGGTCGTCGGAAGGGTTGATTTAGCTAATAGAAAAGTCACAACAACTTTCAGTGAAATAGAAGCGAGGGTGTGAACATTAAGAATGGCAGGGGAGATCGACTGTTCAGCATAGATGAGAGATTAAACCGGTGGAAAGAGTACCTGTGTATGGAAGGCCCCTACTAATGGGAGGAATTGTCTGGTAACGTGATAGAAACAGTAACAGGAGTCGATCTGCAATATACAGAGGATCCTGTATTAGAATCAGAATTTAAAACAGCTTTGAAAGACAAGATCGAATAAGGCAGTAGGGATGGATAAAATTCCATCAGAAACCTGAAATCATTGGGGGGAAGTGGCAACGAAGGTATATTTAATGTTGGTGTGAAGAAGCTTTGAGCCTGGCGATATACCACCAGACTTTCGGAAAAAACATTATCCGCACAGTTGCGAAGATAGCAAAAGCCGAAAAGTTCTAGAATTATCGCACAATCAGCCTAAGTTCTCATTCAGCCAAGAATAATATACAGAAGAATGGAAAAGAAAATTGGGGATGTGTTAGATGACTATCAGTTAATGTGGCTTTAGGAGAAGTAAATGCACAGGAGAGGCATTTCTGACCTAGCAGTTCACAATGAAAGCAAGACAATCAAGAGACGTTCGTAGAATTTGTCGTCTGGAAAAAGCGTTCGTTAATGTAATGTGCGAAAGATATTTGAAAACCAAACACATTATAAAAAATGTATGTACAGTGATCAACCAGAACAGTATTAGCACCTACCCAAGTAGCGGGTGTGTCCATCTTTGGCACGGATAACAGAGGCGAGAGGGCCGCTGTGGCCGAGCGGTTCTAGGCGACTCAGTCCGGAACCGCGCTGCTGCTACCATCGCAGGTTCGATTGCTGCCTTGGGCATGGATGTGTGTGATGTCCTTAGGTTAGTTAGGTTTAAGTTGTTCTAAGTTCTAGGGGACTGATGACCTCAGAACTTAACTCCCATAGTGCTCAGAGGCATTTGAACAGAGGCGACGCGTCGTAGCATGGAAGCAATGAGTCCTTGGTAGGTCGCTGGAGAAAGTTGGCATTACATCTGCACACACAAGTCGCCCAATTCTCATAAATTCTTGGGAGTGGGTGATGACCTCTGACGACACATTGTCACATCCCGGATGTGGTCGATCAGGTACAGGTCTAGCGAGTTGGGAGAGGGGGGGGCATATCAATTGGAAGCCGCCACTGTGTTCCTAGAAGCACATCCTCATACTCCTGGCATTCTGACATGCCGCATTGTCTTGCTGAAAAGTACCGCTGCCTTCTGGAAACAGCATCGTCATGAAGAGGTGGTTTGCAAAGTACGACCATCATTAGCCGTCATGGTGCCTTGCGCGACCTCCACTGAACACATGGATGCCATGTGACCTTTCGCCAGAGGAAAATGGAGCCACCGCCAACTTGTCTCTTTCCGAGAGCACAGGTAGCACAGTTGTCAAGGAGCTCTTCCTCTGGAATACGACGGATTAGCGCCTTCCCATCGGCATGATGAAGAAGGTATCGGCATTCATCAGACCATGCAACGCTCTGCCACTGCCCCAAAGTCCAGTGATCGATGGTTACGTGCCCATTTGTCATAGTCGCCGATGCTGTGGTGTTAACATTGGCACATGCACGGGTCATCAGCTGCGGGGGCCGATCGTTAGGAGTGTTGGGTGCACTGTGTGTTCAGACGCCCTTGTACCTTGCCCAACATTTAAGTCTGATCTTACAAGGGAACCTCCCCATCGCACCCCCCTCAGATTTAGTTATAAGATGGCACAATGGATAGGCCTTGAAAAACTGAACACAGATCAATTGCGAAAACAGGAAGAAGTTGTGTGGAACTGTGAAAAAATAAGCAAAATATACAAACTGAGTAGTTCAAGGGAAGATTGGCAACATTAAGGACGATAGGAACGCAGGAGCGCCGTGGTCTCGTGGTAACGTGAGCAGCTGGGGAACGAAAGGTCCTTGGTTCAAATCTTCCATCGAGTGAAAAGTTTAATTTTTTATTTTCAGTTTATGTGACAAACTCTTATGTTTTCATCACTTTTTTGGGAGTGATCATCACATCCACAAGAAAACCTAAATCGGGCAAGGTAGAAGAATCTTTTTACCCATTCGCCAAGTGTACAAGTTAGGTGGGTCGACAACATATTCCTGTCATGTGACGCACATGCCGTCACCAGTGTTGTATAGAATATATCAGATGTGTTTTCCTGTGGAGGAATCGGTTGACCTATGACTTTGCGATCAAATGTTTTCGGTTCCCATTGGAGAGGCACGTCCTTTCGTCTACTAATCGCACGGTTTTGCGATGCGGTCGCAAAACACAGTGAACAGAGACGTCAATGAACGAACGGACAGATAATAACTATACAAAAATGAAGAAAGTAAAATTTTCACTCGAGGGAAGACTTGAACCAAGGACCTCTCGTTCTGCAGCTGCTCACGCTACCATGGGACCACAGCTCTCCTGAACTGAAATTGTCCATGATGTTGCCTATGTGGCCCATGGACTACTCAGTTTGTATATTTTGCTTATTTTTTCACAGTTCCACACAACTTCTTCCTGTTCAAATGGTTCAAATGGCTCTGAGCACTATGGGACTCAACTGCTGAGGTCATTAGTCCCCTAGAACTTAGAACTAGTTAAACCTAACTAACCTAAGGACATCACAAACATCCATGCCCGAGGCAGGATTCGAACCTGCGACCGTAGCGGTCTTGCGGTTCCAGACTGCAGCGCCTTTAACCGCACGGCCACTTCGGCCGGCCACTTCTTCCTGAGAACATTGATCTGTGTTCATTTTCTCAAGGCCTATCAACTGTGCCAACTTATAACTAAATCTGAGGGGGGTGCGATGGGGAGGTTCCCTTGTAAGTTCCGCCACAGTTCGCCGGCTGTCTTGTTCTACCAGTCTGCCCAGCCCACAACATCCGACATCTGTAATGAGGCGCGGCCACCCAACCCCGCGACGTCTGGACGTGGTTTCCCCTTGGTATCGAGTCCGCCCCGGTAGCTGAGTGGTCAGCGTGACAGACTGTCAATCCTAAGGGCCCGGGTTCGATTCCCGGCTGGGTCGGAAATTTTCTCCGCTCAGGGACTGGGTGTTGTGTTGTCCTAATCATCATCATTTCATCCCCATCGACGCGCAGGTCGCCGAAGTGGCGTCAAATCGAAAGACCTGCACCAGGCGAACGGTCTACCCGACGGGAGGCCCTAGCCACACGACATTTCCATTTTCCTTGGTATCGTGACGCGTTGAAGACACTCACCACTGCATTCGTCGAACACCCGGCAAGTCGTGCAGTTTCCGAAATGTTCGTGCCGAGCCTCCGGACCGTCACAATCTGTCCTCGGCCAAAGCCAGATAGATGGCGTGCCTTCTCCATTCTGCACACGGACAGCAGGCTCACTGATACTTCATGCACCGTGCGTGTCTCTGACCAGCAGTCATTTCTCGCCAGATGACGCTGCTGTCGCCTGGACGGGTTTATATCGACAGTAGGTCGGTGGTCAGCAATGATTTGTCTGATCAGTGTGTGTACCTATGTATGTTCGACATCTGATCCCTAACCACTTGACGATTTCAACTAAATTTGGTACACGGATCACTTACTATCTTGAAAGTGTCGTTGTGTGGGTAAGAATCATCTCTCTCTCAAAGAGGCAGGAATGCAGGTGAAAAATGAGCATAAGGGACTGCATGCAAACAGCTAGTCTATATTCTTGCAATATTTGAGAGTCAGAGCACTTAGCGACGTGCATTAAAATTTTAACTTAATTTTAAATCTTCACTAATCTCTTTCTCGCTGACCCTCCCACAAAAAGATCAAGAAAAAATAGTTTATCGATAATACTTCACTTGCAGGCAGCATTCACATATAACACTGAATGTACCTGCAGAATTATATCATTTTACAACATATATTCCAGGAGATATGACGTCATAAAAACTGAGATACTTGAGGAACTGTCGCATCATGCATGACGTTTTGGTTTATTACTTGTTTACTACTAACTCTATTCGCAACGTACTTTTGTATACAGTGTTCTCACGTATTAATGTACCTGCAGAATTGTACCATTATACAACACATACTTCACGAGATACTGGCGAACTTTTCAAGAGATGCAGATAAAATGTGTGTGAAATGTGTTACATACACTCCTGGAAATGGAAAAAAGAACACATTGACACTGGTGTGTCAGACCCACCATACTTGCTCCGGACACTTCGAGAGGGCTGTACAAGCAATGATCACACGCACGGCACAGCGGACACACGAGGAACCGCGGTGTTGGCCGTCGAATGGCGCTAGCTGCGCAGCATTTGTGCACCGCCGCCGTCAGTGTCGCCGGTTTGCCGTGGCATACGGAGCTCCATCGCAGTCTTTAACACTGGTAGCATGCCGCGACAGCGTGGACGTGAACCGTATGTGCAGTTGACGGACTTTGAGCGAGGGCGTATAGTGGGCATGCGGGAGGCCGGGTGGACGTACCGCCGAATTGCTCAACACGTGGGGCGTGAGGTCTCCACAGTACATCGATGTTGTCGCCAGTGGTCGGCGGAAGGTGCACGTGCCCGTCGACCTGGGACCGGACCGCAGCGACGCACGGATGCACGCCAAGACCGTAGGATCCTACGCAGTGCCGTAGGGGACCGCACCGCCACTTCCCAGCAAATTAGGGACACTGTTGCTCCTGGGGTATCGGCGAGGACCATTCGCAACCGTCTCCATGAAGCTGGGCTACGGTCCCGCACACCGTTAGGCCGTCTTCCGCTCACGCCCCAACATCCTGCAGCCCGCCTCCAGTGGTGTCGCGACAGGCGTGAATGGAGGGACAAATGGAGACGTGTCGTCTTCAGCGATGAGAGTCGCTTCTGCCTTGGTGCCAATGATGGTCGTATGCGTGTTTCGCGCCGTGCAGGTGAGCGCCACAATCAGGACTGCATACGACCGAGGCACACAGGGCCAACACCCAGCATCATGGTGTGGGGAGCGATCTCCTACACTGGCCGTACACCACTGGTGATCGTCGAGGGGACACTGAATAGTGCACGGTACATCCAAACCGTCATCGAACCCATAGTTCTACCATTCCTAGACCAGCAAGGGAACTTGCTGTTCCAACAGGACAATGCACGTCCGCATGTATCCCGTGCCACCCAACGTGCTCTAGAAGGTGTAAGTCAACTACCCTGGCCAGCAAGATCTCCGGATCTGTCCCCCATTGAGCATGTTTGGGACTGGATGAAGCGTCGTCTCACGCGGTCTGCACGTCCAGCACGAACGCTGGTCCAACTGAGGCGCCAGGTGGAAATGGCATGGCAAGCCGTTCCACAGGACTACATCCAGCATCTCTACGATCGTCTCCATGGGAGAATAGCAGCCTGCATTGCTGCGAAAGGTGGATATACACTGTACTAGTGCCGACATTGTGCATGCTCTGTTGCCTGTGTCTATGTGCCTGTGGTTCTGTCAGTGTGATCATGTGATGTATCTGACCCCAGGAATGTGTCAATAAAGTTTCCCCTTCCTGGGACAATGAATTCACGGTGTTCTTATTTCAATTTCCAGGAGTGTATATGTGACATATGCGCACACGGGCGAAGCCGCGGGTGAAAAGCTACTCCTAAGCCCCAGGGTAGATTACAATCACATTTGGTACAGATATGTATTACTATCGGAAACAAGTGCTGTGGCTGTAAGAACCATCAACTTCCTATTCGGGTAGGAGTGATAACGTGGGGATGGACAGACAGAAAAGGGGAAGGAGGAGATGGTCAAAGAGGAGGGAGAGGACATGGACAGAAAGAGGGAGGTATGAGAAGGTTGGAGAGACGGAAGTGTGTGAAAAGAACAGAGATAGAGAGGATGAGGAAACGAACAGAGGATGAAGGGAGGAAGAGATGGACAGAGAAAGGGTGGAGGAGAGAGGAGGACATGGACAGAAAATGGGGGAAGGAAGAGATGGATTAATAAAAGGTGGGAATAAATACATACCCAAGCAACGCCGGATACTCAGCTAGTTCTGACTAAAATAGGAGGAAGCTGTATGGCAAGGCGGAAAATATACGATATGTACAAGAGCCAGGAGGGAATAATAAGAGTGGAAGACCAAGAACGAAGTGCTCTGATTAAAAACGGTGTAAGACAGTGATGTAGCCTTTCGCCCCTACTGTTCAGTCTATGCACCGAAGAAGGAAGGACGGAAATAAAAGAAAGATTCAAGTGCGGGATCAAAACGCATTGTGAAAGGATGTCAAGCATAAGGTTCGCTGACGACAGTGCTGTGATAGAACGAGATTTTCACTCTGCAGAGGAGTGTGCGCTGATATGAAACTTCGTGGCAGGTTAAAAGTGTGTGCCGGACCGAGACTCGAACTCGGGGCCTTTGCCTTTCTCGGGCAAGTGCTCTACCATCAGAGCTACCGAAGCATTACTCACGCCCGCTACTCACAGCTTTACTTCTGCCAGTATTTCGTCTCCTACCTTCCAAACTTCACAGAAGCCCTCTTGCGAACCTTGCAGAACTAGCACTCCTGAAAGAAAGGATATTGCGGAGACATGGCTTAGCCACAGCCTGGGGGATGTTTCCAGAATGAGATTTTCACTCTGCAGCGGAGTGTGAGGACACGGCGAGTCGTGCTTCGGTAGCTCAGATGGTAGAGCACTTGCCCGCGAAAGGAAAAGGTGCCGAGTTCGAGTCTCGGTCCGGCGCACAGTTTTAATCTGCCGGGAAGTTTCATTGCTGTGCTAGTTGGAGGCTGAGCGAAGCAAGGAGGACATTATTATGCAAATTATTAAAGGCGATGAGAATACTCGTGGTCGTTAGAAGGGCACTAGTAGGTAACAGATACAGGCCCTTTAGGAAGAATTTTATGAATAGTGAATGATCGAGTGTGGAAAAACCTTAACAGAAGAGAATCGAAGTGTTTGAGATGCAGTACTACAGGAGAAAGTTGAAAATTAGGTGAACTGATAAGGTAAGGAATGAGGACATTCTCCGCACTATCGTCGAGGAGCTACTAGATGGAGCTGTAGCGGTTAAGAACTGTAGGAGAAGACAGAGATTTGAATGTGTGCTATAAATAATTCAGGATGCCAGATGCAAGCGCTACTCTTGAGTTAAAGTGATCGGCAGTGGAAAGGATATGTGGCCGACTGCCTGACATCAGCTCTACTCAGAAGACCGATGACTCGAAAAAAAAATTGAAGTTCAGTTTAATATAGATGTGCTCGGCAAGGGTTTCCCCCGGCGGTGTTTACGTCGCGTTGACGTCAGAAGGACAGTCTTTAAATAAAATGTCGCTTTCCTTTAGTTTCGTCTCTTCTCGTAGCTTATTCCTTCTGGCTCTCTCGACCTATCCCCTTTACTCCATACACACACACACACACACACACACACACACACACACACTTTATCTCTCTCTCTCGCGCGCGCGTCGGAGATGCTGTGTCCCATCGCTCGTGCGCCGACTATAACACCACGATCAAACTCACTTAAATCTTGATAACCGGCCATTGTAGCAGCAGTCACCGATCTAACAACTGCAGACCGCAGCGCCGTATTCTGCCTGTTCACATATCTCTGTATTTAAATAAGCATGCCTATACTAGTGTCTTTATCGCTTCAATGTATACCCATACCAGTATTGAGAATAGGATAAAAATTTTGGAGGAATTATTTTTCTGTACTGTCTCTTCTGTGCCTTCACAAGCTGTAACGGCAATTTTTCTCGCATGTTTCTAATTGGGGATAAGAGTGACGCCACAAACGAGGGGTTTTAACTCAGTCCGCTCTGAACGTGTTACGTAGCTCATACAGGATTGGTTGGGAGTTTGTGATGTTGAGTCTTCTTGCCAGGTGTTTTGGTAGACGTGGCTGCTGACTTGTGTGGTGAGAGGTTAGTTAGGTCTGTGTGTTGCAGGGGCTGCCTCAACGGGCTGCGCGCGGCCGGCGACGGCTGGTCTACGTCCGCGTCGTCGACGCTACCGGAGGTGAGTACCTGGCTGGCTTGCTACTGCTCTCATCTGTTCGACTTGATCCGCCGCTGTAAATTTTGACATTCCGGGATGCAGCGCCATATTTTATCCCTGGAAGTGCCATTTTGTGTAGCTGTTTGTGAAAAACCATCTTCGTACCTAGGTTCTTGCTTGAAACTTTAAGATGTGTTGCGGATTGTGCGCCGATTTTCAATGGTTTCCTGCATTAGAAAACTGCCCACACACCCTTGCACGACTTCGGCTGTGTTGAGGTAACATGGAAGCAGAGTCTGTGTGCAGTGTCTGCCCTGTGCTGAGAATTGTTTTTGGTGGTGGAGATAGAGTAACAGCTTCGTCAGGCACCTGTATAGCAATAGTAATGCAGCGAGAGCACTTGTATAGCAATACCAGCACATGTAGCCACTGGCGATGCGTTAATAAACTAAGCCGAAAGGCTTCTGGCAAAACAAATACTGCATTTGTTCAGTTCCTGTGGTGTGCGTACTGTAAGACCTTCGGTACACACACCATCAGATTATTTCACTTGTCACTCTAACGAAGTAGGCGAGTGTCAGCAATATGTCTCGTGGTCTTATCGTGGCGTGTTTATCTTCTGCCGTTAGGTCAGACGATAGAAATGCCACTTGCACGCTTAGAGTAGCAGATTGACGGTGACCCACTTTAAACAGAACTTGATGAATTTTCACACACATTTATTAAAATAATAAGAAACATAAACATTACGTAACTTGGTTCTGGATGCTACTTACAATTGAAAATCTGAAGTTCCTTTGGTATTGGTACGTTAAGCTTATTCTCACATATCTGATACTTGACGAAGTGTCTATACATTTATCTTCATGGCTATGTACAGGAATATGGTAATCTTCTTAGGCGCATACTGAAACTTGACTATAGACTGGTACAGACAAATGTAGACTGGTACAGACTGATGCAGACTGACTGATCGGAGGTCTGTACACTCGTTATAATACCTCGCGCGTTCGTGTATCACTGCGCGAGTGTGATCCGCGAGGAGAAAAGGTTCTACGTTAGCAGCAATCTCATTGGCTGCGTTACATATTAATACGCGGATCGGCAGAAGCAGAATTTGGTCCGTCTCTAAGGCAGCGCCATCTCGTAGTGCGGAGACGGACGAGCGCTGCGCCTGCGCTGTTGTGCTTAGTGGGGAGCGCTCTAGTGGGAAAGTTGTGTACGCGCTGACTACGCGGAACTATGTACACAACAGTTCCATACAGACAGCCCTAACCTAAACATCATTAATATATAATTTTTTGAATGATTTCGTGATGCCTTCAGCTGCCATTCTCTTTATTTCATGTCCGATTGTACGATTCCGGCCTTAGGTCATTTTCAAGTATTTTGTAGATGACAGCTTTGTTTGTGTGGCCATCCTCCGCAGGAAGCATGTAAATACTTGCCTTTTCCTGCTGCTAGTTACTTTATTTATCCCATATCCGTTTCGCCTTCTCCTGTTCTAAGGCATCATCAGTGGGACGATTTGCTGGTCTGCGTTTCTTCACAGCTGGTGGAGGTCGCACTACCACTTTTATCACTGCAATATATTCACGTCTTTGTGTTCTCGACATCCACACACTGTTCACCATGTTTCTCACTCTTTTTTGTGGTGGACTATCGTTCTTTTGTCACTCGATAGAACTATTTCGTCGTACACTTCTTTTCACAGCGTAAATATTGCGACTACCTATATATTGCAATCCAGACTCGTATTCTCACAGAATGAAATGGTTCCTCATGAATACACAATGGATTTGAAATACTCCACATATGAGAATTTTGCGAGTTCGTGTACCCAGATGAATGAAACCACGCGTCATCAGTGAAAAACGTTTCATTTAGAATATCCTTTCCATTTTGTTGAACGAAATTTTTGAACCATTGACAATAATGCAGTCTCTTGCCATGATCAGTATTTTTCAGTTCTTGCACGATTCTCACTTTGTGTGGGAAAAGTTCTAATTTTTCCCTTACAGCTGTGTGGGCCGTTCCGACACTAACATCGATTTCGTGGGCGAGTTTTCTTACTGACTTGTTCGGGCTCGTAGTTATCCTCAGACAAAACGCTAGGATGACCACTTCTCGGTGCATCTGTCACTGAACCCGTAATTCGAAATTTGTTACTCCAATCTCGTACAGTATCGCGATGTGGGAGTGGCGTCTCCGGGAAAACTGAATTAAATGTTTGACGAACTGAACCTGTGTATTTACCGCCACCTTTAAACACTTCTTCGACTAAAAACACACGTTCTTCAATGGTTAGCATTTTAGCAGTGACAAAAACGAAAGTAACGAATGAAGGAACTAAAACGTTGACGCCAACACGTAACGACACACACCAACGATACTACTGACGCTGCCTGAGATAAACGAAACAGTGGAATGTTGGGAGAGTCCACTTGAAGGGAAGTGACCCAGGCAGGCGAACAATCATACGGCAAGCGCGGCTGACGATCATACGGAACTGCGGAGAGACTTTTTGAACACCCCGTTGTTAAGAAGAACGAGGCATTTTATAGGAAATATCGAGTAGTTTATCCTCAAACAAAACGCTAGGACGACGACTTCTCTGTGCATCTGTCGCTAAACCCGTACTTCGAAATTTGTTAATCAAATCTCGCACAGTATCGCGATTTGGGAGTGTCGTCTCCGGCAAAACTGAATTAAATGTTTGACGAACTGAAACTGTGTATTTATCGCCAGGTCTGAACACTTGTTCGACTAAATACACACGTTCTTCAATGGTTAGCATTTTAACAGTAAAAAAAAAAAAACGAAACAAACGAACAAAGGAGCAAAACTTGAACGTTCACCTCAACACGTAACGACACACATCAACGATACTACTGACGCTGGCTGAGATAAATGAAACAGTGGAATGTTGGGAGAGTCCACTTGAAGGAAAGTAACCCAGGCAGGTGAACAATCATACGGCACGCGGGGCTAACAATCATACGCCACTGCGGAGAGACTTTTTGATTACCCCATGGTTGATGAAAGTTTATGCTATGGAGAGGGCCTTTTTATATCTCCCAGTTAGGAATTTATTTGCAGCGTATTATTGGATACAGTTCCGTTCTCTACCGCAGGACCGAGGTAAACCACCCTAAAACCCGGGCCAGGATTTGCCCGTACGCCAGAGTGACTTTGTAGAAAGGAGTTTTGGAGCCTGTTGTACGGCTGCCTGTAGAAGAGCAGGTGGCGCCTGCAGCGGTGCTGCTCGACTGACCCGCCACGCCGCGGTGCTCCGCGGGTTGCCCGCTTGCCAGGCGCTCCCCTCATTACGGGGAGCGCTCTGTAGTTGGGACCTGCTAGAGAGTGCAGTAATTGTGAAGCCGAGCGCATGATCGTTTGCAGCGCTCGCTTCGTGCCGGCATTGATTTCACGGCGTGCGCTGCGCCTCACTGGGGGTAATTATCTGTACTCTGGCTTTCTGCCACTCGTGTCGAAGATGAAAGTCCCCAAAGAGCATTTTCCATGAAATATGTTAACCTGCAATTATTCCTTTCAGAGGCACTGGTCGAAGTAACGGAAGCGATCATTTTTACCAGTCACACACAGAATTTGTATGCACCGCAATGTGTCTACTATTCGTCATGACACGTGTCGGTCATAGTCCTCATTCCATCACACTCTAGCGATGGTACGAAAAAGACATCTTGTCGACACCCGTAAAGAACATGTAATAATTAGCACTCATGATGGCTATGGAGAAAACCCACTACAATGAATAATAAGAACATTGGAGCCTGGACAATCTCGGTGTATAAGAGGAAACAAGTAAACATAGATAAATACTTGGGCCTTCATTCGTCGCATGGTGGAGGTTGTAATGATATTTGAATTATGTAACCATTACGGCACCTCGCCGCAACCTCTCGATACCAGCAATATTCTACTGTGTTTCTGTAAAATACCGGGTGATCAAAAAGTCAGTATAAATTTGAAAACTGAAAAAATCACGGAATAATGTAGATAGAGAGGTAAAAACTGACACACATGCTTGGAATGACATGGGGTTTCATTAGAACCAAAAAAATACAAAAGTTCAAAAAAAGTCAGACAGATGGCGCTTCATCTGATCATAATAGCAATAATTAGCATAACAATGTAAGACAAAGCAAAGATGATGTTCTTTGCAGGAAATGCTCAATATGTCCTCCATTATTCCTCAACAATAGCTGTAGTCGAGGAATAATGTTGTGAACAGCACTGTAAAGCATGTCCGGAGTTATGGTGAGGCATTGGCGTCGGATGTTGTCTTTCAGCATCCCTAGAGATGATGTCGGTCGATCACGATACGCTTGCGACTTCAGGTAACCCCAAAACCAATAATCGCACGGACTGAGGTCTGGGGACCTGGGAGGCCAAGCATGACGAAAGTGGCGGCTGAGCACTCGATCATCACCAAACGACGCGCGCAAGAGATCTTTCACGCGTCTAGCAATATGGGGTGGTTCTAATAAAACCCCATGTCATTCCAAGCATGTTTGTCAATTTTTACCTCTCTATCTACATTATTCCGTGGTTTATTAAGTTTTCAAATTTATACTGACTTTGTGATCACCCGGCAGTTAACATATTTCTGTGACAACATTCAGATTTGGTTTCATTAATGTAGAGGTATTTCGATACATCGATATGTATATATTGCAATGATATTATTCTTATGTGTATTCTTTCTTTTGTCACTATGATATTTGGCGGACTTGTAACTCTGATTTTTGGGCTCGTAAGCGATTATTAGAGTGTCAAGCTTTGGTCGTCATGTTAAGAAGACGCAAATTGTAGTCAGTTTGTGAAATGCGAACTTTAACAGTGAGGGAGATATTTTCAAGTATGTTTTATATTGTGAAGTGATGTTTTGGAACGAGTTACGTGATATTGCAACAAAAGTAATAAAAAAGAAATGTAACTTAGATTCGGAGTGCTGATCACTTTTTTACATCACCATTGTCCTAACTTGCAAAAGTTTAATCTTCAAGAATGGTTTATGAAACACATCTATAAAACTTTTGAATGTCGCAGAATAACACCTAGGCCTCTTTGCATCCGAGCTTGGAATCGTCACTACCTAGATTTTCGACGATTGAGCCACGAGTTCACAACGATAGCAGCGTGGGAAACACGAAAAGATGAGTGCCTAGTTTATCCATTATTTCAAGAAATGACTTTATTAACTGTGCTCTAATGACACCTGCCACATAATAATTTTGTTGTTGCCCGAAAATGCAATATTTAGCAGCGTGAGCAACACCACAATCATAATTAATTTTTGACCTTTGTTGTGGTAGGGTTGTTAGAAGGGGTAGGGCTGAATGGGTGGGAAGAACATGACATATGACAGCATGGCGTCGCGATGACGTAGGTCGACCACTCGCAGGTCGATTATTCGTAATTAAGAAAGTCATCATAGTAGCAGTAGTGACAGTGAATTATTCCTGATGGAGGCCACGAAGGTGATGACAAAAGACTTTGAAGTTTTACTCTAATTTGGCTCGGCAAGAAAAGAGAGAACGTTTTGCCCAAGGGAGTCATCACTAGTAAGTTTTTTCAGTTATATGGGAACGTTTATAATAGTGTAGCGACTCATGGAGAATACTTTGAAGGCGAATGTAATTATTTTAGTAGTGTGTTTTGAGAAACGATAACTTTCAAGGCCGGTAATGTCACAGTTATTACGAGAGTAAGTCCGAAAGAAATGCACCTTTTTGAAACCAGTTTATTTTTCATACCTTTGATATTTTTACCAATACGTTGAGAAATAAAATGTAACGTTTCCATGTAATGTTCGCCCCTTAGCCACCATGGAACTGGTTGAAGTGAGGACCAGCACGTTTCAGCCACTCTTTCGCAACCTCCACAAGGCAGTCATCATCTTCAAATCTCGTCCCACGAAGTGTCCCCTTCAGTTTCGCGATGAGGTGGAAATTACGCGCTGTCAGATCTGGACTGTTCTGTGGCTGTTTCACCCTTTGTCTGCCCAAGCTCTGCCACCTCCATAGTGGTTTTCTCACTGTTGTCATGCAACGTAAAAATATCGTGTTTTTGCCGATATTGCTGAACGCTGCACATTCGACTGTGAATTGTTTTATGGGTTTCCACATAAGCGTCTAGTTTGGTAGTGGTTCCATGTGGCGTGGTGTCCAAATCAAGAAACACAGTGAACGTCACTTTTCCTGCTGTAGCCGAAGCTTTGAATTCCTTCTTCTTCGATGAATTTGGGCGATGCGATTCCATCGATTGTCGTTTCGTCTCCGTTTCAGAATGATGCGACTGGTTTTTATCCCCCGTCAAAATTTTTGCAAGTAACTCTTGCCCAGAATACTCGTTCTGTTCCAGAAGTTTGCTGACGCTGTCTTTCGTGTTCGTTTGTGAGGATCCGTTTACTTTCTCGGAACCCACCTACCACAAATCTTTCTCCACTTTTTTTCTGATACTTCCACTCGGGGCGGCAGTTCGGTAACTATTTTGCGTTTGTCAACCTATATCAGATTGTGCCTAAGATGACGTTGTCAGGAGTCTGTGAAAGGGAGTATGTGAAAGGGAGAACTTGGTCGAATTAGCTGCTTTAGGATCTCAGTAACATGCTTCTTGGAGTTCAGATTTTACAAAGTGGTGGAGGCTTTCGTGGGTACTTGTTGGCATATTGCCTGTTGGTTTCTGCCTTGGGACCTTCTCCGACATGTATACACGTCATCGTGAAAAATTGACCTTTCCACAGTAGAAAAACGGTAACAATCTGTGGCATTACCACTTTGAAATGCCCCAAACCCCAAGAAATGCTATTTGAAACAAATAATTCGTACAGTCAACGGCGAATATGATGTCCTTCAAAAAATTCTACATGACTGTGGACCCCAACTATGAAAAGTTTATCTATTACAAATTTATAACTGATTATTTACTTCTAGATCTAGTACTTTGCACCACTACTAATCATTCCTTTCCTGTTCCACTCGCAAACGGAGCGAGAGGAAAACGACTGTCTATATGTCTCCGTATGAGCCCTAATTTCTCGTATCTTATCTTCGTGGTCCTTACGCGAAATGTGTGTTGGCGACAGTAGAATCGTTCGGCAGTCAGCTTCAAATGCCGATTCTCTAAATTGTGTCAGTAGTGTTTTTCGAAAAAAATGGTGACTTCCCTCCATCCATTCCCATTTGACTTCCTGATGCATCTCAGTAACACGTGTTGTTTAAACCTACTAACAAATCTAACAGCCCGCCTCTGAACTGCTTCGATGTCTTCCCTTAATTTCGTCTGGTATGGATCCCAAACACTTTAGCAGTACTCAAGATTGGGTCCTATATGCGATCTCCTTTACAGATGAACCAATCTTTCCTAAATTACTCGCAACAAACGGAAGTCGACCGTTCGCCTTCCCTACAACAGTTCTCACATGCTCATTACACCTCATATCGCTTTGAAACGTTACGTCCAGATGTTTAAACGACTTGACTGTGTTAAGCAGGACACTAGTAATACTGTATCCGAAGATTACAGGTGTGTTCTTCTTACTCATCCGCATTATCTTACATTTTCCTACATGAAGAGGTAGGTGCCACTCATCACACCAATAAGAAATTTTGTGTAAGTCGTCTTGTATCATTCTACAGCCAGCCAACTCAGACACCTTACCGTACAGCACGCCATCATCAGCAAACAACCGCAGATTGCTGCCTACCCTGTCCGCCAAATCATTTATGTACATAGAAAATAACAGCTGTCCTATCACACTTCCCTGGGGCACGCCTGACGGTACCCGTGTCTCTGATGAACACTCGCCGTCCAGGACAACATCCTGGCTTCTATTATTTAAGAAGTCTTCGAACCACTCACATATCTGTGAACTTGTTCCATATGCCTGCAATGGGGACACCGTGTCAAATCTAGATGTATAGGATCTGCCTGTTGCCCTTCATCCATAGTTCGCAGTACGTCATTTTCCATGTAGTATAGGTGATTACAAGATATTTTCTATTTTGTTACACTCTAATGCGCTACCCTGTTACACTGTTTCAAAGCTGAAAAGCTCTGAAGACGTCAACGCCTACACTAAATCACGACTGCGACTGAAATTAAAAATTTGCTACAATTTTGTAAGGTGAAACTTCCTGGAAGATTATAATTGTCTGCCGAGCCGGGAGACGAACCCGGGACCTTTCAGTAGTGGTAGTCCTGCGAACTAGGCAGCGGAACTTTGAAAGGTAGGAGGTGAGGGACTGGCAGAAGCAAAGCTCTGAAGACGGGTCGCGAGTCGTACTCGGGTAGCTCAGATGGCAGAGCAGACGCCCGTGAAAGGCAGAGGTGCCGGGTTGGAGTCCCGGTGCGGCTCACAGAGTTAATTTGCCATGAAATTCGATATCAGCGCACATTTCGCTACCGAATGAAAATTCCCGCGCGCTCTCTCCTGTCAGTCTTTGAGTGGACGCTGTGTTCCGTCCACAATGCGATCCAGCTCTGCCCTTCACCGCTCCTGCCGCACAGTCTCGCGGCTACCATACCAGGAAAACAGAAGCGACGGAGCGGCGCTGGCCGCAAAACCTCAGAGGAAGTCGCGACCGCAATATCTGCCCCGCAAAACCACATCGGCGGACTCCTGCTGCGATTCAAGGAAACGGCCGGCTCCCCGCTTCTAGGGTGTCGGCAAGCGGCGCCGGTCAAGTGCCTCTCGCTTCTCAAGGCGCTACTGAAATGTGAAAAGAGGCGGCAAAACGCGAAGTCGCGAATCCTGCTGCGATAGCTGCTACACTGAAGAGCCATATCGTGTAGGGCCCCAGCGAGCACGCAGAAGTGCCGCGACACGACGTGGCGTGCATTCGACTAATGTCTGAAGTAGTGCAGCAGAGGACACCATGAATCCTGCAGGGCTGTTCACAAATCGGTAGACTAACAGGGAGTGGAGATCTCTTCTGAACAGTACATTGCGAGGCATCCCAGATATGCTCAATAATGTTGATGTCTGGGGAGTTTGGTGGGGATCGGTAGCGTTTAAAAGCAGAAGAGTGTTCCTAGTGCCACTCTGTAGCAATTCTGGACGTGTGGAGTCTCGCATTGTCGTGCTGGAACTGCCCAAGTCCGTCGGAGTGCACAATGGACATGAATGGATGCAGCTGATCAGGCAGGATGCTTACGTACGTGTCACCTGTCAGAGTCATATCTAGGAGTATCAGGAATCCCATATCACTCCGACTGCGAACGCCCCTCACCGTTACAGAGCCTCCATCAGTTTGAACAGTCCCATGCTGACATGCAGGATCCGTGGTTTCATGAGGTTGTCTCCATACCCGTACACGTCCATCCGCTCGATACAATTTGAAACGAGACTCTTCCGACCAGGCAACATGTTTCCAGTCATCAATAGTCCAATGTCGATGTTGATCCGCCCAGGCGAGGCGTAAAGCTTTGTGTCGTGCAGTCATCAAGGGTACACGAGTGGGTCTACGGCTCTGAAAGGCCATATCGATGATGTTTCGTTCAATGGTTCGCACGCTGGCTCTTGCTGAAGGCCCAGCATTGAAATTTACAGCAGTATCCGGAAGCGTTTCAATTCTGTCACGTTAAATAATTCTCTTCAGCTGTCTGTGGTCCCATTCCTGCAGGATGTTGGAGATTTCATGTTTTGCCGGATTCCTGATATTTACGGTACAATCGTGAAATGGGCGTAGGGCAAAATCCCCACTTCGTCGCTACATCGGAGATGCTGTGCGCCGACTTTAACACCACGTTCAAACTCACTCGCATGTTGATGACCTGCCATTGTAGCAGCAGTAACCCATATAACAACTGCGCTAGACACTTGTTGTCTTATGTAGGCGTTGCTACCGCAGCGCAGTATTCGACCTGTTTATATACCTCTGTATTTGGATGTGACCGAGCGGTTCTAGGCGCTACAGTCTGGAACCGCGCGACCGCTACGCTCGCAGGTTCGAATCCTGCCTCGGGCATTGATATGTGTGATGTCCTTAGGTTAGTTAGGTTTGAGTAGTTCTAAGTTCTAGGTGACTGATGACCTCAGATGTTAAGTTCCATAGGGCTCAGAGCCATTTTTTTTTCCCTTATTGTATCATGGTGATCGTTTCTCCGTATGTAGGTCGGCGTCAACAAAGTATTTTCGCATTCGGTGGGGAAAGTTGGTGGTTGGAATTTTGTGAGATTTCCGCCAGGAAAAACGCCTTTGTTTTAATGATTTTCAGCCCGAATCCCGTATCATTTCAGTGATACTGTCTCCCCTATTTCGCGATAATACAAAACGTGCTACCCTTCTTTGCCCCCTTTCGATGTACTCCGTCAATCCCAGCAGCAATACTCTGCAAGAGGACGGATAACCGTAGTGTAGGCAGTGTCTTTAGTAGACCTGATACATTTTCTAAGTGTCCTGCCAATAAAACACAGTCTTTGGTTAACCTTCTCCGAAACATTTTCTGTGTGTTCCTTCCAATTTGAGTTGTTCGTAACTGTAATTCCTAGGTATTTAGGTAGATTCACAGTCTTTAGATTTGACTGATTTATCGTGTAACCGAAGTTTAACGGATTCCTTTTAGCACTCATGTGGATGACCTCACACTTTTCGTTATTTAGGGTCAGTAGCCAATTTTTGCACCATACAGATATCTATTCTAAATCGTTTTGCAATTTCTTTTCGTCTGATGACTTAACTAGTCCATAAACGACGGCATGATCTGCAAACAAGCTAAGACGGCTGCTCAGATTGTCTCCGAAATCATTTATGTAGTGTGGCGTTTTATTTGTGTCGGCTCGGTGGTGATGGTTGTCCCAGTCTGGTTGACATGGAAAAGCGTCCGTCGATCGCGACGACTCCGATTTGTAACTGTTAAAACAAAATCCTCCCTTGGTTGATTAGTTTCAGACACTATCTCCTTCAGACTGATATCAGCGTAACGATGGAGCAGTGCGCCGGAATGTGTGGGCAGCCCATGTTTAAAATTGAAGCACTGGTGTTGGAAGTCTGTCGGTCTTCTTTACCTGCACAGCGACTGCACCACTTGGTACCGCAACAACGCCCTTGATCTGAAACAACTATCCAAATTTGCTTCACCTAGTCGCGGCAGGCTGAGAAGCATACGCGAACTTGATAACTGTAGTTCTTTTGCCCAGATTGCAAATGAGTGTTAAAATGCAAATAATGGAATATCTTGAATTATAAAGTACATCATTCAAGCCGAAGCCACTTCATAGTTTTGCGAGGATGTTGATTTATTAGCAGGCCGGTGTGGCCGAGCGGTTCTAGGCGCTTCAGTCTGGAACCGCGCGACCGCTACGGTCGCATATTCGAATCCTGCCTCGGGCATGGATGTGTGTGCTGTCCTTACGTTAGTTAGGTTTAAGTAGTTCTAAGTTCTAGGGGACTGATGACCACAGCAGTTGAGTCCCATAGTGCTCAGAGCCATTTGAACCAACTACCATTCCGCCTTCAAAGTCTGTTAATTTCCGTCGTGCTGTGGGAAATCTTTTCACATGAAACACCTGACTGCAAATGACAGCTCCGCCAGTGCACTGCCCTTTTATACCTTGCGTATGCGATAGTGCCGCCATCTGTATGTGTGTATATCGGTATCCCATGATTTATGTAGACTACTGGCCATTAAAATTGCTACACCAAGAAGAAATACAGGTGATAAACGGGTATTTATTGGACATATTATACTAGAACTGATATGTGATTACATTTTCACGCAATTTGGGTGCATAGATCCTGAGAAATCAGTACCCAGAAAAACCACCTCTGGCCGTAATAACGGCCTTGATACGCCTGGGCATTGAGTCAAAATGAGCTCGGATGGCGTGTACAGGTACAGCTCCCCGTGCAGTTTCAACACGATGCCACAGTTCCTCAAGAGTAGTGACCGGTGTACTGTGACGAGCCAGTTGCTCGGCCACCATTGACCAGACGTTTACAATTGGTGAGAGATCTGGAGAATGTGCTGGGCAGGGCAGCAGTCGAACATTTTCTGTACACAGAAAGGCCCGTACAGGACCTGCAACATGCGTTCGTGCATTATCCTGCTGAAATGTAGGGTTTCGCAGGGATCGAATGAAGGGTAGAGTCACGTGTCGTAACACATCTGAAATGTTTCGTCCACTGTTCAAAGTGCCGTGAATGCGAACAAGAGGTGACCGAGACGTGAAACCAATGGCAACCCGTACGATCACGCCGGTGATACGCCAGTACGGCGATGACGAATACACGCTTCCAATGTGCGTTCACCGCGATGTAGCGAAACACGGATGCGACCATCATGATGCTGTAAACATAACCTGGATTCATCCGAGAAAACGACGTTTTGGCATTCGTGGACCCAGGTTCGTCGTCGAGTACACCATCTCTGGCGCTCCTGTCTGTGATGCAGCGTCAAGGGTAACCGCAGCCACGGTCTCCGAGCTGATAGTCCACGCTGCTGCAAACGTCGTCGAACTGTTCGTGCAGATGGTTGCTGTCTTGCAAACGTCCCCATCTATTGACTCAGGGATCGAGACGTGGCAGCACGATCCGTTACAGCCATGCGGATAAGATGTCTGTCATCTCGACTGCTAGTGATACGAGGCTGTTGGGATCCAGCACGGCGTTCCGTATTACCCTCCTGAACCCACCGATTCCATATTCTGCTAACAGTCATTGGATCTCGACCAACGCGAGCAGCAATGTCGCGATACGATAAACCGAAATCGCGACAGGCTACAATCCGACCTTTATCAAAGTCGGAAACGTGACTGTACGCATTTCTCCTCCTTACACGAGGCATCACACCATCGTTTCACCAGGCAACGCCAGTCAACTGCTGTTTGTGTATGGGAAATCGATTGGAAACTTTCCTCGTGTGAGCACGTTGTAGGTGTCGCCACCGGCGCCAATCTTGTGTGAATGCTCTGGAAAGCTAATCATTTGCATTTCACAGCATCTTCTTTCTGTACGTTAAATTTCGCGTTTGCAGCACGACATCTTCGTGGTGTAGCAATTTTAATGCCCAATAGTGTAAAACCCGAGTTTCTGTCTTCACTCATGTGTAGGATTTATGTTCTCAAATGGGACGACATTATCGGAACGCGCTCTATTGTATCGAGCGGTTGCACCTCCCTTCGTGTCCCACGAGAGTGCGAGGACGAAAATGAAGCAACAAGAGTTATCTGAACGCGCCGACTGTTGTCGTAACGAGCGCATCTGCAGAAGAACAATTTTAATCAGCGGAGCAGAAAGCGGCGGTCTCTATCCGTCATTGGCCGCGGCGGGAAATGGGAGGCCTGTCGCCACAAAGGGTGGTAATCACTTAGCAGCCGGCCGGGCTCTGTTGTTATCCCGGCAGGCCGCAGACGCAACTACCGCCGCCGCGTATCGACCGGGAGGCGGCCGAGTGTCTGTGTCTGGCCCAACTGCAGTCTCCTGGGTGCAGAGAGAGAGAGAGAGGGGGAGTGGAATGAGAGAGTGTCCCGTGGACTTAGGAAGGCGAGAGGCGCGGTTGTGGCTGTTTTTGACGTCACCACACAGCTCGTGGTCAACGGTAATTACAGGCCTGAGCGCACGTCTGTGTGACGTCAGCAACGTAGTGTTCATGGTCAACGATAAATACGTATCAAAGCCCAATGCTAAAATCTTTGGCGCCGCGCGGGATTAGCCGAGCGGGATGGGGCGCTGCGGTCATGGACTGTGCGGCTGGTCCCGGCGGACGTTCGAGTCCTCCCTCGGGCATGGGTGTGTGTGTTTGTCCTTACGATAATTTAGGTTAAGTAGTGTGTAAGCTTAGGGACTGATGACCTTAGCAGTTAAGTCCCATAAGATTTCACACACATTTGAACACTTGAAAATCTTTGACATTATAGTAAGGAAGCTTTTAGCGAAGATCTTCGACAAAAGTTAGGGTAAGGCCCATTGTTTACATGTCGCTTTGATTGCTTTTGTGCATTTAAGGTGTAAAATGATGAAGTTCGAGGCTCGTCCAATAACTAATGCCCGACATTTAAAAAAAAAGAAAAAAGCCATTGATATACATATTTCGAACCGTTCTGGCAGATGGCAGAGCTGTAGTACGGCGTCAAAATGGCGTCTACATACGACTCACGTTACAAGCAGCGCGCTGTTAACTGAATTCTTGTGTGCAGAAAAAGAAGCCGTGGTGAACATCCGTAAACATCTGCGTACAGTGTACGGCGATGTTGCAGTTGATGGGAATACAGTTGGACGATGGCTAAATAAAGTCACAGCCTCAGGAAATGCAGGAACAGAGCTCCACGATCAGCCACGCTCGGGACGTCCTGTCACAGCCACTGCTCCAGACGTGCTGAGGCGTGCGGACGCCATTATTCGTGCCGACCGGCGCATCACAACTCGACAGTTGGCTCTACAATTGTCGGTCAGCATTGGAAGTGCGTCTACAAAGATCGAGTCTCTCGGATATGCTCACAGCGGACCACAAGATTCAAAGAAATGCCATTTCATCTGAATTGTTGGAGCGTTTCCAGACAGACGGAGAGGCCTTTCTGTCACGGATCTTTACGGGAAACGAAAGCTGGGTGCAACACTTTGCGCCCGAAACAAAAAGGCAGTCCATGGAGTGGCACCATCCTCATTCACCACAAAAGAAGAAATTCAAGAGAACTCCCTCCGTCGGAAAAGTCATGGTAAAAGTCTTCTGGGATTGTGATGGCGCCATTCTCGTGGATGTGATGCCAAAAGGGCCAACCAACAATTCAGAGGCATACGTGAAGACTCTGAATAAACTCGGGAACTGTTTCCGACGTGTTCTGTCGGACAAGAATCCAGCACAAAGCTTGCTCCAACAAGATAATGCACGCCCACACACAAGACTGAGAACCCAACACATCGCCACATTTGGTTGGACATCACTGCCTCATCCACCCTACAGTCCAGACCCGGCATCCTCGGACTTCCATCTCTTTGCGTCGCTTAAAGCTTCTCTACGGGGAACACACTTTGAAGATGACGAGAGTGTCAGTCATGCAGGGAAAACATGGCTAAGCCTACAGGACAAGAGCTTTTACCAGCAGGAAATACATGCTCTTCTACAACGTTTGCATACTGCCATAGAACGTGATGGAGTAGGAATGGGCAAGACTTGTTGATGTATATTGTAACCAAATTCTGACTCTTAACAATAAATATTTTCTGAAAAAAATGTGGGACATTATTAATTGAACGACCCTCGTATATTTGCTTTGAGACTACCATCACAGTCATCATGGGAAAGTATGACGAATACGAAATTCTTCGTGACAGCCGGCCGCTGTGGATGAGCGGTTCTAGCCGCTTCAGTCTGGAACTGCGCTGCTGCTACGGTCGCAGGTTCGAACCCTGGCCTCGGGCATGGGTGTGTGTGATGTCCTTAGGTTAGTTAGGATTAAGTAGTTCTAAGTTCTAGGGGACTGATGACCTCACTTGTTAAGTCCCATAGTCCTCAGAGCCAGTTTTTTGAACATGAGTGGATTCAGGTGATCAGACAGAATGCTTAGGTACGTGTCATCTGTCAGATTCGTATATAGACGTATCGGGAGTCCATATCATTCCAACTGCACACGGCCCACACAGTTACAGAGCCTCCGCTAGCTTGAACAGTCCCCTGCTGACATGCATGGTCCATGGATTCAAGAAGTTGTCCCATACCCGTACGCTTCCATCCTTTCGATACAATTTGAAACGAGACTTGTCTGACCAGACAACATGTTTCCAGCCATCAACAGTCCAATGTCGGTGTTTACGGGCCCAGCCGAGACGTAAAGCTTCGTGTCGTGCAGTGACCAAGGATACACGAGTGGGCCTTTGGCTCCGAAAGCCCATATCGATGATGTTTCGTTGGATGGTTCGCACGCTGACACTTGTTGTTGGCCCAGCATTGAAATATGCAGCAATTTGCGGAAGGGTTGCACTTCTGTCACGTTGAACGATTCTCTTCAGTCGTCGTTGATCCTGTTCTTGCAAGATCTTTTTCCGACCGCAATGATGTCGGAGATTTGATGTTTTACCGGATTCCTGTTAATCACGGTGCGCTCGTGAAACGGCCATGCAGGAAAATCCGCACTTCACCGTTATCTAGGAGGTGCTGTGTGCCATCCCTCGTGTGCCGACTATAACACCATGTTCAAACTCGCTTAAATGTTGATAACCTGCCTTGTAGCAGCAGTAACCGATCGAAGAACTGCGCCAGATACTTGTTGTCTTGTTATAGACGTTGCCGACCGCAGCGCCGTATTCTGCCTGTTTACATATTTCTGTATTTGAATATGCATGCCTAAACCATTTTGTCTGGCGATGCAGTGTATATCGAGATGTAGTAGTCGATAACAAATGAGGTCTCCAGTGTAGAATCGATTAAATATTTTTCCAGACTGAGATTTTCACTCTGCAGCGGAATGTGCGCTGATATGAAACTTCCTGGCAGATTAAAACTGTGTGCCGGGCCGAGACTCGAACTCGAGACCTTTGCCTTTCGCCGTCACTTGCCCGCGAAAGACAAAGGTCCCGAGTTCTAGTCTCGTTCCGGCACACAGTTTTAATTTGCCAAGAGGTTTTAAATATTTTTGTTTATCTATTGTACTGCTTAAGTGTTTTAAAGTACCGATCTATCGAAGAAAAACAACAACAGGATAGAACGGTTTTGTGACACATTTCCCTAGTGAATCAGCGCTAATGACAAAGACCCGTAAGATCCATCCCAACTGAATTAGTGCATGCATACACACCAGAGGTCGTGCAACACTCTACTGATAAGTTTTCTCAAACTGGCAAGTTTATTATAAATTTTGTAGTCACTGTAATAACATCACATACGCTCCCAGCCAGTGATATTTCATTTCGTTTCCACTACCTTTCTGGGCGCTTCAGTTTTTTGTCTCCCGGTGTATGTTGGGTGTCCTATCTTACCTGCCTCATGCGGTATACACTTCTTGCAGCGGTGTACTGTAGGTCTCTAGAAGAGCGTAGCGTTCCAAAGGATTGGAAGAGGCCACAGGTCATCCCCGTTTTCAAGAAGGGACGTCGAACAGATGTGCAGAACTATAGACCTATATCTCTAACGTCGATCAGTTGTAGAATTTTGGAACACGTATTATGTTCGAGTATAGTGACTTTTCTGGAGACTAGAAATCTACTCTGTAGGAATCAGCGTGGGTTTCGAAAAAGACGATCGTGTGAAACCCAGCTCGCGCTATTCGTCCACGAGACTCGGAGGGCCATAGACACGGGTTCCCAGGTAGATGCCGTGTTTCTTGACTTCCGCAAGACGTTTGATACGGTTCCCCACAGTCGCTTAATGAACAAAGTAAGAGCATATGGACTATCACACCAATTGTGTGATTGGATTGAAGAGTTCCTAGATAACAGAACGCAGCATGTTATTCTCAGTGGAGAGAAGTCTTCCGAAGTAAGAGTGATTTCAGGTGTGCCGCAGGGGAGTGTCGTAGGACCGCTGCTGTTAACAATAAACATAAATGACCTTGTGGATAACATTGTAAGATCACTGAGGCTTTTTGCGGATGATGCTGTGGTGTATCGAGAGGTTGTATCAATGGAAAATTGCACTGAAATGCAGGAGGATCTGCAACGAATTGACGCATGGTGCAGGGAATGGCAATTGAATCTCAATGTAGACAAGTGTAATGTGCTGCGAATACATAGAAAGAAAGATCCCTTATCATTTAGCTACAATATAGCATGTCAGCAACTGGAAGCAGTTAATTCAATCAATTATCTGGGAGTACGCATTAGGAGTGATTTAAAATGGAATGGCCATATAAAATTAATCGACGGTAAAGCAGATGCTATCCCGACATTCATTGGAAGAATCCTATGAAATGCAGTCCGAAAACAAAGGAAGTAGGTTACAGTACACTTTTTCGCTCACTGCTTGAATACTGCTCACCGGTGTGGGATCCGTACCAGATAGGGTTGATAGAAGAGATAAGATCCAACGGAGAGCAGCGCGCTTCGTTACAGGATCATTTAGTAATCGCGAAAGCGTTACGGAGATGATAAACTCCAGTGGAAGACTCTGCAAGAGAGACGCTCAGTAGTTCGGTACGGGCTTTTGTTGAAGTTTCGAGAACATCATCACCTAGGAGTCAAGCAGTATATTGCTCCCTCGCGAAGAGACCATGAGGATAAAATCAGAGAGATTAGAGCCCACACAGAGGCATACCGACAATCTTTCTGTCCACGCACAATACGAGACTGGATTAGAAGGGAGAACCGATAGAGGTACTCAAAGTACCCTCCGCCACACACCGTCAGGTGGCTTGCGGGGTATGGATGTAGATGAAGATGTAGATGATGAGAATAAGGCTGGAAAGATCAGGGCGGATGCAGAGCTTTGTAGACAGATTTTTTCCCTGGTCGTCTTACACGAATGGGACGGGACAAAAAAAATATCAGTACGTTGCCAAGAAGAGTCCGTGAAGGCTGGTGAAAGGCCTGAACGTGTCTTGGCTGAGTAGTAGGAAAAGGAGAAGAATTAACCGTGCCGGTGCCAGCAATTCGTCAATTAATTGCAGTTGACTCCACCGCCCCAGTGCTGGGAGGAGCTGGATGCGGGTCATGTGTTAAAGAAAGACTTGTTGAAGCTGTAATCTGCGAGTGACGTCAGCACGCGCGGCGCCATCGGACTTTCCTCTTCGTCCGCCGTCTTGAATGGCGGCTCTGTCTTTCGGTCCGTGACGCAAATAGAGATCTGCTCCGCGGATAGCCGCCCGACACATCTGCATCATCTTCGCGGGGACGGCGTTGGTGTGGTGTGCACGTGGTGGGGTTTTAATGTGACCGCCTAATACGTCGCGAGGTGGAACGGTAACATTCTGCTACAGCTGCTACCGATGGATGGATTAATTAATGCTTTACCTTGCATTAACTACGGTGCATTTTCAGCTCAGAACACATTTTAAAACGATTGTATAGTAACTCATGAGTATGGATATTGCTGCGTTATAGTCAAGCATTACACTCATACGGGGTGCTCCATTGATAGTGACCGGGCCAAGTAGCTGACGAAATAAGCGTCAATCGAAAAAACTACAAAGAACGAAACTTGTCTCGCTTGAAAGGGGAAACCATATGGCGCTATGTTTGGCCCTCTAGATGGCGCTGCCATAGGTCAAACGGATATCAACTGCGTTTTTTTTTAAAAATAGGAACCCCCATTTGTTATTACATATTCGTGTAAAACGAATCTGCCAGGAAGTTTCATATCAGCGCACACTCCGCTGCAGAGTGAAAATCTCATTCTGGAAACATATTCGTGTAGTACGAAAATAAATATGAATGTTTCAGTTGGACCACTTTTTTTCGCTTTATGATGGGTCTGTAATAGTCACAAACGTATAACTACGTGGTATCACGTATCATTCCGCCAGTGCGGACGGTATTTGTTTCGTGATACATCACCCGTGTTATAATGGACCGTTTACCAATTGCGGAAAAGGTCGATATCGTGTTCGTGTGTGGCTTTTGCGATCAAAATGCCCAACGGGCGTGTGCTATGTATGCTGCTCGCTATCCTGGACGACATCATCCAAGTGTCCGGACCGTTCGCCGGATACTTACGTTATTTAGGGAAACAGGAAGTGTTCAACCACATGTGAAACGTCAACCCTGACCTGCAACAAATGATGATGCCCAAGTAGGTGTTTTAGCAGCTGTCGCGGCTAATCCGCAAATCAGTAGCAGACAAATTGCGCGAGAATCCGGAATCTCAAAAACGTCGGTGCTGAGAATGCTACATCAACATCGATTGCACCCGTACCATATTTCTATGCACCAGGAATTGCATGGCGACGACTTTGAACGTCGTGTACAGTTCTGCCACTGGGCACAAGAGAATTTACGGGACGATGACAGTTTTGTTTGCATGCATTCTATTTAGTGACGAAGCGTCATTCAGCAACAGCGGTAACGTAAACCGAAGCTATTCAAACTTCTTGTGTGTAATTCTTTTTTGATACATTGTCTCAATATACTGGGACCAATCCACCTGCCATGAAATATGCTATTCAATACCGCTTCAACCGCACGCGAGCTATGTGCCAGACATCCATCATGTTGGAAGTACATCGTCATTCTGTCATACAGTGATACATCTTGTAGTAACATCGCTAGAACATTACGTAGGAAATCCACGATGGCTGCGACAAGTGGAACATCAGCGACCTTGGCGGGTTAATGTATGGTGCGGCATTACGGGAGGTAGGATAATTGGCCCCCATTTTGTCGATGGCAATCTAAATGATGCAATGTATGCTGATTTCCTACTGGCACCATTTTATGAAGTCCTCTGCTGTCGAAACCTCCTTCAGGAGTAGGGCTTGATACATGTCCTCAGCAACACCCTTCATGAGATGTGCAACCTTACCTTTCTCATTCAGTCTAGGATCCACTATTTTACACAGCTCCAAGACGTCTTGAATGTAGGCTGCTGTAGTTTCTCATGGACGCTTTAGTTTATCTTCAGCCTTGCACTTCTGTCGTCGTGTGTCGCCGAAATACCTGCGCAGTTCCGCGTGGAATACTACCCAACTTGTCAACTTCTCGTTGTTCTCTATATATATTCTATATTCGGTTCGAGTACATTCTAGAAGTGTCCACACAATGTCAAGAATCAATCTACTGGAATGTTCTGTCGCTGTGTAGATACTGTATGTGTTCTGGCCGCTCCGCGCTCTTGGTTTACTACTGCTGGATGAGAGACACTTTGACCAGTCATCCGGCCGCTTCTCATACCATTGCTTGACAGTGCCCTCCAAGTAGAAAAATGCGTTAGACAAACACACGGTGTCATCCAATATGTTAAATCTGGCTATACGTTCATATACCTTGAGCCACTTGTTTGGATCTTGGCCATCGTCACCAGAGAACCCGGAAGGATGTCTCATGTGGTGGCACCCAGTTGCTGTCACCGTAACGTCTTCTGTCTCTGATAGAGTGCGATCTGTTGATTGTGGCTCGAACTGTGGTTTCTCGCCACGTAAAAGGCGGCTCTATCGTGGCCTGATGGGAGACACTATGTGGTCGATAATGTGCGCTATCACAGGTTCAAATACCCAGCGCCTCCACCAGAATAATGTCACGAGGAAGAAGGTGTAATCAGATGAATGACGTGCACTAACTTCGCATAACAAAGGTTTATTCAGCACTTGCAAATCAAGAGCGCGGAGCGAAGTACCTCTGGCCAGAACACATACAGTATCTACACAGCTACAGAACATTCCAGTAGACTGATTCTTGACATTGTGTCGATACTTCTAGAATGTACTCGAACCGAATATAGAAATTAAGATTGTACAGTCCAGGCGTATTTTGAAATCACGACTCTCCAACAGTTTAGTATCATAACCATTACACCACGGTGCTACTCAGCTTCTTCTGCGACAATATGGTTAAAGAAATGCAGATTTTTTTCGGTGACTCGAGAAAAAAGGCCTCTGGAGATATCGAGTTGTTCAGTAATGGACACATTTGTTGTTCTTTCGGTCCATTTTATGCGTAGCATCCTGCGCCAGCACCAAAGCTCAAATCCACCGATCAGCTGTTTGTCTCTGGCCTTCAGTGTCCATGTTTCGCAACCATAAAACAAGACAGAAAGCACGAGTGTTTCCACTAGCCGGCTTTGTTACTGCTCTGCTCTGCCAGATCTTGGTGAGCTCCTCCATAGCCACTCGCCCTAGCGTGATCCGTCATCTCATCTCGTATTCACAAGTTCCCGTGCTGCAGATGGCTGACCCAAGATAGGTGAAGGAATGCGCGACTTCCAGTTCCTTTAATCAAGATAGGTGAAGGAATGCACGACTTCCAGTTCCTTTAATCGACCTGTGAGCTGGATCTGTTCTTCTCGATCAGTTATCATGAGTTTGGACTTGCTGAGGTTGATGTCTAATCCAGATGCTAGACTGATGTCCTTTATTCTTGTCAGTAGCTCAGCACAGTTTCATCAGCAAAACGGAGGTCGTTGATAGTTCTCCCACCAATTGAGAGGCCTTTGGTCCAACCATCAAGAGCTTTGCTAATGACATGTTCTGCATACACGTTGTACAGTGGAGGCGGTAGGACACAGCCCTGTCTCACAGCGTTTGATACTCTAAACGAATCAGACATGCCAGCACATGTCTCTACAAGTGCGAAGTGATGGACTTTTGATCAGTGCTATAAGTGGGGTGGGACACCAAACTCTGCAAGCACCTGCCACAACTTCTCCCAGACAACACAGTCAAAGGCTTTCCTATAGTCAACGAAGCAGATGAAAATAGGAACACAGAACTCTCGCGATTTTTCTATTATTTGTCTTATGTTGAGGATCTGTTTGCGAGTTCCTTTCCCTTCAACAAAACCTGCTGGTTCTGTGCATATGTGAGGCTGAATGTACGGTTTCAAACGTTGGTTCAGTATGTGGAGCGAAATTTTACTTGCGCGAGATATGAGGGCAATAGTTCGGTAGTTGTAGCAGTTCCTGATAGACCCTTTCTTGTGTAAGGTAACGAAGAGAGACTTTGACCAGTCATCCTGCCACTCGCCAGTTTCCCATATTCTTTTACACAATGTAAAATGTAAATGTCGGGTAGATCGTTCGCCGGGTGCAAGTCTTTCGAGATGACGCCACTTCGGCGACTTGCGCGTCGATGGGGATGAAATAATGATGCTTACGATAACACAACATCCAGTCCCTAAACTGAGAAAATCTCCGATCCAGCCGGGAATAGAACCCGGGCCCTCGCGCTGACATGTTTTTTTCGTTGTTGATCGTTGTGTTTGGTCGTTGCGGACGTCACAGGACATCCGTTAAAGTTCGTTTGATGATCTTTCCAGTTTTTTATTACAGAGGCCAACCAGCTCTCTGACCGGACACGCGGAGCTTCCGTGCCGGCACCACTCGGCTACCGGGGGCGGAGTTTTACACAATGAAATCAGCACATCAATACCTTCCTGTCCCATTTCTTTGATCATTTCTCCAGATATACCATCTACACCAGGGGCTTTATAATTCTTCAGATGTTGAATCGCATTATCTATTTCACTGCGTAAGATTGTAGGTTCCAAAGTAAGTTGCTCAACTGATTGATTCTCCGTACTGTTGTTAATTTCAGAGTAAAGGTTTTCACAGTACTGTTTCCACCTCGCAACAACGTCTTCCTTTTCTCAGTGCCATCATACAGAGGCCAATATAGAGCAGGGCATGGAAGCGCTCTGCTCAGTTTGTGGCCTCAGCTAAACATCATAGAGTAGGACTAAAGATTTATTCAAGCAACAGATGGAAATGTATTTTCGTAAATGTTCAGCAATGTATATCAAGAGAAGAGTTTAACTGCATGCATCAATGACAGTTGTAAATTATCAAGCACTGCTGTGGCAAAGGATTGTAACAAGGTAAGAACATTTTTTTATCAACCCGCACCGCTGTACTACACAAGGTTCTAGCGGAGGTGGTTTGCCATTGCCTTCCTCCGACCGTAATGGGGATGAATGATGATCAGGCGACACAGCACCCAGTCTTGAGGCGGGTGAAGATCACTGACCTCGCTGGGAATCGAACCCGGGACCATTTGCTCGCGAAGCGAGAACGCGACCGCAAGACCACGAGCTGCGGACTAATCCAAGAAAGTGAACTAATATTTTATATGTTGTAAGTCCAGTGAGCCATCTCCGAGAGCAACCAAACGACACACAGTTATGGCCCTAAGATTGTAGTTTCGTCTGTTCGTAATACATGAAATGATGGGTGATTAAAAACTATATGTCCTAGTCGTTTCAAAGCGAAACCACAGTCCTTAAAACAGATGACTGATTTCTTTTGGCAATTCCTTCTTAAATTCGTTCCTTATAATAATACTAAAGATTAATTTTGTAAAAAAAAAAAAGTTCGTCGGAAATTTTAGAGTCATATCTTTTTTCATATTTTTGGAACTCAAAGGGTTACGTTAAAGGTTTAAGCAGGATATGTCAAGTGTTAAATTATGTGAGCAGACGCACCAAATAGCTGCTTATCATAAGTAACCTTTATTCATGACAGACTATTTCGGCTTTATCGTCATTTTGAAGTACGTCTACATTGATGTGACATCCAGTGGTAATTACGATGTGACAGTTATTTGACTGACGCTATAGATAAACATATAGCGTCATAAGAGTGGAACTGTCGTCAAATTACTGCCACATCGTAATTAACATTTTCTTTTCGACATACTGACATCATTTATCATCTTATTAAAATAGTAGGGCAGTAATAAGACAGTCCGATAACGACGTAATATGGATGCCACATCAATCTAGACGTACTTGAAAATGGCGATAAAGCCGAAACAGCCTGTCGTGAATAAAGATTACTTATGATAAGCACCTATTTGGTGCATCTACTCTAATAATCGTGTGGTTATCAGACATATATTATGCTGCCGGCCCTAAAGGAGAAAAATTGTTGACGATATCAAGTATTAAAATTAAAAAGTGTGTATATATACTGACGAAACGAACTGACAGCAAGCAAATTACTCAGAATACATTCATTCAGTATTTGAGAATGGCTGCACTTAGGGACTTCCAAAATGCTTTACACGTAGTTTGGAACTCTTAGGAAAGTTTTTATTGCTGATACCCCCACAAAATGATGAATAACGCACATATTCCTGTTTCTAGTTACATATTGCACACGAAATTCCTGTTTTCATTTCAAACATAAATACTCAGTTATCGATATTTTATGAAAGACTGTTAATAAAGGTTGCTTAAATTAAGAAAACATAACAATTTTTAAGGCAAAAATGAAACACCAAATACTCTTTATTTGGACTATGTCCACCGTTTTATACCACAGATGTGTCGTAGGAACACGAAAAACAATCATTTTCACAGCTTCGGGGACACCATACAAATGCTGCATCTTTACATTTGCCACTGTGCAATTACGAAATGAACCTAAGAGAACTGATCTGGAGCCAAGTTAAGAGATTCGACCCGAGAACTAACAAGACTGTTAAGCTGCCAGACGTACTGGAACTAACGCACGTAGCTTTTTCACACGTCACTGCCGAACACTGGCGGGATATAGAAACGGCTCGTAAAAAAAGAAGAGGATAAAATGCGGCGCCTGGTTGGCTTCTGTTGTTGATCGACTCGTTATCAACGTAGCAGATGACAGTTCCAGAACTGAAATGTATTTCTCGGATTTGGATAAGGAAGGAGCTAAGGGATTACCAGACGACTGACTGTAATTAATACCTTCAGTGGCTTCAGTATTCGAAAGTACGGTGAAATCCCTGCAGTACGCTTTTGCATTACACACAGCTTTTCCATTACCCTACGTTTAAGTTAGAAATTTTCGTCACTCTTCTTTGTAATTAGAATAGTATGTCAGATGACAACGAGAGCATTTTATGCTTTCCGTCTTGTCACCTAACAAGGGAACCTCCCCATCGCACCCCCCTCAGATTTAGTTATAAGTTGGCACAGTGGATAGGCCTTGAAAAACTGAACTCAGATCAATCGAGAAAACAGGAAGAAGTTGTGTGGAACTATGAAAAAAATAAGCAAAATACGCAAACTGAGTAGGAGAAAGCTCTCAGAGTGGGTTACAAAATTGCTTTGCTTTTAGCAAAATCCCTGCGCCCCTTAACTGATGGCGATTTAATAAAAGAATGTTTGGTAGTTGCAGTGGAACATTTGTGTCCATCTCAAGTTGAACAGTTTCGTATTGTGCCATTATCTAACATGACCATTATGCGTCGCATACAGAACATGGCAGACGACGTCCAGAGCCAGCTTGCAAATATCTGTAAAGATTTTATGGCGTATTCTCTAGCTCTGGACGAAAGTGTTGATATCACTGGAACAGCGCAGCTTGCCATATTTATTAGAGGTGTTAATAGAGATCTTCAGGTGAGGGAGGAGCTCCTCGATGTAGTAGCCATGAAGAACACTACAACCGGAGGTGATATTTTAAGTAGTGTTGAAGAAAGTGTTGAAAATATATGATGGTCGTGGGATTCTTTAGTTTCAGTGTCTACAGATGGTAGAGGCATACACTAAGCTAATAAAATTATGTGGCACGTGTACATTCTCCTTTATTTGTTTCATTTCTCGCAGTAATAATTCGTGAGTGATATCCCTGCAGGTGGCCACGGACTTACATCGACTGGCGGCAGCTGTTGTGTGCCCCACGTGACTCTCCCCACTCTCCGCTCTGGTCCGGTAGTGGGGGTAGCGTGCTCGCGCTGCTCCGTGCTCGCGCCTTGCTGCTCACAGCTTGCTCCGCGAGCACGTATGTTGTGAAGCCCTGGTCTAACCGATTCACAATTGATTCGTATCTCACTAGCATGACGTCTAGCTGACCGTCTTGGGCTTCTGACTGCCGCTTGCCTTACCCTTTCAACATTTTCTGGTGTTGTTACTCTGCGTCTCGGGCCAGGATGCTTCTTCTCCAGTATGTTTCCAGTTGATCTGAAGTTTTCCACCCATCTGAGGATTGTGTTACGGCTCGGAACAGCTCCATGTCGACCGACATTAAACCGCGCACGAAACAATCGCTGTGTAGCAATAACAGACTCACTACTTTTCACGAAACTGTCATAGACAAATACTCGACGTTGCAAGTCCCACTGCTCCACAGTGACTGAGCAAATGAGATGGCGTCTTGTGTGGATCAGAACTATCCCCACCACGACCACCTCCCACCACCGCGCCCTCAGTACTACGTTCGTGTCGCGTATTTCATTCCATTTAAAAATTAGATGACGTTCGAAGCTGTATTGTTTCTCTGCTTGTCTCTTTTTATGTCTGAACTACGACTCCTCACAGCGTTGCAGGCTAGCTGTAGCAGCTGACCTGCCAGTGCTGTGCAAGTGTAATACTCCGGTATAGCTGTTGTCCCGCATTATCGGGCAGTCTGTGTGCGTGTAACACAGCGTACTTGTGGACTGTACTGGTCACTAGTCATGGGGAGCTCGTGAATGAGTCGTTCAAAAAAATGGCTCTGAGCACTATGGGACTCAACTGCTGAGGTCATTAGTCCCCTAGAACTTAGAACTAGTTAAACCTAACTAACCTAAGGACTTCACAAACATCCATGCCCGAGGCAGGATTCGAACCTGCGACCGTAGCGGTCTTGCGGTTCTAGACTGCAGCGCCTTTAACCGCACGGCCACTTCGGCCGGCAATGAGTCGTTCAAATGAACGCTTCACTTCCGTGAAGTGTGAACTAACCACTCAGTTTCAATGAACTGGTACTTCAAACTCTTCACAGATAGCACACTCCACACTTTTTTCTAGTTCACTCACTGTCTTCCCCTCTCCCTCTACATCGGCGCTACGTCACTCATCCTCCCTTCACTTCAATCCTCCCTCTACTGCCTGTCGACGAATCGCGCGGGGTTTGTGCGGAACGATAGGTTTAGGAGGGGTTGGGGAGGTGAGGGGCGAGGAGAATGCAGCGTCAGCTGCTACGTGCAGTGCTGCCATCATTACCCGTGACTATTTGTGCAGTTAAACTTCGCGTCTACGGGTAGCCTGCAGTTGGCAGCGCTTGTAGACAAATGAATATTAAAGATACAAACGAAGAGGCTGGCTGTGTGAGCACGCACAGCCGACATGAAAATAAATGTTTGTTAATAGCACTGAAAGAGGGATTTTACCTGAAATCGTACCAATGACTACAGGTGACTGTTTACGTTTTGAATCTGGAGGGTTATTATTCTCAACAAAAATAAAATCTACAGGAAAACTTCTGAATAATTACTTAACGTAGGTATATAGACTGTGACAGTGGTAAACATACTCATTCTATTTTGGATTAAATTTTACAAGGAACATAAAATTGGACTGCATTTCGTTGGTAGCCCTAGTTTTCAGTTCATGAATACAACAAATAATATTTCATTTGGCAGATAAAGACTTTTTTGGACGCTTCATAAGAAAATTTCGAGCAAGATTAAATGTAATACCATCTTTATATGTGACAGGCTTCTCTGTTTATCTTTCCTTTGTCCCCTTCGACCATTTAAGTTAACTCGGACGCTGTAAGAGCGTAAAACGTTGCGTGCACGTTACTGCATAGTTCGGCCATCTGTTGGTAAAATTATGAAGTATTACGAAGCTTTATTGTACGAGCGAGGCGAAGCGAGCGCAGCCGCGGCTGAGCGGCGAACTGGGCAACTTCGCCAGGCTTCCGTAGTTCATGAATGAACTACTTCATTTGAACGCTTCACGGCAAAGAGTGAAATGAATGAAGTAGTTCACTGGAATGCACGAGTTCGACCCATCTCTACTGGTCACAGCTGGCTGGGTTAGTCGAGCGGTTCTAGGCGCTACAGTCTGGAACCGCGCGACCGCTACGGCCGCAGGTTCGAATCCTGCCTCGGGCATGGATGTGTGTGATGTCCTTAGGTTACTTAGGTTTAAGTAGTTCTAAGTTCTAGGGGACTGATGACCACAGATGTTAAGTCCCATAGTGCTCAGAGCCATTTGAACCATATGACCGTACTTGACTGCACTTGTCAAGGCTTGGCTTCCGGTCCGCGTGGAACGAAATCCAATGACAGTCTAGGAAACGGGGAAGAATACATGGCGTAATGTTTACATCAGGTTTATTCTTATGATGAACGCATTGTAGTGGAGTTTTCCACTGCGCCTTTGGCCTGCTGCGCGTCAGAGTAAGAAAAAGCAGAGGGTAGCGCGTGCTGTGCGTTATGTGGGCTGCCAGCTCATACGAGGCGTCAAAGCGGGCAAAAAACACGCCGCGGCGAAACCAGACCCCGGCTGCCGTGTTTACTGGGAGCGGCGTTAAATATACACGTGAGGTCAGCGGGAACTTCCTGGAGCGGTCACCGCGACCGCTCCACATATTCTGGGCAACAGGGCCTGCACCAGGTAGCGGAGGTCCCGCTGCTGCATAAGTAACGCTGCACTCTGCTGATGGCGGACGCTCCCAAAAGTTACTGCAGCGCCCGAGCGCTGAAACATTCAGCATGCGCTCTACAGTTTTTCCTTCTCTCCACGGAAGAAGGCGGCTACTGCCCGCACAAACGGCGCACCGTGTGTCACGTACAGGAAAGTGCTCTGCGTCAAGTCCTTTACTTCAGAAGGCAAAGAGCGGTGTGCGGAGCGGGGTGGGTCCTCTCTTCTTACTCCGCTCGCTGACGCGTACGCGGCGAGAAAGTGTGTCGCTATCCTGTATATGGTGAAACCTTCCCGTCTCCTCTATATCTCTTTTGTTAATGATAACCTTCCCTTCCCCCCCCCCCCCATGAACCATGGACCTTCCCGTTGGTGGGGAGGCTTGCGTGCCTCAGCGATACAGATGGCCGTACCGTAGGTGCAACCACAACGGAGGGGTATCTGTTGAGAGGCCAGACAAACGTGTGGTTCCTGAAGAGGGGCAAGCAGCGTTTTCAGTAGTTGCAGGGGCACAGTCTGGATGATTGACTAATCTGGCCTTGTAACACTAACCAAAACGGCCTTGCTGTGCTGGTACTGCGAACGGCTGAAACCAAGGAGGAAACTACAGCCGTAATTTTTCCCGAGGGCATGCAGCTCTACTGTATGGATAAATGATGATGGCGTCCTCTTGGGTAAAATATTCCGGAGGTAAAATAGTCCCCCATTCGGATCTCCGGGCGGGGACTACTCAAGAGGACGTCGTTATCAGGAGAAAGAAAACAGGCGTTATACGGATCGGAGCGTCGAATGCCAGATCCCTTAATCGGGCAGGTAGGTTAGAAAATTTAAAAAGGGAAATGGATAGGTTAAAGTTAGATATAGTGGGAATTAGTGAAGTTCGGTGGCAGGAGGAACAAGACTTTTGGTCAGGTGAATACAGAGTTATAAATACAAAATCAAATAGGGGTAATGCAGGAGTAGGTTTAATAATGAATAAAAAATAGGAATGCGGGTTAGCTACTACAAACAGCATAGTGAACGCATTATTGTGGCCAAGATAGACACGAAGCCCACGCCTACCACAGTAGTACAAGTTTATATGCCAACTAGCTCTGCAGATGACGAAGAAATTGAAGAAATGTATGATGAAATAAAAGAAATCATTCACATAGTGAAGGGAGACGAAAATTTAATAGTCATGGGTGACTGGAATTCGAGAGTAGGAAAGGGAGAGAAGGAATATGGATTGGGGCTAAGAAATGAAAGAGGAAGCCGTCTGGTAGAATTTTGCACAGAGCACAACTTAATCATAGCTAACACTTGGTTCAAGAATCATAAAAGAAGGTTGTATACATGGAAGAACCCTGGAGATACTAAAAGGTATCAGATAGATTATATAATGGTAAGACAGAGATTTAGGAACCAGGTTTTAAATTGTAAGACCTTTCCAGGGGCAGATATGGACTCTGACCACAATCTATTGGTTATGAACTGTAGATTAAAACTGAGAAACTGCAAGAAGGTGGGAATTTAAGGAGATGGGACCTGGATAAACTGAAAGAACCAGAGGTTGTACAGAGTTTCAAGGAGAGCATAAGGGAACAATTGACAGGAATGGGAGAAAGAAATACAGTAGAAGAAGAATGGGTAGATTTGAGGGATGAAGTAGTGAAGGCAGCAGAGGATAAAGTAGGTAAAAAGACGAGGACTAGTAGAAATCCTTGGGAAACAGAAGAAATATTAAATTTAAGTGATGAAAGGAGAAAATATAAAAATGCAGTAAATGAAGCAGGCAAAAAGGAATACAAACGTCTCAAAAATGAGATCGACAGGAAGTGCAAAATGGCTAAGCAGGGATAGCTAGAGGACAAATGTAACGATGCAGAGGCTTGTCTCACCAGGGGTAAGATAGATACTGCCTACAGGAAAATTAAAGAGACCTTTGTATGAATATCAAGAGCTCAGATGGAAACCCAGTTCTAAGCAAAGAAGGGAAAGCAGAAAGGTGGAAGGAGTATATAGAGAGGGTCTATACAAGGGCGATGTACTTGAGGAGAAAATTATGGAAATGGAAGAGGATGTAGATGAAGATGAAATGGGAGATATGATACTGCGTGAAGAATTTGACAGAGCACTGAAAGACCTGAGTTGAAACAAGGCCCCCGGAGTAGACAACATTCCATTAGAGCTACTGGCGGCCTTGGGTGAGCCAGTCCTGACAAAACTCTACCATATGGTGAGCAAGATGTATGAGACACGCGAAATTCGCTCAGACTTAAGAAGAATATAATAATTCCAATCCCAAAGAAAGCAGGTGTTGACAGATGTGAAAATCACCGAACTATCAGATTAATAAGTCACGGCTGCAAAATACTAACGCGAATTCTTTACAGAGGAATGGAAAAACTGGTAGAAGCCGACCTCGTAGAAGATCAGTTTGGATTCCGCAGAAATATTGGAACACGTGACGCTATACTGACCCCACGACTTGTCTTAGAAAATTGATTAAGGAAAGGCAAACCAACATTTCTAGCATTTGTAGACTTAGAGCAAGCTTTTGACAATGTTGACTGGAATACTCTCTTTCAAATTCTAAAGGTGGCAGGGGTAAAATACAGGGAGCGAAAGGCTATTTACAATTTGTACAGAAACCAGATGGCAGCTGTAAGAGTCGAGGGACATGAAAGGAAAGTAGTGGTTGGGAAGGGAGTGAGACAGGGTTGTAGCCTCTCCCCGATGTTATTCAATCTGTATATTGAGCAAGCAGTAAAGGAAACAAAAGAAAAATTCGGAGTAGGTATTAAAATCCAAGGAGAAGAAATAAAAACGTTGAGGTTCGCCGATGACATTGTAAATGTGGTGTCACTGCCAGACACCACACTTGCTAGGTGGTAGCCTTTAAATCGGCCGCGGTCCGGTAGTATACGTCGGACCCGCGTGTCGCCACTATCAGTGATAGCAGACCGAGCGCCACCACACGGCAGGTCTAGAGAGACGACCTGGCACTCGCCCCAGTTGTACAGCCGATGTTCATAGGAATGGTTCATTGACAATAACGCTCTCATTAGACGAGACGATAGTTAGCATAGCCTTCAGCTACGTCAATTGCTACGACCTAGCAAGGCGCCATTTATCTTTTGCTGGTTATCTTATAAAGCCTGTACCGACAGACCGATGTTCTACAATTATGGATTAAAGTTAAGTATTCCAGAAGCTACGTACTTTTCTTTATAGCATTCATTACGTATCCTGTTTCAGACCTCACGCCAGCCTGCATGAGTTTAAGCGCGTGCCTTTCGGCTTCCTCTCATTGTGTCTAGGCTGTCTTGCCTAGACACAACAGTAATTCTGTCAGAGACAGCAAAGGACTTGGAAGAGCAGTTGAACGGAATGGACAGTGTCTTGGAAGGAGGATATAAGATGAACATCAACAAAAGCAAAACGAGGATAATGGAATGTAGTCAAATTCAGTCGGGTGATGCTGAGGGAATTAGATTAGGAAATGAGACACTTAAAGTAGTAAACGAGTTTTGCTATTTGGGGAGCAAAATAACTGATGATGGTCGAAGTAGTGAGGATATAAAATGTAGACTGGCAATGGGAAGGAAAGCGTTTCTGAAGAAGAGAAATTTGTTAACATCGAGTATAGATTTAAGTGTCAGGAAGTCGTTTCTGAAAGTATTTGTATGGAGTGTAGCCATGTATGGAAGTGAAACATGGACAAGAAGAGAATAGAAGCTTTTGAAATGTGGTGCTACAGAAGAATACTGAAGATTAGATGGGTAGATCACATAACTAATGAGGAGGTATTGAATAGAATTGGGAGAAGAGGAGTTGGTGGCACAACTTGATAAAAAGAAGGGACCGGTTGGTAGGAAATGTTTTTAGGCATCAAGGGATCACAAATTTAGCATTGGAGGGCAGCGTGGAGGGTAAAAATCGTAGAGGGAGACCAAGAGATGAGTACACTAAGCAGATTCAGAAGGATGTCGGTTGCAGTAAGTACTGGGAGATGAACAAGCTTGCACAGGATAGGGTAGCATGGAGAGCTGCAAACCTTTTAGTATTACAGGTGATTCAAAAATGTTTCTGTTTGCTGATGACACCAGCTTGGTAGTGAAGGGTCTTGTGTGTAATATTGAAACATTATCAAATAATGTACATCATGAAATAAGTTTGTGGCTTATGGAAAATAATTTGATGCTAAATCACAGTAAAACTCACTTTTTACAGTTTCTAACTCACAATTCAACAAGAACTGATATTTCGATCAGACAGAATGGGCATATTATAAGCGAGACGGAACAGTTCAAGTTCCTAGGCGTTCGGATAGATAGTAAGCTGTTGTGGAAAGCCCATCTTCAGTATCTTGTTCAGAAACTAAATGCTGCTTTATTTACCATTAGAACAGTATCTTGTATAAGTGACAGTTCAACACGAAAAGTAGTCTACTTCGCATATTTTCATACTCTTATGTCATATGGTATTATTTTTTGGGGTAATTCTTCTGATTCAAAAAGGGTATTTTTGGATCAAAAACACACACACTTGACTTCTTAAGTAATCGAACCCAGTACGTTGTTCTCGATGGTGAGTGTTCATCAGAGGTGAGGGTATCATCTGGAGTGCCCCAGGGAAGTGTGGTAGGTCCGCTGTTGTTTTCTATCTACATAAATAATCTTTTGGATAGGGTGGATAGCAATGTGCGGCTGTTTGCTGATGATGCTGTGGTGTACGAGAAGGTGTCGTCGTTGAGTGACTGTAGGAGGCTGCAAGATGACTTGGACAGGATTTGTGATTGGTGTAAAGAGTGGCAGCTAACTCTAAACACAGATAAATGTAAATTAATGCAGATGAATAGGAAAAAGAATCCCGTAATGTTTGAATACTCCATTAGTAGTGTATCGCTTGACACAGTCACGTCGATTAAATATCTGGGCGTAACATTGCAGAGCGATATGAATTGGGACAAGCATGTAATGGCAGTTGTGGGGAAGGCGGATAGTCGTCTTTGGTTCATTGGTAGAATTTTGGGAAGATGTGGTTCATCTGTAAAGGTGACCGCTTATAAAACCCGAATACGACCTATTCTCGAGTACTGCTCGAGCGTTTGGGATCCCTACAAGGTCGGATTGAGGGAGGACATGGAAGCAATTCAGAGGCGGGCTGCTAGATTTGTTACTGGTAGGTTTGATCATCACGCGAGTGTTACGGAAATGCTTCAGGAACTCGGGTGGGAGTCTCTAGAGGAAAGGAAGCGTTCTTTTCGTGAATCGCTACTGAGGAAATTTAGAGAACCAGCATTTGAGGCTGACTGCAGTGCAATTTTACTGCCGCCAACTTACATTTCGCGGAAAGACCACAAAGATTAGGGCTCGTACAGAGGCATATAGGCAGTCATTTTTCCCTCGTTGTGTTTGGGAGTGGGACAGGGAGAGAAGATGCTAGTTGTGGTACTAGGTATCCTCCGCCACGCACCGTATGGTGGATTGCGGAGTATGTGTGTAGATGTAGATGTAGAAGTTAGGGAGGACGTGGGGACCAGCCCGGTATTCACCTAGATGGGTGTAGAAAACCGCCTAAAAACCACATCCAGGGTGGCCGGCACACCACCCCTCGTCGTTAATCCGCCGGGCGGATTCGATCCGGGGCCGGCGCGCCTACTCGAGTCCAGGAGGCGCTCTCGGCCAACCTGGCGGGTTCAAATGGTTCAAATGGCTCTGAGCACTATGGGACTCAACATCTTAGGTCATAAGCCCCCTAGAACTTAGAACTACTTAAACCTAACTAACCTAAGGACATCACACACACCCATGCCCGAGGCAGGATTCGAACCTGCGACCGTTGCAGTCCCGCGGTTCCGGACTGCAGCGCCAGAACCGCACGGCCACCGCGGCCGGTTACCTGGCGGGTACATGGACCTTTAACAGCGTGTGTTTGAAAACGAATATTGCAATTTTAAGGCCTTATGCATTTACTAGCTGAGCACCTGCCGTTACGCGAATATGTATTTTTTCCCAATCTTCTATGAGTCTATCTTCCCCTTCATCCTCTTCTCTTCCCATCTCTTCTCCGCTATCCCTGCCCACTTCCTACACCCCCACTCTCCATCTCCTCCTTCCTATCTCTGTCAATCTGTTCCTCTCCCTCAGTCCACCTGCTCCTTCCCCCCTCTGTCCACATGCTCGTTCTCTCCCTCTCTCCATATCCTACCCTCTAATTCCACCAACTCCTTTCACTCCCCATACTCCTACTCTTTCTCTTTCTCCAGCTCCTCCTCCCCCTTCTTTCTGGCATTCTTCTCCTCTCCCCTTAGTTTCTATCTCTTCCTCCCCCTCTCCCCATTCGTTTCCTCTGCTTTCCTTTTCTACCATCTCCTCCTCTCCCCTCTCTCAGTCAATTACCCTCCCTTCCTCTCTCTGTCCATCATTGGTATCTTTGAAAACCTGTGGTGGCCTTCGCTCTTCTGCTTGTGGGAGAAGGATTGCCCAGGGCCGCTATATGGCTGTCTTAGGAGCTACTGTGAAGGAAGAGAGGCCTGGCTATCGTCCCCTAGCGGGAGAGTGGGTAAGAGGATCACGAAGGGATGTACACAGGGCTCTGTCGTGTGGCCACTCTTTTGGCATGTCAATATTGAACCTCTCCTGGAGAACTTCGAGAGCTGTGATGATGTGCTAGAGGTCATAGCATATGCAGACGACCTCCTCCTGCTGGTTGGCGGTCGTAGTCGGGAAGACGTTGAGCCAAAAGTGGAAAGAGCAAAGTCCATCTTGACCGCATGGTGCCGTAGAACGAATGTGGCAATAGCACCCAGCAAATATACTTACTTACTAATAAAAGGATAACGCATTAGAAATCCCACAGTTAGGATAGACGGATCACCATCTCTTCGGCGCCGCGAGGCCTGATACTTGGATGTAGTGGTTCATAAAAGATGAAATTACGCAACATACAGGGTGGTCCATTGATCGTGACCGAGCCAAATATCTCACGAAATAAGCGTCAAACGAAAACACTACAAAGAACGAAACTCGTCTAGATTGAAGGGGGAAACCAGGTGGCGCTATGGCTGGCCCGCTAGATGGCGCTGTCATAGGTCAGACGGATATCAACTGCTTTTTAAAAAAATAGGAACCCCCATTTTTTATTACATATTCGTGTAGCACGTAAAGAAATATGAATGTTTCAGTTGGACCACTTTTTTCGCTTTGTGATAGATGGCGCTGTAGTAGTCACAAACATATGGCTCACAATTTTAGACGAACAGTTGGTAACAGGTAGGTTTTTTAAATTAAAATACAGAACGTAGGTACGTTTGAACATTTTATTTCGCTTGTTCCATTGTGATACATGTATCTTTGTGAACTTATCGCTTCTGAGAACGTATGCTGTTACTGCGTGATTACCTGTAAATACCACATTAATGCAATAAATGGTCAGAATGATGTAGGTCAACCTCAGTGCATTTGGCAATACGTGTAACGACATTCCTCTCAACGGCGAGTAGTTCGCCTTCCGTAATGTTCGCACATGCATTGACAATGCGCTGACGCATGTTGTCAGGCGTTGTCGGTGGATCACCCCCTCCCATAATTCCGCACCCTTCATTAACCCGCCAAGGTGTTCCACTTGTCGCAGCCATAGTGGATTTTCCGTTGCCCAGTAGTGCATATTATGCCGGTTTACGTTACCGCTGTTGGTGAATGACGCTTCGTCGCTAAATAGAATGCGTCCAATAAATCTGTCATCGTCCCGTAATTTCTCTTGTGCCCAGTGGCAGAACTCTACACGGCGTTCAAAGTCGTCGCCATGTTGATGTAGCATTCTCAACACCGACGTTTTTCAGATCCCGATTCTCGCGCAATTTGTCTGCTACTGACGTGCGGATTAGCCGCGACTACAGCTAAAACACCTACTTGGGCATCATCCTTTGTTTCAGGACGTGGTTGACGTTTCACATGTGGCTGAACACTTCCTGTTGCCTTAAATAACGTAACTATCAGGCGAAAGGTCCGGACGCTTGGATTATGTCGTCCAGGATACCGAGCAGCATACATTTTGATCACAATAGCCTTACATCAACACGATATCGACCTTTTCTGCAATTGGTGAACTGTCCATTTTAACACGGATAATGTATCACGAAGCAAATATCTTCCGCACCGGCGGAATGTTAGGTGATACCACGTACTTATACGTTTGTGACTATTACAGCGCCATCTATCACAAAGCGAAAACAGTGGTCCAACTAAAACAATCATATTTCTTTACGTACTACACGAGTATGTAATAAAAAATGAGGGTTCCTATTTTTAAAAAAATCGCAGTTGATATACGTTTGACCTATGGCAGCGCCATCTAGCGGGCCAGCCATAGCGCCAGCTGGTTTCCCCCTTCAGACAAGTTTCCGTCTTTGTAGTTTTTCCGTTTATTGTTTATTTCGTGAGATATTTGGCCCGGTTACTATCAATGGACCACCCTGTATATTGATACTGTAACATAGAGGTCGGTTGAAACATTCAACAATATAATTGGAATGGGCCACAAACGTTTCCACCTGCCACCGGACCTAAGAAAATTATGCCACAACATTAATTTCCATTGTAGGATATGGGTGAAGAGTGTGGGCACACAGGCTTACGAGGGTGCACGGCCGTAAGAAGAGTGCCGCGAAATATGCTCCTGCGCTCGGTAGGGGCATAAAGACCAACTCCTGGGGGCATTGTTAGTATTGACGGGGCTCTGTCCCCTTGATATAAAGATTAGAGAACAGGCAGGCTGGTGTTGGGTGAAGAAAGGAAAAAGGCAAAAAATAGTTCAAATAATGGGAGTTTACGTAGGGGATAAAGCCAGAATCGGGGGGGGGGGGGGGGGGGAGAGAGGAATTATGGCAGGAGCAGTGGTGGGATGGTGATGAAACAGGGCGGAGAACGTACGAGTTGCTGCCAAATATCAAGGAGCGCCTGCCGCTCAGGTACTGTAAACTAGAGGTGGGTCGAACTCGTTCATTCCCGTGAACTACTTCATTCTTTTCACTCTTTGCCGTGAAGCGTTCAAATGAAGTAGTTCATTCACGAAGTACGGAAGCCTGGCGAAGTTGCCCAGTTCGCCGCTCAGCCGCGGCTACGCTCGCATCGCCTCGCTCGTACAAAAAGCTTCGTAATACTTCATAATTTTACCAACAGATGGCCGAACTATGCAGTAACGTGCACGCAACGTTTTACGCTCTTACAGCGTCTGAGCTAACTTAAATAGAGCATGGTCGAAGGGGACAAAGGAAAGATAAACAGAGAAGCCTGTCACATATAAAGAAGGTATTACATTTAATCTTGCTCGACATTTTCTCATGAAGCGCCCAAAAAAGCCTTTATCTGCCAAGTGAAACATTATTTGTTGTATTCATGGACTGAAAACTAGGGCTACAAACGAAATGCATTCCAGTTTTATGTTCCTTTTAAAATTTAATCCAAAATAGAATGTGTATGTTTACCACTGTCACAAAGTCTATATATCTACGTTAGGTAATTATTCAGAAGTTTTCCTGTAGATTTTATTTTTGTTGAGAATAATAACCCTCCAGATTCAAAACAGTTTAAACTGTCACCTGCAGTCATTGGTACGATTTCAGGTAAAATCCCTCTTTCAGTGTTATTAACAAACCTTTTATTTTCATGTTGGCTGTGCGTGCTCACACAGCCAGCCTCTTCGTTTGCATCTGTAATATTCATTGGTCCGCAAGATGTCAGCACTGCAGGAAGCAGCTGACGCTGCCTTCCCCTCGCCCCTCACCACCACAACCCCTCGTAAACCTATCGTTTCCCACAAACGCCGCGCGATTCGTCGACAGGCAGTAGAGGGGGAACTGAAGTGAAGGGAGAATGAGTGACGTAGCGCCGATGTAGTGAGAGAGGGGAAGAGAGTGAGTGAACTAGAAAGAAGTGTGGAGTGTGCCATCTGTGAAGAGTTTGAAGTACCAGTTCATTGAAATTGAGTGGTTAGTTCACACTTCACTGGAGTGAAGCGTTCATTTGAACGACTCATTCACGAGCTCCCCATCACTACTGTTAACCAACTAGGAGGCTGCTGCACTTCCTTACTGGACATGGACCGTAACCGGAGTACCTATGCCGGTTCGGGAAGCGGGCTACACCATCGTGTGACTGTAGCGCCATACAGGGCACCCCAGACCATGTGCTGTACGAGTGCTCCCTTTTCTATGACGTTGCATCACAACTAAGGCAACAACTACCCGATCACGAGACGCACCATCTGCTCAGGACGGGATGGTTCCTTTGAAAGGGCACGGCCGATTTCCTTCCCAATCCTTCCCTAACCCGAGCTCGCGCTCCGTCTCTAATGACCTCGTTGTCGACGGGACGTTAAACACTAACCACCGCCTCCACCACCACCATCTGCTCAGGCAAGAGGACACATTTCACATTTTCAACGAACTATCAAATTAAATAGCCGGCCGTTGTGGCCGAGCGGTTCTAGGTACTTCAGTCTGGAACTGCGCGACCGCTACGGTCGCAGGATCGAATCCTGCCTCGGGCATGGATGTGTGTGATGTCCGTAGGTTGGTTAGGTTTAAGTAGTTGTAAGTTCTAGGATACTGATGACCTATGTGTTAAGTCCCATGGTGCTCAGAGCCACTTGAACCATCAAATGAAATATCAGGCAAAGTCCTGCGAGAATTTCAAAGGAACGCCCAAAACTAATATAAAACCCAAATTAGACTCGTCCTGTTCCGCCGGGGCCAGCCGTCTCACGGCTCGGATCCGCCACGTCTCGGATTATGGGAGATTGTACATTCAACCGATCTTGACAAAGCACCGAACATGACAGTAGATGATGCTGTAATTTACCGTCTAGTAAGGTCATCCGACGACCAGTATAAGTTGCAAAGCGATTTAGAAAAGATTGCTGTATGGTGTGGCAGGTGGCAGTTGACGCTAAATAACGAAAAGTGTGTGGCGATCCACACGAGTTCCAAAAGAAATCCGTTGGAATTCGATTATCCGATAAGTAGTACAATTCTCAAGGCTGGCAATTCGACTAAGTACCTGGGTGTTAAAATTACGAACAACTTCAGTTGGAAAGACCACATAGATAATGTTGTGGGGAAGGCGAGCCAAAGGTTGCGTTTCATTGGCAGGACACTTAGAAGATGCAACAAGTCTACTAAAGAGTCAGCTTACACTACACTCGTTCGTCCTCTGTTAGAATATTGCTGCGCGGTGTGGGATACTTACCAGGTGGGATTGACGGATGACATGGAAAGGGTGCAAAAAATAGCAGCTCGTTTATTATTATCACGTAATAGGGGAGAGAGTGTGGCAGGTATGATACGCGAGTTGGGATGGATTTCATTAAAGCAAAGACGTTTTTCGTCGCGGCGAGATCTATTTACGAAATTTCAGTCACCAACTTTCTCTTCCGAATGCGAAAATATTTTGTTGAGCCCAACCTACTTAGGTAGGAATGATCATCAAAATAAAATAAGAGAAATCAGAGCTCGAACAGAAAGGTTTAGGTGTTCGTTTTTCCCGCGTTCTGTTCGGGAGTGGAATGGTAGAGAGATAGTATGATTGCGGTTCGATGAACCCCCTGCCAAGCACTTAAATGTGACTTGCAGAGTAATGATGTAGTTGTACATGTAGATGTAGATGTAGAAATATGAATTACGTTAGATACAGGTTAAGATTGGATTATTTGCTAGGATAGAACTGCAGCGAATCTAACATCTTGGCCCAGGCAAGTGCCAGGGGCTTGCCCACTGGGATTAGTCGGTGGGCACGGACAACAATGTAGGTTTGTATATAATGCTGGCACACCTGTAACGCTGCAGGTAGTGTAGTTTAGTTTTAATACTGTACAATGTACATTACTGGCCATTAAAATTGCTACACCACGAAGATGACGTGCTACAGACGCGAAATTTAACCGACAGCAAGAAGATGCTGTGATATGCAAATGATTAGCTTTTCAGAGCATTCACACAAGGTTGGCGCCGGTGGCGACACCTACAACGTTCTGACATGACTAAAGTTTCCAACCGATTTCTCATACACAAACAGCAGTTGACCGGCGTTGCCTGGAGAAACGTTGTTCTGATGCCTCGTGTAAGGAGGAGAAATGCCTACCATCACGTTTCCGACTGTGATAAAGGTCGGATTGTAGCCTATCGCGATTGCGGTTTATCGTATCGCGACATGGCTGTTCGCGTTGGTCGAGATCCAATGACTGTTAGCAGAATATGGAATCGGTGGGTTCAGGAGGGTAATACGGAACGCCGTGCTGGATCCCAACGGCCTCGTATCACTAGCAGTCGACATGATAGGCATTTTATCCGCACGGCTTTAACGGATCGTGCAGCCTCGTCTCGATCCCTGAGTCAACAGATGCGGACGTTTGCAAGACAACAACCATCTGCACGAACAGTTCGACGAAGTTTGTAGCAGCATGGACTATCAGCTCGGAGACCGTGGCTGCGGTTACTCTTGACGCTGCATCACAGACAGGAGCGCCTGCGATGGTGTACTCGACGACAAACCTGAGTGCACGAATGGCAAAACGTCAGTTTTTCGGATGAATCCAGGTTCTGTTTACAGCATCACGATGGTCGCATCCGTGTTTGGCGACATCGCGGTGAACGCACATTGGAAACGTGTATTCGTCATCGCCATACTGGCATATCACCCGGCGTGATGGTATGGGGTGCCATTGGTTACACGTCTCGGTCACCTCTTGTTCGCAGTGATACGTCTGGGCATTGAGTCAAACAGAGCTTGGATCTCGTGTACAGGTACAGCTGCTGATGCAGCTTCAACACGATACCACAGTTCATCAAGAGTTGTGAGTGGCGTATTGTGACGAGCCAGTTGCTCGGCCACCATTGACCACACGATTTCAGTTGGTGAGAGATCTGGAGAATGTGCTGGCCAGGGCAGCAGTCGAACATTTTCTGTATCCAGAAAGGCCCGTACAGGACCTGCAACATGCGGTCGTGCATTATCCTGTTCAAATGTAGGGTTTCGCAGGGATAGAATGAAGGGTAGAGCCAGGGGTCGTAACACATCTGAAATGTAACGTCCACTGTTCAAAGTGCCGTCAATGCGAACAAGAGGTGACCGAGACGTGTAACCAATGGCACCCCATAACATCACGCCGGGTGATACGCCAGTATGGCGATGACGAATACACGTTTCCAATGTGCGTTCACCGCGATGTGCCAAACACGGATGCGACCATCGTGATGCTGTAAACAGAACATGGATTCATCCGAAAAAATGACGTTGTGCCATTCGTGCACCCAGGTTCGTAGTCGAGTACACCATCTCTGGCGCTCCTGTCTGTGATGCAGCGTCAAGGGTAACTGCAGCCACAGTCTCCGAGCTGATAGTCCATGCTGCTGCAAACGTCGTCGAACTGTTCGTGCAGATGGTTGTTGTCTTGCAAACGTCCCGATCTGTTGGCTCAGGGATCGAGACGTGGCTGCACGATCCGTTACAGCTGTGCGGATAAGATGCCTGTCATCTTGACTGCTAGTGATACAAGGCCGTTGGGATCCAGCACGGCGTTCCGTATTACCCTTCTGAACCCACCGATTCCATATTCTGCTAACAGTCATTGGATCTCGACCAACGCGAGCAGCAATGTCGCTATACGATAAACCGCAATCGCGATAGGCTACAATCCGACCTTTATGAAAGTCGGAAACGTGATGGTACGCATTTCTCCTCCTTATACGAGGCATCACAACAACGTTTCACCAGGCAACGCAAGTCAACTGCTGTTTCTGTATGAGAAATCGGTTGGAAACTTTCCTCATGTCAGCACGTAGTAGGTGTCGCCACCGGCGACAACTTTGTGTGAATGCTCTGAAAAGCTAATCATTGGTATATCACAGCATCTTCTTCCAGTCGATAAAATTTCGCGTCTGTAGCACGTCATCTTCGTGGTGTAGCAGTTTTAATGGCCAGTATTGTATGTTTGCCGAGGCAAATTTAGCAATTATTTCCGTCTCTCCGCGGAGATGCACTTCACACAGTAGATCGCGTGTTACCACTTCGAAAACCTATCGTAGACTGACTAACAAGTTATTAGTGCAAGTGACGTCAGCACGGTTGTATGTTATTATACTGCTGTATATTAATAACGAAACAGCAAACATAAATAATAAAAGATGCGCTCTCTTAGCGCCCAGCATGGTAGGTGAATCCTCTCTCTCTCTCTCTCTCTCTCTCTCTCTCTCTCTCTCTCTCTCTGTCTCTCTCTGCTCCAGTACGATACTACTCTCGCTCGCCAGGCCGTTCTTCCCCTGTGTGGCCATCTGGCACGTCTTTGGATGATTCTGCCTTGTGATCCTACCTACTCGCTGGCCTCACGTAACAAAATCTTCTTATACTGTGCATTAAAACATAGCAACAGAGGTGTAATAAACGTGGGCAGGGATGAGGTATAAACGCCATACTACCTAAAAAGTTTTCTCGTTGACACCTCCTTCAAAATGATGGATGAAAAGGGGTTTATCACTTGCTGCGTTTTGGTTGTTGCTGCCGTATAAAATGGTTCAAATGGCTCTGAGCACTATGGGACTTAACTTCTGTGGTCATCAGTCCCCTAGAACGTAGAACTACTTGAACTAACCTAAGGACATCACACACATCCATGCCCGAGGCAGGATTCGAACCTGCGACCGTAGCGGTCACGCGGTTCCAGACTGAAGCACCTTTAACCGCACGGCCACACCGGCCGGCTGTTGCTGCCGTAAATCTTCAGCTTCAAGCACGACGCTTTAACTTATTGCTTCTTACTACTAACCGTATTCGCAACACATTTTTCAGATTGTGTCCAGTTATAGCACTGGATGTATGTCTAAAATTACCATTACATGGGAATTCGATAAGTTAAGAATCGGATGCGGAAGGCTTAGTGGTTTGTACTAACTATGACAATATCTGACTTACTGGTTTGTGCTAACTAGGACAGTATTTCGTACCGATGTCAGTGATGGCTTGTAAACAGACATCCTAGTTACTTGTGTCTGGAGAGATGTAGCAATTTTAATGGCCTGTAGTGCAGAACTGGTAAGGACCTTAGCACAACAAGTGAAAGCTTTGACTTCAATAAAGGTGTGAAGCAAGGGGTTAGTCTCTTCACTGTCCTATTCAACATAGCCCTGCATAGTGCAGTAAATAAAATCAACAAAAGAGGCACCATATTTATGAAAACTAGCCAGATATGTGCATACGCTGATGACATTGCTATAGTAGGAAGGAATACCAATACACTCCTAGAAACATACCGGTCAATGGAAACAGAAGCCTTAAAAATTGGCCTCATAGTAAATGAAAACAAAACAAAATATATGGTAATGTCACAATCTGAGGCCAGAAGAACCCCTAAAGCCGGCCGGAGTGGCCATGCGGTTCTAGGCGCTGGAATCGAGCGACCGCTACGGTCGCAGGTTCGAATCCTGCCTCGGGCATGGATGTGTGTGATGTCCTTAGGTTAGATAGGTTTAATTAGTTCTATGTTCTAGGCGACTGATGACCTCAGAAGTTAAGTCGCATACTGCTCAGAGCCAGCCAAGAACCCCTAAAACCTAAACATCAATGGGAAATGCTTCAATGGAGTGTCCTCTTTTAACTACTTGGGAGCCCTAATAACAAATGATAACAGTATTGGAAAGGCTATAAGGGAAAGAATACAAGCAGGAAACAGAGCTTACTTTGCAAATATGCAACTTTTCAAAAATAGCCTTTTTACAAGAAAAACTAAATTGCTGATATATAATTCCCTAGTCCGCCCAGTTATCACATACGGCTCAGAGGTATGGACGTTGACAGAACACGATAAAAATGCTCTAAGAAGCATTGAGCGGAAAATACTACGCAAAATCTATGGGCCAATAAGGGAGGAAGAAGGCTGGAGAATACGCTACAATGCCGAATTACAAGGCAGGGACATGGTAAAATTTGTGAAATCACAGCGAATACGATGGCTAGGACACTTGGAGAGAATGGAAGAGGATAGAATTCCAAAGAAAATGATGAAAGGTATGATCCATTCAGTTAGGCGAAAAGAGAGACCTAGAAGAAGATGGATCGATGGGGTAATTATGGATATCAGCAATATGGGAGTCCGGGGGTGGAAAGGAGCAGCAAATAACCGAGAAGTGTGGAGGAAGATTGTTGAAGAAGCCAAGGCTCACCAAGGGCTGTAGAGCTACTGAAGAAGAAGAAGTGCAGAACTAGGAAAAAAAATGCATTTTCCAGGCGAGAATCCAGGGTTGCTAGCTAGGGGTAGTAGTGCACCGCTATTACGTCACTGGCCCAGACGCCAGCGTGGCACGTGAGCGGTGCGCTGGTGCGTCGGATGCGGTTGCAGCGGCGACCAGCCCACCCGTCCCTATATTGACGCAGCGCCGCCGTGGCGGGGCGCGGTTGCGCCGGCCACCGCCAGCCGGCGCCACCGGCACCTCTGCGGCACCGTCCGCTCTTTCCCTCTCCTCCTCTCTCCTCCGGCCCTCCACGACTCCAGCAGAGGGCGCGACTTCCAGCAGTTGCGCTCCCTGGTCCCTGGGAGAGGGATTGCCGGCGCAGGCTCTGCACTGCGCGTCGCTACGGCGCCCGTTCTCACACTCCGCGGTGTGCGTTCCCGGTTTTCATTGCATATCTCCGCGCCGCGATGAACATCTATGCAGCTGTCTTCCCTTCACCCCAGCGACATCTGCTGGTTGTTGCCGCATCTTCCCGCAGATACCTACGGCAGTATTCGTAGTGTACGCGTGTGCAGATCGATAGATCCAGAAAAAGCCTGCTGGAGCTGAAGTTCACCAGGGAGTGCAGAAGGTGAAAGATACGTCTGGAGAGACAACGGCGAGTAGCTGCACTACTTTCGTAAACACTATCATGTTATTTATGTCGCCATAGGTAAAACGAAGTTGTGGGAAAGGTCATCTTCTCTACTGCACTGCGCTCATGAACTCCTAAATGCAACACAGGACAAAATAAGAAATTCTTGGTGCTCTTGTGATTTTTTTTGTGTAACGTAATAAAAGAACAGTATCTGTCAGCAATCAGATTTGTGAACTTGTGACGATGAATCCAAACTGATCGAGTGTTGCGAGACAGTAAATACGATTCTCTGGGCTATAAGGAAGAGTTGTTAAGAGACAGAGAAATGATGAGGATAATGAACTTCTCAGGACTTTTTGAAACTGATTTTTAAGACAGGTGGAGCTGCCCACGTGGTGAGATAGGCGGTGTGCGGAAGAGTTAGGTTGTGCTGGAGTAAAGATTAGTTCGATCTTGAGTCAAAGGTGTAGGAAGCAGTGAGGTGGTGAGGTTAAGGCCTTGTTGTGGGTTTTGGTGCAACGCTGAAGTGTCGCGGAGGGTATTGGGAAGAGCTTCCGGCGACTGGCGGGCAGCCGGTGTGTTTATGGTGGCAGCTGACGGCAGCCAGCACGTGATCGATAGCGGCGAGGTCAGAGGGAAGTTCTAGAGGTCAGCCGGGGATCGACCCGCTTGCTGACAGCGCCGTTTCCGTCAGCATAGGGCGTACTCTTTTGGGGGGTGTTCTATAAGGAGCGTGTGCGTGTTGCGTGCGCAGCGCACGTCTGCGGTGGTGCGTGCGTGCGTATCGTTTGATCCGAGCGATGACGTGTTCCGAGTCGGTCCGGAATCCGCCGCTCTGGATTATCCCGCGATCTGCCACACCCACCAGCCGCGTGTAGTCCGTGCCGTGTTGTCAGCGCGTGCCTGATGCAGAGAGACGGGGGCGGCTGTTACACAACGGATCTGCTGCCGACAGCTCCGGGCTAATCTTCCACCATTGTCACGGCGCTACAATAGTAGCTACAGCCGCAATCACTAGCTTTCCGAGAGAGAATTCTCTCTCTCTCTCTCTCTCTCTCTCTCTCTCTCTCTCTCTCCCTATCTCCCTCACCTTCTCTCCCAGCACACACAACGAATCGATTTTCGCTGGCTGCAGTTCCCACATTGAAATGGCCGTCGCCAGATGTCTACACCGCTACACCGCGCAATCAATAAGTGTGTACACACTTCCCACTCTACCCCGAGTTCCAAAATAGCTGCGACGTAGCAAGACAGCTCTATTCGCGCTCCACGACAGTCATTTCCAACCCCTGTTGCACAGTACAGCCGTTCGACTCTGAAAAGCTAAAAAAATTCGTTACAGCCGTCGTTGTACAAACAGACTAACCATCATCTGTGCGTACTGTTTTGCCATCCAAAGCCTGTACTTGAGGTTCTCAGGCACTGAAATGTCCGACGAAGTTGACTATAGCTGGTGAGTAATTTTCTAGGAAAACAGCCAACATTACACGTTTCTATGGCCTGTTCACGTTCAGTCACAGCCAATATAGCTGCGACGTAACCAGCAGCTGATTTACTTCGTGGTAATTAACCATTCCCAGCGCCGCCTACAAACTTGGGGTAAACGGAAAAATTTTTGACCCAATTGTGTCATCCGGGCATTACATAAACAGACGAACTACCTTCTACCTTTACTATTTTGCCATTCAAAACCTTTTCACGTACTTGAGGAGAAACGTCTCCAACGAGTTTGATTAGTGGAGGGTAATTTTACTGTAAAGTAATGTTGTCTTGCTACTATCTCGTTGACGGATTCCGTTTTCGAAGTCTTCTTGCCAGTGATTAGCCGCTGTTTGTTTACATACGTAGCTCAGTGTCGTCCCTGTTATTTGTTGTAATTGTTAAAAGCATCTGGATTGGCGGTAGCGAATTTATCTCCTCGCTGTTCAATAAACTGTCTGTGCTCGTTGTTAAGTCACGAAGATACCCATAGTGAGGAGTGCCGATGTACCAACTATTGCAAAGCGAAACAGTTTTTGCAATTCTGCCTGTCTAAATATTTGTCACCTATTGCGATTCCTCGCCTTTCTTCGTTTTATAAAAGAGGACGTAAACGGTACTGATTTGTAGGGGAAGACACTCGACTTTTTTTGCAATCAGAACGGTGAATTTTTGTTGTTATTTGAATATTTCGGAGGGACACACAAAAAACGCAGTATTTTGTTGGAAGCACGTAGTCACAACATTTACCGATACAGATTAATGGTGAAATCCACCTTGTGCAGAGCTTAGGAATTTTTTGAAATTTTTGTAGTTTGTGGAGGTTGCTCAGTTGAGACTTCTTCTTGTAGACCATTTTTACAAACTTCGAAAGAACGAGGTGCTATTTCGAAGCGTAAGAAACGGAATTTATTTAAAACTGCAGCATTGTTGTTTACTTGATTCTCCGACAGAGGCATCATATTTACATAACGATATTTTTTTTATGCTCGCCTTAAAGAGACGGTGCGTCTAGTTGGAAGCAACCTAGCTCTTCGAAGGAGCCCGCAACGTTTTGTTTACCGTTTTCAAGTATTTCTTTAAGAAGAGTATATTTTTCTTGAGGAGTACAGACCGTTTTGTATATCTGGAGGAATTTCGTGGCCTCGTTTTCGGAGAAGGAATTCTGTGATTCATTTTTTTACCACTGACGAATTTTATAGCTCGCATTAAGACCTAGAAGTAAGGTGTTGTTGCGTAGACTTTTGTACTAACACACAATAGTACGTTGAGTTCTTTTTTCGCTCACTTCAGCAATCGTACTTGTACCCCTTTTTGCCGTCAAAAATATACGAGCTTAAATTAGTCGATAGCTAAGACTGCTAGCGGTAGGAGATTTCGCGTCGAAAAGCGTAGTTCCAGTAGCCTGTAGGTACGTTACTAGTAAGGTGTGCTTTCTCCCTTTGCCGCTGTTCAGAATTCTCTCACGGTAGATGCTAGCTGGCGCACCTGATCGTCAGACTAACAGATTTCCCCCACAATACCCACATTCACCTCCCGACAGCTCTTGTCGGGCAAACGCAATAGCTCAGCACACCCTAGACATGTTCCGTTCGCTTTTTGGTGGAACCCACGTAGTTTACGAATCTCGCTATTCCCTCTGTTATTGTAGTCAGAAGACTTTTTAAGTATCTGGTTGTTCTTGTTACTGACGTGATTTCTGGCAATCATCAAAGTGGCTGTGTGAGAAAATTTTTTGCTAAAAGAGAGGATAACGACAAAAATCTTCAGTCAGATAAAAAGGATATATTTTGAGCAGAAAAAAAGTCGGGAAAATTAGCATTTTTTGGAATAAAGTTTTTCTCTTTCTTATTTTGTATTAATCCGAAGAGACGGTGTAGTTTATTTCTTAAAAGGTTTTTGAAGCATGTGAAAACGTAAGAGTAGTTCTGCGGTTTTTGTCGTGAAACGTGACATTGAACGAATTAGTTGTCTCGTAAAACATTGTAAAGCGGCGCTTGTGGAATTCAAGCACGGATTTTATCCTGTTTACAGTTAAACAGTGATCTGAAGTAACTTTGCGCTTTCTCGAGTTGCATATGTAGCTGTTACAATCACTGTATACGAGAGAGCCAGGGTCCATCTTCCAGGAAATTTTGTTGGGAAGGTACTAGGTAACGGAAAGTCTGTTATTAGTGGTGGGCCATTTCAAACGTCTGCAGACAAGAACGGTTTTCGTTTCGCAAATGTGCAGTCGTATGTAATAAACACTACGTTAAAATTTGCGGTCACCGTTACGTACACAGAGTGATATTCTGAATACTGAGGGCGTCTTCCAGTGCGAAATTAGCCAATCGTGAATACGAGCGCAGTTTAGCAAAGCCCACAGGAGCGTCATTCACATTAGAAGACGATCAGGGAGCCTCTTCGAGTTGTGCACTGTTAACTTCACGCGGCAGATCTTTGCATTGTAGTCTTTTTAGCGCAGCGCAGAGCACCTAAAGACAACTTCTTCGTGCAAGTAGTCGATTTCTCACGATCCAGTGCGCCGTTTCTCATCTCAGTACAGAAGTAAACTTGATCGACACAGACTTCAGATTTTTTCTGTGCTTCACTGTTAAAACTGAAATTGTGTAGATCGTTCGCCCGTACGAGCAAGAAAAATGTGTGTGAAATGAGTCTGGGAATAACAAGTTACCTTTAAAGAAACAAGTTCTAAAACTTCACAGGAGGTTGAAGACACAACTTTTGAACTGAGTATCTTAGCAATCACAATGTTTGTTAAAGATTAGGTTCTGGAACAGTAGGTTTAGCGGTAAATATATCTACACATAGACCAGCAACTGGTGATAAGTAAGTCAGTGATCAGACGTGTTTAGAAGTTTAACCAAGAATTGTACGACCTGAAGAAGGTGGACCAACGATTATATGACGCTGAAAATTTTCACCAGCGATCAGAAGTACATGGAGACTTATCACTTCTCAGACATATCCCATGAAGTTTTGTCAGTAATCTGTGTGATCAGTCAGTGATCAAAGCTATCTAAAGCTTCCAACAGTGGTGGGAACTGCCGAAAAAGTTGCAAGCAGCAGTCAGAAGGTACTCTTTGGCTGTGTCTCAAGTTCAGCAATTGATCAGAGCTACCTCGACTCCAGCCAGTGGTCAGAAGTGCTATAAGTGGACCCTGTGGTCAGAAGAACCTCAAATTCTGTCAGTGATCCGAAGATCCCTTAAGTTCTGCCTGTGATCAGGAGAACTGCAAGTTCTGGCAGTGATCAGAAGATCCCCAAGTTCAGCCAGTGAGTGATAGAATCTCCAGCCAGTGACCACAAGAACCCTAATTTCAGCCAGTGATCAGAAGATCCCCAAATTCTGCCAGTGATCAGAAGAACCCCCAAGTTCTGCCAGTGATCAGAAGATCCCCAAGTTCAGCCAGTGGGAAAGAACCTCCAGCCAGCGACCATGAGAACCCTAATTTCAGCCAGTGATCAGAAGATCCCCAAATTCTGCCAGTGATCAGAAGATCGCCGAAATTCTGACAGTTATCAGAAGATCCGAAAGTTCAGCCGACGATCAGAACTACCTCGAGTCCAGGCAGTGGCCGGAAGAACCCTAAGTCCAGCCAGTGATCCAAAGATCATTATCCATTTGGCAGTCCATCAAAAGTTCTCAAATCAGGACCACATTTGGGGTTAACTGAATTTGGATCAGCGACCAGAGATACCGGGTACTAGACACGAGGTCAGTGATCAATAACAGGAGTGTGTTGCGTTGGAGAAAGAAAGTTGTACAAGAACTGTGAAGTGAGTCTGAGGCGTCGGGAGGAGAACACAGAGTGCAGTGGGCCTGGGATGTGAGAGTGCAGTTTGGAGATGGCGACGACAGCAACGCCGCCCCCAGAGGAGGCCGCGGCGGCCGCCGCCGCCCCCAGGCCGGCGCGCCGCCCCACGTCGCTGTGCGACCCGCCGGCGGCACTGCAGCAGCTGGAGGCGGCCGCCCCCGGGGGCCGCAGCCGGCGGCCGGACCTGGGGCTAGCCTTCTCGCGGCCACACGTCGACAAGGAGCGCCGCCTCCTGGCCGAGCAGGCGCGGGGGCGGGCCCGCCTCCAGAGGCGCTCCCTGGGCCGCGAAATCACGGTAAAGCCCCACACTCCAGAGACCTTGTTTACTTTCTAAATGCCCTGCTTCACGCAGACACATTACTTCTTCTCGGGAAATCGGCCGAGTAATTCATTCGTTTCGATGCGGCGTTCTGATGAGTCTTTTCCAAATGGTGACAAGTAAGAATCTTGCCGAAGTAGTGCTCCGAAACGAACATGTTAGTCGATTTCCCAAGAAGCTCGCCAAGAATACATTCACGTATATGAGTAACGACGTCTAGATCGCTCAGTACACTACTGGCCATTAAAATTGCTACACCAAGAGGAAATGCAAATGATAAACGGGCATTCATTAGACAAATATATTATACTAAAACTGACATGTGATTACATTTTCACGCAATTTGGGTGCATAGAGACCTAAGAAATCAGTACCCAGAACAACCACCTCTGGTCGTAATAACGGCCTTGATACGCCTGGGCATTGATTCAGAGCTTCGATGGCGTGTACAGGTACAGCTGCCCATGCAGCTTCAACACGATACCAGAGTTCATCAACAGTAGTGACGATCCAGTTGCGCGGCCACCATTGACCAGACGTTTTCAGTTGGTGAGAGGTCTGGAGAATGTGCTGGCCAGCGCAGCAGTCGAACATTTTCTGTGCCCACAAAGGCCCATACAGGACCTGCAACATGCGGTCGTGCATTATCCTGCTGAAATGTAGGGTTTCGCAGGGATCGAATGAAGGGTAGAGCCACGGGTCGTAACACATCTGAAATGTAACGTCCACTGTTCAAAGTGCAGTCAATGCGAACAAAAGGTGACCGAGACGTGTAACCAATGGCACCCCATACCATCACGCCGGGTGATACGCCAGTATGGCGATGACGAATGATTTGCATATCACAGCATCTTCTTCCTGTCGGTTAAATTTCGCGCCTGTAGCACGTCATCTTCGTGGTGTAGCAATTTTAGTGGCCAGTAGTGTAGATACGTGTTTCAAAGTTTTACTGACCTTCAGATTAGTCACCAGCACTGTGTATAACCCGTTGGCAGCGATGTGGAAGTCGTAGGATACTCTTAGCAGTGCCAGTTGTGTTGACAGTTCGAGCGGCGCGGTCTATTGCCCGACGGATTTGTAGCAGTTCTGAAGCGAATGCCGTGAAGTGTTTCCTTCAGTTTAGAAATCGAGTTGAACTCACGAAGGCTTAAGCCAGGGGAGTGCAGTAGGTGGTATAGTACTTAGCAGCCCCATCAGTAAAACAAATCAGTAACAGCTTGCACTGTACGTGCTTGAGCATTGTCCTGCAAAATGATGGTGAGGTCCTGCAGAAAGTGTCACCACTTCTGTCTCTAATCTAATCGTAGGTTGTGTTCCAAAAATGAACAGCATAGAGACAGAAGTGATGACACTTTCTGCAGAACCTGACCATTTTGCAGGACAATGCTCAAGCACGTACAGTGCAAGCTGTTACTGATTTGTTTGACTGATTGGGCTGCTAAGTGCTATACCACCTACTGCACTCTCCTGACTTAAGCCTTCGTGAGTTCAACTAGATTTCTAAGCTGAAGGAAACACTTCACGGCATTCGCTTGAGACCTGTTATAATTTCTTCGGGCAGTAGACAGCGCCGCTCGAACTTTCAACACAACTGGCACTGCTAAGAGAATCCTACAACTTGCATATCGCTGGCAACGGGTTATACACAGTGCTGGTGACTACTTTGACGGATACGAAAAAAATGGGTCTGAGCGCTGTGGGACTTAACATATGAGGTCACCAGTCCCCTAGATCTTAGAACTACTTAAACCTAACTAACCTAAGGGCATCACACACATCCAAGCCTGAGGCAGGATTCGAACCTGCGACCGTAGCGGTCGCGCGGTTCCAGAGTGAAGCACCTAGAACCGCTCGGCCACTCCAGCCGGCTTGAATGACACTAAAACTTCGAAACATGTATCTATTTTCTACGAGCTGTCAGTAAATAGTTGCCAGTATTAAAGTTCTAACCCTCGTATATTCTGCAACTGGTGTTTTTACATTTGAAAATGACGTAGTTCGTTGAAACCGGTAGTGTAACCCTTTCTTTTTAAATAGAAAATTTCTTTTGACTGCGTTGACGTATAAGTTGTAAATCGCCAATGGACCGTACGCATTAGTGTTTGACATAAATGTCAGCTTGATACCTCTAACCGTTCGTGAGAAAAGGGAGTCTTAACAGAAAGACAGGAAAAAAATTGGTGGTCTAATGGCACCGTTTTTACCAATTGAGGTACGGAACCGAATAAACGGGGGATATTGTGTATACGAGGCTCCATAGCGGTGCTATTTTTACAGTATTTTGATACATTCTTGAGAGACAAAATGTCATGTTTGCATATAATCTCCGTCCCTTTCCCTCACGAGGCAGTCATCATCTTCAAAGGGGTTCCTTCAGTTTGCCGAACAGGTGATTGTCACACGGTTGCTGATTGAGGGCTCTAGGGTGGGTGTTTCACTGCAAGCTTTGTAACTTCAGTGGTGGTTTTCTCAGTGACATGTTGCCGGGCGTTACAATGCAACAGCAAAACCTCATGTTTTTGCCGATGTTTTCGAACGCGATACATTCGAGAACGAAGTTTTTTGAAGGCTACCACGTACGTACCAGAACTGATAGCGGTTCCGCGTGACATGAAATTCACAAACAACCGTTCTTCTGAATCAAAAAACACAGCAGCCATCACTTTTGTTGCTGAAGGCGCACTTTTGAATTCCTTCTTTGGGGAGTTGGAATGGTGCCATTTAGTCGAATCCAGTTCAAAATTATGCAAGTACCAGGAATGAACATAACAAGTTTATTTTTTTTCCAAACATCTATTAAGGGATGGGGCCCGCCCACGCCCACACCACCGTCGTGACCAAACCAAAAGTTCTACTGTCACGTCCGTATAACATGTTAGTTTTTGAATCAGGTATGAAGTTTAAGCCATTTTAACATTTCACCTGATTGTATAAGCGAGTACGAATGTTTAGCTGTTTTAACTTTTCAAAATTGGATTTATATACCATCTGAAGTACACACTCATATATTGGACACCTCAAAACAAACACCTCCAAATACTTTAAACGATTATTCTGTAATAATGTTGTTACGATGTATATTCTTGGCACTTTGCGATTATGACTTCTCTTCTGCTATACGAACCTTGCACCCAGCTGATTCCAGACGCCATATTTGTTTACAAATGTGGCAGTATACATGTGAAGTGTTACGACAGCAAAAGGAACCTGTGACCACTGGAGGTACTCTAGTTTACTTATTAAAATTTACCATTAAATATCAGTTTAATTTTTTGTCAAGTTATCCAAAACCATATTCTGAACTAGAGTCTTGTTTCTGCACTAGGCAGTGCCACAAGTTCCTCCAAAATCGTAACACAACACACACACACACACACACATATGTAATACTAACTAATGTAAATCCACCCGATGATGGAGGTTTAAACCTTCGAAACGCGTCGTGGAAAAAATAAAACGGTGACTGGCAACAGTAAACTTGTTGTTTCATTTAAAGTTTACATTCTCGTATACGAGTAACGACGCCTAGATCGCTGTGATGTTATCCATGCGTGGTAAGATTACTCATTAACATGGTCCATCAGGAGATAGAAAGTGGACGAAAGCGATCGAAGGGTAGCGGTTGTAAGGGCAGAGGAAAAAAAGTGCCAAGGCAACCGCCAAGGGAGAAAAACCTCTGCGACAGTAAGACGGGTAGTAAGGGCAGTAGCGGCTTGCTATCTGCGACAGTTGCTGCGTCCCTGGAACAGTTCAAGGTCGTCATACAGTAGTGGGCGATCGGTGACAGATCAGCTCGCAGTGTAGGGGGTGTGTGGATGGTTCGCGTGCTGTGTGCAATACGGTTTCACTGCGGTTGGCTGTTTTTCGGCAGGTCGAGCATTGGGGTTACCAGTAGCTGTGTTGCAGGGGCTCGCCAGTACTGTCGTGTTAGCGTGCTATGGACCATAAATGTTTAGTTCCTTGTGTCTTTGGTCTACTATGTTTCCATCTGTGGTTGTGGTTTCCAAACAAGACAGACGGCGCATAACGTCGACACCTGCGTTGTTGCGCAGATATTTTCAGCGTAAGACAGATACAAAGACTAATGTCGAGAAAGAGTGTAAAACGAAATGCAGTTCTGTGTCACGAGCCACCGGAGACCACGTATACCAAAATTCTCAAATAATATCCCTGAGCAACGTCCGTAATTTTGTTGGTGGAGTTCGGGTTCAACGTATGTGTATAGTCAGGGTGCCGGCCGGAGTGGTCGTGCGGTTCTAGGCGCTGCAGTCTGGAGCCGAGCGAGCGCTACGGTCGCAGGTTCGAATCCTGCCTCGGGCATGGATGTGTGTGATGTCCTTAGGTTAATTAGGTTTAAGTAGTTCTAAGTTCTAGGGGACTGATGACTGAGATGTTAAGTCCCGCAGTGCTCAGAGCCATTTGAACCATTTTATAGTCAGGGTAGTGTCCGTGTTGCGGCGGAGAAAGAGTAGGTCAGTACACTTCCCTCGATGTGGCTAATTTACCGCCTAGGCTCACGAAGCATGGGATGTGGGCACAGTTCTCGGAGATGCCGTCACTGTAACGGGCAAGAGTTTCATGGTTACGGTGGCTAGGAGAACGGAACGCTGTCGCCGAACGCAGGTTCTTTGTTGCTCAGTTGTGCCTGTACCGGTACTGTTGTTGCTACGACTGTTGGGTATTACCCAGGTTTCTGGAACATACTCACTCGTTATTCGTCAGCGAGTGTGCTACCACGATGATGGAGTCACTTCACTTTGGACTGCGGGTTTGTGAACATCCCCGAACGGCCTTGCATCAACGTGTCTTCTCCGTGTCCTATTTTTCTATGTAGTCTCCATTACTTCTATGGCCATACGCCAACGTAATCAAGGGCATGTATTCCCTGCTGGTAAAAGCTCTTGTCCTGTACGCGTAGCCATGTTTTCATTGCACGACTGACACTCTCTTCATCTTCAAAGTGTGTTCCCGCAGAGAATCTTTAAGCGGCCCAAAGAGACGGAAGTCCGAGGGTGCCAGGTCTGGACTGTCGGGTAGATGAGGCAGTGATGTCCAACACAATTTTGCGATGTGTTCCCGGATTCTCAGCCTTGTGTGTGGTCGTCCGTTATCGTGTTGGAGCAAGATTTCTGCACGTCGGACACGGTTCCTGAATTTATTCAGAGTCTTGACGTATGCCTCTGAATTGATGGATGACCCTCTTAGCATCACATCCACGAGAATGACGCCATCACAATCCCAGAAGACTGTCACCGCGACTTTTCCGGCAGAGGGGGTTGTCTCGAATTCCTTCTTTTGTGGTAAATAAGGATGATGTCACTCCGTGGACTGCCGTTTTGTTTTCGGCGCAAAGTGGTGCACCCATCTTTCGTCCCCCGTAATGATCCGTGACTGAAAGGCAGCTCTTTCGGTCTCAAAACTCTGCAACAATTCAGATGAAATGGGCTTTCTTTGTATCTTGTGGTCCGCTGTGAGTTGTGACCATTTGTGGAACCCATCGTGAGCACCTCTTTGAACATCCGAGAGCGTCGATCACTGCAGACGCACTTTTCAATGCTGACCGACAACTGTAGAGCCAATTGTCGACTTGTGACGCGCCGGTCGTCGCGAATAATGGCATCCACACGATTCAGCGTGTCTGGAGCAGTGGCTGTGACAGGACGTCCCCAGCGTGGCTGATCGTGGAGCTCTGTTTCTTTATCCATCGCCCAACTGTACTCCTATCAGCTGCAGCATCGCCATACACTGCACACAAACGTTTGTGTGTGTTCACCACGGTTTCTGTTTCTGCACACAAGACTTCAATGACATCACGCTACTTGTAACGTGAGTCGTATGTAGACGCCATTTTGACGCTGTACTACGGCTCTGCCATCTGCCAGAACGGTTCGAAACTTCACCGACGCACAGAACAAACATCAAATGTGAAGCACTAACCAGGACGTTTGTCTATGTATATTAATGTCTTTTTTTTTTTTTTAAAAAATGTGTGACATTACTTATTGAACGACCCTCGTAGATACGGTACAACAGAACATAGTGCGATCATGCAGTACGTGCGGTAACTGTGAGGTACGCCATTTTGAACTGCTGTTGTAAATGTAGCAGCCTGTGAAAATTGTGCAAGTAAATTGAATTCATTATTGCTGTACCGTAGACTTGGTAGTTTTGGTCCCCCTGACATGAAGTTACGAGCGGCCGTCATTAGTGTATCAACAAGGAAAGTTATCTCAGGGTATTGGGGAGTATTCTATGGGAATTCTGTACGTCACGATCAGGATTTTGGAGTTGGGGACCTTAGTGTGAGCGCCGCGTGGGATTAAGGGAGAACTTGGTTTTCGCTTACACAGGGTCCGGCAATAAAACCTCCCTCATTTTAATAGGTGAAAAATAGCTAAAATATGGTGAAGAAAAATTACTTTTATTTATGAAAAACACATACTTTGCCTTCTTGGTTGTAAAAATTATATCTGCTAGATGACATCGGGGTTGAAGCTATTTTTTTCCGTGTTTGCTTTGAATAGGTTCCGCCTTTAACAAAACACAGTTTTGTTTTTTAACCCAAACATGTTTCGCTGCAGTTGCAGCATCTTCAGTGGGCTTTTATTTTATGGCTGTTAAAGAATGTTCTGTACTGTTTGTATACATGTAACTATTAGTTTTTAAATCGTAATTACAGATACTTCAAAAAACATATAAAATTATGAATTCATAACTTTTTACCACAGGGTGTGGTTTTTTTATGTATTGTGTTTCTACAGTGACTGTTTTGTTCCACAGTATGTCATCTGCAACCACATAAACCTTAGTAGATAAATTGTTTAAGCCAAAATCACGATTTGAAAATTGTTATTTCTATACCTGAAATTAATTAATTCTGTGTGTGTGTGTGTGTGTGTGTGTGTGTGTGTGTGTGTGTCTATTTACATTACGTTTCACTTACGTTTTCTTTTTCCTCAATTTCCTCACTGTCAAACACTACATATTGAGCTGTCACTGTTTCCCAGCCGTAAAAACAAACATGGTGGACACTGGAACAGTTGAAGGTGTAAAAACAAGATGGCTGACAGTGGAACAGTTGAAGGTGTTTGTGGCGGTTGTTCTGAATCTTTCAGAGGTGTCTGTGCATTTGTGTGTGTGTATGTGTGTGTGTGTGTGTGAGTGTGTGTGAGAGAGAGAGTGTGTGTAAAGGGGGGCAGAGAGAGAGTGACAGTAGTTATTGATTGGCGACTCCATAGTGTCCTGTGCACTACGACCAGATAATGGGTATACTTGGAAGCAGAGACAGCATTGGTCGTATATTTTTGTTTATTATCGCAAAATCGATTTTCGGTCACTTAGTGACCATCTTCAGTGCTGTAATATATAACTTTAAGTTATATATTACAGCACTGAAGATGGTCACTAAGTGACCGAAAATCGATTTTGCGATAATAAACAAAAATATACGACCAATGCTGTCTCTCCTTCCAAGAGTGACAGTAGGTTTGAGGTTTTTTGTGTGTGTGTGTGGGGGGGGGGGGGGGGCGGGGGGTGATGAGAGCTCTACAGGTTGGTCTTGTCTAATAATTCTGTAAGGGCAGAGAACAGGGTTCCAGTGCAGAGAGCTGTGTATTCATTTATCACTTGTTTTCCTTCCACTATGGCTTTTTGTATCTGATAAATTTCTTCGATTATTAGGTTTTGTGGGAGGCTGTTGCTGCATTTGAGAATTTCAAATCAGTATTGATGTTTGTTGTGTTATGTTTCTTGTCTGTAAGGTGTTCAGCAAATGTGGAATAACAGCTGTTACTTTTTAATGCTCTCTCTCTCTCTCTCTCTCTCTCTCTCTCTCTCTCTCTCTCACACACACACACACACACACACACACACACACACATGCACAGACACCTCTGAAAGATTCAGAACAACCGCTAGGAACACCTTCAACTGTTCCACTGTCAGGCGTCTTGTTTTTATACCTTCAACTGTTCCATTGTCCACCATGTTTGTTTTTACAGCTGGTGAACAGTGAAACAGTGACAGCTCAAAATGGCTCTGAGCACTATGCGACTTAACTTCTGAGGTCATCAGTCGCCTAGAACTTAGAACCAATTAAACCTAACTAACTTAAGGACATTACACACATCCACGCCCGAGGCAGGATTCGAACCTGCGACCGTAGCGGTCGCTCGGCTCCAGACTGTAGCGCCTAGAACCGCACGGCCACTCTGTCCGGCCCAATATATAGTGTTTGACAGTGATGAAGACGAGGAAACAGAAAATGTAAGTGAAACATAATGTAAATACACACACACACGCGCAGAATTAATTAATTTCAGGCATAGAAATAACAATTTTCAGATCGTAATTTTGCCTTAAACAATCTATCTACTTTAAAGGTGTAATTGGTTGCAGATGACATACTGTGGAACGAAACAGTCACTGTAGAAACACAATACATCAAAAAAATCACACCATGTGCTAAAAAGGTAAAAATTCATAATTCTATGTGTGGCGGAACGTATCCAAAACATAGTGATGTCCTCCATTCTTGACACATTGACGAAGTCTATCCCGAAAGTTCTCCATACATCTTCGTGTCATTTCTCTTGGATGGGTCTTCGTGGGTAATGGCCTCTAAGTGCTTGCAGGCGTTTGTGCACTAGAACCTTTAAGTGTCCCTTAAGGAAAAAACTGACAAGGCAATTAACCAGGCGACCTGGAGAGCCACGCGATCTCTTCTCGCAGAGAGACAATATGGCCAACCAACTCGCGCAACATTTTCATAGAATGCCGAGAGGTGTGGGATATTGCTGCGTCTCGCTGCAACCGCACTTCTTGATCTTCACGATCTGCAATAAAGTGGTTTAGCCTAGGTTGGTGGAAGGTCTCCAACACGTGACAATAAAAGTTTGAGTTAACCGTTACCGTGTGCCACTTTCTTCGAAGAAATACGGTCCCCACACAAAACATTCCGTAACAGAGCACCAAACTGTCATATGAGTGCGATATAGTGGTCGTTCGTGACTTTCACGAGGATTTTCTGCGGCCCAGTAGCGTAAATTCTGTTAATTTACAGCTCCTGATAAGTGGAAATGGGCCTCATCCTATCAAGGGAACCTCCCCATCGCACCCCCCTCAGATTTAGTTATAAGTTGGCACAGTGGGTAGGCCTTGAAAAACTGATCACAGATCAATCGAGAAAACAGCAAGAAGTTGTGTGGAACTATGAAAAAAATTAGTAAAATATACAAACTAAGTAGTCCACTTTAGGATATGCAACATCAAGGACACTAGGAGTGAAGGAGCGCCGTGGTCCCGTGGTTAGCGAGAGCAGCTAACAGCTACGGAACGAGAGGTCCTAGGTTCAAGTCTTCCCTCGAGTGAAAAGTTTAATTTTTTATTTTCAGTTTATGTGACAAACTCTTATGTTTTCATCACTTTTTTTGGGAGTGATTATCACATCCACAAGAAAACCTAAATCGGCCAAGGTAGAAGAATCTTTTTACCCATTCGCCAAGTGTACAAGTTAGGTGGATCGACAACATATTCCTGTCATGTGACGCACGTGCCGTCACCAGTGTCGTATAGAATATATCAGACGTGTTTTCCTGTGGAGGAATCGGTTGACCTATGACCTCGCGATCAAATGTTTTTGGTTCCCATTGGAGAGGCACGCCCTTTCGTCTACTAATCGCACGGTTTTGCGGTGCGGTCGGAAAACACAGACACTAAACTTATTACAGTGAACAGAGACGTCAATGAACGAACGGACAGATCATAACTTTGCGAAAATAAAGAAAGTAAAATATTCAGTCGGGGGAAGACTGTAACGAAGGACCTCTCGCTCCGCAGCTACTCACGCTAACCACAGGACCACGACGCTGCTGAGCTCACATTTTCCTGAATGTTGCCTATGTTACGCATGGACTACTCAGTTTGTATATTTTATTAATTTTTTTCATATTTCCACACAACTTCTTCCTGTTTTCTCGATTGATCTGAGTTCAGTTTTTCAAGGCCTATCCACTGTGCCAACTTATAACTAAATCTGAAGGGGGTGCGATGGGGAGGTTCCCTTGTAAGAAATAAACACAGCGCCAGCTGCAATGTTTTGAAGAATTTCCTTACACGCAGCTCTGGAGGTTCAAACCCTCTTTCTCTTAATTCCTGAGTAAACATCGTTTTGAACGAGAGCATATGAAGGGCTTATTTCAATAGTGGTACAAGTAGATTTTTGTTCATATTGTGATACAGAGTCCTAAAGTTAAATGAGGACTGAAAAATCTGCAGTTGAGATAGCAGAAATATTCAAGCATATGGCTTCTTGCTAGAAATGAGCCTTTCTTTCTGTTTGTTTGGCTCATTAATTTTAGAAGCATTATAGGCAGAAATGTGGAGGTAATGGGCTTGTGCCACTATTGAGATAAGCCCTTCGTATGAAGTTCTCTATGAAAAATCCTTCGTACACTCCTATCAGATAATCACAGGGCAGCTGCATGTTTAACGCTTTGATGATTGTTGCACATTTTCCGGCGTTGTTGCAGTCCCAGAACGGCCGGTAGTTTTTATTTTTTTATTTTTTCAGTGCTGAACCTGTCTTGCTAAATATGGTTCAAATGGCTCTGAGCACTATGGGACTCAACTGCTGTGGTCATCAGTCCCCTAGAACTCAGAACTACTTCAGCCTAACTAACCTAAGGACATCACACACATCCATGCCCGAGGCAGGATCGGAACCTGCGACCGTAGCAGTCGCACGGTTCCGGACTGCGCGCCTAGAACCGCGAGACCACCGCGGCCGGCTGTCTTGCTAAAGTATGACACCTACAGCTGAATAGTTTTTCTATACGGGACACGGTCATGTCGGCCGAGTTCTTATCGTCTCCGAAACGCTCGCTGAGTACTAATCACAGAACCACCATTACGAATAAATTCCTCCACAACAAACGCACGAAGCAGCACCATGGCGCATAATGAAAATGGCACGTAGACCGCCTTGATACAAAACACACCCCATATCAGTATCCTCACTACAACTCGCACGCCGGCTACGTCAAATGAGCGAGCTGTTATTGCCGGACCCTGTACCTTTCGACTCGGTCGAGGCTTCCTTACCTCAAGTTGATACATTCACGCTCCTCCATCATCCCAGACAGTTTGTAACACCATTAGGGAAACACCGTGTACGTCAGGTTACCTTCCGTTCGGAAAGTGGCTGCACTCAGCGGCTGTTATGTGGCTTATAGATTAGATTAGAGATTAGATTAGTACTTGTTGCGTAGATCATGAATACGACACTTCGTAATGATGTGGAACGTGTCAGGTTCATAAAAGGTGTCTGTACAAGATATTACATTACACAAAATATTACATGACACTTAATTTTTTATTCATTTATTTATTTTTTTGTGGCGGGTGGGGAAATTTCCCACTTACTATATCCAAAAATTCATCTAATGAGTAGGAGTTGCCATTCAGAAATTCTTTTGATTTCCTTTTAAATGCTATATGGCTGTCTGTCAAACTTTTGATGCTATTAGGTAAGTGACAAAAGACTTTTGTGGCAGCATAATTTACCCCCTTCTAAGCAAAGTTACATTTATCCTTGAGTAGTGAAGATCATCCTTTCTCCTAGTGTTGTAGCCATGTACACTGCTATTACTTTTGAATTCGTTTGGATTGTTAATAACAAATTTCATAAGTGAATATATATATATATATATATATATATATATATATATATACAGGGTGTTTCAAAAATGACCGGTATATTTGAAACGGCAATAAAAACTAAACGAGCAGCGATAGAAATACACCGTTTGTTGCAATATGCTTGCGACAACAGTACATTTTTCAGGCGGACAAACTTTCGAAATTACAGTAGTTACAATTTTCAACAACAGATGGCGCTGCAAGTGATGTGAAAGATATAGAAGACAACGCAGTCTGTGGGTGCGCCATTCTGTACGTCGTCTTTCTGCTGTAAGCGTGTGCCGTTCACAACGTGCAAGTGTGTCGTAGACAACATGGTTTATTCCTTAGAACAGAGGATTTTTCTGGTGTTGGAATTCCACCGCCTAGAACACAGTGTTGTTGCAACAAGACGAAGTTTTCAACGGAGGTTTAATGTAACCAAAGGACCGAAAAGCGATACAGTAAAGGATCTGTTTGAAAAATTTCAACGGACTGGGAACGTGACGGATGAATGTGCTGGAAAGGTAGGGCGACCGCGTACGGCAACCACAGAGGGCAACGCGCAGCTAGTGCAGCAGGTGATCCCACAGCACCCTCGGGTTTCCGTTCGCCGTGTTGCAGCTGCGGTCCAAATGACGCCAACGTCCACGTATCGTCTCATGTGCCAGAGTTTACACCTCTATCCATACAAAATTCAAACGCGGCAACCCCTCAGCGCCGCTACCATTGCTCCACGAGAGACATTCGCTAACGATATAGTGCACAGGATTGATGACGGCGATATGCATGTGGGCAGCATTTGGTTTACTGACGAAGCTTATTTTTACCTGGACGGCTTCGTCAATAAACAGAACTGGCGCATATGGGGAACCGAAAAGCCCCATGTTGCAGTCCCATCGTCCCTGCATCCTCAAAAAGTACTGGTCTGGGCCGTCATTTCTTCCAAAGGAATCATTGGCCCATTTTTCAGATCCGAAACGATTACTGCATCACGCTATCTGGACATTCTTCGTGAATTTGTGGCGGTACAAACTGCCTTAGACGACACTGCGAACACCTCGTGGTTTATGCAAGATGGTGCCCGGCCACATCGCACGGCCGACGTGTTTAATTTCCTGAATGAATATTTCGATGATCGTGTGATTGCTTTCGGCTATCCGAAACATACAGGAGGCGGCGTGGATTGGCCTCCCTATTCGCCAGACATGAACCCCTGTGACTTCTTTCTGTGGGGACACTTGAAAGACCAGGTGTACCGCCAGAATCCAGAAACAATTGAACAGCTGAAGCAGTACATCTCATCTGCATGTGAAGCCATTCCGCCAGACACGTTGTCAAAGGTTTCGGGTAATTTCATTCAGAGACTACGACATATTATTGCTAAGCATGGTGGATATGTGGAAAATAACGTACTATAGAGTTTCCCAGACCGCAGCGCCATCTGTTGTTGACAATTGTAACTACTGTAATTTCGAAAGTTTGTCTGCCTGAAAATGTACTGTTGTCCCAAGCATATTGCAACAAACGGTGTATTTCTATCGCTGCTCGTTTAGTTTTTATTGCCGTTTCAAATATACCGGTCATTTTTGAAATATATATATATATATATATATATATATATATATTTATATTTATATTTATATTTATATTTATATACAGGGTGGGTCACTTAACATTACCGCTGGATATATTTCGTAAACCACATAAAATACTGACGAATCGATTCCACAGACCGACGGTGAGGAGAGGGGCTAGTGTAAAGTTTGGAAGGTAGGAGACCAGATACTGGCAGAAGTAAAGCTGTAAGTACCGGGCGTGAGTCGTGCTTCGGTAGCTCAGATGGTAGAGCACTTGCCCGCGAAAGGCAAAGATCCCGAGTTCGAGTCTCGGTCGGGCACACAGTTTTAATCTGCCAGGAAGTTTGATACTTCCGTGCATTTTTGTATGGTTTGTATTAAACAATTACACTAGCCCCTCTCCTCACGTTCGGTGTGTGGAATCGGTTCGTCGGTATTTGATGTGGTTTACAAAATATATCCAGCGGTAACGTTAGGTGACTCACCCTGTATATATATATATTGTGAGGCTACAGTGAAGATCCCTAGCCCTTTATAAATTATAGAGTTCAGCAGTCAGTCGTCCTATTTTAGATGTTATTACGCAAATACAGATTTCGACTAGTGGCTAGCCATGATGACTGGGTGTTGTGTGATGTCCTTAGGTTAGTTAGGGTTAAGTAGTTCTAAGTTCTAGGGGACTGATGACCATAGATGTTAAGTCCCATAGTGCTCAGAACCAGCTAGCCATGATCAGTACCTCAAAAAAATCCAAATGTGTGTGAAATCTTATGGGACTTAACTGCTAAGGTCATCAGCCCGTAAGCTTATACACTACAGAACCTAAATTATCCTAAGGACAAACACACACACCCATGCCCGAGGGAGGACTCGAACCTCTGCCGGGACCAGCCGCACAGTCCATGACTGCAGCGCCTTAGACTACCTATACCTCAATTGAGGTATTCAAAGAAATGTGACTGACGCACTAACAACAGGGACTTACATGCATCGAGAATAGAAAATGGTGGTACTTCTTGTATTTAAGCATTGATAATGGCTAGCCACTAGCCGAAATTTGGATTTGCGTAATGAAATCTAAAAAAAGGACGACTGATTGCTGCAGCAATAATTTATAAACCGTGTATATGTCCAAATGTCGTCCAAAGCTACAGCTGTCCCCAGCTCGTGGACTAATGGCTAGCATTGCTGACTCTTGTTTACGTGGTCTCGGGTTCCATTCCCGGCCGAGTTGGGTAATTTCCCTACCCATTTCATCATCATCATTATCACTGGTGAGAGTGGCTAAAAACATGACTGTCGCTAAGGTGCCGAATGACCCCGAATTTATCAGGATTTTCTGTCAAAGTTACTTTGCGGGTGTGTACAAGACGTGCTAGTTACTGTCACACTCTTCTCGGAATGTGCGGTCTCAGCATTTCAGGCGACGAACCTTTCCTTGACGCGCACGCCACGTTCATAGAGTCTGGCACTGCAGAAAATGGGCTTTAAAGGGATTTTCTATCGTCACGGAGAGTTGGCTGGTTGCACGCAGTGCTGGACGAAACTTGGAATCGCTGACGTCAGGCGAGAAGTACACTACTGGCCATTAAAATTGCTACACCACGAAGATGACGTGCTATAGACGCGAAATTTAACCGACAGGAAGAAGATGCTGTGATATGCAAATGATTATCTTTTCAGAGCATTCACATACGGTTGCCGCCGATGGCGACACCTACAACGTGCTGACATGAGGAAAGTTTCCAACCGATTTCTCGTACACAAACAGCAGTTGACCGGCGTTGCCTGGTGAAACGTTGTTGTGATGCCTCGTGTAAGGAGGAGAAATGCGTACCATCACGTTTCCGATTTTGATAAAGGTCGGATTGTAGCCTATCGCGATTGCGGTTTATCGTATCGCGACATTTCTGCTCGCGTTGGTCGAGATCCAATGACTGTTAGCAGAATATGGAATCGGTGGGTTCAGGAGGGTAAAACGGAACGCCGTGCTGGATCCCAACGGCCTCGTATCACTAGCAGTCAAGATGACAGGCATCTTATCCGCACGGCTGTAACGGATCGTGCAGCCACGTCTCAATTCCTGAGTCAACAGATGGGGACGTTTGCAAAACAACAACCATCTGCACGAACAGTTCGACGACGTTTGCAGCAGCATGGACTATCAGCTCGGAGACCACGGCTGCGGTTACCCTTGACGCTGCATCGCAGACAGGAGGGCCTGCGGTGGTGTACTCGACGACGAACTTGGGTGCACGAATGGCAAAACGTCATTTTTTCGGACGAGACCAGGTTCTGTTTACACCATCATGATGGTCGTATCCGTGTTTGGCGACATCGCGATGAACGCACATTCGAAGCGTGTATTCGTCATCGCCGTACTGGCGTATCACCCGGCTGTGGTGGTATGGCGTGCTATTGGTTAGACGTCTCTGTTACCTCTTGTTCACATTGACGGCACTTTGAACAGTGGACGTTAAATTTTTAGATGTGTTACGACCCGTCTCTCGACCCTTCATTTCATCCCTGCCAAACCCTACATTTCAGCAGGATAATGCACGACCGCATGTTGCAAGTCCTGTACGGGCCTTTCTGGATACAGAAAATGTTCGACTGCTGCCCTGGCCAGCACATTCTCCAAATCCCTCACCAATTGAAAATGTTTGGTCAATGGTGGCCGAGTAGCTGGCTCATCACAATACGCCAGTCACTACACTTGATGAACTGTGGTATCGTGTTGAAGCTGTATGGGCTGCTCTATATGTACACGCCATGCAAGCTCTGTTTGACTCAGTGCCCAGGCGTATCAAAGCCGTTATTACGGCCAGAGGTGGTTGCTCTGGGTACTGATTTCTCAGGATCTATGCACCCAAATTGCGTGAAAATGTAATCACATGTCAGTTCTAGTATAATATATTTGCCCAGTGAATACCCGTTTATCATCTGCATTTCTTCTTGGTGTAGGAATTTTAATGGCCAGTAGTGTAATTTAAATCAGAGTGTCGTCGGTGGCGACCCTACCAGGATAGATGTACCCGACCGGTTTCTGATGTCGGGGGAAGCTGTAGAGTGCCCAGTACAGGCGAGAGCGTGCAGCTGCCGCTGAGATGTCCTCCAGGGTGGTGGTAACAGCACAGTGGACCGGACCCGTCTGCCCATCCGTTGGCTTCAAACGGAGCCGCCGCGCTCCGCGGTGCAGAACGCAGAGCTCGGCCTGGCGTGCTCTGGCTGCCGTTACCTCAGGCTCGACGCGACACGAAGCGTTCAGTCAGTGACGACTTACGAGGATAACACGGCAAGTGCCATAATTCGATTTCCCAGAAAATTCGCTCAGTGCAAGAGGAGTCACAGTACAAATGTGTCGATAGGGAACATTAGTTGTGACGAGCCTTAATTTTTTTTTTTGTTTGGCTGGTATGACATCTGTCAAAGATATTTAATATACATCAAGTCATGGAACAAATAACATCATATGTTTACATCGTGTTAACAGTGTCGAATTTTGTACCAGAAAGTGATGATTTGCGGAAAGCATTAATTTTTTGTTTTCATTTGAAAAAAAGTGCTGCATAGTCGCATCGAATGCTTGTCGAGGTATATGGTCATCATGCTCTATCAGAAGCAACAAGCAAAAGATGGTTTCAACGGTTCAGAAATAATGATTTGATGTAAAAAATGAAGAACGTGGAACACCACCAAAAAAGTTCGAGGACGCCGAATTGCAAGCAATATTGAATGAAGATGATACTTTGAGTCAGAAGCAAATGGCAGCAATGCTAAATGTTGCACAACAAACAATTTCTGACCGTTTTAAAGCTATGGGAAAGATCCAAAAGTATGGAAAATGGGTGCCACATGAATTCAATCAAAGACAGATGGAAAACCGAAAAATCATTTGTCAAATTTTGCTTCAAAGACATGAAAGAAAATCAGTTTTGCATCGAATTGTTACTGGCGATGAAAAATGGATTTATTTTAAGAATCCTAAACGGGAAAAATCATGGGTTAATCCGGGACATCCGTCAACATCGACTGCAAAACCAGATCGATTCGGCAAGACGACAATGCTCTGTGTTTGGTGGGATCAGAAAAGTGTGGTGTATCATGAGCTTATAAAACCCGGTGAAACTGTGAATACTAATCGCTACAGGCAACAAATGATCAATTTGAACTATGCATCGATCGAAAAAAGACCAGAATAGGCCAGAAGACATGGCAAAGCAGTTTTTTTACACGACAATGAACCTGCACACAAAGCAAAACTGGTTCAGGATGCAATCAAAACACTTGGCTGGGAGCTGCTACCCCACCCGCCGTATTCACCAGACTTGGCCTCTTCCGACTACCATTTGTTTTCATCAGTGGGACACGCATTGGCTGAGGAACACTTCGATTCCTACAAAGAAATCGAAAATTGGGTGTCTGATTGGTTTGCTTCAAATTTCCAGAAAGGTGGTTAAAATGTGTAGAAATCAATGGTCAGTACTTTTAATAAAATTTTTACTTTTCAATTCAAAATTAGTGTTTCATTTTCACAAAAAAACGCTCATTTCATACCGGTACACCTGTTATGCAGTGTAGATCCAAAGAAACTGTTGTTGTTGTGGTCTTCAGTCCAGAGACTGGTTTGATGCAGCTCTCCATGCTACCCTATTATCCATGTATCACTCCCATACATGGCTACACTCCATACAAATAGTCAGAAAAGACTTCCCGACTGGTACACCTGCCTAATATCGTGTAGGGCCCCCGCGAGCACGCAGAAGTGCCGCAACACGACGTGGCATGGACTCGACTAATGTCTGAAGTAGTGTTGGAGGGAACTCACGCCATGAATCCTCCACGGCTGTCCATAAATCCGTAAGAGTACGAGGGTGTGGAGATCTCTTCTGAACAGCACGTTGCAAGGCATCCCACATACGCTCAATAATGTTCATGTCTGGGCAGTTTGGTGGCCAGTGGAAATCTTTAATCTCACAAGAGTGTTTGAATTGCCCAAGTCCGTCGGAATACGCAGTGGACATCAATGAATGCAGGTGATCAGACAGGATGCTTACGTACGTGTCACCTGTCAGAGTCATATCTAGCAGTATCAGGGCTCCCATATCACTCCAACTGTACACGCACCACACGATTACAGAGCCTCCACCAGCTTTAACAGTCCCCTTCTGGCATGCAGGGTCCATGGATTCATGAGGTTGTCTCCATACCCGTACACGTCCATCCGCTCGATACAATTTGAAACGAGACTCGTCCGTCCAGGAAACATTTTTACAGTCATCAACAGTCCAATGTCGGTGTTGACGGGCCCAGGCGAGGCAAAAAACTTTGTATCGTGCAGTCATCAAGGGTACACGAGAGGGCTCCGAGGCCATATCGATGGTGTTTTGTTGAATGGTTCGCACGCTGACACTTGTTAATGGCCCAGCATTGAAATTTACGTCAATTTACGTAAGGGCTGCACTTCTGTCACTTTGAAGATTCTCTTCAGTCGCCGTAGGTCCCGTTCTTCCAGGATCTTTTTCCGGCAGCAGCGATGTCGGAGATTTGATGTTTTACCAGATTCCTGATATTCACGGCAAACTCGTGAAATGGTCGTGCGGGAAAATCCCCACTGGATCGCTACCTCGGAGATGCTGTGTCCCATCGCTTTGCGCCGACTATAACACTACGTTCAAACTCACTTAAATCTTGATAACCTGCCATTGTGGCAGTAGTAACCGATATAACAACTGTGCCAGAGACTTGTTGTCTTATATAGGCATAGCCGACCGCAGTGCCGTATTCTTTCTATTTACATCTCACTGTATTTGAATAGGCATGCCTATACCAGTTTCTTTGGTGCTTCAGTGTAGTTATAGCTAAAATGTGCATATTTCAGTTTTTATGAAATGAACAGCCCAAGTAGAAGTATGAAATTTTTCATTTTCGTTCGTAAACACACGCTATCGTGTCAGAGCTCGACCAGGATTACCCAGGTAGAGTCCTGGAGAAAAGCAGTCCAGTTCTGTCTCCGTACGCTGCTATCTCACCGACTGCGTGCGTAGTGAGTTACATTTCACGTCCTCCTCTCGCCTTCCGTAGAAAGCGTTAACTTTTTTTTTTAACTGGGGCACTTCTTGTCAGACTCCTATATGTTGTACTTTAACTAGTATGGTTTACTAGGTGGGGCTTTGGACTAATGTCACCTATTGTTATATGCATAGTTGCATGTACTTGCGGTAATAAAACGACTGATTTCGTGATCGATTACTCTTTTCTCCATTATATGTAATTCAGACTAGGCAAGAAAACAAAGGAGATGTCAGCCGCAGTGTTTTTGCGGAAATCGATCGTAGCAGGAAACTTCAGAGAGAGGTAGATTTTTCTGTTCTTTCTGAGAGAGTGCAACGTGGGACACGACGATCTTCGAAGAATGCGAACCTATGTCGGAAAGAATGAGATTTTCACTCTGCAACGGAGTGTGCGCTGATACGAAACTTCCTGTCAGATTAAAACTGTGTGCCGGACCGATGCTCGAACTCGGGACCTTTGCCTTTCGCGGGCAGGTGCTTTACCATCTGAGCTACCCAAGCACGAATCACGCAACGAAATGGTTCAAATGGCTCTGAGTACTATGGGACTTAACATCTTAGGTCATCAGTCCCCTAGAACTTAGAACTACTTAAACCTAACTAACCTAAAGACAGCACACAACACCCAGTCATCACGAGGCAGAGAAAATCCCTGACCCCGCCGGGAATCGAACCCGGGACCCCGGGCGTGGGAAGCGAGAACGCTACCGCACGACCACGAGCTGCGGACGAATCACGCAACGTTCTCACAGCTTTTTTTCTTGTATCGGAAAGGTTTTTCGAGTTACTCGTAAAACCAACATGAAAGTAGTAGCGAAGCAGTAGTGTTTGTATGACAGTTCCAGAAAGTGTTGTTAAGCGCTTGGTGGCATTCCGACTACATCTACGCCGCGCCCGACTAAAGCCCACGCGCCACTGAGTCACTATCGCCGCAGCTGCCCACATTGCAGCCGGGAAGTGAGCTCTTACTGTGCAGCAATGTCCGACAGCTATTGCTTCTCCCACTCTCGGCTCGGTTCTTTGTATTTTCGTCATCTCAGCTTGTAGCTATGAAATACACTGGTGTCCGAAATTAAAGCAACAAACCGCTGTTTCCCCCTGTTGTGTCTAATTCATGATATAATCGTACAAACTGTCAATAGATGTTCGTACGATGGTGTTGTGCCCGGAAGGTGGTCTTCCGGTCAACTGACAACCGCGCCAAAGATGACGTCACACGGGGTAGTTCAAAAATGGCTCTAAGCACTATAACAACTACTCGCAGTCACACTTGAACAAATCTAAACGCGTCTTTGAAAGCGTGTTGTTTACAAACAGCAGGAACAAAAGAGTACCGACCGTTGCATTCCAAGGATAGCCAACACACTCTGGAGTAGAAAAAAAAATCCCTAATTTTCAATGTAGGTGATATAAACATCCAAAATATATGCAGAAAAGTGGGTGACAGAAAAGTGGGCGTGGCACATAAACACACGTAGTAGGAAAATGCTATTTAAATGCTCATAAAAAATTTTTTTTCGGCAAAATCCTTTTCAGAGTACTTAAATAAAAAATGGTTCAAATGGCTCTGAGCGCTATGGGACTTCACATCTGAGGTCATCAGTCCCCTAGAACTTAGAACTACGACGTGCATTCGAGTTCTAAGGCCTCCGATTTTTTTTCTAATTAACTGCTCACCCGAAATCGATGAAACGCGTTACTTCTCGACGTAATCGCTCTGCAGACGTACACATTTTTCACAACGCTGACGCCATGATTCCATGGCAGCGACGAAGGCTTCTTTAGGAGTCTGTTTGGACCACTGGAAAATCGCTGAGGCAGTAGCAGCACGGCTGGTGAATGTACGGCCACGGAGAGTGTCTTTCATTGTCGGAAAAAGCCAAAGTCACTAGGAGCCAGGTCAGGTGAGTAGGGAGCATGAGGAATCACTTCAAAGTTGTTATCACGAAGAAACTGTTGCGTAACGTTAGCTCGATGTGCGGGTGCGTCGTCTCGGTGAAACAGCACACGCGCAGTCCTACCCGGACGTTTTTGTTGCAGTGCAGGAAGGAATTTGTTCTTCAAAACATTTTCGTAGGATGCACCTGTTACCGTAGTGCCCTTTGGAACGCAATGGGTAAGGATTACGCCCTCGCTGTCCCAGAACATGGACACCATCATTTTTTCAGCACTGGCGGTTACCCGAAATTTTTTTGGTGGCGGTGAATCTGTGTGCTTCCATTGAGCTGACTGGCGCTTTGTTTCTGGATTGAAAAATGGCATCCACGTCTCATCCATTGTCACAACCGACGAAAAGCAAGTCCCATTCATGCTGTCGTTGCACGTCAACATTGCTCGGCAACATGCCACACGGGCAGCCGTGTGGTCGTCCGTCAGCATTCGTGGCACCCACCTGGATGACACTTTTCGCACTTTCAGGACGTCGTGTAGGATTGTGTGCACAGAACCCACTGAAATGCCAACTCTGGAGGCGATCTGTTCAACATTGATTCGGCGATCCCCAAAAACAATTCTCTCCACTTTCTCGATCATGTCGTCAGACCGGATTGTGCGAGCCCGAGGTTGTTTCGGTTTGTTGTCACACAATGTTCTGCCTTCATTAAACTGTCGCACCCACGAACGCACTTTCGACACATCCATAACTCTGTCACCACATGTCTCCTTCAGCTGTCGATGAATTTCAATTGGTTTCACACCACGCAAATTCAGAAAATGAATGATTGCATGCTGTTCTTGTAAGGAAAACGTCGCCATTTTAAGTTTTTAAAACAGTTCTCATTCTCGCCGCTGGTGGTAAAATTCCATCTGCCGTATGGTGCTGCTATCTCTGGGACGTATTGACAATGAACGCTGCCTCGTTTTAAAACAATGCGCATGTTTCTATCTCTTTCCAGTCCGGAGAAAAAAAATCGGAGGCCTTAGAACTTGAATGCACCTCGTACTTAAACCTAAGGACATCACACACATCCTTGCCCGAGGCAGGATTCGAACCTGCGACCGTAGCAGCAGCGCGGTTCCGGACTGAGGCGCCTAGAACCGCTCGGTCACATCGGCCGACAGAAGAGCTCGGCCACGCCCAAGTGCCGCGGGCGGTATGCGATTGCAGAGTGGCGTAGCGGCTGTAATCTGCCGCCCCTGCTACTGGGCGTCGGCTGTCGGCGGGTGATTTGCATACTGCCTGCCGGCTCCCCCTGGCTGTGACGAGCTGTCGGCGGCGTTGTGGAGGGTCGCGCGCACTCGGCCGTGCAATGTTTACGGCGCTGCGGCGTAATTTTTGGGGAGGGTAGCCGTGGGGTAGCGTAGCGTAGCGCGGCGCGTGGGTGGATGGGTGGGGTTGCGGCGCGCGTACCGCCACATCAAAAGGCTGCCAAGCGGGTAGGGGGAGCGCCCGCTGCTGCGCTACACTGCAGGGGAACCGCTCGTATAGCCGGCCGTGCGGCAGTCGCGACGTACACAGGTTTCCACAGAAAGCCGAAATTGTAAGCACGGTTCACGTAAAACACGAACAGAGCCGCGTAAGCTGCCCACGTGGTATTTTTACAAGTTTCTTCTGACCAGTTGCAACGTCCCCTTATAAAACCTAATGAATCACTGTGCTGATAAACCTCTTACATTGCCGGCCGGAGTGGCCGTGCGGTTCTAGGCGCTACAGTCTGGAACCGAGCGACCGCTGCGGTCGCAGGTTCGAATCCTGCCTCGGGCATGGATGTGTGTGATGTCCTTAGGTTAGTTAGGTTTAATTAGTTCTAAGTTCTAGGCGACTGATGACCTTAGAAGTTAAGTCGCATAGTGCTCAGAGCCATTAGAACCAAAACCTCTTACATTATTTGATTTTCAAACAGCTGAGCAGAACTGAACGTACTCAGACATTTCTCTCTTTACTTATACTGATCATCACTAAACTCACACACTATTTTTTAGCGCAACGCAATCTGACTTTCAATAACCCCTACAAAAGTATGGCCCTGACTAACATTAACCTATACCTTTCACAAATCACTTACCTCACAAAAATCTTCGTTACTCGAACTACTGCAATACAGCGAGCGCCAATACAGCGAGCTAAATAAAGGATTGTAACTACTGAAGGCACTAACTACTCATAGGCATAGTTAGCAAATGAAAGATTTTGATAGAGAGCAAACAATGTATTTACCTTAATAGCGTTCAAAAGTCATAATATACATATCAGTCCATGATATCCAATATTACAAATTTACTCTTCCTGATGGACACACGTCCAGATCGTCCGCTCTCAAAACTCCGCCATCTCTCTCCCCACATCCACCACTGCTGGCAGCTCACCTCCAACTGCGCAACGCTACGCGCTGTTAAACAACCAACTGCCCAACACTACAATAGCAAACAACAATGAAAAAACCAGCCGCAGACTGCACTCAGCACAGCCAGTGATTTTCGTACAAATGGTTCAAATGGCTCTGAGCACTATGGGACTCAACTGCTGAGGTCATTAGTCCCCTAGAACTTAGAACTAGTTAAACCTAACTAACCTAAGGACATCACACACATCCATGCCCGAGGCAGGAGTCGAACCTGCGACCGTAGCGGTCTCGCGGTTCCAGACTGCAGCGCCAGAACCGCGCGGCCACTTCGGCCGGCGATTTTCGTACAGAGCGCTACGTGGCGTTACCAACATAAAAACCTAAACAGCCTACTTACACAGTTTGAGACAACGGCCTTGCCGCAGTGGATACACCGGTTACCGTGAGATCACCGAAGTTAAGCGCTGTCGGGCGTGGCCGGCATTTGGATGGGTGACCATCCAGGCCGCCATGCACTGTTGCCATTTTTCGGGGTGCACTCAGCCTCGTGATGCCAATTGGGGAGCTACTCGACCGAATAGTAGCGGCTTCGGTCAAGAATACCATCATAACAGCCGGGAGAGCGGTGTGCTGACCCCACGCCCCTCCTATCCGCATCCTCCATTGAGGATGACACGGCGGTCGGATGGTCCTGGTAGGCCACTCGTGGCCTGAAGACGGAGTGCTCAGTGCGTCTGACCAGTTTGCTGCGTATATTTGGAGAAACTTACTCGTAGGTATACATATCACATGTGATAACTTTATAACCGTCCACTTAATCGCCAAGTGCACTATCGACCTATAAAAGCTCCTAGTGTTGCCAGTTATACGTAAAAAGAACAGGGGGTGCTGAAAAGTAATGCTCCGAATTTTTTGATGGAAAGTCTTAAAGTTTTTTTAAAAAATAAAACGAACTGAGACGCCTGGTTAAATCCGCAGGACAGAACAGGTAGTTGGAATTGTGGAAAGGGGCCAAAAATAACCGACTGTCAGTTACACTCAAACACATATAACTTTATTTAGTTGCCCAAACATTACAGCGCAAATTTTCAAGCTTAACTATCGACTGAATATGTCACACAATTTTATGGCTTAAGGTCACAACCTCTTTAATTTTTAAAATGGCTGAAGGTCCATGATTTAAAACACAACTACAATACATTTTCAAAAGGCAGGAAGCCCAAGGTTTTATCCTTAAATAATATTTCAGTGAGGCTGAAGGCTCAAACAGTCTAAGACTTGACAAGCAAGGAATTTTAATTTTAAGACGGCTGAAAGCCCATGATTTAAAAACACAACTACAATAAATTTTCAAAGGCAGGCCCCTAAGCTTTATCCTTAAATAATTTTAAAAAAGGAGGCTGAAGGCCCAAACAATCTAACACTTAACAATAAGGAATTTTACCTTTAAAAAGGCCCATGATTCAAAACACAACTACAATAAATTTTTACAATGCAGAACGCACAAGGCGTTATCGTTAAATATTTTTGTTAAAAAAATGAGGCTGAAGGACTAAACAGTGCAAAACTTGACAAGTAAGGAACTTTCAATTGTAAAACAGCTGAAGGCCAATTATTTAAAACCCAACTAAAAGCATACAAATTCAAACTATCGGCTGTGAGCCCTTAAAATATACAATCAAACACCAATAAGAAAAGGCCGTACAGCCAGCGGCGCTCAGAAGTTTCCGGGGGTCGGTCTGCACTTGAAATATTGACGTTCGCCTTAGGAGAGACAGGTAGTCAGTCCAACTATATCTGATCCGCTGGCAACCCTTCCAAGAGACAGTTAACGGACCCACGGACAAGACGACTTGCTTTCCAGCCGACCAGTACACAAGGAACTCCAAAGCCAAAACGAAAAAGGTGTAGCCGCCCACAACCAAGTATGCATAAGCTGTCAAAACTACACACACGTGTTGGACTGCGACAACACGGTGAGCAAAGGACACTGCCTGAATTATACGTCAGTGGCCAGGGCAGGTAACTGGAACGCTAACGGCCACAAGGCAGAAAATTCCGCTGGTGTACTTGGACTTCAAATAACCAAAATTCAGTTAAACTCCACAGGATGGTGGCCAAACTTCCGCCAACTCGAACACTCGCTGTTGATCACGGGAATACCCCCCAACAGCCAACCATGAAAATCAGTGGCATAATGAGAACAGACTGTCTTCGGTACTTAAATCCCCACTCAACTTTTATGTCCTGGGTCGGTGAGCCACAAACCTCGTAGCAATCAGAACAGCTCCCACGCACTCTGACACTGCGTAGAGACCGCCAGCGGACCCGGCCCACTGCGCCACGGAGAGACTTCCTGGCTGATCCACACCAACTGACCGACTGCCGCACACCGGCTAGCCGGGAACTATAAGCACCAGACCAAAGATAGTACTAGGTGCGAATATCGATACAAACTGCTGTTGCCACACGTAGAAAGAGGAAGAACCACGGCATAACCGCACTTTCAGACCAGCGTCTAATTCATTATCTGGTCTGTAAGACCGAGCGAGGTGGCGCAGTGGTTAGCACACTGGACTCGCATTCGGGAGGACGACGGTTCGATCCCGCGTCCGACCATCCTGATTTAGGTTTTCCGTGATTTCCCAAAATCGCTCCAGGCAAATGCCGGGATGGTTCCTTTGAAAGGGCACGGCCGACTTCCTTCCCCAATCCGATGAGACCGATGACCTTGCAGTTTGGTCTCTTCCCCCAAACAACCCAACCCCCCCTCTCACCCAAGTCTGGTCTGTAAGAGCACCTCCATTATTACAAAAATGTCAATTGACTATTTTGAATCTGTAGTCTGTATGTGCAAAGGACAAGCTGTATGTGCAAACGTTTTACTCGTCTAATATTTCAGGACATCCACTGAAGACGGCTTGTAACTAAGGCGAAACGCGTCTGGGTGCATAAGATATAAAAAAGCTTAATATGGAGCACACAAAAAGCGTTTAACTTTTGAACTACTGTAATTCATGGACTGTTGCTTTGACTCTGGTGTGACGTAAGCCACGCATGTTTCATCGCCCGAAACAATTTAGCTTAAGAAATCATCACCGTCGTTGTGGTACCGCTCGAGGAAAGTCAGTGGACTGTCTAAACGTTTGGTTTTGTGCACATCCGTCAACATTTTCGGTACCCTACGTGCGCACAATTTTCGGTAATTCAAGTCCTCGGTCACAATGCCATACAAAACACTACGAGAAACATTAGGAAAGTCAAACCGCAATGAGGAAATCGTAAAGCGTCTGTTTTGTCTCACCTTATTGTCCACTTCCTGCACCAAACTTTCATTAACCACTGAAGGACGCCCACTCCGTTGTTCATCATGCACATTTGTGCGGCCATCTTTAAATGCTCTCACCCACTTTATTAACATTCCATCACTCATAATGTTTTCTCCGTAAACTGCACAGATCTCACGATGAATATCGATCGCTTTTAGGCCCTTAGCACTAAGAAATCTTATAACAGCCCGTACTTCACAGTCGGCGGGACTCAAGATTACCGGAGGCATCGTAAACACTCAGTACACAACGTAAACAAGGAAGAATCAGACTGTAATTCCGTCAGTGCGTAGATTAAGGTACAGGCTTTCATGTAAAACTAATATTATTGAGACATCTTAGGACGTCTATTTTTAATTTCAAAGCGGTACTTACTTAAAAAAACACGCCTGGTACTCCATAGCTATGGAGGGATGAAAAGTTTGCTAGAAAGTGGGGAAACATAAAGACCTGCACCAATCGAGTAGAAAAGCAGATAATTCGGAGTGAAGAAAACGCCGAATGTCATGCTACTGTGCAGATGCCATTGTGTTCTGCCGGCCACAAGGAGCCGGGCCCGCATCTCGTGGTCGTGCGGTAGCGTTCTCGCTTCCCACGCCCGGGTTCCCGGGTTCGATTCCCGGCGGGGTCAGGGATTTTCTCTGCCTCGTGATGGCTGGGTGTTGTGTGCTGTCCTTAGGTTAGTTAGGTTTGGGTAGTTCTAAGTTCTAGGGGACTGATGACCGTAGCAGTTAAGTCCCATAGTGCTCAGAGCCATTTGAACAAGGAGCCGGGCCAAGTGGAAGTGAAGTACGTACAAGGCGGCGGCTGGCGCGTGCCGCTCCAAGGCCAGCGGAAGGAAGCGCCGTGCTGACTAACCGCGAGGAAAAAACGCGTCTCCACAGCTGGCCGGCTAACACAGCCAGCGTCTGCCTACTCCTCCCTGTATACGTATTGGCGTTGCCAACTCTGCCCTATACGAGGGACGTTTGAAAAGTCCGTGCAAAAAAATGAAAACTACTTACGTGTTTGGGGTAAACCTTTTTTATTTTTCAACATAGTCTCCTTTTAGACTTCTACACTTCGTCCAACGCTGTTCTAATTTGTTGATCCCTTCCGAATAATAGGAATTGTCCAAGTCTGCAAAATAGCCATTAGTTGCTGCTAAGTGCTATTTGTTGTGTTGGCTGAAGAGCCAACAGCGTGTTACCAGAGGAGGCCGAAATGCACGCGTTTTAGCTCACGCAGGCTGGCGTGAGGAGGGAAGGACTATACTGACGTGAGGTCTGGAGCATGACAAGAAATTAAATTCAGAAAGCGGACGTAATTACTTTGATACTTAACTTTAACCCATTAATGATGAACGTCGCTCTTGACGGTACCTGATTCACAATATTATCAGTTCAGAATACATTCTTGAAGAATTTGGCGCCTTGCTAGGTCGTACCAAATGACGTAGCTGAAGGCTATGCTAAACTGTCGTCTCTGCAAATGAGAGCGTACGTAGGCAGTGAACCACCGCCAGCAAAGTCGGTTGTACAACTGGGGCGAGTGCTAGGGAGTCTCTCTAGACTAGACCTGCCGTGTGGCGGCACTCGGTCTGCAATCACTGATAGTGGCGACACGCGGGTCCGACGTATACTAACGGACCGCGGCCGATTTAAAGGCTACCACCTAGCAAGTGTGGTGTCTGGCGGTCACACCACACTATTGACAAGGGATTTCAGATCGATTCCGTATTGCTGGATTTCCGGAAGGCTTTTGACACTGTACCACACAAGAGGCTCGTAGTAAAATTGCGTGCTTATGGAATATCGTCTCAGTTATCTCCCTGTCAGAGATGTCACAGTTCATAGTAATTGACGGAAAGTCATCGAGTAAAACAGAAGTGATTTCTGGCTTTCCCCAAGGTCGTGTTATAGGCCCTTTGCTGTTCCTTATCTACATAAACGATTTGGGAGACAATCTGAGCAGCCGTCTCCTGTTGTTTGCAGATGACGCTGTCGTTTATCGACCAATAAAGTCATCAGAAGATCAAAACAAACTGCAAAACGATTTAGAAAAGATATCTGAATGGTGCGATAGTTGGCAGTTGACACTAAATGACGAAAAGCGTGAGGTCATCCACATGAGTGCTAAAAGAAGCTCGTTAAACTTTGGTTACACGATAAATCAGTCTAATGTAAAAGCCGTAAATTCAACTAATTACCTAGGTATTACAATTACGAACTACTTAAATTGGAAAAAAAAGATAGAAAATGTTGTGGGGAAGGCTAACCAAAGACTGCGTTTTATTGGCAGGACACTTGCAAAATGAAACAGATCTACTAAGGAGACTGCCTATACTACGCTTGTCCGTCCTCTTTTAGAATACTGCTGCGCGGTGTGGGATCTTTACCAGATAGGATTGACGGAGTAAATGGAAAAAGTTCAAAGAAAGGCAGCACGTTTTGTATTATCGCGAAATATGGGAGAGAGTGTCACTGAAATGATACAGGATTTGGGATGGACATCATTAAAAGAAAGGCGTTTTCGTTGCGACGGAATCTTCTCACGAAATTCCAATCACCAACTTTCTCCTCCGAATGCGAAAGTATTTTGTTGACACCGACCTACATGGGTAGGAAGTAGAGTGCTGCAACGCTCAGTGTTTGACCGGTCACGTCTCGCCTGTTGACGGGGGGACCGAGCTGCTCGTGTCCGGCCCCACACGACTCGGCTCGGTCACGTACTCGCCCCGTGTCTGTTGTCCGGATTCCGGACACGCGGATAACCGAGCATGACCGCTCACCGCTGACGTCTCACCTCGCCTCGCCCCGGCTCGCTGCACCGTACTGTGCAAATCCAACGCCTCTCTCTCTCTCTCTCTCTCTCTCTCTCTCTCTCTCACACACACACACACACACACACACACACACACACACACAATATATTTATCTCTGTCTCTCTCTCTCTTTTTTAATACAAAAGTAACGTTTCCAAAAACGGGTACGTAACACAGCTAAATTCACAGAGCACTTTCTTTTATAATATTTACTCCCGTCTTCCTAACGTCCGGCCATCCTGATTTAGGTTTTCCGTGATTTCCTTAAATCGCTCCAGGCAAATGCCGGGATGGTTCCTTTCAAAGGGCACGGCCGACTTCCTTCCCCGTCCGTCCCTAATCCGATGAGACCGATGACCTCGCTGTCTGGTCTCCTTCCCCAAAACCAACCAACCAACCTAACGTCCGGGAATTTTGTTGTAAATAAAACATTGATCACAAGAGACCAATCTGTGTTAATATAATGTGTTGTAAGCGTCATATAGTGCATCTGATTATGCGAATCAGTCCACATATCAACTCTCGCAGCAAATGTTTTATGAATAACTGTTCTAGGCGCTATAGTCTGGAACCGTGCGGCCGTTACGGTCGCAGGTTCCAATCCTGCCTCGGGCATGGATGTGTGTGATGTCCTTAGGTTAGTTAGGTTTAAGTAGTTCTAAGTTCCAGGGGACTGATGACCTTAGAAGTTAAGTCCCATAGTGCTCAGAGCCATTGGAACCATTTAATAACTTCCGCAATAACAGAAGGCATTATGTTGTTTCGTATTGCATCAGCTTCTTCTTTGACATGTCTGCTTATAGTAGAGGGATGTGGCATGACATCTGCCACGTTAACTTCTCCATAATGGGCACTTTGATGCATTAATTCTTGGCCTAGTTCTCTGAAACCACCAGAAACAGCATTAAAAGGTCTCATATCTTTAGCACACATTGCAACACACTTTGCTGTAATACTATTTTTTATTACTGCCGGTATCCCTGAAGGAGCTGTATCTTTGTGAGGTTTGTTGCAACTGTATTTCTTTCAATGAGTGGTTCCCGAGTGGAAACACAATAATGTGGAGCAGTTTATGCACGATACGTACCCAGTAGACGCACTGTTTTCGTCTACAACCAACAAAAATATGCTCCATACGTGGCTTTTTAGACCTTCCCGTTTCTTCAATGTGTAAACATTGGTTTCAATCTTACGTCTTACTGTACTGGCTTCCTCGCGCTGCATGATTACAGAGAGAGAGACACACACCACACGGATAATAACACGTGTAATGTGTTTGAAGTTACGTGCTACGTATTCGGTCACGGCATCTATGCTCGGTCACTATGACTAGTGCGGGCAGCCTAACCAGTCAGGGTGTGCTCGCCCCATCTCGTATTTTGTGCTCGGGTACTCGGTCATGCAGGACCATAGTAGGAAGGATCACCACGATAAAATAAGGGAAATCAGAGCTCGTACGGAAAGGTATAGGTGTTCATTCTTTCCTCGCACTATACGAGATTGGAATAATAGAGAACTGTTAAGGTGGTTCGATGAACCCTCTGCCAGGCACTTGAATGTAGATGTAGATGCAGATCGGAAACGGTGCCGCCGATGTCCAGACAAACGTTGATAAATAAAACATGAGCGTATAAAACGTTTTAAGGACATGTGCTGATCTTTTATTTACTAACGTAAGCCTGTTTTTGCTAAATGACATGCTCCCACGGTTATTTACTGATCTATTACAAGATGGTGATTTTACACCTGGCATTTCGTGGACAGCCAATATTTTCCTTAATTTATGGCTAACTTTGAGTTTGACAACGTATTGACTGTCTTGCAATACATGTTGTTGTTGTTGTTGTTGTTGTGGTCTTCAGTCCTGAGACTGGTTTGATGCAGCTCTCCATGCTACTCTATCCTGTGCAAGCTTCTTCATCTCCCAGTACCTACTGCCACCTACATCCTTCTGAATCTGCTTAGTGTACTCATTTCTTGGTCTCCCTCTACGATTCATACCCTCCACGCTGCCCTCCAATACTAAATTGGTGATCCCTTGATGCCTCAGAACATGTCCTACCAACCGATCCCTTCTTCTAGTCAAGTTGTGCCACATACTCCTCTTCTCCCCAATTGTATTCATTACCCCCTCATTAGTTATGTGATCTACCCATCTAATCTTGAGCATTCTTCTGTAGCACCACATTTCGAAAGCTTCTATTCTCTTCTTGTCCAAACTAGTTATCGTCCATGTTTCACTTCCATACATGGCTACACTCCATACAAATACTTTCAGAAACGACTTCCTGACACTTAAATCTATACTCGATGTTAACAAATTTCTCTTCTTCAGAAACGCTTTCCTTGCCATTGCCAGTCCACATTTTATATCCTCTCTACTTCGACCATCATCAGTTATTTTGCTCCCCAAATAGCAAAACTCCTTTACTACTTTAAGTGCCTTATTTCCTAATCTAATTCCCTCAGCATCACCCGACTTAATTCGACTACATTCCATTATCCTCGTTTTGCTTTTGTTGATGTTCATCTTATATTCTCGTTTCAAGACACTGTCCATTCCGTTCAACTGCTCTTCCAAGTCCTTTGCTGTCTCTGACAGAATTACAATGTCATCGGCGAACCTCAAAGATTTTACTTCTTCTCCAGGAGTTTTAATACCTACTCCGAATTCTTCTTTTGTTTCCTTTACTGCTTGCTCAATATACAGATTGAATAACATCGGTTAGAGGCTACAACCCTGTCTCACTCCTTTCCCAACCACAATACATGTTAAAGATATAAAATTAAGTACTTGAAAGTCTCATAAGACTAAAACCTGGCATGTACGTAAATAAACGATAAGACAGTCAAATGGCGGTGTGTTCCTTCAAAAAATATTGTATGTAATTCTATTAACTGAGTCGTGACGGTTTCCATCGTGCCATATGAATAGTAGTCCTGCGATGTCTGTCTTTATCTTCAGGTAAACAATTTGATCAAAAAACTTCAAACCAGCTCGTACTTTTGCAAAAAACCACATTTTGTCATTGCAGTGAGTGACTGATTATTTTGTGTCATAAGAATGTGATTGCGTCTGTAAATAAACAAAAAAATTTTTACAGCTCGTACTTCATCGAGGGAGAAAAAGAAATCACTTCCAGAAAAGCCTGCATCAACATAAATGCCATTGCGCATCACTAGCTATCCTTGCCAGTATTTGGCGAAATGACGCGTTACGCGTGGTTTGCTGCTAAAACATGCTGCGAGACAGAACCTTTTATGAATGTAAATCTAGTTCGATTTTCTAAACTGGTTCAAGTGGCTCTGATCAATATGGGACTTAACATCTGAGGTCATCAGTCCCCTAGAACTTAGAACTACTTAAACCTAACTAGCCTAAGGACATCACACACATCCACGCCCGAGGCAGGATTCGAACCTCCGACCGTAGCAGTCGCGCGGTTCCAGACTGTAGCGCCTAGAACCGCTCGGTCACCCCGGCCGGCTCGATTTTCTATAGAAGCTTTAAAACCACCGTGTGATTCTTAAAGTACTACGTTGATAACGAGAGCAAAATACCGAGAAAATTATTGCTTCCCCTGTTTTTACGATCAATTTCAAATGGCTCTGAGCACTAACGATCAATTTCACTCCTGCGTTGGAAACCATCAACAGTATAATTATAAAAATATCTATTTTATGTGCGAAATTTTCATGTACGCCTTACAATCCCTTCCTGCAAATTTATTTGCAATCCCGAATTTTTCAGTTGGCTACCCACCTCATGCCTTTTATGGAAATATTAATAAATGTAAGATATTGTGCATTATTGTGGTTTATTTGCAGTCTAGAAAAAAAAATTCGTCACTGTACTGTGCTAACAGTTGTCTCGATACTATAGTACCGTAAATGGCTCATGACTACTCCGACCCGCACCAGATTTTTTTTTTTTTTTCCAAACTCTTGGCCCACTGAAGCTCCAACTTGTGTCATTTTAATTTCTGGCCAAACTCTGCGTATACCAAGAATGTGGACCAAATCCGCGATGACAAGGAGCGGTTAGCTTGTCATTTAGGACTTAATAATCTCTGCGAAATACACTGAAGCGCCAGAGAAACTGGTATAGGCATGCGTATTCAAATACAGGGATATGTAAACAGTCACAATACGGCGCTGCGGTCGGCAACGCCTGTGTAAGACAGCAAGTGTTTGCTGCAGTTCCTAGATCCGTTACTGCTGCTAAAATGGCAGGTTAACAAGATTTAAGTGAGTTTGAGCATGGTCTTGTAGTCGGAGAACGAGCGATGGGACTCAGCATCTCCGAACTGGCGATGAAGTAGGGATTTTCCGATGAGATCCTGCAAGAATGGGACCAACGGCGACTGGAAAGAATCGCCGGCCGGAGTGGCCGAGCGGTTCTAGGCGCTACAGATTGGAACCGAGCGACCGCTACGGTCGCAGGTTCGAACCCTGCCTCGGGGATGGATGTGTGTGATGTCCTTAGGTTAGTTAGGTTTCAGGAGTTCTAAGTTCTAGGGGACTGACGACCCAAGCAGTTAAGCCCCATAGTGCTCAGAGCCATTTGAACCATTTTTGGAAAGAATCGTTCAACGTGACAGAAGTACAACCCTTCCACAAATTGCTGGGAAACATGTTGCCTTGTCGAACGACTCTTGTTTCAAATTTTATCGAGTAGATGGTCGTGTACGGGTATGGAGACAACCTCATGAATCCGCGGTGGAGGCTGTGTAATGGTGTGGGACGTGTCCAGTTGGAGTGATGCGGGACCCCTGATACGCCTAGATACGACTCTGACAGGAGACACGTACGTAAGCATCCTGCCTGATCACCTGCATCCATTCATGTCCATTGTGCATTCCGAAGAGCTTGGGAAATTTCAGCAGGACAATGCGACACCCTGCACATTCAGAATTACTACAGAGAGGCTCCAGTAACACTCTTCTGAGTTTAAACAGTTCCGCTGGCCACCAACCCCCCCAGACATGAACATTATTCAGCGTATCTGAGATGTCTTGAAACGCGCAGTTCAGAAGAAATCTCCTGCCCCTCATACGCTTACGGATTTAAGTTCAGCCTTGCAGGATTCATGGTGTCAGTTCCCTCCAGCACTACTTCATACATCAGTCGAATCCATGCCATGTCGTGTTGGGGCACTTCTGCGTGCTCCTGGGGCCCTACACAATATTAGGCTGGTGAACCAGTTTCTTTGGGTCCTCAGTGTACATAAGTGTGAAAGGCAATGTTTTAGATGTTTACGATAGAACGCAACTGGGTGGAATGGAAGGCGAAAACGCACCACAGTGCATTTCAAATGGCGCCATTCGCACTGACGGTCGAAGAGTGCCTGCACAGCTGAGCATGCTTCTTTCCATCCTTTACCGCCTCACTCCAGAAACATGGAACCCTTTGAGACTGGACCCACGCAGGTGTGGAATATCGTCGCCGCGTAAACCGCCTAATGGGCGCGCATACTCCAAACTGCCGTCGGCCGACCGCGTAATATGCGCCTCGGCCGGCCTGGATGGATTCCAGCTGCCATCGCGCCTAATTGGGAGGATTCGCTCGCTGACGCAACACCGCGCCAATTGGCCGCTGCTCATGTTGTGGCGAGCCGCGCTCATTCAGCCTGCGAGTACAGACAGCTGTTACTGCGTGTCAAAGCGGTCGTCACGTCCTTTCGCAGTTCCGTCCCGTGAATGTAAGTACCGCCAGCATTTTCCGGCAGTGAGCCCCTCGAACTGTCCCTTGCATCTCTCTTGTCCTTTTCGCCAGAATTTTATGTTGTTGTTGTTGTTGTTGTGGTCTTCAGTCCTGAGACTGGTTTGATGCAGTTCTCCATGCTACTCTATCCTGTGCAAGCTTCTTCATCTCCCAGTACCTACTGCAACCTACATACTTCTGAATCTGCTTAGTGTATTCATCTCTTGGTCTCCCTCTACGATTTTTACCCTCCACACTGCCCTCCAATACTAAATTGGTGATCCCTTGATGCCTCAGAACATGCCCTACCAACCGATCCCTTCTTCTAGTCAAGTTGTGCCACAAATTTCTCTTCTCTCCAATTCTATTCAATACCTCCTCATTAGTTATGTGATCTACCCATCTAATCTGTACCATTCTTCTGTAGCACCACATTTTGAAAGCTTCTATACTCTTCTTGTCTAAGCTATTTATCGTCCACGCTTCACTTCCATACATGCCTACACTCCATACAAATACTTCCAGAAACGACTTCCTGACACTTAAGTCTATACTCGACGTTAACAAATTTCTCTTCTTCAGAAACGATTTCCTTGCCATTGCCAGTCTACATTTTATATCCTCTCTACTTCGACCATCATCAGTTATTTTGCTCCCTAAATAGCAAAACTCCTTTACTACTTTCTCATTTCCTAATCTAATTCCCTCAGCATCACCCGACTTAATTCGACTACATTCCATTATCCTCGTTTTGCTTTTGTTGATTTTCATCTTGTATCCTTGTTTCAAGACACTGTCCATTCCGTTCACCTGCTCTTCCAAGTCCTTTGCTGTCTCTAACAGAATTACAATGCCATCGGCGAACCTCAAAAGTTTTTATTTCTTCTCCATGCATTTTAATACCTACTCCGAATTTTTCTTTTGTTTCCTTTTCTGCTTTCTCAATATACAGATTGAATAACTTTGGGGACAGGCTACAACCCTGTCTCACTCCCTTCCCAACCACTGCTTCCCTTTCATGCCCCTCGACTCTTATAACTGCCATCAGGTTTCTGTACAAATTGTTGTACTCGTCAAATTCACTTGACATCAAACATACGAGATATGTTGAAAAAGTAAGGTGACTTTATATTTTTACGAAAAAATGTTTATTTAGTCATCAATATTCATGTTGTCCCTTTCAAAATAATCCCTCTCACTTACAACACAGTTGTGCCAACGCTTCTTCCAATGCTCGAAGCACTTTACTTCTCATAACCAATTTTTGGTACAGGCTTGATTACTTCCAGTGATGCAGTTTTTTATTTCCTCAGTCGCCGCGCGGGGTTAGCCGAGCGGCCTGGGGCGCTGCAGTCATGGAATGTGCGGCTGGTCCCGGCGGAGGTTCGACTCCTCCCTCGGGAATGGGTGTGTGTGTTTATCCTTAGGATAATTTAGGTTAAGTAGTGTGTAAACTTAGCGACTGATGACCTTAGCAGTTAAGTCCCATAAGATTTCACACACATTTGAACATTTTTCAACATTTCAAAAAAAAAAAAAAAAAAATGTTCAAGTAGCTCTGAGCCAGTCTCCTAGAACTTAGAACTACTTAAACCTAACTAACCTAAGGACATCACACACATTCATGCCCGAGGCAGGATTCGAACCTGCGACCGTAGCGGTCGCACGGTTCCAGACTGTAGCGCCTAGAACCGCTCGACCACTCCGGCCGGCTTCAACATCTCCTCAGTCGTTGAAAATCTTCGTCCTTTCATAGGTCTCTTCAGTTTTTGGAACAGGAAAAAGTCGCAGGGGGCCAAATCGTGTGAATATGGTGGCTGAGGCATGACTGTCGTGCTCTTTTGGCCAAGAAAATCTCTCACAAGCAACGATCAGTGAGCAGGTTCATTGTCGTGATGCAAAAGCCATGAATTATTTTTCCACTATTCTGGACTTATTTGCGTATTGCTTCCTGCAAACGGCGCATAACGTCAACGTACACTCCTTATTGACCATACGACCTCGAGGGAAAAATACATAATGCACTACGCCATGGTAATTGGAGAAAACAGTGGGCAAAACATTGGCGTGCTTTTTTCGATCTTGGTTCTCCGGGATGCTTCCATGGGGACGGCTGGGCTTTGGTTTCGACGTCATAACCGTAAACCCATGTTTCGCCACCACTTTTGACCGTATTGAGCAAATCAGGATATCATCATTGACGTCATTCAGTAGCTCCTGAGTGATGCTCATGCGACGGTTCTTCTGATTAAAATTGAGAAGTTTTGGAACAAACTTCGCTGACATACATCTCATCTGAAAAACATCCGAAAAAATTGCATGACACGGGCCGGCCGATATGTCAACATTCTCAGCAATTTCTCTTACGGTAATTCGATAATTTTCCAAAACAATTTTCTTCACAGCATCGATGGTATCACCTGTTGTTGATGCTCTGGGCTCTGGGGCGTCCAGATCGAGGTTCGTCATTGGCACCTTCTCGGCCATCTTGGAAGAACTTACTTAGAGCAGACTCACCGTATGCCACTGTCAACATGTGTACGAACATAAGAAAAAAAAAAGATCGATAATCGAATGTACGTTGCCTGCGCAATTTGAGAAGTCACCTTACTTCTTGAAAAGCCCTCGTATAACGGTGGCATGAAGACAACCCCATGCCTCCAAAGATACTTGCTGTTAAATGGTTTGTTTGGACGCACCAACTACGCAGCTTCGTCACAGGGCCAAATTGGGTTAGCCAACAAGTATGGGAAGTATTGATGACAACTAAAGCTCCGCCTAACAAAACTAGCGTTCGCTAGTTTTGGTGCACTATACATATCACGTACTAAACGGGAAGATTACCGATAGTATTGGTAGGGTGGTGGTGGTGGTGGTGGTGGTTAGTGTTTAACGTCCCGTCGACAACGAGGTCATTAGAGACGGAGCGCAAGCTCGGGTTAGGGAAGGATTGGGAAGGAAATCTGCCGTGCCCTTTCAAAGGAACCATCCTGGCATTTGCCTGAAACGATTTAGGGAAATCACGGAAAACCTAAATCAGGATGGCCGGAGACGGGATTGAACCTATTGGTAGGGAAAGACACATAAGTGCATCTGGAAGAGAGACACTGGCAGTCGACGACTTTTGTTATTTTGTTTGTTTGTTTCTTTTGATCATAATTAGAGATCCACAACGTGTCATCTACATCTACATGGTTACTCTGCAAATCACATTTAAGTGCCTGGCAAAAGCTTCATCGAACCACCTTCGCAATTCTATATTATTCAAAGCTCGTATAGCGCGCTGCAAGAACGTACACCTATATCTTTCCGTACGAGCTCTGATTTCCCTTATTTTATCGTGGTGATTGTTTCTCCCTATATACATCGGTGTTAACAAAATATTTTCGCATTCGGAGGACAAAGTTGGTGATTGGAATTTCGTGAGAAGATTCCTCCGCAACGAAAAACGCCTTTGTTTAAATGATGTTCATCCCAAATCAAGTATCATTTCAGTGACACTCTCTCCCATATTTCGCGATAATACAAAACGTGCTGCCTTTCTTTGAACTTTTTCGATGTACTCCGCCGGTCCTATGTGGTAAGGATCCCACACTGCGCAGCAGTATTCTAAAGGAGGTCGCACAAGCGTAGTATAGGCAGTCTCCTTAGTAGATCTGTTTCATTTTCTGTCCTGACAATAAAACGCAGCCTTTGGTTAGCCTTCCCCACAACATTTTCTATGTGTTCCTTCCAATTGAGGTTGTTTGTAATTGTAATTCCAACGTATTTAGTTGAATTTACGGCCTTTAAATTTGGCCGATTTATCGTGTAAACGAGGTTGAATGGATTCCTTTTAGCACTCATGTGGATGACCTCACACTTTTCGTTATTTAGGGACGATTGCGAATTTTCGCACCGTATCTTTTCTAAATCGTTTTGCAATTTGTTTTGATCTGTAATGACTTTACTGGTCAGCGTCATCTACAAACAACCTAAGACAGCTGCCCAGATTGTCTCCCAAATCGTTTATATAGATGTCGAACAACAAAGGGCCTATAAAACTACCTTTGGGGACGCCAGAAATCACCTGTGTTTTACTCGACGAGTTTCCGTCAGTTACTACGAACTGTGATGCCTCTTCACGAAGCCAGTCACATAACTGAGACGATATTCCATAAGCACGCAATTTCACTACAAGCTGCTTGTGTGGTAAAATGTGAAAAGCCTTCCGGAAATCAGGAAAAACGAAAGCAATTTGAGATCCCTTGTCAGTAGCGCTGAACACTTCGTGCAAGTACAGAGCGAGTTGTGTTTCACAAGAACGATGTTTTATGAATCCGTGTTGACTGTTTGTCAACAGACTGCTCTCTTCTAGGTAAAATAAATGTCATGTGACCAGGCCTCCCATCTGGTACACCGTTCGCCGGGTGCAAGTCTTTCGATTTGACGCCACTTCGGCGACTTGCGCGTTGATGGGGATGAAATGATGATGATGATTAGGACAACACAACACCCAGTCCCTGAGCGGAGAAAAATCTCCGACCCAGCTGGGAATCGAACCCGGGCCCTTAGGATTGACATTCTGTCGCGCGGACCACCCAGCCACCGGGAGCGGACCTCTTCGAGGTAATTCATAATGTTCGAATACAATATATGTTTAAAAATCCTGCTGCATATCGACGTTAATGATACGGGCCTGTAATTTAGTGGATTACTCCTACTACCTTTCTTGAATACTGGTGTTACCTGTGCAACTTTCCAGTCTTTGGGTACGGATCTTTCGTCGGGCGAACGGTTGTATATGACTGTTAAGTCCATTGGGTATTTTATATCCTTATTTGGCTGTTCCTCTGCACTCGCCAGAAGAATACTTTTGAAGGAAATCAGCTCTGCTGTTGTGAAGGGAAAATTAATCAATTTGTATCTGCAAACATATGTCCATCCATCAGCGAGAGCATTATAATGGTTAATCTTATCTGTGACAACAGCGCGAACACGTTGAAATTCGGCGTTGAGGAGCGAGGTACCCATAGGGTGGTGGTTCAAAAGGCTCGGAGCACTATGGGAATTAACTACTGAGGTCATCAGTCCCCTAGATCTTAGGACTACTTAAACCTAACTAACCTAAGGACATCATACACATCCATGCCCGAGGCAGGATTCGAACCTGCGACCGTAGCGGTCGCGCGGTTCCTCCGGCCGGCAGGGTGGTGGTTATGTGGATCGTAGCCAGCACGAATTAAATGTAAAGCAGTCCTCCAGTATTGGGTCTCTTAACATCGTTAAGAAGCGACGAATTCGTCTATGTCTGTCAGAAATTATTGTAGAAGTGCCAGGTGAAACTGGTGATGCTCGAGAGACTAGATTGCTCATGAGCTGAGGTCTCATACGTAGTAGATATCGACATTTCTTGTGTTGTTTCAGAACTGGTCCCCGAAGTATGTGTCGAGATCTCTGTAAATGTTCCTGAGTCACACGTTTGATAGATGGTGGACAGACTCTACACTTCTGGAGGGTATTTCGCAGACGAGTAGCCACTGTATTATGGAATACGAGGACTATTCGGAAAGCAAGTCCGATCGGACACGCAATTAAAAAAAAAAAACTTTGTTCTGCCTTACGGCAGGTCTTGTCGTGGGGGAAGCCCCGTCAGAGAAATCCACCGCATGAGGGTCAAAGAAAGTGATCCCAGTGGTAGTTTCCTGTTGCCTTCCACAGATGATGTGAGGACAACACAACAACCAGTCCCTGAGCGGAGAAAATCTCCGACCCTGCCGGGAATCGAACACGGACCCCTTGGCGTAACAAGCAGCCGCGCGGACTACTCAGCTATCGACTACTCAGGAATCGGCCCCACGCGACCCAGCCATTTGGTATCCGCGCTACGGCCTGCCTCAAGGATCTGCTGGATCTCTCGGGCCGGGTATGGAACGCACTGCCGCCTTGGTGTCTTCGGAAGCCCAAAATGATTTTAAGCTTGACGCAGTACCCGAAAAATTGTGCTCCAGATATGGTTTTTACAACTTTGTTTTCGTCTATTTTAAGCTTGTACCATCGTTTTATCGTTATTTATACAGACTGATCCCAGCAGGGGAATGCTCTCGGTTGTTCTGTGGTTTTCCCTGATAGGGTTTTTAAAGTGCGTCTTCCAGTGTAATTTTCAAATTATGGTGCGGAGTTATATGACATTCTAATGGCACTGGAGAGGGTTCACAGACATCACCGTACGAGTTTTCTTGTCTGTTCTGACTCTCTTAGTGCACGGCAAGCGCTTCACGAAATGTATCCGGTAGAACATGTTTTTTGCTCGCGTATCATGTCGTTTCCGGAAACCCAGAATCTACTCTGTAGGAATCAACATGGATTCCGGAAACAGCGATCGTGTCATACCCAACTCGCTTTATTTGTTCATGAGACCCGGAAAATATTAGATACAGGCTCCCAGGTAGATGCTATTTTCCTTGATTTCCGGAAGGCGTTCGATACAGTTCCGCACTGTCGCCTCATAAACAAAGTAAGAGTCTACGGAATATCAGACCAGCTGTGTGGCTGGATTGAAGAGTTTTTAGCAAACAGAACACAGCATGTTGTTCTCAATGGAGAGACGTCTACAGACGTTAAAGTAACCTCTGGCGTACCACAGGGGAGTGTTATGGGACCATTGCTTTTCACAATATATATAAATGACCTAGTAGATAGTGTCGGACGTTCCATGCGGCTTTTCGCGGATGATCCTGTAGTATAAAGAGAAGTTGCAGCTTTAGAAAATTGTAGCGAAATGCAGGAAGATCTGCAGCGGATAGGCACTTGGTGCAGGGAGTGGCAACTGACCCTTAACATAGACAAATGTAATGTATTGCGAATACATAGAAAGAAGGATCCTTTATTGTATGATTATATGATAGCGGAACAAAAACACTGGTAGCAGTTACTTGTGTAAAATATCTGGGAGTATGCGTGCGGAACGATTTGAAGTGGAATGATCATATAAAATTAATTGTTGGTAAGGCGGGTACCAGGTTGAGATTCTTTGGGAGAGTCCTTAGAAAATGTAGTCCATCAAAAAAGGAGGTGGCTTACACAACACTCGTTCGATCTATACTTGAGTATTGCTCATCAGTGTGGGATCCGTACCAGGTCGGGTTGACGGTGGAGATAGAGAAGATGCAAAGAAGAGCGGCGCGTTTCGTCACAGGGTTATTTGGTAACCGTGATAGCGTTACGGAGATGTTTAGCAAACTCAAGTGGCAGACTCTGCAAGAGAGGCGCTGTGAATCGCGGTGTAGCTTGCTGTCCAGGTTTCGAGAGGGTGCGTTTCTGGATGAGGTATCAAATATATTGTTTTCCCCAACTTATACCTCCCGAGGAGATCACGAATGTAAAATTAGAGAGATTCGAGCGCGCACGGAGGCTTTCTGGCAGTCGTTCTTCCCGCGAACCATATGCGACTGGAACAGGAAAGGGAGGTAAAGACAGTGGCACGTAAAGTGCCCTCCGCCACACACCATTGGGTGGCTTGCGGAGTGTAAATGTAGAGGTAGAAGTAGACCCGCTGATTCAGCTCATCCATGACTGCTTACAGCGGCTCCAACGCCGTGGCAAGGAGGTGATCTTTTGCTAGGTACCTGGCCACGTTGGGATACAGGGTAACGACATGGCTGATAAAGTTGCGAAGGAAGCATGTTGGGATGGTGCTGTCCATCAGTGTCCCATCCCGTTGCATGCCATTATCTCATTTTCATACCGATGCATCATGCGTCAGTGGGAGACTTAATGGTTGCAGGTGTCGGACAATAAACTGCTGTCACCCAAATCGACCACAAAAGCATGGCGGACTTCGTGTCAACTTCGCCGGTGCTTACCAGACTGCGCATCGGGCATAGCCCTTTCACACAAGGCTTCCTCCTCCGGGGGGATGATCCACCTTTCTGTGAAGTTTGTGGCGTCCCGCTTTCACTTCAGCATATTGTGGCTACGTGTGTCCCGTATACTGATAACAGGGCAGCCCTTGGTCTCGCTGGAGATCTGCCCACCGCCCTCGCAGATACCGAGACCAGTGTTAACAGAGTGGTGGAATTTTGAAAACTATCAGGCCTCATCCCTAAACTGGTGGGGAAGGCCGGCAGACTCTAGTACGTTATCAACCGCTCTGCATGTGGGGACAGCCTTCGTCCCCACCCATGAGATTTCCTGTTGACTTTTCGTCAGGGCGCTGATGACCGTGATGTCGAGCGCCCCCTCAACCCAACTCATCATCATACTCAACTATCGGGGCGGACCGAAATTAAAACCACAGTGAAAATCAAAAACTTTTTACTCGCAACACCTAGCCACACCTTCCACCTACCTCTCCAAATAGTTCCCGCTCCGAGTTAGACATTCGTCGTGGCGTTGTACAAACTTTCCAGTGCCCTCGTCACAGAAAGCAGCGGACTGTACATTCCGTGAATTCCCTACACTTTGTTTATCCCAAAATGTTGTCTTCCTAGCAAGTGGTTCATATGAGCAGGGATGAACAATGGAGGGAGCCAATTGAGGGCTGTATTGTGGGCAATGAAGCACTTACCACCGAAAACGCTGCAGGAGCGTCTTCATTGCCCACGCAGAATGCGGCTTGCAGAAATAAACGCAAGACATTTATGTCATGTGGGGTGCATAGCTTCAGGCAAAATCTCTCACCAGATCCACATACTTGGCGAGAGACACTGTTGTTTTAGGCGTTTCAGCGTGATCGCTTTACGCTCTGAACTGAAACGAGCGACGTGAAGCGATCGAGAGGCACAGTAAAGACACTGCCCAACGCGTCTGTGCAAAGTTCCATCGGATTTTCACAGTGGTTTCCATTTCGCGCCTAATGGGACTTTACTTTCCGAATACGCCTCGTACATATGGTTCCACACTACGGATGCGTGGCTTTTGTCTTGTTTTCGATTGTCATTGTATTTTACAATTCCTACACTTCCAAACGATGATGCATGATGAAGAACAATGTTTGCTTACTAATGTTCAATAGGCTGGTACTGATTTTGCGTTCAGAATTTGAGGACGCATTGTGGCTTCAGTATGTTAGGACATGTTTTTTATAAAACAGATCTGGCCATTATAGACCGAAACAGGAAGTGTGATGACGAAAAAAAAAAAATTGTGACCATAGACATGAAGTAAAGGAATTTTATTCTGTATTCGGGTCACTGTTCAGTTCGCGACGATGCCGCAGCTTGTAGAACGGGGCTTATTAATCGATTGAGATTCACTGGATGCTCCCCGGTTGGCCGTGCGCTATGACGCACAGCTTTCCGGGTTGGGAAGGAGCGCCTGGTCCCCGGCACGAATCCGCCCGGCGGACTTGTGTCCAGGTCCGATGAACCGGCCAGTCTGTGGATGGTTTTTAGGCGGTTTTCCATCTACCTCGGCGAACGCGGCCTGGTTCCCCGTGTTCCGCCTCAGCTACACTATGTCGGCAGTTGTTGTGCAAACAAGCTCTCCCCGTACGCGTACACCACCATTACTCTACCACGCAAACATAGGGGTTACACTCGTCTGGTGTGAGACGTTCCCTGGGGGGGTCCACCGGGGGCCGAACCGCACAATAACCCTGGGTTCGGTGTGGGGTGGCGGAGGGGTGAAGTGGACTGCGGTAGTCGTTGTGGGGTTGAGGACCACAGCGGCTGCGGCGGGGACGGAGCCTCTCCGTCGTTTCTAGGTCCCCGGTTAACATACAATACAATACATACAGTGTTCCATAGGATGGCACTGATTTTGTGTTTAGCATTTGAGGACGCCCTGTGGCTCCAGTATACAGGGTGTTACAAAAAGGTACGGCCAAACTTTCAGGAAACATTCCTCACACACAAAGAAAGAAAATATGTTATGTGGACATGTGTCCGGAAGCGCTTACTTTCCATGTTAGGGCTCATTTTATTACTTCTCTTCAAATCACATTAATCATGGAATGGAAACACACAGCAACAGAACGTACCAGCGTGACCTCAAACACTTTGTTACAGGAAATGTTCAAAATGTCCTCCGTTAGCGAGGATACATGCATCCACCCTCCGTCGCATGGAATCCCTGATGCGCTGACGCAGCCCTGGAGAATGGCGTATTGTATCACAATACGAGCACGAAGAGTCCCTTCATTTGGTACCAGGGTTGCGTAGACAAGAGGTTTCAAATGCCCCCATAAATGAAGTCAGGAGAGCGTGGAGGCCATGGAATTGGTCCGCCTCTACCAAGCCATCGGTCATCGAATCTGTTGTTGAGAAGCGTACGAACACTTCGACTGAAATGTGCAGGAGCTCCATCGTGCATGAACCACATGTTGTGTCGTACTTGTAAAGGCACATGCTCTAGCAGCACAGGTAGAGTATCCCGTATGAAATCATGATAACGTGCTCCATTGAGCGTAGGTGGAAGAACATACTGACGAAACCAAAAATGAGCTGTAAAATGGAAATTAAGCGTTTCCGGGCACATGTCACATAACATCTTTTCTTTATTTGTGTGTGAGGAATGTTTCCTGAAAGTTTGGCCGTACCTTTTTGTAACACCCTGTATTAGGACATGTTTTTATGAAACAGATATGAAGATGGTCATTATAGACCGACACCGGTAGTGTAATGAAAAAAAAATATAAATAAATAAATTGTGTCCATAGACGTGAAGTAAAGGAACTTTATTCTGTATCTGAGTTACTGTTCAGTTCGCGACCATGTCACGAACACGATTTAGAATCACCGGGCTGTGAATGATAGTCCGCCTAGCAGCCAGCACACACCACGCACCTGCCGCTATCTTACAGAGAGAACAAACAGAGCATTGTCTCTAGGAGATTAGTCTAGCGGCCACCTCGGAACTAGCTGTTGGGATTACTCCCTCAGAGCCACTGGACAGTTATACGGACGCATCGCCAGGTAACGCGCGGCGCGTGTCGCTTTTCTCAATAATGAGCGATTGTCAGTTCAGCTCTACAAGGGCTAATTGCCTCAAACCTGCACCGCAGATATTTCGGAAATGGATTATGGAATGTGCACCCAAAGATGATAGTTATTTTCTCCTAGACACATTTCTTTGAAAATGTCCGCCTCCGTACCGTAGTGGTAGCGTTACCGCCTACCACACAGGGGGCCCGAGTGTCTTCCATCATCATTGACTCGCAAGTCGCCGGTGTGGCGTCAGCTAAAAAGGACTTGCAATACGGCGGCCGAACTTCCCCCGAATGGGGCCTCCCGGCTAACAATGCCACACGATCATTTCATTTCTCTGAAAGTTTCGCAGCAGTGGTATTGGAAACAAATTGCTTTCCTCTTAAATCAGTAGGAGACAGACGTATTACTCTACAACTATTCCTCCAACAGTATATTACAGTTATATTCGACTCTTTACGTATTGAGCTTGACAGAATAGCCTGCCAAACGTTATTTAACATTTCCCGCCGGCAATAAAACGAGTAGGCCTACTTAATGTAGATTTAACAAAAGATTTTTATTAATTTATTTTTCTCAAACGAAAATTGACATCGCAGCTATATTTTGAGATACTGTTAACATCTTAATCTCTGACTGAGTCCACTTTCAGGCATGAGTAGTGCGAGGACAGACCGTAATAATGAATGTCGTCCAGCTTTCTCCGGCCAATATCTGCATTTTATTGTGTTGAGTGATAATATCAGCTACTGTCCCACTGGCCGTTATCTTAATATACACAATTCTGATACGTCATGCGTAATCTTTTTGAGAGTACTCGACTTGTTGTTGATTGCAGAAAGCACTCGTCTTGTGTTAGTATTCATCTTGCGGTTACGGAATACCACTACGATGGACATGTCTGTCAGTATGTATGTGTTCATAATTCATTTAACTTCGTGATTGACAGTTTGTAAGCCGTCTTCTTTCTCTGTTGATAATCACCTCAGGCAATTTATTAGGATGAGAACCTGAGTTATCAAAAAAATGTTCAAATGTGTGTGAAATCTTATGGGACTTAACTGCTAAAGGTCATCAGTTCCTAGGCTTACACACTACTTAACCTAAATTATCCTAAGGATAATCACACACACCCATGCCCGAGGGAGGACTCGAGTCTCCGCCGGGAACAGCCGCATAGTCCGTGAACGCAGCGCCTCAGACCGCTCGGCTAATCCCGCGCGGCTCTCAGTTATCAAATGGCCGCCAGTGGTAATCGAAATTACTACCAGAAAACAGTAATATCAGAAATTGAGTCCGCCTTGATGCAAAACACCTTGTTATACGTTTTTTTTCTTTATTCTCCCAAACTAGTTTCGGTGACAAATATCACCATCATCAGTCGTTTTTTTTTTAAATCTAAAACGTGCAGAAAATAGCATGGTTACACATGGTTTGTGTAACCATGCTATTTTCTCCATGTTTTACATTTAAAAAAAACACTCATAATGGTGATATTTGTCGCCGAAATTAGTTTGGGAGAATAAAGAAATAAACGAATAACAAGGTGTTTTGCATCAAGGCGGACTCAATTTCTGATATTACTGTTTTCTATGCAAACACGGACCAAATGGAAGAGTTCCAAGATAAAATCATTACTACCAGAAAAGTTAGATACAAATATTATGACATGAGACAGTAAAACTGGTAGACGCGTTTTGCTCTTTAAGCAGCAAAATAACAATGATGGTTGAACTAGAAAGGATATAAGATGCAGGCTGGCCATACCGAGAGAAAAATTTCTGAAAAATTGGAATTTTTTAACCCGTAATACACTGAAGCGCGAAAGAAACTGATATAGGCATGCGGATTCAAATACGTAAACAGGCATAATACTACGCTGCGGTCGGCAACGCCTATATAAGTCAAGTGTCTGGCGCAGTTGTTAGATCGGTTACTGCTGCTATGATGGCAGATCATCAAGATTTAAGTGAGTTTGAACGTGGCGTTGTAGTCGGCCCAGGAGAAATGGGACACCGCATCTCCGAAGTAGCGATGAAGTGGGCATAGCCGGCCGAAGTGGCCGTGCGGTTAAAGGCGCTGCAGTCTGGAACCGCAAGACCGCTACGGTCGCAGGTTCGAATCCTGCCTCGGGCATGGATGTTTGTGATGTCCTTAGGTTAGTTAGGTTTAACTAGTTCTAAGTTCTAGGGGACTAATGACCTCAGCAGTTGAGTCCCATAGTGCTCAGAGCCTTCAGAAGTGGGCATTTTCCCGTAGGACCATTTCACGAGTGTACCGTGAATATCAGGAGTCCGGTAAAACATCAAATCTCCGACATCGACGCGCCCGGAAAAAAAAATCCTGGAAGAACGGGACCAACGACGACTGAAGTAAATCGTTCGACGTGACAGAAGTGCAACTCTTCCGCAAATTGATGCATATTTCAATGCTGGGCCATCAACAAGTGTCAGCGTGCGAAGCATACAACGAAACATCATCGATATGGGCTTTCGGAGCCGAAGGCCCACTCGTGTACCTTAACTGCACGACAGAAAGCTTTATGCCTCACCTGAGCCCGTCAACACCGACACTGGACTGTTGATGACTGGAAACATGTTGTCTGGTCGGAGGAGTCCCGTTTCAAATTGTATCGAGTGTACGGGTGTGGAGACCTCATGAATCCGTGGACCCTGCATGTCAGCAGGGGACTGTTCAAACTGGTGGAGGCTCTGTAATGGTGTGGGCCGTGTGGCACTGGAGAGACACCTGTTACGTCTAGACACGACTCTGACAGGTGACACGGAGGTAAGCCTCTTGTCTTATCACCTGCATCCATTCGTGTGCACTGTGCGTTCCGACGGACTTGGGAAATTCCAGAAGAACAATGCAACACCTCCCCATCTCCAGAATTGCTACAGAGTGGTCCCAGAAAAACTCTTCTGAATTTAAACACTTCCGCTAGCCACCAAACTCGCCAGACATGAACATTATTGAGCATATCTGGGATTCCTTGCAACGTGCTGTTCAGAAGAGATCTCCACCCCCTGGCACTCTTACGGATTTATGGACAGTCCTGCAGGGTTCATAGTGTCAGTTCCCTCCAGAACTACTTGACCCAGTAGTCGAGTCCATGCCACGTCGTTTTGTGGCACTTCTGCGTGCTCGCGGGGGCCCAACACGATATTAGGCAGGTGTACCATTTTCTTTGGCTCTTCTGTGTATGTTATGAAACTATCTAAAGTTCGGTTGCGATAAGTTGGCCGCCGGCCACAGCTACTGATCGTTAAATCGTTACCATTCGGAACACTCGGTGTCGCCTGTTCAGTTTCAGATTGATACTACCTACAGCCACTCGAACCTTGTGACATTGCCGGCCGGAGTAGCCGAGCGGTTCTAGGCGCTACAGTCTGGAACCGCGCGACCGCTACGGCCGCAGGTTCGAATCCTGCCTCGGGCATGGCTGTGTGTGATGTCCTTAGGTTAGTTAGGTTTAAGTAGTTCTAAGTTCTAGGGGACTGATGACCTCAGAAGTTAAGTCCCATAGTGCTCAGAGCCATTTGAACCATTTTTAACCTTGTGACATTGTAATTACGTGGCGAAGAGTTGTGTTCTGTGAACAAGTCGCCGATGAAACCAAGCACAACAACCAGACACGAAGCATCATTCTTCTTGATGATAACGCCAGCTGTTGCCAACATGTCGAACAGTTGATTATTTGACGGAGAGAAACATCGACTTAATGCCATTGTTGCCCGTAGTAACCTGTTTTGACAGTTTGTTTTTGTTCCCTGGAGTCGACTAAAACGTTATTTTACCAGCGAATTTCACCACCTCGATAAGCTGTTGCAAAATCACGGTCTTTTGAGGTGCCAGAATCAGGGTGAAAGAAACTTTTTCAGATTTTTCCGAACGTACGCAGAACTGTGTAAATATTGAAGGCTGATATTTTTGGAAGCAACAAAACGGTTTGTACAAAAAAAAAAATATTTATTTCTTTGATTTTATGAAAGCTGTAACAGGCAGCCCACGTGGTGCGTAGTTAATAAACGCTGCTCCTTTTGATTCTGTTGCGCGCGGAGTGCAAGTAGCCGAGCAGTGCCCCAGTGGTATGGGACGCCATGTGGACACACATACTGTAAACAAAGTTTCGTGACGAGGCCGGCTGGCCAGTGGTTTTTGTTGACGAGCGCTTTTCGACCTTTGGTCGTCTCCTCTGCGGGAAGGATGACATTTTCACGGTGCTGCGTGGCATTTACGAGCCGCTGATCTCATAATACAAACGCGCGTCGTCGCTCTGTTGCGTTCTCGTACATCTTTGATCTTCCCTGTGACTGCTTTTTTACGTTACAACCTGACACTTGACGATTCACAGACAACGTTTCTCTAGACGCCTCCGTACGTCTAGGAAAAGTAAGAATCTTTTGAAACAAAAGGAGTTACCTAAAAATTTAGCTGCTGTTGATGTTGTTGAGGTCTTCAGTCCTGAGACTGGTTTGATGCAGTTCTCCATGCTACTCTATCCTGTGCAAGCTTCGTCATCCCCCAGTACCTACTGCAACCTACATCCATCTGTATCTGCTTAGTGTATTCATCTCTTGGTCTCCCTCTACGATTTTTACCCTCCACGCTGCCCTCCAATACTAAATTGGTACTCCCGCGATGCCTCATAACGTGTCTTACCAACCGATCCCTTCTTCTAGTCAAGTTGTGCCACAAATTTCTCTTCTCTCCAATTCTATTCAGTACCTCCTCATTAGTTATGTGACCTACCCATCTAATCTTCAGCATTCTTCTGTAGCACCACATTTCGAAAGCTTCTATTCTCTTCTTGTCTAAACTATTTATCGTCCATGTTTCACTTTCATGCGTGGCTACACTGCATACAAATACTTTCAGAAACGACTTCTTGACGCTTAAATCAATACCCGATGTTAACAAATTCCTCTTCTTCAGAAACGCTTTCCTTGCCATTGCCAGTCTACATTTGATATCCTCTCTACTTCGACCATCATCAGTTAAAACTCCTTTACTACTTTAAGTGTCTCATTTCCTAATCTAATTCCTTCAGCATCACCCGACTTAATTCGACTACATTCCATTATCCTTGTTTTGCTTTTGTTGATGTTCATCTTGTACCCTCGTTTCAAGACATTGTCCGTTCCATTCACTTGTCTTCGAGGTCCTTTGCTGTCTCTAGCAGATTTACAATGTCATCGGCGAACCTCAAAGTTTTTATTTCTTCTCCGTGGATTTTAATACGTATTCCGAATATTTCTTTTGTTCCCTTTACTGCTTGCTCAATATACAGGTTGAATAATATCCGGGGAGGCTACAACCCTGTCTCACTCCTTTCCCAACCACTGCTTCCCTTTCATGTCCCTCGACTCTTATAACTGCCATCTGGCTTTTGTACAAATTGTAAATAGCCTTTCGCTCCCTTTATTTTACCCCTGCCACCTTCAGAATTTGAAAGAGAGTATTCCTGTCAACATTGTCAAAAGTTTTCTCTACGTCTACAAATGCTAGAAACGCAGGTTTGCCTTTTCTTAATCTATTTTCTAAGATAGGACGTAAGGTCAGTACTGCCTCACGTGTTCCAATATTTCTACGGAATCCAAACTGATCTTCCCCGAGGTTTAGCTGTGATGTGGAAAAAAATAACTTTTGAGCCGTGTTCCAACAAACATCCAGTATACCTAATTAATTCAGGCTACTTCTTATCCTCTCCTTGTCGTGTTCTGTTTCGTGTCCGCTTCTATTATCTACACCTACTTACACTGAAGAGCCAAAGAAACTGGTACACCTGCTTAATATCGCATAGGTCGCCTGCGAGCATACAGAAGTGCCGCAACACGACGTGGCGTGGACTCGACTGATGTCTGGACGGAATTGACACCGTGAATCCTGCAGGGAATTTGTGAATACAGCAAGAGCTCTAGCTCGTAGGGACGAAACGGGAAAGAAAGCTTTTGCTTCACCTTGTGCTGTGGCTTCGATATTAGATAAACCGTAGAAATAAAGAGAAGTTCTGACTTAGTTCTGGACCCAATAGCTTCCAAAATGCGAAAGCTGGTCAGCAATAGAGTCACGCTTACAGATAGCAGATGTGGCTCAGGTAGCAGCGAGTGTACGCCTTCAAATTTCAAATTTGTGTGAAATCTATGGGACTTAACTGGTAAGGTCATCAGACCCTAAGCTTAAACATTACTTAACCTAAAAGGACAAACACATACACCCATGCGCGAGGGAGGACTCGAACCTCCGCCGGGACCAACCGCACAGTCCATCATGACTGCAGCGCCCCAGACCGCTCGGCTAATTCCACGCGGCGAGTGTACGCCTTGAAGAGCATTATAACAATCTGTATCGTTTGAACGTGTTAAGATGTTAAATGGACTGCCAATCACTTTCTGCCGTCCGCAGCTCGTGGTCGTGCGGTAGCGTTCTCGCTTCGCACGCCCGGGTTCCCGGGTTCGATTCCCGGCGGGGTCAGGGATTTTCTCTGCCTCGTGATGACTGGGTGTTGTGTGATGTCCTTAGGTTAGTTAGGTTTAAGTAGTTCTAAGTTCTAGGGGACTGATGACCGTAGATGTTAAGTCCCATAGTGCTCAGAGCCAATCACTTTCTGCCAGACACAGGGGGGAGAAGAGGTGGGGCTATGTCGTCAGAACTGAGGATGAATATTTTCTTTCGGTAAAAGGTGACATACCTGGAAAAAACTGACATACCTATAGAATATGTCGTCACCACATTATGTGATTTTGGCAAAAAACTATTGCATAGAATAATATAGATTTCCATGTGCTACACGTGTAATTGATTTTACATACGTGCGAATTCTGAAACTTATGCAGTATGGCGACGCATACGAGTATGTGAATGGAAAGAGTTACGCTAGTATAAATGTACTGGCTACGTGCAATGTAAAGGCACAGTTCAGTAGCGGTGAGGTTAGCTAGCCCGGGTCCGCACGTGACAATCAAATAGGTAGACATTCAGGTGTCGGGTAAGTTGTGATTGAATTTGAGGCCACTGTTCTTTGGATGGTGAAGGCTATGGCGTGGAGCCCTGGTTAATGAAGCCCTACCACAAATCAACTGAAGAGAGTCACAAATCATTCAGCAGGCTTAAGAGTGTCATAGTAGGATCCTGTTTTGATCAGCTAAAGAGGTTTCCTATTTTGCATTTTATGTGTGAGTTATGGTAGGGGCTTGTTTTTACCAGCAAAAGTTTCCTATTTTACAGTTTACGTGTGTGTGTGTGTGTGTGTGTGTGTGTGTGTGTGTGTGTGTGTGTCCTTATCAAATGTTCCAGTAATTAAAGCTTATTGTTTTGTACTGCATAATGTAGCGAAACATGTACAGGGTGAAGATTTTGAAGATATTGCGCGGGATTTCCGTGACGATGGCGATAATGAAGACTAGCCTGAAAGTGAGGAGAAAATTCTTAGGAGAGGACATGAAAAGTAAAAAAAAAGCTCTAACACAAGATGTATGATTTTGAGCTAATTTATTTATGAAAACATACAGAACTGCTTATTGGTAACATACGCCACGCGGGATTAGCCGAGCGGTCTTGGGCGCTGCAGTCATGGACTGTGCGGCTGGTCCCGGCGGAGGTTCGAGTCCTCCCTCGGGCATGGGCGTGTGTGTTTGTCCTTAGGATAATTTAGCTTAAGTAGTGTGTAAGCTTAGGGACTGATGACCTTAGCAGTTAAGTCCCATAAGGTTTCACACACATTTGAACATTTTTGGTAACATACGTAGTCCAAACCACAGTACATATATTAAAACTGTTTTCTCTTTTCTCCTCTTGAACATTGATTTCGTAGTTCATCTTTGCATTAAGAAAGTTCATTATCATAGTTTGCATCCTTACCAATTTCACTTATTTCAGTAGAACCAGTGTGTGTAATTCTGTGGTACCGAGCACCTTTGTTTCATCTGTTTCTGCTAAACATTTTGTTTCCTTCAAGGACCGTGGCCTGCCGTGTGAACTTGCTGTAGGCGAGGAGTTGCTTCATGTTTCTTTCTTTTTGCTTTCGAAAGTTTTCGTTTCTATAATAATTCGGGATACGATTCTAAAAAATAGTCTCGTAACTTACTTTCTGCACATACCGAGCTTTCATCCGAATTGGATGAGGACACCTTTAATTGACAAGTCACATGTGCTGACTTAGAAGAAATGAAGCGACAGGAAGTCCTAGGGCCAAAAGAACAGCGAAAACAGATAGCCTCGCTTACTCCACAATACAGACGAAGCAGATCGCTGGATGCCTTTGATTTTATATTAGTACCAAAAGGTGTCCGCCCCCGGTAACTGAGTGGCCAGCGCGACAGAATGTCAATTCTAAGGGCCCGGGTTCGATTTCCAGCTTGGTCGGAGGTTTCTCCGCTCAGGGACTGGATGTTGTGTTGTCCTAATCATCAATATTTCATCCCCATCGCCGCGCAAGTCGCCGAAATGGCGTCAAATCGAAAGACTTGCTCCCGGCGAACGGTCTACCCGACGGGAGGCCCTAGTCACACGACATTTACATTTTACCAAAAGGTAGGAAGAAAAGGTAAATATTATTCATACAGCCTGAAGCAAAAGCATCGTTTTATTCCTTTTGCTCGCGAGGAAATGCTCTTTTACCTTTACTTTCCAAGCTTGTGCATCAGCTTTATTCATACGGCCCAGTAAGTATGTTTAGTTGACATTTTTAGTAAACATGTGTAGCCGTTTCTTCTACATCTTAGTCATGAGTGTTCCATTTTCCATGGAATCAGCCGTACTCGCTGGGCTGCCCGCTCGGATTCATCAATTGATGCCGTACTGCTTCCACAGGCTGACAATTATTGAACTACATGAAAAAGATATGTAAGTTAGTTACAAACTACGGCGTGCGCACACTTTATTTCAAATCAAATGGCTCTGAGCACTATGGGACTAAACATCTATGGTCATCAGTCCCCTAGAACTTAGAACTACTTAAACCTAACTAACCTAAGGACAGCACACAAGACCCAGCCATCACGAGGCAGAGAAAATCCCTGACCCCGCCGGGAATCGAACCCGGGAACCCGGGCGTGGGAAGCGAGAACGCTACCGCACGACCACGAGATGCGGGCTGCGCACACTTTATTCAACATGTAAACATCACTACAGATATTCGGATGTACCTTATGACATGTTTGATATGACTGCCATCATTGACGATGGCACTTCAGTCTGGAACCGCGCGACTGCTACTGTCGCAGGTTCGAATCCTGCCGCGGGCATGGATGTGTGTGATGTCCTTAGGTTAGTTAGGTTTAAGTAGTTCTAAGTTCTAGGGGACTGATGACCTCCGATGATAAGTCTCATAGTGCTCAGAGCCATTTTTGTCCCACCTCTTCTCCCCCCTGTGTCTGGCAGAAAGTGATTGGCTCTGAGCACTATGGGACTTAACATCTACGGTCATCAGTCCCCTAGAACTTAGAACTACTTAAAACCACTAAACTAAGGACAGCACACAATACCCAGTCATCACGAGGCAGAGAAAATCCCTGACCCCGCCGGGAATCGAACCCGGGAACCCGGGCGTGCGAAGCGAGAACGCTACCGCACGACCACGAGCTGCGGACGGCAGAAAGTGATTGGCAGTCCATTTAACATCTTAACACGTTCAAACGATACAGATTGTTATAATGCTCTTCAAGGTGTACACTCGCCGCGTGGAATTAGCCGAGCGGTCTGGGGCGCTGCAGTCATGATGGACTGTGCGGTTGGTCCCGGCGGAGGTTAGTTAGGTTTAAGTAGTTCTAAGTTCTAGGGGACTGATGACCTCCGATGTTAAGTCCCATAGTGCTCAGAGCCATTTTTGTCGACGACCTCCTGGATGGTTGTTTTCATAGCTTTGGGGTTATTGCTGAATACGTTGTTTTTAATTCAGCCCCACCAAAGGGTTCGCGTATGTTAAGATCCGGAGAGTATCGTCGTCAATCGAGGCCCATGCCAGAGGCCTCTGGGTAACCTAGAGCCAGAATGCGGTCCCCAAAGTGCTGCTCCAGGACATCAAACACTCTCCTGTTTCGATGGAGTCCAGCTCCGTCGTGCATGAACCACATCTTGTCAAAACCAGGGATAATGGGGATGTCATCATCTTCCAAAACATTCACATGCCGTTCGGTAGTCTCCGTGCCATCAAGGAAAATCGCACCGATTATCCCGTGACTGGACATTGCGCACTACACAGTCACCCATTGGGGATGAAGAGACTTCTCCATCTCGAAATGCGGATTCTCAGCCCCAAAATGCGACGGACTTGCTTATTGGCGAACACATCCAAATGAAAGGGGGCTTCGTCGCTAAACCAAAACATTATGCATACTAATTTCCATCACGCCCCGCCGCCAACCGTGCAGTTTTAACGTCCAAACGCAAATCGTTCAGAAATATGACGATTTTATTTCATATAGTTCAATAATCGTCACCTTGTATTTGCAGTGGTCCGCTAAATCACTCGATCTTAATCCGCAGAAATAGCCCGCACTGTTTGTACTAGCGCATGAGAAGTAGCAATCAACATCGCCGCACTTTGCCATCTGTTTGACATGCCAGCATCAACGCTTGGATTCAACTGGGTATACACTACTGGCCATTAAAATTGCTACACCACCAAGGTGACGTGCTACAGACGCGAAATTTAACCGACAGGAACCAGATGCTGTGATATGCAAATGATTAGCTTTCCAGAGCATTCACACAAGGTTGGCGCCGGTGGCGACACCTACAACGTGCTGACTTGAGGAAAGTTTCCAACCGATTTCTCGTACACAAACAGCAGTTGACAGGCCTTGCCTGGTGAAACGTTGTGGTGATGGCTCGTGTAAGGAGGAGAAATGTGTACCATCACGTTTCCGACTTTGATAAAGGTCGGATTGTAGCCTGTCGCGATTGCGATTTATCGTATCGCGACATTCCTGCTCGCGTTGGTCGAGATCCAATGACTGTTAGCAGAATATGGAATCGGTGGGCTCAGGAGGGTAATACGGAACGCCATGCTTGATCCCAACGGCCTCCTATCACTAGCAGTCGAGATGACAGGCATCTTATCCGCATGGCTGTAACGGATCGTGCAGCCACGTCTCGATCCCTGAGTCAAGAGATGGGGACGTTTGCACGACAACAACCATCTGCACGAACAGTTCGACAACGTTTGCAGCAGCAGGGACTATCAGCTCCGAGACCACGGCTGCGGTTACCCTTGACGCTGCATCACAGACAGGAGCGCCTGCGATGGTGTACTCGACGACGAACCTGGGTGCACGAGTGGCAAAACGTCATTTTTTCGGATGAATCCAGGTTCTGTTTACAGCATCATGATGGTCGCATCCGTGTTTGGCGACATCGCGGTGAACACACATTAGAAGCGTGTTTTCGTCACCGCCATACTGGCGTATCACTCGGCGTGATTGTATGGGGTGCCATTGGATACACGTCTCGGTCACCTCTTGTTCGCATTGACGGTACTTTGAACAGTGGACGTTACATTTCAGATGTGTTACGACCCGTGGCTCTACCATTTATTCGATCCCTGCGAAACCCTACGTTTCAGCAGGATAATGCACGACCGCACGTTGCAGGTCCTGTACGGGCCTTTCTGGATACAGAAAATATCCGACTGCTGCCCTGGCCAGCACATTCTCCAATTGAAAACGTCTGGTCAATGGTGGCCGAGCAACTGGCTCGTCACAATACGCCAGTCACTACTGTTGATGAACTGTGGTATCGTGTTGAAGCTGCATGGGCAGCTGTACCTGTACACGCCATCCAAGCTCTGTTTGACTCAATGCCCAGGCATATCAAGGCCGTCATTACGGCCAGAGGTGGTTGTTCTGGGTACTGATTTCTCAGGATCTATGCACCCAAATTGCGCGAAAATGTAATCACATATCAGTTCTAGTATAATATGTCCAATGAATACCCGTTTATCATCTGCATTTCTTCTTGGTGTAGCAATTTTAATGGCCAGTAGTGTAGCATAGCTGAAGAAACTTGAAGACTCTATTCCTTGCCAAACTGGAGCCGTTATTATCAAAGGCCAGAGGCAGTGCTACTGGGTTATTAGCGTGACGTCTCCTGAGGGGACGACAAATTTGAGGCTCTGAGAGACGAGAAATCGGAAGCCGCCGTCTGCCTCTGACCAGGACTCTTCCTTCCGCTGCCGGCCCGCCATTGTATGGATTACCGCGTGTGCGCATGCGCGGGCATCGACCGTCTGGCCCTCGGAACGTTTTGTTTCCTCCCCTCCCCCTCCTACGCGTCCACTCCTTCCTCTTCCGCGCCCTCTCCTGTTCCCCTCTCCCTCTCTGTGATCACGCGATGCTCATTGTTCGAACTGCGAAGCGACAAGGCGCAGCATACGGCTGGGGTATTTTGGTACCAGAAAAGAGTCAGCGCCCAGTTCATTGTTTGGGGAGCCTATTACTTACCATTCACTCAGCCTCACCGAATAGTAATTACAGACTCCGTGCGAGAGATGGCGGAATGGACACGATGCCTCACAGATGATGATTTTTTTTTTAATTCTGCAGTCTTCGTTTTGTTCAGCGCAGTTGAGAAATGGCAGCAGTCATGTTTTAATTTACTCGATGTATAATACAGTGGTTCCCGACAGGTGGTCCGCGGACCCCAAGGTTTCCGCGAGCTATGCCAGAGGGGTCCGCAAGATGCTATTAGAATAAAAAATATATATTAAATATATTTCGTATGATAACAGATTTTTTGCTTTGGCCGCTTCCTGAATGAGCAGAGCTTTAGCGAACATTAACTTCTGCGTCTATCGTCTTCCTAGAGCCAACTGACACTAGCACACTCTAGCGCAAAACTAGAATTAGGTAGAGGCAAATAGTTCTGCTGTATGCCGTTAGACTGCGTGCGCTGCCTCTTTGCAGTTGACAACCTTACACAGAAACTCGCATTTCAGACAACAATCGGCCATTGTTAATTTATTACCAGTGCTTTCACAGACCGTGTTGTTTACATATTCAATATTCTGTATTAAAACAGTAGTGTTTGTAAAGCGTTGTTTCTCGCGGAAGCTACAGTTCGCGTAATTAAAAAGGGACCGTTCGTTAAAAAGTGGTTCGTTAAAACGTAAAAGGCCTACAGATGAAGAGGAAGATAATGCATTTGATGTCACTCAGTTCTAATTTTTTCCTGTCTTTTCAGTTTATACTCAATTTTTATATTTTTAAGGAGTTTGTTATACTAAACACCCAGATTTGAAGACAAAGATTTTGAGCAATAATCAAAAATTTAACAATAACAATGATGGCTAAATTGAAAAAGTTTTAAGCTCAATATTTTTTCAATAATGAATTTGTCAATGTTTCTCCTGAGTACCAAAAATAGAAAACGTATAAAAAGAGTCTTAATTTGGCTTTTTTACGTACTTGATACTATGATATGACAAGGTACCAATCATGCTCGATGAGAGGGCCCTCGAGAAAATTTTGTTGGGAACCCCTGGATTTGGTAGCGGCCTCGCCCACTTCAGGTTTTCTTTTCCTTTGCATCCTTTTTACCCGAACCTCCTTTTGGCGTTTGTCCAGAAATTTCCCATTTATGAATAAAATATTTCCACTATTTAAGTCGCCGCATTTCGAGTAATGTTGTCGAGCGTTTGAGAGGTACCTTCGCCATCGCCATCAAGTGTAACATCACTGACTGCCACACAGCTGTCGTAAGCTCAAGAACTGGAAATGATATTTATCCAGGCACGCCGCAGAGAAGGGTCAGAGGACAAATTTCTCCCTATACCCGACGGCGTGCTTTTGTAATGCCTCAGATTTTTTAAATTCTGTTCTCAATATTGGATGAGGTATTACCTGCGATCCATATAACTCTGTCGACTTCCCCACTTGGCTAAAGCAAGTTGCAACCCTCTAATCTTAAGGGGGTTAGGACGTCAAACTGGCCAACTTGGAGCAGGAGAGGCACCACAGGACATTTTAATTTCCACTGTCTATACTTTTATAAATAAATTCATAAAACTTTGTCAGCATGATCAGGAAGGATTCAGGATTCACAGTCATAGCAGTGGAAGTTCAAAAACATAACAATATTATTTTTTTTACGTGTGAAATTTCATCATTTTTTCCGCTTACTATTGGCTGCATTTGTTGCTATAGGTACATTTTTCTTCACAAGTAAAAGAGATTCTTTGATGAATTTTGCACAGCATACAAACCATATTTATAGGTGTATGAAACTCTAGAATTTTCCAAATATATTAAAAACTGTTGTAAAAATTGAGATAATTGACTACAAAATTTGATTTTTTCTAAACATAAAGTTTAAAACGTAACAGCTCATTCATTTTTTCATAAATTAAATAGATTACTTATGAAGAAAAGTGTACCTTTAGCAACAAATGCAGCCAATACTAAGTGAAGAAATTTCACATGTATAAAAAATTATTTTCTTATGTTTTTGAACTTCCGCTGCTATGAGTGTGAATCCTGAATCCTTCTTGGTCATGCTGACAAAGTTTTATGAATTTATTTGTAAAAGTATAGACCGTGGAAATTAAAATGTTCTGTGGTGCCTCTCCTGCTCCAAGTCGGCCCGTTTGATGTCGTACCCCCCTTAAAGTGAGAGTAGTCATGTAGATGTAGATCACCACGCTGTTTGGTCCCCTCCCACCAACCAACCAACCGACCCTCCACCACTAGTTCTACCAGCGGTCGTCTGTTATTTTGCTACACCAAGAAGAAATGCAGATGATAAACGGGTATTCACTGGACAAATATATTATACTAGAACTGACATGTGATTACGTTTTCACGCAATTTGGGTGCATAGATCCTGAGAAAGCAGTACCCAGAACAACCACCTCTGGCCATAATAACGGCCTCGACACGCCTGGGCATTGAGTCAAACAGAGCTTGAATGGCGTGTACAGGTACAGCTGCCCATGCAGCTTCAACACGATACCACATTTCATCACGAGTAGTGACTGGAGTATTGTGACGAGCCAGTTACTCGGCCACCATTGACCAGACGTTTTCAGTTGGTGAGACATCTGGAGAATGTCCCTATAGCCGACGGCGTGCTAATTGTAATGCCTCAGATTTTATTATTCTGTTCTCAATAGTGGATGAGATTTTACTTGTGATCCATATCACTCTGTCGACTTCCCCACTTCGCTAACGCAAGTTGCAACACTCTGCTCTGAAAGGGTTCCGAATTGAAACGTGTGACACAAGGCCTCGCTGTTTGGTCCTCTCCCCCCAACCAACCAACCCTCCAACTGCCGGCGGCCATCTGTTATTTATTGCACGTTAACGTCTAGCATACACAGTGGGCACATTAATATGACTGGACCGAATAGTACACTCCTGGAAATTGAAATAAGAACACCGTGAATTCATTGTCCCAGGAAGGGGAAACTTTATTGACACATTCCTGGGGTCAGATACATCACATGATCACACTGACAGAACCACAGGCACATAGACACAGGCAACAGAGCATGCAAAATGTCGGCACTAGTACAGTGTATATCCACCTTTCGCAGCAGTGCAGGCTGCTATTCTCCCGTGAAGACGATCGTAGAGATGCTGGATGTAGTCCTGTGGAACGGCTTGCCACGCCATTTCCACCTGGCGCCTCAGTTGGACCAGCGTTCGTGCTGGACGTGCAGACCGCGTGAGACGACGCTTCATCCAGTCCCAAACATGCTCAATGGGGGACAGATCCGGAGATCTTGCTGGCCAGGGTAGTTGACCTACACCTTCTAGAGCACGTTGGGTGGCACGGGATACATACGGACGTGCATTGTCCTGTTGGAACAGCAAGTTTCCTTGCCGGTCTAGGAATGGTAGAACGATGGGTTCGATGACGGTTTGGATGTACCGTGCACTATTCAGTGTCCCGTCGACGATCACCAGTGGTGTACGGCCAGTGTAGGAGATCGCTCCCCACACCATGATGCCGGGTGTTGGCCCTGTGTGCCTCGGTCGTATGCAGTCCTGATTGTGGCGCTCACCTGCACGGCGCCAAACACGCGTACGACCATCATTGGCACCAAGGCAGAAGCGACTCTCATCGCTGAAGACGACACGTCTCCATTCGTCCCTCCATTCACGCCTGTCGCGACACCACTGGAGGCGGGCTGCACGATGTTGGGGCGTGAGCGGAAGACGGCCTAACGGCGTGCGGGACCGTAGCCCAGCTTCATGGAGACGGTTGCGAATGGTCCTCGCCGATACCCCAGGAGCAACAGTGTCCCTAATTTGCTGGGAAGTGGCGGTGCGGTCCCCTACGGCACTGCGTAGGATCCTACGGTCTTGGCGTGCATCCGTGCGTCGCTGCGGTCCGGTCCCAGGTCGACGGGCACGTGCACTTTCCGCCGACCACTGGCGACAACATCGATGTACTGTGGAGACCTCACGCCCCACGTGTTGAGCAATTCGGCGGTACGTCCACCCGGCCTCCCGCATGCCCACAATACGCCCTCGCTCGAAGTCCGTCAACTGCACATACGGTTAACGTCCACGCTGTCGCGGCATGCTACCAGTGTTAAAGACTGCGATGGAGCTCCGTATGCCACGGCAAACTGGCTGACACTGACGGCGGCGGTGCACAAATGCTGCGCAGCTAGCGCCATTCGACGGCCAACACCGCGGTTCCTGGTGTGTCCGCTGTGCCGTGCGTGTGATCATTGCTTGTACAGCCCTCTCGCAGTGTCCGGAGCAAGTATGGTGGGTCTGACACACCGGTGTCAATGTGTTCTTTTTTCCATTTCCAGGAGTGTATGTAGGGAACAGCTCCTGCTAGTCTCCATCAAATGCTGAGACATGACACAGGGGGTGAGGGGGTGGCGGTGAGTCCGTTCCTTTTACCTGGGTGGCAGGAACAGGAGTTTTCGGCGAGCGTGGATCACAGTACGGCCCTGCTTCCTTGCTTTGGTCACACTTGGTGGACCAGACGACTCGCGTAGTTTCCCTCACCTCGCCACTCCGTTCAACATCGAGCCGAAGTCACCACCTGCCTGCATACTGCGCAGTTCCACCAGCCCACCTCTTGTAGACACACATTGATGGCCGTTTCGAGCTGCGTCTACAGCTGGCGTCGCTGCCTCAAACGAGCGCGCGAAATTTTCCGTGATTCTTCTCAGGGCTCAGTGGCCATTTGACGCATTGTGCGTCCAATGTACTCTCTGTCACCCGTCATAACATGACCGCTAGGTCAAAAGACTAATGCTCTCAGGTGACCATTCCAGATGTCACAGCTAACTGCAACTCTATAGATTTGCTTATCCGCTGTGGCTCTGTCTATGTCACCACTGCTAACACGTGCTAAACTATATTGCCAGCTCGTCTACTTCTGTTCAAACAATGCTATATTCACCACTTTACGTGTCTTCTGTCGTTTCTTAGTATCAAAATAGACCACTGGTCTCTTCTTAGAAATTCCGTCTTTGCATTAAAATGAAAAGATATTTGTTTGGTTGCCCCACGGATTTCGCTTGTTTTACTATATTTATAGATTAGGAAATGAGACGCTTATAGTAGTAAATGAGTTTTACTATTTCGGGAGCAAAATAACTCGCGATGGTCGAAGTAGAGAGGATACAAAACGTAGACTGGCAATGGCAAGGAAAGTGTTTCTGAAGAAGAGAAATTTGTTAACATCGAGTATAGATTTAAGTGTCAGGAAGTCGTTTTTGAAAGTATTTGTATGGAGTGTAACCATGTACGGAAGTGAAACATGGACGATAAATAGTTTGGACAAGAAGAGAATAGAAGCTTTCGAAATGTGGTGCTACAGAGGAATGCTGAATATAAGGTGGGTAGATCACGTAACTAGTGAGGACGTATTGAATAGGATTGGGGAGGAGCTTGTGGCACAACTTGACCAGAAGAAGGGATCGGTTGGTAGGACATGTTCTGAGGCATCAAGGGATCACCAGTTTAGTATTGGAGGGCTGCATGGAGGGTAAAAATCGTAGAAGGAGACCAAGAGACGAATACAGTAAACAGATTCAGAAGGATGTTGGTTGTAGTAAGTACTGGGAGATGAAGAAGCTTGCACAGGATAGAGTAGCATGGAGAGCTGCATCAGATTAGTCTCTAGACTGAAGACCACAACAACAAAAACTATTTTACATCTGTCGCAGGAGGGTGATTGTTGCTGTGTTCTGAGAATACTTCATACTTGCATTGTTGCCGTTGTGCCAAGTTTGCGGGTCCAGTCGTCACACTAGCAGGGTTAGCATGGTATTGTGGTCAGTTTTGCGGTACAACTTAGCACTTGTTTGAAACGTAGACCAGTGCTTTGAAGAAATGACTTAAGTCGGCGATGTGTGTCGAGATCGTACTACTGTATTCAGGTGGTGCAGTGAATTCCAAAGAGGAAATTTCACTCTGAAGGGCGCTGAGAGGACGGTGAGGCCACGAGTATCAGTTACGGAGGAAAACATTGATGCTGTGAGGAAAATGCTAGACGAAGACAGGCGGGAGAGCTATAAACAGATAGGGGATACCTTAAGGCTAAATGCACCGCCAATTGGTTCGACACTGCATGATCGGTTGCAAGTAAAGAAACTTTTGTCTCTGGGTGCCGCATAAACTGACGAAAGAGCAGATGTCACGATGTGTGACCTGGTGCCGGGAGATGATAAGTTTTCTAAGGGACAGTCTCCGTATGTGAATAACATTGTGACAGCTGACGAGACTCAGCTGTATTATTATGACGTGGCGACTAAGATTCAAAGCAAAGTTTGCGTCTTTGAAGATTACGACACATCCGTAGCTGTCAGAAAATACCGATCAGTAAAGAAGAAAATCGTAGCATTTTTTCTTTTAATTTAAATCGAGTGGAATTGTGGAGCGTGTTGTTCTGGACGTACAGGAGACAGTCACAGGTAAGTGGCACACTGAGCAGTGCCTGCCCAAAGCCGTCCAATCCTTGAAGAACCCGAGACCGAAGAACGGACACTCGGTTGCTCCATCACGACAACGCTCGAGCTTACCGCGCCAAGCCGGCCGCTGTGGCCGAGCGGTTCTAGGCACTTCAGTCCGGAACCGCGCTGCTGCTACGGTCGCAGGTTCGAATGCTCCCTCGGGCATGGATGTGTGTGATGTCCTTGGGTTAGTTAGGTTTAAGTAGTTCTAAGTTCTAGGGAACTGATGACCTCAGAAGTCCCATAGTGCTCAGAGCCATTTTGAACCTTAGGTTAGTTAGGTTTAACTAGTTCTAAGTCCAGGGGACTGATGATCTCAGATGTTAAGTCCCATAGTGATTAGAGCCATTTGAACCATCACCACACCAAATCGTACACCGAATATTTGCGGCGGGGTACAAGAATGAAACTTCTTGAGCACCCTCCTTATAGTCCAAACCTTGCTCCTTGTAACTCTGCACTGTTCCCGCACGTGGAAATGAAGCTGAAACGAGTGCAGTTTTCAAGTGACCAGGACTTGAAAATGGTTCAAATGGCTCTTAGCTCTATGGGACTTCTGCTGAGGTCATCAGTCCCGTAGAACGTAGAACTGCTTAAACCTAACTAACCTAAGGACATCACACACATCCATGCCCGAGGCAGGATTCGAACCTGCGGCCGTAGCGGTCTCGCGGTTCCAGACTGTAGCGCCTAGAACCGCACGGCCACTCCAGCCGGCTGACCAGGACTTCCCCAGGGCTTGGGACAAAGACTGTGCCTTACTCCCTACAGAAACTTGGGAGAACTAGAGTAGGGATTGGTTTAGGAGGGTAGGGAGGTGTATTCGGTGTGGCGGAAATTACTTGGAAAAAAATTAAACAAATAAATCTGTTTTACAAAACTTTGCTAGTACCCTGATTGGGAGAACTCACTGCCCGTGAGGCCATTTTCTAGGATGGCCTTCGGCTGTGCGTCTGAGCAGGACTTTGAAGTTTTTATTCACTATGGTTCTAATAATTATACCATAAAGGCCTGTACCGTCCCTGTCTAAAATCGTAATACCAATGGGCACACCTTATTCCATTAGGCATAAACACAAGCTCTCTGTATGCTTCCCTGAATTGCCGTATTAAATCATCAAGGTTTGTGTGGTGTCACCGCCAGACACCACACTTGCTAGGTGGTAGCTTAAATCGGCCGCGGTCCATTTAGTACATGTCGGACCCGCGTGTCGCCACTGTGTGATCGCAGACCGAGCGCCACCACAAGGCAGGTCTCGAGATACGGAATAGCACTCGCCCCAGTTGTACGACGACTTTGCTAGCGACTACATGGACGAAGCCTTTCTCTCATTTGCCGAGAGACAGTTAGAATAGCCTTCAGCTAAGTCAATGGCTACGACCTAGCAAGGCGCCATTAGCCGTATCTGAAGAGAGTCTTATTTGTATTATCAACAGCGATGTACCACAACATGGAATAAAGTTAAGTATTCGAGGAGCTGCATACTTTTCTTATTAGAATTCACTACTTATCCTGTTCCAGAATTCACGCCCGTCTGCGTTAGATAGCGTGCATTTAGGCCGCCTCTATCTACAAGGTGTTGGCACATTTGCCAACACATCAGTTTGGCTTATAATACCAGAGTTCTTGCAGTACAATTACAGCAGCTGAATAATTAATCTTGTTTCCATAAAATGTAATTGCTAATTCATCAATTCTTTCTGGACTGATAGGAACAAGGAAGGCGAGCCGTAGGTCGTCCGGGTAATTTCTGATATGGTCCCAGTTGCCATAAAAAAACGCCAACGCAGACATTAGCTGTAAATAACAATCTTTATTCAGAACGTTACTGTACCCTTGCGTTTACAAAAAGTCATGTACACTCTATTTCTAACAACAAACGTTACATATTTCACTTCACTTTGCACTACATCATTCTTAGCAGGTTCATCACCAGCTATTTGCAAAAAAACGGGAAACGTCACTTTGTTAACACTGTATTGGCTATTTGGAATCTTACTGAGTATTGTATTTCTGAAGAGCCTTTTGCACAAGGTAATTTAACTCATATACATGCATATCTAAAGTTGAGTGAAGCTAAGCTGTTAACGGAGGTTAGGAGCGGCCTTGAGTTTATGTTTGGTAGTATAAGTGGTGTGTTTGATGTCCAAAAATGTAGGAGTAGGAAAACAGCTTTGATATATTTAACGAAATATGATGCCGAGCCTATTTCTAATTGTAATGATTCCGCATTTCTAGTGTACTTACGCCAAGGAACGCCAGATGAACGTTCAGGTCTGAGACTAAATGGACCTATTTTATTGCTACAGGCTATACGAACTATTTCCAAAGCTCCTTGGTCTTCAAAAATTTTCTTATTTGCTCTATCAGCCAATGTTAAACGTTCCACTCTTACATTAATTCTATATACATACGTTATTACTTTATTAATTATTACTGATGCATATTTGTTAGCAAAAAACTCTCGTTTGTGCTTTCTGTGGCTCCCTGGTGCCACAGGCCAAAGCACATGTGCTGGTGTCTGGTGTGTGTGTGTGTGGGGGGGGGGGGGGGGGGGGGAGGAGGCAGCTGCGACACGCACGTCAGTGGGGCTTTCGTCCCACGGTAAACTGATGCGCCAAGGAAAGCCAGACTCGCACGTGCTCCTGCCCCCTACACGTGGCAGCGCCCCTCCCCAAGGCAGTCTCAAGTCTTGTCTTGCCAGTTCACTGGAGTCACTCGGCAACTGCATTCGTTTGCTCGTCTTTGAGTTGTAGGAGAGGCATTCCCGTAATGTTGGCATGGCCGCTCGACAGCGAGGTCTTCAGCATCCACGCGAAAACAGATTGAGACGATTGTCGGTAAAATACACGAAGCAGGAGGAAAAACGAAGTGCCTCTGTTGTTATAATTACGATGCGTGCATGTCCAAAGGAACTTCGCATCGTAATGAGAATAACACAGACACTGCAATGTCGTATCTATTTGCCGTCACCGAGCAAACGACTTTCAAGCATAACGTCTCACCTGTGGGGGAATATACAAGGTGCATTCAAGTTCTAAGGCCTCCGATTTTTTTGCTCCGGACTGGAAAGAGAGAGAAACATGCGCATTGTTTTAAAATGAGGCCGCGTTCATCGTCAATCCGTCCCAGAGATTGCAGCACCGTACGGCAGATGGAATTTTACCGCCGGAACTGTTTTAAATACTTAAAATGGCGACGTTTTCCTTACTTGAACAGCCTGCAATCATTCGTTTTCTGAATTTGCGTGGTGTGAAACCAATTGAAATTCATCGACAGTTGAAGGAGACATGTGGTGATGGAGTTCTGGATGTGTCGAAAGTGCGTTCGTGGGTGCGACAGTTTAATGAAGGCAGAACATCGTGTGACAACAAACCGAAACAACCTCGGGCTCGCACAAGCCGGTCTGACGACACGATCGAGAAAGTGGAGAGATTTGTTTTGGGGGATCGCCGAATGACTGTTGAACAGATCGCCTCCAGAGTTGGCATTTCTGTGGGCTCTTTGCACACAATCCTGCATGACGACCTGAAAATGCGAAAAGTGTCATCCAAGTGGGTGCCACGAATGCTGACGGACGACCACACGGCTGCCCGTGTGGCATGTTGCCGAGCAATGTTGACGCGCAACGACAGCACGAATGGGACTTTCTTTTCGTCGGTTGTGACAATGGATGAGACGTGGATGCCATTTTTCAATCCAGAAACAAAGCGCCAGTCAGCTCAATGGAAGCACACAGATTCACCGTCACCAAAAATATTTCGGGTAACCGCCAGTGCTGAAAAAATGATGGTGTCCGTGTTCTGGGACAGCGAGGGCGTAATCCTTACCCATTGCGTTCCAAAGGGCACTACGGTAACAGGTGCATCCTACGAAAATGTTTTGAAGAACAAATTCCGTCCTGCACTGCAACAAAAACGTCCGGGAAGGGCTGCGCGTGTGCTGTTTCACCAAGACAACGCACCCGCACATCGAGCTAACGTCACGCAACAGTTTCTTCGTGATAACAACTTTGAAGTGATTCCTCATGCTCCCTACTCACCTGACCTGGCTCCTAGTGACTTTTGGCTTTTTCCAACAATGAAAGACACTCTCCGTGGCCGCACATTCACCAGCCGTGCTGCAATTGCCTCAGCGATTTTCCAGTGGTCAAAACAGACTCCTAAAGAATCCTTCGCCGCTGCCATGGATTCATGGCGTCAGCGTTGTGAAAAATGTGTACGTCTGCAGGGCGATTACGTCGAGAAGTAACGCCAGTTTCATCGATTTCGGGTGAGTAGTTAATTAGAAAAAAAATGGAGGCCTTAGAACTTGAATGCACCTCGTACATAATGGATGTACGAGTCCAGGTCGCAGACGCATGTCTGGCGACGTATGGAAGTTTGCGTTTGGCCGTGAGTCGTGCACGGTTAGCCGAATGGTAGGCGACCGCTCGTGATAAGCGGGAACTCAGGGTTCGACTCCCGGCCGGGCACAAATTTTCATTGTCGTCATTCCATTCTACAGCTGATGGTAGTCCTCATTCGCAATTGCGAATTCATTTGATGAGAAAGGTAACGAAAATTAGAAAACTATGTGCGTACCCGCACAGGAGCACGGCACACAGTATTGCGTCAGGAAGGAAGGGGCGTAAGGAACTAACAAGGGCAGGCCGCCAATTGTTAAATTCAGATTAGCTTCATACTGCGCATAATAAAAGCTCATGGCCAGAGGTGTAATGTGGCAAAGCACCAAGATGCACTTCTCAGCCGTTGTCGAGAAAATCGACAGTTAAAAGAAACCGCTGCGGTGAAATACTCTCTAGGATTAATAGTTCTCAACAGCGTCGTGGCGCAGCGGTAAGCGCTCTGGTTCGTAATCCGAAGGTCGCCGGATCAAATCTCGAGCCATGCAACCTTTTTTTTGTATTTGTTTTTTGTAATTCAAATCTGTGTATACACACAAACACACACACACACACACACACACACACACACACACATATATATATATATATATATATATATATATATATATATATATATAATTCCGGGCAATCTGTTGCAACAATTATGCATATAATAACTTGTTGAAAGTCGTTTGTCGTGGAAAAACTGGCGACTTCGAACATCATTATGTTTTCCGCAAACAAAGTTGTATTTCATAAATATTATTAATTGTCCTCATAATGTTAACCACGTATAGTTAACGGAAGGCGTAGAAACGATATTCCGAAACGAATACGTATTCCGTAAGTCAAACGTTCGAATTAGAATAGAGACCCCACGATCACAAATTTGCTGTGGCAGGTATGAAATATAAACTCCGTTACTCGCTCGTTACACTTGAAGGACAGATGTTGAATGGGCCGAAACGAGCCGCCGCGTAACAGTATAGTTGCCTGCTAACTTCGAAAGAAGGTAGATGCGGTCCCTAGCGCAACTTATAACATCGTCGAAAATCGGTGCGGACGTGAGGGCTTTGGTACACCCTGTTAAACAAACGGAAAAATGGAGGCGGTACAATTGGAGAGCGATCCGCCTTCACCAACATGCCTAAGCAATTCATTAATAGTATATATATATATATATATATATATATATATATATATATATATATATATATATATATATACTCCTGGAAATTGAAATAAGAACACCGTGAATTCATTGTCCCAGGAAGGGGAAACTTTATTGACACATTCCTGGGGTCAGATACATCACATGATCACACTGACAGAACCACAGGCACATAGACACAGGCAACAGAGCATGCACAATGTCGGCACTAGTACAGTGTATATCCACCTTTCGCAGCAATGCAGGCTGCTATTCTCCCATGGAGACGATCGTAGAGATGCTGGATGTAGTCCTGTGGAACGGCTTGCCATGCCATTTCCACCTGGCGCCTCAGTTGGACCAGGGTTCGTGCTGGACGTGCAGACCGCGTGAGACGACGCTTCATCCAGTCCCAAACATGCTCAATGGGGGACAGATCCGGAGATCTTGCTGGCCAGGGTGGTTGACTTACACCTTCTAGAGCACGTTGGGTGGCACGGGATACATGCGGACGTGCATTGTTCTGTTGGAACAGCAAGTCCCCTTGCCGGTCTAGGAATGGTAGAACGATGGGTTCGATGACGGTTTGGATGTACCGTGCACTATTCAGTGTCCCCTCGACGATCACCAGTGGTGTACGGCCAGTGTAGGAGATCGCTCCCCACACCATGATGCCGGGTGTTGGCCCTGTGTGCCTCAGTCGTATGTAGTCCTGATTGTGGTGCTCACCTGCACGGCGTTAAACACGCATACGACCATCATTGGCACCAAGGCAGAAGCGACTCTCATCGCTGAAGACGACACGTCTCCATTCGTCCCTCCATTCACGCCTGTCACGACACCACTGGAGGCGAGCTGCACGATGTTGGGGCGTGAGCGGAAGACGGCCTAACGGTGTGCGGGACCGTAGCCCAGCTTCATGGAGACGGTTGCGAATGGTCCTCGCCGATACCCCAGGAGCAACAGTGTCCCCAATTTGCTAGGAAGTGGCGGTGCGGTCCCCTACGGCACTGCGTAGGATCCTACGGTCTTGGCGTGCATCCGTGCGTCGCTGCGGTCCGGTCCCAGGTCGACGGGCACGTGCACCTTCCGCCGACCACTGGCGACAACATCGATGTACTGTGGAGACCTCACGCCCCACGTGTTGAGCAATTCGGCGGTACGTCCACCCGGCCTCCCGCATGCCCACTATACGCCCTCGCTCAAAGTCCGTCAACTGCACATACGGTTCACGTTCACGCTGTCGCGGCATGCTACCAGTGTTAAAGACTGCGATGGAGCTCCGTATGACACGGCAAACTGGCTGACACTGACGGCGGCGGTGCACAAATGCTGCGCAGCTAGCGCCATTCGACGGCCAACACCGCGGTTCCTGGTGTGTTCGCTGTGTCGTGCGTGTGATCATTGCTTGTACAGCCCTCTCGCAGTGTCCGGAGCAAGTATGGTGGGTCTGACACACCGGTGTCAATGTGTTCTTTTTTCCATTTCCAGGAGTGTATATATATATTTGAATTACAAAAAACTAATAATAAAAAATTGCATGGCGCGAGATTCAATCCGCCGACCTTCGGATTAGGAACGAGTGCGCTTACCGCTGCGCCACGACGCTGTAGAAAATTATTAATCGTAGAGAGTATTTCACCGCAGCGGTCTCTCTTAACTGTCGATTTTCTCGACAATGGCTGAGAAGTGCATCTTGGTGCTTTGCCACATTACACCTCTGGCCATGAGCTTTTATTATGCGCGGTATGAAGCGAATCTGAATTTCACAATTGGCGCCCTCCCCTTGTAAGACAATATAGCAGATGGATGTGGCTGGCTGACCCCAAGAATAATAAAAGGAGGAGCCTGCCACTCTGCGACGCACTAAAACCTCCAGCCTAAAAGCTTAGCCCAGAGTCCAGAGAATACTTTTAAACCTTAGCCACACTCGTAACTTTGCGAAAAGTGGCAATTGGCGCTGAATAAGGAGAGGTGTGAAGTTATTCAAATGAGTACTAAAAGAAATCAGCTAAATTTGCTGCCCTTGCATCATGGAATAGAGTGCACTCCGTTAAAATATGTTCATCTTACATCCTCCTTTCAAGACACTGTCCATTCCGTTCAACTACTTTTTCAAGTCCTTTGCTGTCTCTGACAGAATTACAATATCATCGGCGAACCTCAAAGTTTTGATTTCTTCTCCATGGATTTTAATACCTACTCCGAACTTTTCTTTTGTTTCCTTTACTGCTTGCTCAATATACAGATTGAATAACATCGGGGAGAGGCTACAACCGTGTTTCACTCCCTTCCCAACCACTGCTTCCCTTTCATGCCCCTCGACTCTTATAACTGCCATCTGGTTTCTGTACAAATTGTAAATAGCCTTTCGCTCCCTGTATTTTACCCCTGCCACCTTTAGAATTTGAAAGAGAGTATTCCAGTCAACATTATCAAAAGCTTTCTCTAAGTCTACAAATGCTTGAAACTTAGATTTGTCTTTCCTTAATCTATTTTGTGAGATTCGTGGGGTCAGTATTGCCTCACGTGTTCCAACATTTCTACGGAATCCAAACTGATCTTCCCCGAGGTCGGCGTCTACCAGTTTTTCCTTCGTGTGTAAAGAATTGATCAAATATGGGGCAGATATCAAGACAGCACTCGCTGAGCTCCACAGCGTGGGCCAGGGGCCGCTGTGGTCGGCGTATTTAGTCTTCTCTCGTAGTGCCAACTTACGAGAGCGCGCACCTACGTTGTGGCATAATTAACTATCGACGCCACACATAGTAAGTGCATTTACTATGTATGTGTTTAGTTTGACGTTGATACTACATCAGAATATTTTATGATCTGAAGATAGCAGTAGCCGAAACCGGTAATAGTGGAGTGTAAAAGTTTCTGTGATCAAGACTGATCTGTAAAATAAAGTGCCAAAAATATGATCACGGGCTCATTTTCAGACTTTATGTCTTTAATTGATAAGAGACGTGCACGCCAAAAGCAACGCAAAACGGGGGATCCTCTCGCCGTAGTTAAAAGCTTTGTGTGAGAGGCAGTGCCCAATACGAAGACGTGTGACGGTCACCTGAGCAAGTGGCAGAAGGAACGCCACGGCCGAATAATTGACTTCACCAGCCGCATCTTATTGGCTGTCACCGCCAGCCATTCCTCACCCCACAACTGCGTACACTTCCTGCGTAATGCAGAAACGATAGCCTGCAAGGGAACAAGACACTGTGCCAAATACTGCCCACTGCAGGCCTCCTTGGCTGCCCGCTCGGCCTGTTCAAATCCCCGTATCCCTACATGGCATGGCACCCAGCAGAATGACACCTGCTTACCCTGCCATTGGAGCAAGTACAGTTGGTCATATATCAGCTGGACCATCTTCTCAGCTGGGTACAGGTTCCGTAACGATTCTGAGAGAATCGCAGCAGATGAGAAACCGTTTGCCCCGAGTACGACGCATCTGCTCCAGTGCCTTCAGGGTCGCGTGGAGTTCTGCTGCGAAAACGATATACTCGTCAGGAAGGAGAATCCTGGCGACGTGGTCAGGAACACTACAGAGCAGACAAGGGAATTTCCTTGTTGCGAGCCCTCAGCGTAAACTACTGTTAAACCGTGATGCATATCTAAAAGGTTAAAAAAACAGGGATTGGAATGTAAAATCTGGCCTACTACCTTTCTTAAAATTAGCAAGTGCAAAATAACTCTCGGTCTCAGCAGGAGCCAAGGCTCAAAAAATGGCTCTGAGCACTATGGGACTTAACATCTTAGGTCATCAGTCTCCTAGAACTACTTAAACCTAACTAACCTAAGGACACCACACACATCCATGCCCGAGGCAGGATTCGAACCTGCGACCGTAGCAGTCCTGCGGTTCCGGACTGTAGCGCCTAGAACCGCACGGCCACCGCGGCCGGCTAGGAGCCAAGGTGTAAAGCTGTAGCAAGATAGAGAGGAAAAAATACTGGTACCTAAGGTTTGAACAAATGTGTACTGTCTTGTCTCTTGTCTTTACTGCTTTTATGTTTCCTATAATTAATTTTATGTCACACAGAAGAGAAAGTTATTAGCTAATAGGCAAATTTTCTGAAGAGCTCTTTTTCTCCCGGTCACAAATAATCCCACGCTGTATCAATTCCTTACAGCGAAATGGGTGACATATGATAGAAGTATGCTGTGTGAAGAGGTGTGGTGTTGCACTTTGGCACACTTAAAACAAAATAACACGTCTTACGTTTCCTCGAACATGCATGTTTTATATATCAAACTCTTCAGAAAGATGTGTGCTACAAAACGAACACATTTTTCAAAACTCGATTTTATTTCATCTTTGACGTCGTGTCTCGAGGGGGTGGGGGTGAGGGCGCCACTATAAAGTTTTTGCCTCGGTTCGGCAGTATCTTACATCCGGGGCTGATAAGTGAGATAGTACATCGCGTTGAAATTAACGTGAAAGTGTTCGCTGATGATGCTGTTGTATACTGAGAAGTTGCAACGCTAGAAAAGACCAGCAGAGGATGGACGCTCGGTGCAGAAATGGCAGTTGATCCCCGGCGTAAATAAATGTAACTCGTTGCACGTAAAAGCGAGAAAGACAATTTCAGTTTGAAATAAGTTATAACGACACGCACGGACAATAAGGCTTGTGTTTGTTACACAGGGCGTTCGGAAATTCCCGTTACAAACTAGGACTTGTAGAAGGGGCTACATCTACAGCTATACCTTGCACACCACTGTGAAGTGCATGGCAGAGGCTGCGTCCCACTGTACCAGTTAATAGGATTTCTTCCTGTTCCAGTCCCGTGTGCAGCGCATGAATAATGATTGTTTGAAGGCCTCTGTGCTTGCAGTAATTAATCTCCTGGAAATTGAAATAAGAACACCGTGAATTCATTGTCCCAGGAAGGGGAAACTTTATTGACACATTCCTGGGGTCAGATACATCACATGATCACACTGACAGAACCACAGGCACATAGACACAGCCAACAGAGCATGCACAATGTCGGCACTAGTACAGTGTATATCCACCTTTCGCTGCAATGCAGGCTGCTATTCTCCCATGGAGACGATCGTAGAGATGCTGGATGTAGTCCTGTGGAACGGCTTGCCATGTCATTCCCACCTGGCGCCTCAGTTGGACCAGCGTTCGTGCTGGACGTGCAGACCGCGTGAGACGACGCTTCATCCAGTCCCAAACATGCTCAATGGGGGACAGATCCGGAGATCTTGCTGGCCAGGGTAGTTGACTTACACCTTCTAGAGCACGTTGGGTGGCACGGGATACATGCGGTCGTGCATTGTCCTGTTGGAACAGCAAGTTCCCTTGCCGGTCTAGGAATGGTAGAACGATGGGTTCGATGACGGTTTGGATGTACCGTGCACTATTCAGTGTCCCCTCGACGATCACCAGTGGTGTACGGCCAGTGTAGGAGATCGCTCCCCACACCATGATGCCGGGTGTTGGCCCTGTGTGCCTCGGTCGTATGCAGTCCTGATTGTGGCGCTCACCTGCACGGCGCCAAACACGCATACGACCATCAATGGCACCAAGGCAGAAGCGACTCTCATCGCTGAAGACGACACGTCTCCATTCGTCCCTCCATTCACGCCTGTCGCGACACAACTGGAGGCGGGCTGCACGATGTTGGGGCGTGCGCGGAAGACGGCCTAACGGTGTGCGGGACCGTAGCCCAGCTTCATGGAGACGGTTGCGAATGGTCCTCGCCGATACCCCAGGAGCAACAGTGTCCCTAATTTGCTGGGAAGTGGCGGTGCGGTCCCCTACGGCACTGCGTAGGATCCTACGGTCTTGGCGTGCATCCGTGCGTCGCTGCGGTCCGGTCCCAGGTCGACGGGCACGTGCACCTTCCGCCGACCACTGGCGACAACATCGATGTACTGTGGAGACCTCACGCCCCACGTGTTGAGCAATTCGGCGGTACGTCCACCCGGCCTCCCGCATGCCCACTATACGCCCTCGCTCAAAGTCCGTCAACTGCACATACGGTTCACGTCCACGCTGTCGCGGAATGCTACCAGTGTTAAAGACTGCGATGGAGCTCCGTATGCCACGGCAAACTGGCTGACACTGACGGCGGCGGTGCACAAATGCTGCGCAGCTAGCGCCATTCGACGGCCAACACCGCGGTTCCTGGTGTGTCCGCTGTGCCGTGCGTGTGATCATTGCTTGTACAGCCCTCTCGCAGTGTCCGGAGCAAGTATGGTGGGTCTGACACACCGGTGTCAATGTGTTCTTTTTTCCATTTCCAGGAGTGTATTATGTTATCCTCACGATCCTTGTGCGAGCGATACGCAAGTGGTTGTAGTATATTACTAGAGAAATCATTTAAAGCTGGCTCTTGAACCGATGTTAATAGACTTTCTCGGGATAGTTTACGTCGGGCTTCAAGAATCAGCCATTTCAGTTCCTTTGGTATCTCTGTAACACTGTCCCATGGATTAAACAAACCCGTGGCTTTTGTGCTAACCTTCTCTGTATACGTTCAGTGTCGCCTGGTACGGGTCCAAGACACTTCAGCAATGTTCTGCTGTGGGTTGCACGAGTGGTTGTAAGCAATCTCTTTTGTAGACTGATTGCACTTCTCCAGTAGTCTACTAACAAACCCAAGTCTGCCACCTACTATGCCCACGACTGAACCTATGTAATCATTACATTTCATATCCCTAAAAAGTATTACACCCTGGTATCTGGATGAGTTGGCCGATTTCAACAGTGACTCAGTGATATTATAGCCATAGGATACTACGGTTTTTCGTTTTGTTAAGTCCAAAATTTTACATTTCTGAACATTTAAAGCTATTTACCGATCTGTGCACCACTTTGAAATTTTATCGAGATCTGGCTGCATATTTATGCAGCTTCTTTCAGATAGCCACTTCACCGTAGATAACTGCATCATCCGCAAAAAGCATGGTTTTTGCTATGAATATTGTCTCCATCTACGGTAGATTATAGTTAGAAGAGGAGCTAACACAGGCGCAAATTCAGTATAAAATCTGACAGGGATTCCATCGGGGCCTGGAGTTTTTCGTTCAATGTCAACGAGTTTAGCTGTTTCTCAATACTTATTTCATTCGCCGGCCGGCGTGGCCTAGCGGTTCTAGGCGCTACAGTCTGGAACTGCGCGACTGCTACGGTCGCAGGTTCGAATCCTGCCTCGGGCATGGATGTGTGTGATGTCCTTAGGATAGTTAGGTTTAAGTAGTTCTAAGTTCTAGGGGACTGATGACCTTAGAAGTTAAGTCCCATAGTGCTCAGAGCCATTTTTGAACTTATTTCATTCGTCTTTTCAATGGCCCGAGGATTACATTGGTTCAATTCTCCTGGGTACATAATATTTTGAATAGGAATCCACGTTGAGAAACGTACCGTTTCCGTTCTACACTCATGCTCATAAATTAAGGATAACTGCAGAATGTGGTGCCACACAACGTGGCACTACACAAAACTGGCGCTAATAGCATAGGCACATAGGGAACACACACGACACAGATCTGTAAGTCCACGGTATTGGTGATAAGTTGAAAAAACCGTCCCGAAACACATGTGCTACAAAACGCCACTGTTTCCTGCGCATTTACCCCGACATCAATATGAGCTATGATCACCATGCACACGTACACAGGCCGCACAACGGGTTGGCATACTCTGGATCAGGTGGTCGAGCAGCTGCTGGAGTATAGCCTCCCATTCTTGCACCAGTGCCTGTCGGAGCTCCTGAAGTGTCCTAGGGGTGTGTGCAGCGATACGTCGACCGAGAGCATCCCAGACGTGCTCGATGGGTTTTAGGTCTGGAGAACAGGCAGGCCACTCCATTCGCCTGATATCTTCTGTTTCACGGTACTCCACCACAAAGGCAGCTCGGTGGGGCCGTGCGTTATCATCCATCAGGAGGAAGGTGGGACCCACTGCATCTCTGAAAAGGCGGACATACTGGTGCAAAATGACGTCCCGATACACCTGACCTGTTACGGTTCCTTTGTCAGAGACGTGCAGGGGTGTACGTGCACCCCTCACCATCAAACAACGACCTCCATACAGGTCCCTTTCAAGGACATTATGGGGTTGGTAACTGGTCCCTGGTTCACGCCAAATGAAAACCCGTCGAGAATCACTGTTCAGACTATACCTGGACTCGTTCGTGAACATAGCATGGGACCACTGTTCCAATGACCATGTACTGTGTTCTTGACACCAGGCTTTACGGGCTCTCCTGCGACCAGGGATCAGTGGAATCCACCTTGCAGGTCTCTGGGCAAATAATCCATGTCTGTTCAGTCATCTGTAGACTGTGCGTCTGGAGACAACTGTTCCAGTGGCTGCAGTAAGGTCCCGAGCAAGGCTACCTGCAGTAGTCCGTGGCCGTCTGCGGGCACTGATGGTGAGATATCGGTACTCTAGTGGTGTTGTCCACTGTGGACGTCCCGTACTGTAGCACCTGGACACATTTCCTGTCTGCTGTAGTCGTTACCACAATCTTGACATCACACTTTGTGGCACACGGAGGGCCCGTGCTACGACCTGCTGTGTTTGACCAGCCTCCAGCTCCCTAGTATTTTACCCCTCATAACGTCATCAATGTGTGTTCTTTGAGCCATTTTCAACACGTAGTCACCATTAGCACGTCTGAAAACGTCTGCACACTTACTCGCTGCACCGTACTCTGACATGCACCAACACACCTCTTCGTATGTGGACTGCTGCCAGCGCCACCGTGCGAGACCGCAGGTCAAATGCACCGCAGGGTCATACCCCGAGGTGATTTAAACCCGCAAACCGCCCACCAGAACGTTGTTTCACCATGTATCATCATTATCCTTAATTTATGAGCATGAGTGTAGTATGAACTCCCTCCCCTCTCTAGAAGCTTGTAATGGGAATTCCGAGCACCCCATATACGTATATTGATTATGGCATTTTTTAATACCGAAGTGGATTTAAGAGTACTTAAGAGTATTCTTCAGCATTCGAGAGTATTTTTCAGCGTGAGATACTATTATGGAAAAAGCGCAGTATACAGTGTGTCCCATTTTTCGTGACCACCCTAAATAACTGTTTGTCTAGAAGCAAATTACAAAATGTTTCAAGCAAATGTTCTTTGGCTGTCAGGGGGACATCAATCAGCATGATTGTCTTCGTTGTAGCTTTCTTTTTTACAAAGCTATGAAAAGTGGTATGACTTTTTTAAATGGCATCCTGTAATTTTAATTCAGTAATTCATTTCCTCTCCTAAAGACCTATTCAAAAATTTATCACAGTGTACCATTCACTGAAACACAACGTTATTAATTACATAACTCGTCCACGTGCTGGAGTTGTCAGAAAACAAATTAAAACCAAGTAAAAATATAACACAAAATTGACTTTGACTCTCCTGTACCATCGCCCAGGAGTAGCATAAAATGAAAGAATTATTTGCTGCTTCCAGTGTTGCCTGCTGAAGAGAATTACAAACAAGCACGATACGTTCCTGCATGTCCTCTGGAGTTGTTGGAATATCGCGATAGACAACGTCTGTAATGCATCCACAAAGAGAAAAGTCCAGAAGATTTAAATCAGAAGCAACTGTTCCTCTCGACCAATCCATCTGGCAGGATACCTTCGGTTCAGAACACGACCTGCACGCAAGACATTATGTACTGGACATAAAAAAAATGGTTCAAATGGCTCTGAGCACTAAGGGACTTAACTTCTGAGGTCATCAGTCCCCTAGACTTAGACCTAACTAACCTAAGGACATCACACACATCCATGCCCGAGGCAGGGTTCGAACCTGCGACCGTAGCGGTCGCTCGGCTCCAGACTGTAGCGCCTAGAACCGCTCGGCCAATAATTGTAGTACCAAGCACCCCACACGAGACGTTAACTCTCCATTGACGCTGATGTTCCACCTTTCTAAGGCATCGTGGGTTGTCGCTGTTCCTTGTATTTACATGTCCTTTGAGAAGGAACATTCATTGGTAAATAGAACATTGGAGAAGTAGTTCGGGTTGGTGAGGATTCGCTGCTGTGCCCACTGTCAGAACTGTACACGATTCTGGAAATCATTCCCATGCAATTCTTGATGTAGGTGTGCATAGTAAGGATGGAACCGGTGACTTGTAAGACTAGGATGTACACTGATTTTAGGAATGCCAGTCTCGTGTTCAAGCAGTAGTGTGCTCACAAGTGTATTTATAGCAACGGAAGCGAGAACAGTAACTTCGGCAGTTTCGTCTGTGCGAGTACTACGACGATAGCGCTGTCGTGGGTTGAAACTTCCGGTTTCCTGAAGCGGCAAGACGAGAAAACATCCGTCGGGAAGGTGGGTTCTTGTCAGGATATCGCGCTCTGCACAGTTCTGTTGCCTGCCTAGCATTTCGGCTATCTTCAACAACAACAATAAAACAAACGTTATATCGATGCAGTTTGTAGGAAGGACAGCCTTTACTCCTTGCCTCCTCTACACAACAGCATTTAAGGGGCTTCGGAACGCCCTATACTTGCAATGTTAAAATAACGCTTATAAATTACATCTTTCCTCACAAAGTATTTGAGGTAGGAAGTTGAACTTTTTACAGATTATTTATTGGAATATGGGCTACAACTTAACACAGGGATTTTACAAAATTTTAGTTCAGTTATTAAAGATGATTTTTTTTTCAATTGTAATGAAAATTCACAACATTTTTTTGCAATTTTTATTTATATATTCAAAAAAATACAGTTTTTTGGAAAAAGGCTGTGTTAAATTATGCAGAAGGTACTGTGTAACATTTACTGAAAGTTTGAAACAAATATGTTTGGAAGATCCTTAGAAAACATGTAATTAGTATGAGAAAATAAAAGTTTTGGGAATCGAGCGACAAAGATTGGATTAACTTTTTAGTGCATTCCAGGTCCATAGGATGGATTATCTTCATCCTCTGCAAACTCCTCCTCCAGCTTCCTCTTGTTCCTCCTCCTGTTTACTCTTGCTTGTATTTCTAGACTCTTTACAGCTCTGTCTGCAGCCCGAAGGCGTTCCTTGTCTAAAGTAAGCATCGCTCATTGTTGTGTTCGTAGATTTTGCTACCATTTTCTTCAGTTGCAGTTACTGCAACACTGTTCCAAAAGGTGGTCATGTATGAACACTTATCACATTTCAGTTGTATTTCACTAGCAAGTCCTACGTGCTTTATTATGGAGAGTTCCAGACCAACTTCACTACAATGAATACATCTTACACAGTTTGAAAAAATTCCTTTGAGAACCGACATATCAAATATTTCATTCACATCCGATTCGCCCATAAAACATTCATAGTTTTCACTCATTGAACCAAGCTTCTTCTGTGAAGTATTTTCTTTCCCACTTTGACTGCTATGGGCAGGTGTACTTGAGAGGTTAGGTTCACTCACTTGGTTATCGTCTTTATTGTTTACAGTAATAACACATACCTTTGGCTTTCCAACATTTCTCCTTTTCTTAAAAGCCTTCAGAGGATTTCTAATAACTTTACTTTTACTCATTATTATACTTCAACAAAACAGAGACTCAAGAAACAGAATTAATTACGAATATTTTCGAGATAACGACAGAGTAAATAAACATGAAACAATCGACAATCACACCAGCGATATATATTGAACCATCACAGGTTAGCCACAACACATACTTTATCTCACGTCACTAAAATGTACCTGATGAACACGGACGTTAATAATAACACCATTTGACAGCAGTTTAACAGCGCCACAGTGGGTCACGCCCATGTAGAACACATTTCAAAAAAAATTCAAAAATAGTTGTAGTCTTCGGAATTGAATAAATTATATATCTATTAAAAGGCAATAGTCTGCAGATTCAGAAAACGCAAAAAAGTAAAAATTGAACTTTTCATGATTTTGAGCCTTTCCGGAGCCCCTTAAAAGGACTAAACTACTGTTCTAAATGTACCCGTACTTAAGAAAACAGCGTTGCAATTACTGTTCTGCTAACTTACATTCCCCATAGATGAGTAGCATTTCTACCTTCTCTTCGTTGGTGTACATTCTACTCACACAACTCTTCAGCTGACGAAATGAAGGGTGTGCACTCTACTTATGTTTACATTTGTCCTCTGTTAGCGTCAGCAAGTTGATGTGTTCCTTTACCCCGAGTACCTGCACTAAGCGCTGGGAGCGTCAACGTCAGTGTTGTGTTATGTAATTAATAACGTTGTGTTTCAGTGAATGGTACACTGTGATACATTTCTGAATAGGTCTTTAGGAGAGAAAGCCGCGCGGGATTAGCCGAGCGGTCTAGGGCGCTGCAGTCATGGACTCTGCGGCTGATCCCGGCGGAGGTTCGAGTCTTCCCTCGGGCATGGGTGTGTGTGTTTGTCCTTAGGATAATTTAGGTTAAGTAGTGTGTAGGATTAGGGACTGATGACCTTAGCAGTTAAGTCCCATAACATTTCACACAAATTTGAACATTTTTGAAGGAGGGAAAATGAATTACCGAATAAAAAATACAGGGTGCCATTTAAAAAAGTCGTACCGTTGTTCATATCTTTGTAAAAAACAAAGCTACAACGAAAGCAATCATGCTGAATGATGTCCCCCTGACGGCTAAAGAACATTTGCTTGAAACATTTTGTAATTTGCATCTGGACAAACAGTTGTTTAGGGTGGTCAAGAAAAATGAGACACCCTGTATAAAATTTGATTATTTTTTGTTTCTTTTGACGTGTTCTCTGTGTCACCATTTAATATTTGTATGTGTGTATATTTAACATTCTGCTGTTCCTAGTAGTAACCGCTTGTTTGGTTTCTGGGGGCTTGAGTCTAAAGAGGGAAAAGGCTGGTCGGAGCCGTTAACTGGACATTTACTCTATCTCGATTGTTGTCGGGATCTGCCGTTTATTGCCGTCCACCAAAGATATTAAGTCTTTAAAGCAGTCAGTAAACAGCATGACTGTCAGTTTACCGGGGGCGTTAGGCAAGTGCGTGGTGACAAGCCCATGTAAGGGAAATAGTGTGAAGTGGTTAATCTCTTCTAACGCGTTGTGCGCATGAGGATACTTAAGGTTTGATCCGTCGTGCCTGTGATAATTTGCAGCGTCATTATGAACGACGATATTCCTATAGACGTCATGTGTCTTATAACCGCAATGGCGAGCAAGGTAAGACCAAAAACGAGTTCCTAATGTTGCATTTACAATGTTATGACCATCTCAAGAAGCAAGCGAAAACGCTCTCCACGCTATCAGTTTATTAAGAGATTCTTGCCTACGTTTGTTTTGTGGGTATTCCCGAAAGAAATATTGCCTGGTAGTAAAAATATACAATTTCATAAAGACACGTACTACGATGAATATCGGCGATAACAAAACTGGGTAACATTTTTCTCGCACCATGCAACCAACTGAAAAATTTCTGCTGGTTAGAACATGTGAAATCTAGGTACTCATCTTTATTATTCCCTGAAGGTCTTCGTAGTGGACAGCTACGGAACACTACATGTGAGAGGGTTATGTCAGTAAGTGTGGTACGATATCGAATTTTCTACGCTATTTTTGCAGCACTTTTTGAGTTTCAGTTAATTCCTGTCGTTTTCTATGCAGTTGTATGAAGACGCCAGTGCCTTTCTAGACCAAGTGCTGACGCGTTTGTAGTTCTGTTGCAGTAACCTCCTAGTAGTATTTGTGGTTAATAATAAGAATCGATGCAGGAACAACCGTGAAATTCGCAGCTGTAATGCTAGAGGTAAAAATAATTTGTAAATACATATTGCGCTCTTCCTGAAGATTAAGAATGGAAATGAAGTCCCATGCTTCTTTACAGAGCGTAGGGGAACGATCCGGGAGACCCGCACCGCCTTACTAGGCAAGGTCCTAATGGAGGTGGTTTGCCGTTGCCTTCCTCCGACCGTAATGGGGATGAATGATGATGATGATGAAGACGACACAACAACTCCCAGTCATCTCGAGGCAGGAAAAATCTCTGACCCCGCCGGGAATCGAACCCGGGACCCCGTGCTCGGGAAGTGAGAACGCTACCGCGAGACCACGAGGGCGAACTTGAAGATTAAGAACGGAGTTACATATTCTAGCGCAAAAGTACATCACAGGTAGATATGTCAGAACAATGAAATACTCCAAATCTTTCAAACGAAAGCAAAATAATGCCTTATTAGATACGCCTTCTTTAATTTATCAGGCCGGCCGCTATGACCGAGCGGTTCTGGGCGCTTCAGTCAGTGCTACTCTTACACATGTAGTAGTGCAGTTAATCACGTTTCTCCGAAATTCCTGATAAGAAAGCTGTGGTTATCTTTTTCACATGTGGTCAAGTTGAAGCGTATCGACAGTCCTTCTAGTAAACAACAGAATGACTATTCTTTACTGAATATTTCTACCCCCCCCCCCCCCCCCCTCTCCCAGACTCTAAATTCTTCTAGTTCGCCGCTTCCACATAGTTGGTTTGGGTTATTTTGGGGGAGGAGTCAAAACTGCGAGGTCATCGGTCTCATCGGATTAGGGAAGGATGGGGATGGAAGTCGGCCGTGCCCTTTTCAAAGGAACCATCCCGGCGTTTGCCTGAAGAGATTTAGGGAAATCACGGAAAACCATAATCAGGATGGCCGGACGCGAGATTGAACCGTCGTTCCACAGAAGAGGAAGATGTTGTGTCTAGACAAGACAGCTTAGACACAATGAGAGGAAGCCGAAAGGCACGCGCTTAAACTCACGCAGGCTGGCGTGAGGTCTGAAACAGGATACGTAATGAATGCTATAAGGAAAAGTACGTAGTTTCTGGAATTTAATTTAAAAAACCTACCTGTTACCAACTGTTCGTCTAAAATTGTGAGCCATATGTTTGTGACTATTACAGCGACATCTATGACAAAGCGAAAAAAGTGGTCCAACTGAAACATTCATATTTCTTTACATACAAAAATGGGGGTTCCTATTTTTAAAAAACGGAGTTGATACCCATTTGACCTATGGCAGCGTCATCTAGCGGGCCAACCATAGCGCCATCTGGTTTCCCCCTCCAAGCTAGACTAGTTTCGTTCATTGTAGTTTTTTCCTTTGACGCTTATTTCGTGAGATATTTGGCCCGGTCGCGATTAGTGGACAAGCTTGAAAACGAGCTAGCTTTCTAATGCTGTTGCGGGTCAGAAAAAATTGCGAATTTGTCGAACAATGGCACAAGTGTATAAAGTGCACATAATTGTAGTAATGGATACCGTGCTTTTTGATATCTTCTCAATTTTTATTTTATTTTTTGCTTTGTATCAGTGACCCATTGCAAACGTTGCATCAGGACTTCCACTTGGCTCGAGCGTGTCGTTGGTCTCACATCCTGAAATCTTCTTTGTCGTAACAGACTGATCTGTAGACGGAGGTCTAGGTTAGGTTGAAATGTGATAATTTGTAATTTGGTTGTGAGTTGACGAAGCTAACGAATGTGAATACTAAATAAACACTGTGGTAACAAATTGATCACATGTAGCGTAGCCTAATGTTTACTTTCGCGCCATATTTAAACGCACTTTGCCTTTTTTAATGCTACTTTAGTTTGGATGACACTTTTCCTATTCTTTACGCTCTCAGCAGTGTGAAGAATTTACCATACTACCTCTGTCAAGAAAATCCACAATGAATTTTCGTTGACCATTAGTATTTGGAAATTTGTGGTACGTTCCTATGGGACCAGGCTGTTGATATGGATATGGTGTCTGTTCTTTCGGATATATCCATATCCATATAAGTATATAGTTCTGGCAATACTGGCCATGACCTTCTTCTTCTGTGCGGATGCATACATATTCCTCGAACTCTTACGGGACTTGGTAAGAATGTCTTCCATGAGTAATGAGTGTGTTGGGGTGGGACACTACGAATGTTGTTGTTGTTGTGGTCTTCAGTCCTGAGACTGGTTTGATGCAGCTCTGCATGCTACTCTATCCTGTGCAAGCTTCTTCATCTCCCAGTACCTACTGCAACCTACATCCTTCTGGATCTGCTTAGTGTATTCATCTCTTGGTCTCCCTCTACGATTTTTACCCTCCACGCTGCCCTCCAATGCTAAATTTGTGATCCCTTGATGCCTCAAAACATGTCCTACCAACCGATCCCTTCTTCTAGTCAAGTTGTGCCACAAACTTCTCTTCTCCCCAATCCTATTCAATACCTCCTCATTAGTTATGTGATCTACCCATCTAATCTTCAGCATTCTTCTGTAGCACCACATTTCGAAAGCTTCTATTCTCTTCTTGTCCAAACTAGTTATCGTCCATGTTTCACTTCCATACATGGCTTCACTCCATACAAATACTTTCAGAAACGACTTCCTGACACTTATATCTATACTCGATGTTAACAAATTTCTCTTCTTGAGAAACGCTTTCCTTGCCATTGCCAGTCTACATTTTATATCCTCTCTACTTCGACCATCATCAGTTACTTTGCTCCCCAAATAGCAAAACTCCTTTACTACTTTAAGTGTCTCATTTCCTAATCTAATTCCCTCAGCATCACCCGACTTAATTTGACTACATTCCATTATCCTCGTTTTGCTTTTGTTGATGTTCATCTTATATCCTCCTTTCAAGACACTATCCATTCCGTTCAACTGCTCTTCCAAGTCCTTTGCTGTCTCTGACAGAATTACAATGTCATCGGCGAACCTCAAAGTTTTTACTTTTTCTCCATGAATTTTAATACCTACTCCGAATTTTTCTTTTGTTTCCTTTACTGCTTGCTCAATATACAGATTGAATAGCATCGGGGAAAGGCTACAACCCTGTCTCACTCCTTTCCCAACCACTGCTTCCCTTTCATGCCCCTCGACTCTTATAACTGCCATCTGGTTTCTGTACAGATTGTAAATAGCCTTTCGCTCCCTGTATTTTACCCCTGCCACTTTCAGAATTTGAAAGAGAGTATTCCAGTTAACATTGTCAAAAGCTTTCTCTATGTCTGCAAATGCTAGAAACGTAGGTTTGCCTTTTCTTAATCTTTCTTCTAAGATAAGTCGTAAGGTCAGTATTGCCTCACGTGTTCCAACATTTCTACGGAATCCAAACTGATCTTCCTCGAGGTCGGCTTCTACCAGTTTTTCCATTCGTCTGTAAAGAATTCGCGTTAGTATTTTGCAGCTGTGACTTATTAAACTGATAGTTCGGTAATTTTCACATCTGTCAACACCTGCTTTCTTTGGGATTGGAATTATTATATTCTTCTTTAAGTCTGAGGGTATTTCGCCTGTCTCATACATCGTGCTCACCAGATGGTAGAGTTTTGTCATGACTGGCTCTCCCGAGGCCATCAGTAGTTCTAATGGAATGTTGTCTACTCGCGGGGCCTTGTTTCGACTCAGGTCTTTCAGTGCTCTGTCAAACTCTTCACGCAGTATCTTATCTCCCATTTCGTCTTCATCTACATCCTCTTCCATTTCCATAATATTGTCCTGAAGTACATCGCCCTTGTATAGACCCTCTATATACTCCTTCCACCTTTCGGCTTTCCCTTCTTTGCTTATAACTGGGTTTCCATCTGAGCTCTTGATATTCATACAAGTCTTTCTCTTATCTCCAAAGGTCTCTTTAATTTTCCTGTAGGCAGTATCTATCTTACCCCTAGTGAGACAACCCTGTACATCCTTACTACGAATGTGTGGACATATAAAGTGAGAATGTGGGTCTCGCGGGAGGCGTGCGCGAGATCGTCCCTGCAGTCGCGCTATCCTGTGTGCCCTCGGTGACTCTGATGGATAGAGCGTCATCCATGTAAGCAGGAGATCCCGGGGTCTGGTCCCGGTTGGGGCACACATTTTCACCTTTCCCCGTTGGTATATATATCAACGCCCGCCAGCAGCTGAAGGTATTAATATAATTCTCATTTGAGACTGCTGAAGTCATCGGTCCCAAGACTTACACACTACGTTATCTAACTTAAACTAACGACAACACACACACACACACACACACACACACACACACACACATCCATGCCCGAGGGAGGGCCGCGCGAACCATGGCAACGCGCCTTGGACCACACGGCCATCGAACGCGGCGACCATTAGTAAACTGAACGGTCACTGTTATAGTTCCTTCAGTCTTTTGCTGTATTTCCACTTTTTTATAAGGACGCTCCCTCATAACCTTAATTTCACGGTAATGGCGCCGAACTCCGCAGCATGCAGCTTTCACAGCACAAGCAATTTTGTCGACGACGTGTAAACAGAAACATCCATTCCTCACAAGCGAGCTGTACAGGAATATTCTAGGAGCGCTGCATGAATAGACTCACTTGCCGTGGTCGTTTGGACAAGGAAGTCACTCCATGGGTTGTGATAAGGCCGTAGTTGTGTGAATGGCTCTGAGCGCTATTGGACTCAACATCTGAGGTCATCAGTCCCCTAGAACTTAGAACTACTTAAACCCAACTAACCTAAGGACATCACACACATCCGTGCCCGAGGCAGGATTCGAACCTGCGACCGTAGCGGTCGCGCGGCTCCAGACTGAAGCGCCTAGAACCGCTTGGCCACTTCGGCCGGCCCATAGTTGTGTGTGGTTATAAACATTGCTGAATGCTTTGTTGCGTTGAACATGTCATTCTGTTAGGCATCTTTAAGGTTTTATTACCGCTATATGGACAGATAATCAACATACGACAAGTAATATGAGAAATCGCGAGTTCCCTGTTCCATTTTTCATCGGTTTCCTTGAGTATAGGAAAGCCTTTGGCCATGTTGTCTGGGAAAGTTTGTGGCAGGCGGTTGTACAGATTAGAGTCCCGCCACGTTTGACACCATTAATCAGAATTCTATACAATAATTACCTCGCAGCTGTGAAAACAAGTGCTGGCACATATGATTTCTTCAATCTACCAAAAAGTGTGAGATACGGCTGTTGCTTATGTATATAAACGGGTTGGAAGACAATCTGAGCTACCGTCTTAGCTTGTTTGCAAATGGCGCTGTCGTTTATCGACTAGTAAAGTCATCAGAAGATCAAAACCAATTGCAAAACGATTTAGAAGAAATGTCGGAATGGTGCGAGAAGTGGCAGCTGACCTTAAATAACGAAAAGTGTGTGGTCATCCACATGAGTGCTTAAAGGAACGCGTTAAACTTCGGTTACACGATAAATCAGTCTAATCTAAAAGTCGTAAATTCAGCTAAATACCTAGGTATTACAATTACGAACAATTTAAATTGGAAGGAACACACAGAAAATGTTGTGGTGAAGGCTAACCAAAGACTGCACTTTATTGGCAGGACACTTAGAAAATGTAACAGATCTACTAAGGAGACTGCCTACACTACGCTTGTCCGTCCTCTTCTAGAATACTGCTGCGCAGTGTGGGATCCTTACCAGGTAGGACTGACGCAGTACATCGAAACGTTCAAAGAAGGGCAGAACGTTTTGTAGTATCGCGAAATAGAGGACAGAGTGTTACTGAAATGACTCGGGATGGACATCATTAAAACAAAGGTGTTTTTCGTTGCGGAGGAATTTTCTCACGATTTTCCAATCACCAACTTTCTCCTCCGAATGCGAAAATATTTTGTTGATACCGATCTACATAGGGAGAAAAGATCATCACGATAAAATAAGGGAAACCAGAGCTCGTACGGAAAGATATAGGTGTTCGTTCTTTCCGCGCGCTGTACGAGATTGGAATAATACAGAATTGTGAAGGTGGTTCGATGAACCCTCTGCCAGGCACTTAAATGTGATTTGCAGAGTATCCATGTAGATGTGTTATACCCCCAAACGTAGAACATCTGTGCCGAAGCTCTTGATGGTTGGCCTAGCGGCATCTAGCCGCGCGGTCTAGGAGCGTCTTGTCACGGTCCGTGCCGCTCCCCTCTCCCCCCCCCCCCTCCCCCTTCGTTGGTAGTCCGAGTCCTCCCTCGGGCATGGTTGTGTGTGTTGTCCATAGCGTAGCTTAGTTTAAATTAGATTAAGTAGTGCGTAAGCTTACGGACCGATGACATAAGCAGTATGATCCCATAAGATCTTACCACAAATTTACAATTTAGAGGCATCTCAGTTGGTGGAAGGACTATTAACAGCCTCCAATTTGCCGATGGCACCGTGCTGCTAGCAAACAGCTAAGGTGAACTTGCTGACCTACCAAAAAAAAGTAAAGAACGTCAGTATATTATATGGATTAGATATCAGTCTCAGCAGGTCCAAACTGGTGATAACTGATCGAAGAACACGGGTGGATCAAATGAACTGCAAGTCGTGGATTCTTTCATCATCTTGTGTCAAGCATCTGCGACACGGGAAGATCTGAAGACGAGATAAGAGGACGGATCACGCCGGCGTGAGTGGCGACGCAGTAGCCCACCGACATCTGGCAGAACAGAACGATAACGAAGAAGTACAAAGAGTCGGCTTGTTCAAGCACTCGCGTTTTACCTCATCTTGCACACTTGCGTAACGTGGACCCTTAAGGCCAGACAAGAGACGTATTGATGCGTTTGAGTTTTGGTGCTGGCGCACTTTACTGTCCATGGAATGAACGGAAAGAACAACTAATGTAAATGATAATTCATTGAAACCCTCAGCTGCCGACAGGTGTTGTTGACATACCTTGATGGGGACAGCTGAAAATGTGTGCCCCGACCGGGACTCGAACCCGGGATCTCCTGCTTACATGGCAGTCCCTCTAACAATCTGAGCCACCGGGGACACAGATGAATAGCGCGACTGCAGGGACTTATCCCTTGCATCCTTCGCGTGAGAATCACTTTCCCAACTGTCCACAATTTACATACGTGATGTCCCTAATAGATACTTTGTCCATCCACTCATTACTCGCGCCCACTAAGGTGACTATTCCCGTAAGAGCTCGGACAACCTGTGCGCATTCGCACAGACGAAGGTCAGCGTCCGGTAGCGTGCAAGGGATAAGTCCCTGCAGTCGCGCTATTCATCTGTGTCCTCGGTGGCTCAGATTGTTAGAGCGACTGCCATGTAAGCAGGAGACCCCGGGTTCGAGTCCCGGTCGGGGCACATTTTCAGCTGTCCCCATCGAGGTATGTCAACAACACCTGTCGGCAGCTGAGGGTTTCAATTAATTATCATTTGTTCTAGAGAAGCTGCACGGTCATCAATGGTATCTGTTCTTTCAAGAACAGTCACTATCTTAATATAAACAACTAATGTGTCCATTATTAAGCAACTCAGTATCTCTAGGTTCCTTTGTTCTCGTGCCAACTAAAGAATTGTAAAATGATGCGGAGAAAATCTAGAAACATTAATCATGGAAGGAAAAATCGAGGTGGAGATCAGTGAGCATGTGCATCGACCAAACCGTGAAGACCTCCAGTCTACCTCTTTAGCAAGTGGTCCCAACCTTACTGAGACAATTTCCCTGCAGCCCCCTCAAATATACTGGTGTCCAAAATAAAAGAACAAACTGCTATTTCCCAGTCCTATGTCTAATTCAGGATATAATCATACAAACTGTCAACATATGTCGTTACGATCGTGTTTTGCACGGAAGATGGCATTCCGATAAACGGACAACCACGCCAGCAATGACGTCAGGGCACCTATCAAGCGGTGTAGTCTTCGCAGAGTAACCCCACATCCTCATTCGCTGTGTAAACACTCACAGACGATGCAGTATGGCACAGAGAAGCGGGCCACAGACTCTGCTGTGTAGGGCCATAGGAAGAATGGCAGCAGGAGAGTCGCAAAATTGATGTGGCCCGATGGCTTAATGTAAATTGTTCTGTTGTTTCTCGGATGAGAGGACAGTTTATAGAGACCAAAACTGCACTACTGGCCATTAAAATTGCTACACCAAGAAGAAATGCAGATGATAAACGGGTATTTACTGGACAAATATATTATACTAGAACTGACATGTGATTACATTTTCACGCAATTTGGGTGCATAGATCCTGAGAAATCAGTAACCATAACAACCACCTCTGGCCGTAATAACGGCCGTGATACGCCTGGACATTGAGTCAAACAGAGCTTGGATGGCGTGTACAGGTACAGCTGCCCATGCAGCTTCAACACGATACCACAGTTCATCAAGAGTTGTGACTGGCATATTGTGACGGTGCAATTGCTCGGCCACCATTGACCAGACGTTTTCAATTGGTGAGAGATCTGGAGAATGTGCTGACAAGGGCAGCAGTCGAACATGTTCTGTATCCAGAAAGGCCCGTATAGGACCTGCAAAATGTGGTCGTGCATTATCCTACTGAAATGTAGGGTTTCACAGGGATCGAATGAAGGGTAGAGCCACAGGTCGTAACACATCTGAAATGTAACATCCACTGTTCAAAGTGCCGTCAATGCGAACAAGAGGCGATGGAGACGTGTAACCAATGGCACCCTTTACCATCACGCCGGGTGATATGCCAGTATGGCAATGACGAATACAGGCTTCCAATGTGCGATCACCGCGATGTCGCCAAACACGGATGTGAGCATCATGATGCTGTAAACAGAACCAGGATTTGCCATTCGTCCACTCAGGTTCGTCGTTGAGTACACCATCGCAGGCGCTCCTGATTGTGATGCAGCGTCAAGGGGAACCGCAGCCACGGTCTCCGAGCTGATAGTCCATGCTGCTGCAAACGTCGTCGAACTGTTCGTCCAGATGGTTGTTGTCTCGCAGACGTCCCCGTCTGTTGACTCAGGGATCGAGACGTGACTGCACGATCCGTTACAGCCATGCGGATAAGATGCCTGTCATCTCGACTGCTGGTGATACGAGGCCGTTGGGATCCAGAACGGCGTCCCGTATTACCCTTCTGAACCCACCGATTCCATATTCTGCTAACAGTCATTGGATCTCGACCAACGCGCAATCTCGATAGGCTACAGTCCGACCTTTATCAAAGTCAGAAACGTGATGGTCCGCATTTCTCCTCCTTATATGAGGCATCACAACAACGTTTCACCAGTCAACGCCGGTCAACTGCTGTTTGTGTGTGAGAAATCGGTTGGGAACTTTCCTCGTGTCAGCACGTTGTAGGTGTCACCACTGGCGCCAACCTTGTGTGAATGCTTTGAAAAGCTACTCATTTGCATACCACAGCATGTTCTTCCTGTCGGTTAAATTTCGCGTCTGTAGCACGTCATCTTCGTGGTGTAGCAACTTTAATGGCCAGTGGTGTATATCGCGGAGACCAGGACAGGGCCGACTACGTGTGACTTCAGAAAGAGTGGACCGTTGTTTGGCTGTAAGGGCACGGCGGTACCGCCTTAGTACAGCACTGCAACTGGCATCTGACCTCGCAGGGTCCCGTGGATGTGTTGTACCGAGGCAAACGGTGTACAGAAGGCTTCATCAAACTGGTCTACCTCTGACGTGTCTTATAAGAACGGAATGTCTAGAGTGCAGCCGTCAACATGCCACTTGGACGGTCGAACAGTGGGCCAGTTCTCTTTTCACAGGCGAGTCCTAGTTTGGCCTGGGGAGTGATTCTCGACGGATTCGTAACTGGAGGGCACGCAGAACACGATTTCGGAGCCGAAACATAGTGGAAAGAGACCGATATCGAGGTGGGTCCGTAACAGTGTGGGCAGGGGTTATGTTGACCACTCGAACTTCTCTTCATGAAATTGTTTAGGTGAATCAGCAAGTTTTAACTGCTGCCGGGTACAGTGAGGATATCTTGGATTCTCATGCGCGGCTATTGCGAGGTGCTGTGGGTCCAGACGTCGTACTGATGGACAGAATTACCTCGACGGAAACAAACTGCCTATTGACACACAGTCAACATGACTTTAGAAAACATCGTTCCTGTGAAACACAACTAGCTCTTTATGCACATGAAGTGCTGAGTGCTATTGACAAGGGATTTCAGATCGATTCCGTATCCCTGGATTTCCAGAAGGTTCAAATGGCTCTGAGCACTATGCGAGTTAACTTCTGAGGTCATCAGTCGCCTATAACTTAGAACTAATTAAACCTAACTAACGTAAGGACGTCACACACATCCATGCCCGAGGCAGGATTCGTACTGTTCCAGACTGTAGCGCCTAGAACCGCTCGGCCACCACGGCCGGCATTTCCGGAAGGCTTTTGACACTGTACCACACAAGCGGCTCGTACTGAAGTTGCGTGCTTATGGAATATCGTCTCAGTTATGTGACTTGATTTGTGATTTCCTGTCAGAGAGGTCACAGTTCGTAGTAACTGACGGAACGTAAAACAGAAGTGATTTCTGGCGCTCTCCAGGGTAGTGTCATAGGCACTTTGCTGTTCCTTCTCTATATAAACGATTTGGGAAACAATCTGTGCAGCTTTCTTAGGTCCTTTGCAGAAGACGCTGTCGTTTATCGACTAATAAAGCCACCAGAAGACCAAAACAAACTGCAAAACGATTTTTAAAAAAATATATGAATGGTGGGAAATGTGGCAGTTGACCCTAAATAATGAAAAGTATGAGATCATCCACATGAGTGCTAAAAGGAACTAGCTAAACTTCGGTTACACGATAAATCAGTCTAATCTAAAAGCCGTAAATTCAACTACATACCTGGGTATTACAATTACGAACAACTTAAATTGGAAGGAACACATAGAAAATGTTCTGGGGAAGGCTAACCAAAGGCTGCGTTTTATTGGCAGGACACTTAGAAAATGTAACAGACCTACTAAGGAGACTGCCTACACTACGCTTGTGCGTCCTCTTTTAGAATACTGCTGCGCGGTGTGGGATCCTTACCAGGTAGGACTGACGGAGTACATCGAAAAAGTTCAAAGAGAGGCAGCATATTTTGTATTATCGCAAAATATGGGAGAGAGTGTCACAGAAATGATACAGGATTTGGGCTGGAAATCATTAAAAGAAAGGCGTTTTCGTTGCGGCGGAATCTTCTCACGAAATTCCTATCACCAAATTTCTCCTCCGAATGCGAAAAAATTTTGTTGACGCCGATCTAAATGGGGAGGAACGATCACCACGATAAAAGAAGGGAAATCAGAGCTCATACAGAAAGATATAGGTGTTCATTCCTACAGCGCGCTGTACGAGATCTGAATAATAGAGTGTTGTGAAGCCGGCCGCGGTGGTCTAGCGGTTCTAGGCGCTCAGTCCGGAACCGCGCGACTGCTACGGTCGCAGGTTCGAATCCTGCCTCGGGCATGGATGTATGTGATGTCCGTAGGTTAATTAGGTTTAACTAGTTCAAAGTTCTAGGTGACTAATGACCTCAGAAGTTGAGTCCCATAGTGCTCAGAGCCATTTGAACCATTTTTTAGAGTTGTGAAGGTGGTTCGATGAACCCTCTGCCAGGCACTTAAATGTGATTTGCAGAGTATCCATGTAGATGTAGAATGCTCGACCTCATAGAGCACGGACAGTCGGTGTTTTTTTGGAAACGGAAGATATTGCACGCGTGGCGTGGCTTGCCCAGTCTCCCGATTTGCATCCCATAGAGCATGTCTGGGATGCACTAGGGAGACGTCAACATCCAACTACCACTTTCCAAGACTTGTGGGCAGCTCTGCAGGAAGAATGGGCGTTACTGGCTCAACGTGAGACTGATGACATCATTCATAGCATCCTCCGTCACTGTCAGGCCTGTATTGCTGCCAGATGTGGCCACACCCCATACTGAGCGCTTTAACCAGTTGTCGGGATGTGTGTGAATATCCGTTAAGTTGGAAAGAAACGAAGAACATTTTTGCCCGTCATTATGCATGTTGCAGTTGTTTACAGTGCGTATTCTTTATATTGTTTCTACTTTACTATCACCTGTTTATACTGTTTTGTGGCAAAATAAACGGAACCTTGCAAAATTTCGGTTTGTTCATAGAATGAAGGCTTTCACGACCGGACGTTTCAGCTGCCGAGAGTTCTTCCGGGTTGTATGGTGTAGCGTTGCTCTTGAGTGAGGCAAAAGAGAAAGAATTGTTATTATATATATATTTTTTGGAAAAATATCGAAAAAGTGGATATTTTGGTAGACCACTTGGCAACAGAATCAGAGATTGATTACACTATTGTAATAACATACGTTGAGCATTAAATACCTGAATAAGAGCAGCATATTGGTATATTTGAGATCGTTCGGAAGCAATATTATCATTTCTGTGCATTTTTATGGTCGCGATGTAGTTATACCCGGAACAACACTAAGGGACCAGAAGATTTATAGTCTTTAAAAGAAATGCAACATTACACAATTTAAAAAAAAGTTGATTGAGAAATAATAGGAAAATGATAATGTTCCTTCTGCCTCGTGCCGCGTTCGGCCTATCAGCGTGATCGTAATTTCTGGTGATGAACAACATAAAATAATTATCATTCAAGTAAATAAGGAGATGGAAATCATCAAGGTTAATTTACTAAAATAAGCACACTTACCTTCAACACACTTTTTTTAATGTTACGTACCTTTTCATATTAAATTACAATAGATGACCATTGTGGTTCAATACTTTATACATAACAGTCAATATGTCTTCTTGATGCTGTCTGTTCGTAATCAATTACAAGAAACTACATGTTTTCTGATTGGAAAAATCACAATTAGCATATTTACTGAATATTTTCACATAAAATATAAAATACCGATGCGGAACGCAGCAAGTCCGCGTCCGCCTTTCATGGAATACAAACAGTAAAAGGAGAGGCGCCCAATGCCTCATTTTTCTTGAAACAACAGAATTATTTTTTGTGACATTAATCGTTACATGTACATACAGATTTACAGGCACCGCGCAAGAACGGCAAAGATAAAGAATAATAGATTCTGTCGCTGCTATGCGATGGTTCATTTCTTTTACTTTATAATTGTTCGATAACTTTAGGCCATCAGGCGTTTACTATTGAGCGTATATTAATGTTTGTGAGGCGAAAATTACTAATATTACAATGGCCTTGATCCATGGAACTCTTCTATCCCTGATGTTTCGTCCAAAGCTACGCGTTGGACACCTTGGGAGGTTCTCCTGGTTGTGCTGAGTCTTGCCGGCAGTCGGCAAGAATCAGCACAACCAGGAGAACCTCCGAAGATGTCCAACGTAGCTTTGGACGAAACGTCAGGGATAGAAGAGTTCCATGGACCACGGCCATACAACCCGGAAGAATTCTCGGTTTGTTGCTTTAATATTTTGGACACTAGTGTATTAGCTGTTACTCCACCTCCCCCCCCCCCCCCCACACACACACACTCATACGCTTTTCTTCTCCTCTCCTCATTATCAACATTAATACCCTTTTTTTTTTTAAAAAAAAAGTAAATGACATTTATTTTCTGTGGGCGTTTTATTAAATCATGAACTAGTGAGTCAAGGAAGCAATGCTTATTTCTAATATTTCCTTGTAAAATGGTGAAGCACTTTTCAGTGCATCACAGTTGCTTCCTACAACTCGTCGGAGAAGAAAACTAACTAGCCAAATTGAAAGCTGGCACTTGTTGCAAAACGTGCTTTCTCTGCACCACTGCTCTTCCTAGCGGCACCTGCACCTCTATCCAAAATCAGATTGAAACGTGTGCACCATACATATGTCTACTGCTTGTAAATTACTTGATTGCTGGACTCCATACTTCTGAACTGGCAGAAATTGGGAAACTTGAGGCTGCCAATACTTTGAGGCTTATCACTGGCACTAACAATAATATTTACAGATATTATTACTTATTTATTTAAACTGTTTAGACCCGTAGAGGCCCACACAAAGCGAACTACGATTGGTGGATGCTATTTTTCTTGTCCTTCCAGAATTGTTTCATCCTCTCGTTATGCTTAGTTCCACATTTTTCCGTCCATTTTCCCGTAGATCTTTAGGGTTATTCTTCTGGTGCAACTTCCCAGCTGTGGATCCTCGTGTGATTTTTCGATCTGCGATGCCTGATGATGTGATGTTGACATTTTTGAGATCAGTTTGAACTTGTTTGATCCAGACTGCTTTCGTTTTTAGTTTCTGTGAGTACATTAGAATATTCTTTGTTAATCTGTTGTCATCCAGTCTCATGATGTGTCCATAGAACTTCGTCGTTTGCGGAAGTCTGTTTCAATGTTGGAGGTTTTTTCCTGGTGTCATGTTTGAATGTAGCCGATATCCTTCGTCTGTGATCTTTGGACCCAGGATTTTGCGAATTATTTTCCTTTCAACTATTTTTATGCTATCGAGATCCCCTTTGTAATTGAGGTCTAGGGTCTCGCTTGCATACAGTGCTTCGGGTTTGATGACAGTCGCATAGTGTCGAATTTTTGTTTTGATATTCTTGCACCTTTTGTTGTAGATGTTCACAATTTTCCCGTATGGTTTTCGCATTTTGACTTCACGTGCTGTTTGGGCTAATCTTTCTGTTCCTGTAGGTTCGATGATTTTACCTAAGTATTTAAAGTGATTGACTCTGCTTATTGTGCCGTATTCTGTGATCAAATTTTCGGTTCAAATTCAAATGGCTCTGAGCACTATGGGACTTAACTTCTGAGGTCATCAGTCCCCTAGACTTAGAACTACGTAAACCTAACTAACCTAGGGACATCACACATATCCATGCACGAGGCAGGATTCGAACCTGCGACGTAGCGGTCGCGCGGTTCCAGACTGTAGCGCCTAGAACCGCTCGGCCACCCCGGCCGGCAAATTTTCGGTTTTGACCTGTTTTGTGGCCATAAATACCGTCTTTATGGAAGAGATTTGGAGCCCGACTTTTTCGGCACATTCTTTGAGTTCTTCGATCTGACGAATTTCTGTTTGTTGATCCTCCGAGAGGATCGCCAGAACGCCAGCGAAGGTTAAACATGTGACATTGATGTTATCCCGTTATTTTCCTAGCATGATGCGTCTCCAGCTGTTTTGTTTTTTCACTTCCTATTCCCATTCTTTGATGACCTTATCGAGAACGATGATGGTGGCGGAGAGTCCGTTTACCCTGTCGGACGGCGGTTTTGATGAGGAAAGGTTGGGAGATTTCTCCACTGAACTTGACTTTGGAAGTTGTGTCGGTTAGGGTTTGTTGGTTGAGTCGTCTTATTTTCGGATCAAGATTGCTTTCTTCGAGTATTATTATTATTTTTATTGTTATTAGAGCGTAGGACCTGCAGTTTCTTGTGTTGCCTGTTAGTTCGTTTATTGTTGCAGAATGAATAATGAACCAATTTCTAGTCTATTCCCGGAAATCCCAACAACTCGGAGAAGTCAGTTTCATGAGGTTTTTAAGCATATGTGGTGTTATGTGTCTCGGTCTTGCTGTCATAGACGCATCGTGCAGAGTAAAAAGAATGTGTGAAATGGGTGGCTTATGTGATGAAGATGAGAGGTAACAGTAGTGATCTTTTTTTAAAAAAAGATGTAGTTTCACGACCAAAACGCAATCGAATCGTTTCGTTTTTACCCCTCAGGGGGTACTTACCCCAGCCTGGGAACAACTGCTCTGAGAGAAGCTGATAACCGTCCGCGATGGATTCACGGAGTCACGACGCTCGACAGTGAGAATAACGACATGTGATGATGCAACTTCTACCGTATGAGGGAGAAGGTGGTTACTCCCCCTTCTCAGGGCAAACGTGCGGGATGGAACTGTCCTTTGCCGTCCACCCCAACACCTCCCGTTCAATAGCCATTGATTAACATCTTCAACTTTTGTAGTCCTGTCTTCCTCAGTTGCGTGTAATATTACGGTATATTGATAATTTTTACTTATGGACCGTCTGACAGCAACTGAATAAAACACAATTTTAGTGCCATACGCGTTTCGCCTTTATTTTCTGCAAGGCATCATCAGTGGCCTGGAATATGTACATATGTTAGCTATTTTATTTACATTTTTGTCACTGTGCCTATAGGTTATAAACAGTTCTGGTGGTTGGTTCAAATGGCTCTGAGCACTATGGGACTCAACTGCTGAGGTCATTAGTCCCCTAGAACTTAGAACTAGTTAAACCTAAGTAACCTAAGTACAACACAAACATCCATACCCGAGGCAGGATTCGAACCTGCGACCGTAGCGGTCTTGCGGTTCCAGACTGCAGCGCCTTTAACCGCACGGCCACTTCGGCCGGCCCTGGTAGTTGGTATTTCCTATTAAGTAGTAATGTTTTGAACTGTACTTACAGGTTGCGTGGACAGTTTCTTACATATTACGCTCCTGTTGCATTTTTGGTGTTGTTCTTCTTCTTATGAACGCCAATTTGCGGTTTTTTCCACATTCCACAGCACTATGCACTGAACGCTTGTTTTAATGCAATGTTTTGGTTTCTGTTGCCGACTGTCAAATGTTTTTGCCAAAGATCGAATATTATTGCCAAACTTATGAGTGTAACTATTGAAGTATCTGTGGTCTGTTCGTGTATGCATTTGTGTGTGCGTTTGTGTATGTGTGTGTGTGAGAGAGAGAGAGTGTTTTTTGATGTGATATTAATTTTATTTTATTTTATTTTTTTGTTTTGTTTTTGTCCTGTGTGTGTGTTTTGGTGTGATATATATTTTTTGTGCTGTGTCTGTGTGTGTGTGTGTCTGTGTGTGTGTGTGTGTGTGTGTGTGTATTTTAGTGTTCAATAATTTTTTTGGGGGGGGGGGGCACAATGACTGTTCCCCTTCAGTTAAGTATTACAGGTATACATTACATAGCGCGGGCGACCTTTTTATGACAGTCATTGCCCTCCGCTTCGCAGGTTCTCCATGTTTGTCCAGCGTTTTTCCTCAAGGCGCCACCTTCCAGGTCCCAACCTGGGGGTAATTACTCCTGAGGGGTAAAAACTAAATGATTCGATTCTGTTTCAGTCACGAAACTTATTTTCAAGAGGTCATTACTATTATCACAATTTTGTAAGAGTCTTAAGTTATCAACAATTACTTTTTCTCAGTTAATAGCATTAATGCGATGAAGGGTACAGGTTTCTCACACCGTCCACCCACTACACACATATGTTGTGCTTTGTCCCGTGCATCGCTGATGATAAAAGTAAGACACATATTTAACAAATGCTTAGCATGTCAAGAAAATACCTTCTCCAAGTTTTAGATAGTACCCGCAGTAGCCCACAAATTGCCTCATTACTCGCTTCGAAACACACAAAGGAGTTAATTGACACAGCAATAACTATATAAGGGCTAGTACAGTACTGTACCCAGTGTTATTATTATTATTATTATTAGAGTGGTCAGCAACAAAGCCTGAAGTCGTCCAATTTCTGTCAATTCAGAAGTTAGGAGTGCAGCAGTCAAGTGATTTACGAACACTAAGTATAGAGCATACATTTTAACTTGGTTGATTTTAAATGGGTTGCAGTGTGCAGGTCAAGCAAGTATCTCAGTGGAGAGGAGTAATGCAGGAGAAGTGTGTTTTGTGGCAAGTGTCTACCCTCACTGCTGATAGTTAGCTTTCTTATCTGAGAAGGAGATGTGGGTAGTACTTGCGGTGTACCACGAATTCCTTTGTCATTAATTCTCTCTCTCTCTCTCTCTCTCTCTCACACACACACACACACACACACACACACACACACACACACACACACACACACAAATTGTCATTCATCTTTCATAATGAAAAAAATAAAGGTTTTCCAAGAAAAGTCTTTCATTCTACAGTTTATCTAGGTGCTAAAGCTGATGATAATGTGGAGGAAGGGGGCGAGGGAGGACGGGGGTACTAGCTAATGTCTAATTGCAGTCAGGGGTTTCGTCTTCAGCTGATGCCCATTCATAGATTCTTGTTGGCCATCGGTTATCGTCCATTCGTTGGGCGTGACCGTACCAAAATTTCTCTTTTTACTTAGCCAGTTTTATTTGAAATGTTTTGTGTGCTTCTCCCATCTGTTGTAAAAGTGACGCCCAAGTATTTAAACGTGTAGACATCTTTAGTCTTACAGAATCCTACATCCAGACGGTCTTGGTCCTCCTCATTTACTAACATGTATTCCGTATTTTTTGTGTTTGTAGTTGGGCCCCATTTTGAGTATTCCTCGTGCAGTTTTCTGAATATTTACATAACTGGAGTCTTCTTTGTCTGCTACTGTCAGGACGTGGTCGTTGGCGAAGAATGAAACATGCAGTATTTCTTCTCCAATGGAGATTCCCAATCCAACAATTTCCTCTTCCAGTTTTGCAAAATTTATTCTAAGTATCCTTTAAATAAAGGCGATTCTAATGAGTACAATTTTTTAGATCATTATTTACAGAGAATTCTTAGGGATTTTGTAGACAACTTCGTGCTCAAGCGGATATTCCTATTTCTCCTCGCTGCACAGAAAGTCAACCCGTCCATATTAGCAGAAAATTTGTAAAAATAAGACGGTAACGTGACAACCCAAGTGGGTTTCAAAAACGGATGTGCGTTTAATCGAAACGAAAGCCGATTGTAGAAATTGAAACCCGGCGAGTCGATACTGAAGTGTTTACATGACCACGGCTTATGAAATCCGCGTTTGGGAGCCCGATGCAACGTAGTGATTATGTGTCTATGTTTTCAGGAAACAATTTTCTCTACATTTCGTATGCTTACAAGGCCATTTTGAATGTGTGTTGCAGTACCAGCAGATGACTACGACAGAGTCACTCTTGGCGAGACTGAATCTGATGCCAAAGCCAGTGGGACATTGCAACAAAGAGGGCAGTATGCAGGAGCCAAAGGAAGAAGACGAGAAGAATGAGGTGAGTCACAGAACCATGAAATGCGAGTTTTATTGATAATTTATATTGTTCTTTTAAATATCGACTCAGTAATCTGATGTAGTTAGTTTAGGAGGAGAATGCATGCAGTTTCTGTTAGGAGGTCTAAGCAAGCAGTTCATTTGAAATGAGATGCTGTTGTGCGTTGATTACTATGTCTCTACACCTTTTGTGCTTGGAATTCGAGGCGATAGCTAGAATTAAAGATGTACAACTCAGTTACTGTACTGCATGAAAACATTGCTTCCTTATCCGTGTCAGTAAAGGGCGTGACTTCAGCCCTTGCGGAAGGAAGTTGTTTTCGTTATCTAGAGGCAGTGATGGCGCTTCTCGCGGTAAAAGCATGAACTAGCAGAAGCTGTTTGCTGTGATACGCTTTTATCTCGCTGTGAGCGGGTATTCGAAATCGAAAAGAGGCAAATCAGGTCGCTGATTATATTTGTTTTGCATCATTTTTATTATTTGGAATGTAGATACTGGTAAAAGATTTGTATCTAGCAGCTTTGGTACTTACTAAAGAATTCATTAAGCAGCGAGTGAACAGAGGTACCGGTAACGCACGTTTCACATTTTGAATCTTACATGGAACTGCGGGATTAAATTTCTTGTGGCACATACTTAAGAACTTTTGCGATTACGGCTCTGCCTTAGTTTCGTTTTGTATAGCAACGAACGTAACAATGACGCAGTTTCATTCACAATTCTGGCATTAATTACACCATTTTAAATTCCCCTGCAGCTTTAACCAGTTCCCAAAACACACACACACATACACATACCCCTCACCGAAATTTATAGTTTGCTGACAGAGACACACAAAAGCAAAATTGACAGACAATCTAGCTCTCAGGACCAATGATTGGGTTGGGGAGGATTAACAATAGAAGGATCGGGAATTAGAATCTATCCAGAAGGGACCAACCTGTCATTTTGATGGGTGCAGTTTTGTTTGCCTTCTTAAAAATAGTAAACAAATTTGCATATACTGTATATACCAATTTTTTCATAGTATTTATACAGTTTACCAGGATATAGTTTTACTTTTTTCTGAGGAATTACATGGTACAGTGAACATTTTATACCACATAATTGATCCAAATATATATGATAACAAAATGTGAAATGGATTACCTCCCTTGACAGAATTATGATGTTTTACATACAATTTTGAATAGCGCAATATATGGTACAGCAAACATTTATAAGCTGATTTCACATTTCACTCATTCAGAGCCACCTGCTGCACAGTGGTACACATAACATTTGTATTCAGCATTGTCTAAACATGTTCCACAAACGTACTTGCTGCTCTTTTTATATAAATGCTTGCTTGTGTATTCCTTCTACATTCTCTCATCTGACAAGTCATGCAAATGTTGCTATGTTGTGGTACTATATTAGGAAGAGTATTTTGCACCTGTGTGGTCTTATATGCTGAAGTTCTCCTGCTAACTTACATGTAAAGTGACGCTAGGTTACTTTTTCACTTGTTACTTCCTTATAGAGTACTCATGCATTAATAGCTGCCAAGCAATACTTTGAAGGAGGGGGGGGGGGGGGGGGGGAATGCATTGGCCATCTGCGACATCCATACTTCGCAGTGTGAAGCCGAGCCATGTGGTTGATGAGTTCAGTGGTGTACTTTGTGTTATTGTAGTACACTACTGATTGCGGTAGCTTTTTAGGATGTCGTTCATGGAGTCTAACTACGTCACTCATTGAACTCAAAGGAATACAATTTTTGTTATTTTTTCCCTTATAGCATGTTACAGTCATGCCATCTGTGTAGCTGTGTGTAATGGTGTTACAGTAGACATTGTTGATTGAGGGATTTGCCTTCTAGATTTCCTCATTGTGCCTGCAATGCTCGTACTCCTATGTTTCAAGCTTTCTGCAAGTAGGCTAATTTGGTTATGAAAAAATTGTTCTGTGAAGTTTTTTGCACACCTGGCTCATTTAATATTTCTTCCTGCAGAAACAAAGGGCTGTATAAGGCAAGTTACGTGTGCTCCGCAATATGAACATCTGTAGAGTGCTGCTCATCTTTGCCTCTTTGAATCACATGCAAGCTAAAACTCAGATGTTAAATTAAAGAGCATCTAGCTTTGCCTGGAAACAGGTGTTCATCGAAAATGATATTTTCACTAGAAATGTAACAATGCAAAAAATTGGCAATCTAATGGTTCCCCAAAGGGGCAGCAGGTTCTAAAGCGATCTACCCTCACTCTGCAGTCAGTCCTGTTCATCAAATTGTATTATCTGAAAAATTTCAGCGAATTTATTTGTGTTCTCAGTCTTCCAGAAAAATGCTGGTACTCGTGTTTGACGATAAGAACTTCAACACAAAGTATTTTTCCTTGTAAATACAAATGTGATATAGTGGCTTTTGTTGCTTTGGGGCCAAAGGTCCAGTCACCACAACACGGTTCTTGACATGCCATCTGTTTTGTGGAAACTTCATTACATTTTGAAGCTTATTGTTATCTGTTAGTAACCCCATGCACTATAATGTATATCTTTTCTGATGGAGCTCTTTGCATAACCTGTGGTCCTGGTGCTACTTTCAAGATGTTCTGCTGTGACCATGTTCCAGGAACAACTTTTGTAGGTGTTGTAGTTCACGTTGTTCCATCATTAGCTGTTTAACTACTTTCAGTGGAAGGATTTCTTTCATTTGAGCTTTTCCTTCGCTCTGCCATGAATGTCTTTAATGCTGTTAGCTGGGGTAAGGGCACACTATTGTTTGACATACCTGAAAATATATAATACCCGTACAGTAAATCAGTTACAGCATCAACAATGAACAGTAATTCAATTACAGCATGAACAATGAGCTTCAAATTATTGTACAGCAAAATTAACTTGGAAAACCCCCGTAATACTTTCCAAAATATTTGTTGAAATACGACACCAGACAAACTATGTCTCAAAAAGGCCACTATGAAACAAATGAAATTGACAAAGGATTGGTAGAATACCATAAACCGAACAGGAAGGCAATCAATAGTAGCTGTAGACAGTTCCAAAAGCTGTTGTCCACACGTTCGTACCCAGCAAAATGTCAAATGGCGGTACTTTTAGCAGGAGTTCATTGTGTCACTTTTCAGAAAGGTCCTAAAAGTTTAAATCTTTGCAGACATGGGCCTCACAAATCCTTTAATAAAGTCATAGAAAATGGGAACTGTAAAATAAATCATCTACAAGAAATAAGTTTACTGAAACAGAGTAACTGTCAAAATGATGGAGGGGGTCCTTCTAGTGTTAAAAGGAAAGTGCAAGTCACTCAGACACCAGGTTGAGTGGGACCCACCTCTAATGAGAAAGAGGATTTCTCAGAAATTGTGCAAAACTTTGTCACCATCCTGTCTGGATTTAGTTCCGAAGTTGCACCAACCTTTAAGAAGTGTTTAAAAATTTGCATCATATGAGTTGTATAATTCAGTTCTCCTTTAGTTTACTTACATAGGCTTCATGAACTTGTGTCTAACAAGCAAACAGAGACTGATGACCAGGTAAATATGATACTTCGATGTTCAGCCATGTGTATGGTTTAATTTAAATAACCCAGTTAAGTCCAAGATTTTTTAATTAGGGTGAAGTGGGGTAAGTGTAACCACATTTTGGCATAGTTCAACTTTGACACCAAATTGCCAACTTGTTATTGAAGATATGATTTTGAAATTTCTCAAGCTTAAAGTTTGACTTATTGACTTTTAAACAATCTACATTTTGTTTTTGAAAAAAGAAATCATATGGTCAATTAATTGTTTTCAAAATTTTGTGTTGTGAGGTTACACTTGCCCCATGGTTCGGGGCAAGTGTAACCCCGCATTATTGTACCCATACAGAGCATTGTAAAAGAGACTTGGGGTAAGTGACCTGATTACCCAATTTTTACTGAATTTGAGGATTTTTAAATTATTAAAATACCTTAAATTTTACTCAAGATATGAACTTTTTTGCACATGCCTCTTTGTATATTATGAAATGCACAGAAAAGTTAGCTAAACTATAAAATAAGTGTTAGCCTAAACCATAAAACACTGAAACAGAATGCTTCATAGACAATTTATTTTTGTTTTAGGACAGTAATTGATTAGTTTAAATTCTACAAAAGTAATATTTTTTCTTTAGTAGGCAATTTAACAAAAATAATAAAATATCTAGTATCAAGAGAAAAGAAAAATTCACTTTATAAGTTCACTTTCTATTATTTTTCATGGTAATTGAACTAAAGTTGTTGGCAATTTGTGTTTAACACTAAACTGCCCTAATTCAACTTATTATATTCACACTTAGGCCCTAACTATTATTTAGTCACTGAATGTTGTATGAATCAAATGTAACACCAAATGTCAGGTATCCCCTGCGACTCAAAGTAGGCTCAGGCAGCACTGAAATGACATCAGAGGATGGAACTTCTGTCTCATCTCTTGTATCAGGCCAGTAGAATGTGGTGCCATGCTTTGTCTTATTTTTGCATCTGAGGAAAATCACTTCTGGATCTCCTAAAGCACTAATTTTTGTAACTTGCCCAATAAAATGAACTTTCTTACATATTGTTGCAAAAGCTACCAGAACATAGTTTCCAACTGTAATTTTATCTTTGGCTTCTAAAAAGTTTGCCTCTTTTTCTTCTTCACAGTTTACCATTTCTTTCCTGATATTGTCCAGTGTTATTATGGTCCCATTTTCTTCAACACTACTTATTAAAGATAGGCCTCCTTCAGTTTCACTTTCTTCACTTGTTGATTCAACTTCCAGTCTTTTTTTCTTGTTACCCACATGAGCAATCAGGGATTTTTTTCCACAACATTCCGAGATGCCATTTTGAATAAAGTAACAGCACTTTGTTTGGAAGATTTACTTTTCATTACCAAGCCCTTTTTTATGTCGATAATGCTTTTTCGTTTTGCTTTCTCCTTATTATTCTTGTTTCCTTTAAAATCTTTTTCTTTATAGATGGCATCTTGAAAAGTGATAACTTCAGCTCCTGGTGCAACCCTTTTCTTCTTTGTTTTACCAGTGGGACTACACTGTCGGACTGTGTCATAATTTATAAAAGGAAACGTGGTTTAAAAATATAGTAGACTTAAATAAAAAATATCTCACACAAACTCAGTAGGCCTACAAATCCAGCACATCAAGTATTCTGGTATCCATATGTGCAGGAAGGCCAGTTTAGTTGATCTAGTGTGATGGCAAAAACAAGGTTACGGCTTAAATAAATAAATCTGTTCCGGTAAGTTTGTTTGGGGCAACTGTAACCCCCCCTGGTTACACTTGCCCCAGCCTGTTGGTTACACTTGCCCCACATGGGAAAAAGTTGGGGTAAGTGTAACCATGCCTGGCATACCAAGAGTTTTATCAGTAGAGCAAAATGATTCTAATATTTGAAATTGTCATGCAAAAGTTAGTTTGTAACCAAAAAATTGTGCAGTTATCTTTAAAACTGCAAAAATGACAGACTACCAAATTCTTAGCATGTCACTCACTCGCAGAGTGAAAATGTAGACGTCAATTCAAGTCCAAAAATTAATTACCAATTTATGTCAGATTTGACAACTTATGGTGAAATATAACAAAGCAAGGAGTAAATTAATATGTGTGATAGGTCAGAGGTAAAAATACAGCTTCTTTAAGGCACCATAAGCCGTGGTTACACTAACCCCATGGTTACACTTACCCCACTTCACCCTATGTATTATTTGTCACTTTGAGGTATTTTTTCAGTTTCCTTATTTATCTTCCTCAGGGTGGAATAAAATTCTACGTGAACTAAATATTACAAGCTCGCTTCCCACCTCTTTTAACCAACTGACTTAACATGGTTGAAAAGTAATTACGTGCAGCTGAGTTTTGTACTATACATTGTGCTGCTGTTCTGAATATTCCCACTGAGTCACATTGTGCTCTGATAGGTTAATGAACTCGCATTCTAGAGGACAGTTGACCAGATCCATGTCCAGGAACTCATATGTAGATTTTCTGTGGGTTTCTTGAATTACTAAAGGCAAATACTTCTCTCAAAAATTACACAGCCAGATTTCTTTCTCATCCTCTCCCACTCAGTGTGTGGGCACTTTCTCTAATGCCCCAATACTTAAAGAGATGATAAACTGTAATGTTCCCTCCTTCCTGAAGATTTTAACATCTTGTGTTTCATCTGACACAGAACATATTCTAGGTTCACAGTGCTATTAATTAAATAGTGGAAAGAATGTCATTGTAACAGTGTAAAGTGGTGTGTCACAATTCCCAGCGTGCTGCTCCTTACATAGTTATGAGATTGACTGGCAAATATTTCCTACATGTGACACAGTCCAGTTTACAATGAGTATGAGACGCCCGCTAAACCCGCTGGGCAGAACAGGTAATAGGATTGTGGAAAGGGCCAAGGGTTGAGGTCAGTTTGTGCTTCTAATTGTCATTTATTGTAATTTAGCAACTCTTTCACAGCTGAAGGTCTTCAACAAGAAATCTTAACAAGATATAAGTCCAATTAAGATAGCAATAAAATAATTAAAAAAAACAACATATGCAAAGTGCAATACAAATGGCTGAGGGCCACAATCAAACTTCAAAATTTCAAAATATATTACCATAATCTTTAAATGCAGAAGGCCACAGTGTTTAAGCTTGAAAGGTAAATTTAAAAATTAATTTTGCAAAATTTTAAGAAACAAACGATAACCATAAGCCTAAAATTTAAAATAGCTGACAACAGATAATTAAACACCGGTGGCACTCAGAAGGCCTCCAGGGAGGTCGGTCTGCCCTCGTTCGCTTAGGCAGGTGGTGAGCCCAACTATACTTGATCCATCGGAACCCAATCAGGGGGCAGCCACGGACCGACCGACACAACAACTTGCTTCCCATCAATCAGTACATGAGAACCCCAACCGGCAATGTTGCAAACATGATAACCACAGTGGAGTACATATTAGCTGTCAAAATTACACACCATGTTGGACAGCAACAACAGGTGAGGAAAGGACACTGCCTGAAATTACATTAGTGGGCAGGGCAGGTAACCGGAACACTAACGGCCACAGGGCAGAGAATTCCGCTGGTACACTTGAATTTGAAACACGGTAATAGTTAACTCGCTGAAAAGAACACTGCCTGAATTTACGTCAGTGCCCAGGGCAGGTAACCAGAACACTAACGGCCACAAGACAGAGAATTCCACTGCTTCACTCAAATCGTAGTCAACCAAAATAGTTAATTGCACCGCATGGCGGTAAAATTTCAGCAGTAGAACCACTCGGTGTTACTTACCGGAAAACCTGCCTAACAGCAAACCACATAAGCGGACCACCACAACATGAAAGATGTGGCTCGGGTAGTTGAAACCACTACTAAACTTTGACGCCCTGCGTCGGTGAACCACGAAGCTCGTAGTGATCAGACAGCTCCACACACGCTCCGACACTGCACTGCCAGCGGCCCCAGCCGACCGTACCGCGCGGATAACTTCCCTCGTCCGCAACAACCGACAGACTCCCCCCAGACCCCCTTGCTGGAAACTGTATGCACCAAACCAAAGATGGTACATGGCGCAAATATCGATACACATCACTGCTGCCACACATAGAAGGAAGAAGAACCATGACGTAACCGTGACAAGGGCGGGAAACCAAACACAGATAGACAGTGAAATTTTTGAAAACGCATAGTTGGGAGAGAGCACGGCTCAGAGTACATCAACAGAATTGGGATATTTAATTTCATGAAACACTCAGTGTTATTTTTCTTTTCGCCTGTTAATCATATATACATTTTTGTTTACTTTGTTTTGAAGCGTCTTGTCTTGTGTGCATAGTGTTTAAATCATATATGACAGACATTTGCGGTTGGCTTGATATGTCTTGGAATTCTCTAGAGTCATATAAGAAAATGTAATAGTCATATTTTTATGAAGATTATCATATAACTGTCACTGAGTTGTACATTTCCTTCACCATTCCACCTCCACTTTTCCTGCCATAAGTTTTTTGTGTGTTCGGATGGAGCCCACCAGAATTTCTCTCCTGTGCCAATTTTTTAACCTCAGCGTAGCAATTACACCCAATGGCAGCGTTATTCTGCAACACATATCCAATGCTTTGATTCTCTCCTTTTCCAGTTTTTACACAATCCATGATTCACTTCTATAGGGTATTCCACATTCCCAGAAATTTCTTCTGCCAAGTTAAGGTCTATGTAAAATGCTAGTGGAATCCTTTTGATAAGAAATGCGCTATTTGGATGTGATAGTCTGCTTCATTTGCTTTCATTTATTCATCTGGCATGCGTTATTTTGCTTCACTTTTTCTAGTACTAAAATTATGAAGTCAGGTTTGCTCCTAATCTCATTTCTGCTGCTCCTCGATACTTTTGTCTTTTTTTGGTTTATCCTCAATCCGTAGTCTCTGCTCATTAGACCGTTCATTTCATTCAACAGGTCCTGTAATTCTTCTTCATTGTCATAAAGGACAGCAATGTCATCAGTGACTCTTGCCAAATTTTAGAGGGCCGTCCATGCACTGTGCTACAGACCAGGTTTTAGCAATGCGTCTCCATGTCAAGCAGAAAGATATGAAATGTTATAAATGTATGCTTTCCCCACATATACGAGTCCTGGTTGTGGTGACAAAAGACACGTATTACTCGTGTTGTGGGGGAGCCCTTTTTTCATTGCCTGCTTTGGCCTCATTGTAGCTTTTCTACTATCATTATATACAGCACTTTCACTATGTATGTTAAAATATTATTAATGATTTCGTCTCAAAAGTTGAGTACAGTGTGTCGTGGTGGACTGATACGTAGCATAGCTCGACGTCTAGGTTTATTGACAGGTGACTGGTTGTAAGTTAGCAAAGCCAGCTAACATGAATATTAAATCTTGGTTAATATGACAGACTGATCTTCTACAGTGTAGGCTGAAGTCTGTTAGCTTGGTAGCTGATAGTTGGATTTTCCATTATTTTTGTGTTCACATGCATCCAGGAACCTGCCAAAAAAATTATCAAATAAAGTGTTTTTCTCTGAAAATTCTGTATCATTGCACTCTAGCAACGTCTATGTTAATGTTGTTACATTAAACACTTGTTATCTGTTCTGCAATCAGTATGAAAACATATTGTTACATGATTGGCTATACAAATCAGCTGGTTTGCTGTCTTAAATTACCACAAGCATTCGCAACAGGTGTTACCAAATACCAGCATACTATTATGAACTCTTCGAAGCTAGAGTGTAGATGACCGCTTCTAAACTTTTACCGGGAATCTTATTATTGATATCTTTTCATTCTGAGTTTTAATCCCTCTCCTGAACCTTTATTTCTTTGTTTCATTGCTTCAATGATATGCAGAGTGTTTGGAAATCCCTGTTACAAACTTCTAGGACTTGTAGAGGGGAGTGAGTACATAATATTTTGAATGATCATTCCCGTGTTGCAGCCTTTTGAGAACGTGTTTGTTAGGTAGGTATGTGACAGGATAATCATTTTGAGGGTGGTTACGTCAGATGGCTGATGTCACTTCATGTCTGCTCTACCTCTCTGACCTGATTCGAGCCTCGTTCGCGTGTCTGTGAGTGTTAGAGCAACATGGTTGAATACATGTTTGCACAGTACAGTGACATAATCCTTCTGAATGTCAAAAATCACGGTAACGGAAGAACTGCACATCGTCTTTATCGAGATTGTTTTACACAGTGTCAGACTCCATCACATACTATTTTTGCCACCTACCTTCACTGCAAGCAGGTATGACTGTATTGCTCCAAGGAGACTCCACACACCCACATTAGAGGAGGCCCTGCTGCATTATATTGAAGAGAACCCATCAACGAGTACACGAATAATTTCTTTGGCTACTGATGAGTGGAATTGTAAGACAAGTAATGTACTGGGTCATGCCTAATCAATTGCTTGTAAAAGTAGTTGCAGTACTAATGTGTCTTCAAAAATTTGTAGCATGGAAATGGTACATTTCTGGACACAGCTTCCAGTGAAAATATTGTCTACTCACACCCCTCTACAAGTCCTAAAAGTTTGTAACAGGAATTTCTGAACTGTACAGATTGAAAAGTAGAGGAGGAAGAGTGCATCCCATGTATAGCTCCCTAAGCCTTTCATTCTTACAGTTCCCTCTAGGCTCATGCACATGTTGTGTATCGTGCATGTTTCCATGTAATGTATTCCAGTTTATCTGAGGTTTTGAAACATATTGCTATTAGAGGGTGTTATTGGATCCCTCTGATATTTTGGTTCTGGTAACAAACTTACACGAGTGAGTGGTGCACTGGTTAGCACACTGCCCTTGCATTCTGGAAAGTGGTTTGAATTCCCATCCAGCTGTCAAATTTATGTTTTCTATGATTCCCCTAAAGTGCTCCAGGCAAGTGCCAGGATGGTTCCTTTGGAAAGGGCAAAGCCATATCTTTCACCTATGCTTTCATAAACTGAGCTTGTGCTGTCTCTAAAAACAATGTTGTCAACTGGACATTACAATTTAATCTTCCTTTCTCCTTTGACAGACTTACCTGTAGCACAGACCCAGGTCTAGGTTAGGTCTATCTATCTATATCCAAATCCTGCTCCAGCTACTGCCGGGTCTGGGTGCTGACGAGTCCTCTCCATTTGGCTCGGTCCTCCCACCACTTTTTTTCCTCCACTTGCTGCCAGGTCACACCTCTCCTGTCTACAGATATTCTCACTCCCATTTTCCACCGTGTTCTTGGGCGCCCTCTTGGTCTTTTCCCATCCATCTTTAGTTCTTCCATAATATTGGGGAGTCTCTGCCCATGCATCCTCTTAACATGCCCATACCATCTTAATCTCTTTTTTTCAATTTCTTCTCTCATACTTTCTTGTTTAAGGTCCTTTCTAATCTCTACATTCCTTACTCTGTCCATTCTTGTTTTTCCCTTAACTGCTCTGAGAAATTTCATTTCCCCTGCTTGCAGTCTGCTCCAGTCCCTTTCTGTCACTGTCCATGTTTCTCCACCATAGGTGACAATAGGGAAGTAATAGTTCTTATAAATAAGGAGTTTTGCTTTTTATGAAACTTCCTTGTTCCAAACCAGGTGTTTTATTGTTTGGTAGGAATTTCCTCCCTTCTGTAACCTCCTATTAATTTTGTTAGTTATTCTTCCAACCCTAGATATTTCACTCCCTAAATAAGTGAAACTTTCTACCACTTTGAGGGGTTCTCCATTCAAGGTAATATTTCTCTCGATCCCTTTCTCTCTTCCAAATACCATTACTTCACTCTTATGTTTATTTATTTTTAATCCATACCTTTTCATTATTTCCTTCCACGCATCAAGCTGTAACTGTACATCTACCTCTTTATCACCCCATATTACCATACCATCTGCAAACATCATCTTTTTGTCTTTTTATTTTACTATATCTAGGTTAGGTCTGAAGGGGATAATTTGCTTGAGAGTCGGTAAAGCTGAGGAATGTAAATGTCAGATTAAGTTTATGGTAATAGACTCACCTAGAGCATAGCCTGATGTTTACGTTAGTGTCATATTTAAACACACTTTGCCTTAATTCACACACTTTTTTTCATCAAAGCTAAAATTGCCTGGTAAATTTAGAAAACACATATTACATAATGGACAAGTCTTTGATCAGTATTTTGATGTTTATTATGTGCATACATAGCCCGCCCAGTTGGCTGTGCAGTCTAGCGCATGGCTTTCCGGACGGGAAGGAGCGCCAGTCCCCGGCACGAATCCGCCCGTCGGATTTTTGTCGAGGTCCGGTGAGCCGACCAGTCTGTGGATGGTTTTTAGGCAGTTTTCCATCTGCCTCGCTGAATGCGGGCTGGTTCCCCTTATTACGCTTCAGCTAAACTATGTCGCCGATTGCTGCGCAAAGAAGTTTTCCACGTACGCATACACCACCATTACTCTACCATGCAAACATAGGGGTTACACTCTTCTGGTGTGAGATGTTCCCTGGGGGGTCCACCGGAGGCCGAACCGCACAATAACCCTGGGTTCGGTGTGGGGCGGCGGAGGGGTGAAGTGGACTGCGGTAGTTGTCGTGGGGTTGTGGACCACTGCGGCTGCAGTGGGGACGGAGCCTCTCCATCGTTTCTAGGTCCCCAGTTAACATAACATATCATAAAATTTTGTTAGAAACCGATGTTAATAATACTGGTATGTAATTTTTTGTGTCCGTTCTTCTATGCTTCGTCTAAACTTTAGCCACCTCTGTTCTCCTCGAGTCGTTTGGGGCTTCGCACTGGGCGAGAAATTCACTATAAATGCAAGGTAATCAAAGGCCCAGTGCCATAGAATACTCTCTGCAAAACCGAACTGGGATCCCATTCGGACCAGGTGACTTATTTGTTTTCTAATCTTTCAGTTGCGTTTCAAAAATGGTTCAAATGGCTGTAAGCACTATGTGACTTGACATCTGAGGTCACCAGTCCCCTAGACTTAGAACTACTTAAACCTAACTAACCTAAGGACATCACACACATCCATGATCGAGGCATGTACATACATGTACATACTTCATCCACAAACTGTAAAAAATTCCTGAGGGTGTCTACTTTGTAACTTTTACCACATATTGTACCATTTCCTTACTACATCAAGTTATGCAAAACATTCTGTTATGTTCTAATAATTTCCGGGTATGCAGCCGGATCCCGTCGATATTCTGCCACGATATTTTGGCCCAGAGATGTCCGGCCATCATCAGGTGAGTACACAACTACTGAAGAGCCCAGGTGCAGTCGCGGTATTTATGCCAAATCTCGCGCATGCGAAATGTACTGGCATCCTATAGCGCATACGTCAAGTGTTGACATGCGCAGCATAGCCGCGTTGTACGTGCTGCCTTCAGGCATGCGCGAGATTTGGCATAAATACCGCGACTGCACCTGGGCTCTTCAATAGTTGTGTACTCACCTGATGATGGCCGGACGTCTCCGGGCCAAAATATCGTGGCAGAATGTCGACGGGATCCGGCTGTATACCCGGAAATTATTAGAAGCAGAAATACGCCGGGAAAATTTCAGAAGTCACATTCTGTTATGTGTTTGTATGCTGTTATTGCGTGTTCTGTTGAGAAGCAAAAATGCTTCAGACATTATCTAATATTTACCTGTTACAGTCAAAGAACGAATTAGAAGAAGTGGAGACAGAGAGTAACTCCAGGCTGGGAGCGAGCAGGACAGAACAGCCGTCGCCCGGCCAGCTGGAAGGCGAGGAACGGAGGCCGGCGCTCCCGCACGACAGCCCGATGTCGACGTCGGAGCCCGGCTGCGACCGGGACCGGCTGACCTCGCTGTACCATGGCACGTGGCCCGTGGAGCACAGCCTGTGGCACAGTGGGCCCAGCTCTCTGGGTGCCGGCAGTGGCAACCCCAGGGGTCTCCACGCGCAGCTCAACGGCAGCCAGGTAGCGTCTGCTGTCGCTGCTGTGCTTTTGTAATGTTGTCTCTTTGTCAGTCCTCAGTAGGTAGATGTACCGGGTGATCAAAAAGTCAGTATAAATTTGAAAACTGTATAAATCACAGAATAATGTAGATAGAGAGGTACAAATTGACACACGTGCTTGGAATGACGTGGGGTTTTATTAGAACCAAAAAAATACAAAAGTTCAAAAATTGTCCGACAGATGGTGCTTCATCTGATCAGAATAGCAATAATTAGCATAACAAAGTAAGACAAAGCAAAGATGATGTTCTTTACAGGAAATGCTCAATATGTCCACCATCATTCCTCAACAATAGCTGTGGTCAAGGAATAATGTTGTGAACAGCACTGTAAAGCATGTCTGGAGTTATGGTGAGGCATTGGCGTCAGATGTTGTCTTTCGGCATCCGTAGAGATGTCGATCGATCACGATATGCTTGCGACTTCAGGTAACCCCGAAGCCAATAATCGCACGAACTGAGGTCTGGGGACCTGGGAGGCCAAGCGCGACGAAAGTGGCGGCTGAGCTCACGATCGTCACCAAACGACGCATGCAAGAGATCTTTCACGCATCTGGCAATATGGGGTGGAGCGCCATCCTGCATAAACATCGTACGTTCCAGCAGGTGTTTATCAGCCAGGCTGGGGATGGTGCGATTCTGTAACATATCGGCGTACCTCTCACCCGACACGGTAGCAGTTACAAAACCAGAATCACACATTTCCTCGAAGAAAAAAGGCCCGATAATGGTAGGTGTGGTAAATCCAACCCATACTGTGGCTTTCTCGTCGTGCAATGGAGTTTCCACGACAGTTCTAGGATTTTCGATAGCTCAAATTCTGCAGTTGTGGGTGTCGACAGACCCTCGGAGCATGAAATGAGCTTCGTCGGTCCACAACACGTTACTCGACCAATCGTCATCTTCCGCCATCTTTTGTAAGGCCGACACCGCAAATGCCCTTCGCTTCATTAAATCGCCAGGTAACAGTTTGTGATGCCGATGGCTTTTGTACGGATAGCATCGGAGGGTACGCCTCAGTGCCAACCAAACGGTAGTGTATGGAGTGCCGGTGCGACGTGCGACTGCACGAGCGCTGACTTCCCCGTGCATAGACGAACCCGCTACAGTCTCCATTTCTTCCTGAACTTTCTCAGCAGCCTTGTGCTCGGTCGGCCACTACGGGGTCGATCGTCTAAACAATCCGTGGCTTCGAACTTCGAAATCATTCTCGCCACAGCTGCATTTGTCAACGGACTTTTACTCGTTCGAATCCCCTTTCTATGGTGATAGGATGGTAACGCTGAACTAGCACTTTCCCCATTCTGACAATACAGCTTCACTAAAAGCGCCTTTTCAGGCAACATCAACATGCTGTTACTGCTGGTGCATCTGATTCTCTCCTCATTACAGCTCCTTTTATACAAGATTGTCATGTGTAGTCACTGACGTTTTGCTGTCCAGCGCCATCTGTCAGACATTTTGTGTTTTTAAACCCCATGTCATTCCAAGCATGTGTGTCAATTTGTACCTCTCTATCTACATTATTCCGTGGTTTATTAAGTTTTCAAATTTATACTGACTTTTTGATCACCCGTTATTATTATGACGGCATTGAGATACAGAAAAAGACATAAAGGAATAAATAACTCTTCAATGTGAGTGAGGTAGCCTGAGGAGTGTAACTGAGGTTTGCCTGTAATAAGACTGAGACACTGGGTACTACTGGGGATTGGGAAACACCAGTACCATATCTGGGAGAATATACAACATGAAGAATGAGGGAATAATAGAGACTAGTGTTGCCTGCGTTCGATATTTGACCAACTGAATCAGTGGATCTGACGTGCGATAAAAAATGCCGTCTATATCAAAAGTGATACACTCCATGCAGAACTCTGAAATTTTAGCGTCAGAAATGACCCCTAGCATGATTTCCCTTTCATTGTTTGATCATTTGAAGTGAGTGCTCAATATTGAAAAATAAATTTTGTGTATTGAGGGCAAAATAACTTATGACAACACAATGCGAGTGCCATTATGTCGCGTAAAGTAACAGCAGATGTGATATGATTCGCATTACTAAATATGGACTGTAAATTCGTCAAACTGCAATAATAACTCTTAAAATTATTTGAAATTATGTTTAGTGCACATTTAAATCTTATCTTTTAAAAACAGGAATAGCATTATGATTATCAGCATCCACGTTATTCCTATTACTTTGTCTATGAAAAAGTCGTGTCCCTCTATCGCTTTGTCTTTCAGTCCAACTCTTTATTGTTCTTCGAGGCATCACCTTAAACAAGCATAGTTTCTGTGCAATAAGGAAAATCGTAGCTATTCAAAATGAGAAAAAAATGATGCTAATAAACGATTGTTGCCCCTAATGATTTCTTTACTAAATTTCATTTTCCACTACTGACAACATAAATGAAGTAGCAGCTGTGACATTGTAGCTGCTTATTGCGCGTTTGTTACTGCAAATGAACCCTCTGCAACATTTAAATATCAACGTCCATAGAATTCGATTTCACGAAACATTTTTACTTTCATGTTTCATTTTTACCACAGAACCTGATTAGTATTGAGGGCAGAAGTTAGGCAGCACTCCACTAGTGGATGTTCACTTATTGGAGATTTTAGTGTCTGATAGAGAAGTTATCATCAAGGTTATGAATATAGAAATATTCTACTTCCTTTTGCCATGGCTACGAATGCATGTGATTTTGCCTTTGTGCACATCTATGGCAAAGTACCTTTCGAATTATATGTTTCATTGGCTTCCTTGTACAATTAATATTAAAAATTGGTACTCCAGTTTTCGTGTTCACGTATTAATATTATAATGATGAAGATGATATGGGCCTTATGTATGACGAAAGATATATACTGTTTTATATTTATTAAGTTAACATATATATCTCTGAGCAGTTTTCTGTAATGTACATTAAAATTATGAGAGTTAACAGTGAGTGACCATGCTCCAGGAGGAAAGCTGACAGCATATAGTTCACAGCACGAATGTCATATATCGCAAATATTTTGTACGGAGTGCATAACTCACAGCGCAAACACCAGATGTTAACTGGAAATGATCGTAATGCCACAACAACACGCTCAATGTGTTGTATGGTATGCAAAATTTTCATTTGCCATAGACACGCAGTGAGCTGTCAAGTGTCCCATGACATTGAGACATTATAAATGGTACAGCATGTTCTTGCAAAATGGACTGCAGATACTTCATCCAGGTGGAAGGTTGTACGATATAAACAAGAAGCAAGATATTCAACAAGCTGTGACTTGCCCATAAAAGTCACTCCACCGCTTAGCAGAGCTGAAGACGGATCTAATGTCAACAGATCTTTTGCGTGGGACTACGTCAAGTCAACTGTGTATGCACAAAGTGCACAGAATTTTGCCAATCTGCATAGGCAGATTACAGCGGCCTTTCAGCAAATCACTCCAGAAATGCGCCACACGGTGCGACGTGGACATGAGGTTGATCAGTGCCGCATTCTGTATGTACTGTTAATAAGCAGTAAATGTGCATCGTTTCTTGTATATAATGTTTTTCTTTTCTGGTATCTAAACATATCACCCTGTATTTACAGACGAGCAATGGTTCTGTATACAGCTGAGACTATGTAACAAGAGGGACACACAGTGCAGAACAATTATAAGGTAAAACCAGGATGAAAAGGTGTAAGTTTTGGAGGGTCATAGAATAACAAAAGTGTATGGGAAACGATGGATAGGGCAAGAGGATATAGGATAAGGACAGAGAATAACCAGTGAAGCGGACAAGTGAAGAGGATACTGAAGACCTTGAAAAGTGAGTGGGAGAGACGAAGAGAAAGGATGAAGATGTGCTAGGAGGAGAAGAAGAAAAACACAATCCTTAAAGGAGCTATCTGTGATTCTACATAGGGAATAATGAAAGGAAGAGGAAAAATCGTTTTTAGCTCATGTATTTCTGCAGCTGAATAAATGCAGTTTATATTTACCACACATGTTTTGGCTCAACTTTTTTGAAGCATCTTCAGTGGCCTGAAATACATACACATTTTCACTGACATATTCTGACATTGTACTTGTGAATTATAAACAGTTTGGCTCTGGCATTTCCGTCCTCACCATGTATTTCATTATTTACAGTATGTGTATTACTTTTGCACTACATGAATGTGTGGTACTGTTATGCTGGTGAAACTGATCTTGTACGTCCTGCATTATAAATATTTCACCATTTTGTCTTCTTTTTGGAGGTTTTTCAACTATGGAATATATGTATATGATATTAATGGTTTTTTTATACACTCCTGGAAATAGAAAAAAGAACACATTGACACCGGTGTGTCAGACCCACCATACTTGCTCCGGACACTGCGAGAGGGCTGTACAAGCAATGATCACACGCACGGCACAGCGGACACACCAGGAACCGCGGTGTTGGCCGTCGAATGGCGCTAGCTGCGCAGCATTTGTGCACCGCCGCCGTCAGTGTCAGCCAGTTTGCCGTGGCATACGGAGCTCCATCGCAGTCTTTAACACTGGTAGCATGCCGCGACAACGTGGATGTGAACCGTATGTGCAGTTGACGGACTTTGAGCGAGGGCGTATAGTGGGCATGCGGGAGGCCGGGTGGACGTACCGCCGAATTGCTCAACACGTGGGGCGTGAGGTCTCCACAGTACGTCGATGTTGTCGCCAGTGGTCGGCGGAAGGTGCACATGCCCGTCGACCTGGGACCGGACCGCAGCGACGCACGGATGCACGCCAAAACCGTAGGATCCTACGCAGTGCCGTAGGGGACCGCACCGCCACTTCCCAGCAAATTAGGGTGACTGTTGCTCCTGGGGTATCGGCGAGGACCATTCGCAACCGTCTCCATGAAGCTGGGCTACGGTCCCGCACACCGTTAGGCCGTCTTCCGCTCACGCCCCAACATCGTGCAGCCCGCCTCCAGTGGTGTCGCGACAGGCGTGAATGGAGGGACGAATGGAGACGTGTCGTCTTCAGCGATGAGAGTCGCTTCTGCCTTGGTGCCAATGATGGTCGTATGCGTGTTTGGCGCTGTGCAGGTGAGCGCCACAATCAGGACTGCATACGACCGAGGCACACAGGGCCAACACCCGGCATCATGGTGTGGGGAGCGATCTCCTACACTGGCCGTACACCACTGGTGATCGTCGAGGGGACACTGAACAGTGCACGGTACATCCAAACCGTCATCGAACCCATCGTTCTACCATTCCTAGACCGGCAAGGGAACTTGCTGTTCCAACAGGACAATGCACGTCCGCATGTATCCCGTGCCACCCAACGTGCTCTAGAAGGTGTAAGTCAACTACCCTGGCCAGCAAGATCTCCGGATCTGTCCCCCATTGAGCATGTTTGGGACTGGATGAAGCGTCGTCTCACGCGGTCTGCACGTCCAGCACGAACGCTGGTCCAACTGAGGCGCCAGGTGGAAATGGCATGGCAAGCCGTTCCACAGGACTACATCCAGCATCTCTACGATCGTCTCCATGGGAGAATAGCAGCCTGCATTGCTGCGAAAGGTGGATATACACACAACTAGTGCCGACATTGTGCATGCTCTGTTGCCTGTGTCTATGTGCCTGTGGTTCTGTCAGTGTGATCATGTGATGTATCTGACCCCAGGAATGTGTCAATAAAGTTTCCCCTTCCTGGGACAATGAATTCACGGTGTTCTTATTTCAATTTCCAGGAGTGTATGTGTGTGTATGGGGGGAGGGTGGGAGGGTGTTTACATCTATTTCAAGTCTTTTGATAGGTTTAGCACTGTGTTGCTGTTTGTCTATGTTCTGTCATTTATCAGTTGCTTGTTCTCTGGTCTCCACATTTCATTGTAAGAGAAATGACTTAGCACACATTTAGAAATGAATATAAAGAAATGCAGCAATCATTCCACATTTGATCACTTAAAACAGCATAGTCATCACCCCACAAATACGAGGTGTGAGACAAAAGTAGTGAGACTAACAATACTGTGCATAGTCTGCCAACGCTGTGTTGTACTTGTGCAGACCAGTGTGTTCATCCCTTTCGGAACCTCAGTCCGTGTTTCAGCTCCGTACGGCTGTCATCTGATTTTTAAGAGTACCATCAGCGAAGTTAAAATTTTTTTTTTTTTTTTTTTTAAAAAAGCAGAGCCCAGCCTCCGACAAAATCTCGAATGTTTCTCAGGGATATTTCGAGCATTTTGGTATCTGTATGACTAAAAGGTTAAAACGGTGCATGGTACCAGTTGAAGGTTGCCTACCTAACAGCTTGCAATGGGAACGATGATTTTATTTTCAATATTTCATATGACTTTGACCTAATTTTAAAAAAAATGAAATCGCTGTTCCCATGTACTCATGAAGGGGTATAAAGTTACGTTTGAAAGTTGAACATAAAAAGTATTAGAAACGGTATACGTGTTTTGAGCAATCGCAACTCACGGCGAATAAATTATGCCGACTATATTCATCCAGTATTTGAGGATGAGGCCACTTATCGAAACTACAGGGTGTCCGAAAAGTCTTTCCATGATTACATGAATTGATAGGCTAGAAGTAAGATACAAATATGAAACTGGTGTCTAATTGTTTACAAACTATCAAAGTTTTTTTCACACATCAGTAAACTTCCACATGAGCACCCTTGGTAGCAAGTAGCACATCTATGCGATATTCAATTTCCGCCCACACATTAGCCAACATCACTGGAGGGATCGATTCAACGACTGTGGTTATCCGTTGCCGCAGCGTTTCAAGATCTGGTACACGTGTTTGGTAGACCTCGTCCTTGACATAACCCCATGAAAAGAAGTCTAATGGGGTTATGTCAGAAGAGCGTGGAGGCCAAACCGTTGGCCCATAACGACCAATCCATCGCTCAGGAACGGTCATATTGAGATAGGCACGGACGTCCAAACCCCAATGAGGCGGTGCACCGTCTTGCTGAAACAAGACATCGGGGTGATATTGAAGCAGCGTACAGCATACAGAACAGCATACAGTTGCAACATGTCCAGATACACTGCAGATGTGATGGTAGCCTCAGTGAAGAAGAATGACCCGATAATTCGATCGTGCAATAGTGCGCACCAAACATTCACCTTTGGACTGCCTCTGGTGCACTCCATGACCTCACCAGGGGGTTGTGAACCCCAAATGCGCACGTTATGGAGATTCACTACTCCACTGACAAAAAAGGTCGCTTCGTCGGAAAAGGCAATTCGTCTGAGATAACCATCATCATCCTCAATACGTGATAGCATTTCGACCGCAAAGTCATATCGACGTGTACTGTCATTGGGCAACAAGGCGTGAACGATTTGCACTTTGTATGCACGAAACAATAAACGTTTGTGTAAAATGTCATGGAGAGAGCTTTTTCGCATCTGTAATTCACGTGAGGCCCTGCGCACCGATTTCTTCGGACTTCGCAGAAAAGATGGCCTTACAGTTTCCACCCTGTCTGCTGAGGTTCTTGGTCGACCAGACCTCGGAAGGTCAGCAACCGATCCTGTGTTCTTGAACCTCTCGTACCAGGCTTTAATGCTCTTGACAACAGGTGGATTCCTTCCAAATGTTGTCTGGAAGTGTCTCTGCACTGTGGTTGGTGATCGTCTCTCATGGTACCACAGGACACACTGTGCCTTCTCCTGATTGGTTAACATGGCTTCTTGGGCACTGTACCACATCCACTACTTACGTACTGCGAACCTAAAAAAGAAAAAAAAACTTTCATAGTCTGTAAACAATTAGACACTAGTTTCGTATTTGTATTTTACTTCTAGCCTGAGTTATCAATTTATGTAATCAGGGAAAGACTTTTTGGACACCCTGTACATATCCTGCAGAGCAGCCTAGATGTCAGGGGTTACCTATGCGTAGGAGTTAACAACGCCTATCACCCCACCAGCCTCATCCCTATTGGAGCTTCTGTTTCCTCCAGACAAATAAGTATTCTGTGTGCCAAATTTGATTGAAATTGATCCAGTGGCTTAGGTGGCAATTTGGGAAAAACACACACACACACACAAACACACACACACACACACACACACACACAAACACACACACACACACACTTTTATACATGTGTGACTATTGCAGGACAAAAGTGTAGTGGATAATATGCACGAGTTTGTATGATTTTACTGTACTTGTTACGTATAGAATAATAAAGACAAAAAAATTTACTTTTGAGGTAAACTTAGAAATAAGGCTTCAGTAGTGCTTTTATTTAATTTGATAATAAATCATCTCATTAAGCTACAGGTAAGTCAGTAAACACATTTTTCACAACTGTTGCCATATTTTGGTACCACCCCTACACGTGTGTGTGTTCTAACAGGAGATATCCAGCACCGTAAGCTTTACATCGTCAAATGGCGCGGGCCCCCCCTCCGGCGCATGTTCCCTGGAGAGCGAGCGCCGGTCGTACAGCTCCCAGCAGCTGGGCCACAAGGTGGACATGGTGTACAACCTGCTGTCAATGCTGCGCCACGAGCGCCAGGACATGAGTCGCACCCTGCTCGCCATGTCGAGCTCGCCCGAGAGCTGCGCCGCCATGCGCCAGTCTGGTATGTCACTCAGAAGTTGTTAAGTAGCTCCGTGTTTTGTAGCTTGTGTTCGTGGTAAGTGTTGTGTTATGGAACATCTCTGCTGAACTGTAGGTTGCAGAGGAAACTACAGAAAAGCTATGGCTACAATCTGGCTATTGACTAGTTTAAGTCTATTCAAGAATTGCTGTATGATATTAAACAAATTGGGAAGGAGAATGAAATTGAATCTAAATCTGAAAACATTTCTGATGTTGGCCAGACATTATAGACCTATGGACCTATGGTTTTGTAGCTGCATTATTTCACTCTCTTTTTGCTGCAAAAGTTACGCTCGCCACGGAGAAATGCAGATAATTTTTCCTTTTAGTGTTCAACTATTGTTGTTGTTGTTGTTGTTGTTGTTGACGTTGTCTTCAGTCCTGAGACTGGTTTGATGCAGCTCTCCGTGCTACTCTATCCTGTACAAGTGTCTTCATCTCCCAGTACCTACTGCAACCTACATCCTTCTTAATCTGCTCAGTGTATTCATCTCTTGGTCTCCCTCTACGATTTTTACCCTCCACGCTGCCCTCAATACTAAATTGGTGATCCCTTGATGCCTCAGAACATGTCCTACCAACCGATTACTTCTTCTAGTCAAGTTGTGCCACAAACTTCTCTTCTCCCCAATTCTGTTCAATACCTCCTCATTAGTTATGTGATCTACCCATCTAATCTTCAGCATTCTTCTGTAGCACCACATTTCGAAAGCTTCTATTCTCTTCTTGTCCAAACTATTTATTGTCCATCTTTCACTTCCATACACATCTTTCACTCCCATACACATCCCTACGCTCCATACAAATACTTTAAGAAACGACTTCCTGACAAGTCTATACTTGATGTTAACAAATTTCTCTTCTTCAGAAACGCTTTCCTTGCCATTGCCAGTCTACATTTTACATCCTCTTTACTTCGACCATCATCAGTTATTTTGCTCCCCAAATATCAAAACTCCTTTACTACTTTAAGTGTCTCATTTCCTAATCTAATTCCCTCAGCATCACCTGACTTAATTCGACTACATTCCATTATCATCGTTTTGCTTTTGTTGATGTTCATCTTATATCCTCCTTTTTCCTTTTAGTGTTCAACTATATTGATGAATATACCTATTACTCTCAAACTGCAATGGATCATTGACAGCCCATTCTGCCATTGAAAAAAGAGAAATATACTGTGAGGTTTTAGTTAATATTCTCAGTTTGCTTTAAGAAATGCCTGCAAGGTGGATGCGGACGTCAAACGTCTTCTAAATACTTTCTTTTGTGCAATGAATATGCTTTGTCTAATTGATAAGCTACTGCAGAACATCATCCCACAGGTCATCTGGGTACAAAAATGTGCAAAATACATGTATACAAAGATCTCTGTGTCCTTGAAATTGGTCATCATTCTCTTGGTAAATATAGCAGAACCTGAATGTTTTATCAGGTCAACTATATGGTATTTCCAGTTTAAATTTCCATCAGTTTTCACGGCCGAAAACTTGGAACTTTTTTGTGTTGATACACTTGTACAAACACAAATTCTGTGGAGTTCACTTTATAGTAGTGTGGAAAATATTAATTCCAACAGTCTTTCAATTTTAGTTAATTGATGCTTCATTAGATAAATGAAATTTGGTTGAATGGGTGAAATATTTGTAAAATTTAAAATACAATATAATTTCTTGCATTACATTAGCTACAATTGACAAACAAATTACTCCTCACCAATTAACTTGTAACAGCTTGACTACTATCACATTGAAACTTCCTGGCAGATTAAAACTGTGTGCTGGACCGAGACTCGAACTCGGGACCTTTGCCTTTTGTGGGCAAGTGCTCTACCAGGTTCGCAGGAGAGCTTCTGTGAAGTTTGGAAAGTAGGAGACAAGGCACTGGCGGAAGTAAAGCTGTGAGGATGGGGCATGAGTTGTGCTTGGGTAGCTCAGATGGTAGAGCACTTGCCCGCGAAAGGCAAAGGCCCGACTTAGAGTCTCAATCCAGCACACAGTTTTAATCTGCCAGGAAGTTTCATATCAGCGCACACTCCACTGCAGAGCGAAAATCTCATCCTGGATACCATCACATTGTTTGCCAACGATGAAACTGTCATGCCTTGTTTCTGTGCAGAATGGATGTGTTTTTACTGCTGAGATTGTAGTAAATTTATGCAATTTCCTGAGACACTCATGTATCAGTCTACTCCTAGCTCATGAAGAGAGTAACAATGCAGAAAGTAATAACAAATAACATAAATAAATTACATAGCTTCCCGTAACAAATCTCAACATCCGTTGAAAAGTATGATGTTTTCTTCTTCTTCTTCTTTTTCTTCTTCTTCTTCTTCTTCTTCTTCTTATTCACGGATGAATCACTTAGGACCATGCATAAATCAACATTTGTTGGCCTTCCTTTTCTCCCAGTTCATACGCAATGAATGGGCTAGTTTTTGTTGCGCAGATCACATATGTCGATCAGTTTTTGTCTCTTCTTCCTCAAAACCTCGTGTGTTTGTGATTTTTCTGATTTCATTTCTCTTGTGTAGATTTGAGACCCTAATTCTCTCATGGTTTTTTTCCGTTTGTTTGAACCAGTTCAGTCTTGTAGGTTTGTTCTTTAAAAATGTGTGGATTTTGTGCGTTAACTTGTTTGAGTCCATTCTTTCTAAATTTCCCATGAATTGGATTCTTCTCATGCGCATTGTGTCTGTTATTTTGGAGATATTTTTATATTTTTATGCATTTGGTTTTGGATAATGCACACCATCTTTACTTCTTGGTCCTAGGATATTTGTCATTGTTTTACATTCTTTCACTTCTAATTCCCCTTTTAGTGTCCTGTGTTGAAGGTTTAGTGTCTCAGATGCATAGAGAGCTTTGGGTTTAATTACTGTTGTGTAGTGTTGTATTTTGCAGTTCCATGAGAGACTCTTTTTGTTGTAAATGTTTTTTGTTAACTGAAACACCATCTCCATTTTCTGGACTTTTGATCTGACAGATTTCTTTTCAGTCCAATTTTCTGCAATCCATTCACGTAAATATTGAAGTTCTTTTACTTGAGAGATGTAGTTATTACCAATTTTGAGATCAGAAGGTGCATCTTTGGTCTCAGTCATAAATTTTGTTTTTTCAAATGAAATTTCTAATACTATTTTTGCTGCTTGCCCTTGTAATAATTCTAGCTGTTTCTGTGCATCGATAATGCCTTTGGAGATCAGTGCAATGTCATCAGCAAATGCTGAACAGTTTAATTCTATGCCCTTACGTTTTGGTCCCAATCTGTGTGCTGGTGCACCTGCTTTTCTCCATTCTCGAACAGCTTTTTCAAGAGTACAATTGAAGAGCACTGGGGACAGTCCATCCCCTTGTCGCACTCCTGTGTCTATTTCAAATTCTGTGCTCAATTCTCCCATAAATTTTACTTTGGATTCGGTCTTGTGAGTGTTTCTTTTATGATGTTTGTGGTCCTTTGATCTAGTCCAATTTCTGCTAACACTTCAAAAGGGGATTTTTGGTCTATACTGTCATATGCTATTTTAAAGTCAACAAACATGATGACATAACTTTTGTTTGAAGTACTATGCAAATATTTCATTGAGTTTTTAAAGTTAAGGATTTACTGTACGCGTCATCGACCTTTTCTGAATCTGCCTTGGTATTCGCCTAGTTTTGAATCCAGCTGAGGTTCTGATCGGTTTAGTAGGGCTTTAGATAGAATTTCGTATGTTATTGACAATAAAGAGATTCCACGATAGTTGTTGGGGTACGATGTTTTAATATTAGATAAATTCATGCAAATAAAGTTTCCAGTCTACATGCACAAGTAATAACTTAAAAATTTCTATTTATTTTATTTTTTTTTTTTATTGCCACACTACATCAATATGATGTGAGATATTTTTGACAATGCAAAACTGGATAAGCTGAATTCTTCAAGTTAAAAGATAGCCCACAGTTGCCATATTCCCTTTTGATTTTTTTTTCTTTATTCTCTTGTATATGAAAATAGATTTTACTGTAAACATGAAGATCTATTAAAAGGAAAACTCTATAATTTTAATAAACATTTTTGGAACAGCGATCATGTGTAATATCATACCACTCTGCAACTGATCATTCCATTATTACATATATCACCAGTGGCAAATAAAGTTAATATAAGACAGACAGACTGAATCTAGCATGGGTGTATACTTGCAGTTGAATCACAACTCACATATTGACATGATGCGCAATGCCAAAGACCTTCACAACATCGTTGACTTTGAAACCATTGTGGTAGTACCACCTTAACCCATAGATGGCACACTGAGTATACATTGTCTGTGCAGTTATTTTAAAGCTTTTAATTGATATTTTATACAATATTTAAGTAGTTCCATGGTTGTAAAGAGATATTTTATACATAACTGTTTTTATGTTATTACTGTACTTTGTTTACATTTTGACGATCATGTGAACCCGTTTTACACTGATTGGTTGACGTGAGGTAGAGGGAGAAGAGGTAGATGGAGCATCTTCGTATTTAAGCGTATGCCAATCACTTGCTGACACCAGTTGACATCACAGCAGCTGAGAAGAATGCTCCACCTACCATCTTCGAAGGATGCCATGGGTATAACAAGTCTTATTGTATTTTATCCTTATAAGCATTTGGTTATATTTTATTGTCAATCTAGTAAGGTTTCTATTACAGGTCTGATGACGGTCATGTGATACGACCGAAACCGGTCACCTATGTTCTCGTAGCATTCGTGGTGCAATCGAGACTGAATTTTAAAAAAGAAAAATCCAGTAAGGAAGAGTAAAGTTCTGAAAGCTGTTATTGATTTTTTTACTGCTCAATGAAAACAAACTTTGTGTAATGGATTGCTGGACCTTGTTTGTAACACTGTACCTGACTTGTTACTCTTATCATTAACTTTTGTGAAACATAACTCGATTTAAATGGAGTATGAACCACTCGAGAATATTGTTATCATAAGATACAAACTCACAAAAAGGAAAAAAAGTCCTCCTGATTATGAAAACAGGGAACTAACATTTCTTGCACTAATGTTTTAATATCTTCTCTTTTCCATCCAATTCTTCCAAGAGGTGATAGTACCGCCATTCTCAAAAACGCAGGAACCATATATTTGGCTTTTGTTTCAACCCTGGTGACTGATGGACTGCCAGTCTTCTTCTCTTTTGAACCGTGATGAGGTCAACTGAATGATTTGTTTATCAACCCCTGAGAAGCAATTATATGTAATTTGGGTGTGTTAGGGGAGAGAATGTTTGACTTGTTTTTGGGTTTCTGTGCTTATCTTGCCATCTGGATTGAGGTTTCCCACAGTTTCCCTAAAATGTGAGATACGGTTCTTTTAACAATGTCACGTATGTTTTCGCTCTCCATCTGGGTCCAGCCTGAGCTCACACACTGTTCGTAATGACCTCGTTTTGGATAGGACATTAAACAGTAACCCGGCTTCCTCGTCAGTTGTCTGTCGGAGTTCCCGCTCGCTCAGGTACCTCTTTCCTGTGCCGCAGGCTGCCTGCCTCTGCTGGTGCAGCTGCTGCACTCGCCGGGGCAGAGCGCGGAGGTGCGGGCGCGAGCCGCGCGTGCGCTGCGTAACGTGGTGCAGGCGACGCCGGAGCCCGACAGGCGCGGCCGGCGCGAGGCACGCGTGCTGCGCCTGCTGGAGCAGCTGCGCGAGTACTGCGAGACCCTGAGGGCCACGCTGCAGGGGCAGCCCTCCCCACAGGACGGTCAGTGGAATCTTTGCTTTCTACCTTACCTAACATCTGAATAATTATAGTCGCCTACAAATCTGCGGTGCATTGATCGAGGCGTTTACAAAACGTTATTTGTTACCCCTTCATCTGCTTCTTCCTTCTCCTTCTCCTTCTCTCAGTTTTTTGACATTTGCCTGTTTTGTTCTCATGCTGTGAGGTTCAATCGGGGAGCGATGACTGTTTAGCTTTAACTCTTTCACTGCTACAGACGTGCTCTGTGCATACCGTGCTGACGCAGCTTTTGTTATGGCTGTACTGCTCGCCAGATACTGCTGCGTGTGCTGAGAGACGGCGCTCCAGCCGATGTGAAATACTTATCGTGCAATTTTTCAAAAATTATTTTCTGAAAAAAAAAAAAAAATGTTTTTTGCATATCTTATAGTCCGGTATCTTCACTCAATAAAGGTCTGAATTTGTGTTTGTTGTCCATCATACTTACTGAGCTGCGTCAAATTAGGTAAAACATTGAGCGAAATTTTAAAGAGTTTGCAGAGCTAAAAATGCATTGTGCACACTTTGTGTATGATTGATAATAGCTCATTGATTGCAGTGAATGAAAGGTTGATAAGGTATCAAAATTTTTTTATAATTGAGGGCAGAATGACATCTCATTTTGTTCTCAAGTTATTGGGTTTTATATGTGAAGGACAGTTGCACACAATGCGACCTTTCATGTCCTTGCTCATCACAAACCATGGGGGTCATAACACTTGTCATACCTCATAAATGATTCAACATATCTACACGAGATTTTTTGCAAATGATATCATACACTGAGGCATATATCTTATATGATAAATACTCGAAACGTTTTTATTCACCAAAATGTGGAAGTAACTTGTCCATGGTAGTGAGAGGTCAACAATACAGGACGCATTCAGACATCCATAGCACTGTAGGAAAATTCTAGCGGCACATTTATAGATGTCAACAACACCTGGAGAATGGCATAGTAGGATGTGTGTACATGTCCACAGCAGAGAAAAAATTAAATTCAAGAAATATATTTTGTTAACAAGAAGTCCGTCACTTTTAACTGTGGACCTGAAAAATTCGCATTTGTGACAAAAATAACATTTGCAAAATAAAAATTTGTCTGTGCACTCGATGCTCTGGTGCCAAGTCAGTTTTGGGCTGTTGAATGGCTATGTAATACAATGTAACAGTCAGCCATGGAACTAGCATACCAGACCAAAGAAATGAGTGCATTTGTCTGCTAGCCAAAGTTCAAAAGTTGGTTAAAAGTGAACACTTAAACGTGGCAGCTTTAGATGTCTGGTGTTTCGAGTTGTGGTTGCATCAAATACTGGTAGAGTTCAGGTGTGAACTAACATGTCTGCAACACTGCCAACCTTAGCAATGGTAGCTGTTACTAAATAGTTTATGTTGTTTATTGCTCTTTGCTTTCCTTTCTTTTTTTGAAGCAAGTGGACAGACTGACCCTGATTACGACACTCGCAACACCGCAAGGGATCAGCAATCTCTTTGACGATGTGTCTATTCTGTTTTTGCAGAAACACAGAACGAAGGTGTAGACTGGTTGCCTTGTGAGAGGAGAGGGAGTCGGGGCTTGTTTCGCTGTGTGGATCCTTTTCCTCTGGTGGTCATAATTCTAGTTCGTTTACATTTGCAGCTGAAAGCCAGTTTATCATCTCTGCAATTTTCAATATAGTGATCGGAAAACAAAACCTGTCAACGTATTTCGACCTCACTAAAAGTCTTCCTCTAATCTGTGAATGGAGTTATTTTTGGTCCTACCTTGTCTGTTCTCTCTGTAGTGTTGTCAAGTATGAGTTATATGGGTAATAATGCCCATGAAAGATTGAAATTAATATTCTGTCACTTTTGTAATCATTGAATTGGATGGGAAAAGAAAAACAATGTCTAGAAACACCTTAAATCAGAGGAACACACTGCCCACCAGCTGCTAATTTCTGCTGATTCTCAGTGGAAGCAATCATTTGTTGAATGCTCAAACAGAGCCAGAAGAAGAAAACAAAGACCATTTTGGAGAAAAAGAAAAGCTGTGGAAGTTTTTGCAAAGGCAAACATTCCAGTCAAAAAGCTCTCCATTCACCCCGTGTTTTTAATTTTTAGTTTCAAAGTGCTAAGCTTTGCCCTCGGGCACATAGCGAGACAGTTTTTTGTTGTTTTTTTTTTTTTTTTTTTTTTTTCAAATTTGCATGTCTAATCATTTAAATGTCACCAAAAATAGATGCAAATTTTTCAGATCCCTTCTTATAACATTGGAGCTTATTTTCTTTCATAATCTACATATACATGCGTATTCTGTAAACTGAACCATCATACACTGCATGGCGAAGGGTACCATGTACAACTGCTAGTCCTAGCCTCTCCTATTGCACTTGCAAATAGAACAAGGGAAGAAAAGCTGTCTAAAAGCCTCTGTATGAGGCATGATTTCTTCCATGTTATCTTCATGGTCTCTACGCGAAATGTATGTTGGCAGCAAGTAGAGTTGTTCTGCAGTAAGCACGAAATGTTTCTTTTCTAAATGTGCACAACAGTGCCTTGCAGAAATGGCATAATCCTCCCTCCAAGGATTCCCATTAGAGTTCAAGAAGCATCTCCATAATACTTGCAGGTTGATCGAACATACCATTCACAAATCTAGTAACCCGCCTCTGTATTACTTCGATGTCTTCCTTTAATCGTCTCTGTTATTTAAAAGAAATTGTGTTGCTCAATGAGCTTTACAATTTGCGTGTCATAGTCAGGTACCGTGCTTTTGTGCTTCATCCGGTGGGTGTTTCTGGTGTGTAGTTTTACATGACAGTGAAATGTGTACAGTTGAAAAGAGGAAAAATACTTGGGTGGTATTCAAACGTGGTTGTGGAGAAAAAATGCTGAAAGTTAAATGCACTGACAGAACGAGAAATAAAGAAGTTTTTGTAACAATTGGAGAGGAAGGAAAGGTAGTGGAAATGGTAAGAATGAGGGAAACATCTTGGTTGGGAGATACAGCATGAAGAAACTGCGTCTGACTGAGAGCTATAGAAGGGAAGACTACAGGAAAGGGAGGGAAAGTAAGAAAACGGTTTGGGATGCTAGCTGACATTAGAAATTCACAAAGTTAGCAGCAGATTAAAGGAGAGATGGACAAAGGAAAGGTGAGAGGGTCTAGTGGAAACCAGTTGTAAGACAAATATACTGAAGAAGAAGTTTGCTGCCACCAGGTCGTTGAGCCAGCTTACAGCGTTATTAAGATGGCATTGTTTATGAAATGTTTCCCATCCAGGAATTCTTAGCTATGTGAGAAGCTGAACTTCACTAGGAGCAAGGTTTGGACTACATTATACGTGATCATTGATTTATCATCCATTATTATTATTATTATTATTAATATTATTATTATGTTGTGGCATTCGTCCTGTAAGGCAAGATGCAACTTAGTTGTAATATAGGCTGCAGCATTCACAGTGGTTCCATGTTCAGCAGAGTGCACCAATAACACACCATGTCTATTCCAGAACACTGTCGCAAGCACTTTCCTAGCAACTTGACTCACTTTGAATTTTTTTCCGTACAGGGGAACCATCATGTTTTCACTTCATAGATGCCTGCTCAGTTTTGGATGTGTAGTGGTATGTTCATGACTCATCACCAGTCATTTCAGAAAGTCATGTCATCATTGGCTGGCCTTTGTGGTTGCCTGTCAGGTTCTTAGGCACCAGGTGAGGGCTAACTTTACGAAATTTCAACACGCCATGAACAGTATCATATACCACACCATGGGAAATGTTGAACCACTGTGATTAGGTTTGTAGTTGCACACGCTGGTTGTTCAAAATTGCTGCCTCAATGTCTCTGACATTCTATGGGTTGCCGTTGTTACCGGTCACCTGGAGCGTGGGAAATCAGTAAGGTTAACACGCCCCTCTTGGAAGAATACACACCACCTGGAGACAAACATTCGTCCCCATACGTGCCACACATGTCCCTGTGAATTTCACTTGTTTTATGTCCTTTGGCCCACAAATATCGAACTATGCTTCGTGTGCACCATGTTTGTTTCATAGTTCAGGCTTTTCTTGCTAGAGTAGTACATGAAAACAAAATATGCTCTGTAGTGCAAACTTCGAAGTCTCTCATAGTGAAATTTCAACCTTCCCACCGCAATACCAGTGGATAAAAAAATTATTTTGTGTTTCTTTCCGATCCTCCATCATATTAGCTGAGCCTAGCCTGTTTACCAGTTGACTTAGTATTTATAACATTTATGTGTTATTTGATAACTTCCATGTACGACATGAACACCAAAAATATAACTAATATTGTTCTGATCCAAACTGTGAGGAGTTAAAGTCTCACTTTATAGTTGTTAACAACAAGCCTACCAATAATTTTGCATTTATTGACAACTTCCTTCTTTCATAATGATCTGTGTGCTGTTGGGACATTAAGCATTAACCTACATTTCTTAAGCTTCATTTAATAAACAACTCATTTCACTTGTTACCTTACCATAAATGATTGTTTCTTGTTGAAAAGTTGGGATTGAAATAATAAAATAAAATAAATCCACACCACTTTTATTACCAAACGGTGAGCATTGCACAATTTTTGAGTGTGTATTATTTTTATAACAGATGAAACAGACCACCACCCTGGTCCAGCAATTGCAGCACTCATGAAGCTATCGTTTGATGAAGAGCATCGCCACGCCATGTGCCACCTAGGTGGACTGCTTGCTGTTGCAGAACTCATCCAGGTAATTCAGTTGTTTAGTTTCTCGTGTGTGTTCTTCTCGCAGTCAGGAAGGTGAATGCAACCTTATTGGCATAATTGTTTCGAGTTAATGCTCCCAAGCCTCTTTCAAAAAGGAGCAAATTGCGCAGTGTTGTCTCATCTAGAATATTGTTAAGAATGATGTAATTATGGAGGCCACTTGTGGCCTGAAGACGGAGTGCTGCTGCTGCATTATGAAATAGAAGTAATTGAAGGCTTGTACTGAGTGAATACACGGTTCAGTATCACAGCTATTGCAGCGTGTGATAACACAGTCTTGGTTTTCTTTGTTTTATATGTGGGCAAATGTTATCCTGTTACACTCTTAATTTTGTTTTTTCTTGTGTAGCAATACACCAAGTTATTTCAAAGTATGATGATGATTAAAATGGAAACCTTAAAAGTGCTATAGTATTTTTAATTGTAACAGTGGGGAAAAAAAGAAAAAAACCTACGCGTCATTTTTAGAATGGAAGAAACGTATTAATAATGTCTGTAAGAAACTGAGCTCTGTCATATTCTTAATGATGCAGCTATCACAGTATTCAGACAAGAACCTTCTGTGTGCAGTGTATCATGGACTTTTCGAACCATACTCACAGTATGGAGTGACTGTTGGGGGAAACTCAAACAAGAGAGAAAAATGAGTGTTCACATTACAAAAAAAGCAATTAGGACCATTTTAAGAAGAAAGATCTCTGAAATGTGCAGAAACTGTTTCAAGAAGTTAGGTATCTTAACTTTTTCAATGTTGTATATATACAAAACAATAAAGTACATCACAAAAGGTAGTGAGGACTGGATTACAAATGCTAGTGTACACACCCACAATACAAGAAGGAAGAATGAAGTACGGAGCATACCCCACCGACTGGCAATGCTAGGAAAAGGACCCCAGTACTGTGGTATCTGACTACTAAGAAGTCTGGCTAAAAACCTGCAAGATAGTGTACTTGACAATGACTTTCCGAAGAAAGACTATCTCATTGAAAAAGAGTTTTACAGTGTTTCAGAATACTTATGCCATTAAATTTTTGTATATTGTTATTCATTATCAATGATGTAAAAATGTAAGCTAAAGGTGTAGAAAAATAAGTGATAATGAATGTTAATACTTTGACATGTCCTATATTATACGTACATTTACTGTACACAATGTAATCTTACAGGATCAAATAAAATTCAATTCAATTTAACGTACTCTCCCTGACATTGAATGCATGTATTCCACCGATCCTGGGTGCGTAGATACCATGATGAAAGAAATGTTATGGTCGTGTGTATAGCTTGTCATGCACTACAGTTTTCACCTCTTTGTCACCCCCATTGCTTCTTTGAGTGCAGCAAACAGTTGGAAGTCACTAGGAATGGGGTCTGGTAAATAAAGATGATGTACCAGACACTGAAATTTAATTTTCTGAATAGCCTCAGCTGTCTTAGAGGCTGTATGCATTTGGGCATTGTCATACTGTAGCAATATGCCTGGAATCAGAAGTTTTTGTTGTTTACTCCTAATTGTAGGGTGAAATTGATTTTTTCAGCATGTCTGAATAAGAAGTACTGGTTATCGCCACTCCCCTATCCACATAATGCTCCAAAATTACTCCATGTGCACCCCGAAGAAAATGAGCACAGAATTTTCCAGCAGACTGTTGATTGCGGAATTTTTTTCATTTCAGCAATGAGCTGTGGTGCCATTGCGTGCTTGACATTTTTGTTTCTGGTTTGTGATAGTGGATCCATGTCTCATCACCTGTAACTGTTACAGTGTTACATGGCTTTATGCTTAATTACAGACTTACTATTTTATCAGTTGATTTGTTTTCACCACGTAACGCCCGTAGTTTACATCCTCCTTTGTTGCTGAGTGATGCATCACTTTTCGTTCTGACGCCGCAACTCTTCCTTTCCTATACCTTTACTACTTTTTATCTATATAAATGATGAACTATTGGTTTTGCCGTTTAACAAATTTTTTAATAACTGTGAAAGTATTACAGGCATCGGGTCCCACCTAATGTGTCACCGGACTATACGTTTTACATGAACCTTTCAAGACTCGATCGATCTGTTTACAAAGAGAAAGCAGAATATCTCTTCTTTTGACGTTGTCCAACAACGACCTAGGAAGCTCGACGCCCTTGCGGCCCAGGCTCTTCCGTGGCTTGCGGTAGTTTGCAGCATTTGTTTTATTCCTTGCCCACTTGCCGCTATGTCGAACTTTCGTGGTGATCGTTGGGCAACGTCTTCCATGTTATCTGCACCATAAATAAACTTTCTTCCCACAGAATTTCCGAAAACCCAAAAACAGACTTAAAGATCATAATAATAATAACTGTTCTTACAATTATTTGTATAAGTCTTGGTCGATTTAATGAGGGGTGGGACAGGCCTAAGCCTTGTAACACCACACAGTTTTTCTCAGAAATGCATCATCTTCGACGTGGAAACAATGCAAAAGTTCTTTCAGTGTGGCAGTCATCTGATGTGGCACTCATCTTGCAGACACATTATTGAAATGCAGTAAATCGTGAACAGTATTCTGAACTAAATCAGTACTAATCTTCAGTCTTGTGGCTGTCTCATTCAGAATTATGCATCTGCTCTACTTTACAATCTCTTCCACTGACACATTGTTCTGTTCGTCACTACACAGTGAGCCTGCCTTCACAGAAGTTAAACTGCTTTTAAACTCCCTACACCATTTGTACACTTGCTGCAAAGACAAACATGAATCATCGTACTGTGCTGTCATTCTGTAATGAATTTCGATTGGTTTGACACCTTCACCACCCAACAAATACATCGCAGATCACTGCTCAGTCACAGTGCTTGTTGACAGAAGGTCAGCCATCTTGTTGTGGATGCTGTTGTCTTCTCTTTGCCACCTGTCGGTCACTTTCTGAACCTCAGAGAAAATTACTGCCACCTACCAGCTCCATCATACAACTTTATGAACTTTTATGAAACTTTAAGGTTTTCATTTGAATCAACCTCGTACCACGTCATGATGATGGCAGCTATCTAACTTAACCAATTACTGCCATACACAAATGGTTTCCTACTCCAGATGAAAACCTGCAACTTCTGGGAACTGAAATTTGTCCTGAAACTGTTTTACAATAGATGTGTGGAGAGAAACATGCAAGCACAGCCCAAAAATATTAAGTCCAAGGCTTATCTTCAAGTAAATTAGATTGAGTTCATTATTAATGAAAAAAATTTAGTTATTTTATTCGTTTTAAAAGAAGGTATATTGTTTAAAAGTATTAATATATTCCAGTCATGTCAACTGTAAATTTTCTGTTATTGTTGTAAGGATCACCTCCATCTTCCCCACGAATGATGTGGTTAAGCAATGATTGTCTTTTATATGAGAATTCTACTGATGAAGACTTTGTAAGTGTGTGCAGAATTTTTATTGTTTGTCTGTAAAGTATTTTCTGCATGCTGTCCGTTGGAAGATATTGTCAGCTGTTAATAGAGAACCACACTTGGCTAACCCTTTTTGCAGTGCTGCCTCACCTTATTTGACATATTATGAAATAATGTGAAAAATGAGTTGTACTGAGAAAATGCAGAGGATATATGATGTGCTGAAGAGTGGATGCTCCTTGTTAGGTCACATAAAGTAATGCAAAAGCGTAAGAAGAATACATGAATATGTTTCTAAATGTTCATGGAATGGTAACACACATACTGTATGTACTCGAATCTAAGCTGAACTTTTTTTCCGGTTTTTGTAATCCAAAAAACCGCCTGCGGCTTAGAATCGAGTGCAAAGTAAGCAGAAGTTCTGAAAAATGTTGGTAGGTGCCGCCACAACTAACTTCTGGCATCGAATATATGTAGCGCTACACAGGTATGCTTTGCAAGCACAAAGATAAATACTGGTGCCAAAACCTCTGCGCAAGTAAATAAATTAAAAAAAAAAAAAAAAAAAAGGTGGAAGACCAGCTTTCTTCTCCGCCCCGAGTTTCGACCACTGCATTTTCATACATTACCCAACAAAGTAAATACAAATTCTGTATTGTTCATCTTCGAATGTAGCAGCATTTCAGTGTACTACGAAAATCCGACTGGCAAGACTGTTTGGGATGTTTGTCAATATGGCCAACTCTACGTTCTGAATTTTTTCCTACCTGTCAGAAGAGATGGTTGCTAATAGGAACTTTTATGAATTGTGAATCACATGCAGTATTCTCTTCACCATAAGAATAATACGAATATAAACATTTTGCCATGTATTCTTTTGTGTTTGCTGCTATCTCATTTAAATCCTGTCTGCCTAATAAATTACAAAACTGGAGTGAGACAACAGCAAATGCGGAAGAATATACATCTCATGTCATGTTTATATTCGTATTATTCTTATGCCTAATAGTGGTACAGTCAGAAATGAAGCACGGAAATTGAGTAGATATTTAAATCTAAGATGACTCTAATTTCTATGCAGAATGTAATGTACTAGAGAGGCGTCTGCTAAGATTTTCAAACGGAGAAAATTTTTCACTAAACTCTCGTTCAGAACATCTTCTATCATATGCAGTCTTATTTGGTTCTTGTTGATCATTATCAAAGAAAGCAGCAGTGTAAGTAACAACAAATAGCAGTCTCTTGCCTTTTTTTTTGTAAGCCGGTAGCGTGCACAAAAGCAAGCCATGTGGCGAGCGGTGACGGGCTGTAAACACTCAAGCGACAAACAATGCATGACACAGTACAGTAATGCATTTTCAGCTTAGAGTGACGTAAACACCTATAACAAAGAGAACGGCACTTATCAGATCAAAGAAAAATAAGCAATCTATTCAAACCAGACGAAGCACGTGAAAAAGGAAGGGTACCTGTATAAATACGGACGGAGCGCTTGACGCATGGCAGTGGCTATCTGCTAAGCTTACGACTTGAATCAAACTACTGTAGCTGTATCGTCATTCATTCGACCTAAATTATGTCTCATATTATAATGGACCAACTTTGTTTCGATTTGGAGGTGCGGCCTAAAACTTTTCTCTCCCCTTGAATTTAGAGTCTCAAATTTCAGGTGCGGCTTAGATTCGGGAAATTTTTTTTCCCTTGATTTACAGTCTCATTTTTCAGGTGCGTCTTAGATTCGAGTAAATACGGTAAATGTGAGATGCTGTAGACAGCTTCATTGTCCCAATAACAGTTCCAGTTTATGGCATAAGTTCTGCATGAACAGTATTATTTTAATGTAAACTGCGAGAAAGTGGAGCTCATTTTCTTTTGCTTCATAAACTACAACCAGTGATAGTGTATACAGCACTACTTTCTACAATCAGTGATAATGATGAATCAAAATTTGTTGCAGCGTTTTTGTTGGGGTGGCCTTGATCCTCTCGTATAAGATTCCAGCGTATTGCCCTTCAGGTACTATACCTGTGGAACACTTAAAACTGCCCTCAAGGGCTGCAATTTAACCACCAATATGTAAGTTAAGTAAGCTTTATGGAATAGTCCCGGAGCCAGCTGCTGTTATTCTTTGCACTGGGAATCCACAATCTAGCAGAGCAAACTGAAACTTGCTTCAAAATGCAGGGCAGACATGATTAATCAACATATTCACCACTTACGTACTGCAACCAATAAACCACTGTTGAGTAGAAGTGATTTCAGGTTGTCTTTATATTATAAGTATTACAAGAATGGGCAGGATAGAAGAAACAAACAAAAATTTTAGAACTGGCAACCACTCAACCTGCATATGAATGATGAAAATTAAAAGGAAAATTTATTTGAGAAAATTGCAAATTCATTGTGTTTCTCTTGAATGTACTGAACAAGCTGCTGCTCCAGTTAGTGAAACCTTCCCCGTTTTGGTCCTGAAAGTTTGGCATGTGGCACTGGCATTCTTTAAGTTGTTCTACATTGGACACCATCCACAAATGTTTGCTTCCGTGACTACAAATTTTCTTCCTGCTGAACAGTGTTTCTGAACCACCACTAATTTAAAATTAACATTTCTCAGTGGTTGCATCCATTATCAATTACTGTACTTTACATTTCATACAGCACTGACAATATAAGCAAACTGAATGACAACAATATGTTGTCCTCTTGGCTACCTACAGCTGAACCAGCGAAATTTTACAAATTTGAATTTATAGATGTATCAGGGTGTATACAACCCGGGACAGCCGAGAAAAAACCCGGGAATTTTTTTTCCTGGGAGAAAACCAGGAAAAACCCGGGAATTGTTTAGAATTCCAGGAATTTTTCATTGTTGTAGTTTTCAGTTAAATTTTTGTCATTTTGGCTGCTAAGAACCGATACTCTAACAAAGGATATTACTGTATCCCGCTACTGCAGAATTATTCTGCAGCAACAAAACATGAACAAGAGAAAAAAGAAAATGGAAATGAAACTTAAGTTGCAAAGGAAGTGCGCCATATACAACAACAAAACACAGTGCTCAGATGAGCGTCTGCCAGCAGCAAAGTGTGTCAAAGGTTTTAGAAAGACTGTGCAATGCTTCATAACAACAAATTGCCTCCGATGAGCGTGGCCTGACAACTGTTTAAATTAGATTCGTTTGAGCAGTTGCGGGCGGGCTCTTGGGCATGCGCAGTTGCTTCTGGTTACAGAAGTGTGGCTAGGTGCCACTATCTAGTATGTAGTATTGTCCCGATTCAGAAATTAGTAGATCAGGGACTGATGCACAGAGGACAGAGCAGTCTGAGTTGTGGTAGGGAGGTAGGTCGTCTCCACGTGACTTTTGTTTACGTTCAGTGGTTTTGTTGCTTTCTTCTTGTTTCTTGCTCTCATGTTAAATGAAAACAAAACGGATTTTTGTGACTGGGAGCTAGCAAATGAATTAAAATACGTTCGCATAATTACGGAAGGCTAAAATATGTTATTAGTTTCAGATTTTATGTCAACCTTTCTGACAGTCAAGCATTAATCGCCTTGCAGAACAATGAAGTTTTTTTGTCGGTTTGTTAAAGAGATTTGGCTTTAATTAAATCTTTTCTGCTGAGGCAGTCAATTTATTTTAAACAAAGTGTTCAATTTCACACTGTTGGCTAGTTTGAACTGTTTGCTGAATTTCAAGTACACATATGCATTATGCTGTAATAAAGAACCAAACATGAGATAATACGGTACTGGTACTCCAAGAAAATTTGCATCCAAATCTGGACATACTAATGTGCACTTTAAGCCGAATTATGCATTTTAGTATGGTTCACGAAATTCTGATGCTCTTGAAGTGTCCTCTGATGTCTTGTTTCTTTTATGTCATAATGTAAGATCTTTCAATGTTTTACACGTAGTAACATCAGGTTTCCTGCGTCATCGTAGCTGCGCAAGTGCGGTGACGCCCGTTATCTGGCGCTCTCTGGCAACTGCTGAAACGAACCTATTTCTAACAGGTTGCGGGAAAATGTTGCGATTGGTGGTTTGAAAAGCTTTCTTTCAAAGTAAATTTCCGTTTACGCAAGATGAACTATGTGCGAGAATGTGCGATGAAGTTCTTAAATCACGAAGCATTTGACTCTCATTTAAAAATCAACTATTTGAGGATGACCACTTAGAAGAATTTCCAGCCCAGAAGATTACCGTATTTACTCGAATCTAAGCCGCACTCGAATCTAAGCCGCACCTGAAAAATGAGACTCGAAAAAAAGGAAAAAAAAATTTCCCGAATCTAAGCCGCACCTGAAATTTGAGACTCGAAATTCAAGGAGAGAGAAAAGTTTTAGGCCGCACCTCCAAATCGAAACAAAGTTGGTCCATTGTAATATGAGACAGAATTTAGGTTGAATGAATGATGATACACCTACAGTAGTTTGGTTCGAGTCATAAGCTTAGCAGTTAAGCTTTACCAGGTAGCCCTCGCTATGCGTCAGGCGCTCTGCCCACATTTATACTGGTACCCTTCCTTTTTCACGTGCTTCGTCTGGTTTGAATCGATTGCTTATTTTGCTTTGATCTGATAAGTGCCGTTTTCTTTGTTTTAGGTGTTTACGTCACTCTAAGCTGAAAGTGCATTACTGTACTGTGTCATGCATTGTTTGTCGCATTCTGATAGTGTGTGTTTACGGCCTGTCACCGCTACCGGCATGGCTTGCTTTTGTGCGCGCTACCGCCGCTTACTATTGGGGGGGGGGGGGGGAAGGAGGAATCGTCTCATTAGCGAAACAGTGGCAAGAGACTGCTGTTTGTTGTTACTTACACTGCTGCTTTCTTTGATGATGATCGACAAGAACCAAATAATAGACTGCGTATGATAGAACATGTTCTGAACGAGAGTTAGGCGAAAATTTTTCTCCGTTTGAAAATCTTTGCGGCCGCTTCTTTAGTACATCAAAGTCTGCACAGAAATCAGAGTCATCTTAGATTTAAAACTCTAGCCAGTTGCCGTGCTTCATTTCTGACTGTATCACTATGAGGCATAAGAATAACACGGATATAAACATGACACGATATGTATATTCTTCTGCGTTTGCTGTTTTCTCACTCTAGTTTTGTAGTTTATTAGGCAGACAGGATTTAAGTGAGATAGCAGCAAACACAAAAGAATACATGGCAAAATGTTTATATTCGTATTATTCTTATGGTGAAGAGAATATTGTATGTGATTCACATTTCATCAGGTTCCTATTAGCAACCATCTCTTCTCACAGGTAGGAAAAAATTCAGAACGTAGAGTTGACCATATTGACAAACATCCGAAACAGTCTTGCCAGTCGGATTTTCGTAGTATATTGAAATTCTGCTACATTCAATGATGAACAATACGGAATTTGTATTTACTTCGTTGGATAATGTATGAAAATGTGGTGATTGAAACTTGGGGCGGAGAAAAAAGCTCGTCTTCCACCTTTTTTTTAATTTATTTACTGACGCAGAGGTTTTGGCACCAGCATTTATCTTTGTGCCTACAGAGCATGCCTGTGTCACGCTACATATATTCGATGGCAGAAGTTAGTTGTGGCGGCACCTACCAACATTTTACAGAACTTCCGCTTGCTTTGCACTCGATTCTAAGTCGCAGGCGGTCTTTTGGATTACAAAAACCGGAAAAAAGGTGCGGCTTAGATTCGAGTAAATACGGTAGACATTTACATCATTATCAAAAATTTACTGGCACATTGTGTGATGTGTGTTAAAGTGTAACATGCGCAAAAAGGATAAACATTATATGTGGAAGATTAGCTTCCCATCCAGCTTATTAATTTTCTTATGTGAATGCTATGTATATTAATTTAAACCAGTAACTTTCCTTATTTGTGTGTTCGCGCTACTTAAGAGTGATCTTGCTATTGGCTGACTACATCACGTGTCCTATTATGTCATCAGCTGGTGAGATCACTTGACAAGAGCTATGACTGGCTTACAAAAATGCATAGCAATCACGATTTTCAATGCTTCGTATAGTAACGTGCGGTGTTTGGTGGAATTCAAATTTATAACTTCGTAATACGGAAACATGCAGTGTATATGTTGCTGCACATCAAAGGTCTTTCAAAACGTGTCTCCCCCCCTCTGAGTTTAGTTTTCTAAAAGTGCTGGGAAATTCTACGTCGGTATATAAAACCATGAACATTCAAAGGATTGATGAGTTTTACAGTGCCGAGGAAGAGTATACTGTCACTTAACACAGAAAAAGTGTATTTTCACCTGGGAGAAAATGTATTTTTAACTGGGAAATCCGGGAAAAAGCCGGAATTTGTTTTTCCTTGTCCACGTATACACCCTGTGTATGTATACTGTAGCAGCTTTGTAAAACAACAGTACTGTAGAGCAGTAGCTAATTTAGTGTCATTGTTGAAGCTCGTGTTTCATTTGCTGTGCTGTGTTTCAAGTGTTCGATGTGAACGTATTTTGTTAGCATTAATTTGTCTCCTGGGCTAAAGCCTAGATCGCAGTCTTTGCCAGTTACAGCAGTGTGTGTCTAACGCTCATAGGTTGGCAAAACATCAATTGTGCCTAGCAAATGGGATAATAGTTTCACCTAGCAGATTTCATATCTATATTGATGTGAGAAAATGACAATATTCTCCAAAATAAATCTGTGTGGGACATCAGTTGTCAAACCTTCATATATAAATGTAAGACAACCCTTGTGTGCAGCTTTTCAGAATTATGTAAAAATGTTGACCCCAGCAACATTAGTTCAATCTGCAAATGTAAGACAACCCTGTGTTTTTCAAATGATGAGTTTGGGAAGAAATCTCATAATTGGAATAAAAGTGGTACATCAGACTATGAAGATACATAGGCTGGTCAAGTACTCAACCTGACTTGTTTCTTACAATGACGTGTCTCTTTACAAGAAAGGCAACATAGAGGTTATGTGGATACATAGATAACATGATGCCTTGCCTCAACCACTGATCCCATAGGTGAGGTCCCATACTCCGAAGAGTGTAGGGGACGATGCGGGAGACCCGCACCACCGTACTAGGCAAGGTCCTAGTGGACGTGGTTTGCCGTTGCCTTCCTCCGACCGTAATGGGGATGAATGATGATGATGAAGACGACACCCAGTCATCTCGAGGCAGGAAAAATTCGTGACCCCGCCGGCAATCGAACCCGGGACCCTGTGTGCGGGAAGCAAGAACGCTACCGCAAGACCACGAGCAAGAAGTGCCTATCAATAGAAGTTATGGTGTAGTATAGATGGCAAAGATGAGAGGATTCAATAGGGAAAGCATTTAAAATGTAAATAAACTGAGGAAAGTGATATCACACACAAAAATGAACTGCAAATAGAGGTGGTGACAGTGAATGTTGTTGTATATGGTACTGTTAATAAATGTAAGAAAATGAATTAGAAACAGTTTGACAGTTTCTGAAAGAACAACTTTCATTACCCTGCTGCTGTGTAGAGTAATGTTTGCAGCAAGTCATACAGTAAAAACATTTCTGTACCTGAACGTGCTGAGGTATGACTAGTAAAGTGTGACTCGGGGCACACATTTGAGGGCTGTTTGTCGTTATTGTGCAGATGGACCACGAGGCCCACGGTGGAGCGACATCCGACCAGGCGTGCGTGACACTCAGGCGGTTTGCCGGAATGGCGCTGACAAACCTGACGTTTGGCGACGGCGCCAACAAGGCCCTCCTGTGCTCGCTGCGGCCCTTCATGAGGGCACTCGTCGCACAGCTGGCGTCTCCCAGCGAAGACCTCCGACAGGTACTGCTGCACATGATTGTGTGATGATTTTATTTTCTATTTTGTTGTTTTTGTATCCTGTCTCAATTCTAATACATGGCAGTTTGTAGATATGTGACAAAGCTGTATATTGATGTGTATGCTTAGTTGTTTTAATTTCATGCCAGCATTTAAACCAAAATTAATCTGGCATTCTTGTTGTACCTTTTGCAGAGTGATACTCAATGTGTAATCAGTTCATTTATTCTTCTTCTAGTAATACCTGTTACTTCTTCTTTTTTCTTCTTTCCTCCAGCTTTGTATTAAAAAGAGAAGGAAACATAGCTGCTCAGATTCACAGTTTTATTTTGTCAAAAGTATGTATCAAGATAATTGCTCTCACTGTCACATGGAAATTATACTCATGTTTTATATTGCTGCTAGTCATACAAATGGAAGCATACTTTGTTTTCTTCTCACCGTTATATGGATTGTGATTCAATGGTCAACTGCGCCTTGGAAATTTGAGATGTAGTTTATGGTCTGTCAACATTCTGACTAAATTGCCTGCTTTCTCATATTTTTATTCTAGACTATCCCATTAGACTGCACTGGAATTTCATTTACTGCAACATAGTTTGGTGCTATTATCTTAACAACATGGGAAAAGCAAGAGATTCCACAAACATTTTGTCAAAGTTTAATGTAGATTTTTGTGATGCAAGTGAAAGTAAGAAGATGAAATGAATTGATTTTACCAGTGAGGGCTTTCGTCGTTTGTCGTAGCAGATGTTGCATGGAGTAAAGATGCAGCCCCTTACTTTGCTGCTTCATTGTGACATGTAAACATGCTTACTTTGTTTAATTTTATGTTTCCTCACTTACTGCTGTTTATTTCTTTGTTTACCATGTTGAGACTGCACTGTTGGTTGTGGACATAACAAACGGCAAGAGATATACTCAGTCTGTACATATAACCGAGACACCGTTTGCGATGCAGGTAAAATACGGATTTTGGGATACTGCACGAAAAGTTGGCCAGCAGTGCTTGAATGACACAGCCCACATACGCTTTCACAATATAAGGTAATCTTTCAGATACTGTAAGCTTTGTGCCACCATTTACACAACTGCACTGTTGCCTCACTGCTGATTACTATCGGCATTTCATGCTAAAGCAGTTGATATGCAGTGTTATTCATGAGTATGTATGGGGTTTTAGAAACCCCTGCACTACAGCTACCAGAGTTAACACAATAATATACATCAGTTGATAGAGAATATTCCAATTTTCAGGTTGTTTGACATGGCTTTCCTTTATGATGTGAGTAGTATCGTAGGCGGGGAGGGGCGGGGGATTCCAGGTCAACCAGAATCTAGGCTAATAGAAAGTCACTTTGTTTGTGGAAGAAAGAGAACCTGCATTGTTTCAGTGACTGTTATGATGGTTGCAACTCATGAAGGTGAGTTTTAGCCAACGCGTCTGTGTTTTTTTGTTAATTTTACAGCAAGATGTTCTAAATCTTTAAGAGTCAAAGGACATGAGGAGGAGGCAGGAGTTGAGAAAAGAGTGAGGCAGAGCTGTAAAATACTCATCATATTATTCAGTCTGTGCATTGAGCAGCCAGTAACAGAAAGTGAGGAGAAATTTGAAAAAGGAATTTGAAGTTCAGGTGAAAAAAATAAAAATTTCAAGGTTTGCCAACAGCATTGTGAGCCAGGCAGATGTGGCAGGCTCACACAGAAGTAGCAAATCGGATCAGTGAGAAAGAAATTCCAGCACAGCTTTTTTAAAAAAAAGAAAACTGGGGGGGCTGGGTGGGGGAGGGGGGGGGGGGGGGGATTGGTTGATAGGACGTGTCCAGAGGCACCAAGAAGTAATTAGAGATTGAAGAGAAGAGGCACAGAAGGGTAAAATGTGTAAAGGAAGACCAAGGATTAAATATGTGGTGTCCCAGGAGGAATGATCAAAAGTCAGTTATATGGCAGGAACATTCATTCTGCTGAGTAAACATTGGCTCTAAAATGGGTACCTTAAGACCTATAAGCACTTCTTTATCTGAGATACTGTGAAACAAATCTCTTCTACTGCAGGCTCTTTGTTTTCTATTCTATATTTTGGGAGGTGGTAGCATGGACCAAAAGAAGAAAAAATTGTGTTGGAAACATAGGTTCTAAAGTGCATACTTTAAGAACTATGAGCACTTGTTCATCTTTGCTACTGTAGAACATATCTCTTCTACTGAACAAGTGCTCATAGCTCTTAAAGTATGCACTTTAGAACCCATATTTCCAACACAATTTTTTCTTGCGTTGGTTCATACTAACCCCTCCCAAAGTATGGAAAGCAAAGATTCTGCAGTAGAAGAGATTTGTGTCACAGATTCAAGCATGAAAAGTGCATTTTAGAACTCACGTGGCTAGAATTTCTTGCTTCGAATGATCATTTGTGTTATCCCTGAATACTGGCCATTCCTAGTGGGACACATTGTATAGGAAGCAGGTTCAGCTGGATATAAGTTGCAGTAATTGTGCAGAAATGGGGTGGTTGCACAGGGTAGACAAGCATAGATAGCTCTCGCAAACCAATTTTTGAACTGAAGACTTGATGTAGTTGTTGTTGTTGTTGTTGTCATCGTCGTCTTCAGTCCAGAGACTGGTTTGATGCAGCTCTCCATGCTACTCTACCCTGTGCAAGCTTCTTCATCTCCCAGTACCTATTGCAGCCTATATCCTTCTGAATTTGCTTAGTGTATTCAGCTCTTGGTCTCCCTCTACGATTTTTATCCTCCACGCTGCCCTCCAGTACTAAATTGGTGATCCCTTGATGATTCAGAATATGCCCCACCAACCGATCCCTTCTTCTAGTCAAGTTGTGCCACAAACTCCTCCCCAATTCTATTCTATACCTCCTCATTAGTTACGTAATCTACCCATCAAATCTTCAGCATTCTTCTGTAGCACCACATTTCGAAAGCTTCTATTCTCTTCTTGTCTAAACTATTTATCGTTCACGTTTCACTTCCATACATGGCTATACTGCATACAAATACTTTCAGAAACGACTTCCTGATATATTAACAGAATCTTCCGTCAGTTCTCGGTAGAACAACATTATAATAAATGTAAAGCACCAGTTTGCTTTTGTTCTACAATATCTCTTTTATTGTAAGCCGAAAACAGACTTCCTGACTCTTAAATCTATACTCGATGTTAACAAATTTCTCTTCTTCAGAAATGCTTTCCTTGCCATTGCGAGTCTACATTTTATATCCTCTCTACATCGACCATCATCAGTTATTTTGCCCCCCCCCCCCCCCCCCCAAATAACAAAACTCATTTGCTCACTTCCTAATCTAATTCCCTCAGCATCACCCGATTTAATTCGACTACATTCCATTATTCTCGTTTTGCTTTTGTTGATGTTCATCTTATATCCTCCTTTCAAGGCACTGTCCATTCCGTTCAACTGCTCTTCCAGGTCGTTTGCTGTCTCTGACAGAATTACAATGTCATTGGTGAACCTCAAAGTTTTTATTTCTTCTCCATGGAGCTTAATTCCTACTCCAATCTGACTATGACTGAAAAATTCAAACCTTTTTCATTTGCTTCTCAAAAGAAATATCAGTGACACCAGTCTTGAATGGTTTCAGATTATGTAGCATTGGAGACACCAGCAGACTAATCATTCTGAAAACTACCTATGGCCTGTAGCCTAATTGTTTCTTCATAATCAGATTTATATTTCAGGAATGCTAGTCCAGCAAGAAACACTGCCAGAAAAAGTAAATAAATAAATAAATAAAGTAAAATAAATAAAAAAATGCAGCACCCTCAAGGAATGTGTCCAGTGCCACTAGAATATGATACACTACTGGCCATTAAAATTGCTACACCAAGAAGAAATGCAGATGATAAACAGGTATTCATTGGACAAATATATTGTACTAGAACTGACATGTGATTACATTTTCACGCAATTTGGATGCATAGATCCTGAGAAATCGGTACTCAGAACAACCACCTCTGGCCGTAATAACGACCTTGATATGCCTGGGCATTGAGTCAAACAGAGCTTGGATGGCGTGTGCAGGTACAGCTGCCCATGCAGCTTCAACACGATACCACAGTTCATCAACAGTAGTGACTGGCGTATTGTGACGAGGCAGTTGCTCGGCCACCATTGACCAGACGTTTTCAATTGGTGAGAGATCTGGTGAATGTGTTGGCCAGGGCAGCAGGCGAGCATTTTCTGTATCCAGAAAGGCCCGTACAGGACCTGTAACATGCGGTCGTGCATTATCCTACTGAAATGTAGGGTTTCACAGGAATCGAATGAAGGGTAGTGCCACGGGTCGTAAAACATCTGAAATGTAATGTCCACTGTTCAAAGTGCTGTCAATGCGAACAAGAGGTGAACGAGACGTGTGACCAATGGCATCCCATACCATCACGCCGGGTGGTACGCCAGTATGGCAATGACGAATACACGCTTCCAATGTGCGTTCACTGCGATGTCGCCAAACACGGATGCGACCATCACGATGCTGTTAACAGAACCTGGATTCATCTGAAAAAATGATGTTTCGCCATTCGTGCACCCAGGTCCATCATCGAGTACACCTTCGCCGGCGCTCCTGTCTGTGATGCAGCGTCAAGAGCAACCGCAGCCATGGTCTCTGAGCTGATAGTCCACCAACGTGAGCAGCAATGTCGCAATACGATAAACCGCAATCGCGATAGGCTACAATCCGACCTTTATCAAAGTCGGAAACGTGATTGTATACATTTCTTCTCCTTACACGAGGCATCACATCAACGTTTCACCAGGCAACGCCTGTCAACTGCTGTTTGTGTATGAGAAATCGGTTGGAAACTTTCCTCATGTCAGCACGTTGTAGGTGTCACCACTGGCGCCAACGTTGTGTGAATGCTCTTGAACAACTAATCATTTGCATATCACAGCATCTTCTTCCTGTCGGTTAAATTTCGCATCTGTAGCCCGTCATCTTGGTGGTGTAGCAATGTTAATGGCCAGTAGTGTACATATATACAGAGAGGTTGCAGTGTTAGTGATTCACTTATCATGGTCATCAGCAATCGGATGGTGCTCAGAAGCCCTGTCTGTGCACACACTACTTTGACTCTGCAAGCAGAAACTGTGCTGAGCTTTAGAGGTGAACAGTGTTCGCAACATTCATTCTAGGATACATTCATGCCCTCTGGTGAGTACGTATTCGTGTTGTATAGCCTCCTACATTTGAAAGAGGTTACACTGTGGGCCTGTGGAAAGGTAGATGGATGTATCGACAGATTGCCACACGTGTTGGGCACACTGTATTGACGGTGTGTCACTGCTTGCAACAGTGGTCTGAGAATCATTCCCACTCCTGTAGACTAGGTTCCAGATGTCCACATAGTACAGACCCGCGTCAAGATCAATGTGTTGTATGAGCAGCATGGCTGACCGAACGTGATCTAGGGACATATTAAGGGTATGTGTTACATCTGATGTGTCATTGGGACCATTGGGAACAGTCTGCTTGCAGCATGATTTAGATCACGTGTGTCTATGACTAGGCTCCCACTGACATCACGACAGTGCCAAGTGTGGTTACTTTGTGGTTCTGAAAGAGTTAACTGTAAGATGGAATGACACTCAGTTGTCTCCAGTGATGAGAGTAGGGTCTGTCTGTATGCGAGTGATGGGGTAGATGTAGATGTAGATGTGTATTCCGTAGACCTGGTGAGCTGCCTGTTACAGAGTGCCTTTGCCCATGATGCTTGGGTCCCATCCCTGTGTGGTGACCATCAGTTACAACTCAATGGCACGTTGGTATCCTGCAAGATGAAGTAACTGGTACTCACTAAATTTCACAGGCTATCTACATCTACATGTGTACTCCACTAACCAGCAATCGGTGTGTGGCAGAGGGCACTATTCGCGCCAAAATCATATTTCCCCCCTCTGTTGCTCTCACAGATCGTGTGAAGGAAAAATGACTGTCTGAACGCCTCTGTACGAGCTCTAATTTCCTTATCTTTGAGTGGTGATCATTGCGCAATTTGAAAGTTGGTGGTAATAATATATGCTCTAAGAAACTTCCTGGCAGATTAAAACTGTGTGCCGGACCGAGACTCGAACTCGGGACCTTTGCCTTTCGCGGGCAAGTGCTCTGCCACTGAGCTACCCAAGCACGACTCACGCCCCGTCCTCACAGCTTTATTTCTGCCAGTACCTCGCCTCCTACCTTCCAAACTGAACAGAAGCTCTCCTGCGAACCCTGCAGAACTAGCACTCCTGAAAGAAAGGATATTGCAGAGACATGGCTTTGCCACAGCCTGGGGGATGTTTCCAGAATGAGATTTTTCACTCTGCAGCGGAGTGTGCACTGATATGAAAGTTCCTGGCAGATTAAAACTGTGTGCTGGTCCGCGACTCGAACTGGGGAACTTTGCCTTTCGCAGGAGAGCTTCTGTAAAGTTTGGAAGGTGGGAGATGTACTGGCAGAAGTAAAGCTGTGAGGATGGGGCGTGAGTCGTGCTTGGGTAGCTCAGTTGGTAGAGCATTTGCCCACGAAAGGCAAATGTCACGAGTTCGAGTCTCGGTCCGGCATACAGTTTTAATATGCCGGGAAGTTTCATATCAGCGCACACTCCACTGCAGAGTGAAAATCTCATTCTGGAATATATGCTCTACATCCTCGGCGAAGATCGGATTTTGGAATTTAGTGAGCAGCCCCTTCCGTTTAGCGCGTTGTCTATCTCCAAGTGTGTCCCACTTCAAACTTTATTATTATCCCTGAGCTACTGCCATTTCTTCAACAGGAAGGTGATGCGAATTTGCAGCAGGTCAGTGCACGTCCAGAAACGGCTACTTTGATGTAACTTGCTCTTTGTGGTGTACAACAACAGCCCTGGGCAGCAACTTCACTAGATCTTTTGTCAAATGAAGATGTATAGGTCATGTGATACTAGAACTCCCTAGCCCTCCAGGGCCTGCAAGAACCATTGCCAAATTGTAACAAAAAGGACAAAATGCTCGGGACAGTCTATTGCCGTTTGGCATCCTTGCGATTGTTCGCATTTGACATACGTGCCTATGTTACTGCAAGAGGAGGGTACGCTGTGATATTGATGAAACTGTTTGGGCTCTGTTTATTGTGACACGTTTAATTTGGTCTGACTTTTTTATCATATGCTCCTACAACGATAAACAACCTGTCACGTCACTTCCCAAAAAAATGACCTTGTTGTTGAGAACATTCCATTATTTTTTCCAACTGTATGTAGGATTGGAAAATAGGGTTGAGAAGTACTGTGCGAACTGAAGTTGAGAGAGTAAGTTGTGAATCACTCCGTGATAACTAACTTGTTAAGGACACTGCCCACAGAAGGCAAAGTTTTGGGCTTGAGGCCAGGACCAGCATTCAGAATTAAGCATTCTGGAAATTTTAACTCATTCTTGCCATCAACCCTGTGCACACAGCTGCCAATAGGTTTCTATTTGATCTCATTTTTGAGACTACTATTGTTGTGCAAAGGAACCTGTTATGATTGGTAGAAGGGACTTACAAATGTATGCTTTTTGTACAGAAAATGTTTTCTGATAGATTTATATAACAGCAATTATTTTAAAATCTATTTTTTTATTGGCTGTTTGAGAATAGTACCAGCTTCAAACAAGAAATGCTATCCTTAGTGGTAGATTTCTAGGACTGTTAATACACTGTATTCACACCATCTGGACTGAGCTAAAACTTTTTTATTGTGTTGTGTGAGGCTAGTGTTAGAAACAGTTATGCTAGTAACAGAACATACTCAAGATAGAATTGAAATGTCTTTCTACACCATCTGCTAATTTATGAACAATAGGGGGTTAACCCAGTACTAACAAGGGAACCTCCCCATCGCACCCCCCTCAGATTTAGTTATAAGTTAGCACAGTGGATAGGCCTTGAAAAACTGAACACATATCAATCGAGAAAACAGGAAGAAGTTGTGTGAAACTATGAAAAAAATAAGCAAAATATACAAACTAAGTAGTCCATGCTCAAGATATCCAATATCAAGGATAATATTAATGCAGGAGCGCCGTGGTCTCGTGGTTAGCGTCAGAAGCTGCGGAAGGGGAGGTCCTTGGTTCAAGTCCTTCCTCAAGTGAAAATTTTACTTTTTTTATTTTCACATAGTTATGATCTGTCCGTTTGTTCATTGACCTCTCTGTTCATTGTAATTAGTTTACTGTTCACTGTAATAAGTTTAGTGTCTGTTTTTTGCGACCGCACCGCAAAACCTTGCGATTAGTAGACGAAAGGACGTGCCTCTCCAATGGGAACCGAAAACACTTGATCGCAAGGTCATAGGTCATCCGTTTCCTCCACAGGAAAACACGTCTGATATATTCTATACGACACTGGTGACGGCATGTGCGTCACATGACAGGAATATGTTGTCGACCCACCTAACTTATACACTTGGCGGATGGGTAAAAAGATTCTTCTACCTTTACCGATTTAGGTTTTCTTGTGGATATGATAATCACTCCCAAAAAAGTGATGAAAACGTAAGAGTTTGTCACATAAACTGAAAATAAAAAAATTAAACTTTTCACTCGAAGGAAGACTTGAACCAAGTACCTCTCATTGCGCAGCTGCTCACGCTAACCACGGGACCACTGCGACCCTGAGCTCACACTGTCCTTGATGTTACATATCTTTTGCATGGACTACTCAGTATGTATATTTTGCCTATTTTTTCATAGTTCTACACAACTTCTTCCTGTTTTCTCGATTGATCTGTGTTCAGTTTTTCAAGGCCTATCCACTGAGCCAACTTATTACTAAATCTGAGGGGGGTGCGATGGGGAGCTTCCCTTGTAAGCAAAAATGGGGAAGCAGAAAGGTGGAATGAGTATATAGAGGGTCTATACATGGGCGATGTACTTGAGGACAATATTATGGAAATGGAAGAGAATGTAGATGAAGATGAAATGGGAGGTACGCTACTGTGTGAAGAGTTTGACAGAGCACTGAAAGACCTGAGCCGAAACAAGGCCCCGGGAGTAGACAACATTCCATTAGAACTACTGACGGCCTTGGGAGAGCCAGTCCTGACAAAACTCTACCATCTGGTGAGCAAGATGTATGAGACAGGCGAAATACCCCCAGACTTCAAGAAGAATATAATAATCCCAATCCCAAAGAAAGCAGGTGCTGACAGACGTGAAAATTGCCGAACAATCAGTTTAATAAGTCATGGATGCAAAATACTAAAGCAAATTCTTTACAGACGAATGGAAAAACTGGTAGAAGCCGACCTCGGGGAAGATCAGTTTGGAGTCCGTAGAAATATTGGAACACGTGAGGCAATACTGACCCTACGATTTATCTTAGAAGCTAGATTAAAGAAAGGCCGACCTACGTTTGTAGCATTTGTAGACGTAGAGAAAGCTTTTGACTATGTTGACTGAAATACTCTTTCAAATTCTGAAGGTGGCAGGGGTAAAATACAGGGAGCGAAAGGCTATTTACAATTTGTACAGAAACCAGATGGCAGTTATAAGAGTCGAGGGGCATGAAAGGGAAGCAGTGGTTGGGAAGGGGGTGAGACAGGGTTGTAGCCTATCCCCGATGTTGTTCAATCTGTATATTGAATAAGCAGTAAAGGAAACAAAAGAAAAATTCAGAGTAGGTATTAAAATCCATGGAGAAGAAATAAAAACTTTGAGGTTCACCGATGACATTGTAATTCTTTCAGAGGCAGCAAAGGACTTGGAAGAGCAGTTGAACGGAATGTACAGTGTCTTGAAAGGAGGATATAAGATGAACATCAACAAAAGCAAAATGAGGATAATGGAATGAAGTCGAATTAAGTTGGGTGATGCTGAGAGAATTAGATTAGAAAATGAGACATTTAACATAGTGAAGGAGTATTGCTATTTGGGGAGCAAAATAACTGATGATGGTCGAAGTAGAGAGGATATAAAATGTAGACTGGCAATGGCAAGGAAAGCGTTTCCGAAGAAGAGAACTTTGTTAACATAGAGTATAGATTTAAGTGTCAGGAAATCGTTTCCGAAAGTATTTGTATGGAGTGTAGCCATGTATGGAAGTGAAACATGGACGATAAATAGTTTGGACAAGAAGAGAATAGAAGCTTTCGAAATGTGGTGCTACAGAAGAATGCTGAAGATTGGATGGGTAGATTACATAACTAATGAGGAGGTATTGAATAGGATAGGGGAGAAGAGAAGTTTGTGGCACAACGTGACTAGAAGAAGGGATCAGTTGGTAGGTCATGCTCTGAGGCATCAAGGGATCACCAATTTAGTATCGGAGGGCAGTGTGGAGGGTAAAAATCATAGAGGGAGGCCAAGAGATGAATACACTAAACAGATACAGAAGGATGGAGGTTGCAGTAGGTACTGGGAGATGAAGCAGCTTGCACAGGATAGAGTAGCATGGAGAGGTGCATCAAGCGAGTCTCAGACTGAATACCACAACAACAACAGGGGGTTGACAAACAAATTGAAACAATATAATAAATATCAGATGTTTTAAAATAGCTTTCTTAGTGGAAGGGGATAATAGAAAACACAATAGATCTGTGAGAGGGAACACGTATACAGCTTTCAAATTTTATCCAGTTTATATTATAGAATAGTGTGGTACAGTTGTTGATACAGGACTCCACACTCAGGAAGACGCCAGTTTAAATCCTCACACAGCCATCCAGATTTGTTATCCACAAGTTCCCCATATCGCTTTAAGGCAAATGCTGGAGCCTTTCCTTTGAATAGGACGCTGCCAGTATTCTCCCCTAGCTTGAGCTGCATTTCGAATGACCTTACTGTAAGCGAATTTGAAACCAAAATCTAGCTTCATTTTGTGCGACCATTACTTAGTTGTTTGGTGTAAGGGACAGCTGCAGATGGATTATTTTACACTAAGAAAATGCGTTAGTCCACTGTGAAATATGCTGTGAAACAAAATAGCATAGGGAGGGCTACAAAGAAATGTTACACTTTTTACTTACTTACTTGTGAATTTCTTACTCTCGCTATTAAAATAACTTTTTCACTTTTCCCACTGAAAGTGAGGACACATCCTATAGTGTTTTTGTCTCTCTCTGGCTCCTGTGAAACTTCATACAAGCACATTATATGATCAACTCACAATTGTTAAAATTAATGTTATTTTTAAGATAAAGTTGTTAATTTAGTTGCAGTAAGTTTTTGGTTCTAAATAATAACTAAATTAGATTTGGATTCTGCAATAAAATTATTGGATTGTTGCATGACATTTGCATATTTAAAAAATGTAAAAGAACTACATTAAATGTATGTGATGTAAGTGTGGAAACACATTAAACAGACGAGGATTTTTTTTGCACAGTTATTTGTTTGTACGTATGTGGTGTCTATTCTTTAGGACATGTCCAAAAGTACAGACACTATTTTTTGATCAGCAGCCACTTTACATTAAGACATAAATGATTACAGACATTGACTGTGAATGAGCGTTGATGTAAACCAATGGGGAAAGTTGAAAGTTTGTGCTGAACTGGGATTCAAACCTGGGTCTCCTGCTTATTAGGCAGTTGCTCTGACCACTTAGCCATCTGGACACAGTGGTCATCCCAACTTCCTGGACTACCCTCCCGTCAAACCCAGATTCTCAACTTACCCATGCAGTACGCATTTACATCAGTGCCTACTCGCAGCCAATGTCTGTAATTCACTTGTGTCTTAAAATTGTTTGTGTGACTTGCAAATGGGAAAAAATTAACATTGATTATCAATTATTTGACTTCCACCATGCAAAAGGTTTCCAGTAGTTTTTGCCATGGGGAAAGTTGTACTGAATATCTGGCAGATGAATGAGGGCACAGGCTCTAAGTCAACATAACTTTCTATTTGTGGTGTTAGTTTCTTTCTTACTGAAAGAAATACTGTGTTTCCTTTTTGTAAAGATAGATAAAAGGCTTCTAAATATCAACCAATGGCATTATGCTTAATTTGTGTTGAAAGTGTGGTTAATCGCTTTTTATCATGATCATTGTCACATCTGTGCTCTGCTGAGTATGTAAATGGTGGCACACTCCAGTAAACATTTGTAGCATGTACCTGCAAGTCTCCAGCTAATATATGTAACTGGTCTGCAAAGAAACAGATACCACACGTGCATGTGACATTGTTAATGGTGAAATGTCCTCACGCATCCACTGTATTGTACAAGCAACAACAAAAATATCTCCAGCTGATCATCACTTAGAATGCTTCAAAAATAATTAAGCGGAACAGTTATTTCTTAAATAAGAAAGATGGACTTTGTTGAAAGGAAAAAGTAAATAATATAACATCCCTAAATAAAGGAGTTTAAACAGATCGAAGGTGCTTTTGAAGAAATTGTCATCCAAAGCACCATTCATGGAGTAACTTTCATCTTATCCAGAGTATCCTTTGCTGACAGCTAAGAGATTTGAAGATAGCTACACCTAGCAAGATAAGAACTGCTTTGTTTTCACAGGTTAATCCCTTCCGTGTCCAGTGCATCTGCAAAGCCAATAAAGAACGCTTAAAATTGACACACATGTTTTGCCTTTGTGGGGAGGGTTGTTGCCTGTGTAGTGAGTGACAACACCTGCCTTCTTCCTTCACAGCTGTCGCTCCCCACCTTGTGCCCAATGGAGTGCTGCTGCTATGCAGTATTGTTTTTTGCACGCTGTCACTTTTAGGCATCCATTAGTGTAATGATGGACTTGTGTAATGCGATATCTGCGTATTTGGCGTGACAAAGGATTTCAACCTCACTCGAATTCTTGGACTTTTCCTTGAGAATGAAAAGTTTTATTGTAGAGTTTGAGTCATTAAAAGTCATTGGAGGAACCAGAAAAACCATTTACACCAAGGTAATGCCTTCGCCACAGTGCCCCTTCAGCATTTTGGTGATGTACAAGATAATTCATATTAAGCAAATTGGGGGTCATGAAGGAGGTTACATGCCTGTGCCTACCTACTGAATTGACTGGTCAGAACTGGTTACAGTGTTCTCGTGGTCTTGGGGGGGGGGGGGGGGGGGGAGACATGACGACATTGGACCATCTGCTTCATCTGTGTGACATCGCTTAAAGAGCATGTGTAGCAGTATTAAAAGATGCACTTGGTGGTGTTTCAAATAGAACCACAGCACACATTAAACAAAGGTTACTATTATTTTATTTCATTGTCACTTGTGGTGTTATGATTTTGACCATGATATAAACAAATAGTGCACACCCGCTGACGTCAGTGATAGGTATTTTACTCTGTGTATTTTAGATCTCAAAATGGCCTGATTCAACCAAAAGTGATTGTATTAATAAATTGTCGCACCTAGGCTATGACTTGGGTGGAAAAATGCTGTACTATTGTTATTCCTGACAATAAGATGGAGCCTTTCTATTGAACTGAACTTTTTTTTGTGATGAGAGACTGACAGGAAGTCTAGTCAAGTATGTTGTTGTATTGTAAGTAAGGGAAATACATGAGGGAAAGGCAACCACTCACCTATAGTGAATTGGTGCATGGAGCACAGCTATGCATAACAGAAAACGGCATTCACACTAGCTTTCGAGCACAAGCCCTTTTTCTAGCATCAGTTCACACATTCACCTACTCAACCACACAGACGTCCAAGCACACACTTGCATATGCATGTCTGTGTGGTTGTGTGTGTGAATATGCGTCCTTTTGCTAGAAAAGGAGCTAGTGATCGAAAGTCTGAATGAATGTTGTTTTCTGTTGTGTGTTAATGTGTTCCACACACCATCTCACTACTGAAGATGTGATGTTGTTTATCCTGTTAGTGTGGCTAGACTCTTAAATTTCTGAAAAATGTGTAAAATGCTAACTTTCATCGGTACCAACAGTGCTTATTTAACAGTGTGTTACTCATTCTAATTATTGGGAAGCAATATTTACATTATTACTTTCTTCAGAATGGAGGAATTAGGTCAGTGGTAATACAAGCAACTAAATCTTGCACACTGTGGTTGAATTTATAGGGATATAGGAGAAATACAAGAGGACAATGAAGCTTTTGAGAGTGAAGATGTGTACTGTCTGCTAATTCGTATTACCTTACTGCCCTGTCCTCTTTGTCAACATGCAAACAACAATTATAAAATGTATTAGCCGTATCAGTGGAAGATGTCAGAGAGATGTTATACGAGTCGTTTCCTACAGGTGACGGCAAGTGTGCTGCGCAATTTGTCGTGGCGTGCGGACGGAGCCAGCAAGCAGGCACTGCGTGAGGTGGGGGCAGTCCCTGCACTCGTCCGGGCTGCTATGGCTGGCACGAAGGAGGCGACACTCAAGTCTATACTGTCTGCCCTCTGGAACCTGTCGGCACACTGCAGCATGAACAAGGTGAGCGTGCCTGGCCAGTCGTAAGTGGATCCTCGTACCTTGAATCCATTTTGTTGTAGGGATAAATGTTTCTAATTGAGAATATTGAAAGTTTGTTGCTAAAAAGGGGCCGGTACTATAAACTATTAATTTCCAACTTTCAGGTTGACATATGTGAAGTTGAGGGTGCGCTTGGATTTTTGGTGGATATGCTGAGCTATGAAGCCCCATCAAAGACACTGGCCATTGTCGAGAATGCTGGCGGCATACTACGTAACATCTCGAGCCACATTGCTGTGAGGGAAGACTACAGGTATACAGCTGTTAACGGATTTCATCTGCTCACAAAATTTTCACACATTTTCTTCTTTTCAGAACTTGAAAGTGCACAGATGCCCCTAAAGATAAGCATTAGGTTGCAATTGGATAATCTTGTGAAATTTGTTTTATACTGACTAGAAGACTTGTACATGTGACCAAAATACAAGGGGGTGCCCAAAAGATACAGAACTTTTTTTAACTTATTTATCCACATTTTAGGGACAAACCTTCAGTCCCCTTCAAAGTACTGTCCACTTGCACTAATACACTTGACTAATCTTTTATTCCATGTTTCACAACATTGTTTAAATTCATCTCCTGTGATGCTTGACGGCGCCTCTGTCATTTTTTCTTTCACTTCAGCAACATCAGCGTAACACTTTCCTTTCATGTCTCTTTTCATTCTACGAAACAAAAAAAAATCACTTGGGACAAGGTCGGGTGAGCATACCGGATGAGGAACAGGGATTGTACCAATTTTGGTCAAGAATTGTTGTACAGACATGGCTGTATGAGAAGGGGCATTGTCATTATGGAAAAACCACTCACCTGATTGCCACAAATCAGATCACTTCTACCACATATGGTTGTGCAGTCTTTTCAAAACTGGTGAATAGAACACTTGGTTAACTGTCCGACTCTGCGGAACAAACTCTTAATGGGTGACTCCTGTTACATTGAAAAAACAAATTAGCATTTTAATCTTTTTGCAGTATCAGCCACAGTTGTGATAATAGTCATTTCCTTGTGGCGACTGGTTTTGGATCATCGTGTCCATTTTCAAACCATAACCTTAAACAAACGTGTAATCGTACAGTCCACCAATGCACATATGCATGACAAATTGACATTGTAAGCATAGTACCAATTTTCGTGACCTGTGATAATTGTTGGGGGAAAAAAAAAAAAAAAAAAAAAATCATTTCAGGACTCTTCTTTCAAAGCACAGCATGCTTTCACTCAACCTTGCTTTTGTTCAGCAGTCAGCAGTTATGGTGCCAATACGGCAGCAACCTTTTTCATTCCCAAATTTTCTGTCACAGTTCACAGCAGTGAACTCCAAGTCAGTCCCGACAGCTCCACAAGTGTCTATCTTTGTTACTGAGTACATGAATGTCTTCAACATTTTCATGTGTTTGGGCATTGGATGGATGACCAGAATGAGATTTGTCATCAATTGATATTTCACCATTTCTGAAATGAGGAAACCCCTGATGTTCACTCTGGGTGCTCCTGGTGGCAAAAAATTAGTTTGGTTTCTTTTGGGTGCCCCCTCTTACACTTTTAACTGCTGTCCCCTCTTTTTGTGTCTAATTAGGTGTTCATTATGAAATAACAATACGTCCCGATAACTTTTGGAAAAATGCCTGCACATGCAGAGAAAAACCAGTAGTTTCTATAATTTTGATCTGACAAAATGAGCGAGCACTTCTACAGAGCTAAGAGCAGCATCTTTTATACTTGCGAACAACGGTATATCTGTATTGAATGTGTGACTCCTTGTACTGTGTTTGCATACCTGTTATAACAAAAGATGAATATATGGCAAGAAGAATTACCTCTGTAGAGAAACCCCAAATCCAGCTTAACATCAATTGGGTCAGGATTGGCGCAGACTACCTAATACCTTTACTACATCAGAGACTACATTTTTGTTTCTACAAAAGATTCGTATGACCCATCAGGGCTGAAGTCCTAGACCAGACTGTTCTAGCTTGTGTGGTATCTGACATTTGCAGGATAGGTTCTGTCAATTCCTGTTTGTTCTATGCAGCTTTCAATTTTCTAAATTTCATACCTAATTCTGCATTTTATCTGCTCTGGTACAGCTTTTTACAAATTGTTGGACCTTCATTTCTGATAATTCCAGTTGTCTAAGGATTTCCTTTCTCAAGGGCCAACATTCTGGTTTGTACAATAGAATGAGAACTGCCATTTAACTTGATATGTGAAATAGGACTGGAGACAGATTGCATCCATAACTAACCCTGGCTTATGTCTATGTGTGATGATAAATGCTTTCCAGTGTCCGTGATGATCCTGGTTTTGGAATAAAGATTGAATCACTTGGCTCAGGTTGTTTTCACAAACATCTCAGCGGGATTATTCCGAAGATTCAGTTTACCATGGAGGAGGAGGAGGCAGATGGAAGATTAAATTTTTTTGAAGTGCTAGTTTTCAAGAAAGATGCCACATGGTTTACCAAAAACCCCTGCACAGGGACTGTTACCTACACTGGGACTCGAACCACCACCCACAACAAAAGCGGGGCATCATAAAAACATTGGCAGGTAGAGAAAGGAATGTCTGCGAATCAGAGCTGCTTGACACAGAATTAAAACATCTCACAAATGCATTACTCAAGAATGATCATTCATCCAATGAGGTAAAAAGAGCATTCAGACCACCACACAGAGGTGATAACGAAGCACAGGTGCCTGTGAAATTGGAAAATGGCTGGTTCAAATGGCTCTGAGCACTATGGGACTCAACTGCTGAGGTTATTAGTCCCCTAGAGCTTAGAACTAGTTAAACTTAACTAACCTAAGGTCATCACAAACATCCATGCCCGTGGCAGGATTCTAACCTGCGACCGTAGCGGTCTTGCGGTTCCAGACTGCAGCGCCTTTAACCGCACAGCCACTTCGGCCTGCGTGAAATTGGAATTTTCCTACCCTTCATTAAGGATGTTATTGATCGCATAGCACGAAATCTTGAAAACTCAGAACACTGCTGTAATCTGCAAACCAGAAGATACAAGATCACATAAAATCGGCAAACTGCTCGAAAATAGCAGTATTTCTAGGATTCCATGTAGTTGTGGGGAGGGTTATGTGGACACTATGAAAAGAATGCCCAAAAAACGACTAGAAGAGCACAACGGCTATTGTAGAAGAGACCACATTCATTTTGGCAAGACTCCAGTACTGGCAGCTACAAGCAGATACCCAGAAAGGCTATATAGAGAGGCCATAGAGATTGTAAAACAACCCAGGAATTTTAATGGGAAAGAGGAGGGCTGAAGTTGATTGACGCCTGGATACTGGTGCTGAAATGGTGTATACCAGTCTTCCATGATACCAACAGCAGATGAAGGCAGTTGGGAACAGCCAATTGGGCATGGATATTCAAAATGTGTGACATCACGCCACTGTGCAGAAGCACACTCAAAATGGAATTTTGCTGCAGTCAGTAGCGATCCAGGGAGTGAAGGACCACTCAAAGAAGTTACGGTCCTCCTAGAAAATGTTCTCCACATATGGGGACGAAATGTTGAATTTAAATGTGAAATCAATTCGACCACAGCACAATAGCCCAGAATGTATTAATTGTGACATTTCCGGCCGTGAAAGTTTACACTTTATAATACTCATACTGCCTGAGATAGCCCACTCTCACATCTTCAATTCTGGTAATACCTTCTTCCTACTTTCCAAGCTTCACACAACCTCTCCTGTGTACCTTGTGGGACTAGCGTATTGGAAGAAAGGATATGCGGAGAAATACACCACTGCCCATTAAAATTGTTACACCAAGAAGAAATGCAGATGATAAACGTGTATTCATTGGACAAATATATTATACTAGAACTGACATGTGATTACATTTTCACGCAATTTGGGAGCATAGATCCTGAGAAATCAGTACCGAGAACAACCACCTCTGGCCGTAATAACGGCCTCGATACGCCTGGGCATTAAGTCAAACAGAGCTTGTATGGCATGTACAGTTACAGCTGCCCATGCAGCTTCAACACGATACCACAGTTCATCAAGAGTAGTGATTGGCATATTGTGACGAGCCAGTTGCTCGTCCACCATTGACCAGACATTTTCAATTGGTGAGAGTTCTGGAGAATGTGCTGGCCAGGGCAGCAGTCGAACATTTTCTGTATCCAGAAAGGCCCGTACAGGACCAGCGACATGCGGTCGTGCATTATCCTGCTGAAATGCAGGGTTTTGCAGGGATCGAATGAAGGGTAGAGCCACGGCTCGTAACACATCTGAAATATAACGTCCACTGTTGAGAGTGCTGTCAATACGAACAAGAGGAGACCGAGACGTGTAACCAATGGCACCCCATACCATCACGCTGGGTGATACGCCAGTATGACGATGATGAATACATGCTTCCAATGTGCGTTCACCACGATGTCGGCAAACATGGATGCGACCATCACAATACTGTAAACAGAACCTGGATCCATCCGAAAAAATGACGTTTTGCCATTCGTGCACACAGGTTCGTCATTGAGTACACCATCGCAGGCGCTCCTGCCTGTGATGCAGTGTCAAGGGTAACCACAACCATGGCCTCCGAGCTGATAGTCCTTGCTGCCGCAAATGTCGTCGAACTGTTCGTGCAGGGATCGAGACATGGCTCCACAATCCGTTAGAGCCGTGCGGATAAGATGCCTGTCATCTTGACTGCTAGTGATACGAGGCCGTTGGGATCCAGCACGGCATTCCGTATTACCCTCCTGAACCCACTGATTCCATATTCTGCTAACAGTCATTGGATCTCGACCAACGTGAGCAGCAATGTTGCGATACGATAAACTGCAATCGCGATAGGCTACAATCCGACGTTTATCAAAGTCGGAAACGTGATAGTACGCATTTCTCCTCCTTACACGAGGCATCACGACGACGTTTCACCAGGCAACACCAGTCAGCTGCTGTTGCTTTGGAAACTTTCCTTATGTCAGCACGTTGTAGATGTCGCCACCAGCGCCAGCCTTGTTTGAATGCTTTGAAAAGCTAATCATTTGCATATCACAGCATCTTCTTCCTGTTGGTTAAATTTCACGTCTGTAGCTTCGTGGTGTAGCAATTTTAATGGCCAGTAGTGTAGCTTAACCACATTTCTGTGAAGTTCGGAAGTTCAGCAGACATACAGGGCTATTACAAATGATTGAAGCGATTTCATAAATTCACTGTAGCTCCATTCATTGACATATGGTCACGACACACTACAGATACGTAGAAAAATTCATAAAGTTTTGTTCGGCTGAAGCCGCACTTCAGGTTTCTGCCGCCAGAGCGCTCGAGAGTGCAGTGAGACAAAATGGCGACAGGAGCCGAGAAAGCGTATGTCGTGCTTGAAATGCACTCACATCAGTCAGTCATAACAGTGCAACGACACTTCAGGACGAAGTTCAACAAAGGTCCACCAACTGCTAACTCCATTCGACGATGGTATGTGCAGTTTAAAGCTTCTGGATGCCTCTGTAAGGGGAAATGAATGGGTCGGCCTGCAATGAGCGAAGAAACGATTGAACGCGTGCGGGCAAGTTTCACGCGTAGCCGCGGAAGTCGACGAATAAAGCAAGCAGGGAGCTAAACGTACCACAGCCGATGGTTTGGAAAATCTTACGGAAAAGGCTAAAGCAGAAGCATTTCTTAAACAGGAGATTGGAAAACCGATGGATCGGTCGTGGTGGAGATCACGATCAACAATTCATGTCATGGCCTCCACGCTCTCCCGACTTAACCCCATGTGATTTATTTCTGTGGGGTTATGTGAAAGATTCAGTGTTTAAACCTCCTCTACCAAGAAACGTGCCAGAACTGCGAGCTCGCATCAACGATGCTTTCGAACTCATTGATGGGGACATGCTGCGCCGAGTGTGGGAGGAACTTGATTATTGGCTTGATGTCTGTCGAATCACTAAAGGGGCACATATCGAACATTTGTGAATGCCTAAAAAAACTTTTTGAGTTTTTGTATGTGTGTGCAAAGCGTTGTGAAAATATCTCAAATAATAAAGTTATTGTAGAGCAGTGAAATCGCTTCAATCATTTGTAATAACCCTGTACAGTGGGAGCATTGCAACTGTGAGGGTATGTTGTGAATTGTGCTCGGCTAGAACTGTCAGTAAGAATATGGCACGTGAAAGGACATGTTCTGGTTTAGAGTACTGATCACACATTTTTAATCTACCAGGAAGTTAAGACCTTCCACCATTGCTCTCATTATATGATTCTGTTAAATCTGATCTTCATTCGTGTGGGCTTCGGTGTTGCTGACTTTCACAATTATTAATTTTGCAGGCAAATCTTGCGAGAGCACAACTGCCTGCAGACACTGCTGCAGCAGCTGAAGTCGCCATCGTTGACAGTGGTGAGCAACGCGTGCGGTGCCCTGTGGAACCTTTCGGCACACTCCGCACGCGACCAGCGCGCACTCTGGGAGCTGGGCGCCGTCGCGATGCTGCGCTCGCTCGTACACTCCAAGCACAAGATGATCTCCATGGGTTCTTCTGCTGCCCTCAAGAATCTGCTGGCCGCGCGCCCCCACCACGAGGCGCTCTTTCCCATGGATGCCACAGCCAAAGGTAATGACAGCAGACCCTCACTCAGAAATATGAAGAGTTCCTGGTGTGCCTCTGCCAGTAGTTGAGTTCCTCATCTTTCTTATCACCACCACCACCATCACCACCATCATCATCATCATCATCATCATCATCATCATTATCTTTATATTTTCCACATCAGAGATTACAGTATTGCATACAATCAAGTCTACACCTACATCTACGTCTACATCTACATTTATACTCCGCAAGCCACCCAATGGTGTGTGGCGGAGGGCACTTTACGTGTCACTGTCATTACTTCCCTTTCCTGTTCCAGCCGCGTATGGTTCGTGGGAAGAACGACTGTCTGAAGGACTCCGTGCGCGCTCGAATCTCTCTAATTTTACATTCGTGATCTCCTCGGGAGGTATAAGTAGGGGGAAGCAATATATTAGATACCTCATCCAGAAACGCACCCTCTCGAAACCTGGCGAGCAAGCTACACCGCGATGCAGAGCGCCTCTCTTGCAGAGTCTGCCACTTGAGTTTATTAAACATCTCCGTAACGCTATCACGGTTACCAAATAACCCTGTGATGAAACGCGCCGCTCTTCTTTGGATCTTCTCTATCTCCTCCGTCAAACTGATCTGGTACGGATCCCACACTGATGAGCAATACTCAAGTATAGGTCGAACGAGTGTTTTGTAAGCCACCTCCTTTGTTGGTGGACTACATTTTCTAAGCACTCTCCCAATGAATCTCAACCTGGTACCCGCCTTACCAACAATTAATTTTATATGATCATTCCACTTCAAATCGTTCCGCACGCATACTCCCAGATATTTTACAGAAGTAACTGCTACCAGTGTTTGTTCCGCTATCATATAATCATACAATAAAGGATCCTTCTTTCTATGTATTCGCAATACATTACATTTGTCTATGTTAAGGGTCAGTTGCCACTCCCTGCACCAAGTGCCTATCCGCTGCAGATCTTCCTGCATTTCGCTACAATTTTCTAATGCTGCAACTTCTCTGTATACTACAGCATCATCCGCGAAAAGCTGCATGGAACTTCCGACACTATCTACTGTAATCCAATTAAAATTACTTGATAGCTGACACTTCACATGCTCTAACTGGTTTCTTCCAATCAGAGCTCTCAACATCACACCTGAACTGTTTGCCATTGCCAGACTGTCACAGCAATTGGTTCACTTCCAATTCCTTGTCTCTTGCAGACATGCCAACTCACCCAATTTAAGCGGGAGACTCCCGATTTTTCCTTCTTCCTCCCGATCTCCCGAAAGTGAAGACCGATCTCCCGATTTTCAGAGCAGTTTCAGTACTTTCCTTACTATTTTACTTTGGTGACAACTTTGAAGCCTGAGGAAAAGTCTATGTTCTTTAAGTCTGTAAGAAGATGTTTCTTATCATCATGTGATTACATGATACACAAATTTCCATTCAAAGATGAAGTTTTAATGCAAATATTTCTATAATTGGCAAAGCATCATTTTCCAACCTTAGATTTTTCATAAACAGATTTTCTAATATTCTGACCAGCGAAAGTGAACACTTAGATACAGTACTTGATATTCTTCACTCTCAGTTCTGTAACTTTCAGCTGGAAGAAACCAACTTGGCAGCAGAGAGAATTGATGTTCAGTGGGCGTTGGTAGGTCAGAAGAAATCGGCTGATGGGGTTCTTCAATATGATAAACTTGCAAAGGTGATGCTGGCTATTTTGTCAATTCCACATAGTAATGTGAAATGTGAGAGAATTTTTAGCACAGTTACAAACACCAAAACTCAGTTCAGGTCCATACTTTCAGAAACGTCTTTGGAGAAATTTTTGATTTTAAAATCAGTTCAAAAAGGCAAGTGCTTTGAGCAGATATTTGGTTCAGAGTTTTTGAAGAAGGCTAAGTCAGCGACGGGTGTGCTGAATAAGTAACTACTGTAATCAGACAAATTCAGACTGATAAACTATTCAGATTATTTGCTAAGCCTAACATGTACATCCTGTATAAAATTGATTTAAATTTGGGAAAGATGTCTTACACATATAAGATGTATAAGATGCCATGCAAATATGGGTTGCATTATGAAATGAAAACGTGTGATCATTTAACAGTGATTTATTCATGCAAAAACTGTGCTAATGTCAAAACAGAAATCTAATATACGTTAATTTGTTTCCTCGGATCGTAATTTCGAACTGTTATTCTTTCGAGAGTGCTTCATTTGAATGTGTGTGAATCCAAAGAAACCTGCAGAGCTCATCATTCATATTGTTCATCATGTTGAATGATAAATTACACAGTCCGAAGGCTCAGGTATGTCCGTTATTTAGTATTTACATGTAAATAATAAAGCAAATGTAATTGAATTGCTGCAGTTATTGAATTATTGAAACTTTAATCATCAGGGATCACAATAGTACACCGCTAAAATTCTCCTGATTTTTCACTTTTGAAAGTTGGCATGTCTGCTCTTGATGTGTTTGGATCCTGAATCCTCGATCTGGTCCTTTTATTTCATATTTTGTCACACATGATAACAAGAGAACCACACAAAAGAGAAAAAACACACAGACATACTACATGATGACAAACTACACACAAACACAAAGATGCTAAAGAAATTCACATGTTTCATACACAACACCAACCAAACACTAGTAGATACTTCTGCACTTCTGGCTAGTGACAGACATCAACTATCAAGTAATTTTAATTGGACTGTGCACTTTACTTCTAGCTTCCTCAGAAGTAGCCCAGTTACTTATAGGTAATTTTTTACAGTTGATTACATGATACATGAACAGTATTGTATCTTCTATTATTATTATTATTATTATTATTATTATTATTTTACTGTTGTTGTTGAAAGAAACCAATTTGGAATGTCATTATTTGTGTCAACAGGTTTCAACAATTATATGTCGTAGTGATAAGTGAATTATGTCCTCTCAGTTATTTTTTCATCTTTTGGTAATGATCCATAACCTAAGCCTTTAATATTAACTGGATATTTTTACATTACACTTTTTTTTAAACAAATTGGACATAATTCATGTACATGTTTGTTGTTGTCTGTTAAAGTACTCATAGTATTTTTGTGATCTTGTTCTCTGCCAGAAGACAACCATTCGAGCACTTTTTCTGATTTGCACTCATTTCTCGTATGAAATCTTATGATACTGAATTTACTATTACTAATTTACTGCTTGAACTGCCCTCCATGTTATATTACAAAGGAACAAAGACTCTAACAAATAATAATGAATAGTGAAATAGAGTTATTAAATCGAAAAAATAGAAAAGGGAAGAAACTGAGAGAGATTTGTCAGTATTATTAAAATAAGTGAATAAGGAGACATAGGACAGATTTTTATCTGAAGTAATCTCAGTGGCTAGGAAACACGTGTCAGATTTCCTTTTCACACTAGCCTTAGGAACCTCAAGGAAGCAAGCTGATAACGTACTGAAGTACTTCCCATTTCACCACCTGGATGACAACCTTAGTACTGCTGTTCCAGTATCTGTTTCGAACTCGCCTGCAGAACCAAAGAAAAGTGACTTTTTATTGGACCCATTTCCCTTTATTCACTCTTTCCTGCTCATATCTGTCCATATCCTAGTACTGAAGTATTCCTCACTGGCTTGTTATATCTGTCCTTGGCATACATTAACTGATCAAGTTTGACTTATTCTGTAAGATGTGTGTTGATAGTGAACTGAGAAAACTTTGCCTGTTACAATAGGTCACAGGATACTTCTCCCTGTCCAGTACGTGCATTTAACTTTAAATATGTACGTGACACAGTGAGGGATTTGGTAGTGGGCGGCAGGGCACAAATAGTAGTTAGTTAGAAAGTGACCAAGAGGTGGAATATTATCATCTCTCATTTTTGTGTGCTGAAAATGGATTATGAATAATTACACAGGCCAACAAAAAAAATGTTTGAAAAACTTTTTTACTTTGATAGCTGATCTTATAGATTTTTATGAGCTAAATCCAAATCTAGCCTTAGCTTTTTTGTATCATCCACAGTTTGTGAACAAAATGCTTTTTATTGTATAGTATAAAAATCCTATGTTATACAGTAAACGGAGAAATTAATGAAACACTTTGTTACAATATAAGCGTGGTTTGTATTTACAGTAAGCTACTTAAAACAATGATATGTGTTAATAGAGGTTTTGCTTGTCAACTGGAATTGGTTTGTATTTTCTTTCTCTTTTTTCTTTGAAGCTTCTTGTGTAGATTTTTCTACGATGAGTCGCTTGCTGAACTTCTCGGTGATGTGACCAACAGTGGTCCCCCATTATGTTGGTGTTCCAGCAGCTTTGGTAGTATTTTTCCATCACTTTAATGACCTAGTCAAAACACTCTCCTTGCTCCTCACTAACATCTCCCATACTGTCCGCAGTCTCAGGCAACTGAAACCACACTATGAGCAGCGACACCAGTGCATGATGGGAGTGCCGACTGGGTAGGGGTAAGGAGGAGGCTGGAGCAGGGAGGGGTAGTGTGGTGGGGATGGCAGACAGCGAAGTGCTGCAGGGTAGACTGAGGGCAGGGTAAAGGTTGGGTGGGGGGAGTAGTGGAAAAAGAGAGAAATAAAAAGACTTGGTGTGGTGGTGGAATGACGGCTGTGTAGTGCTGGAATGGGAGCAGGAAAGGGGCTGGATGGGTGAGGACAGTGACTGACGAAGGTTCAGGCCAGGAGGGTTATGGGAACGTAGGATGTGTTGCACGGAAAGTTCCCACCTGCGCAATTCATTAAAGCTGGTGTTGGTGGGAAGGATCCGTATGGCACAGGGTGTGAAGCAGTCATTGAAATGTAGGATATGTTTCGCAGAGTGTTTCTCGGCCACAGTTTGTCGGTGGCCATTCGTGCAGACAGACATCTTGTTGGTTGTCATGCCTACATGGAATGCAGCACAGTGGTTGCAGCTTAGCTTGTAGACCACATGACTGGTTTCATAGGTAGCCCTGCCGTTGATGGGATAAGTGATGTTAGTGACTGGCCTGGAGTAGGTGGTGGTAGGAGGATGTATGGGACAGGTCTTGCATCTAGGTCTATTACAGGGGTATGAGCCACGAGGTAAGGGATTGGCAGCAGGAGTTGTGTAAGGGTGGACGAGGATATTGTGTAGGTTTGGTGGACGGCGGAATACCACGGTAGGAGGGGTGGGAAGGATAGTGGGCAGGACATTTCTCATTTCAGGGCACGACCAGAAGTAATCGAAATCTTTGTTACATTCCATCCCAAATTTTCCATTGTTTGATTTACTAAGATTTGTGTTTGTTTTCTTGATATATGAAGGAAAATACGTACACTTTTTAGATGGCTCTGCTCAGTGGAAAACTGTCGGTTGAAGTGCACTGACCTAATGCAGCCTATTTGGCGAGTGGCTACACTGTACGTGGGTTGTACTAACTTTGCTGTGCCTTTTTTACAGGCATGGGCCTCCCGCAACTGCCCAGCCTGTACATCCGCAAGCAGAGGGCACTGGAGCAGGAACTGGACCAGACGCTGGCCGAGACGTGCGATAACATCGAACCCAGCACGTCGCCCCCGCCCACCGGCGCGCGCTCGTTCCACTCAGACAGCGGGGCGGACCGCCTGACGAGGAGCGGCCACCGAGCCAGCAGCTTCTACCACCAGCAGCACTCTGTCAGCAGGTCAGGCTCCTGTCCGATACTGCATGTCAGTTCACAGCTGACCTATTGTTACTGTATAGTATTTTGTTTAATGATGCTCTGGACCGTGGCTGCATAAATTTCTTGGATTTCTTTTCCTTTGCCATCTGGAATAATGCCGGTAGGACGACGGCTCAATCCCGCGTCCGGCCATCCCGAATTAGGTTTTCCCTGATTTTCCTAAATCCCTCCAGGCAAATGCTGGGATGGTTCCTTTGAAAGGGCACGGTCGACTTCCTTTCCCATCCTTCCCTACTCAGATGAGATCGATGACTTCGCTGTTTCGTCTCCTCCCGCAAACAACCTCAACCCAACCCAATAATGCTGGTAGGAAGATGCTTTAATATAACATCAAGTTCTTGGAAATTTATCTGAACGTTTACTTCAAAGGCCTTCTTCGTAGACTTGTTGATAACAATACACTAATTTCTTACTTACAACACATGCTTGATACAGGAACATCTCTTATCTTATAGTCTTTACATCTGACATAAGACTGACATGAATAAAATTTCACAATCTTCTGTTGTTTCTTCACGAATAGTTCAAAGCATCGCCAGTCTGGGGGCATGTGCTCTGGGCTTGCCACGTTACTCCGTCCTGGGGATAAACACAAATGCTCGTGTAGATACTTCACCTCGTGCAGTTAACGCAAACACTGCCCCTGATTCGGAAGATGTGGTGCCCTCAATTTCCTCTCCACGTCCTAATTACGTAACAAAACCACATGACAGTTGTGTTCTCCTAAATATTAAATCACTATATTATTTTTAGTTCTGAGCATCATTCCTTGCCAATATAGATGTAGGGTTATCCATCACTCTTCTCTTTTACACTTCATGGAAATGGGTGTAGAGCATGCATCGGCATGTACCAGGCAAGCATTGTCCCACAGAGCCATGTGGCCCATTGAAAAATTGTTGTAAATTTAGTGAATTAGAGATTTTTGGTAAACTTCCAAGTTGATTTTCTCGAAGAATTTGGAGTTGCAATGTACTTCTTTGGTTGATTGACATTTGAGTTCTACACTTCGCTTACCGTAGATATAAATACTTACAAAAATCTGATTGCCGTGTTGCCTCGTTCTCATTTGCAATTGCAGGTTTAGTCATTACCCCTTCAGGTCCATTGCTAAATAATGTCTACCACATTATTACTTTCTGAGTATCTTATATTGAATTCACTGACATGAAATGGATGGATTTGATGAGATGATTCAGTCAAATGCAGTAACATGAAATAATGTCATTGAAGTACACAATAATGGAAATTCCTGGTTGGAGCAGTATGTAAAATGAAGGAAAACTGACCAGTCACCTTCAGCGGACCGATGCGTGAAGCACATTAGCACGTAAAGGAAAACAGTATTCACACCAGTTTTTGAGCATCCCAAAGCCATGGCAAGGCTAGTTATTGATCCAGTGTCATAAATGCGTTATACCTAATGAAAATTTGCACCAGACCATGAGTGAAACCTGTATTTCCTGCCTATTGTGAGCAGTCATCTTAATCATTAGACTATGTGTGCATTCGTCCAGCCTTCACCCAAACTTCCATTGTCGCTGATGTTTCCTCGTATTACTTTCAAACACTACGGTGGAGGTTCTCCTACGTGGGAAATGGAGGAACAGATCTTGTAAAAAATGAAGATGAAATCGATGAAATGCGATGACGTGAAATTTAATTAGCCCCAACGTTTCCATTACCTCAGAGTTCAGCATTTAGTGAGTGGTCTTAACTGATGTCGTTTTGTGTCACTGCATTTTGTTCAGTTTGTCATCATTTCCACACATTTCTTTTCAGTAAATTCAATTTAATTGGTACATTTCCATTATGACTGGGAAAACTGTGATCCCAGTCTTGTTCATTCCTCTATAGATTGTATTCCAGAATGGAGGAAGGCTGTGTTTGTTCAGCAGTAATTGGAGGAAACATTAGTGGTAGTGAAAGTTTGCGTCTGGCTTGGAGGTGTGCTGAGACAGGGTAACGGTTAAGGCAACTGATCGTGAATGGTGGGAAATACAGGTTTCATTGTTGGTGTGGCATAAATTTTCATTTGTCATGTGATATTTATTTTAAGTACACATTTATCTTACGAACAGTGACAAAATAGTAATTACATAGACTATTAAATGACAACTATAGATTGGAGTCAAGCTGAGATAGTCGAGGCATTAAATTCGAGCAGTAGAAACTGCCTAGTAGTCGAGTTGATCTTTTGTTGGTGTTTTGTTGATCAAAAGGGTTGGCACCTTTCCCAAGGTCTCATCTGCAGTTAAAACAGAATTCAGAATACAGGTGCAATGATCCACTTAGGATGGAACATGCATCAGAAAGTGTAACAATGAGGTTATTCATTGTAACTGATAATTAGCTGGCATTCAGGTGGCTGTTTTTTATCTGTTTGTCATTGTCTATAAGTAAGAGTGAGTAAGTGTTTCTTGTAACAGTCCAGAAACTTGTACTTATTTGTGTTGAAGAACTGGTCAGATAGCAATCTGACTCACAACTGATACTCAAATATGTTTCCAAAGTGCAGAATTTTTCAGATGTGTATATACACAGTGTGTGTTTGCTGAATGGAGACAAAGTGCAAGAAACAATCGCCTTGGAGGATGAGGAGCAAAAAAGGTCATGTGGACATGTGGCTGGAAATGCATGGTGTTTATGCTACAGAGTATTTATTAATTCATCACACATGTACAGTACAGCATGATGCCTGGTGTTTTCTCATGTGTGCTTTCAATCATTGAAACCTACACTTCCAACAATCCTTTTTCTCGACCTTCAAGTAGGTGTGCTTGTCTCAGAAAGCATTTATGGTGATACGTCAGCTTCACCTTTTTGGTTCCTTATCTTCTCAGATGTCATTTCTTGCAGTTTTTCCCCTTTTAACACAGTTACTTTGTACATACACACATCTAAAAAGTGTTGTTATTTGGAAACATGACTTAGTGTCAACCAGTATATTCGAGAATGGATATTGGAGTATGTGTTACTTATGAATTATACTGATGAAACATTATTGGTTTTATTATCTTAATCTCTTCAGCCAAATGGAAGAGTTTAATGTTATGTATGTGCGCCAAAGAAGAGTGCACGAGACAAGGAATAAGCAACTGAACTCTTCTACTGGTATACTGTGGATAAGCACTATCTTTGAACTACCATACCAAAGATTTGTAGCCCGGAAACATAAGAAAGTGTGCTACTATACAACATTGACTTGGTCATTAACTTTTCAAGTTGAGCAGTTGGTACAACAAGCAAGCAGACTGGAATTGTGATTTTGTTGTAATATTGTGTGTATTTTGAAGAGTGGCACTTCAGTTCACTAGGAGGCAAGAAGGCAGGTTTAGCAAGTTAAATCAACTACCCTATTTCATAGGTATATATGGTCAATTTTTCTGAGCAAAGTAACAGCATGCGCTAGCAAATAACATTTCTGTTAGAAAATTAAATATCGTATATGATTTGTTTAATGTCATTAAATAGGTTGTTGGTGGATATTTAGTCCTTTTCTTTAATGATAAAAAGAACGCATCTCCTCTGTTGTTATCCTTCCTTTACAAGTGGGAGGCAGTAATATTGGAAGCGACTGCAAAAAACCGTAACAAAAGGAGTAGTTTGATGTTACGTATGTGAGTCAAGGAAGAGGGTGTTTCTTTCATCCTTCTGTTTTCAAACATTGGTAAGTCTGGGATGGAGTAACAGTATGAATTGGGATAGATTGCTATTCATCACACAGGAAAAGTTGAACAACAGACAGGCTCTTTTAAAAGTAGACAATTGGATATTTTTATGCATTTCTTATTTTTTATTAATATTGTTTTAGCTATTTTTAGCTAAAAATATCCAACAGTCTACTTTTAAATATGCCTGTCTGCTGTTCAGCACTTCCTCAATGTTATGACTAATAATCTATCCTAATTAATATTGTTACTTCTATTTTATTTTAATTGTTTTAAAAATGGGCGTTTTGTGTAAAACATTTTATTATGTAAGTGATTTATTGAGCGATTTTTAAAATCATGTGCTAAAACCTTGCCCTACCAAATCAAGAATTTTGTGCTATCTTTTGGCTTTGAACACTGGCAGGATTACCATGGTGAGTGTACATAATTAGAATCCTACAAACACTTGGCCATACAGTAGTTACATCATATAATGTAAAAAAAAAAGGAGAGTGCAACACATATATGATACATAGTATCTTATTATGAATTACATCCATGTAACTAAGTGACAATTAACATGTTGCATCAAAACATAAATACTGTTACTATAGTGTCAAGTATTGAAAATTACATAGTTCAGGCCTTTAAGGGAGCATCATCGAATAAAAGAAAGCCATTTATACATTAATTGTATGCAGTCCTGATGATTTAAGTATTAATATACATGAAATGGCATATAATTGCTTGTCACTTCACACACATACCACTGTATTTATCTCACAAACTACAGCCGGCCGCTGTGGCCGAGCGTTTGTAGGTACTTCAGTCTGCAACCGCACTGCTGCTACGGTCGCAGATTCGAGTTCGGTCGAGTTCTCCATCTTTGGATTGGATGAATTGTTTGGGGGAAGAGACCAAACAGCGAGGTCATCGGTCTCATCGGATTAGGGAAGGATGGGGAAGGAAGTCGGCTGTGCCCTTTCAAAGGAACCATCCCAGCATTTGCCTGGAGCGATTTAGGGAAATCGCGGAAAACCTAAATCAGGATGGCTGGACGCGGGATTGAACCGTCGTCCTCCCAAATGCAAGTCCAGTGTGCTACCACTGCGCCACCTCGCTCGGTCGCAGATTCGAATCCTGCCTCGGGCACAGATGTGTGTGATGTTCTTAGGTTAGTTAGGTTTAAGTAGTTATAAGTCTATGGACTGATGACCCCAGATGTTAAAGTCTCACAGTCCTTAGAGCCATCACTAACTACAAACAAAAGTATGTCATTAGCCTGTGCTATGTAATGCATCTACTGTAAAAGTACAAACAAAGGCTTCTTTTTTTAGTAATTGTCCAAGTAACAGGACTAATAATAAAAGTAATATATGCATTGGAACAAATACTTACACGTAGTATAGCATATACTGAAATGGGAAGAGAAAAGATTTAAGCACAAAATTTTGATTATGTATCACATTCTTGACAGAAGTAAATAGTCCACTAAATGGTTTCCCATTAAAGTAATGTAATATTTTCTCTCTGTTCCCTCCCCAAAAACAACACAGAAACCAGAAAAATTAATATAATTCGAATAGAACATATTTGTTGGTGCCAGGAGACAGTAGTTGCCATAAAAGTTCGTGTTATATCTCTGCAGTTCACATTTGTGTTGAACTGAAGGCTGTGAGATACCTGACGAACACAGATCAGAAAGTGTTGATTTATTGTGGCAGAATAATCTTACCGTAGCTGAAAAATCAAAAATACTGCAGGTTAGAGTGCACATTGTATTGCACATAAAGTACCTTGTTATTCAGTATACTGAGAGAGGAAAACCAGTGTCACAATTATGTTTTGCAGATCCGAGAGTAAGGATTCTGTGACGAGCACTCATTCGGACTCGGTGTTCGAACGCGCCATGCTGGGGTCGAGGGTCCCTCCGTCGACAGCTCGGCTGCTGCGCCACCGTGGACTGTGCCCGGGCACCGTGCCCGAGGAGGACAGGGGGTCCACCGGCAGCAGGGAGAGGCGCTCGCACTCGCTGCCACATGCCGCCAGGCTGAGCTCCGAGGAATCGAGAGGGGTCCGGCCGCTGAGCGCTGCAGGTGAGCGCTCTCTCTAGAGTATGTACAATTTAGTTCAGTCTTTGCCCTGATCCCTGGATGATAATTGCAATCTCTTGCTGTGATGTGGCAGGTGTCAGTATTACAAAATATAATACAAGATTTGTCAAAGTAAAGTCCCTGGGTCCGTAAAAACTTAATTTATCGTGAGCACAGTCGACTGCATCAAAATTATTCAAAATAGAATCCTCCTGCATCAATACATTTTTTCCAGGGATATTTCCAAGTGATGTAGGCATTCTGGGAGCTCCAGGTTGGAGTGTCCTTTAGTGCACACGTAACAGCATCATTCTAATTGTTGGTGTCTTGATGGTGTGCTTTTGAGGGCGCCTTGAGCTGGGGAAAACAATAAAAGTGTTCCGGAACGAGATCAGGACTGTAGCGGGGCTCGGTCGGCGTTATGAGTTCTGGTTGTGCGTGTCTTCTGGGAGTGTGGTGTCTGCGAGATGTGCCAGTCGGAGCTGTGTGTCATTGTTTCTTGCCCGTATCCAAAAATCCACGTGTCATCTCGCATTAGAACATGGTCCAAAACGATAGCATCATTTCTACTCGGTACCACCAGTTCCAGAAGTTTTTTGGAAATGTGTACTCTGTTGGACTTGCGGTCGTCAAGCAGTGTCTTCGGTATAATATTTGCACACTTTCTTCATTTGCAATTGTGCAGCTACAGTCTCGTAGACAACAGCATTGGGTATCTTCAGACTCTGAAGTATCAGATGACCACTGTGTTCAAAAATTCGGATACACGAACCACAATCTTCACCTTCTGATGTCAAAGGCTGTGTTCAAAAATTCAGACACACGAACCACAATCTTCGCCTTCTGATGTTGAAGGCTGTCCAGTGCAAGTTTTGTTGTTGGCATCATATTGACCAGTGAAAAACGCTTTGTGTCACTGAAACACATGCTGTTTAACATACATTCAGTCCCAAATGCATGCTCACTCATTGGAAACATTTCGGCAGTGGACTTCCCAGGATTTGTGTGGAATTTGATTATGTAACATTGTTCAAGTGAATGCTGCGTGTTGACGGAACTGGAACACCAAACCAGAGGTTCACATAGGTATACATTCTGGCACTCAGGGAGCTCGAAGGAACTAGGTTTGGTTCTGTTGGGAAGCTAACACACACCAACTATCCTGAATGCAAAGACTACAGAATTGGGGACATTCCTTTCAGGGTAGACCTTGTGCACTTTTTCAGTGAAAAATATGGCAACATGTTGACCATTTATACGACTGTCTGAAGTCACAATTTTTTCTTTTTTTATATACTGTGATTTACACTTCACTGTGTTCGATTTTCTCTCTCTCTCTCTCTCTCTCTCTCTCTCTCTCTCTCTCACACACACACACACACACACACACACACACGCACACACACACAAACATACACACAAATTTTTATTACACATTCAGATATTATTTCGGTTTGTGTTAAAAGTTAACTTTATTAGCCATGGAATTCTTTACATCATTGGGTAGTTGGTTATGTGCTGCTGTTTCTGGATGTGAAATGCATATAAGGTGACTTACAAACTCCTTGCATGCATTTTTATCATGGGATATCTTCATCATCAACAACCACCTAATTCCACATGCACCACTGGATAAAGGGCTCCCCACAACATATCCTTGGATTATAGTCTTAAGCAATACACATCCATGTTGCTTCATTGTGTTTTCTAGTGCCATCTACCCACCTTCCATTATGTTTGTATCTCGGTATTTACCGGATTTTGTGAAATAAGAAGAGAACTACCATCTGTTCACTTACTAATTCCAAACATTCACCTCTTCATGAGCCTGAACAACTCTCTGTTTTTAGATAATTGTTTTGCATTAGAAGTCCATGTCTCTTTGCCTTAAGTCAGAACTGATAATCCACACTAATTGCTAATTTTCCTTTTCAGAGATACTGAAGGGTTAGCTTTGGAAACACTATTTGCTTTACCAAAATACTCTGTGCCATTCCTACTCATTTGTTTACATTTTTTCTGTCTCTGCCATCATTGTTTTCACCTGCTATAAACATAAAAACAACTATGTCCATAACTCCCTTGTTAATTTGTACGATTTTCTTTATTGTATGTTGTTTACACATAATTTTAATCTTGTAGTTTATTTTCAGCCTTGCTCTGTAAATTTCTGTTTTAAATGCTGCCATCCATTCTCATTCTCCGTGCTTTGGACAAACAGCGCGATGTCATGTTCCTTCTTTTTTTTTCCAGTTTACGGGTCTGTAGGGTAAAGAAACAGATTTATTCACATTTTAGAATGTGATTCTCATCAACTCCACAGTCGGTGAAGGGGGGGAGGGGGGGGGGAGTAGCTGAAATATTGAAGCGTGGAAAATGTTCTTGTACCTCTGCCTGGAACACTTATTGTTACTGCATAAAGTTATCATTTTAGATACCCATTCTGGTAACTTGCTACAGTGAAACAACGAACTGTTGACTCAAACCAAAGGGCAACCAGAGTCATACAAGGTGTGTTCCATAAGTAATGCGACAAAATTCATAAAAAATCATTTATTGAATATATTCGTACAAATAATCAAAAATTTTCAAAATAGAACCCTCTTGCTTCTATAGAGTTCTGGAGGCAGTGTTCCCATGCGTGGACGGCATCCTGGAATGCCTTTTGGGAATGTCCTTTAGAGATGATGTAACATGAGCCTGGATGCTTTCAATCGTGTCCCAATGTTTTCTTTTCATGACTCCTTTTAACTGAGGAAACAAGCAAAAAAGTCAGTGGGAGCCAGGCCAGGACTGTAGGGAGGCTGGGGAACCAATGGGGTCTTGGTTCCGGCCAGGAAGTCATTGACAATGAAGGCACTGTGACTTGGCGCGTTGTCGTGGTGAACTTTCCACGTGTCCTCGATGTCGCTTCGGCAGTGCGATACCCTCCTTTTCAGTCTTTTGAGCACTTCCAAGTAGAAAGCTGAGTTCACTGTAGTCCCAGTAGGTACAAATTCGTGGTGGACAATGCCTCTGACGTTAAAGAAGACAATGAGCACGGTTTTGATCCTGGACTTGCTCATGCGTGCCATCTTGGGACGGGGCGACAGTGGGGTGTGCCACTCTGAATTCTGCCTTTTTGTCTCAGGGTCGTACACAAAAATCCACGACTCATCACCAGTGATAACTGAGTTTAAAAAATGACAATCATTTTCACACATTTCCAACATTTCTCGGCACCGAAGCACTCGCATGTGCTTGTGTTTGTCAATCAACACTTTTGCGACGAGTTTGGCACACACCTTTCTCATGTTCAAATCTTCGGTCGCAATGCGGAAAACTGTTGTTTTTGACATGTTTAGAGTTTGTGCTATCAATTGAAGGCTCAGCCGCCTGTCAGAGTTCAAACAATCGCGCACATGCGTCACATTTTCGTCGACTCTTGCGGTTGATGGCCGCCCACTGCGAGGTTTGTCGGTGATCTCCTCTCGGCCCTCCATGAAAGACTTGTTCCATCGGAAAGCTTGTGATTTGGACAAACAATCATTCCCAAAGGCATGCTGAAGTAATGGAAACGTTTCGGTGGCGGACTTCCCAAGTTTAACGCAAAATTTGATAGCGTACTGTTGCTCTACAGAATGATCCGTTGTGACGTGTTACATAAACTCAAAACGGGGTTGACGGAAACGCACGTCTTGACTCTCCGGCAGCACGCAGCCGAATGAGACTAAAAGTGTTTTGAAGCTAACGCGCCCTCCCCCCCGCCCTCCACTTAGCCCAGCCGGTTGCAACACGCTGTGGTGTACCGTTGCGTCAGAAAAAAATTGGTCGCATTACTTATGGAACGCACTCTGTATTTATCACAACAGTTCTGAGAACATTGATGTTTATACACACGTGGTGTCTGCTGCCATACTAAGTGAAATGTGTGGCAGAAATATAATTTACTTCTCTTGCACTGAAAGTGGAATGGTGATGGATGTTAGTGGATAGCCTTCTCTGACAATTTACATTTTATACTTTATAGAATAGATATGTGTCAATGGCTGCAATGACAAATATGAAAGAACAAGCATTCTGCAAACACTGTTGGGAAAAAAAGAAAACATCACAGTATTTTGGTCTGGAGAGTTTTGACTTGGTGATTTTTTTGCAAAAGGTACTTCTGACGATCTGGCTTACCTACACAAGGATATCACCTTTCTTTGCAAGTAAGGTGTGACTCCTTCATTCTTCCCATTGATTTGGGTATATTCCGCAGTAGGAGTATGTACTTATTAAACTAAAAAGAAGAATGATAAAATTGCAAGGAAGCAGGATCAAGTAAGAGTATGACTCTTATTTGTTGTGTGTGCTACAGTAAAAAGCTGTCTTGTTTGCTTAATGATTTTTATTTTTTACTTTATTTCATGTAATACATTTAGATTGCTGCCATTGTTGGACACAAACTTGGATGTTCTGAAATAAAGATCAGTATAATAATACAATAAGTACTATGCTAAAGCAAGAACAAGGCCAGTTAAAAATTGCTTTAGCATAGGATTTACTGTATAACAACACAGAGTTTTATTTAGGAAGTTATAGGTTTGGGTCAAATGATGGCAGGGTCAAAACATTCAAATGGAACAATAAAAAATTATTAGGCATTCAGAACGGCAATATTTGCAAAGTTCTTAATGAGTGTGGCTTTATACCAAGAATTTATTTTCCTCATTGATAAATATACATGTTCCAGGTGAAATTGAGAAAGGGACGTATGATACGTGGGAACACACTAAACAAAAAAGGAAAATGTAGTGAATTCCAAAACTTGTGTAGTGACTAGTTGCTGTAAATCCTGTTAACAGTAAAATACTTTCGCTGCTGTCAGTAAAATGAGAGTGACAGTAAGTTTTGGAGACAGTCGAAGTGAGGCAACATGTTTGAATTATTTTGGTTACTGAAACCTTCTAGTTGAAATGGCCTTGGAGATCCTGCTCAGACAAATCAGTAAAGCCTCCTCATGACTTGAACTTGCATCGCAAATTTAATATATATTTATTTTATAAGTTTGCTCTGTGATAGATGCAGAGTCACGCAGGCAGTGAAGTAGAAATACTGATCGCAGATTTGCCTTCTATTGGTACGTGTGTTATCATCTAATGTATGACACACCCTTCTGCCTTGTACAGGGGAGATTCAGACTGAACCTAGGCGCAGCGATTCTGCATCACCGGAGATTCGTAGTGGCTATTCCTCTCTACGTGCGGCAACGTCTTCGGTCTCGAGCGAATGGTTCGACCGGTCATCTACAAGTAATACTGTCGCCACCGTATCGACGACGACGGTCCGCTGCGAGTACGTTGCAGACGTCAGTACTACAGCGAGAAATGGATTGCCCACTCCAGAACTCTCGAATGACACAGAGCCGTACCCCCAAGTCACGGCCAGAGCACCTGTCACGACAGCAGACCTTCCTCTTACAAGTGCGCGGTAAGTAGTTCTAGTTATAAGCGCAATCCTTCCACAAAATTACTGTGAGAATAGTTTGTATGATGCTGACTTTCACAGTTGGTATTTATGTCCTTATTAATTTGTGTTTCCCAAGTATTAGGCCGTGGTCAAAGGTTTGTTTCTGTGGCTAATGTTTCATCTGATAATGCTGGAGAGATCATCATCATCATCGTCGTTGTCATCGGCTATAAAGACTCGGATAACAGTTTCACACTTAAAAACAGCTCAGCAAGCCAAACTGTTTATATGTATTGGGTCACGATGCCATCAGACTGCTGCGGAGTAGCGCTGACGTGTGTTCGTGTACGACGTGTGTTCGTACTACAAAACTAATCAATAACGTCCAGCTCAAAGAGCAAAAGAGGAATTGTTGTCTGGGCAGTGTGGATGAATTGGAAGTAACAGATTGTGCATTGGGTCGAGGGATCCACCAAATTTGTTTCTCCTGTACTATGGTTTTATTGAAGTTCAGTCATTACTATGCTAGGATGTACAGAGAGGTAATAGAAATTCAAAAACTCAGAAATATTTTTAACAGAAGAGGAGGAGGATTGAAATTGACAAGTTGTAGGCCTCAGTGCTAAGTAAAGCAAACAGTGCCAGATCTTCCCCACCACAAGCTACATAACACATTACACCACAACTTGGTGACCATTGTGTGGATAAGTGTGAACAGTTAGGCCTGCAGAGCTTAAGTATGAAACTACTATCTTAGTCTTTATAGCCACTGATGTTTCCAGCATTGTTACTTCTGCTATGAAAATTTCTGTAACTGATGTGTTCATTTTCAAAATCTTCTTCTGAAACATTAGATCAGTTTCCAGTGCAAACAATTTACTTTCGAGTAGAAGTTCTTCACTTACTTATCTCCATATTGTTAAAAATATTGTGCTCGGTTCACAGACGCGAATTCTGAAGTCCAAGAACTTGATTTTCTTGTAACAGATACAGGATGGAGCAGAGGAAACGCGTTTTTCACTAGTGAATGACAGAGACACGGTTTGGTAAAAGTAATAAAAACAAGCATTAAGTAATAGATTTTTTAATGCAGTTTTGAAATGTACATACTTTAATTAGGTTCAAAAAATAATGTCTTGGAGATGACGTCCTTCTTGCTGGATACAAATTTGGATCCTCTCCCCAAAAGTTACGCATGGCTCTCTCCAACACTTCATTTGGCACGGCTTCAATTTCCTGACGAATGGAACTCTTCAGGTCATTGATTGTGTGAGACTTGTTCCTGTAGACTTTAGATTTTAAATATCCCCACAAAAAGAAGTCGTATATCGACAAATCGGGTGAGCAAGGAAGCCAGCAAACATCACTATATCTCAAAATAACATGTCCTGGGAACATTTCTCGCACCACTTCCATGGATGCTCTTGCCATGTGAGCTGTGGCACCCTCCTGCTCAAACCATATTTCTCTCATGTTCACTTCACACCTTTCAAGTTATGGACAAAGAAAGTTGTTTTAACATTTTAACGTAGCACGCTGATGTCACAGTAACTGGAGTTCCGTCCTCTTAAAAAAAAAAAAAAAAAGGTGGGGGGGGGGGGGGGGCCCAACAATCCCCATCTTTGAAATGCAGCACCACACTGTAACTTTTAAACTGTGGAGAGGTCTTTGTTGTAATATACCGACAATTTTGAACATTGACATAACCATTTACTTGAAAATGTGCTTCATCACTCATGAAGACTGAAGCATCTGCATCTTCCGTAAAAATTTTGTCCATTACGCGACAAAACTCTCTGCGCTGCACAAAATCCTCTTCACTAAGCTGCTGGATGATCATTATCTTGTGCGGATGAAACTTGAGATCATCACGTAAGACGTGATGTACACAGCGCTACAGCCTGTCGTCTAGCCGATCATTTCGGACTAGCAGGAACTGCCGTTCTCACTCGGTCTACATTTTCCGGAGTACGAACTGAACGGGGAAGACCAGGTGGTTTCTTTTTCATCACAGATCAATACTTCTAAACGCTGCAACCCATCGGGGTACAGTATTTCGATCAGGCACTGCACCTCAAATTCCATCTCTAAAATTTTGACGAAAAGACGTTGCACTGTGACTACAGAATCATTGTTTCTAAAGTACTGCTCGAGAACGAACACACGGTGCTCTATGCTCCAACACTCCGTAGCGACTGAAACTGTCTTATGGTCAGTCTGCCAACATTCATTGAAGGTAAATACCCCCTCTCGTCGCCGCGTACTAGCGGCTCAAAAAACATGCGTTTCCTCTGCTCCACCGTGTACTTTACTCTTTCTATCTCATGACCAGTTTGGTTATGTCAGGGTTCATCGTCAAGTGTGCCTGTACAAATCATCGGAACCTTTTACAACATCACATATGTGACTCAGCCATTCCTACATCTACATCCACATTCTGTAAAACACACACAGAGCATATGTTTACATTGTGCTGGCTTTAATAAATGATGGTGAAGCAAATGCAGTATCAGATTTCCATATATGCTGTCATGTTCAATTACTACTTGAGCAACTCTACAAAACTAGCTACTAGTTTCAAAAGGCATTAATGATTCGCACAGATGCACTTGAAAATGAAATTTGGTATTTCGAAACTGGTCGCACTATAAGAGTAAATGAAGTAGCTGTTACAAGGAAAGCAAGATTCCATATTCAGTAAAATTTGTTCTTTACTTTTGGGTGTTGTTTTAATTTTACGCACCTTCATAGTTTATATTAAAATGGTGAATGTAAAAGAAGTTAGAGTTCAACATTAATAATGAAACTTAGTCCAACAAAAAGTGTGTTTTATCTGACAGATTAAAATTTTATGCTGGAACTGCAGTTTGAACCCATATCTTTGCATTTGGTGACATCCAAACATGTCTCAGAAACGCAGTTAATAACCCCGCACAATTTGTAAATAGTTAATACCGTCCTCAATGTGAAGTTTGGTTTCAGTGTTGCAGTGCTTCACTAGGCGTGGTCCTGGTGCAGATGGTATATCATTGCCTCCCCGCAACCTTCAAACTGACTTGCCCAGACCATTCTATCGCTTTTCTCATTATGTCAAAAACAATGTGTTCACCAAGAAAAATAATCCTATCTGAATATGTAGGTTTTGTGTCGTGACTTTAGCTGGTGTATTGCGTGAAACCTGTGTGTCAAGTACTTAGTGAAAACTGCATCACAATTAAAGTGGAGGGAGGGGGGAGATATAAAAACAATAATAAAGAAAACAGCAGCATTTGTAATTATGTAGGAATGTCTCTTATGTCTTCTTCCATTGCCTCCAGTTTAAATGCCCATTCACAAGTACAATGTTAGCTTGTTTTCTCTGCTGTTTGCTCCAGTATAAATGAGGTTTTTAGCAGTGCATCGGGACAGATATCCTTACACTTCGTTGATGAAGTGGTGTTGCCTGTTGTCAACATATGACAGAGCAGTACAGATTTATGAGTGACTTTGCAGCTGGTTAGTACGCGGTCAGGTAACTGCTCGTGCTGATGCATGCAGCCTTTAATTACGTACTTCTGATCCCACCTCGAGTGGTTGAGATAGGGGTTGCGTACCTAATCACCCGTGCAATTTAATTTGCAGAGTTAAAGCAGGAGCAATGTACAAGAAGAAACTGAGCAGCGTGTATGGGGATTACGCAGAGACGGATTTGGACCAGCCGACCGACTACAGCCTGCAGTACCAGGAGGAGGAAGACGAGGAGAGTGCAGAAGCTGCTCACAGGCAGGTGAGGGATCAGCCACATGCTCCTACCCTTCACAAGGGAGAGATTGTACTGTGGGGCTGTTTTCAGGGAGTCCTTATTCAGGGTGTCTATGACCCGGGACAACCGGGAGATCCGGGAAAAACCCGGGAATTTTTTAGAATTCAGGGAGTCTATTATTGCTTTAGTTTTCAGTTAAATTTTTGTGATTTTGACTGGTAAGAATCAATACTCCAACAAAGGATATTACTCTATCCCGCTTTTGCGGAATAATACTGCAGCAACAAAACATGAACGAGAAGGGAAAAAAAACGAAAATAATACTTAAATCGTCAAGGAAATGCGCCATATACAACAGCAAAACATAGTGCTCATACAAGCGTCTGCCAACAGCAAAGTGTGTCAAAGGCTCAAGGAAGACTATGCAATGCTTCCTAACAACAAATTACCTCCGATGAGCATGACGTGACAGATAGTACTGGTACTCAAGAGAATTGACATCCAAATCTGGACATACGAATGTGCACTTTAAGCCGAATTATGCATTTTAGTATGGTTCACGAAATTCCGATGCTCTGAAGTATCCTCTGATGTCTTGTTTCTTTTGTTACATAGTGCAAGATCTTTTAATGTTTTAAACGTACGAACATACGAGCTTCCTGCGTCATCGTAGCAGTGGCGCCTGTTACCTGGCGCTCTCTGGCAACTGCTGAAACGAATCAATTTCTAACAGGTCACGGGAAAATATTGCGAATGGTTGTTTGAAAAGCGTTACTTTCAAAGTAAATTTACTTTTACACAAGATGAACAATGTGCGAGAATGTACGATGAATTTCTGAAATCGCACGGCATTTGACCCTCAATTAAAAATCAACTCTTTGAGGACGACCATCTAGAAGAATTTTGAGCCCAAAAGATCAGAAATTTACGTAGTTATTAAAATTTTTGCTGGCACATTTGTGTGATATATCTGAAAGTGTAACATGCGCGAAAAATATCAACATTATATGTGGAAGCTTAGCGTCTCTTGCAGCTTATTAATCTTCGAGACGACGATTATATGTGAAAGCTTTGTTTTTCTTGTTGCAACACTATGTATATTAATTTAAACCATTAACTTTTCCTATATGTGTTTTCGCACTACTTAAGAGTGATCTTGCTATTGGCTGACTACATCACGTGTCCTATGCTGTCTTCGGCTGGCGAGATCATGTGGCGTGAGCTATGACTGGCTTACAAAAGCGCGTCGCAATCTTGATTTCAATGCTTTGGAAAGTGACATGCGGTGTATGGTGGAATTCGAATTTATACCTTCATAACACGAAAATATGCAGCGTACATGTTGCTGCATATCGAAGATCTTTCCAAAACGTGTTTTGTTCCCCCTTAGTTTCGTTTCCTAAAGTGCCGGAAAATTCTACGTCGGCATATAAAACCATAAGCATTCAAAGGACTGATAAGTTTTACAGTGCCGAGGAAAACTATACTATTACTTAACACAGGAAAAGTGTATGTTCACCCGGGAGAAAGTGTATTTGTTGTTGTTGTTGTTGTTGTTGTTGTCTTCAGTCCTGAGACTGGATTGACGCAGCTCTCCATGCTGCTCTATCCTGTGCAAGCTTCTTCATCTCCCAGTATCTACTGCAACCTACATCCTTCTGAATCCGGTTAGTGTACTCATTCCTTGGTCTCCCTCTACGATTTTTACCCTCCACACTGCCCTCCAATGCTATATTTGTGATCCCCTGATGCCTCAGAACATGTCCTACCAACCGATCCCTTCTTCTGGTCAAGTTGTGCCACAAACTTCTCTTCTCCCCAATCCTATTCAATACTCCCTCATTAGTTATGTGATCTACCCATCTAATCTTCAGCATAATTCTGTAGCACCACATTTCAAAAGCTTCTATTCTCTTCTTGTCCAAACTATTTATCATCCATGTTTCACTTCCATACATGGCTACACTCCATACAAATACTTTCAGAAATGACTTCCTGGCACTTAATTCTACACTCGATGTTAACAAATTTCTCTTCCTCAGAACGATTTCCTTGCCATTGCCAGTCTACATTTTATATCCTCTCTACTTCGACCATCATCTTCCACTACATTCCATTATCCTTGTTTTGCTTTTCTTGATGTTCATCTTATATCCTCCTTTCAAGACACTGTCCATTCCGTTCAGCTGCTCTTCCAGGTCCTTTGTTGTCTCTGACAGAATTACAATGTCATTGGCGAACCTCAAAGTTTTTATTTCTTCTCCATGGATTTTAATACCTACTCCAAATTTTTCTTTAATTTCCTTCACTGCTTGCTCAATATACAAATCGAATAACATCAGGGAGAGGCTACAACCCTGTCTCACTCCCTTCCCAACCACTGCTTCCCTTTCGTGTCCCTCGACTCTTATAACTGCCATCTGGTTTCTGTACAAATTGTAAATAGCCTTTCGCTTCCTGTATTTTACCCCTGCCACCTTCAGAATTTGAAAGAGAGTATTCCAGTAGTTTTATATCATTTTTTAAAATAGGCAACTACTGGTATTTTCAAGAGTGTATTTGTGTATTACATGGTTATTCAGCTACAATTCTTACAAAACTAAACCAGTAAAGAAAAGTAAGTGTTGCCTGCATTAGTTCATAATAACCTGAGAATAGTAACCTGTACCATTGCTAGTAACAGTAAGTAATTCTCTTTTTTGTGTTAGTTTTGTAATAATGTAGCTGCTACATCCTGTAATATACCTATGTGCCAATTTGTTTAGAAAAGATAGTGTAAACTGATAAAGCACTGGAAAATAAGAGCCTCCAGGCCTTTATATGCTTTAGGTATTAAAATAAAAATCATTGTTAGTGACTCAAACCGGTAAAGTTTCCTTTCTACGAAAGTAATCCTTTCAAGGCAACAACAGTGGACAGAATTAGTTTATCACAGGATTCTATAAACAATGAATGGTATATATTACACATTACTGTGGTTAAGCCAGAAGCACTGTATGCAGCAGAAACACTCAACATGATTTTCAAAGGCCAAATGGAGAAACTTGAGCTAAAGGAAAGAGAAATCTTTGGGCCAAAATTTCAAGACAATAAGATTATATACATCAAAAATGAAACTCTCTACAAGAAAATTGAAAAACTTTCAGATACTATGCGAAAAAGGAGAATAAATTATTATGGTCATCTTCTCAGAATGAATTCCAACAGATTAACTAAACAAATCTTTGACTTTTTCCGTAACCACAAAACGAAACCCAACTGGTTTAAAGAAACTGTGAAAGACCTAGTAGAATTAAAGATTTCAGAAAATTCACTTATTTATCAAACAGCTAAATTAATTACTAAAGATGAAAACATAAGGTTCCAAGACAAATCTACACAAAAGTCCAAACCTTTCATCTCGGAAGAAGAGAGGAAAGGAAGATCAGAAAGAATGAAGAAATACTGGGCCATAAGAAAAGAACAACACAGAAAGAAATGATTGATGCAGCGTATCCCAAAGAGGGTGAAATGGAAGAAGAAGAAGAAGAAGAAAAATGGGGTATTCTATAATGAAGAGTTTCAATATTATTTGATGCTGTAGAGTGATAATGATAGAAAATACACTAAACGTGTCAACTTCTTGCCAGTTTCACCTCCATTCTTTCTATTTCAGTGACACACAAGTTCAGAACTTAAGCCGTTGTAGAGGACCTGTAATATGTGGCTTCCAGTTGAAGTCATTGCCAATGACAACATCCAATAAATTTGTAAAACCCATTTCACTTATCGATTCACCCCTCGTCATTGTTACTGGTTGTTAGGAACCCCCCTCATGTTGGAAGTACAGGGTGATCAAAAAGTCAGTATAAATTTGAAAACTGAATAAATAAATAATGTAGATAGAGAGGTACAAACTGACACACATGCTTGGAATGACATGGTGTTTTATTAGAACCAAAAAAATACAAAAGTTCAAAAAATGTCCGACAGGTGGCGCTTCATCTGATCAGAATAGCAATAATTAGCATAACAAAGTAAGACAAAGCAAAGATGATGTTCTTTACAGGAAATGCTCAATATGTCCACCATCATTCCTCAACAATAGCTGTAGTCGAGGAATAACGTTGTGAACAGCACTGTAAAGCATGTCCGGAGTTATGGTGAGGCATTGGCGTCGGATGTTGTCTTCCGGCATCCCTAGAGATGTCGGTCGATCACGATACATTTGCGACTTCAGGTAACCCCAAAGCCAATGATCGCACGGGTTGAGGTCTGGGGACCTGGGAGGCCAAGCATGACGAAAGTGGCGGCTGAGCATACGGTCATCACCAAATGACGCGCGCAAGAGATCTTTCACGCGTCTACCAATATGGGGTGGAGCGCCATCCTGCATAAACATCGTACGTTCCAGCAGGTGTTTATCAGCCAGGCTGGGGATGACGCGATTCTGTAACATATCGGCGTACCTCTCATCCGTCGTGGTAGCAGTTTTGCTGTCCAGTGCCATCTGTCGGACATTTTGTGAACTTTTTTTTCTTTTTCTTTCCAAGCATGCGTGTCAATTTTTATCTCTCTATCTACATTATTCCGTGGTTTATTAAGTTTTCAAATTTATACTGACTTTTTGATCACCCTGTATATTGGATCTAATGGCAGCAAATAGATGTTACCTCTTTGAGGATGTCCGCATCTCAACTGGTACCAATGACCAGTATGCAGTTGTGGCAACAGTGATTACCCAAGTACAAAGGACAACTAAAACAGGCAGAAAGATATATATGTTTAGAAAACTAGACAAAAAATCGGTAGTGTCATATCTCAACAAGGAACTTCAAACTTTCAGCAGAAGGCAGGAGCATGTAGAGGAACTGTGACTCAAGTTTAAAAGAATAATTGACTATGTGCTGGATGGATACGTACCCAGTAATGGGAGGGAACGTCTATGGTACACAGTCACTTTAAGGAAACTTTTGAAGAAACAGAGAAACCCTGTAAATCTGCAATAGGTGTGCACTGTATCTCCATGGGATATGCAGTGGATTACTCTGCCATGAAATTTTGGTGACAATGAAATCCTTGTGTTGTTCAATAATTAAGGAAACTGTGGAAATGTGTTTGGCAGAAGATGTATTTAATCATGATGGTGCCTTCAACTTGGCAAGATGTTAGACCCATTGATTTCTTTAATTTATTTACAAAGACAAAGTTTGTACAAAATTTCACCTGTTATGACAGATTAATGTATTATTTTGACCACTAAATTTTAACTCTGGTGGTTCAAAATTTGACAGACATCGTGCATTTAATATCGCATTGCGCAAGTGCCGAAACAAAGCCAGGCTGAAGTTTTCCGAGCCCAAAAATGTGGTGTGAACTGAAGATCATCCTGCACAGGACTGTGTAAGAAACTGGGGATGCTAAGTACTGCTTCCCAATATATTTATTCCTTAATGAAATTTTTCATTAAAGGTATATTCTTTTCTCAAACCAACAGCTCAGTTCATGGAATGAATACCAGAAATAAGAATAACTTTCAGTAAGATTTGGTTCAGGAAGGTGTCCAGTATTTTGCAGTGCACATTTTCAACAACAGGCCAGCAGCCATAAAAAGTTTAACTAATAATAAAGTTCAGTTTGAGAAGAGTCTAAAGATTTTGTTGGTGGCCAAATCCTTCTACTCCATTCACGAATTACATAGGAGAACCGATTAATGCATGTATGTTGTTAATAATATCATATAATGTAAATATTGTGTACAATCTGACTTCTGTACAAATTTTGTGCAGTAATTCCATCATTGTAAATAAGTGCTGTAAAATATTTTTGTTGTACTTCTTTTTTATTTGATGATGCGTGCCTACATATGTACCTAAGGGTATTGAACATTTAATGTCCGTTGACCAGTTATATATTCTTTTAAATGTAAATATGCTTAAGATTTTTTTGAGTGATTCCACATCCATTTGAGTTCTTGCTTTGTAAATATTTTGAGTGTTATTGTTTTCTGATGTGTTCCACATCCCAGAGGATCTACTCACTGTGGATCAATTGGGATGAAAAGTACATCTAATGTAATCTACACGCCTCAGATATAGCAGTTTTTGAGAGAGCACTCTCAGCTTGACAGAATGGGATCATGCAGGAAAATACGTGCACATGCACCACCACACCAATTTTTAGTATAAAGTCAGTTCTGTCGACCAGCAGCCTTCTGTGTAAACTGCACCTTAGGGTGGCCGAATGGTCATCTGCTGAAATATCATGGCAAAATGTGGATACCATCTGGCTGCAATCCCAAAACCTCACGGAACAGGATTTCAGTTTTGGTTATGTGCCTCTTGATCACACAACACCTGTGCAGTATATTTATTAGTTAACTTTACTCTTTCTATTATTTTGTTCCAACCACAACTTTCAAGTATTGTGTTAAATGAAAAAGATGGTAGATTGTATTCTGTGATTTTCCTTTTCCAGCTCCACGGGAGTGACCAAGACCGTGTAAATTACTACAGTGACGCTGCTCACGAAGACACCTTGAAGACGTACTGCACAGAAGGGACACCTTACGAGACACCGTACAATTTCTCCACTGCGACCTCCATGTCGGATCTGAGATGTGAACCACCTACCCCACAGTCAGAAAAGGTGAAGGAGGAAGAAGTCGAAGCACCACACGCGGCATCCGATGATGCCAATCCAGCCGAGGAGGAAGTGGCTGTTGAGAGACAGGTAAAGAAATGTGTATTTATATCCGTACTCTGGAAGCCATCTCATTTTGTATAGTGGGGTATTACTGTCATTTTTCCTTTTTTCATCTCCATTCACAAATGGTGCACAGGATGAATAATTGTTGGTAACCCTTTGTATAAGCTCTATTTTTTCGACTTGCCCATTATGGTCATTTCTCGAGATGTATTTGGGGAAAATGATATGTTGTTCAACTCTTCTTGAAACTTATTGTCTGTGAATTTTAACTGTAACCCTGTCCATAGTGCACAATGTGTCTCTTGTTGGATCTACCTCTGGAGTTCGACTAGCATCTCTGTGTCACTCGTGTGCTAAGTGATACCACGATTGAGTGTGCTGTTTTTCATTGGATCTTCATGACATAATTCTACTAATGCAGTTTTTTGAGGATCCCACTCTGATGAACAGTGCTTGAAAAGTGTGAGGTCATCCACATGAATGCTAAAAGGAACTTGTTAAACTTCAGTTAAATGATAAATCAGTCTAATCTAAAAGCCGTACATTCAACTAAGTAACTAGGAGTTACATTTACGAAGAACTTAAATTGGAAGTAACACATAGAAAATGTTGTGGGGAAGGCTAACCAAAGACTGCGTTTTAATGGCAGGACACTTAGAAAATGTAACAGACCTACTAAGGAGGCTGCCTACACTACGCTTGTCCGTCCTCTTTTAGAATACTGCTGCGCGGTGTGGGATCCTTACCAGATAGGACTGATGGAGTACATTGAAAAAGTTCAAAGAAGGGCAGCGCGTTTTGTATTATCGCGGAATATGGGAGAGTGTCACAGAAATGATACAGGATTTGGCCTGGAAATCATTAAAAGAAAGGCTTTTTCGTTGCGACGGAATCTTCTCACGAAATACCAATCATTAACTTTCTCCTCCAAATGCAAAAATATTTTATTGACACTGACCTACATGGGGAGGAACGATCACCACGATAAAAGAAGGGAAATCAGAGCTCGTACGGAAAGATATAGGTGTTCATTCTTTCCGCACACTATACGAGAGTGGAATAATAGAGAATTGTGAAGGTGGTTCGAAAAAACCCTCTGCCAGGAACTTAAATGTGATTTGCAGAGTATCCATGTAGATGTAGATGTAGAAAATCGATCAGATGAGTGTTTTGTAAGCCTCTTCTTTTATGCCGAATTCTTGCACTAGATTTTGGCATGGTGCTTACCTTCCATACGTCTAGTTTCCTGTGGTTGTTCCACTTTATTTCATTCTGTTTATTGGTAAATTTAATCTGGCAAGATTAGGGTCAGCAGGCTCCCTTACCTCTTATTTGGTACTGTTATATCCGTGAGCAACCAGATACCAGGGCATGCATCTGAACACAGGAGGGAAATGGATGAAGCTGCGAGGTGGAAGGGTCATCTGCAGAAGAGAAAATGACACCAAGCGGTAGTTGAGCTAAACGAGGCTCACAGTGAGCAATCAGGACACATACTAGGACAAACCCAAAGCAACCTATGTGACAAAGAGGTGCAAAGCAGAAATCTTTGGCACAATGATGCCAACAGGTCACAAGCAAAGAAAGAAACAGTTTGAATTGGGGCTAGAGAGAAAGACAAAGTGCCAAGTGAGATTGTCATCAAATAGTCTATAGTACAGCAAGGATAGTAATGGAGAATACGAGATGCGGCTAGAAAAAAACCGGACTGATGCTGGAAAAAACATTTATTTACAATTATTTACAATTTCATGTTATCTCCTTCAATGTACTCTCCTCCTCGGTCTCTACACCGCTCCATACGAATTTTCCACTGTTCATAGCAATGCTGCAGATCATTTTCGGTAAGTCCATACATTACTTCCGTCGCTTTTTCTTTTACTGCTTCAACAGTCTCAAATCTAGTTCCTTTCAAAGCTGACTTGACTTTAGGGAAAAGAAAAAAGTCATAGGGGGCCAAATCAGGTGAGTAGGGTGGATGATCTAAGATGGGAATGTTGTGTTTTGCCAAAAACGTCTTCACTGACAACGCACTGTGAGCTGGGACATTGTCTTTGTGAAGGATACATGACTTTTTTCTCCACAAATCGTTCCGTTTTCTCCGTACTCGCTCACGTAGGGTAGCCAGGACGCTAATGTAGTAATGCTGATTCACTGTTTGTCCCTCTGGTACCCAATCAATGTGCACAGTCCCTTTGATGTCAAAAAAAACAATCATCATTGCCTTGAATTTCGATTTTGACATTCGTGCTTTTTTTTTGTCGTGGAGAACCAGGAGTTTTCCAAGGCATCGATTGGCGTTTAGTTTCGGGATCGTAAGTAAAAAACCACTATTCATCGCAAGTAATAACATTTTGTAAGAAGGTGGGATCACTTTCAATGTTTTCCAGGATGACAGAACAAATCATTCTTCGGCGTTCCTTCTGTTCAATTGTGAGACACTTTGGAACCATTTTTGAATACACTTTGTTCATGTTGAAACTTTCATGAAGAATCTGCCTAACACTTTCCTTGTCAACTCCTGTTAACTCAGACACTGCTCTGATTGTTAAACGGTGATCTTGTCGAACAAGTTTACCGATTTTTTCAATGTTTGCATCAGTTTTTGCTGACAATGGTCTGCCAGTGCGAGTGTCATCACTGGTGTCTTCGCGGCCATCTTTAAATCGTTTAAACCACTCAAACACTTGTGTCCGCGATAAACAATCATCGCCGTACACTTGTTGTAACATTACAAACGTTTCACTTGCAGATTTTCCTAGTTTGAAACAAAATTTGATGTTAACACGCTGTTCTTTCTGTACACTCAACATTTTCCGACGCACAGACAAAACGTCAACTACTTAAAACAGACGCCACGGGCAGACTGAGTGCAGGAGGCAGATGAAACTCGAGCAGTAGGCGGAGCGAGAGTCACGTGACAGGCCACGCGACTTTCAGCCTTATTGCATTCGTTTTATTGTTTCACCAGTACTAGTCCGGTTTTTTTCTAGCCACACCTCGTATAAGATGGGAGTACAGAACTGGCTGACGTTTTGCTGGGTGGCCGTATCTATACTGGCTGTGAGGAATGCTATTGGTTGACATAGTCACATGGCAGGATGAGAGGCGTACCTGCTACACAAGCACAGAACTGTGGCAATACTGTCCCCTCTAATGGCCATCTAAGTCAATTTCTTCTATCGAGCAGAGGGCAGTTGTTAGAAATAACTCAGTGGAAGAACAACTCACATAGATTTGATATCAGTAAGGGCTCAACCTTACCCCTCCTCCTCTTCCTTCTTTTTGTTAAAGATCTCCTAGAAATCTGCCATCCACAGTACCTGCATTATTTACATATACCCACAGCAGATGAGAGCTCACTTGGTTGACTGAAAGGAACCTGTACTGGCTTTATGATCACAACCTCATACTTAATACGGATAAACCAGCTCAAATGGTCTTCCACTCATCACAGAACCATACAGCACACTTAGAAACAGTAGTCATAGATAATCAACTAATTTAACTACTCACTGGGACTAAATTCCATGGGCTGTGGGTAGATAAAATGGAATATACACAGAAGCAGACTGCTGTGCAAAATGATTAGCTTCTTTTATGCTCGTAGTTATCAATCAGAGAGTGACTTGGCCACTATTAGAACTCTATACCTTGCTCTGGTTAACACAGTCATTTTATACTGTATTCCTTTCTGGGGTCAATACAGCAAAGTATTTCTCATGCGAATATGAATTATGAAGATCACAATACGATTGTCATCAATTTTCAAAGAACTGGGAATATTACCTGTGCCATGTATATACATCTTAGGAGTGTGCTAGTCCTGTTCAGTTTTCTTCATCCTTAGTGGATTTAAATGTCAGTGTTCAGACCTTTGTTTGCTAAAGTAGTAGAACACAGTTCTCAAAAATGCTATTAAAAATGGAAAAAAAATCACATTTGAGGAGTAGAAGATTTCAGTGTGCTGTAAAGTACTGCACATTTCCAACATTTTAACAGGCTCACCTATAGCAGAGTACATAGTCCTGTAATCACGAAGCCCCTGTTTCAATCCTTGTTAGTACCCACATTTTTATTTAAATTCTGTATTTATTACCAAAAGGAAATGTTATAAGTATTGAATAATATTTTTAAATAAAAATAACATTCTTTCTTTTTTTGAAAAATGGAAGGATTAGAATATTTCTGATCAGTGTTAAGTACAAAAATAGTTGCAGGTTGCCTAATGTGTACCATAAAAGTCTTGGAATCATGTAATCGTCCATTCTAAAGTCAGTAGTTGCTACATCTTTATTAAGAAAAACATTAAAATCTATACTTTTTATCAAATGCAAATGTTAAATAACAAATATTGAGTCATAATGTTTTGATAAAAATAACATCTTTTTATTTTTAAGTAATGGTCATACAAAAATAAATTAGAATTTTGTACATATGCGCAACACCATAGTGTTAAATTAAAAAATTATGTATAGTAATAATACTGTTCAGATTGTAGAAAAAAGAGAGTATTTCATTTTCAATTTGAAACCCCAAACTTTTGTTTCAAATTTTGATTTATTGTGAATATTTGCATTTTCATGTGATTGTTAATTAAATGTACCAATATGTCATTTTTATTAAAAAATTATCGTTCAGTATCTGTCAGTTTCCATTTGTTACATAAATATGGAACTGAAATAAAAGCAAAATAAAGTTACTGCTAGTGAGATTTTAACCATTGACATTACGATTACAAAACTCTCAAGCTCCGTACTCAAATACCGGTTACTACAGTATTTAGAGGGAAATATTTTTTGCTTAGCAGCACTCAGAAATTTTCTAATCTCGTATGAGAGGCAAAGGAGGCAGTGGCATACGACCTGCAGGACAAGAGAAGGATGTAGGACCACAGGATTTCATCTATCCCCTCTCTCCCTCATTATCTGACCTACCTCCTCTATCGTGCCTCTCCCCTCCTTCCTCCCACCCCCTCCCTGTTATCACCATATTTGGTCCACCATCTCCTTCATCATGGATCTATATTATCAAAATGAAATTCTGATGGTATGGGGAAGCTCATCTGTGGTGTAGTAGTATTTTTGTACAAAGCACCTCACATAAAACTCTTGTCCATTTGTGCAACTTTTTTATTTCATGTTTGTAAACTGACATTAATCATATTTTTGTGAACATAACACTATCTCAAACTAAGTCTGTAATATGAATATAATAGAGGGAAACATTCCACGTGGGAAAAATATATATAAAAAACAAAGATGCTGTAACTTTCCAAACGAGAAAGAGCTGGTATGTTGATAGACACAATAAAAACACACACACACACACACACACACACACACACACACACACACACACACACACACAAATTTCAAGCTTTCGCAACCCAAGGTTGCTTCATCAGGAAAGAGGGAAGGAGAGGGAAAGACGAAAGGATGTGGGTTTTAAGGGAGAGGGCAAGGAGTCATTCCATCCCGGGAGTGGAAAGACTTACCTTAGGGGGGAAAAATGACAGGTATACACTCTCGTGCGTGCGCGCGTGCGCGCCCACACACACACACACACACACACACACACACACACACATCCATCCGCACATATACAGGCACAGGCAGACATATGTAAACACAAAGGGGTTGGGCAGAGATGTCAGTCAAGGCGGAAGTACAGAGGCAAAGATGTTGTTGAATGACAGGTGAGGTACGAGAGGGGGCAACTTGAAATTAGCGGAGGTTGAGGCCTGGTGGGTAACGGGAAGAGAGAATATATTGAAGAGCAAGTTCCCATCTCCGGAGTTCGGATAGGTTGGTGTTGGTGGGAAGTATCCAGATAACCCGGATGGTGTAACACTGTGCCAAGATGTGCTGGCCGTGCACCAAGGCATGTTTAGCCACAGGGTGATCATCATTACCAACAAACACTGTCTGCCTGTGTCCATTCATGCGAATGGACAGTTTGTTGCTGGTCATTCCCACATAGAATGCATCACAGTGTAGGCAGGTCAGTTGGTAAATCACGTGGGTGCTTTCACATGTGGCTCTGCCTTTGATCGTGTACACCTTCCGGGTTACAGGACTGGAGTAGGTGGTGGTGGGAGGGTGTATGGGGCAGGTTGTACACCGGGGGCAGTTACAAGGGTAGGAGCCAGAGGGTAGGGAAGGTGGTTTGGGGATTTCATAGGGATGAACCAAGAGTTTAAGAAGGTGAGGTGGACGGCGGAAAGACACTCTTAGCGGAATGGGGAGGATTTCTTGAAGGATAGATCTCATTTCAGGGCAGGATTTGAGGAAGTCTGCAATATGTTTTCCAAGTGCTTATACATATTGTAGCTGAAGACTAGCTCAGTACTTATATCCTCCACTGAGCAGCTGTAAAATAGTGGGTCTATACAGACTTTTTATGCCGACACAACTTACTGGTACCGTTGCAGCTGAAGCCCACAGTGGAAGTGCAGGCAGAGGCTACACCTGCCGGCTTTGTGTCCCCCGAGAAGCCCGTCGCATACTGCGAGGAGGGCACACCCTGTTTCTCCCGCGTGAGCTCGCTCAGCTCCCTGGCCAGCCACCCCGCGGCACCGGACGACCACAGGCACCTGGTGGGCACCGCGGCGTCTGCCCAGGCCGCAGTGCCGACCGGACGAGCTCTACACCCGCAGGAAACGGTTGTGGAGGAGGCCAAGGAGCAGAGGGATGGTGAGTGAAACTGTCTGTCTGTGTGAGTGATGCTTTCAGTTGCTTCTGGCTTCATTACTTTCCTGTTATCAGATTTTAACTTACATTTCAGTCAACTTTTGGCACCGATGGTTAGCCGCGCGGGGTATCCGTCAGTGCGATCTGAGGTGCCTCGCCACGGTTCGCGCGCCACCCACCCACCCTCCGTTAGAGATTCGAGTCCTCCCTCGGGCACGGGTGTATGTGTGTTGTCCTTAGCGTAAGTTAGATTGAGTAGTGTGTAAGCCTAGGGACCGATGGCCTTAGCAGTTTGGTCCCATAGAACTTACCACAAATTTCCAATTTCTGCACCAATGGTTACTCTTATTAATGGCATTTCAGAAATTTATCAAGGAATTACTAATTTACATTTCATACGTATTTTTGTTGTTGTTGTTGTTGTTGTTGTTGTTGCTGTGGTCTTCAATCCACAGTCCAGTTTGATGCTGCTCTCCACACTAATAAGTAATGCAACACTTTTTTTTTGTGAAAACAGGTTGGTTGTATTCTGAGTTCGAATGCTCCATATTATTCCCCACTCTTTTGGCTACAGAATGCTATTTTTCAACTCGGTCTCCCGTGAGCTCACAAGGTATCACTCTACTTGTAGATGTCGGAGCCGACATCTCGCTGCACCGATAACCTCCCCCGTCATCCACATGCTGCTTCCCACGGAGTGCGTACTTCATTAGGCCAGGCGGATGGGAGTTTGAAAGTGCAGGATCCGAGCTGCGTGGTGGATGAGGAAGAACCATCCAGTGAAGTTTTGTGAGCTTCTCTCGAGCTCACAGACTTGTGTGGGGCTTCACATTGTCACGGGTAAAGAGCAGTCATTAGCACTTCTGTGGCAACGGACATGCTGAAGTTGTTTCTTCAGTTTCCAGGGTAGCAGTATAATTCAGAGTTGGTCATTGCACAGTGAGTGAGGACATCAACCCGTTCAGAGTACCAGAAGACTGTCGCCGTGACTTTACCGGCTGAGGGCGTGGCTTTGAGGTTTTTATTTGGAGGGGAGATGGTGTGGCGAAACTCTCTAGATTGCCTTTTTGTTTCCAGTTTGAAATGATGAAACCCTGTTTGATTGCCAGTACCGATTTTTGAGAAAAAATTGTCAATCAACCTCGTAATGCGCAAGCGGTTCTGCACATATGGTCCTCCAATGGCTATTTACGGTCTTCTGTTTGGTAGCAAGGAATACTGTTGGCACGCACCTTTGAGTACCACAGCTGGTGGATGATTGTGTTAGCACTACCAACAGAGATGTCCAGTTGAGTAGTGGGGTGGTTGATTGTGATCCTTCAATCAGCTCAAATGAGAGTGTCTGTGTTTTACAAGGTTATAGGAGCCTCAGCTGTTAGCGGCCAGCCGGCACACGGGAGATTAGACCGGTTTGTGTGACCTTGTTCTGACGATGACAGACGCCTCGGCGAACAACTCGTCGTGCTTTTGTTCACTGCCAGGTCTCCATAGACATTCTGCGTATGCTTACGAATACATGCAGTGCTCTGGTTTTCTGCCAAAGGAAACCCAATGACAGCTCTGTTATGAATGCATCTCTACTACAAATGCTATTTTGAAGGCTGTGTACAGTGCCGCCACCTATCAGAACATCATGGAACTATATGGAGTGAAGTGGGAATATTCTACGATGTCCCACAACAGTTGGAATGCCCCTCATACGCCCACATTTAAGTATGTATTCTGCAATTCACACTTAATTTTTTGGTAAGGCGGTCTTAGAACTTTTTTCAGACAGTTTCCAGACCGTTTCACTATTGAATAGCAAGTAGGAAAAAGCAGTGTTTAAATCTTCCTATGCGAGCTGATGTTTCTTATTTTATTGCAATGGAGAGTTCTTGCTATGGAGGTGGGAATCTGCAGAATATTTTAGCATTTGCAGGATAAAGTTGATGTTTCAGATTTTGTGAAAACCACACAAGGAAAAACATCTTTGTTTTAATGATTACCACCCTAATGTGCTTATTCTATCTGTAATACTGTCTCCCCTATTCTGTGATAATACAAAATTAATTGCCCTTCTTTTAGTTTTTTTAGTGTCCTCCATCAGTCTTATGATGTAAGGATATTGTACTGAGCAGCAATAATCCAGAAGAGGACAGACAAGCATATGGCACTACTCTCCAGGCAAATACATTCACAAAAGACATCTTGACATTTACGTTTGTATTTGTTGTTAACGAATTTCCCTTTTGCAGAAAGGCCTTTATTGCTAGTGTGAGTGCAAATTTTATTTCCTCTCAATTTTATCCATTGCTTTACAAATCACAGAACTTTTTTAAGTGTCTCATTTCTTAATCCAATTACTCGCCACGTTAGCCGAGAGCACTAATGCGCTGCTTCCTGGACTCAGGTAGGCGTGCCGGCTCCGGATCGAATCCGCCTGGCGGCTTAACGACGGAGGCCGATGTGATGGCCAGCCTGGATGTGGTTTTTAGGCAGTTTTCCACTTCCCACTAGGTGAAAACTGGGCTAGTCCCCACATCCCGCCTCAGTTACACGGCTCGCAGACACCTGAACACATTCGCACTATTCCATGGATTACACTAGGTGCAGACAGTTGGGGTACACTAATTCCGTCCCGGGGGGTACGGGGTGGCGGCAAGAAGGGCATCGGGCCACCCCTTAAATTAACCTTGCCAAATCCGATTAACCATGCTGACCCTGCATCATTGCTGGAGGAAGGCACAAGCATAAGAAAAAGAAAGAAGATTTCTTAATCCAATTATCTTAGCATACCCTGCATTTATTTGGATATCCTTCAGTACCCTTGATTAACATACCTGTATGTTGATGTTCATGTTCGAATGTCTTTCAAGACACTATACATTCCATTCAACTACTTTTCCAAGTCCTTTTGCTGTCTTTGACAGAACTATAGTCTCGTTGGCAAACCTCAAAAGTCTCTATTTCTTCTCCCTGATTTTTAAGTCCTTTTCCAAGTTTCTATTTGGCCTCCTTTACTGCCTGTTCAATGGTCAGATTGAATAACTCGAGATATAGTAGTTTATTACACATCTTTAAGTCCTCAGGCTAAAATGCTAGTGACATCTAGAGGAACATACCAGACGGCAAGTGTGTTGCATTGTTATAACAACAATGTTGGTTAAGTGAGGTGGCACAGTGGTTAACTCTTGAGACTCACATTTGGGAGGATAGCGGTTCAGATCCCTGCCCAGCTCTCCAGATTTCGAAATTGTGCAAGGCAAGTGCCAGAATGATATCCTTTGAAAGGATGTGGCTGTCTTCCTTGACATTCCTTGCCTTGGTCTGAGCTTGTGCTCCATCCCAGTGATCTTGTCTTCCACAAGATGTTCAGTCCTATCTTCCATCCTTCAGGTGACTGTGCAAATAGTGTATACTAGTAAACCCCGATGCTTTAAAAAAATCAATCTCCCGTTTATAAAACAGCTTCAAACATCTGATTACTTTACAAGTGAATTAATGTGTTAAATATGAGGGTGAGGCAATAAATAAATCACAAATGTCAGAATAGCACATACTGTTTTACATTTCGTACCTGTACATATCTAGAAGGTGGTAGAACACATTGTGTGGAAGGTAGCCAATAAAAAGTAATAATGATCTCCAGCCAGACCAAGAAGGCAGGAGTGCTATGAGTGTGTACCCGACAAGAATGCAGTTCCTGTGAGTGGAGGGAGTGCCCGCAGAGCGCATCCAGAGAAAAATTTGTCCTGTATATGGCTAGAACTTTATTTCATGGAAATTTGTGTTCAACTGGATATTGGAATTCAACAAAGAACAAGAAAAAGTCACAAACAAGGAATTTCCTGCCCATCCTGCTTATCGAGTAGTGGTACATTCATCTCCTGTCTAGGGGTATTTTGCTACTTCCCAGGACATACCGTATTTACTCGAATCTAAGCCATACTCGAATCTAAGCCGCACCTGAAAAATGAGACTCGAAATCAAGGAAAAAAAATTTCCTGAAACTTAACAAGGGAACCTCCCCATCGCACCCCCCTCAGATTTAGTTATAATATGGCACAGTGGATAGGTCTTGAAAAACTGAACACAGATCAATCGAGAAAATAGGAAGAAGTTATGTGGAACTATGAAAAAAATAAGCAAAATATACAAACTGAGTAGTCCATGTGCAAAATAGGCAACATTAAGGCTTATATGAGCCCAGGAGTGCCGTGGTCCCGTGATTAGTGTGAGCAGCTGTGGAAGGAGAGGTCCTTGGTTCCAGTCTTCCTTCAAGTGAAAAGTTTAGTTTCCTTATTTTCGCAAAGTTATGATATGTCCGTTCGTTCATTGACGTCTCTGTTCACTGTAATAAATTTAGTGTCTGTGGTTTGCGACCGCACCGCAAAACTGTGCGATTAGTAGACGAAAGGACGTGCCTCTCCAATGGGAACCGAAAACCTTTGATCGCAAGGTCATAGGTCAACCGATTCCTCCACAGGAAAACACGTCTGATATATTCTATACGACACTGGTGACGGCATGTGCATCACATGACAGGAATATGTTGTCGACCCACCTAACTTGTACACTTGGAGAATGGGTAAAAAGATTCTTCTACCTTGCCCGGTTTAGGTTTTCTTGTGGATGTGATAATCACTCCCAAAAAAGTGATGAAAACATAAGAGTTTGTCACATAAACTGCAACAAATGAATGCAACAGTTTCACAGTCACACAGTTTTCCCTGTGCTCTGTCAAAACATATGTTTTTAATGTTTTCAAATTTTTCCGTGTGTAGACCGTCAAATCCTGCATATGTCCAAGCAAATCTGAACATGTCCTGGAATTTTGGAGAGCGAAGTTGATTATGTGTGAGTGCCTGAACTTTGATAATTGACACACGATCACGTAAACAATACTGCTCTGTGTACCTGTGCAGCTTCGCAAAATAATTGTCTGAAAAATAAGAAATTAAACTTTCCACTCGAGGGAAGACTTGAACCAAGTACCTCTCGATCCATAGTTGCTCACACTAACCACGAGACCACGGCGGTCCTGAGTTTACACTATCCTTTATGTTGCCTATCTTGGGCATGGACTACTCAGTTTGTATATTTTGCTTATTTTTTTCATAGTTCCACACAACTTCTTCCTGTTTTCTCGATTGATCTGTGTTCAGTTTTTCAAGGCCTATCCACTGTGCCAACTTATAACTAAATCTTAGGGGGGTGCGATGGGGAGGTTCCCTTGTAAGCCGCACCTGAAATTTGGGACTCGAAATTCAAGAGGAGAGAAAAGTTTTAGGCCGCACCTCCAAATCAAAACAAAGTTGGTCCATTGTAACACGAGAGACAATTTAGGTCGAATGAATGGTGATACACCTACAGTAGTTTGGTTCGAGTCGTAAGCTTAGCAGTTAAGCTTTACCAGATAGCCATTGCTATGCGTCAGGCCCTCCATCCGTATTTATACGGGTACCCTTCCTTTTTCACATGCTTCATCTGGTTTGAATTGATTGCTTATTTTTCTTTGATCTGATAAGTGCCGTTCTCTTTGTTATAGGTGTTTACATCACTCTAAGCTGAAAATGCATTACTGTACTGTGTCATGCATTGTTTGCCGCATTCTGATAATGAGTGTTTACGGCCTGTGACAGCTCGCGGCATGGGTTGCTTTTGTGCATGATACCGCCGCTTATAAATAAATAAATTTAAAAAAAAAAAAAAAAATCTCATTATCGAAACAATGGCAAGAGACTGCTATTTCTTGTTACTTACACTGCTGCTTTCTTTGATAATGATCAACAAGAACCAAACAATAGACTGCGTATGATAGAAGATGTTCTGAATGAGAGTTTAGCGAAAATTTTTCTCATTTTGAAAATCTTTGCAGATGCCTCTCTAGTACATTACATTCTGCACAGAAATTAGAGTCAACTTAGATTTAAAAATGTAGTCTATTGCCGTGCTTCAATTCTGACTGTACCACTATTAGGCATAAGAATAATATGAATATAAACATGACATGATATGTATATTATTCCACATTTGCTGTTGTCTCACTCTAGTTTCGTAGTTTATTAGGCAGACAGGATTTAAATGAGATAGCAGCAAACACAAAAGAATACATGGCAAAATGTTTATATTCATATTATTCTTATGGTGAAGAGAATACTGCATGTGATTCACAATTCATAAAAGTTCCTATTAGCAACCATCTCTTCTGACAGATAGGAAAAAATTCAGAACGTAGAGTTGGCCATATTGACAAACATCCCAAACAGTCTTGCCAGTTGGATTTTCGTAGTACATTGAAATGCTGCTACATTCGAAGATGAACAATACAGAATTTGTATTTACTTTGTTGGGTAATGTATGAAAATGCAGTGGTCGAAACTCGGGGCGGAGAAGAAAGCTCGTCTTCCACCTTTTCTTTTTTTTTAAATTTATTTACTGACGCAGAGGTTTTGGCGCCAGTATTTATCTTTGTGCCTGAAAAGCACGCCTGTGTAGCGCTACATATATTCGACGGCAGAAGTTAGTTGTGGCGGCACCTACCAACATTTTTCAGAACTTCCGCTTACTTTGCACTCGATTCTAAGCCGCAGGCGGTTTTTTGGATTACAAAAACCGGAAAAAAAGTGTGGCTTAGATTTGAGTAAATACGGTATCGGTCTTGTGGGTTGCAGAAATTTAAGGAACGAAATAAACTTATATCCTCAGAGATAGATCTATTCTGCTTTTCAATATATTCCCCTTGTAAACTTAAATACTTACCTCACTATTTGACAAGGCATTATAAACCTACAGCACAGAATTCTTGTGGCAGTGTTCGCATCTAACGAGAGCACGGAGACCGATTAACACATCTCCAGGACCGCGAGCATGAGCTGACAGTGTTGAATTCACCACTGAAGATGCTTCACAAATAAAAGAAGTAAAATGCATATGGCAATAAACAAGCTGACTTTAATTGGTTGAACTTCTTGTCTGCTGTAACAAATACACAACCTCCATTTTTCATTAGCCTATCCTTTCGATATGCACTTAAATGCTCCCCAAAAATCTCAGTGCTATCAGTATCACCCTGCAGCTCTCTACCCTGTGGCGCAAGTGCAGGAAGCCGAAGCCTGGTTTGTCACAGAACTTTTGACGTCTCTGGTTCATTCCTACCACTCGACTCAGAATCGAGGGGGCACGATCAGTTCTGGGGACAATGCTGGAAATTGCAAGCTTCCTTGAAACTCCTCATGTGAGGTTGCTCTTCCCAACCTTCTCTGCCAGTTGTTGGAATGATCCAAGTACGACCTCGGAGCCCCTATGACAGGCATCATTTGTTCCAACATGCATCGCAATCTGCTGTTTCCAGATTGAGATTTTCACTCTGCAGCAGAGTGTGCGCTGATCTGAAACTTCCTGGCAGATTAGAACTGTGTGCCGGACCAAGACTTGAACTCGGGACCTTTGCCTTTCGCGGGCAAGTGCTCTACCGACTGAGCTACCCAAGCATGACTCACGCCCTGTTCTGACAGCTTTACTTCTGCCAGTACCTCACCTCCTACCTTCCAAACTTAACAGAAGCTCTCCTGCGAACCCTGCAGAATTAGCACTCCTGAAAGAAAGGATATTGGGGAGACATGGGTTTGCCACAGCCTGGGGGATGTTTCCAGAATGAGGTTTTCACTCTGCAGCGGAGTGTGCGTTGATATGAAACTTCCTGGCAGATTAAAACTGTGTGCCGGACTGAGACTCGAACTCGGGACCTTTGCCTTTTGTGGGAAAGTACTCTACCGACTGAGCTACCCAAGCACAACTCACGCCCCGCCCTCACAGCTTTACTTTTGCCAGTACCTCGTCTCGTACTTTCCAAACTTTACAGAAGCTCTCCTGCGAACCTTGCAGAACTAGCACTCCTAGAAGAAAGAATAATGCGGAGACATGGCTTAGCCACAGCCTGGGGCATGTTTCCAGAATGAGATTTTCACTCTGTAGTGGAGTGTGCACTGATCTGAAACTTCCTGGCAGATTAAAGCTGTGTGCCGGACTGAGACTCGAACTCGGGACCTTTGCCCATCGCGGGCAAGTACTCTACCATCTGAGCTACCCAAGCACGACTCATGCCCCGTCCTCACAGCTTTACTTCTGCCAGTACCCTGTCTCCTACCTTCCGGTAGAGCACTTTCCTGCGAAATGCAAATGTCCCGAGTTCGAGTCTCGGTCCAGCCCACAGTTTTAGTCTGCCAGGAAGTTTCAATCTGCTGTTGCTTGCACCTCATTCTCTCAGTTTCTGCCAGAACAGGCTCTTCAACATGTTGAATGAGGCCCTCAGGCATACACATTGAGTGCACCTGACATTCTGTCCTCCCCCTTGCTACCATTTCCTTCAGAAGTACCGTCGCTCACCATAAGTTTCAACTGCGGATGATTAAGAGACCTCTACTCTTTTGCATTTGCCTCCTGTTGACACCGACCAAAACAAGTTTTCCCAAAACAGGTTAAGTGAGTCCCACTGGCTCAGTTTCAGTGAAAGACAGCACCTCAAAATTGTTGGTTAGGGGGATCAGTACAACACCCTGAGCCCTCCATAGTCCCCATGCACATTGTACAGATTGCCTAGAGGTACCATTGAAATGCCACTTGCAGTCGAGCTGATGAGTAATGACACATCCCATACTTTCTGCAGAGGAAACAGGATCCACAGGAGAGGATAGTACTTAAGGCACCTTTGGTACTGGTACCACAGATACATGACTCTCACTGTCAGTGATGATGCCTCAAGAAAATAGAGTTTATAACTAATACTAGTCTTACTGAGTTAAACTTTTAATGTAAGATTAGACCTCTTAGTGAGTAGACTATTGCAGCATTTTAAATTGAGTCAGTGATTATGAAAAGTATAGAAAATCAAATTTTCATTGCCTCTGGAAGTCATTAGAGAGGCAACCTGCAATTGGTATGGTATTCTGGGTGCTGGGATAGCTGCTTAGTAATATAGATATCTTTTACAAAGTACATTTGTTATATTACAGTAGTATTTCTCAGTGGATTTCTTCACAGACTAGTCTACTGAACTTTTTTTTCAGGCATGTGAGCGTGCTGTCTGGAAATCTGCAACTGTCTATTTTACAAGACAAATTAGAATAGCTACCTGTATGTGTGATGCAGACAACTGTTTTAAATTTATTTTCTATTAAAAACTGATGTATTGTGAAAAAAAAAATCTGCAACTGTCTATTTTACAAAACAAATTAAAATAGTTACTTATGCGTGTGATGCAGACAACTGTTTTAAATTTATTTTCTATTAAAACTGATGTATTGCGAAATTTATTATCACCAGTGCTGATTACTGGTACACTGTATCATTACACAACTTGCTTCACATAAAATGTATAGCTTTTGTGTTTCAAGTAGTGGGGAAAGAGTGGTGCGATGTGACTATCGTGGCTGTGGAAGTGAGTGGAGTGATTGATTTCTCTATTACAGTTATTCTGGTCGGTAGGTATGTGCCTCTTCTTTTGGAAAATAATCTAGTGTTGATGTCTGAAGCAAATAACATGTATTATTCTGTGGTCTACTATTTGTTGAGCAACTGAAGGATCTAAAAAGTAGGTGGATAGTCAGTACTTGCAGTCCACAGCTATCATCCTAGTCCCTTGGAATAGCCCTCACTCTCATTCCTCAGCTGCCCTTTTTTGATTCTGTCTTGGCTTTGACGCTGGTCATGCTGAGTCTGATAGTAGGAGCCAGCCCCCAGATAACACTGTACTTTATTTAACTCGAATCACGACTTTGAAACTGGTTGTGAGTCTTTTTGAAGTTTTGTAATCCACACCTTGAATGGCCTTTCTTTGGAAATGGGGAACTCTTGAGGTGTTATTCATATGCTGTATATGTGTTCAGCAGGTGGATGGGTATTGTAATGCATTAGCAGCTATTGTTGCATCCATCAATGGGCCAATTCTTACTGTGGGAACCTTGTGCGATCATTAGTATCTTCAGTTTTTGTTTTAATTGTTTATTTTTTGATGTAGTTAAATGTTATAAGAATGAGGAAACAAAAATCACCACATTTAAAACCATTCTTTTCATCATCTGTGTCACTCCAAGAAGTCTTCACGTTCTCTGATTCAAGAGATATGGTTCAAATAATTTCACAACACGCTTTGCAATATTCTATATATTTTGCTTAAATATTCATTTCATTTTTTGGTTTTTGTTTCGTAGTTGAGATATGATGTTATAACTTCTCTTGCACAGGTCATTTGTTTGATATGCAAAAGAGTGCAACAGGCAATGCTTTGACTGAGTAATAATTTTCAGGTGCATGTGCTAACAAAGTCGTCACCTTTGCTGGAGCAGAGGAGACACCACTGATGTTTTCTCGATGCAGTTCTCTCGGGTCACTGAGCAGCTTCGAGCAGCATTCGATACACGATGACCGCAGCTCTGTCATAAGTGATTTCAGGTATGTCTCTTAAAATGTGTAGTAAATTTTCTTCTGACTGTAGTTTTTGTAGTTTTGAGGCAGAACAGGCTGAAAATGGGGGAGTGCAATAAATTAATTTTCCACAATACAGTAAAAAAGGGTAATTATGAACTTGTGGGACAGAATTGCTGGCCAATTCCAACCTACAGGAGAAATGTTGAGTACTGCCAATAGACACACACAAAAATACTTAAGTTTACTATATTTAGGAACTTATGAGTTGTACCAGTAGGAGGGAAGGTGGCTATGGTGGGGAAGGTTAGAAAGGAAGGGCAGCTCATGCAGCTTGCAAGATGAGAGGGATCACCACAAGAAAGTCTCATTGGCTGCCTTTGCTTTTTAACCTGTGTCTTGCCTGAGAATGGAACTATCAGTCCCGAAAGTTAGAATAGTGTGTGTACTCCTGTAAATGTCTACTAGTAAACCCTCGTTTCTGTTAAGGATCATACTCTCATGTACAGAACAGGTTTAAACTACTTCTGATTACTTTTCAAATGAGTTAATATGTTAAATATTAGATTTTAAGAATGCGCTTGCCACTTCTCCTGATATAAATGGGAGACTTCTGGTTTTCTACTTTTTATCCCACCTCCTGAGTATTCCACTATTTCTCCATATTTTTAGTTAATTATCGTCAAACCTAAGACATTTGTTTTGAAAACCTTCCATTTGATTTTTGGCTAATAGGCCAGCAGATTCTGCGCCGAAATATTGCGGCAGGAAGTTGCAAACATCTGGCACTTCGCCCAAAGCACTGGGCGAGTTCATTTGTTTGTTTCGAAGGGAACCTTTTGGCACCGAGCGAGGTGGCGCAGTGGTTAGACACTGGACTCGCATTCGGGAGGACGACGGTTCAATCCCGCGTCCGGCCATCCTGATTTAGGTTTTCCGTGATTTCCCTAAATCGCTCCAGGCAAATGCCGGGATGGTTCCTTTCAAAGGGCACGGCCGACTTCCTTCCCCGTCCTTCCCTAATCCGATGAGACCGATGACCTCACTGTCTGGTCTCCTTCCCCAAAAACAACCAACAACACCCAACCAAACCTTTTGGTCAACAGTGTCTGAAACCTTTCGGCTAGTCGGCCATGACAGAATCGAGGTGCACGCCCTGCAGTCTTTCTCAAACGATTTTACACAAACCAGTTGGTAAAAACATTCATTTTTGCTTTACTAATAGCTTTGTACGTCAGGTTCATGGTGATGTGCCCATCATTTCATTCATGGTCATAGTTATTGTGATATTTATGTGGAAGTAAAACACTGTGTGTGAAATTCTAAATAGTTTGCAATGAAAAATAGAGGTTGCTACGAGTTTGTGTTTGGTGCATATTACATAATATGTTACAGCGTATGAAGTTTAGCTTATATATTGAATTTTTCTTTAGAATTGCTTTGAGGTATTTGTCACCAATCTCCAGAAAATTGATCTGACGTAGCACACTCATTTCTGATCGCGCTGTGCCAGGAATAAAGCCTGAGTGAAATATTCACAACATTCCTCATATGTAATAAACAGTTTGAGATACTGAAATGAGATTGTGGCAAGTTATAGCGCCCAAAAAGGAGAGTATTTTGCCATATGGGTATTATGCAAAACTTCATTATCTGTCATGTTCTTCCACTAACTACAGATTTTTTGGATCAAAGAATGCAATTTTTAAGGGCCATCGATAGCTGATGAAATGAGAAATGCTATGTGTTTTGGAACAGCATAAGTGAAGACATTGCACATTTATTTTGTACTGAGAACGTGCTTTTTAATAAGCTAACCACTTTTTCGGAATTCTTTTCCAATTACTTTTGCACGACATATTAGTGAGGCGAGACTGTGTAAACTCTGCTGTGTTTTGGGAAAAGAAGCAAATTTTAACATGACAACCAGAGAAATGTGTAGGTTTTAATCAAAATTCGCCACTCATTACCCTTCTCTGAAAGTTACAAATGGTTAACTAGCCAGGTGAAAATAAATCACTACATTTTCGGCAAAATTCATATTAGTACTAACCAAAGCAAAGGTGACAGTAGATCCTTTCGAATGGTCACCGTGCAACTGTGACCGTGGAGGGTCTCCCACTTAATATTTACAGAAAATGTGAGCGTAGGCTTCAGTTAAGAACGGCACTCTCGCTCTCCAGCACTCGGCATTTCACGTACAGCGGCTGTCCGTAACCCCCACCACTACCGCTATCCCCACGCACGCCCTGCCATCTGCGCATCTACCAGCCACGGTATTCTGCGTGCCCTGTACACAAGCATTCATTGTCAGTTCCAGCCTACGTGAGCTTTTGTATGAAGTCATTGGGGAATGGCATCACAATGGCCAAGATGGGGAGTACTAGGGTCTCTAAGAGCTTCTTTTTGAACTCAAAAGGAAATACTTTTTTATATTTCTGTAGTGAGTGAAACAATGCTGAAGGTTTCTTACAGACTGCAGATGTGTGCTCAGTCTCACTGACAGATTTGCTTGCATTTTAGATGGGTGAAGTTTCAGACCTCTATTCTGCACCCACTCTGATAAGCAAGTAAGTCAGCATTTACGTGCTAGATGGCTGTGCACAGGTTTGTCAGACTTTTGCTCAGGTATAACTGAAGGTTGTCGGCGTATAAGAGATATTTAATGGATTCCTTCCACCTCGCTGTGCTTCTGTGAATATGACGAGTCTGAGAACGGTGGCACAGTGGTCCACGATTGCACAATCTTGCTGTTGTAAAATAGCACTGAAGGACAAAATGATTAGTTGTTGGGATTGGATGGCCCCTAAGAAAACTGTGTTTTGTGAGATTATGGAGGGTATAAGACAAAAATTAAGTGATGCAGTTTATACAATTTCAAAAATGTTTTCCATAAGATGAAGAGTGATGTCTGGAAAAAAGTTCAATGCTATACTCTATATATGCAACACATTTTTTATCTGTGTTCATTAATTTTATAGTTTCCTCGAGAGAACTTTCCTCTGGGACAATGAAAAGAGTAAATCTGTCCTTAAACTGTAAGTTATTCGAATACTACATGTTCAGCTGGGCCTGTTGGAATTGGTATACCCGTATCAGGAATAACTGTTTGCATTCAGCCACTTTAACAGTACTTGATACAACACAGTCTACATCTACATCTATACTCTTCAAACCACTGTGAAGTGCATGGCAGAGGGTACATTCCACTATACCAGTTACTATGGTTTCTTCCCATTCAGTTCACATATTGAGTAGCAAAAGAATTATTGCTTAAATGCCGCTGTGTGTGCTGTAATTAATCTAATCTTGTCCTAACAACCCCTGAGTGAGTGATACATAGGAGGTTGTAGTATATTCCTGGAGTCATAATTTAAAACCGGTTCTTGAAACTTTGTATGAGGGTGGTTTAAAAAGTTCTCGGAACGTAATAGAAAAAAGTACTTGCATCACTGACACTTTTTTTATGTTTCAATGTAGTCTCCTTGTACCGTAATGCACTTGGCGCAACGATGTTCCAGTCCCTCGATCTCATCTCGAAAATGAGTATCCTCCAGGGCTATAAAATAGTTGTCAACTCCAGCTATCAATTTTTCGTTTGAAGTGAATCTTCGTCCACCAGGAATAGTTTTCAGTTTTGGGAAGAAATGGGAGTCTGATGGAGCAGTATCAGGTGAGTAAGGCGGGTGTGGCAACAATTCATACCTTAGTTTGTGTAATTTTGCCGTGGCGACGGCACATGTCATTGATCTAGCTTGAAGACTAGTGGCATTCATCTTCTATATAATTTTTTCATTTGCAATTCTTCAGTTAAAATGTGAAATATGGTTTTAGGTGATAGCTGGCAAGCATGAGCAATTCGCACTTTGTCGGTGATCCTCAATGACCATTTTGTGCACTTTTGCAATGATTTCTGGAGTAGTGACACATCTTTGGCTGAACACTCCGGGGATCAACATCTAAGCTCTCCCTACCAAATTTAAATTCCTTTGTCCACTTGGCAACAGTTGAATATGAAGGAGCAGAGTCCCCCCCCCCCCCCACCCCCACCCCCACCCCTCTCCTAGTGTATTCTGGAAATCAGCATGAATGTCCTTTGCTTTCATACCTTTCTTTACGAATTACTTAATCTCTGCTATCAAAAAGAATCCTTCGGTTTAAGAAAATCATAACTATTATGCTATTTGAGTAGATATGTGCGTGAACGGTGTACTGTTGGAAAGAACAAGCTCTCAAGTTTCGCACAGTTCCCTCTTGGTAGCAGCAGTGTGTGCTCACTTCAGTTCTAGTAAAAATGGTATTGGGACAACAGAAAGCATTTTGTGTTTGACGTTTTGCACAGTCTGAGTCGGTAAAAACTGTTCAGCGTGACTTACGTACTAGGTACGGTGCTTTTACATCTAACTTCAAGACACAGCCAGCTCAGTTTCTTTAGCATCTTTGTGACACTCCCCCATAGGACAAACATACCTGTGACCATTCATGCTGCCCTTCTCTGTATACTTTAAATATCCTGTGTTAGTCCTGTTTGGCACTGGTCCCACACACATCAACAATGTGCCAGAATGGGTCTTATGAGTGATTTGTAAGCAGTCTCAGCCAATAAACCGAACTCTGTCACTTACTTTACACATGACTGAACCTATGTGATCATTCCATTTCATATCCCTGCAAAGTGCTACACCCAGGTATTTGAATGAGTTGACCGATTCCAGCTGTGACTCGTCGTAGTATACCTTCTTCTCCATTTTCTTCCTCTCTCTTTCTCCTTTATATTTTTTTTAGATGTGACTGAATGTGTATGCAGCATCATCTGCAAAAGTATTAGTTTATTATTAATATTGTTTGCAAGGTAATTAATTACGAACTACTGCACCTACCGACTGCCTTGATCCAAAACTTTCAGTATGTCATGTGAGAAACGTGTGAGTCAGGTTTTGCGTGATCAATGTTTTTGTGATCCACGCTGGTTGGGACGGAGGAGGCCATTCTGTTCGAGATACTCCATTACGTTTGAATTCAGAATATATTCTAAGATACCACAAAAATTTGATAACAAGGTATTGGATTGTAGTTTGGATCTCTTCTGCTACCCTTCGTATAGACAGTTGTGACCTGTGCTTTCTTCCAACTATTGGGCACAGTTTTCTGTTTGAGGGATCAGTGATAGATTACAGGCATCAGAGGGTCTAACTCAGCCCAAATTCAGTATAGAATCTGATCGGGATTCCATTGGACCCTGGAGCTATGTTCATTTTTAATGATTTCAGCTGTTTCTCAGCGCTATTGACACTAACTCTTAAATCAGGGCAATTGCCCTGGAATTTCCTATGTAAAGGACCATTTGAAAACAGAGTTAAGCATTTCAGCTCTTGCTTCACTGCCTGCAATGTCAGTTCCTGTCTCATTCACGAGTGACTGGATGTTAACTTCAGTGCCAGTAACAGCTTTTACATACAACTAGAATTTCTTTGGGTTTTGTGAAAGATCATTTTACAGTATTTTTCTATGGCAGTCACTGAAGGATTGTTGCATTGTTCTCTTGACAGCGAAACATGTTCCGTTCAACATCCCTCTTTCTATATTCCTGGGCTTTGTTCACACATATTATGCAGTATTCTCCATTTCTTTTGAAATTTCTTTGTAGTAACTGTATATGTGTACCATGGTGGGTTGTACTGGATACGTATCTGTGGAATGCATTTAAATTATTCCCGTACATGCTGTTATCATGTCCTGAGAGTTATCCTTTGTGCTTTGGTAATTGTTTTTGATACGACAGTGCCATAGTCGCTAATACCAGCTTTGATGTGAACATCCTCAAAGAAGTCAGTCCTATTTATAGTCATTAGATCTAATATATTTTCTTCATGAGTGGGGTTCTGAGCTAGGTAGTTTTCAGAGAAGGCATACAATTTTTAGAGGATGTCTTATAGTGCTCACCACTAACGAAACTATCAGTTTCCCCATTGATTGTTGGATGATCAAATAACATATTTCAGGAGACAATCCTCTCATCTTCAGGTCGATAGCAGTTTGTGGCATTTAATGTATTTAATGAATGCTACAAACTGAGTGTCAACAATCTGATGATGAGTGTATTGTCTCTTGAAATGTGTTGTTGTATTATATCTAGTACTATTAAAATGGCTGAATGCAAATAATTATTAGTGATAAAGTAGAACTATTACCTTAAATCAAATATTAAAGATGATATGCTGTTGCCTTTCTCCTATCTGTGAAATGACTTACCCAGTCAGTTTTTGGGTGACGCGAGCATCATGTTTAAAGTGTGCAGATTATCCTTTTTCACGTAACTCATGAGTCCCCAAGTTAAAAAAAGGGGTAAGCAACTGAGAAAAATCCTAGAATGAACTGGACTGTCGAATTTGTAGCAAGGCATCTATCTACGGAACCACATTCCACAATAAAGATGGATTAAAAATAATGGTTTCCCTTTTTTCGGTGTGGTTGCTGAAAACTCCATACTTCACTGGAAGAAGTAGAACTTTTTACCTGACACTCCATGTGATTTTCACCATTATTAGAACTTTCTGTAATGTAAAGTGAACTGTGAAACTTTTAATTGTCTGATATCATAATTTTTTTAATCATTTGACTAAAGTATAGGGACCAAGTGAGGTGAGACAGAACACACCAGAATCTCATAGGAGAAGAGCAGTGTTCATATTCTGCAATTACTAAGTTAGGTCTTCTGTAGTCGGGGTCTCAGTTAAACCTCACTTCCTTTCTTAAACTACTCGAGGTCCCTCAAAAGTGATTAAGTTCATTACTATTACAGGTTGTATACGACTCGGGAGATCCGGGAAAAACCCGGGAATTCTTTCATTCGGGATAAACCCGGGAATTTTTCATTGTTTTAGTTTTCAGTTAAATTTTTCTGATTTTGACGGGTAAGAACCAATACTCTAACAAAGGATATTACTGTATCCCGCTTCTGCAGTACAATACTGCAGCAAAAAACGAAAATAAAACTTAAGTTGCAAAAGAAATACGCCATATACAACAACAAAACACAGTGTTCATACAAGCGTTTGCCAACTGCAAAGTGTGTCAAAGGCTTTGGGAAGACTATGCAATGCTTCCTAACAACAAATTGTCTCCAATGAGCGTGACGTCACAACTGTTTACTTTAGATACGTTTGAGCAGTTGTGGGCCAGCCCTTGTGCGTGTGCAGTTGAGTCGCGTATGAGAAGTACCTTTTCCCACTTCTCGCTGCAGACGTGTGGTTGGGCGCCACTATCAAATATTGCCCCGGTTCGGAAATATCGGAGATCCGGGGCTGATTCACAGAGCAGTCTGAGTTCTAGTGGGGAGTCTCCACGTGACCTGTGTTTACGTTTAGTGATTTTGCTGTTTCCTCTTCATTTATTGCTCTCACATTAAACAAAAACAAAACCGATATCTATGGCCGTGAGCTATCAAATGAATTAAAATACGTTCGCATAATTATGGAAGAATTTTATAAAGGGGACTATGCTCCAGACTGAACGCTGAAAGGCATAATCAGTCTTAGATGATGATGATGATGATGATGATAATAATTATGGAAGGCTAAAATATGTTACTCATTTCAGGTTTTATCTTCACCTTTCTGACAGTCAGTCATTAATCGCCTTGCAGAACAATGAAGTTATTTTTGTCGGTTTGCAAAGAAATTTGACTTTTATTAATCTTTTCCGCTGGGGCAGTCAATTTATTTGAAACGAAGTGTTTAATTCCATACTATGGGCTAGTTTCAACTGTTCGCTGCATTTCAAAAGTGCATGTTTTCATCTTCTAGCACGTATGGCATTATGCCATAATAAAGAACCAAACATGAGATAATACAGTACCGGCACTCAAGAAAACTTACGTCAGAATCTGAACATTCGAATGTGCACTTTAAGCCAAATTACACATTGTGGTATGGTTCACGGAAAACCGATGTTCTTGGAGTATCCTCTGATGTCTTATTTCTTTTATGACACAGTGTAAGATCTTTTAATGTTTTACACCTACGAACATACGGGCTTCCTGCATCATCGTTGCTGCGCAAGCGCGGTGATGCCTGTTTCTGGCGCTCTCTGGCAACTGCTGAAACGAACCTATTTCTAACAGTCACGGGAAAATATTTCGAATGGTTGTTTGAAAAGTGTTACTTTCAAAGTAAATTTCCTTTTATGCAAGATGAATTATGTGTGAGAATGTACGATGAATTTCTTAAATCACAGAGAGTTTGACTCTCATTTAAAAATCAAGTCTTTGAGGACGTACATTTAGAAAAATTTCGAGCTCAGAAGATCAGACATTTATGTCTTTATTAAAAATTTTACTGACACATTTGTGTGTTTTATCTTAAAGTGTAACACTCGCAAAAAAATCAACATTATATGCGAAAGCTTAGCTTCTCTTGCAGCTTATTAATCTCCGAGACCAATATTTTATGTGAAAGCTTTGCTTTTCTTGTAGTAACGCTGTGTATGTTAATTTAAACCATTAACTTTTCCTATTTGTGTGTATGCGCTACTTAACAGTGATATTGCTATTGGCTCACTACATCACGTATCCTACGCTAGAAGATCTGCTGTCATCGGCTGGTGAGATCACGTGACGAACTATGACTGGCTACAAATGCGCATTGCAATCTTGATTTCAATGCTTCAGAAAGTAACATGTGGCGTTTGGTGGAATTTAAATTTACACTTTTGTAATATGAAAATATGCAGCGCACATGTTGCTGCACATCAAAGATCTTTCCGAAATGTGTTTTGTACTATAACCATTCAAAGGATTGATCTACATCTACATCTACATCCATACTCCGCAAGCCACCTGATGGTGTGTGGCGGAGGGTACCCTGAGTACCTCTATCGGTTCTCCCTTCTATTCCAGTCTCTTATTGTTCGTGGAAAGAAGGATTGTCAGTATGCCTCTGTGTTGGCTCTAATCTCTCTGATTTTATCCTCATGGTCTCTTCGCGAGATATACGTAGGAGGCAGCAATATACTGCTCGACTCTTCGGTGAAGGTATGTTCTCGAAACTTCAACAAAAGCCGGTAAAGAGCTACTGAGCGTCTTCCTGCAGAGTCTTCCACTGGAGTTTATCTATCATCTCCGTAACACTATCGCGATTACTAAATGATCCTGTAACGAAATGCGCTGCTCTCTGTTGGATCTTCTCTATCTCTTCTATCAACCCTATCTGGTACGGATCCCACACCGGTGAGCAATATTCCAGCAGTGGGCGAACAAGTGTACTGTAACCTACTTCCTTTGTTTTCGGATTGCATTTCCTTAGGATTCTTCCAATGAATCTCAGTCTGGCATCTGCCTTACCGACGATCAACTTTATATGATCATTCCATTTTAAATCACTCCTAATGCATACTCCCAGATAATTTATGGAATTAACTGCTTCCAGTTGCTGACCTGCTATTTTGTAGTTAAATGATAAGGGAACTATCTTTCTATGTATTCGCAGCACATTAAACTTTTCTACATTGAGATTCAATTGCCATTCCCTGCACCATGCGTCTATTTGCTGCAGATCCTCCTGCATTTCAGTACAATTTTCCATTGTTACAACCTCTCGATGCACCACAGCATCATCCGCAAAAAGCCTCAGTGAACTTCCGATGTCATCCACAAGGTCATTTATGTATATTGCGAATAGCAACGGTCCAATGACACTCCCCTGCGGCACACCTGAAATCACTCTTACTTTGGAAGACTTCTCTCCATTGAGAATGACATGCTGCGCTCTGTTATCTAGGCACTCTTCAATCCATTCACACAAATGGTCTGATAGTCCATATGCTCTTACTTTGTTCATTTGTTGATAAGTTTTACAGTTCCGAGGAAACGTATACTGTCACTTGACAGGGAAAAAGTGTATTTTCGCCCGGGAGAAAGCGTAATTTTAACCTGGAAGAATCCGGGAATTTTTTTTTCTTGTCCGCGTATACACCCTGTATTAAGCTGCAGTTAATTTTTGTAGCAGCTACCCATATAGTGTGCACCTCTATGTGGTACGCTTCTGTGACAGCCGCAGGACGAGCGGTGCCGTATCTCCCAGCGAGCTGCCCGACTCGCCGACACAGACGGTTCCTCCGAGCCCCGGCCCCCACCACTCCGGGCCGGCTTCCGTCACCGGAGCGCCTGCCCGGTCCGGCCACAGGGCCGGAGACTTCGTGGGCCGCCTTCCCGAGAGGACGCACCTACTGCCGGCTGCCAGGCACCACGGTCAGTGTGCGACATTAACAGACCTCACGTGCAAACAGTGGGTGTGTATGTGTTGGTGTCTGTATGGTGGTGTGTGTGAATGTGAGTGCTTTTTCTAGAGAAAGTGCAAGAGCTCAAAAGCTAGTATATACTATTCTCTGTCGCACATTTCTGTGTGCCACGCATCGGTCAGCTACAAGTGAGTGGTTGCCTTTCCTTTATTGCATCCTTTAGGATTTAGTGCATCCAGGATTCGCCATTGTTACGAGTTCTTTTAGTCATGACAACTTGTGTTTATGCGCTAATAGCAAAATGTGTAGCTTATCACTCATTTCTATAACTTTTTTGAAGACTTCTATAAATTTATCTTAACATTTAACACTATGTAGAGAACACACTTCACCCTCAAATGGCTCTGAGCACTATGGGACTTAACTTCTGAGGTCATCAGTCCCCTAGAACGTAGAACTACTTAAACCTACCTAACCTAAGGACATCACACACATCCATGCCCGAGGCAGGATTCGAACCTGCAACCGTCGCGGTTGCGCGGTTCCAGACTGTAACGCGTAGAACCTCTCGGCAAACCCGGCCGGCACACTTCACCCTCATGTCCTACTTTCTTGTACTGTTGTCACACTCAATAAATGTTTATGTCAATGTAATTGTTAGACATTGTCGGAACAGAGATTAAATGTAAAAAAAAAAAAAAAAAAAAAAAAAAAAAAAAAAAAAAAAAAAAAAAAAAGTACTCTCTGAAACGATTTATATACATACATACATATATATTTAAAAACAAAGATGATGTGACTTACCATACGAAAGCGCTGGGTCGATAGAAACACAAACAAACACATACATACACACAAAATTCAAACTTTCGCAACAAACTGTTGCCTCATCAGGAAAGAGGGAAGGAGAGGGAAAGACGAAAGGATGTGGGTTTTAAGGGAGAGGGTAAGGAGTCATTCCAATCCCGGGAGCGGAAAGACTTACCTTAGGGGGAAAAAAGCACAGGTATACACTCGTACACACACACATATCCATCCGCACATATACAGACACAAGCAGACAAATGTCCGCTTGTGTCTGTATATGTGCGGATGGATATGTGTGTGTGTTCGACTGTATACATCCTTTCGTCTTTCCCTCTCCTTCCCTCTTTCCTGATGAAGCAACCGTGGGTTGCGAAAGCTTGAATTTTGTCTGTGTGTTTGTGTTTGTGTGTCTATCAACATACCAATATATATAATTTTTCCCACGTGGAATGTTTCCCTCTATTATATTGATATCATACATATATACATATAGATATAATGCATACATATATTGCACAGTGACACTAACAACGTGAAATCTCAAAAAAATATTATTTTTTAGTTACCACTGTGAGGGAATAGTGCAGAATGCTCTCTACATAACTGCGGTAGTGCAGTAATCCAAGTGCATAGAGTTTCCAAGAGGTGTCTGTAACAGCACTGTGTTGGAGAAAAAAGAGGGGAGTGGCTTGTCCATCCTCGTAACAGTTAGGAATCGCTGAGTTAGCTTCAGGCTGTCAGGTGTACTATATGGTCAGTAGAGTGACTTGTGCGTGAAATGGTACATTGTTTGTCATTTTTCTGTAGGATTTTCTAATTATCGCATTGCTAGGCAATTGAATTTGTGCTTGTCACATTGCTTGCCTTTAGGATTTTGCAAAGTCTGCAAGCATCCACTATTGTCAAACACTTCTGTTTTAGCAAAAGTTGTTAAAACTCCTGACAGGCACTTCTTAATTATCTGTAAATGTGCTACTCTATTAAAGAAGCAGTCCAACAACTTGAAGATCAACAAACAATTAATTTGTTGTTGTCTTAACGTACAGGTCCCCGAGAGAAGAAGACTTTTCTTGATACTGAGGTCACTGTACCAATTACAGCTATTAAATTTCCTTGTTCAAATTTTTTGTTATGTATATGTTCTGTTTTATGGCACAGCTTTTCTTCTACGATTCAAAGTCATTCATCTATTTTGGCAGCATTACTGAATTCTTGGTGTAATCACTTTTCCTACCTATTCATTCTACTATTAAGATGGGAAATTAAGTCTTGTAGTTTACTTTTTATATCATCTAATCTGTTCTCGATCTTTGCAAAATTTCTGTCCATTTGTGTGAATCTGTTATTCCTTTGAGAAAATTGGTCTGATACTGATTGCATAAACCCTTCCGTGGTTACATTATCTTTAATGAAAGCCGTATTATGTTATTTGATTATGCAGATAAATCTAAAATCTAGAAGTGAAAAAATGTTCATTAGTAAGTATATTTCATTTGTAATTTAACGTCTCCTACATCTTAACATCACATTAATTATGTTTGAAATTCCCTGTATCGTGTATGTAGTGTCGTGTTGTTGGCTGCCGCCGCCAGTGCGTATTGCGACTGAGACTGTCGGATGCAGTCTCCTAGAGACGCACTGTAATCCAAACCCACTGGCTACCAACCCGTGTTGAAACTCTTGAAACGCTGATGTGGTAGTCGAACCTGTGTTGTTAATTTGTTACTGGGCGATGTGATTGTATGTACAATTATGAGTGTAGCACAGTATCACACGAAATCGTGATTCGTTGAATCCTAATTTATCCTTGTACCCCACAAAATATCAACTAGTGTCCACATATTGCTTATCTGATCAGTTTTTATTGTGAATCAAATATCAAGTTTCTTTGTTCGCATGTATCCCCGTGTTTAATAACCGATTTGTTTAATGCATTCCTAATTGTATTTTTTAAAGGTATAATCTTGTAAAATACTTCTTAAACGACGATTAACTTGTCAGCATATGTTTTGAAAGAAGTTTGTCACTTTTTTGATGATCTAATCATGGTGTCAGACTTTTGTATTTTAAGATTACAATCCTTTGGCTTCTTTATCTCTGTTTCACTGCCCAGAATTACACATGTGAACTTAAGTTTTCTGTATTTCGTCTCTGTAGTATTCGTTTTCTTGTCAGTAGCGTTGGATTGATGTCAAAATTTGGTTGCTTCTTCTTGTTGCATCTTGCTGTCATTGTTAGTATGATTCTATTTCTGATAACCATTTGTTTTTGGGCTTGCACCGTGTTCCTTGTAGCAGTATTCCTCACTGAGGAGTCTCCAAGAGTGAGAGTCCACGACCGTCAAACACTTCTTTATTTAGCAAAAGTTGTTAAACTCCTGACAGGTTCTCATTAGTTATTCATTAATTTGCAACACTATTAAAGGAGTAGACTAAGAACTTGAAGATAAAAAAATAACTTATTCTTCTTTTAACATACAGTGAGTTGTCTTTGTCTTAAGTGATAAAACAAATGCCATTACCAATCACTTCAATTTAGTTGTCATTGTCTGTCGGATGTTCGGGTCGTCGATATTTCTTGGAGCAGCGTACTGCATGGAGGGTCTGTTAGCTTTACTTGTGATAATGTAATGTGCAGCTCGGCTACTCTCATTGCCGTACAAAGCCCAAACAAACAGAGCAGCAGCAGAACTTGACCTAAAGTGACATGATACAAAACAAAAATAGCTTTAATTCTTGAAAGGATGATGTTATCTGACTTAACCAACTTCCCACTAATGCAAAATTTGTCACACTTTTTCATTTAGACACAACTACAGTAAAGTAGTTTCTGATCAGCCAACTAACTTTATCCAGAATTATTACCAACAAGACCACAGAAAGAATTATATCCTCTAAAGTAGCATAATTTGTGTGTTTAATTTTGTAACATTCCTTATTTTTGTTATTTTGATTTTATTTTAATTTGTAGAATTGCACCACACAGAAAGGTATGGCTTATCCTATAGGTATAATTTCCCTTTACTTATTTATTTTTGTTTTTTCATATTTTTAGACATTAAAATCAACATGTCAACAATTCAACAGTCCCAGGACCCACTCGGAGATTCCGAAAAATAGTTTTAATTGCCAAGACACAAAAGACTGAGGACTATCCGGAACCAGAAAGTGTGCTTATGATGAAAGGAACAGGTGAAACTAGAAAGGAATGTTGTAGTAAGCATGTTTGCTTTAATTTTATCAGAATGTTTGACTGTCTTGCAATTATGATTGTGCTCAGTACTTGCAGACCAGAAGTAAGCAGGACTTGATTCCTTCTTGAAAAGTGTTTCTGCTATCTCCTCCTTTAGTAAAATGCTCAAACAGAAGGATGTGCATCAGACTGAATGACAATAAGTATAAACTCTTTCGTAACAGCATTGATAGCATAGAAGATCGTGATCTTGCTATGCATGAAACAATATTTCTACATCTGAAAAAGACAAAGGTTTGTCTAAAGACCATGGCAATAACAAAAGGAAGTGCAGCAGAAAAAATTACTGGGCTCCTGTGAAGTTTCCACTGAAGAGTACCGAGAGCGTTAAGCTGTTTACTTCTGAGGACCACCAACTGAATATGATTTTCTATTGGATGTATAAAAATGTAAAGAAGTCTTGCAGTGAAGATTATGGAGCAGTAGAACTATGCAAAGGTGAAGTCTGTGTGGAAAGAAAAGATAGGTCAAATCAGGAAAATGAGAGGAAATAGAGAAGCTATTCAATTCACGAAAAACAAAAATGTAATTCGCTAGAAAATAGGAGACAAATCATTTAATGACCGGAAATACGTCAAGCCCACAGACTGCCGCGAGGAGCTCCAACTATGAGAAAGAACGACTTGATGACTCCAGCTTGTGAGAAATACATTCCAACTTCTTATTTTAACTTTTATGGTTCCATCATTAATATTTAGAACATTTAAAGAGATGTGAAAAAATGGTTGTTTTAATTTTAATATTATTACTATTTTTATATTTCAAATGGTCTCATTTTACATTTTTTAGTTTTAATATTGTATTTTTATTTTTAACACTAACAAAAATTTTATAAGTTTCAAATTAATATTATAAATGTTGAACAATTATGACCGTATTTAATTATCGTATTGTCATATGATGCATTGGCAAATTTAATCAGTACTACTGTCATCTTCATGTTTTTTTGAGAATAAACAGATTTTTCATTACATTAGAATCTCATTCTACAAAATCCTGATCTCCTCTATTATGATTCATGTAGAAGTTAAAGTTAAAAAGATATCAAGACATCATACTACATTCACAACACAATGATAGAAAAATTACAACAGTTATTTTTTCTTTATTTCGGTTAAACAAATTGCATATTAGAATGCTATCAGGTTTTACACCTTGATCAAAAATCTTAGTGAAATAATTATAGCCCAGAGAGTTTCAAAATTTTGTTCTGCCTAGTTCGTCAATTTCATTGGCACTTGGAAATTAAAACCTCTGAAATTTTATACTTCAATTAACAATACACATAAAACCACAAGTACGATTGTGCATCTACATCTATATTCTGCAAACCACTGTGAGGTGCGTAGCAGGGGGTACATCCCATTACATTGCAAAGACAACTGCTACATAATTACATGTAAAAAGTAATTAATTTTAATTTAGATATTTCATTACTGAAGAAGTATAAAAAGATAAATCTCTTCACCAGTTTCATGATAACTAATAGAGCAGTGTGATAATTCCAAATTGTAAGTTTAGATAAATGTTTAAAATGCACTTAGCAACCATGAATGTAATAATACTTTCATCCCTTATCTTATTAGGAAACTAAATTACCATTCACATCTTTAAACATGATTGCCCACAAATGGTTTTTTTGAGATGTCACATTACTTTTGGCAGTGTGTGATATACATTCATATTTACATAGATACATTACAATAATGGAAATTCCTGGATGGAGCAATATGTAAAATAAGGCAACCAGTCACGTATTAGCGGATTGATCCATGCTTAACTGAAAATAGCATTCACACTAGCTTTTGAACATTAGATCTTTTTCTGACAGTAGAACACACATGTACACATATAACCATACAGATATCCAACTGGATACTGAAGTGGTCGTGGCAAGACTGATTACTGATACAGTATTATTGGAAGTAGTTGCATGGGCTGATGAAGGTGGGGAGAGTGTTGTGGGAAACAGATAGATTTTTGGACTGAAGTCTCCAGGGCTGCACAGCAAGATGAAAAGAGTACGGAGGGTAGATCAGAACAAGATGAAGGAAGATGGGGAGGGGGGGGGGGGGAAGTGAAGGTGAAGATGAAGAGAAACAAATTGAGGGGTGAGAGATGGGAGGGTGACGGAGGAGGGTGGGGGAGGGGAGAGAGAGAGAGATGGAGAGAGAGAGAGAGAGAGAGAGAGAGAGAGAGAGAGAGAATGTCCTCATGGCAGGAGGAAGAGTGGAGGGAGAAGGCAAGGCACGATCCGAGTGGTGAAGGACTGGTGTGGACAGATGAGAGAAGGAAGAAGGTAAGGTGAGACAGTGGGAACAGTTTAGCAAAGGTTATAGGCCAGGATGTGCTAGAGAGATTGTTCCCTTGTGCGTGGTTTAAAGAAACTTGTGGTGGAATGGAGTACCCAAATGGTCTGTGTAGTGAAGCAGCTGTTGGAAACACACACACAAACACGTGCCACAAATACGTATATACCTGCATATACATATGCAGTTGCATATGCATATGTGTGTGTCCTGCTGGAATTGCCCAAGCCTGTCGGAATGCACAATGGAAATGAATGGATGCAGGTAATCAGACAGGATGCTTAGGTACATGTCACCTGTCAGAGTTGTTTCTAGACGTATGAGCGGTCCATATCACTCCAACTACACAGGCTCCACCCCATTACAGAACCTCCACCAGCTTGAACAGTTTCCTGTTGGCATGCAGGGTCCAAGGGTTCATGAGGTTGTCCCCATAACTGCACACGTCCATCCACTCTATACAATTTGAAATGAGATTCGTCTGACCAGGCAACATATTTCCAGTCATTAGTAGTTGAGTGTCGGAGTTGACGGGCCCAGGCGAGGCGGAAAGCTGTGTGTCGTGCAGTCATCAAGGGTACATGAGTGGACCTTCGGCTTAAGCCCATATTGATGATGTTTCATTGAACGGTTCACACACCGACATTCGTTGATAGCCCAGCATTGAAATCTGCAGCAATTTGTGGAAGGGTTGCACTTCTGTCACGTTGAACAATTCTCTTCAGTTGTCGTCGGTCCTGTTCTTGCAGGATCTTTTTCCGGCCACAGCGTTGTCGGAGATTTCATGTTTTACTGTATTTTTGATATTCACGGTACACTTGTGAAATGGTTGTATGGGAAAATCCCCACTTAATCGCTACCTCGGAGAGCTGTGTCCCGTTGATTATGCGCTGACTATAACACCACGTTCACACTTGCTCACATCTTGGTAACCTGTCATTGTAGCAGCAGTAACCAATCTAACAACTGCACCAGACACTTGTTGTCTTATATAGGTGTTGCCAACCACAGTGCCATGTTCTGCCTGTTTACATATCTCTGTATTTGAACACGCATGCCTATACCAGTTTCTTTGGTGCTTCAGTGTATAATTCCATCAGACATTTTGAACATAAACTCATACAGACAGAAAATTAGCAAATGGGTAGTACTGCCAGAAAACAAAGTCAGCAACAGACTGAGCACATGGTAGACTAAGAAAAGAAAAAGAATCGAAGGAGAAAAAATTAGAGCTGCTTGACTCTCCGACGATTGAGATATAATAGTTTTGCATGATTTGATAGGGTCCAGTTGCACATAATGAATACACATCTATGTAAATGTATGTATAAACAGAATAATATTCATTGCTAACCAGTCAGTCGTTATATTGGTATCTATGAGAGTAACTTTTAAAGTTCTCGGAATCTTCAACAGACATCAGTGCTAGCGCGACAAGGTTCCTGCGTAATAATAGGTCATCCTCTGTCAGAAAAAAACGTGTCATATCAGTGCTCTTGTCAGAGATCAGTGGTGCAGATATATCTCTCTATGGTTGTTCCCATGTTGTGGTTTATGAAGATGGAAAAAAAGAGATTGGCAAAGTGATTAAGCACTTCATAAAGAAAGGTATGACAACAAAGAAGTCGTGCCAATTTTCAGAACACACTGGTGGACCCTACTTCTCCATAATCAACTAGAGTGGACAGACAAGTTAAAGTTTTTCTTCGATAAGCGTAGAAGTTGAAGTAATGAATTAAATGGCTGGAACTTGAGCCCGGGTCTTCTGCAGGTGTGCTAATCACAATACTACCGTGGCATTGTGGCTACCACAGCTGCATGGGCTAACCTAGTCTAGTATCCTCCCAAACACAAACCAGTTCACACCTTCAGCTCATTTTCCCCTTTTTAAGTCATCAGTTTTGCCGAGGCTCTCCGACACTGGGATAGCACCCCAGCTTTGTACATAACGGGGAAATCCTGCCTGTACCTCAGGAGTAGGTGAGATATTGATTTGGTGGAATTACGTTTTCCTGGAGACATACGAGTCTCAAGTTTTTATCTTAATACCGATGATTTAAGAAGAGGAAAATGGGCTGAAGGTGTGAAATGAAGTTTGTGTTAGGGTCGGAATTGGTCTAGGGTAGTCTGTGCAGTGATTAGCACATCCACCTTGCAAGGAGGAAACCTGCGTTAAATTCCCAGCTGTAGCACAAATTTTAATTCATTACTTCAGCTTCTATCCTTATCAAAGAAGGAAAATGTAATTCCAACAGATCATTAGAGTTTAAATTTGGTAGAGATAGCTTATATTGTGACGGTTTAGGAGGTGGCTAGGCAAGCGAGAGCTCTCACACTTGGTTGTCACCTGGGCAGTGAGCTTTTGTGGTAAAATGGGGTGGAGGGACGTCATTATGTAGCACGGGGGGAAGTGCAAGTGATGCACTGGCTTTAGCTTAATGACCATAGTTAGATTTGGCATAGCCTTAAACACAAACGTATATAGGGTGTTACAAAAAGGTATGGCCAAACTTTCAGGAAACATTCCTCACACACAAATAAAGAAAAAGATGTTATGTGGACATGTGTCCGGAAACGCTTACTTTCCATGTTAGAGCTCATTTTAGTTTCGTCCACCTACGCTCAATGGAGCACGTTATCATGATTTCATACGGGATACTCTACCTGTGCTGCTAGAACATGTGCCTTTACAAGTACGACACAACATGTGGTTCATGCATGATGGAGCTCCTGCACATTTCAGTCGAAGTGTTCGTACGCTTCTCAACAATAGATTCGGTGCCCGATGGATTGGTAGAGGTGGACCAATTCCGTGGCCTCCACGCTCTCCTGACTTCAACCCTCTTGACTTTCATTTATGGGGGCAATTGAAAGCTCTTGTCTATGCAACCCCGGTACCAAAGGTAGAGACTCTTCGTGCTCGTATTGTGGACGGCTGTGATACAATACGCCATTCTCCAGGGCTGCATCAGCGCATCAGGGATTCCATGCGACGGAGGGTGGATGCATGTATCCTCGGTAACGGAGGACATTTTGAACATTTCCTGTAACAAAGTGTTTGAAGTCACGCTGGTACGTTCTGTTGCTGTTTCCATTCCATGATTAATGTGATTTGACGAGAAGTAATAAAATGAGCTCTAACATGGAAAGTATGTGTTTCTGGACACCTGTCCACATAACATATTTTCTTTCTTTGTGTGTGAGGAATGTTTTCTGAAAGTTTGGCTGTACCTTTTTGTAACACCGTGTATACTTACGGTGCAGTGCTGAAAGTGGAGAGTAACACTTTTTAAACCGTTGAAAAGTAGCAAAGGTCTCTCATTCACACACAGACATCAATTTACATCTCTTCAGTGCCGGATGCCTGAATATTTGTAATATGTGATCATATCTTGATATGTTTTGTGTGCTTCAAAACTCTGTACAAAATGAAAAAAATTCAGTCTACGATGACATTATAATATCTTCAGTGCAGACAATTATGTACAGTTGCAAAGCAAACAGTGAAAAATGGAGGTGCAAAAATTACAGGAAGTGCAGTTAAGCGATGTGACAGAAATAAGTATTTGTCATGCAGTAGCAGAGAAATAAATACCTGAGTAACTTTCCTAATTTTCACTATGAATTTTTTTCCCCCTAGAGGAACCATTCAACAAATGAATCTGCAGGTTGAGCAAGTTACCATATATATAAAACAAAGATGCTGTAACTTACCAAATGAGAAAGCGTTGGTATGTTGTCAGACACAGTAAAAAACACACAAATTTCAAGCTTTCGCAACCCAAGGTTGCTTGATCAGGAAGGAGGGAAGGAGAGGGAAAGACTGAAGGATGTGTGTTTTAAGGGAGAGGGTAAGGAGTCATTCCAATCCTGGGAGCGGAAAGACTTACCTTGGGGGGAAAAAAGGTCAGGTATACACTCGCGCGCACACACACACACACACATCTATCCACTCGCACATATACAGACACAGGCAGACATATGTAAATGCAAAGAGGTTGGACAGAGATGTCAGTCGAGGCAGAAGTACAGAGGCAAAGATGTTATTGAATGACAGGTGAGGTACGAGTGGCGGCAACTTGAAATTAGCGGAGGTTGAGGCCTGGTGGGTAACAGGAAGAGAGAATATATTGAAGGGCAAGTTCCCATCTCTGGAGTTCTGATAGGTTGGTGTCAGTGGGAAGTATCCAGATAACCCGGACGATGTAACACTGTGCCAAGATGTGCTGGCCGTGCACCGAGGCATATTTAGCCACAGGGTGATCCTCATTACCAACAAACACTGTCTCCCTGTGTCCATTCATGCGAATGGACAGTTTATTGCTGGTCATTCCCACATAGAAAGCTTCACAGTGTAGGCAGGTCAGTTGGTAAATCACGTGGGTGCTTTCACATGTGGCTCTGCCTTTGATCATGTACACCTTCCGGGTCACAGGACTGGAGTAGGTGGTGGTGGGAGGGTGCATGGGACAGGTTTTACACCGGGAGCAGTTACAAGGGTAGGAGCCAGAGGGTAGGGAAGGTGGTTTGGGGATTTCATAGGGATAAACTAAGAGGTTACGAAGGTTAGGTGGACGGCAGAAAGACACTCTTGGTGGAGTGGGGAGGATTTCTTGAAGGATGGATCTCATTTCAGGGCAGGATTTGAAAAAGTCGTATCCCTGCTGGAGAGCCACATTCAGAGTCTGATCCAGTCCCGGAAAGTATCCTGTCACAAGTGGGGCACTTTTGTGGTTCTTCTGAGGGAGGTTCTGGGTTTGAGGGAATGAGGAAGTAGCTCTGGTTATTTGCTTCTGTACTAGGTCGGGAGGGTAGTTGTGGGATGCAAAAGCTGTTGTCAGGTTGTTGGTGTAATGGTTCAGGGATTCCGGACTGGAGCAGATTCGTTTGCCACGAAGACCTAGGCTGTAGGGAAGGGACCATTTGATGTGGAATGGGTGGCAGCTGTCATAATGGAATATATTTTTCCCACATGGAATGTTTCCCTCTATGCATAATTTCACTGATTTTTCAGTTTATGTTGACAGTGTGGAAACTGAGCTGCAGTTATGAATTACAGAAAAAGTGTGACACTTGCATGGTAAGTTTCATAACAAAATTAGTCTTGCCGACTTATTTTCTCATTATAAGTCCGCAGCTGCAGTTATGTCGATGTATTGATCTATATACTCGTCCAAGCAGCTTTTTTCTGCAATGAAGGGAATGAAATATACCCACAGAAGCTCACTGACTTCAACGTAAAAGTTTGTCTTCGAAATAGCAGTGCTCGACGAGTTGTATGATATTGATTCTTTAGTGAATAGCAAAATAAGTAATATTAATTGACATCCTGTGTTTGTATGTTTAATGTTTACATTAAATGGTAACAAAATATGTTGGTCAATTTAAATGTCTCGTACGTAGTTGCCCCATGTTCTTCGCTTCATCAAAATATTCAGAAATGTTTCACTCCATTTCATTGTCATTTCTCATTAATACAACTGTCTTAGAAAATACGTTTGCCATGAAACACATTAATGAGCCACCACGAAACAATGCATCTCTGTGGAACATGACATTATTGGCCATAGAACAAGACTCATCGCAAAGCTATCTTGTTCCGATCCCTCCCTCCCCTATCTTCATCTCACTCGACCTTTCCTCATGTTATATCACCATCAGTTAGCTGGTTGCTTACTGCTGTGCTGTGTACACGAACCAGCTTCCACGAGCAGATGCGCATAAAATGGTCATGGAGGATTGCCGACTGAAAGTGTGGGACATTGCTACAGAGTAAGGATCTCATCTAAACAGCCACATCACATCTTAACAATGGAATTGAATATGAGAAAATTATCTACTAGGTGGGTGCTGCGACTCTTAATGCAGGATCAGGATGCAAATGTATGAACCGTGTTTGACACACTTTTTGGAGCAACCAGCAAGCCTTTTTGCACCAGTAGGTGAACCTTGGGCTCACTGCTATACCCCAGAAAAAGAAATAACAGTCAGAGCAGTGGAAGAATGCTGATTCACCAACACAGTCAGTCATAAAGGTCACAGCATCAGTTTTTTGGGATGTGAAAAAGATTTTGCTGCTAGAGTATCTTCCCATCGGTGAAAGAATTAATGGGACAATGTTATGCTAACCTCCTGGACCAACTGCGCCAAAAGATACACGGAAAAAGGCAAGGTTTAAAAAGGAAGTAAGTTATCCTTCATCAAGACAGTGCTTGCCCACAACTAAGTGCCATTACTGTGGCAGATATATGTGAACTAAGATACAAATTGTTGCCACACCCATCATATTCGCCCGATTTGACTCCGTCAGACTTTCATCTCTCCCCCAAACTCAAAATTTTTCTCATGGGATGGAAATTCTCTTTGAACGAAGAACTGACAGCAGAAGAAGAGTATTTTGTGGGCCTAGAGGAATCTAATTTTTGAGATGAGATAGTGACATTGGAACATCGCTAGATCTAGTGCATTAGTATACAGAAAGACTACATTGAAAAATAAAAAAAGTTTCTATTCAATTCAGAGAACTTCGAATGTTATTTTTATAATAATCGTAGAGCTCAACAGTTGCGTAAGTGGTTGCAATGCCGCGAATCCTCAGTTATTCTTGCAAGCTCGTGTACTTGTTCCCCTTCCAACACTGGTAGAGTCTACTTACACCTGACAAGAGTCAAGAAACAAGTTTACGTCCATAAATGGGCAGTGATAGAGACTTGAGAGTCGAGTCTCAAAAGAGTTCGGGGATCTCTAATGATCTCTATTGGGTAGCAGCTTGTAACAAAAGTGGAAACTGATGTGATAGTGAACAGAAGTAGGGTTTCTGAAATGAAGTGAATGGTTTGATAGGAGTCAAATCAAGATGTGAAATGTTATTAAATCAAGATGTGAAATGTTATTGGTGAAAACTTATTGTATCATTCATTTCTTTTCAATGAATCTTCACTGCAATATACCCCTAATGGCACCCAAGACAGGGTCCTCCACTGACTTGATTCTCCCAGTGGTGCGTTTCCCACACAGCTCGTGTGAGAACCTGTGGTTGCAGGGTTTAGTAATCATGGGTGGAAACATCAGCAACAGTGAAAGCGTGGGTCAGGGCGGAAGGTGTGCACAGATAGTCTCACTGTTAAGGCAACTGCTCGTGAAAAGCGGGGGATATAGGTTTGAGGCGTAGGCTGGCATAAACTTTCATTTTTAGGATTCTGCACCTCAGTCGGAAAAAACGGAACCCTTACAAGATCGCTTTGTTGTCTTGTCTGTCCTGTCAAACTGTTAAGACCCCCTTTCCACAGGAACAAGTAGATGTATCAAATGTACATGCCTGAGTGAAATTGCAATGTGTCTCATTATAACTACATTCAGTCAGCATGACTACTTACAACGCACTGATGGTAGCTGCATTGTCAGTTGGAATGTAGATCTGAAATACAATAAAAAAACACGCAGATGTTATTACTGATGTTGGCCTTCTTTCTGTCCTAAATTGAAACATACGTCACATACTGAGGTCTATGGTCTGTTGGTAGCGTCAAAAAGCCAAAGCTTCTAAGTCAGTGCAATCAAAAGATATGGCCATATATGTTGTGTAATTTGATATTCACAGATTCACTCATCAAAATCCATAGGGTACTTCCCTCTTGCTAGTAGCATCAATGAAATTTGACAAGAATCAAGTTTCACTGTTCAAGTAAAGGAAAATGAAAATTGTTAATTTGTAATAATGTCACACAATTTTTTCTCTCTCTTCCTGACTGTCTTCTGTTTGATAAGAGCCCTTTTTCTCAGGAATAGGTAGAGGTAATGAGATGAAATTTATGTCAGGTACTAAGTTCTATGGTCCCTTGGCAATGTAAATAATTTAAGCTTCTAGGTCAATGCAGTCAAAAGATATAGCCATATACATTATATATTTTGATACTCGCAAACTCACTAATCAAAACACATATAAAGACATTTTGAAAAGTAATGCTTTCCACACAGTCCCAACTTGGCCCCATCCCATTTTCATCTGTTTCCAAAACTTAAAGTACCCCTTGAGGAGTTCACTTAGATAGTGATGAAGCAAACACAAGCAGAGGTGAGGTTGTGGCTCCATTAACAAAGTGAAACATTCTACAGTGACAGTATCATCAAACTGGTCCCTCATTAGAATAAATATATTCATCACCAGGGTGACTGTGTTGAGAAATAAACATGTAGACATGAAGGATAATGATGTTGAATGTTAATGAAGTGTGTTTTATTTAAAAAGTTTTAAAGAGTCTTTACATAAAACTTTTGGAGGCATTAATTTTAGCTCACTGTTGTAGGTGAACTATCTACATTCATATCGGGCATGTTAGTCTAGCAGTAAAGCATGTGCATACAAACCAAGAGATCACAGGGTCAAAACTTGGTCAGACCACAGATTTTTCAGTCTTTGTTGTAACCTAGCCTGTGCCTTGGAATGATGTGAGGAGTCACCAGAAACAGCAGGTAGTTCAGATTCCACATTAAACTGTAGGTCCTCATTCCCTGTGTAACTGGGATGTGTTAGGGACATGCAACACAAGGAAGTGGCTTCCAGTAGAAAGACTTGGACCAGGCCGTTGAACCACACAATATTATTATTATTTATACACACAATTAATTTTGCACGCACCCCTCAGTGTATGCATCCTGCTCACACTTGTCTGGTTTATCACCTTATTATTGATGTTTTAGTGTTGTGTTTAGTACTTCCTTTATACACTCTGGCTTGCCTGTTCACCACTATGCTGTGTTTCATCATTGAAAATTGTGTATTTTACGGACAGGTGGCAGATCGAACGCTCCCAAGGCAAGTGTATTTGAGGATGATGTAGCAGCATTTAAGGAGGAGGACACGCCTGTCGAGTTTTCGAGAGCAACGAGTCTCTCGTCACTGACCATTGATGATGAGCCAAAGATCTCAAATGATACTCTTTTGAAGGTAAGGAACATTTTCTTTCAACTGTGTAGTTTTTTATGTAAGTGGAAATAGGTTGGTGGTGACATTTAAATAGAACTATTTAACATCTAGAAAGAAAGAGAGAACATGTAATTATCATTACTGAGTTCAGCACAAAGAGATTGTGTGCAGTTGACAAAGTGGAGATGATGATATATGCGTCAAACCAGTAAATAATGACAGTATTTGGAATAAGAATAGTCGTTGGGGTAAGGGTATTTGTGGGAATGAAGAAAAAATATCTTTTAAAAATTAACTGAACAACATGATACATCCTTGTATATACATTTCCATGCACATAAGTTTAAACACAATTGGTTTACAGTAAGCATGTTAGGCAGTAGTAGAAGTAGGTAAATCACAATTCAAGATGACAGTGACATATATGTTTGTCGTTTCTGAGAGCATATTCTTTTAGAAAAGTCAACGTGTACGACAGGTAGGAATAATAGACTACTGCAGTGATCACAGTTATTGTCTATGAAAATGCTTTATACAAATTATCATGTTAATAAGTACTTTAAAACAAATGAAATGCTATTCATAATGAATATGAAGCTGGACATCCATGATGCCCTTTCGCCTGTAATAGTTAAAAGTCTCTTTTATGTTAAAATTTTTCACAAATAGTAAGTTTCAGTGCAAAATTGGTTTGCAATACCAGAAGCAGATTAAAAAACCTTTCTAACGATGTCATTTATCCGTGTACAACAATTATGTGTTGAGAAAAAGGGGATGTTGACTTGTATATGATCAGTTGGTGATCACATGGAGACAATTTTTTTTTGTATAAGGTGGCTATAGAAGAGGGTCAACTCAGCCTGTTGAGACCAAATGAGAAGTAATAATGGATTTGACTCGCAAGCATAGCTTGCATCAGGTGGAAGTTACACAACATTAATTTATGTATTCATTTGTTTATATACATCTCATATTTGTTAAATAACTTGTACAGCGATAAATATATGGAACCTGCAAGTATTGAAGTATTAATATTGTCATGTCCTAAGCATTACATTAACTGGGAACAGACCGATAATCTGATAAATGTGCTGAAATTGTGATATAAAGTGGCCGAGCCCACTATTGCAGTGTAAATACCGTCAAGTATGACTTTCATGGAAGGTTCCATTTTTATATGCTGGAAGAAGTTTAGAAATGTTTATATCGTAGTAGCATATTCCAACTACCTTGCCACGCAGTTTTAGCTCTTATCTCGGATACTTTCACGGAAGTTTCAGTACTAACCTTAACAAGTGTTGAGCACAGTACTAGTCTTTTGAATGGTTTTTTTTTTTTTTTTAATTATATCATTCCAGTAAAGAAAATAATACTAGTGTCAGTATAGCTGTTGATACAACACTTATGAGCTTTTAACATGCACCGAGTGAGGTGGTGCAGTGGTTAGCACACTGGACTCGCATTCGGGAGGACGACGGTTCAATCCCGTCTCCGGCCATCCTGATTTAGGTTTTCCGTGATTTCCCTAAATCGTTTCAGGCAAATGCCGGGATGGTTCCTTTGAAAGGGCACGGCCGATTTCCTTCCAATCCTTCCCTAACCCGAGCTTGCGCTCCGTCTCTAATGACCTCGTTGTCGACGGGACGTTAAACACTAACCACCACCACCACCACCACCACCACCTTTGACCATGCATACATTAGCAGTGACTTCTGAAAGACCATTCATTCTCTTTCGATTAGAGACATCTCATAGCACAGTGCACCTTCCATTTCGCACAGTTGATGACAGCAAAGCATTGTGGCACAGACTCCACGAGACACTGATTGCATTATACAGCAGTCCTAATCCACAAGTTCATGACCCCATGGTGACTGGTCAGAGCTGCATGTACACAGCTTGCTCAGTAGTACCTCAGAGGTGCTCAGTAGAAATGAAATCATTGCAGGGACTCTGTTACATTCCATTTCAACTTATTACAAGAGAATACTTTTAGCTCTCCACTTGCCCTGTTGGCAAGTGAGATGTAACACCTTACATCGTTTTAAGCATACTCATACCTTTCAAATGGAAATCTTGGATTAAAAGTGTTCTGGGACAGTGGAGCATATCTGTAAAGTAAATAGCAGACAAGTGCAATCAATCCCTGGAGTATTGTCTTTATCGAGTAGGCATGGCAACAGACGGTGTGGTGGTAGAGTTGTAATACATCAGTATAGCTCATAAAAAGTGTCACTGTGAGGGTACAGAAATTTGTGTAGCTAAATTTGGTATTTTTCTCTTAAATAGAGATGCAAAGTTAACTGTACCCTTGTCGTCATTTATCAGTGAGTAATTATGTTGTTTATTAACACTGTGTTTTAGACAGTGCACTTTAAACAATGCACCCTCACATTTCATTTTTTTTTTTACATATAATATTTTCTGTTAGTAAAATTATTGGTTAGTGTTGTATTATAATTGGTTTGAGGTACTACTTTTGTGATGTGGGACAGTTGGAGTTTTTCAGCAGATGCCTTTACATCAAAACAAGTATATCATGCAGCTTCCAACTCCACACAGCCCCTCAGAAGAAGATAAGTGAATATTCTTCAAGGAAAAACATTCATTAACAATGCATATCAAAAAAGTTCTCTGAAAATCTGTAAATCATTTTCATGTCAATTTGATATTCACAATGAAAGCACTATAATGTATGTTCACGCAGTAAATGTACATGGATACACAGTGCAGTGGAAACTTATTTAAAGTACACAAAAGAAAAAGTAAATAATTAATATGTTAAAACAGAATATACTTCAAGAATATCTTTAGGAAAAGTACAGATTGCTACTCACCATAAAGGTGACACGTTGAGTTGTAGACAGCACAATGAAAAGACTGTTACATAGCGAGTTTTTGGCCAAAGCTTTCTTCAGAAAAGAAAACACACACACATTCACCCAAGCAAACACATCTCATGCATACAGCACTGCTCTTTTAGGCTGCCCGAGGTAGGGGGGATCATGCGTGCGTGAGGTGTGAATGTGCATGTGTTTTTTTGAAGAAGGCTTTGCCCAAAAGCTCACTGTGTAGCAGTCTTTTCATTGTGCTGTCTGTGACTCAATGTGCCATCTTTATGGTGACTAGCAATCTAACCTTTCCTAATATTCCAACCTAGAGTTTTCATTGTTCAAGAATATTTTTATGGTTTTGCCAACCAGAGCTCTAGAGGGTATGGGCCATCCAAAAATGTAGTAAAGTCATGTAGTAAATATTTTCTTCATTCATTAGTTTCATGTTGGTTTTTAATTCTCAGTGTGAACTTTGTTTCTTTCAGAGTCATATTTCACACCAGGGTGTCACCACATGGTAGGTTACTGAGGTGGCAAAATTTGAAACGTATTTGTGGGAGTATATTCCATTTCAGCATATTAATTATTTACTTTTTCTCTTGCGCATTTTAAATAAGTTTTACTAAATTGTACATTGGTGTGCATTTATTGTGCGATCATATATATTCGTATTTTTAGTGTGGCTATCGAATTGACATTAAAATGATTTGTAAATTTTTACCGAATGCATTTACATATGTTGTTGATGAATATTCTCCCTCGAAAATATTGACATTGCTCATTCTGACGTAAAGGTGTCTACTGGCAAACTCAAACCACCACACACCACCGAAGGAGTACCTCAAACAAATAACATAATAACATAAACCAGTATTTGAACTAACACACAATATTATTTGTCTAAAAATAAGAAATGCAATGGTGTATTGTTTAAATTGTATTGACTTTAACATAATATTAATAAACAACCTGATTACTCATTTATATACAATGACTGTAAAGGGAAACATCGTGAATTTAACTGTACAAAACTTCTGTACTCTCACATAAGAGAAATTGCATAGGAATCCTCGAAAGAGAGATGACATAGTTCCCGCAAAACCCAGGGGTTTGAGTAACTGGCCCTTCCTTCCTAATCTTTCTCAACCTGTCACTGTCTCCTCCTTGAGGAGGAACTAATAGTTGTGCTTTTATGTCTGCCTGTCAACAGTACTTAACATTTCTCCTCCTGAAAGTAATTACTGTCCAGCGATTCAATCTCAGAATGTAAATGATTACAGTTGTCTCCACATGTAGGTTGCAGTTGGTCTATTTAAGGGTGCAAAATGTTATTTATACTTTGGTTTTGGTTGGTAGCAGTTTTAGTGAGCAGAAAGACGTGATTAAAATTTTTTGTAAAGTTGAAAGCCACTTTGTTCTTTTCCCTAGCTTTCCAAATATTGATACTGTACCATTTCATCTACTATTTCTTAACAGAACTGTTTCTCACTCTTTTCTCCGGATTTCACCGCCATAATTCTCCCACCACAGGAAGTTCGTACGACACCCAGGCAGTCCCCGTCGCTGCAGGTGACGTCCGAAGAGGACGGCACGGAGAAGCAGGACCGCGAGAAGGGCACGGAGTGCGGCGAGCTGCCGCCTGTCAGCGAGGGCGAGGAGGAGGCGGACGAGGACATGCTCAACGCCTGCATCAGCGTGGGGATGCCCGGCACGGGCAGGTCGGTACCTTACTGCATTCGCCTGTCGTAATTTGTGAAATCTCTTACACGTGCAATCTGGTAAGGTATCTGGAACTACATTGCATCTCAACACTTTGAGCTGCAGACACAAAGGCAGGCTCCTTCTGGCATTTAACCTGTGAAGTGGTGAGACATAGCTTAAGTAGCAGGAACAAATAGTGTAGGTGCAAATTTTTTGAGAATGTACATTTGCACTACAAAAATGAAGGTTTCAGTGGGAGTCGAACTGTAGCCTCGTATACTTTCATCTTACAAAGATCGAACGCTAACCACGTGATCACCGTGAACTCTGCTGTCTGGCTCCTATGTACAGACACATCAGTTAGATAATAGTCGCATAAAACTTCTCTTACGATTTTCTCAAAATTGCCAGAGTAGTGCATGTTACTACTTGCACATTATGTTGTTTTGGTGGCCTACTAAAAGTGTACTAAGTTTCAAGCAAATCTGTGATCCCAACATCGTGGCCTCCCATTGTCAGTATGTGTATGCGTGACCTGTTTGTAGTGACAGACCTTTCTGTATAATTTCTCTGGTACTGAGACTTTGGTTCAGTTTCCCTTAGATTTTCCAGCTAGTTATGTGAGAAGAAGCGATAAGTTGCAGCTTTGTGTAACTCCAAGGTGTATATGACCTGGGACAACCAGGAGATCCGGGAAAAACCTGGGAATTTTTTCATACAGGACAAAACCGGGAAAAACCCAGGAATCTTTTAGAATTCCAGGATTTTTTTTGTTTTAGTTTTCAGTTAAATTTGTCATTTTGACTGGTAAGAAATAACATTCAAACAAAGGATATTACTGTATCCTGCTATTGCAGAATAATACTGCAGCAATAAAACATGAATGAGGGAAAGAAACTAAAAAAAACTTAAGTTGCGAAGGAAATGTGCCATGTACAACAACAAAACACCGTGCTCATGCAAGTATCTGCCAGCAGCAAAATGTGTCAGAGGCTTTGGGAAGACTATGCAATGCTTCATAACAACAAATTGCCTCCAATGAGCATGATGTTGCAACTGTTTACATTAGGTTCGTGTGAACAGTTGCGTGCGGGCCCATGCGCATGTGCAGTTGCGTCGTGTGTGTGTGTGTGTAGTACCTTCTCCCACTTATGGCTACTAAAGTGTGTCTGTTAGCTACCATATTTACTCGAATCTAAGCTGCACATTTTTTCTGGTTTTTGTAATCCAAAAAACCGCCTGCGGCTTAGAATCGAGTGCAAAGTAAGCGAAAGTTCTGAAAAATGTTGGTAGGTGCCGCCACAACGAACTTCTGCCGTCGAATATATGTAGCGTTACACAGGCATGCTTTGCAGGCACAAAGATAAATACTGGCGCCAAAACCTCTGCGTCAGTAAAAAAAAAAAAAAAAGTAATGAAGGTGGAAGACGAGCTTTTTTCTCTGCCCCGAGTATCGACCACTGCATTTTCATACATTATCCAAAGAAGTAAATACAAATTCCGTATTGTCCATCTTTCGAATGTAGCAGCATTTCAATGTACTACGAAAATCCGACTGGCAAGACTGTTTGGGATGTTTGTCAATATGGCCAACTTTACATTCTGAATTTTTTTCCTACCTGTGAGAAGAGATGGTTGCTAATAGGAAATTTTATGAATTGTGAATCACATGCAGTATTCTCTTCACCATAAGAATAATACGAATATAAACATTTTGCCGTGTATTCTTTCGTGTTTGCTGCTATCTCATTTAAATCCTGTCTGCCTAACAAGCTACGAAACTATAGTAGAGTGAGACAACAGCAAACGTGGAAGAATATACATATTATGTCATGTTTATATTCATATTATTCTTATGTCTAATAGTGATACAGCCAGAAATGAAGCACGGCAATTGACAAGATTTTTAAATCTGAGATGACACTAATTCCTGTGCAGAATGTAATGTACTAAAGAGGTGTTTGCAAAGATTTTCAAACAGAGAAAAATTTTCCCTGAACTCGTTCAGAAAATCTTCTTTCATACACAGTCTATTACTTGGTTCTTGTTGATCATTATCAAAGAAAGCAGCAGTGTAAGTAACAACAAATAACAGTCTCTTGCCATTGTTTCGCTCATGAGACAATTCCTCTCTTTTTTTTATTGTAAGCGGCGGTAGCGCGCACAAAAGCAAGCCATGCCGCGAGCGGCGACAGGCCGTAAACACTCATTATCAGAATGCGACAAACAATGCATGACACAGTACAGTAATGCATTTTCAGCTTAGAGTGACAAACACCTATAACAAAGACAACGGCACTTATCAGATCAAAGAAAAATAAGCAATCAATTCAAACCAGATGAAGCATGTGAAAAAGGAAGGGTACCCGTAAAAATACAGACGGAGCGCCTGACGCATAGCAATGGCTACCTGGTAAAGGTAACTGCTAAGCTTACGACTCGAAGCAAACTACTGTAGCTCCATCGTCATTCATTCGACCTAAATTGTGTCTCATATTACAATGGACCAACTTTGTTTCGATTTGGAGGTGCGGCCTAAAACTATTCTCTCCCCTTGAATTTCGAGTCTCAAATTTCAGGTGCGGCTTGGATTCGGGAAAATATTTTTTCCTTGATTTCAAGTCTCATTTTTCAGGTGCGGCTTAGATTCGAGTGCGGCTTAGATTCGAGTAAATACAGTATATAAGCAGTAGCAGCAAGATCATATTCGGAAAAATTTTACTGTCGCACGCAATCTGCCATATTCACTAGGAGCGGGGTATCTGCCCCAGGTGGCAATTTGAGTCAAGCATTAATCACCTTGCAGAACAATGAAGTTATTTTTGTCTATTTCTAAAGAAAAGTGGTTTTTATTAATCTTTTCCGCTGAGGCAGGCAATTTATTTGTAACGAAATGCTTAGTTCCACACTATTGGCTAGCTTCAACTGTTCTCTGCATTTCAAAAGAGCATGTTTTTGTCTTCTTGCAAGTATGGCATTATGCCATAATAAAGAACCAAAAATAAAATAATACACCACTGGTATTCCAAGAAAATTTACAACCGAATCTGGATGAACGAATGTGCACTTTAAACCGAATTATGCATGTTATTATGGTTCACGAAATTCTGATGCTCTTGGAATATCCTGTGATGCCTTGTTTCTTTTATGATGTAACGTAAGATCTTTCAGTGTTTTACACGTGCGAACATACGGGCTTCTTGCGTCATCGTAGCTGCGCAAGCGGTGTGACGTCTGTAATTGGCGCTCTCTGGCAACTGCTGAAACGAACCTCTTTCTAACAGGTTGTGGGAAAACATTGCGAATGATTGACTGAAAGGCGTTACTTTCAAAGTAAATTTCCTTTTACCCAAGATGAACTATGTGCGATGAATTTCTTTAATCACAGAGCGTTTGACTCTCATTTAAAAATCAACTCTTTGAGGATGACCATTTAGAAAAATTTCGAGCTCAGATCATCATACATTTATGTCGTTATTAAAAATTTTACTGGCACATTTGTTTGATGTATCTTAAAGTGTTACACGCGCAAAGAAGATCAATGTTATACGTGAAAGTTAAGCTTCTCTTGCAGCTTATTAATTGTTGATACCAATATTGTATGTGAAAGCTTTGCTTTTCTTGTAGCAACACTATATATATTAATTTAAACCATTAACTTTTCCTGTTTGTGTGTACGCGCTACTTAACAGTGATAATGCTATTGGCTGACATGACGTGTCCTTTGCTTTGAACATTCGCTGTATCGGTTGGCGAGATCACGAGATATGAACTACGACTGGCTTACAAAAGCGCGTTGCAATCTCTGTAAATTGATAAGCTTTAGTTCCGAGGAAAAGTATACTGTCACTTAACACGGAAAAAGTGTATTTTCACCCGGGAGAAAGTGTATTTTTAAACGGGAGAAATCCGGGATTTTTTTTTTCCTTGTCCACGTATACAACCTGAACTCTCATTTTAATACACGAACTTAAAGAGTGCTTCTATCGTTACCTGTGACCCCTCAATATTCGTAAATAATTTAAATCAGTGTTCCACCTGTATAGTTGACCAAAGAATCGACATATTTTTAAATACTGAGACACTCCATTATTTTTTGCAACGTGCAAAGTGTTATGTATTATTAATCTACTTTCTCTGCATGCTTCTTGTGAAATCAGCCTGAGTCATCTACTACACCTTCATCTCTTGTTTATATTCAGACAAGTAGAGGAAGGTTTTGAAGTCTCCATGCTTAGTAGTAATTTGTTGTCAAAACTTGACTTATTTATAGAAATCAGAGTGAATTGAGAATTGAACATGTAGTTATCCTCTGTAGCATCTGTCTTCAGTAAGTGCACAATAACACTATTACCAGAAAGGTCATATCGACACTGTGCGGGTGACTGTGGAGTATGAATGCAGGTGATGTGATTCCTGAAATAACACAAAGATAACACTGTGCCAATATTAGTCTTATTTGTCAGAAATCAAGTACTATCTGTGGAAAGTAACTATCCGACATGGCCGCTCTGGAAAGCTGTCGAGTTCTAAAAGCACAATAACTGTTCGTATACGATCTCTCTCTCATTCTCGCCACTTAAAAAGTTTGGCTACATTTGAAAAAATTCTGACCTGTCAACAGTTTCACAATCTCATACAGGTACAGGTGGCTGCCGTACATTGTTTCAGCTGGATCGTACAACGTAAGAATAAAAATGTCATATCTTCAGTATATTGTATCTCAGTAATGGTGTTGAGTGTGTTAAGAAGTACCTCAACAAATGCCATTTTTGACCCTATAAATTAGCGAAGTTCATGTCCGTGCAGTCAGACTTCGTTTACGTTGCTCATCACAAAGTTCTGCCTAGCCATAACTCTTCAGGCAATGTCACAGGACGATGATGAAATTTTACTGCAGTAGTCAATAGTTCTGAATTTCACAGGCACCGAACATACTGCTTGACACTAGCTAAGGAACAACTGCCAACAGCTATGGAACAACCGACAATTACTTCGGAGCACCCAACCGATGACAGTAAAAGGGTAAAGGGTGGGATGTGTTAACTGCATTCAACAGTTCAACAAGTACAGTGTTTGACAAAGGTGGTTGTCGAACCAATTAGTGTGACATTCCGTGTGGTTCAGCAACGTGTCTGCGAGACATCAATTGAGTGCTTACGATTGTGTACGAGCAGTTGGATGACTTGAAGCCAGTCAAGGTATTACTGCCGTGGCCACAATAATGTGCATGTCCAAAAATGTCATCTCGCAGTTAAGACAGGCCACTGATGGTGTAAATGCTATGTGGAAGCACACCAGTGGTCATAGATGTACCACCACACCGCAAGAGAATAGATATGGAGCCCTAGTGGCAAATGGGAACAGAAGGCTCACTCCTAGGTAAATCACTGCAGATCTTGCAGCTGCTGCCAAAACCATTTCACGGCTATTACATGAGGCTCATTTGTACACTCAGAAGCCTTTGAATGCGTCCCGATTCAACCACGCCGTTGTCGAGAATGAGTTTGCAGGTGTAAGGAGCATGTAGGTTTGGTTAGCAACAGTGCTCCAGAGTGATATTCTACAGTGAATTCTGCTTCACTGTGGCAAGTGATCCTGGACGCCAGTTAATGTGGAGAGAGAGGGGAACACACTACACGACAGAGAATGTTTGTGAGTGTCATCGGTATGTCTTAGACATTATGGTGTGGACAGGCATTATGCACAATGGCGAAACACTGCTGCATGTCTTTGCACAAAGTACTGTTAGAGCAGAGTATTATTGCAGTGATATTCTTCTGGATCGTGTCCTTCTGTTAACCGGTCCTGTAGGCCCCAACTTTCTGTTTGTGGGTGACAGTGCCCACCTGCCCAGGACTGCTGAGGTGCGAGGCACACTGGAAAACGAAGATATTGAACGTCTGGAATGACCTGCGTATTCTCTGGACCTAAACGCTATAGAGCATAACTGATATGCTCTTAGCAGACGTTCTTCTCAGTGAACACCGCCCTCCCAAACCGTGCAAGAACTGAAAACCATCTCGACAGAGGAATGTGGCAATATCCCCCAAGGACTCGACAGTTTGGTAGCCAGCATGAATAACAGGTGCAAAATGTGTATTAGTGCCTGAGGAGGGCATATTCAGTACTGAGAGTCCAATATAATCCTTCATGTAGGGAGTCTTGCCTGTGTCAAACATTAACATATGTATTATTTAATTAAATAGATCAAAAAATTCACCAAGCGGTGGCAGAACACACACATAAAAGGCTGCAGGATTGGCGAGCTTTCGGAGCCTGTGGCTTTTTCTTCAGGCAGAGGGGTTGAAGGGGAAGGAAGAAGGGTGAAGAAAAAGGACTAGAGAGGTCTGGAAAAGGGGCACATTTTGGGAAAGTCACCCAGCACTGTGGGCCAGGGGAGACTTACTGTAAGGAATGAGAAGGAAGGACTGATTGTTGGGGACTGCATCGTACAACATTTGAAAACCTGAGAGCTTAAAGGTGGAAGGCAGGGTAATATGCAAGACAGAGATTACTACTAAATCATGATGCACAAGTTAATAAGAGTGAGAAGCTAAGTGCAATGTACATAACAGAGGTGGGAGGGGGCAGTAAAATAGACAGGAAAGACAACGAAAGATGTAGAAAACTAAAACAGAGTGATGCAAAGAGTAGTTACGGTAATCACGTAGCTTCTCACTCTTGTTAACTTGTGCACAATGTTTTAATAGTAATCTCTGTCTTTGCATATTACCCTGTCTTCCACCTTTAAGCTCTCAGGTTCTCAAATCTCATCCGATGCAGTCCCCAACAATCAGTTCCTCCTTCCCATCCTATATGGTAAGTCTCCCCTGCCCACGGCTCCGGGTGACTTTCCCAAAATCTGCCCCTTTTCCTATACCTCTCCAGTCCTTTTCCTTCACGCTTCTTCCTTCCCCTTTAACCCTTCTGCCTGAAGGAACCGCTGGCTCTGAAAGCTTGCCATTCACTGCAGTCTATTTTGTGTGTGTTCTGCCGCTGCTTGGTGAGTAGATTTTTTATCTATCCAATTAAATAATTTTATGAATAATTGATTGTTTTCATTGTTATATACATATGTATGTGTGTTATCCTGCTTTCCATTTTAGTGAAGTCTGTACCCTTTTCTTTTATAAGTATACCACCACCCCTGTTACGTACGTAACAGGTTTCAGATCGCCCGTCATTACTTGTGATTATTTCTGTCTGACAATGTACCTCTTCCTTAGCAACTGTCACGCAGTGTATTAGTTTCACCTGAGACTTCTCGCCATTGCAGGCAGCGGCACTACGACAGGCTGGGCCACCGTTCGGCCGGCCACGCGAACCGGAGCCCGGGCCGGCCCAGCGGCATTCCGCTCAAGGTGGGAGCCGGCCCTCGCAGGCATGCCAAAGTGGTGGCTGCGCCCCAGCCGCAGAACAACTACGTAGAGGTTTGTGCTGCACTCTTATTTACTGTGCATTTGATTTACTGCTTTTACATGTCTTCGAGAAAGTTAGTTACTGAAATTCGAACACAGTGAGCAAACATTCATTACACAATAATACCATTACAGAACGAGATTTTCACTCTGCAGTGGAGAGTGTGCTGATATGAAACTTCCTAGCAGATTAAAACTGTGTGCCCGACCGACACTCGAACTCGGGACCTTTGCCTTTCGCGGGCAAGTGCTCTACCAACTGAGCTACCCAAGCAAGACTCACGCCCCGTCCTCACAGCTTTACTTCTGCCAATACCTCGTCTGTGAGGACAGGGCATGAGTCGTGCTTGGGTAGCTCAGTTGGTAGAGCACTTGCCCGCGAAAGGCAAAGGTCCCGAGTTCGAGTCTCGGCCCGGCACACAGTTTTAATTTGCCAGGAAGTTTCATATCAGCGCACACTCTGCTGCAAAGTGAAAATCTCATTCTGGAAACATCCCCCATGCTGTGGCTAAGCCATGTCTCCGCAATATCCTTTCTTTCAGGAGTGCTAGTTCTGCAAGGTTCGCAGGAGTGCTTCTGTAAAGTTTGGAAGGTAGGAGACGAGGTACTGGCAGAAGTAAAGCTGTGAGGACGGGGCGTGAGTTGTGCTTGGATAGCTCAGTCGGTAGAGCACTTGCCCGCGAAAGGCAAAGGTCCCGAGTTCGAGTCTCGTCTCAGCCCGGCACACAGTTTTAATCTGCCAGGAAGTTATAAAATACCATTACCAGTGAGGTGAAGCTGTAGATAACTGTGTGTGCCTGCATCATAATGTATGTCATGTGCCAATCTTGAATTATGTTGGAGATTAGTAATAAATAATGGAAGGAGTAAATGTAACCACTCGACACATAGCATTGAACGGAGACAGCAGGCATGTAAACAAGATTGAAATTGAAACTTCCTGGCTGATTAAAACTGTGTGCCAGACCTATACTCAAACTCGGGACCTTTGCCTTCCGTGGGCAAATGCTCTACCATCTGTGAAGTTTGGATGGTAGGAGATGAGGTACTGGCAGAAGTAAAGCTGTGAGGATGGGGTGTCAGTCGTGCTTGGGTAGCTCAGATGGTAGAGCACTTGCCCGCGAAAGGCAAAGGTCCCGAGTTAGAGTCTCAGCTTTCTGACAATGTCTTTTAAGGTGTGTTTTCACTGTCTATATTTTACGGCAATATTTGTTGTTAGAAGCATTATTGTCAACATTGCTGCAATGTGGATGCAATACACAGCAATTTTGCAGTGTGGCAGGGCAGTATTGCTGATGTTGCAGGTAGTTACCTGCATATTGATGTGGAGTTGCTGATGTTTTCCACCAAGGGTGGAGAATACTTTGTATTGCCGGGCAATATCTACCTCTGTTCTTATCTGTAAATGCTTCACTCTCGCTCTCACTTTTATTTGTCACTACCCTCACTGACAGTGGTGCGGCCACATGTCTGAGTGAAAACAACGCCATTTTGCTTTTGTTCAGAAGTTTGTGTGCGTACATATAGCTGTCTATTTTGTTATTATGCGGACACTATAATGTGGCAGTTTTAGGTGCGGTTATTTTGCACTGTGGTTTTGTAAGTTACCAGTAGGTCGGCCGTGTTTCACCACTGCGAACTGCAGTGAACAGTTACGCTGTAGCCACCACCAAATAGTTTGTTACACTCCACTTTGCTTTGTCTTGTGCACTGTCATTTTCTTTCTTATTTTGAAGTGAGTGAAGACGATAACATTGCTGCATAAAGAGGTTTCACTGCAACTCTCACTACACTAGAAGGTGTCAGTGATCCCTATGACTGTTAGGACAGCTCTGGTTTCGTAGATGCACAGAACACGGACACAGGTGGCAGCACTGTGAGAGGGAGGCGGGGCTTGCTGCCCCGCGTAACACCTCACCTCTCGAGCAGTCTTAAGTTCTCGTTCGTGTACACTCACGGCCTATTGCCACAATATAGTGTCCGTGTAATAGTTGTTTGTTGTTGTGAGTTTATTGTGTACAGCAGTGGAGAAATTGACAAACAAGAGAATTATGAATTTTATAAATGTAATCCATATACTACCAGAGCTACGGAACACCAAAAGTAGGGTATACAATCTCAGAAAGGATTGTTGGCAAGCAGTTGGCAGTGATCACAGAATCTGACTTGATGAAGCATACAAAAATTTCCCAAGACTTCAAACTTGGGCTAAATGCAAGGGAAACAGTTGCATAGGAAGAGTGGAAGTGCAGGTGCCTTTTCATCCATGCCATGACTTTTGTAGTGTCTTGAGGTGGACCTGAAACGGGAATTGATATGTAAACAGTGGTGTGTGTTGTCAAACAAGAATAAAATGTAATAAACAATGTAATCTACTTTCAGATATACCTTAATGAAATCCACAGTCTTTCTACCAATACTTCTAATACCAAGTAGCTTATTGTTAAAGAGTAATATTGAACTTGTGTACAGATTTGTTGATTTTTGCAAAAGAAATGGTTTGATTGTTGGCAACACATGATTTGGGAAGAAAAATAATGAAAAGACAAGAAGGTATGGATGGGGGCAGATAACGACAAATATGGTAATTGACTACTTTCTGGTGGAGAAACAACATCATGTAAGTTGATGGATGTAACTGCACTCCCAGAAGAAGGTTTTGATAGAGACTATTGAGTAGTGGTGGCGAAGATGAGGATGGGTAAAATGGAAGATTAAAGATAGAAAGGGAGAAAAAAATAAAAGTGTGGAAACTAAAAGGTACGAAGATACAAGAAAAGTTCAGGGAGTCACTGAAGCTCAAAATACCAAGCACTGAATGTGGAAATGTGGAGGCAGAATGGGATAAGTTCAAAGAGGCATTTTTACACTCTGCAGAGAACACCTGTGACAGAATGTCTTGGAGGATGAAGGGTAAGGAGACACCGTTGTGGAAAGGAAGGGTGAGGAAAGCAGCAAAGGAAAAGAAGAAAAATGAAACACAGATAAAAAGGAAGAAAGTAAAAGGAAATGCCAGGAAAGTGAAAAGAAGTGTAAGAAAGTGATAGTGGAAGGCTGGTGAAAGAGAAAAATGGAGAGCTAATAATGCAACAAGAGGCGGTAAGTAAAAAGTTGGAAACAGTATTTGGATAAACTACTAAAAGTGAAAAACAGTGCTGAGAAATGAATGGAAGTAACAGTGGATTCTGCAATAATTAGAACGCAGATCCCCAACTTTGCTTTCACAAAATTTTCAATTCTCTGCCCACGGATAGACCTTTTCATGTAATGTAATTCAAATTTACAATTTGGTGATTATACAACAATTTCTTCTCATACTATGGTCATACACATAGACTACGTCTTCCAGAGCTAGTTTCGAAGTAAGAAGTACTGTCATTGCTTTTTATACATGTATACTTTCTGAGAATAATTTATATTTTTATTTCAAGTAGTGCTTTGGACTCACAGGTGCTTAACTGCAGCATACTGGTAAAATCCAGCGACGAGTTTTGACAGTTTTTTATTTCATTTAGGGGAAAAATGAGGTAGTACACTGACATGTTTCTTAGTTATGTTGGTGAAAAGTACTGACTCTAATTTTGGGTCACTTGCTCCTCCCCAGCAGATGAACGCCGGAGGTCCGTGTGAGGACACAGTGCGCACCTACTGCACCGAGGGCACTCCGGCAGCTGGTCTGTCTCATGCCGGCTCACGTTCCGACCTCTCTGTGTTGTCGTTACCGGGGACTGGCACGGGAACCGGGGACCTCTCGGACGACAACTTGTCAGCTGGCGGTGATGATAACATGCTGGCAGAATGCATCCAGTCCGGCATGCCTAAGGTAAAGTGCTCTGTTAGATATACGGTGTGTGTGTGTGTGTGTGTGTGTGTGTGTGTGTGTGTGTGTGTGTGTGTGTGTGTGTGTGTGCGTGCGTGTGTGCGCGGTGCCAGTAGCACATGTGCACTTCCACGACACACTACAAAAGACAGTTTGCCCGTCAGTTACATTTTGTCCACAAATATCACATAAGTCTTTAGCTGTGTGTGTGTGTTTGGCACTTCCTGTCATTGTTATTGTGGACTTATCTAATTTATTTGGATATGAGGAAGTGGAGTCATTATCTGTCTGTCTTGCAGGTTTTGTTCAGTATGCTGTATTTGGATGGGTATCATTAAACCATTAGTAAGAATGAAATGATCCAAATTAGTTGCCCGCACTGTTTTTGTACCATCTATAAGGGAACTTGAAAAAGTTAAGACATTACTTCGGCAGGCCGAGTAACTTTCATTGAATTGTGCACTTCTCTTCAAAGTGGCACGGATAAGGACACAGTTTTTCAACATAGTCACAGAGTCTTTGAAAACAATGGTCAGAACACTTGGCCAATCATTCAGTTCCTCATCAATAGAAATCCATTCGTCAGTCACAGGGCCACTTGAGAATTGCAGTGTGATTGTAGTCATGAGCAAATCTCTTTCTCCACAGATGTCCTTTCAGCTTCTAAAAAGGAGAAACCCGCACAGTGCAAGATCTGGTCTTTCTGATCAACATCACTCACATCTGTGATGTCAGTCAAATTGTTGGCATCATTTCAGTACAGCTGGTCATGACATTGAATTTGGTTCATATACTGTTAGAATTTCATGGTGAACCTTTGTACAACTCATACGTTTGCCCACAAGGATCATACTTTTCCACGTATTTCAACTTTGGAGTGCATTGCAAAAATACTATCTTAGGCCTTACTGTTACTGTCCCTATCAATGTTCCTATAGAATGCACGTTAAACATATGTAATGCTTTTACGTGCACTGCAAAATACATTTGCGTGTGAATTGACATGCCAATGCTGTTTCTCACAGAACATGTAAACACTCCACTACTAGAATGAGATTTTCACTCTGCAGCGGAGTGTGCACTGATATGAAACTTCCTGGCCGATTAAAACTGTGTGCACCGACCGAGACTCGAACTCGGGACCTTTGCCTTTCGCGGGCAAGTGCTCTGCCAACTGAGCTACCGAAGCACGACTCATGCCCGGTCCTCACAGCTTTACTTCTGCCAGTATCTCGTCTCCTGCCTTCCAAACTTTACAGAAGGTCCCGAGTTCGAGTCTCGGTCGGTGCACACAGTTTTAATCTGCCAGGAAGTTTCACTCCACTACTAATTTAACAATGAAAATAATCAGTTTTTGAAAATATAATGGTTTTGGAGGAATAGGAAACTACTCGCCAAATGGTAGCAGTAGAAAGCACATATAAAGTATTGAAATTTGCAAGCTTTCGGAGCTAGTGGCTCCTTTTGGCAGAAGAGTTGACGGGGAAAGAACTGGGATAATGGAAAGGGGCCGATGAGATTTAGGAAATGGGGAGAGTACAGAAGAATCGCTCAGAACCCTAGGTCAGGGAAGACTTACCAGACGAGACGAGAAGGAAAGACTGATTTTTGGGGACTGTGCCAGACAAGATTTGAAAATTGGGGAGCTTAAAGGTGGAAGATAGGGTAATACACGAAACAGAGATTACTGACAAAACATTGTCCACAAGTTAATAAGAATAGAAAGTTAAGTGGTGGGGAGTGGGCAAAAAAAGGCAGGTCAGAAAATGAAAGATATAGAAAACTAAAAGGGAGTGAGGAAAGGAATAGTCACTGAGAAGAAATACTGAGACTGAAGAAAGTAATTGACATTAAGGCCAGGTGGTCACAAGAACTGAGGGCATGTTGTATCGCCAGTTCCCACTTGTAGAGATTAGTTTAAGAAAAACTTTTTTATCTTTATTAGGTGGAAGGAGCTGCAGAAGTGCTGATACACCCTTAAGACAAAAACAACAATGCACCACGAAGAAATTATCTGAATGGGACAGAAATCAGACTGGGGTATAGAATATCGTTGACATACCTTTGTGTCTTGGGGTGCCATGGATGACCAAAGGGGCCTTACTGTGAAATGAAATGGCATCACAGACCATCACTCCGGTTGTTGTATTGTACGGCAGGTAACATTCGTTTTAGTATCCCATCACTGTCTTGGGCGTCTCCAGACACATCTTTGCTGGTCGTTGGGACTCATTTCGAAGTGGGTTTCATCATTGAAGACTGTTCTACTCGAGTCAATGATATTCCAAGCCGAATGTGCCTGACACCACTGCAAATGCACCGTTGGTGTACAGAGATCAATGGTAGTCAGTGCAAGGGGGGCCATAAGCTCAGCTTCGTTTCTGTGAGCCTGCCGATTAATGGTCGTTGTGATCACTGAAGCAGCAGTTGTTGCCTCTCTTACTATTGCTCGGTCCTCACATTTTCTCAAATCTCTAGGTCGACCACTTGTTTCTTAGCAGTGTGTTCAGCCACGGTTCATCCATTCCTGCCAACATCATCAAACAGTGGCATCACTCGTATTCAAATGCCGAGCGATTCACTAATTACTGCAACCGGCCTCTTTCAGCCTAACTACACATCCTCTCTCAGATCCTGAAATTTGCGTATATTGTTCACACACCTGTTTGTGAGGCACAATTACTATCCATCTGGGAATGCGTATGTGGAATGAAATTTGCAAAGACTTAATACCTTCTAATTTTTTATTATCTTTGTCAACTGTGCCATGAAATTGTACTGCAGCATCACACATTCATCCATCAACCACCAAATTTACAATTTTGCATTTTCCATCGATACCTGTAGGAATATCAATCTGTGACCAATTTGCATAACTCCTTCAAGGTGCGTCACATTAGTTTAAATACTGTACAGTGTACACTACTGGCCATTAAAATTGCTACTCAATGCCCAGGCGTATGAAGGCTGTTATTACGGCCAGAGGTGGTTGTTCTGGGTACTGATTTCTCAGGATCTATGCACCCAAATTGCGTGAAAATGTAATCACATTTCAGTTCTAGTATACTATATTTGTCCAATGAATACCCGTTTATCATCTGCATTTCTTCTTCGTGTAGCAATTTTAATGGCCAGTAGTGTATTTCCATCATGGGTGGGGTTCCCAACCATCTGTTCTAGGTAGTTTTCAGACAAGGCATTTAGTTAAATTTCTCGGGATGTCTGATTACCTCTACAACTAACAAAACTGTAATTTTACCAATTACTTGTTGGATGATTTAAGTCTCCACCGGTGATTACGATATGGTGGGGGAACTTACGTACAAGTGAACTGAAGTTTTCTCTGAAGTTTTCAGTTACTTCAGGAGATCTGGTGGGCAAGAGAAGGATCCAATTATCTTTTTATGCCCACCCCCGATACTGCCCAAACAATTTCACATGCAGCTTCAATTTTTTTAGCTTCTGTACCTAGTATTATGTGAGCTTCACCGCTTTTCATGAATGCTTCAAACTCTGGCATGTTGTTGATCATGCTTCGGCACGCCATTAGAATTTAAATACTCACACCTGCGTGATGCATTTCTTTCAGTCTTACACTGATACTTCTGGGTTTCATGTAGCTATCATTATCTGGATTGAAATGAATGAATGAATATAGTCTGGGTATTTTGTGCACTTTAAATTATACTCCCTCAAGACATCTACACATTTTCTATCTTTAATGCTTGTGTTGAACCTTCAGTATGAGATTGTACCTCTTAACAAGTAGATCATGTCAGCATTTTAATTGTTTAAATTGGTCAGCTGCATGAAATATTGAAAATAAAATTATTATTGGCCTTGGAAAACCGTTTGAAAGGCAACTTGCAATTGGGACTGATGAATGGAGTGACCACTTTAGCTATATAGTAAAATACTGGGTGATCAAAAAGTCAGTATAAATTTGAAAACTGAATAAATCATGGAATAATGTAGATATGGAGGTACAAATTGACACACATGCTTGGAATGACATGGGGTTTTATTGGAACCAAAAAAATACAAAAGTTCAAAAAATGTCCAACATATGGCGCTTCATCTGATCAGAACAGCAATAGTTAGCCTAACAAAGTAAGACAAAGCAAAGATGATGTTCTTTACAGAAAATGCTCAATATGTCCACCATCATTCCTCAACAATAGCTGTAGTCGAGGAATAATGTTGTGAACAGCACTGTAAAGCATGTCCGGAGTTATGGTGAGGCATTGGCATCAGATGTTGTCTTTCAGCATCCCTAGAGATGTCGGTCGATAACGATACACTTGCGACTTCAGGTAACCCCAAAGCCAATAACCGCACGGACTGAGGTCTGCGGACCTGGGAGGCCAAGCATGACTAAAGTGGCGGCTGAGCACACGATCATCACCAAACGACGCACACAAGAGATCTTTCACGTGTCTAGCAATATGGGGTGGAGCACCATCCTGCATAAACATCGTACGTCCCAGCAGGTGTTTATCAGCCAGGCTGGGGATGATGCGGTTCTGTAACATATCGGCGTACCTCTCACCCATCACGGTAGCAGTTACAAAACATTTTGCTGTCCAGCGCCATCTGTCAGAGATTTTGTGAACATGATGGTGGACATATTGAACATTTCCTGTAAAGAACATCATCTTTGCTTTGTCTTACTTTGTTGTGCTAATTATTGCTATTCTGATCAGATGAAACGCCATCTGTCAGACATTTTTTGAACTTTTGTATTTTTTTGGTTCTAATAAAACCCCATGTCATTCCAAGCATGTGTGTCAGTTTTTACCTCTCTATTTACATTATTCCGTGATTTATACAGTTTTCAAATTTATACTGACTTTTTGATCACCCAGTAGATTAACCTTAGCTTCAAATTTTCATTCTGAATTTGAAGTGCATTGTTAGAGAAAGCTTTGCCTGGTTTCTTGTAACCGCCTCATGTAGCAGCATGCAGGTTGCTAGCCAGCATGACAGGGAGGTGAGCCAGACCCGGGTCACATCTGTGCGGTGGATTAATGACTGTTGGCATTGCACACCAGCCAACCTAAGTCTGGATTTTTAGACAGTTTTTATGTTTCTTTGGGCACATGCTGGGTCGGCCTCTCATCTCCATCTGAGGAAATACAATACACACACAGTTAAAATATAATGATACACAGAATACTTTTTAAACAGACCAATGACGCACATGCCATTGTTGTGTTAACTGAAGGCTACGGTAACAGTAAGGCATCTGGCGAGATATAAATTTACCAAATCATGAAAACAAGTGGATCCTCAATGAGAAGGTAAATGCTGTGAAAGAAAGAGCTGTTGAAACACTTCCGCATATCTAACGAAAAAGATTTTACGTACTTCTAACATTGTGTTGATATCAAGATCAGCTACTCATCTTATTTGTTATACAGAGTTAGTCTAAATGATGGACCCATTTTCAAAACTTCGTATTTATTCAAGTACAAATCCAAAATGAACAAGCTTTATACCAATGAAAAGAGGATGTTTCAAAGTTTTTTTCATAATGTTTGATATCAATTTAATAATTTGTAGTTAATTAGTTTTTAATAATAATTAAATAATCAGAAATGTGATAAATGTTCAATGTGGCCACCGTAGGCTGCACGGCAAACATCGACGCGGTAGCCAAACTTGTCCCACACACGCGAAAGCGTATCTGCTGTTAACTGAGTCCACGGCAGCAGTGATCCGGTTCCGCAGATCATTCAGAGTGGTCAGTAGAGGTAGGACATAAGCAGCTTCCTTCACACAACCCCATAAGAGATAGTTGCAGGGTCTGAGATCAGAAGATCTCGGTGGCTAGAAGTGCAGAGTTAGTCCTCAAGTCCCCTGCGACCGATCCAGCGCTGAGGAAGGGAGTCATTCAAAATGTCTCGTACATCAGGGTGCCGATGGGGTGGACCCCCATCCTGTTGAAAAATGAAGTCCTGGGAATCTTCCGTAACTTGAGGGGACAGCCATTGTTCCATCATGTCCAGGAACATGATTCCCATTACAGAGAGAGAGAGAGAGAGAGAGAGAGAGAGAGAGAGAGAGAGATGGCCCATAAACCTTTGTACGGAATACGGCACAGAACACGTTGATCTTTGGTGAGTCTCTTTCATGTTGCAATGGGGAATGTGGATTTTCCAAACCCCATATGCGAACGTTGTGGCTGTTAGCTTTTCCACTAAGGTGGAACGTCACTTCGTCGCTAAATATTACACGCTGTAGAAGTGCGTCATCCTCCATATTTGCTAACACATGACCACAAAATGTGAGACGCTTCTCTTTGTCATTGGGGTTGAGAGCTTGCACAAGTTGTGATTGGTAGGGCTTGTACAGCAAATGCCATCTCAGAACTTTCGATACAATTGGTTGGCATATTCCAAGTTCTCAACTGGCTGTATTGATAGACTTACTGGGACTGTGCACAAAATGTTCTCGAATCTGTCGGACATCATCCTCTGACACATACGGTCGGCCTGTGCTTTTTCCTTTGCATACACTCTCAGCATGTTTAAATTGCTTAAACCAACGGCTAATGCTTTTGCGAGTTGGAGGTCAAATACAGAATTTGGTACTAAATGCCCACTGCTCTGCAATTTGAAACTCACTTTTTGCAAACTTGAAAACTCGGAAAACCTTGTGCTCCACAGTCGCCATCTCACTCACAACTGACTGTGATACAGAATGACGGCCCTATTGCCGGGTGCACTCTACCGGCCGCATCTGAAACCATCACCGCCCTCCCGCTGCTGCCTGCCAAAAACTTCCTCTTTTAATTGGTATAAAGCTTATTCATTTTGGATTTTTACTTGAATACCTGCGAATTTTTGAAAGTGGGTCCATCATTTAGAGTAACCCGGTTTCCATCAGAGTTGCAAATAATATTGTTATTGGTGGCTATTTTCGAACATTTTTGTTCATTCTCAAACCACCTACATTATAAGGTACAGTGTTATTAAGAAAACATAAAATACAAAATTTTTAAATATTTTGTGTACACAGATCGCAGTAGTGCAATAAATGTTTTATGACGTACTTGCATTTCTAATGTTTCACAGTACATAATAATTTTTTTTTACATCACATCAGGCTAACAAATGTTATCCAACTGTATTACAATTGTCTAGACACAGTCAAAATTGGACAGGCATCTTTATTTGTTTTTATATAAAAAGTTGACAGGCACCTTCAATTGTTTGTTATGCGTTCATATTCTCTGTCTCTCAGCACTCATAATGTTCCAGTTAGATACATAGATACTGTATTGATGGATATCTCAGGCATTATTGCACTGTTTTATAAATTACCGATATGTCACAAGCTAACTGCTTTACTGAATCATGAATCATACAGTGAAATAGAAAAAATTATTTTATTTAAATTCTGACTGTTCATTAGTCAATTTTTCTTTCTCCTTTGTCTTCCATTTGTGTATTTCATAGTCTTCATAGTGAGAACACTATGAAAATTTTTCAAATGGCACCTAAAGGAACGAAGTTAGACATACTCGAAGACTGGAAAATACATAATGGAAAATAAAGGAGTCGGACAAATTTATGAACGAACAGTACAAAATTTAATACATAATTTTTTTTTCTTTTTAAAAGTGATTCATGATTCAGTTATACAGTTAGTTTATGACATATTGGTAATTCATAAAATAGTTCAATAATGTCTGAGACCTTTTGTCAGTACAGCATCTGCATATTTAGCTGTAACTTTATGACTTCTGAGAGACAGAACAGTCGAGCACATAATAAACAATAAATGCCCCTGTCAAATTTTTATATATAAGCGATGAAAAATGGCTATCATATTTTCAGTGTATCAAGAGAACCGTAATACAGTCAAGTAACATTTGTTATCAGAATGAGATTTTCACTCTGCAGCGGAGTGTGTGCTGGTATGAAACTTTCTGGCAGATTAAAATGGTGTGCCGGGCCGAGACTCGAACTCGGGACCTTTGCCTTTTGCAACAAATGTTGAAACTTCCTGGCAGATTAAAATGGTGTGCCAGACCGAGACTCGAACTCGGGACCTTTGCCTTTCGCAGGCAAGTGCTCTACCATCTGAGCTACCAAAGCACAACTCACACCCCGTCCTCACAGCTTTACTTCTGCCAGTACTTTGTCTCCTACCTTCCAAACTTTACAGAAGCTCTTCTGCGAACCTTGTAGAACTAGCACTCCTGAAAGAAAGGATATTGCGGAGATGTGGTTTAGCCACAGCCTAGGGGATGTTTCTAGAATGAGGTTTTTAATTCTGTAGTGGAGTGTGCACTGATATGAAACTTCCTGGCAGATTAAAACAGTGTGCCGGACCGAGACTCAAACTCAGGACCTGCTGCAGAGTGAAAATCTCATTCTGGAAACATTCCCCAGGCTGTGGCTAAGCCATGTCTCCGCAGTATCCTTTCTTTCAGGAGTGCTAGTTCTGCAAGGTACACGGGAGAGCTTCTGTAAAGTTTGGAAGGTAGGAGACGAGGCACTGGCTGAAGTAAAGCTGTGAGGAGGGGGCGTGAATCATGCTTGGGTAGCTCAGTTGGTAGAGCACTTGCCCATGAAAGGCAAAGGTCCCGAGTTCGAGTCTCGGTCTGGCACACCGTTTTAATCTGTCAGGAAGTTTCAACATTTGTTATGTAGAGTTGATGTAAAAACAGATGTATTATGTATTGTGAAGCATTACAAATGCAGGTTAATGCTATAAATGATTTGTTGTACTGCTGTGGTCTAGGTACACAAAATGTATTTCATATTTTGTTAATATTGTACCTTCTAATGTACGTAATGGTTTGAGAATGAATGCTAATAAAAATACCATTTGTGTCTCTGACAGAAACCTAACTTAGTAAATTATAAAAAAAAAATTGCTGTGGACAATCTGTGTAATTAAACTCTGTAATTCTGTATTTGTGTCAGACCCACAGTAGGCAGAGTTTGTGCGTCCGTATTGCAGGCTAAGACGCCCAGCACCACTACGGTGCTGCACCGACCCGTGGCTGCTGCGGACACCGCCTCAGCTGCCCGGGTGATGCCGAGGCGCGCGTCCTCGCTGTCCTCCAGGCTGCGAGTGCCACCGCCAGGGCAGGCTGCCCAGGACGAACTGGAGACGTTTGCCACCGAGGACAGCCCGCACAACTTCTCGGTGCGCTCTTCTCTCAGCGACCTCACCACGGGCTCGGGAGAACCTGCAGTACTATTGAAGAGGTCAGTAAGCAGTCTCTGTCCCGTAACGAGATGGCAGCTTGTCGGAGAAACCTGGAAAATTGGGTGTTATCAGGGATCTGAAGGGGCCAGTAAGTCACAGAAATCTCGGAGTATTTTGGAAGACTCGGCAGGATACCTGAGAAATTTTAAATGGGAGATAAAATTTCATTGATGGAAAGAAATCTGCTGAGTCTTTTGTTACACCATTAAGAGTCTGATTCAGTAACAGCAATTTGTGAAGTCATGTTAGGAAAGGTGAAGGAAGACATTGAATTGTAATGTTTGTTGCTCGATTGTGGCTAACTCTAGGGCACACCAACCTCGAGAATAGTCACTATTGTGTTGTGGAGTGTAATTCGTGTGCATTACAATTTGTCAGGTAGCTGTGAATATGGCTCTGCTTTGGTGAATTGCTCACAATAGCATGCTTGGAGTTAGCAATGACCTTTGTGTGAAGACCTGCAATTTCAAAATGATGTGTAGTTAATATCAAAGTTATCGATATTACATTCCACTGACAACAGTTTGAAGTCATTTGGTGTGAGAATTTATCATACTTAAGATTATTACAGTGATGCAATGAGGCATGAAATGGGATCAGACAACAGTAATGGAGGAATTTATGGGGGCACCAAGAGCTTATAATGTGGTGAATTGTTATAAAACTGTAAATCCCAACCAAAATGGGAAAACAAAAAAAAAAATTGTATCCCTGAAAACTAGTAGAGTAAAACTTCAAATATTACAAAAATGGGGTCAGGAAAGCTGGAGCACCAACCTGGAAAAAAAAAGAAGTTTCAGGTAAATCTTTTGGTGCAACAGTGTTGCCACCCTGTAGGACCACTATTTTTAGCACATGGAGATATGAATTTAAGAAAAGTGTGTTTGTATCACCTGGACACTTGCCAAAAGTGCATGGTGGTTTGGTAACTCCAGTTTTGTAGTGGATTTTATATATTCATACTATTCTGTAGCATACTCTCCTTTTTATTCTTTAACTGACACTGAAGGAATTCCTTGATCCAGTTTATTTACTGTTGTTCATGTTACAAACTGAAGTATGGTATCCCTCCCTCACCGTACACCCTTCTCCTCCCCACCCCCAACAGTCCTCATTTTCTGTGTAATATTCTCTGAATATTCCTTGATAATCCTGTGGGGTAACAGGGAAGAGATAAGTTATAGGGTATAAAAAGTGACAGAATTTTTCAGAACCACAAGAAGACTGATTTTCAACAAGGAAGTGCCCCAAAACTGCAAAAGACTCATATACAAGACCTACTGTGCACCTATTTCAGCTTTGCTGCATATGATATTGAAGTAAAGTCAAAGAAGCAGAATATGGGTTTGTGAAAGAAAGTTTTTGAATACTAGAATGAGTGACACAATTATATGAGTGGAGAATCAAATACTGAGAGACCTAGTGAAAGAGAATCTTCTACAAGGCAAGATAGAAGAGGGAAGATTGGAGTGATGTGGGCGCGAGGTGGATGTAAGGAAAGGGGACACTTCAGATTATGATGGGCTTGAGATTCCGTGGAAAGAGGAGCCAAATCAAAATTGCTGTCTTGGAAGGCCTATCTGGAGGTATTTGTCCAGAGTAGGAACTTCCTACAGAAGCAAAATGTGATCGATAAACAGTTCACACTATAAGAGAGTAAAAGCTTTAGAAATGTGTTGTTGCAGAAGAATGCTAAAGATAAGATGGGTAGGTTTGACAACTAACGAAGAGGTACTAAATTGAAATAGGCAGAAAAGAAATTCACTTTACAACTTGACTACATCAAGAGATCAGTTGATAGACCACATTCTGAGATGATCAAGGAATTGCCAATTTGGTAATGGAGGGAAGTGTCAAGAGTAAAAATCATAGAGGGAGACTGGTAGAGGAATATAGCAAACAGATTCAGAAGGGTGCAGGTTGCAGAAGTTATTCAAAGATGAAGAGGCTTGCACAGTATACACTGTTGTCAAACTGAAGACCATCACAACAACTACTTATCATCTTATTAATATTACATCAGCTGCTGCTATGTCATCCCAGTAGGCATATTCGCCCACGACAGACCGTACCGATTCTCCCTTTATGCAAAGTATGTGGATATTACCTGACTGAACCTGTTGCAGTAGAGGTGACCCACAGTGCATGGGGGTAAATAGCCCAAGAGAATGAACAGTATGCCCTGGCAGATCCTCTGAACTGTGGGAAATTGCATAAGCAGTAGTGCATTACAGGAGCAGTTTCTGTCTGATTTGTGATTAACAAACAGTAAGAAGCAGTTTTGACCGTAAAGCATACGAGCTCCACGTTATCGCCATTGTGTCCTCACATGGAGTGGCAAGGTGTCCTTGTCCTTTAGCAGCCGAGGGGGATGGGTAGTATGGCACAGTATTGTGTTTATAATTGTGAATATGCGACACACAAGTCACCGTGAAGAAGGCTGCTTGTGGCTATAGCCCAAAATGTTAAGGGTTACACATCTACATCCACATCTATGTGATTACTCTGCTATTCACGATAAAGTGCTTGACAGAGGGTTTAATTAACCACCTTCAAACTGTCTCTCTACCGTTCCACTCTTGAACGGTGGGAAAAACGGGCACTTAAAATTTTCTGTGCGAGCCCTGATTTCTCTTATTTTATTGTGATGATTATTTCTCCCTAGGTAAGTGGGTGCCAACAGAATGTTTTTGCAATCAGAGGAGAAAACTGGTGATTGAAATTTCATGAGAAGATCCCGTCGCAACGAAAAATGCCTTTGTTTTAATGATTACCACTCCAAATCACGTATCATGTCTGTGACACTATCTCCCCTATTTCGTGATACTACAAAGCAAGCTGCTCTTCTTTGCACTTTTTCGACGTCATCCATCAGTCCGACCTGATGCGGATCCCACACCGCACAGCAGTACTCCAGAATATGGCGGACAAGCGTGGCGTAAGCAGTCTCTTTAGTAGACCTGTTGCACCTTCTAAGTGTTCTGCCATTGAATCACTGTCTTTGGTTTGATCTACCTACAATATTATCTATGTGATCATTCCAATTTAGATTATTTGTAATTGTAATCCCTAAGTATTTAGTTGAATTTACAGCTTTCAGATTTGTGTGACTTATCGCGTAATCGATAGGATTTTATAAATTGGTGGCTGCGGATGTTGCTCAGTCTGAAGTTCTACACAGGGAAGCATATTGCAGTGAGCTGGGTTCGGTCAGTGTTCAGCAATAACTGATGTTCAAAGGTTTTCCCGGAAAATATGCTGCTCCTGAGGTGTCTCAGGCATGCAGGTCAGGTGGATTGTTTGTTCATTGTGGAACAAATTGTGATGGCATAATGTGCCATCTTCATGGCTATATTCACTGCCAAGTCAACACTCCTTTAATCGGAAGGCCACACGACAGCCGACGACTGATGAGGATAAACCCACATTGGCAGGCTACATCGCATATGCGAGCAACGTATTCAGAAAAATCGGTAGAATTTTTTGCTGACAAAATATCAGAGATGTGTACCTCCCATTGACTGAGGCTAAATACCTTCTACGGGCAGTAAATGATGACCTGGGACTCTTAAAACCTGGTTTGTATTACATACTGTGCTAGAGCAGAAATGCATGTGTCAGACAATCCACTTGCACAGTTGAAGAAAACTGTACTGAATGTAAAAGACATACCGATCTCTGGCAGCCAACAAAATCAGCAATTGAGGAACATTGCATAGAGACTGACCATAATAATCTGATGATGATGGCATGACACGCCATCAAAAGTGTGTTCCACAACAACCAATCAATCTTGCTGTATGTTTGAGAAACCTTCAACCAATAATTTTGTAAGTTGAAAGGCAAACATTGAAATAAAACTGTCCTCTGCCCTGCAAATTTAGTTATTTGTAGACAATTAATTAATGATATAAAATTATTTTTTCATCATTGTTAACTACTAGCCTTTTCCCTATGGGTTCGACCATGTGTGTTAAACACCTGTATTGAACACCTCTGCCCCTCCCCCCCCCCCCCCCCCCAAAAAAAAAAAAAAAAAAAAAATAAAGAAAAAAAATAAAAAATAATAAAAAATCCTGTTCCACCTCATCCTCACTCAGTCTGTCCTCCTCATCCTCCCACCTCTATCTCCACCTCCCCACTCTTTGTCTCTTCATCTACTCTTCCCCTTCTCTTTGTCCATTTTCTCCATCCCCTTCTGCTTACTGTAACTTCCACTCCCCTCCCTCTTACTATACTTTCCACCTTCCACCCTTTGACTGTATCTTCCTCCCCATCTCTCTTTCCATCTCCATTCCCACTTCCTCCTCTTTCTTTTCCATCAGCCCTCTACACTCTCCATATGCCTCATGCATCTCACCCTCCTTCCCTCTTTGTACATTTCCTCTTCCCCCTCTCTCCTTCACCTCACTGTGTCCATCCCCATTCCTATCCATCTCAACCTGTCTGCAGCAGCACTCATCAGCATGTGTAGCCCCTGCAATACAGTTCATTAAAGTAGGCCAATACTACTACTACAATATAACCTTTCAATTAGGTCATCCTACATGTGGGGTCTGGAGAACCATTTCTTGCCCCTGACATGTAGACTGCACTGCAAAGCAGGTTGCTTTGGTAGGCCAATACTGTTTTTACATAGCATGCCTTTCGTCCAGAGCAGCCTGTATGCCACAGATGAAAAAAACACACTTTTGTCCGTATCTCCACTCCTGTTGGAGCCAGGAGGTTATAAACCCCACTGCGCTATTACTTGTGAGACCTGCTGTTTTTATGCCAAATTTGCCTGAAATCGATTAAGGGGCTTGGGAGGAGATTGTGGACATACACACATACACTCTGCTTAGAGCTTCGTCTCCAAACAATGCCGCTCTCTTTGAAACAGTTCATAAGTTGGTGGCTTCCAAAGTTAAGATTAACGGCAACCCATATTATAGAGTGGCAACTTGGAACCGAAGCGAAATGAGACCCCATTATCATACATAGTTTTCTGTTTGTGTTCCAAGTTGATGATGTATCTCTTGCCTATTAAAAGTGACCCTGTGTGCATTAACGTGGATAACAATGTTGTCATTTCCAGACCTTCACAAGGACATCCCGTGTTTGAGAATGGCTGCAGCAGTAGTAGCCTACCGGTGCCCGCGTTCCCGGAGGGTGCTGTGCCCCCAGCTAGGGGCACTTCTCCCAGTTCTTTGGACGCCACCACAGTGGAGGACAACAGCTGCCAGGCTTCAGGTAAGGCCGAGGGCAAAATAAAATCGTGTCTTCTGCACTGAGTTCACCAAGGAAGATACAGGGTAAATTCCAAATAACTGGCCACTGTAGTATAATCTCTGAAAATTTTGAACGGAATTCAACCAGCCACGTGCTTAATGGTTTGTAACTAACAGAGTATCTTATGTACATTCTTGGAGCCAGTGTGTTGCAAATGGCAGTGTGTCAGAACAATATTATGTAGGTGACAAAGTTTTTACAATATGCTTATTTTTCCAGAGGAGCTTGGTGTGAGCTGCGCATCAGCGTCCGAAGAAGTGCAGACTGTTCTCAGTCGCGGGGGATCCCTGAGTTCACTGAGTGTCGACTCCCTCGGCTCGACGGAGCCGACGCCCTCGGAGCAGGCCCTGCTGGAACAGTGCATCAATTCTGGAATGCCGAAGAGCCGCGGATCGTCCTCTCGGGCTGCTGCCTGTAGAATTCCCCTGCCGGCAAGTGTCGACACTATGACTCTGTCTGTAGACGTTACTCTTTCAGAATGAATGTGTCAGAATGAATGAATGAATGAAGTCTGTGAACTGATGTGTCTCAAGATTTTGTCGATGTAGGTCCTGAGTAACACAACTCGTATAAATTTTATAAGGTGTTCTCATAAATTGCTTGAATTGACATACAGAGTATCTGGAAATATAACAATGAAAACAATCAGTTTTTGACAAAATCAGGTAATTGGATAGATAAAAAAAAATCTGCTTACCAAGTGGCGGCTGAACACACACAAAAGATCATAATTAGGCAACCTTTTGGAGCCAGCAGCTCCTCCTTCAGACAGATAGGTTGAAGGGGAAGGAAGAGGGGTGAAGGAAAAGGATTAAAGAGATTTAGGAAAAGGGGTAGATTTCAGGGAAGTCACCCAGAACCGTGGGTCAGGGGAGACTTACTGGACGGTAAGTGGAGACTTACCATCCAGTAAGCACTCCTGACCCAAGGTTCTGGGTCACTTTTCAAACTCTTGTCCTTTTCATAGACTTGTCCAGCCCTTTTTGCTCACCACTCTTCCTTCCCCTTTAACCTTTCTGCCTGAAGAAGGAACCACTGGCTCCAAAAGCTTGCCTAATTATAATCTTTTATGTGTGTGTTCTGCTTCCGCTTGGTGAGTAGATTTTTTTAATCTAAGTAGTTACCTTAGAACATCTGGAAATGAGCTGATGGTTAACAAAGATTTGCATCTCAGAGTAAGTGCTGTCTACCAATTTTCACACTGTTGTATTTCATCAACATTTAGGCAGATTGCTAGTAGCGGGGCCGACATGTGCAGGTCACGTTTGTTTCAACTGGAACCACATGCCCTAAACAACATGAACATGCTTAAAATTTCGGTCCGATAGTATGCTATTAGCGAACGAAAAAATTTAACTGTAGAACAGATCCAAAGTTAAGTTTCAGTATCATTTTTAATTTACTTTTGAAGCTGCCAATTAATAATGTTCTTATCATGTCAGAGTCAGACACTTTCACTTCGTTGGTCATAATCCTGCCTTTTTCTGTGGATAAAATCATTAGCAATGATAGGAGCTTATCAGTTCCCTCAAATAATTGAGAATATATATATGACATCGTCAAGAATACAAAGGTACTTCAAAAGTCGTCCATTTTGGAAATACCCATGATTTCATTATGCGTCTATTCTGTGTGCTGAGCATACTGTATGAATTCCACTTCTGACTACTCAGTTACCAAACCTACAATGTCGTTCAATCCTCAACAGTGTCTAGACTTGCACTTGCTATGTGGAAGCCCGAAGAGAACTACTGCATAAAGGAACAATACATTGCTCATTGTAAGTGTGAGGAACACAGTATGCTTGCATCAGTAAACACTCTTTGCCTCTTTCTTCTCTGTTGGTAGAACATGTTGAAAATTCAGCTGCCCCTGTGATTGTAAATAATAACTTTTTCCTACAGTTGTATAAATTGATATAGAAACATCATGTGTGAAAATGCATAAAATAAGGGAAAGCCAGTCACTCGCTTATAGGGGACCAATGAGTGGTACACAGAAACGTGTTACAGAAAACAGTATTTACACTGCTTTCAAGCTTTTGTTCTTTTTCTAGTAAAAGTACACATATTCATACACACACAATCACACAGTCACCCAAATGTACACTAGGAGGATCAGTGTGATCAATTTCAAAGCTGTATCAAGGCATGTAAACTGACATAATCATTGTCGGTAGAGTTCACTAACTGGGAATAGAAATAGGATCAAAATGTGTGATAGTGTACACATGGATTTACACAAATGCAAGTCTCTATGTATTCAATCAAAAGTGTATTATCTTTAAAATGGATTACACATATTTTATATGAATAATACTTTTAAAGTAAAGTTTATTATTTTTATCTATATACTGCACATGCTATATTGGGTTTTACAGAACTGGAAATAAGAAATCAAATTGTTAGCCAGCTGCATGGAAGAGATCCATGCCCATTCACACAATAATAATGAGGAATGTACCTGTTCACTTCAACTGAGTAAAGACGGCCAACGAGCAAGAGAGTAGCCCATTTCAGTAAACACAGTGTGTTGCTGACTGAAATGAAATCAGTTGCATGTGCTCAACACAATTTTTGTGTCGATTGTGGTACAACCCTCTCCACTTACAACAGCATTCTGTTCTGGTATCAATGATAGGTGTGCTGCAGATTGTACTGTACCTCAGCTCTACCGTCGACCATTTTCCATCGGCCCTTGTTCCCTCCACACTATGCTGACATTGTACGCGACATTTCCCAGTTGGGACATTTTGGAAGTACACTGTGGCCACCTCAATTGCTGGACCTGTCCCCATCATATTTGCTTTAGTGGGTTCAATAAATTTTAAAACATGTCTGATTTGTGTGATTGCTGTTCCAGATTTGTGTGGCCAATTAGTGGAGGCCTTAGGAATCACCATATCAGTGATACTTTCACACTGTAAATGGTGCTAACATAGAGGCCTACTAAAACTGTCCTTAAAACAACCCATTGCAACATAGGCTTTACAATTAAGAACCCTTGTTTTTCATAATTTTTTCCTAGATGTGTTACACAATACACTCTGAACAGAGATCAAAGAGAATTCAAAGGAAAATAGAATGTAGATTAAGGTGTAATGTCCTATCAGAAACAAAATCATTAGACACAGAGCCAGGCTTGGACTTTGGGAAGGATTGTGAGCGAAACTGACTGTGTGCTTTCAAAGGACCCATCCTGATATTTTCAATAAGCAGTTAAGGGAAATGATGGGAAACCTAAATGTTGATAGCCGGATGGGAATTTAACCTTGCCAAATGTGAGTCCAGTTATGCTAACCTTTCCCTGTTCAAGGAGTCAGAGAATTGTTAATATTCACTTGCAGCCTGTACAGAATGAAAGTTAAATAACGTAAAAAAAAGCAACAAAGGAAGTGAGCCACTCACATGCAGGTGAATGCTAAGTGGCACACAGATACTCATAATAGAGCAGCTTAAAAGCATTAATAAAGCAAAGTCGACCAGTCTAGATTGCATACCAATGAGATTCCTTTCAGAGTATGTTGATATAATAGCTCTGTATTTAATAGCCATATACAGCCACTCACTTGACAAAAGATCTGTACCTAAACACTGGCAAGTTGCATGCGTCACACCAGTACTCGAGAAAGGAAGTGGGAGTAATGCAATGAATCACAGACCCATATTACTGCTTCCGATTCAACATTCTGAATTATCTTGAGGAAAAACAACCCGTTGTCTCACAGTCAGCACGGATTCAGAAAATATTGTTCTTGTGCGACACATGTAGCTCTTTATTCCCACGAAGGACTGGGCGTTATTGAGAGGTGATCTCAGTTTGAGTCTATATTTCTAGATTTCCAGAAGACTTTTGATACCCTTCCTCACAAGCGTCTACTAATCAGATTGCATGCCTATGGAGTATTGTTTCAGTTGTGTGACTGGATTTGTGATTTCCTGTCAGAAAGGGGACAATTTCTTGTAATCGATGGAAAGTAATCCCACAAAACATGAAGTGTTAAGTCTCAAGTTATGAGTTGCAACAGAGTCAACAACTTTACTGATGCTCTGCCACCTGCATGATCTTCGTGATTGCTTTTAAGTTGATTGTTTTCTTATAGTTGCCTTATTGTTGTTTCTTGAATCTGTGACCTAGCCTTGCAGTCCCGCTCCTTGTACCGTGTGACATTGTCTCCATCTGCAGAGATTGCTTATTTGTCTGAACTTCATCTCCAACCCAAATCTCAGAATAGAGCATATGAGAATTAAGTTTCTCAACAGCTTCTTTCAACTATTTCTGATTGTTGTCATAGTAGACATCACCTCTTGTACTCTGCCTTACAAAACACCACCAAGCTGCGATGCCAAAGCACAAGTGACCCTTTCGTGGCAGGTGGATTTGCCCCATTGGCGTCACGCCTCGGTGACGTTCTGTGCTCACGTCTCTTGAACTGACACTGTACATTTAACAAACCAGCACACGAACAATGGGAAGTTCTTACATGCTAACAACCTAAACAACATTTTTACATGAACCTCTTTCATCTCATTGTGAGAAAGAGAGGGAACATCAGGTTACACCACAAACAGAAGTGAAATATGGCATTCCACAAGGAAGTGTTATAGCCCCTCTGCTGTTCCTAATCTGTATAAAAAATTTAGGAGACAATATGAGCTGTTATCCTCTTAGATTATTTGCAGATGATGTTGTCATTTACCATCCAGCAGTCATCAGTAGATCAAAACCAATTACAAAATGACTGACAGGATCTCTGTATGGTGTGAAAAGAGGCAATTTATCCTAAATAATGAAGCTTGTGAAGTCGTACATATGAGCACTAGAACGATCCATTAAATTTCAGTTATACAATTCTAAAGGCTGTCCATTCAGCAGCTAAATACCTAAGAATTACAATTACTAACAACTTAAATTGGAATGATCACATAGGTAATGCTGTGGGGAAGGCAAACCACAAACTTTGTTTTATTAACAGAACATCTAGAAGATACAAGATATCTGCTAAAGAGACTGCCTACACTATACTTATCCATCCTCTGCTAGAGTATTGCTGTGCGGTATTGGTTTCGTACCAGATTGAATTGACAGAGGACATTGAATAAGTTCAAAGAAGGGCAGCTCGTTTTGTATTATTGTGAAATAGGGGAGAGTGACACAGATATGATACGCGAGTTAGGAACAATTGTTAAAACAGAGGTATTTTATGATGTGGCAAGATCTTTTCATGAAATTTCAATCTCAATGTACTATTATGAATTCAAAAATATTTTGTTGATACCCACCTGCACTGGGAGATATGATCATTGTAGTAAAATAAGAGAAATCAGAGCTTGTGCTGAAAGATTTAAGTGTTTGTTTTTTCCCTGTCCTGTTAGAGAGTGGAATGGTAGTGAAATAGTGTGAAAGTGGTTTGATGAACCCACTGCCAGGAAATTAAGTGTGGATTGCAAAGTGGTCATGAAGATATAGATGTAGATAACAGATATGATATTTGCATTAATTTTTGAGGTACAGTATCATGCTTTCTCTGGTTTAGTTTCTCTGTCCTCAATCACTCACAGAATAATTACACATTTCAGGTGCTAGTCAATATTCTGACATGTTCTGTGTGTGTGGGTCCACATCATGTATCAGTGGATGATTGGATGCTTTTAAATTTCTTACCGCCAAATCCATCCAAATTTGCATTACTATAATATATATAAACAAAGTACTTCCCACAAAGAAGAGATTTACAAAAGAATAAAAAGAAATTTGGAGTTCGTAGGTTTATGAACTATTTATTAGAGACACAGAGTTGACACAGCAAGGAAAAAGGAAGAATACTGCCTAGGAGAATACCAAGGAGTGATACGGTTAAATGAGAATCTAAGGTTGAGCAGAAGTAGTCGGCAGTGTGTGAGGGTGAGAAAGAATGAAGCCTAATCAATGGGAATTTAAATAATTGTGCAGTGCTGATGTAGTCACATGGAGCACTTGTCAGCCAAGTAGTAAAGAAGGGCTCTGTTCAAGAAAGAAGGCAAACTGACAGCTTATCATTTCTTATCTCGTGTGCCTGTCAAGATAGGCTAGTGTAACAGTAGGTAGGATAGGCAGGCACTGTGTGTCTTATCGATTTGTGCGTGTGTTTACTGTCCCCTGAGACACTAATCTGTCCAGCTTTGCCAGTGATCAGTACTTTTGAAAGTCACCAGAGTTTGTTTCCTTTGCGTGTCTCTCCACTGCTGCCGCCCTAAGTTGTGGATAGCTATTGATTATACAAGTACATGTACTAGCTCTTTTGTCCCAAGTATGCGTCTGTGTTATTTACGGTGAGTAAGATGACTTACTCATTTCATTTTGCACAATTCATGGGGCACACCAGCTATGTAATTTGTGTGTTCAATAAGAAAATTTCATTTTTGGGACATATATGTTTGAAAAATTAACCAGTTTCAGCAGAAACGTATAAACTAAAAATTAGGCTTTTAACAAAAATGTTATTTGAGGCTTTACATGCAAAGTAAAATCCAGTGAAAACAAAAATGAACACACATAATATGAATATCCCACAGACTGCTCCAAAGTGTAATGTAAGTGTAATTTTCAACTGAAAACAATTGGGGGAAAAAAGGAATTTGTGGAATAACTTCACTAAAAGAAGGGATTGGTTGATAGGATGCATTGTGAGACGTCAAGAATCCCCAATTTGGTATTGGAAGGGTGTGTGGGTATTGAGAGACATCAAGATTGAATATGGTAAGCAGATTCAGAAGGATGTAGGTTGCAGTAGTTATTCAGAGATGAAGAGGTTTGCACAGGATAGAGTAGCACGGAGAGCTGCCGGAGGCTTAGGACTGAAGACTACGACGGCAATGATGACATCGACATTGGAATTACTAAATATTTCACCTCCTGGAGATAAATTCTGACTGACAATTCTGCCTCAGTGTTGTAGATTATATTAACACAATATTGTAATATTTGAGTCTGTCTAATTTCAGACCAGGTGTCAGATTTGGTTTAAGTCAAGTGCACAATGATTGGTCTCCATTAAGTTTGTCTCCAGGTGCTTCTGTCACCTTGCTCTCTTGTCCTATGCGTTCAGGTCTCTATATCAGGAATGATGGCTTGGTGCTTGCAAAATGTGTGTATTCTGTTTTGGCAGTCCTCGTATGTGAATTACTGAGTACAGGCTATTACTTACAACCAACGTCTCCATCAGAGAGTCTGTAATTTTTTGTATTACCATTGCTTTAATCAGGATCTTAGTGGGCTCATTTCATTTCATCCTGTCACTCTGCTTCCATCCTGGCACTAATTTACAAAATTCCCCAAAAGATCTGCAAGAAAATACTGGGAAGGATATTTTTGCTGAGATTGTAAAGTGTGCACTTTCTGTGCACTCTTTCAAACATTGTCAGTGACCTTGGCTTTACATTACAAACAAGAAGTGGAGGTAGTACTTAAATTATGGAACACATTCTTTTACAATAAAAACAAATGCTAATCTATATGAAAATATATTCTAGGGAAAAGCAAGCCATGTGTTGTCTACGCTTTATATATGTACTATGTTTGCTAAAGAGAGAATGTAAGGGAATACTTGTAGAACTACCCCAGCCCTGCAACTGACTAAAGTTCCTTCACAAAAGGTACTAGCATTCACAGGTTTCTTCTTTTGCACCATGAAAACTGCAAGGGCCACTTTTTTTGAACACTGCACATTTTTCACACGAAAAGAAATTTTAATTTAGTACTATGCAGAGAGTGGATTCAGTACTGCCCCACATCACTTTCAAAGCATTTCCTATGTGTTATGGCCTAATTATGGTGTGTGTCACAACTGTTATTATTCATCATGAAGTATTCATACTGTGAACTTATTTTATGTATTTATCTCAGTCACACTAGTGTGTGCAGAAAAAAGTTGCTTAGTAGTGTTGCATTTGCAATAAGTATTGCAATATTGTAAATCAAATAATCCGTACACATTTTGGATTTTCCAAACTTTCATCAAGTCTAAAATTGAACTGTAACATTTAATGTGAATTAGAATTTTTGGTACATAGATATGAGAGATGGACTTTAGTGAAAACATCATTAAAACTGGAGGGACACAGAATGAGATGAATGTTGAAAATTGCTGGGAGAGAGAGAGGAGAGATGAGAAAATTGATTAGGGGCGGGGATGGTGTAGAAGGTATGTTACGACTGTGGAAGGAGGTGAGTGAAACATGTAGCCAGGCAAATAAGTGGTGGTTGGACCAAGGAAGTTCTTTGCTGTTGTGGAGCGAGTTTTCTGTGTGTTGAAGTTTGACAAAAATAAGTGTGCTACAGCTGTTCAATCGATGTTTAGAACCAAGGATGGTAAGAAGCCACCAACAAGGAAGGCTATTTACCACTGGCACAACAAATTTGTTATGACAGTGTGCTTGAGGCCAGCAAGGAGAAGCACACATGGTAGTGGGAGTGAAGTGAATGTGGAGCATGTACGAGAGACATTCGTAGGGAGTCCAAAGAAATCTGTGCGTCGTGCATCCCGTGAACTCAGAATGACTCCATTGACAGTGTGGAAAGTCCTGCAACAGAAGCTCCGTATGAAACCATTCAAATTGGAGCTAGTGTAGAAGCTCTGTGATGACGACAACATTCTGAGTTTTGTTCGCAGTTGCAACAATTGAATGAGAATGAGGATGGCACTGTTGATCGCTTAATTTTTAGCGACGAGGTCAGTTTTCACACTAATGGGGAAGTGAACAGGTTTAATTGTTGGATCTGGGGTACAAAGCATCAACACGAATGCATTGAATTCGAGGGTGATTCGCCAAAGGTAAATGTTTTTTGGCACCTGTCACGTCGGAAACTGTACGGGGCATTCTTCTTCGCCGAGAACACTGTCACTGGATATTCCTACTTGGACATGTTGCGGCAATGGCTGATGCTTCAAATGCAATTGGACTCTCTTTTCATCTTTCAGCAGGATGGGGCTCCACCCCATTTTCATCGTGAAGTTCGGGGGTATCTGAACACGGAGCTTCCACTTCGATGGATCGGCCGTGCCACAGAAGGGGACAGCTGTTTCATGAAATGGCATTCCCAGCACCAGATCTGACTCTGTATGACTTTTTTCTGTGGGGACACATTAAACATCTGGTGTATGGACCGCCCCTATCACGAGAGTAGCAGAGCTCCAGGAGAGAATACGGGAAGCGACTGCCACAGTCAATGATGCCATGCTGGGATGGGTATGGGAAGAATTTGGTTGCCGTATTGACGTCTGCTGGGTCACTCATGGTTCGCATAAAACAAAAAAATAAATAAATAAATAAATAACGGAATTTCTCTTCAAAATGCAATATGTATGACATTTGTACAATGTTTAGTTCTTGTACCATAAATAATTGAAAGTGTTCCTGTACTTTATGTACGAGGGGGGACCCAAAAGAAACCGGACTCTGAGGGCGCTGCCACTCATAGACGTCGTGCAGGGTTCTCACGCTAGATGGTGTTAGTAGAGACCTTCATGAAACAGCTGTGCAGACGGCGTTATTGTAGAGCTGAACGTGCAAGTGTGGTATTGTGTTTCTCTGACTGTTGGCGGGTTACCTCTGCGAAGTCATTATGGCAACTTTAAAAGAACAAAGAGAGTGTATGAAATTTTGTTTCCTGCTTAAAAAAAAACTGTAACGGAGACACACTAAATGCTTCAGGAAGCTTTCCAGGATGACGCCATGAGCACACAGGTTTTCGAGTGGTTTGGGCGCTTTAAATGTGGTGAGATGTGTGTTTAAGACCAAGCTCGTTCTGGACGCCCTTCAACATCGCGAAATGAGGAGAACATTGAGAAAGGTCCGCCAAAAGATCAACGAGGATCGTCCCCAAACGATCAACCAAATTTCAGCAAAGACAGGAATCAATTGGAGCTCATGCCAGCGGATTTTGAGTGAGGATTTGCACAGGAGATGTGTTGCTGCTAAATTTGTTCCCCGCCTTCTCACACAGGAGCAAAAAACCATCCGCATGAATGTGTGTCAGGACTTGAAAACAGAGATTGCACGTGATCCAAACTTCTTGAACAAAGTCATTACAGGGGATGAGAGTTGGTGTTACGGGTATGACCCAGAAACCAAGCAAGCGTCAAGCCAGTGGAGCACTCCCAACTCTCCCAGACAAAAAAAAGCAAGGCAAGTGACGTCAAATGTGAAGATGATGATCATTGTCTTTTTTGATGTTAGTGGAATTGTGCATCGGGAATTCGTACCCCCTGGCTAGGCTGTTAACCAGCTCTTTTACTTGGATGTTTTAAGGTGCCTGCGAGAGGCTGTGAGGAGGAAACGCCCAGAACTTTGGCGATCAGGTGACTGGTTTCTGCACCATGACAACGCTCCAGCGCACACGGCCTTACGAGTGACCCACTATTTGGCATCTCAGAGGTGGTCTGTTGTTCCCCACGCTCTGTATTCGCCGGACCTAGCCCCGTGCGACATTTTTCTATTTCCACAAATGAAAAAAAAAAAAAAACGCTAAAAGGGGAGCTTTATGACGATTTGGAGGCAGTAAAAACAGCTTCGCAAAGGGCGCTGGACAATATCAAACTTGAAGAGCTCCAAACATGCTTCCAACAGTGGGAAAAGAGACTTGACAAGTGCATCGCATGTAATGGAGAGTATTTTGAAGGTGACTGAAGTAATTTTGTAAAAAGGTTCATCAATAAAATCTTTATGACAACAAACCAGTTTCTTTTGGGTCCCCCTCTCATACACCCTGTATTTTTCTGGCAATATGCCAGCATTCTGTTGTGGTACAAGCCATGGCAGATATCTATTACTTGGCCCTCCACACCAGAACGTCGACCTATATATTACAGGTTGGCCTTGAATAAACAGCTTTACCCCATACTTTCCAAAATAGTGTGTAAGCACATGTGTACTTGTGTTACCGCAAAAGACAAAAGACGGAAAACATTGCATCTGATTTTTGTCTGCATGAAGCTAATGTCCTTAAACAGTCAAGTCACTGATTTTATAAAAGGGATGCAACTACCCATGTTATCCTTTACTGTAGTAATAAGACGTTCTGAGAGAATATGTAAACTGTTATTTCTCTAATACAAATGTGCACCAAGAAGTCATACTTACCTATCAACTAGAAGGCCGGCTAGGCAGGCAGATAATCCATTTTCAGCAAACCAAGTTTTCGCCAGCGCACGGAATAATGCTAACTTAACAGTGAAGGTTAGAAGATGATTTCAACAGTGGTATGAGTCAGTTGGAAGAAGTATATACTAATACCATCTGTTGGAAGGTAGAACAGAGTTGTAGTATAAGAAGTTTGAACCTCCTCTGCAAAAATCCTTCTGAAGGACAACAATGCATCTGGATTAAAAGTCTACATCTACATATGCATCTGGATTAAAATTCTACATCTACATCTACATGATTACTCTGCAATTCACATTTAAGTGCTTGGCAGAGGGTTCATCGAACCACAATCATACTATCTCTCTACCATTCCACTCCCGAACAGCGCACGGGAAAAACGAACACCTAAACCTTTCTGTTCGAGCTCTGATTTCTCTTATTTTATTTTGATGATCATTCCTACCTATGAAGGTTGGGCTCAACAAAATATTTTCGCATTCGGAAGAGAAAGTTGGTGACTGAAATTTCATAAATAGATCTTGCCGCGATGAAAAACGTCTTTGCTTTAATGACTTCCATCCCAACTGGCGTATCATATCTGCCACACTCTCTCCCCTATTACGTGATAATACAAAATGAGCTGCCCTTTTTTGCGCCCTTTCGATGTACTCTGTCAATCCCACCTGGTAGGATCCCACACCGTGCAGCTATATTCTAACAGAGGAAGAACGAGTGTAGTGTAAGCTGTCTCTTTAGTAGACTTGTTGCATCTTCTAAGTGTCACGCCAATGAAACGCAACCTTTGGTTCGCCTTCCCCACAATATTATCTATGTGGTCTTTCCAACTGAAGTTGTTCGTAATTTTAACACCCAGGTACTTAGTTGAATTGACAGCGTTGAGAATTGTACTATTTATCGAGTAATCGAATTCCAACGGATTTCTTTTGGAACTCATGTGGATCACCTCACACTTTTCGTTATTTAGCGTCAACTGCCACCTGCCACACCATACAGCAATCCTTTCTAAATCGCTTTGCAACTGATACTGGTCTTCGGATGACCTTACTAGATGGTAAATTTACCATCTGCGAACGACCTAAGAGAACTGCTCAGATTGTCACCCAGGTCATTTATATAGATCAAGAACAGCAGAGGTCCCAGGACACTACCCTGGGGAACACCTGATATCACTTCAGTTTTACTCGATGATTTGCCGTCTATTACTACGAACTGCGTCCTTCCTGACAGGAAATGACGAATCCAGTCAAACAACTAAGACGATACCCCATAGGCCCGCAGCTTGATTAGAAGTCGCTTGTGAGGAACGGTGTCAAAAGCTTTCCGGAAATCTAGAAATACGGAATCCACTTGAGATACCCTGTCGATAGCGAATAAAGAGCTAGCTGCGTTGCACAAGAACGATGTTTTCTGAAACCATGCTGATTACGTATCAATAGATCGTTCCGTTCGAGGTGATTCATAATGTTTGAATACAGTATATGCTCAAAACCCTACTGCAATCCGACGTCAACGATATAGGTCTGTAGTTCGATGGATTACTCCTACTACCCTTCTTAAACACTGGTGCGACCTGCGCAATTTTCCAGTCTCTAGGTACAGATCTATCGATGAGCGAGCGGTTGTATATGATTGCTAAGTACGGAGCTATTGTATCAGCGTAATCTGAAAGGAACCTAAACGTTATACCATCTGGACCTGAAGACTTGCCCGTATCAAGCGATTTGAGTTGCTTTGCAACCCCTAAGGTATCTACTTCTAAGAAAAATATTTCTTTAAATATCAAACAATGGAAAATCCAGGATGGAATGTAACAGTATTATTGTATATACTTATATGCAGTATTATTATATACACTTTAAATATTGTTTGTTTGTTGTGACTGCTCAGGTGGACCGAAACATGCAAGCACAGAAGGCAGAGGTGCTCAGCCGAACGCGTAACCACGAGCACGGCATCGCACAGCTCGAGTCGAGAATGGCGGTCCTGTCTCTGAGGACGGCCGACGACGACGGAAGCCGACCGCCAAAAAACGAGAGGCTGCCGCCTCCTCCTCCTGCTGCTGCCCAGACTGCGGCGGACGGCGGAGGCGGCGCAAGCACCACCACCACCGTCACCACCACGGACACGGCCACCACCAGCACCAAGCCGACGGAGCAGCTCCTTCCTCGAGCACATCTGCCGACTGGACCGCTCTCGGGAGGGGCACTGGACAGCAGCCCGAGTGTTCCTGCCGGAGGCCTCCCCGCGGCCGTCGGTAGAGTCTGCGGTGCGAGCGGTCGTCTGGCAGACTACGAGTCTTGCCGGACGGAAACTGACAGTAAAAGTGGCTCGACGGCAAGTGACGAAATGGATAACAGGCTTCGCGATACGGATACGAGGGAGACTTTGTCCACAGGTGACAGTGGCAGTTCTGTCAATAAGACTGACGTAGAGATTCGACGGTGTAGAGTACCGTATACCGGTGACGCGGACGGGGAACGACTGCCGAGCGAGGAGAGACTCGGTGGGGACGTCTTTGTGGCGGATGGCGTCACACCGGCAGACGCTTCCACTTCGGATCTTGCACCGGTGTGTGTTGACAACAGGCTGTTAGATGCGACAGTACGAGAGACGAGGACGGTACGTAACGTTCTGCCGTGCCACTCACCAGAAATTTTTGTGGAAACTGATAAGAATGAACCACTTTATGACAATGACATCCGAGATATCAAAGATGTTATGGCAGAGTGTGAAGTTTTCAGTAATGAAACTGAAGCCTATTTAGTTGAATCTCGTATCTCTGCAGATTGTTCAGAGGATGTTAAGGATTCTGCTGATGGTAGAGTGACTGCTGGTGAGCCCTCGTTATTGGAGAGCGAGCTGAAGTTCAGTTTAGAACTGCCTCACTCGACGCCGAGTCCCGATAAGCTAAAATGTACGGATCGGGAGTATTTGTTAGGGGACCAGTTAGATATCTCTCCCAATGACAATGTTATGTCACTGAATGTTGATGTACACAGTAACAAAACATACGAGTTTCAGTGTGACAAAGGCCATGTCCCAGAAAGAGCACGTGATGTGCTAAAACAACAGTTTGTGTCTGATGGTGACGAACTCAGTTCTGCAGAGGAGGAACACCGAGGAGTAGATGCACAAGTGACAGCCGTCTGTGATAGTGCTGAAAATATCCTCAATCTTGATTTGAAAGAGGAAGATGACAGTCCTGCGGTTGGGTTTTCTGATAGGGCTTATGTCAGTGAACCGGATGTCGTCAATCTCGGAGACCTCGATAATGCTCGGTCAGTTCTCGACGAACTGGATAAAGACAGCATTCCTCGTAATGTCATAGAAGGTGAATCTGCAGAACACCTGCAGGTAGCAGAAGAGGCGTGTACTGACATTAGTGACGTTATGATTGGCCTGCTGGACAATTTGGAACGTGCAGAGGGTGCTGTCGGTACCCTAGGAGTCGCCGATCTCTCTTGTACTTCGGAGGCGAAGTTGGCATATAAAACTGATCTTCCTGATGAGGCCACAATCCAGTCAGAGAAGTTTGCAAGTGTGCCTGATGTGAGACAAGAGGTTAAGAGTTCATTATCGAGGTCTGAAGCTGTTGCCGCTGTAAGCGAAGCAGCTGTGACACCTTACGAGATTGTGGGTCCTCGTAGTGAATCTAACACCGACTCACTTTCAGACGTCAATCGGCATGACGGTGACATTCCCGCGGCAGTCGGCGAAGAGGTACCATGCTCGGTACGAGCTATCGCCATAGCTACTCCGGCTGACGCTTCGCCGAGGAGAGGGAGACGAGACTGTAAACCGTCGATCCAGAGGCTACTGAGTGACATTCAGGAGCACACCCTCGTCTCGCCTACCGAAGGCTCCGGTTTACAACTCGGTCTCGAATCCACAGAAACTGATTTAGAGATGCCGGCGAACGTAGTGCCCGACGACCGTACGTATTCTCTGGACTCTCTCAGCCCCGACTCCAATCTCAACAGGCCCAACATAGCGACACCCGGCTCGTATTCGTCAGAGTCGAAACAGAAGGAGTCTCCCTCGGGTGACAGGCTGCCGGAGTGGCCGACGGAGGAGAATGCTGCAGCCAAGGTGGAAGGTGCCGAGTTAGCGGAAGGCGCTTTTGGCTCGGTGCGGCCCAGGCTGCCGACTGGTGACCACACGATATCTGATGTCGATTCTGTGCAGACGCCTTCACCACTTGATGCCGGTGGACCTTTGGGGAGGACCGGAGTTCTAGACTCGGCTATCGTAATGCGACAGAGCTACGGTGCTGGAGACACGTGGAACGAAGAGGTAAAAGTAAATGCTTGCTTTACTTTTTTTAAAAAAAATTATATTTATAAATATAAAGTCTGAATATGTCTGAACCGCATACACTAAGTATATGGGAAGAAAAATAGTTTTCAGTCTCTAACAACCCTACCACAGCAAAGGTAAAAATTTAATTATGACTGTGGTGTTGCTCGCGCTGCTAAATACTGCATTTTCGGGCAACAAAAAAGTTATTAAGTGGTAGGTGTCATTAGAGCACAGTTAATAAAGTCATTTCATGTAATAATGAATAAACTAGGCACTCATCTTTTCGTGTTTCCCACGCTGGTCTCGTAAAATCATGGCTCAATCATCGAAAATCTAGGTGGTGATGATTCCAAGCTCGGATGCAAAGAGGCCTAGGTTTTATTCTGCTATATTCAAAAGTTTTATAGATGTGTTTCACAAACCATTCTTGAAGATTAAACGTTTGAAAGTTAGCACAATGGTGATGTAAAAAAATAATCAGCACTCCAAATTTGAGTTACACTTCCTTTTTATTGCTTTTGTTGCAATGTCACGTAACACACAAAACATAACTTCACAATACAAAACATACTTGAAAACATCTTCCTCACAATTTATAAGCTAACTACAATATGCGTCTTTGCAACATGACGTCCAAGACGACTTTTTCAAGGTCCGACACTCTAACAACTAACTGCTTACGCGCCCAAAAATCAGAGTTACAAGTACGTCAAAGATCATAGTGACAAAAGAAAGAATACACATAAGAATAATATCATTGCAATATAAACATATTGATGTATCAAAAGTACCTCTACATTAATGAAATCAAATCTAAATGCTGTCTCAGAAATATGTTAACTACTTTACAGAAACACATTAGAATTTTGCTGGTATCGAGAGGTTCAGGTGAGCTGCCGTAATGGTTACGTAATTCAAGAACCGTTACAAGTCACAAATAGGTCTGTCTTATTGAATTGCGCAGTACAGTTTGGGCTCTGTCAGTTCACTTTTACACAGTTGTAGTCTGTTTCACTTTTATAACATCAGCTAGTTTGTTCTCTAATCTGTACTTTCCACAAATTTAATGTCTTTTAATACAATAATATATACAACATGTTTGCTGTTTGTGGTGATTTTGGCATTCAACTTTTGTGGCGGATATGACACTTCGTGAGGACACTGTTGTTTATTCAGTGTCTTTAGCCAGAGCTACCTAGTTTGGGAGAAGCGGAAGTAGATTGACTCAGGCCAAAAGTGTTGTTCGCCTAGCCACTGCCAATATTTACTCTGATTTCCCTTCCAAACAAATGAATGTCTTGCCTTTTACTAAAGATTTGTGTAGAGGGGAATATAAAATGAGTTTTGTCTGGGTGGATGTGAGAGAATCCCTGACGGTAGTCTTTGAAGGATAATTGGTAAGTAGATAAATAAAACAAACTACTAATCTAAAACTACAATACTTGGGCATATGGTAGCCTTTATGATGTTATTGTCATGCCATGTTGTGCTCTGTAGTAAATTAATGTATCTCCGGACGTACAACGAAGCATTTGCGTGACAATTTTTAATGAAGTGCGATATGAAGCAGTAAACTTGCGTGCAGTGTATGGCAGTTCTCTCTTTCTATTTCAAATAGCTGGTTCAGTGGCCATTTTAAGGGCGGGAAGCTCGCTTGGAAATGAATAAACAAACAACAGTAGTGCGTGTGGCATTGTGGAGTTTGTGTTCTCAACTCATCTTTGGCTTTCAAGACAGGTGCAATAGTTGCTAGCCTACAGTACACAGCGCACAATCGCCAGTTGACTGTGACAGTCATTGACCAATGGTGTGAGGGGTTTAGAATCAAATTCTTGTGAATTAAAACTAAAAACATATTAAACAATTCTGCAGTAAAATGCAATATCGATTTACTTTACCTGACAGATGCAAGGCATAGCTAAATGTAACTTGTAATTGCACAAGCAGTTAAGAGTATAAATGTTTGCATGAAAAATTTTGTGACATTAAAGAGCCAGCCCTGCATGAGGAAAGTGTAGTTTGTTTGCACCTCCCCTCCTTCCACACCACCACTCTCCATGCCACTGACATTTTGTAGTGTACCTGTGGGTGAAGCTTGCTTTCTGCACTCCCACACTCGGCAGAGAACTCTGTCAGGATATTGTGAACAAATAGTATGTGGCCTTAAAATCAGGCTATTAAACTGAACATAAAGTTGTGTGATACAGCTGTATGGAAAAATTGGCATTGTTACTGGAATCAAATAAATTTGTGCCTGGAAAATGTTCTGAGACCATGGCAGCTGTATTTGGGTCTTCTTTTTTTTTTTTTTTTGCGTTTTTCACATTTCTCTGTGGAGTTGGCTTTCTTGATGGTATCTGGCAATCTTTGTGGCAACTGGTGGCCAGATGCCGCTCCTGACACCACCACTCTCCTGAGGACGGAAACTTTACATCAAATCTATCTGCATTTAGAGTAAAGTGAGAGAACATTTGCTAAATGTTTGCATAGCATTTATCTGAGTCAGGAAATGTTTACCAGCCCGGCAGTTTTACATAGTTGGATCTGAGAAACCACCTAAAAAGCTACATCTGTGCTGTTCACCTCACGAGCCTTAGTTGTTAATCTGCAAGGTGGATTTGATCCGGGGCTGACTTTCCTCCCCAAAATCCCAGAAGTGGCATGTTAACGTGCTCAGCTATCTGACCCAACTGCATATTGATGTTTTGCAAGTACTTCAGAGATCCAATAAACTTACTGGAGAAGAATTGGACAAAAGTTCACCTGAAAATGGACTACATAAAACAAATGTATTTTTGATAATTAAATGGACACCCTAGCTGCAAACAGGCATTGATATACTTCATTGGGGACATGATGAAAATGTGTTCCCCAAAGCGGGATTCGAACCTGGGATCTCCTGCTTAGATGGCAGAGCTCTATCCATCTGAGCTCAGATGGATAGAGCTTTTGCCATGTAAGCAGGAGATCCTGGGTTCGAGTCCCGGTCGGGGCACACATTTTCAACATGTCCCCAATGAAGTATATCAACGCCTGTTTGCATCTATGGTGTCCATTTAATTTTCATTTCATTTCTAGCAAAGCTGCATGGTCATCAACTGAAACTGTTCTTTCGGGAACAGATACTACCATCATATATAGTTAAAATGTATTTTTGCTTGAAAAAGATTATTTACCCAGTTCGAGAAATTCACTCTCCATACTTGTCATTATCCATTTAGTGATGAAATTTAATTGTCTGTGGTTTCAGGAAGTGGTGTACTGGTCAGTGTAGAACTTGTGAAAAAAATTGTGAGTTCCATAATTCATTATTCACTCTGCAGCAGAATTTGTGTGTGTGAGGAAAGTTCTTGATAGTCTAGATACTGCAGCACATAGCAGCTGGCCCTGGGATGTTTTTTAATGTTTTTTAAAAGGAAATTTGATGGTAAGTTGAAGCTTTGAGTGCACTGTGAGGTGTAGGAAAATTGCCTTCAAAAGACAAAGTCATCGGAAAGTTCACGTATATGAATTGTCTGTCAAATGACAAGTAAGATATATCCTGTTATCTACAATATTGCATAGAACTCTTACGCTCTTATGCCACAGTGTAGTCTGGTCGGGTTTATACCAGACGTTTGGTACGACCTCTAGATATCCCTACGTTTTCAACCCGTAAAGTTTGTATATTCCATATTAATTAGTTTTAAAATCAGCACTTGTTATATTTATTGCAAACAATGTAAAAATTTAGGGGGTAGGGGGAATCTATCCTCACCATATTGTTGTTTAATGTGCTCCAGATAGATTAAATGAATAAAAAATATTTTGATAAAAAATCTGTAAAATATTTCGTGAAATGATTTGTCTGAAAGTAAGAAATACAACAGATCAGAGAAACATTTGGACACACCTCATTTGCTGTACATGATTTCGTGCATCATTCAAAGGGATGTCAAATGTTTCTCTAACAACAATATTATGAAAAGGATAGATTGCATCTCACTATGTAGAGGAAATGCTGAGTCACAGATAAACACAATGAAAAGACACTACACATTTAAACTTTTTGGCATACAACACACATATTCACACAAGCTCAACCCACACACACATCACTCAGCCTGGCCATGGCAGCTAGAGACAGTAGCCATGTATGTGTGTTGTGCTTATGTGAGTGTGAGTGTGTGTGTGTGTGTGTGTGTGTGTGTGTGTGTGTTTTCTACTTCATAAGTGTGCCTATTGAGTAAAAGTTTAAATGTGTAACTGTCTTTTCATTGTGCTTGGCTGTGACTCAGCATTTCCTCTGTATGGTGAGTAGCACTGTCCTTTTCCTAATACTTTTGTGATTCCATCCAGGACTAGTACATGAGGTTGAGAGTAATTCCTTCAGCACGATTCTAATTTTCTTTACGTTTGGCAGGTGTCACCCAATGACGTGTCCTTCCCCAGCCTGACAGTGCCAGAAGGAAGCGAATCGACTGAGCTCGACGCCGTACGTCCTCCGTCGCTGATGACCAGCCTCATCTCCATGACGACGAGCTCCGAGACCGGCGCCGCGTTGGCTGCCGAAGCAGAGGCTGTGGCAGCTGCCATAAATGTCACCACACAGCAGTCGGGTGGCTCAGTGCGGCAGAACCGTAAGAGGTCTCTGCCCAGCCTCATGGTGAGCAATCCACTCCTCTCTATAACTGTCAATTCAAATAGTAAATACATAAATCAAAAAATAAAATAAAGTATTTTGTACCGTCCTTTTAATTAGGACATGACTGTATTCTTAAGAGGAACTATTGTGTTGTATAAAACTTTTCCAGATACGTGACTGCATATATCCCTACCTTTACTATTGTAATTTAGTATGCTTTTGCCTAAATAACAGAAAAACTTGTCTGTATGTTGTCACATATACTATACCCCAACAGAACAAATAGTTTAGTTTCCAAATAAAGTACACTATGGGAGAATAGCCCTGTTAATAGGAAAAGCTAGTCAATAGAGTTACCCTTTTCAAGATTTGACAGTGTTTTGTGTCTAATGAATAAATAAATCAGACTGTTCAATTCTTTTCCTAAGATTTTACCAAGCAGTTGAATAAAAACACAGTATGAATAATATTATACTGAAGCTAGGACAACTCAGTTCCAAATTCATTTAGTGGTTTATGACACGTACTAATGGTCACCAGGCAATGAAACAGTGAAGTATTGGAAAAGCAGAAGTATGAATTTTGCCTGCTTTCCTCCTACTGTTTAATTTGGTTCTTCAAATAAATATTACTCTACGTAAACAATGTTGGTGCAGACACTGGAATTTCTTTTTGAGTACTACACCCTTATACATTGCATTTTAAAAAGAGAACAAGCCCAGTAGATAACTTCAGGGAAGCTAAAAAAAAAAAAAATTGCCCAGGGGGATATATAGAAAATCATTTTCTATAATAAACAAACTTAAATACTAGAATACTTAGATACTAAAGTGCACACTTTTTATACTTACACTCCTGGAAATTGAAATAAGAACACCGTGAATTCATTGTCCCAGGAAGGGGAAACTTTATTGACACATTCCTGGGGTCAGATACATCACATGGTCACACTGACAGAACCACAGGCACATAGACACAGGCAACAGAGCATGCACAATGTCGGCACTAGTACAGTGTATATCCACCTTTCGCAGCAATGCAGGCTGCTATTCTCCCATGGAGACGATCGTAGAGATGCTGGATGTAGTCCTGTGGAACGGCTTGCCATGCCATTTCCACATGGCGCCTCAGTTGGACCAGCGTTCGTGCTGGACGTGCAGACCACGTGAGACGACGCTTCATCCAGTCCCAAACATGCTCAATGGGGGACAGATCCGGAGATCTTGCTGGCCAGGGTAGTTGACTTACACCTTCTAGAGCACATTGGGTGGCACGGGATACATGCGGACATGCATTGTCCTGTTGGAACAGCAAGTTCCCTTGCCGGTCTAGGAATGGTAGAACGATGGGTTCGATGACGGTTTGGATGTACCGTGCACTATTCAGTGTCCCCTCGACGATCACCAGTGGTGTACGGCCAGTGTAGGAGATCGCTCCCCACACCATGATGCCGGGTGTTGGCCCTGTGTGCCTCGGTCGTATGCAGTCCTGATTGTGGCGCTCACCTGCACAGCGCCAAACACGCATACGACCATCATTGGCACCAAGGCAGAAGCGACTCTCATCGCTGAAGACGACACGTCTCCATTCGTCCCTCCATTCACACCTGTCGCGACACCATTGGAGGCGGGCTGCACGATGTTGGGGCGTGAGCGGAAGACGGCCTAACGGTGTGCGGGACCGTAGCCCAGCTTCATGGAGACGGTTGCGAATGGTCCTCGCCGATACCCCAGGAGCAACAGTGTCCCTAATTTGCTGGGAAGTGGCGGTGCGGTCCCCTACGGCACTGCGTAGGATCCTACGGTCTTGGCGTGCATCCGTGCGTCGCTGCAGTCTGGTCCCAGGTCGACGGGCACGTGCACCTTCCACCGACCACTGGTGACAACATCGATGTACTGTGGAGACCTCACGCCCCACGTGTTGAGCAATTCGGCGGTACGTCCACCCGGCCTCCCGCATGCCCACTATACGCCCTCGCTCAAAGTCCGTCAACTGCACATAAGGTTCACGTCCACGCTGTCGCGGCATGCTACCAGTGTTAAAGACTGCGATGGAGCTCCGTATGCCACGGCAAACTGGCTGACACTGACGGCGGCGGTGCACAAATGCTGCGCAGCTAGCGCCATTCGACGGCCAACACCGCGGTTCCTGGTGTGTCCGCTGTGCCGTGCGTGTGATCATTGCTTGTACAGCCCTCTCGCAGTGTCCGGAGCAAGTATGGTGGGTCTGACACACCGGCGTCAATGTGTTCTTTTTTCCATTTCCAGGAGTGTATCATTTCACTTCAAGAAAACCTCTTTGTTACTGGAATTTACTTTCAAAAGCTATAATTTGTTTAACAAACTCTGTATAGTCTTTTACCAGATTCTAATACCTTAGCTACACTCTGTTTGAGTTTTATGTAAGTAAACTTTTACTAGAACACTTTGTAATTATTAAGACAAAAAAAAAAACAATTTAAATGGCGCCTCTTTATATTAACTTGGCACTTCATACATTTATAAAATAGGATACTCGGATTCATCAAACACCAGGAAGGAATCCTATATAGGTGTATGATTAGGATGAAATAACAGGTTGAACCACTTTCCATAAAGTTCAAGAATGGTTATTAAAACACAGTTTAAATTAATGGTTCACACTGTACAAATGTAAATTTACAATATGGTGGCTGTAGGCTTGGGTATGGTGAACAATTACGGTCGCTACACTACCCACAATATGGTCTGCAAGTCTCTTACTGTATGGGCTCAGTTTCTCTTCTTGGCGTGGTTCAGTTCTACATACATTAGCCCAACAACTCTCAGCTATGCCGTAAGCCATTTACAGTATCCATCCGAGGCATTTTGTGCGAATTTGCACGCAAAGCTTCTCCTGCTTCACAAAGGTGTTGTCTCAGTCACTGCTGCCTACAGACTGTGTGACTTTCTGCGTTTTCTCTAGGTAGTGCACCAATTCACCATTGCCATCTTTTCCTCTCCCCAGGGCTACTTTTATTTTAAACAGAAGCACACTGGCTTTTACATGACACCTATTTCTTTTATTTGATGCTAATCGTGACCATTTCTTAAAGTGTCAAATTTACATCAACATGAACAAATTATATACACAAATATTTTTAAATATGAAAGGTCATCGGAAAGTTATTTAATATAATAAACAATTTATTTAGTATTTTACTTACATTACTCACATACAATGCAAAGAACCTCAATCTCCGGTATAGTACACTTTACTTAACGTATACAGACCAATCTGTGAAAATTTTAAAGCAAAAAGTTATAAAAAAACTTAAATGAACCCTAAACAAATATTGTTATATGCATTATCATGTATTATTGTGACAACATAGCTTTTGACGACTTCCTCGATAGTGATCTTCAGGAGATTTCAGTAGGCCATTTGGTACTTTATTTAGTTCGTTGAATTATGATCATTGAATTATGTGTTGGAGATTTCACAAAGTCACGTATTGTGCTGCCAGAGATTATGTCGATGTTTATGACTGAAGAATATTGGTAGTGATGCTGATTTCGCTAGACGGCTGATGACTCACCATATTTCTCTGTTATCATTCAGCATCAAGCAGTTGTTTCCATGCACCTATGGTATAGCCATTGTCCCGGTTAAAGTAGTTGTTACAAATTTCAATCTATGCATGAGATAATATTTATGTTTCATATAACATAAATGTATGTACGTTCATGAGGCTGTTTTGGGGAACAGCAAATTTGTTGAAGTTACGATATTTAATGTGGCAATGTCCTGAAAATGATTATATTGATTAACTAATGTAAATGGTAACAGATTCACATGGTATTTTATGAAGAAGGAACATGGAGCTAAGGCTGTCTTTTACTGGACACAGCATTTCTCTAATTTTCGAGTGGTCAAAAGCTCGACACTGAATGTAAATCTGACACGGCAAGAACTCGTGAAGCATTTGTCCGACATTACTGTGTTGTTGTACAGACAGTGTTCTGGTCAGTGTTGCAAGCTGCCTCCACCAGTATGGTGGTTTTCTTCTAAGCCAGTGCCCTATGCAGAACTTACATAGCAGGGATGGCCACAATTAGACTAGTGAGCTGCAAGCTGCTCTCACCTCAGTCTAGTTGCCATTTTTGGAAATTAGAATATTTCTGAGCACTCACAAATACAAAACATTTGTATATTACGAGGGGCATTTGAAAAGTCCGTGCAAAAATAAAAACTACTTGCGTGTTTGGGGTAAACCTTTTTTATTTTTCGACATAGTATCCTTTTAAACTTATACACTTTGTCCAACGCTTTTCTAATTTGTTATTATAGGAATTGTCCAAGGCTGCAAAATAGCTATTAGTTGCTGCAATCACCTCCTCGTTTGAATAAAATCTTTGTCCCGCATGCCATTTCTTCAAATTGGGGAACAAGTAGTTGTCCAAGGGAGCCAAGTCTGGGGAATGTGGGGGGGGGGGGGGGGGGCGAGTTGGAATCGTATTTCCATTAATTTTGTGACGACAACTGCTGAGGTGTGTGCTGATGCATTGTCGTGATGGGCAAGGAAATTTTTGCGGTCCAATTGCCAGCATTTTCCTTGCAGCTCGGTTTTCAAACGGTCCAATAACGATGAATAATACGCACCTGTAATAGTTTTACCCTTTTCCAGATAGTCGATGAGGATTATCCCTTGCAAATCCCGAAAGACAGTTGCCATAACATTTCCGGCCGAAGGACTGGTCTTCGCCTTTTTGGTGCAGATTCTCCCTTGGTCACCCATTGTTTAGATTGTTGTTTGGTCTCAGGAGTATAATAATGTATCCATGTTTCATCCACAGTGACGAAGCAACACTTACAAAGTCCTGCGGATTCTTCCTGAACAGCTGCAAACCATCCTTGCAACACTTCACACGATTCCGTTTTTGGTCAACCGTGAGCAATTGTGGAACCCATCTTGCAGATAGTTTTCTCATGTCCAAATGTTTGTGCAAAATATTATGTACCCGTTCATTCGAGATGCCCACAGCACTAGCAGTCTGACGCACCTTAACTCTTCTGTCATCCATCACCGTCTCATGGATTTTATCAATGATTTCTGGAGTTGTAACCTCCACAGGGCATCCAGAACGTTCAGCATCACTTGTGCCCATATGGCCACTCTGAAAATTTTGAAAGCACTTATAAACTGTTCTAATCGAAGGTGCAGAGTCACCGTAATGTTTATCAAGCTCCTCTTTAGTCTCCTGAGGCGTTTTGCCTTTCATAAAGTAATGTTTCATCACCACTCGAAATTCTTCTTTGTCCATTTTTTGACAATCACTCGACTTCCTTGATCCACACGAATACCAAACACGAAGAAATGGACCAATATGGCTGAAACTTGGTGTGCGTTCTTTCCAAAGATGCTACTAACTAAATGTGACCTCGATAGACGCCGGCGGTGCAATCTCTTGGACTATGCACGGAGTTTTCAAACACCCCTTGTACTGGTGAACCCATCAGAGCTTTGCAGTTGCTAAATATGTATAGAACAAGAGATCTCTATTAACCTGGAATCCAGTGCCAGTTGCAGTATAGGCGGAGTAAAACATCAAGTTTCAATATTTCGCTTAATTATTGGTCGAATTTAAAAATTTGAGTAGCTGTCATACTCCACTCATGAAGCAGTACGGGATGGGACAGATTAAAGTGGCCTGGAGAACGTAGTTCTGGGGTATGAGGAAACACAGTAGAGGAAAGGAAATACAGTGATAACCTGACTATAGCAGATGTTGAAAGTGGCCACCATTCGTCTCTTAGTGCTTTTGGGGCCGGTCAGCAAGTTACTGAAGGCGGATCGAGGCTGGACAGCTGCGATCTCGTGCAGAATGTTCTGCTGCAGTTCTTGAAGACTACAAAGCATGTTGCGATACACCTTAAACTTGAGGGCTCCCCACACAAAGTAATCTCACACTGAGAATCAGGTAATCTGTGTGGCTTGCTTGAGCCGTGACCAGACTTACCTGTGTTGACAACACTGTCAGGTGTGGAGATTGTGTAAGTGTGCTACTAAACTGTGTACTGGTGTGGATCATGTGGCAGGTGTACACGTGGTGTGGTTATATGCACACACTCGCATCCAGCCGTATCCACTTGTCTGGGTCACTTTTATTTGCACCACCCTGTATAATCTTATGTTAAAAGTTTAACACATTAAGACGATGTTTGAAGAGATTTTGGGATCGCAGCCGGTCGTTGTAAAGTCCGTTCCACGATATTTCAACTGGACACCTCCAGTCTCTTCAGACCAGTTGAAATATCGTGGAATGAAGTTTATGACAACCGTCTGCTGTCCCGAAATCTCTTCGAACATTTAATTTGCCTGGAAAATATTAAATTACACATTAAGATGAGTATTACAGTTAGAAACAGTATGTTTGTCTAGAGGCAGCATAAATAACAACTAGCAAATACACTAACTTAATTCATCCGGTATTTGAGAAAGAAAGCGCTTAGCAACGTCAAACAAAGTTTACACATTACTTCAAACCTATACAAAACATGTTTTTGTTGACATCCCCCCCACAAAATGGTGGGGAAAAAAAGTCAATCACTTAATAAATTTCCATTGTTAACACGGAGTCAAACTTCAATCTCAGGTGTGACGTAATTTATTAGTTCTTTACTACTAACTATATTTGCAACTCAGTCCCAACATATAGCTCAGGAGATATGACGACATAAACGTTGAAAAACTAGCTTTTGCTTAAAATGAAGAGCAAATATCTTAGTTTATATTCATCAAGTGTTTCATAACGAGAACACTTAGTGACTTCCGACAAATTTTAATCATTATTTCAAACCTTCCTTAATCTTTTTCTCACTTACAGAAAATAATTTAACACATTATCATTTGTAAAATAATCAAACATTTCGAGCTGTTGTATACACGGAAGTTGTATTCTTTAAGGAATAAGTGGCTTAAGTTATTTCTGTATTTTAGGAGAAAAACAGCTGCTTTAAAATGTGCCTTTTCTCATCATCTTGTACTACTCATCAGGTGTTTTTATCTGATACTTCAAATAAAAACATTTACATTACTTTGCCAGTATATAGACAGCTGTTGGTATTCTGTGTAAAGTCAACATCTGTTTAATACAAATGTTAGAGTTAAGTGGGGACTTACATCCATTAGTCCAGATATTCTGATAAATTGTAGAAGGCATGGTTAATGACTTAATTATGTACCCATTGTTTGAAATAACTTTGCAAGACAAGAGTCTAACATTCTGCTCCCTGACAGCAGTGTCTTTGTTTAGCATCTCTCACTTGAGTATCATTTTTGCATTAACTGAGTACAGCTGTGACCAATGACACAGATGTCCTCTAAATAGACTGCAGTGCACTATTAATTGCACTCCACATCTGCAGCATTTCTATTACCGTGTAGTAACTCGGTGACATACACGATGCCATCAGTGCAACGAAAGTTGAAATATTATTTCCTGCTCGACTGTGCACAGGTGCGGAGGGCTCTCGGCAGCCTGGAGAACTTGTCCGGGGACAACGGCTGTGTGAGTGCTTCCAGCAGCTGCACTTCGCAGCTGGACCACGTGCGGCCCCCAGCCGACATGGAGAGCAGCATGCTGAGCGTCGCCAGCATCACCTCCGAGGTCTGTCCCATGAGATGATAACTTGTTGGAGGTTAGGGGCACGGTTCCACATTGTCTGTTATTGCTCAGTTTGCCATTACTTTTATTCACTGTGTCTTAGTAGCTGGCCAGTTTCAGCCGGCAGATTTGTTCTGAAGTCCTGTAGGTATCAAAATACTGACTACTCGTCTGCCTGCCTAGGTGAATGGTCACGTGCTTGCCTCCCGTGCAGCTGGCCCGGGTTCGATTCCCGGTCGGGTTTGAGATTTCCTCTGCTCACGGACTGGGTATTGTGTTGCCCTCGTCGTCATTTCGTCCTCGTTACCGGCACGCGAGTCGCCCGATGTGGCGTCGACTGAAATGAGACTCCCACTCGGCGGCCGATCTTCCCCGGATGGGGCCTCCCGGCTGGCAGTGTTGTACAATCATTTCATTTTTACTGACAACATGTAGGCACACTTATATTGTAGCTCCCAATATACACTGTTATAAGTAACTGACTTTGTTGTTTCGAAAAGTGACAGCGTACCATTCATGTGCTCTTTTTTTTTTGTGGGCAAACACTTATTTATTTTATTTTTTAAATTTGTATCTTATTTTATTTAGTTACTTATTTTTAAATCTGGCACTTGATTGAGCATATTCCCACTTACTAAAAGCCAATGTCTGTTATTTATAACCAGATACATTGCTGTATGTGTTTCCACTTGCCGTGGTAAATATTGGGAGTTGTGATATTAGTATGCATACGTGCTGTCGGTGTTGATACCTGTAGGACTTGAGAAAGGCTTGTAAGGCCAGAATTGGCCAATTGTGTGAAAAGCACTAAATAAAAATATTTACAAATCAACCAGGAGCACCTGAGGTGGAAGCATGTGTCTAACTTTCAAGTAACTTTACCACTGTGAAACCCTATATAAAAAGATGATTGGAATAAGTGATCAGTCACATTTCTTTAATTGTGTCATAGTTGTAGACATGTATTTGCAGCAAGTAATTGACTGTCATAGAATACTCTGTGCAAATGATCCTCAACTAAGAAACAAAAATTCTGAAACAGTGATATTCATAATTTATTATTTCATCTGTTGGTCTTTGCTTTGGCTTCATGAAGTTTGTTGTGGAATTATCTCCTCCAGGTCACCCCACTGTAATTTGTAATGCTGCAGCAAACACACCCTAGGACGTAGAAATGAAGCACTTGAGTTTGGTGACTGAATCTTTCACTCTGCAGCAGAGAGTATACGAACCGAAACTTCTCAGTGCATTAAACGTATGTCCCTGTGAGAAACTCTAACAGTAAACCTCTCTGTTGTTCCCGAGGGAGAACTTCTCACAGACTCGAGCTGCGAGTTGAAACATGAATTGTGCCTCCGAAGACTATGGCCTATGTCTTAGCCCCAGCTTTGCACAATTTTCATCTGCCAGGAAATTTTATTAAATTTTGCACATTCTGGAAACAAACTTCAAGTCATGACTAAGTTGTCCTCTGCTGTATCCATTCTCCAAGAAGATCCAGTTCAACAAGGCACGCAGAAGGGCCTACGGCCAGAAATCGAACTGTGAAATTGCACTGTACGCGAATAGCTTAATCGGCAAGCTAAATAATTTTTGTATTCTGAGAATATTAGTGGTCTTGTAATATGCCCAAGTAGTTTCTTTCATGCACAGAACGGTCCAGATCACATCTTATGTAACTATCATGACCACTTTCAGCTGAATTAGGTCATCTTCAGACTTGCACTTAAATAATGGACTAACAGTGCCACCGGCATCAGCTGGTGTTCATTACAACTTGTGACAATGCTCATTGGTTGATGCTGCTGGTACTGACAGTGCAGTATTTTAGTTATAAGTCTGAAGGCGACCTAACTTACCTGAAATTGGCCATTACAGTTACATAAAATGTGATCTACACTATTCTGTGCATAACTTAATGAAACGAGTTCACTAACGTCTGTGGTGATGATGTCTTTCTGTCCTTAACACTGTATAGAACATTTGCCATTGTATAAAAGATATGGGCTTCTATTGGTGAAAAATTTGCCCATCCAGTCATATGTTTGTGAAGATATTGCACAAGGTTATATCTCGGTTATCAATCTAAAGCGTGGTACACTCGTACAGTGTTCGGAATTCTTGTAAAATGAACCTGTCTGTTGAGCTGCACCTGCTACTTTCAGAATATTTTGTGTTATCAAGGGAGCCATATTTCATTTGTGTGGTTGCTCCTGAACACTTATTGATTTTTTGGTAATGGCAAATGTGTCAGTGCAAGGTACTGTGTGTAGTCTGAGTTGTTACAGTTGTTTCTATACACGAGAAATGTTTATTACACAGCAGTTATTTGTGAGTTTGTTGGTAATTAAAAAAACTGTTGCAATAGAAGCTGTTGTCTTGTGCGAATGTATAAGGGGCAATCAAAAACTTTCTGTTCGAAGGCCGTAAAGTCCACAATTGCTATGCCTGTCAGCAAAATCACTGTGAGCACTGTGGCAATCGTGTCACTGACACATCACGTTGAAGTTATCCGTTTGGTAAAAGTCAGTGTCTTGCTGCACGAACAAGTCTGTAACAGCGTGTCGATTGCGTGGGGAGCGATCGGGGCTATAGGTGGGTGTCTCCTACTCGAATCGGCATAGCGTCTGCACTACAACAGTTGCGGTATGAGGACGTGCATTTTATACATTCTTCATTCTCTTGTGAATGTCTCTCAGTGTTCATCCTTTGGCAGCTAAGAAAAGAATAAGAGCATATTGCTACTGTTTGGACGCATTTGGTAATAACGTTGCCATAACTCACATTTCCACATTTACCGAACACACGTCAGAAAGACAAAAATGACACACTAATCTACTGTCTACATGTCAGTGCTTGTATACCGGTATTGGAGTCACATGTGCATATGTGCCGCGGCAATGCCCCCAAACAGAAAATTTTTGGTCGCTCATATTTTCAAATGCAGAATTTAATACAGAGGGGTCCAAAAAAATGTATCCGCTGTTTAAAAGACCATAGCTGGCAAACTAATTGACGGAGTTGTCTCATCTTTGGTAGTGTAATGGTTTGTAGTTCCGGCAATCGTCACGCAAGTGTTGTATTGCGTTGTTTTGTTTTGTCAGATGACAGTCACCAGATAGTGAGTGTTTTGTTCTTAGTTGCACCTAGTTACTCAAGTAAACATGGCTGGAGCAAGTTTTGAAGTGGTATTTTAAGTACGAAAATGTTAATGAGGTTCAATGGCAATGGTGAAATGAGTATCAGACAGAGCCACCGACATGTTTAACGATTCGTCGCATTTGTTAAAGATGTACACACACAATGGTCTGGACGACGTGTAACAGTAACAAGTCCAGCTAACTCCCGTCGTGTGTTACAACAATTCACTCGCTCACCACAGAAGTCTGTGAGGCAGTGTGCCCGTGAAACTGGAGTTAGTCGCTCAACTGTTCGGCGAATTTTGAAGACAGCAAAGTGGAAGTGCTACCTCCCACGATTGCTACACGCAATGAACGAGGACGACTCAGATCGTAGAATGGAGTACTGCGAGTGGTTTACTAACATGGTGCGCAACGATGAAGAGTTTGCAGAGATGATTGTGTGGTCTGATGAGGCACAGTTAAAACTCAATGGTGCAGTAAATCGCCACAATTGCATCTACTGGGCCGCTGAAAATCCGAACGTCCATGTAGACAAAGCCATGAATTTGCCAGGAGTAAATGTGTGGTGTGGGTTGTCGTACTGGGCTCGATTGGGCCATTCATCTTTCACGGCACAGTTACCAGAGAGGTGTACCTTCAGAAGCTTCGGACATCCATTTTATTTGCCATCCGAGACTTGTATGGAGACAGAAGAGTTTACTTTCAACAAGATAGTGTTAGGGCGTATCTCGACGAAAATCTACCAGGAAGATGGATAGGCCGTAGAGGTGCTGTGGAGTATCCACCACGTTCCCCAGACCTAACGCCTCTGGACTTTTACCTGGGGGGAACGCTAAAGGACGTTGACAAAAGCCATGCACATTGGATGAACTTTGAGAATCCATGGTACATTCATGTGCAAATATCCAACTGAACATGTTGCAGTCGGTAGTTCATGCTGCAGTTCGGTGGCATTGTTTGTGTGTGAATGTTAATGGTGACCATTTAGAACACCTACAGTGATATCTTTAAGTTGGACTTTAAGCTACACTTTCACCAAAAATGAGACAACTCCGTCAATCATTTTACAAGTTATGGACTTTTAAACAGTGGATACATTTTTGGACCCCTCTATATTTTGGACAGACTAGGTACACTGTCCGAAAGGTGGGGGTCTCATCATGAATTCCTCTTCTGTACCAGCCTCTTCATCTCAGAGCAGCAGTTACAACCTAAAACCTCAATTATTTGCTGGATGTATTCCATTCTATGTCTTTGTCTACAGCCACTACTCTCTACAGCTCCCTCTAGTACTGTGGAAGGTTTTCCCAGCTTTCTTTAACAAATGTCCATCATCCTGTCCCTTCTCCTTGTCAGTGTTTTCCACATATTCCTTTCCTCTCCTGTTCTGTGCAGAACCTCCTCATTCCTTATCTCATCACTCCATCTACACTACTGGCGATTAAAATTGCTACACCAAGAAGAAAAATCAGATGATAAACGGGTATTCATTCGACAAATATATTATACTAGAACTGACATGTGATTACATTTTCACGCAGTTTGGGTGCATAGTTCCTGAGAAATCAGTATCCAGAACAACCACCTCTGGCCGTAATAACGGCCTTGATACGCCTGGGCATTGAGTCAAACAGAGCTCGGATGGCGTGTACAGGTACAGCTGCCCATGCAGCTTCAACACAATACCACAGTTCATAAAGGGTAGTGACTGGTATATTGTGATGAGCCAGTTGCTCGGCCACCATTGACCAGACATTTTCAGTTGGTGAGAGATCTGGAGAATGTGCTGTCCAGGGCAACAGTCAAACATTTTCCGTGTTGAGAAAGGCATGCGGTCATGCATTATTCTACTGAAATGTAGGGTTTTGCAGGGATCGAATGAAGGGTAGACCTACAGGTTGTAACACATCTGAAATGTGACGTCCACTGTTCAAAGTGCCGTCAATGCGAACAAAAGGTGACCAAGACGTGTAACCAATGGCACCCCATACCATCACGCCAGTATGGTGATGACGAATACACGCTTCCAATGTGCGTGCACCGTCGCCAAACACGGATGCGACCGTCATGATGCTGTAAACAGAACCTGGATTCATCTGAAAAAGTGACGTTTTGCCATTCATGCACCCAGGTTTGTGGTTGAGTACATCATCACAGGCGCTCCCGTCTGTGATGCAGCGTCAAGGGTAACCGCAGCCATGGTCTCCGAGCTGATAGTCTGTGCTGCTGCAAACGTTGTCGAACTGTTCGTGCAGATGGTTGTCGTCTTGCAAACGTCCCCATCTGTTGACTCAGGGATCGAGACGTGGCTGCACGATCCGTTACAGCCATGCGGATAAGATGCCTGTCATCTCGACTGCTAGTGATATGAGGCCGTTGGGATCCAGCACGGCGTTCCGTATTACCCTCCTGAACCCACAGATTCCTTATTCTGCTAACAGTCTTTGGATCTCGACCAACGCGAGCACCAATGTCGCAATACAATGAACCACAATCGCAATAGGCTACAATCCGACCTTTATCAAAGTCGGAAACGTGATGGTACGCATTTCTCCTCCTCACTCGAGGCATTGCAACAACATTTCACGAGGCAACACCAGTCAATTGCTGTTTGTGTATGAGAAATCGGTTGGAAACTCTCCTCATGTCAGCACATTGTAGGTGTCGCCACTGGCGCCAGCCTTGTGTGAATGCTCTGAAAAGCTAATCATTTGCATATCACAGCATCTTCTTCCTGTCGGTTAATTTCGTGTCTGTATCACGTCATCTTGTTGTAGCAATTTTAATGGCCAGTAGTGTAATTTTCAACATTCATCTGTAGCACCTCATCTCAAATGGTTCGATTCTCTTCTGTCAGATTTTCCCACAGTCCATGTTTCACTACCATACAATGCTGTGCTGCTCAAACGTTTATTCTTAGAAATTTCTTCCTCAAATTAAGATCTATATTTGATACTAGTAGACTTCGATTGGCCGTGAATACCTTTTTTACCTGTTCTAGTGTGCTTTTGGTGTTGCCCTAGCTCCATCCATCATTGGTTATTTTGCATCCTAGGTAGCAGAAGTCCTTGACTTCATCTACTTTGTGACCATCAACCCTGATAACTTTTTCACTGTTCCCATTTCTGATGCTTCTCATTACTTTCATTGTTCTTCAATTAACTCTCTTAACATATTTGGTGCTCATTAGACTGTTCATTCCATTCAGTAGTTCATCTAATTCTTCTTCACTTTCAATGTCATAAGCAAATCATATCATTGATATCATTTCCACCTTGAATTTTAATTCCACTCCTGAACCTTTCTTCTATTTCCATCATTGCTTCTTTGATGTATAGATTGAACAGTAGGGAGAAAACACTACATCCCTGACTTGCACCCTTTTTAACCCGAGCACTTCATTCTTGGTCTAATTTTCGTTCTTGACTCTTGTACATGTTGTGTATTATCATCTCTCCCTATAACTTACCCCATTTCCCTCGGAATTTTGAACATCTTGCACCATTTGACAGTGTCAAACCCTTTTCCTGGTCGTCAGATGCCTATGAATGTATCTTGATTTTTCTTTAGTCTTGCTTACATTATCAACCACAATATTAAAATTATCCCTCTGGTGCCTTTACATTTCCTAAAGCCAAATGTCCTGAATTTTCTTTCCTATTCTTCTGTATCGTATTCTTGTCAGCAACTTGGATGCACGAGCTGTTAAGCCGATTGTGTGATAATTCTCGAATTTAGCAGTATTGTAGTCTTCGGAATTGAGGGGATGATATTTTGCTGAAAGTCAGGTGGTTTATCGCCATTCTAAGCACCGACGTGAATAGTCATGCTACTTACCCTAATGATTTTCGAAATTGTGATGTATTGTTACCCATCACTTCTGCTTTATTTGATCTTAATACTGTATCCCCTATCTCTTCTAAATCTACTCCTGTTTCTTCTATTATATCAGACAAATCTGGCTCTCCCTTTGCACTCTTAATGTTACGACTCTTGCTTTTAATGTCATTGAAGGTTGTCGTGACTTTGCTGTATGCTGAGTCTGTCCTTCCGACAATCATTTCTTTTTCAATTTCTTCCCATCTTTCATACAGCCATTTCAACCATTTCATCTTAGCTTTGCTGCATTTCCTATTTATTTCATTTCTGAATGACTTGTACTTCATTTTCATCAGTATCCAACGGCTGCTTCATCAGGAAAGAGGGAAGGAGAGGGAAAGACTAAAGGATGTGAGTTTTAAGGGAGAGGGTAAGGAGTCATTCCAATCCCGGGAGCGGAAAGACTTACCTTAGGGGGAAAAAAACGGGTATACACTCGCACACACACCCAAATATCCATCCGCACATACACAGACACAAGCAGACATCTGTAAAGGCAAAGAGTTTGGGCAGAGATGTCAGTCAAGGTGGAAGTAAAGAGGCAAAGATGTTGTTGAAAGACGGGTGAGGTATGAGCGGCGGCAACTTGAAATTAGCGGAGGTTGAGGCCTGGCGGATAACGAGAAGAGAGGATATACTGAAGGGCAAGTTCCATCTCCGGAGTTCTGACAGGTTGGTGTTAGTGGGAAGTATCCAGATAACCCGGACGGTGTAACACTGTGCCAAGATGTGCTGGCCGTGCACCGAGGCATATTTAGCCACAGGGTGATCCTCATTACCAACAAACACTGTCTCCCTGTGTCCATTCATGCGAATGGACAGTTTATTGCTGGTCATTCCCACATAGAAAGCTTCACAGTGTAGGCAGGTCAGTTGGTAAATCACATGGGTGCTTTCACACGTGGCTCTGCCTTTGATCGTGTACACCTTCCGGGTTACAGGACTGGAGTAGGTGGTGGTGGGAGGGTGCATGGGACAGGTTTTACACCGGGGGCGGTTACAAGGGTAGGAGCCAGAGGGTAGGGAAGGTGGTTTGGGGATTTCATAGGGATAAACTGAGAGGTTACGAAGGTTAGGTGGACGGCGGAAAGACAATCTTGGGGGAGTGGGGAGGATTTCATGAAGGATGGATCTCATTTCAGGGCAGGATTTGAGGAAGTCGTATCCCTGCTGGAGAGCCACATTCAGAGTCTGATCCAGTCCCGGAAAGTATCCTGTCACAAGTGGGGCACTTTTGGGGTTCTTCTGTGTGGATTTTCTAGGTTTGAGGGGATGAGGAAGTGGCTCTGGTTATTTGCTTCTGTACCAGGTCGGGAGGGTAGTTGCGGGATGCGAAAGCTGTTTTCAGGTTGTTGATGTAATTGTTTAGGGATTCCTGACTGGAGCAGATTCGTTTGCCACGAAGACCTAGGCTGTAAGGAAGGGACCGTTTGATGTGGAATGGGTGGCAGCTGTCATAATGGAGGTACTGTTGCTTGTTGGTGGGTTTGATGTGGACAGATGTGTGAAGCTGGCCATTGGACAGATGGAGGTCAACGTCAAGGAAAGTGGCATGGGATTTGGAGTAGGACCAGGTGAATCTGATGGAACCAAAGAAGTCGAGGTTGGAGAGGAAATTCTGGAATTCTTCTTCACTGTGAGTCCAGGTCATGAAGATGTCATCAATAAATCTGTACCAAACTTTGGGTTTGCAGCCCTGGGTAACCAAGAAGGCTTCCTCTAAGCGACCCATGAATAGGTTGGCGTACGAGGGGGCCATCCTGGTACCCATGGCTGTTCCCTTTAATTGTTGGTATGTCTGGCCTTTGAAAGTGAAGAAGTTGTGGGTCAGGATGAAGCTGGCTAAGGTAATGAGGAAAGAGGTTTTAGGTAGGGTGGCAGGTGATCGGCGTGAAAGGAAGTGCTCCATCGCAGCGAGGCTCTGGACGTACGGAATATTTGTGTATAAGGAAGTGGCATCAATGGTTACAAGGATGGTTTCTGGGGGTGATAGATTGGGCAAGGATTCCAGGCGTTTGAGAAAGTGATTGGTGTCTTTGATGAAGGATGGGTTGAAGGTGTTGATCTACGTAGGCAGAGATACGTTCTGTGGGGGTTTGGTAACCAGCTACAATGGGGCGGCCGGGATGATTGGGTTTGTGAATTTTAGGAAGAAGGTAGAAGGTAGGGGTGCGGGGTGTCGGTGGGGTCAGGAGGTTGATGGAGTCAGGTGAAAGGTTTTGCAGGGGGCCTAAGGTTCTGAGGATTCCTTGAAGCTCCACCTGGACAGCGGGAATGGGATTACCTTGGCAAACTTTGTATGTGGTGTTGTCTGAAAGCTAACGCAGTCCCTAGGCCACATACTCCCGATGATCAAGTACCACGGTCGTGGAACCCTTGTCCGCAGGAAGAATGACGATGGATCGGTCAGCCTTCAGATCACAGATAGCCTGGGCTTCAGCAGTGGTGATGTTGGGAGTAGGATTAAGGTTTTTTATGAAGGATTGAGAGGCAAGCCTGGAAATCAGAAATTCCTGGAAGGTTTGGAGAGGGTGATTTTGAGGAAGAGGAGGTGGGTCCCGCTGTGACGGAGGACAGAACTGTTCCAGGCAGGGTTCAATTTGGATAGTGTCTTGGGGAGTTGGATCATTAGGAGTAGGATTAGGATCATTTTTCTTCGTGGCAAAGTGATATTTCCAGCAGAGAGTACGAGTGTAGGACAGTAAATCTTTGACGAGGGCTGTTTGGTTGAATCTGGGAGTGGGGCTGATGGTGAGGCCTTTGGATAGGACAGAGGTTTCGGATTGGGAGAGAGGTTTGGAGGAAAGGTTAACTACTGAATTAGGGTGTTGTGGTTCCAGATTGTGTTGATTGGAATTTTGAGGTTTTGGAGGGAGTGGAGCTGGAAGTGGGAGATTGAGTAGATTGGAGAGACTGGGTCTTTGTGCAATGAGAGGAGGTTGAGGTTTGCTGGAAAGGTTGTGAAGGGTGAGTGAGTTGCCTTTCCGGAGGTGGGAAACCAGGAGATTGGATAGTTTTTTTGAGGTGGAGTGTGGCATGCTGTTCTAATTTGCGGTTGGCCTGTAGGGAGGGAAACATTCCACGTGGGAAAAATATATCTAAAAACAAAGAAGATGTGACGTACCAAACGAAAGCGCTGGCAGGTCGATAGGCACACAAACAAACACAAACATACACACAAAATTCTAGCTTTCGCAACCAATGGTTGCTTCGTCAGGAAAGAGGGAAAGAGAGAGAAAGACGAAAGGATGTGGGTTTTAAGGGAGAGGGTAAGGAGTCATTCCAATCCCGGGAGCGGAAAGACTTACCTTAGGGGGAAAAAGGACGGGTATACACTCGCACACACACATACACATATCCATCCACACATTTACAGACACAAGCAGACATATTCAAAGACAAAGAGTTTGGGCAGAGATGTCAGTCGAGGCGGAAGTGCAGAGGCAAAGATGTTGTTGAATGACAGGTCAGGTATGAGTGGCGGCAACTTGGAATTAGCGGAGATTGAGGCCTGGTGGGTAACGGGAAGAGAGGATATATTGAAGAGCAAGTTCCCATCTCCGGAGTTCGGATAAGGTAAGTCTTTCCGCTCCCGGGATTGGAATGACTCCTTACCCTCTCCCTTAAAACCCACATCCTTTCGTCTTTCCCTCTCCTTAATTGAAACAAGTGTCAGAGAAAGTAACTGTACAAAGGAAAACTATTAAGAAATATTTTTCTAACTTGTCTACTTGTGAGCACTTTATGAAAAGGTGTGGTGTTGTTACAGCTTAATCAAGCATTGTTATACTTGGAGTCTTTGTTCTCATTTACCAGTCATTAAGTTCAGTTCCTCATTTTTCATTCTGTACCTTTATGAATGTGTCTGTATACTCACATTGCACATCACTAGCAGTGTGCTGCAAAAGAATTTTTATGAAAAGTGACAAGATACCATCTTGCATTGCACATCGGAAGTAAGGTGAATGAAATTTGATTTTCAACAGTCTCATTATCTTAATAGTGTCAGGGTCCAGAGCAGACAAGCATTCAGTGTACACAGGTAGGCCAATGAAGTTAATTACCATCAAAATTCATGTCTGTTGTAAGACACAGTGATTGTCAGTGTGTTATTTGTGAAAATAATATATTAGTTCAGAGGCCTAATACCAGTAGAAGATCTTGGTAAAGTGCTATCTTGTGAGTTTTCAAGCAGTTTTATCGGAAAGCCAGCTGCGTTGAATTACATGTTCATTTGCTGTGTAATTAAATTAACAGTTCCAATACAGTCATTGTTTAAGAGACTAAGATAAAGATTAACAATATTCAGGGCAAACATTTTAGTCTGAGTCATTTGTTTCGCAGTCAGGCAGCGTATGTAAATTTCACTGAAACTGATTGCTCTCTTTTAGGCGAATTGTTTGATACACTGATTAGTCTGGATTTCGCATAATGTAGCATGAGCTTCATATACTTCTTGCCTTGCCCTGAGATTTATGTATTACAATATCAAAATAAGTTTTATACATTTATCAGATACCAACGAGACACATGAAAACACAAGTTTAAGTAGTTACACATTACTTTCAAATTGAATAGGTAGTACAATTAAAGAGAAATGGACATCTCTAGAAAGGGTAATCAAAGAAGTTGGGAATAAAACCCATTGGTAAAAAGAAGGTAACTGCTAGGAAACCGTGGTGATGGAAGAAATAATTCAGTTGACCGATATACAGGGTTATTCTAAATGATGGACCCATTTTCAAAATTTCGTACGTATTCGAGTACAAATCCAAAATGAACAAGCTTTATACCAATGAAAAGAGGAAGTTTCAAAGTTTTTGGAGCGTGGTGGCAGAAGGATGGCAATGGTTTCAGAAGCGGCCAGTAGAGTTCGTGTGGCAAAAGGGCCGTCATTCCATTTCACTGTCAGTTGTGAGTGAGATGGTGACTGTCGAGCAAGATTTTCTGCGTTCTTGAGTTTGCAAAAAATGAGTCGTAATCTGCAGTGCAGCAGGCATTTTGTACCAAATTCAGTATTCAACCACTAACTCACAAAAGCATTAGCCGTTGGTTTAAGCAGTTTAAACCAGCTGGGAGTGTTGCAAAGGAAAAAGCACAGCTCGACCGCGTGTGTCAGAGGGTGATGTCCGATGGATTCGAGAAAGTTTTAAATTGACGTCAAACATTATAGAAAAAACTTCGAAATTTGCTCTTTTCGTTGGTATAAAGCTTGTTCATTTTGGATTTGTACTTGAATAAATACAAAATTTTGAAAATGGGTCCATTATGTAGAATAACCCTGTATAAACTGAATTACCTTGAAATTTTCCTTTTTAACATTCTTCTACAGATATATTCTCGTTTTCTTTACTCAAAACATTAGTAGAAAATCGTTCTTAAATAATGCTGCCTCCACTACACAGCAGGCCAGCTTCCATCCTTTTCAAACCAAGTACATTGCTGGAGGTTGAGTACATTTATCAGATTCACAACTTCATTCACATTTATGGCCAAATCTTCTTGAAACTCGTAATGGGAAATAAGATAGCCTCCTTTTAACCTATTTCTTATTACAGTACCTATAGCCTTAGTGAACTTCAAGTGTATCTCTTCGTTCGTCAGTACTGCCATATTGCACTTCCGTGTGTATTGATTTTTCCTTACTAGTCTCTTAAACTTCAGCCTACTCTTCATCACTACGACGTTGTGATCTGAGTCTATATCTGATCCTGGGTATGCTTTACAGTCCAGTATCTGATTTCGAAATCTGTCTGATCGTGTTGTAATCTACCTGAAATCTTCCCACTTCTCCCGCCTTTTTCCAATTATTCCACCTCATCTTGTGATTCTTGTACAGAGTATTCATTATTATTAGCTGAAATTTATTACAGAACTTTATTAGTCTTCCTCCTATCTCATTCCTAGTACCAAGCCCCTATTCTTCTATAAACCTTTCGTGTACTCTTTCCCCTACAACTATTCCAATCCCCATGACAATTTGGTTTTTATCTCCCTTTATGTACTGAATTACCCATTCATTATCCTCATATACTTTCTCCTTCTCTTCATCTTCAGCTTCTGATGTCGGCATGTATACCTGAATTTAACATTCTCTGCCCTAGCTTCCTATTCGTAACATATCCTACTCCCTTTGTACCATTTTCTGCTGCTGATGATATTAGCCTATAATCATCTGACCAGAAATCCTTGTCATCTTTCCATTTCACTTCACTGACCCCCAACATATCTAGATTGAGCCTTAGCATTTCTCTTTTCACATTTTCTAGCTTCCTTACCACGTTCGGACTTCTGACATTCCAAGCCCCGACTCATAGAATGTTATCTTTTCTTCAGTTATTCAGTCTTTTTCTCATGATCACCCCCCCTCCCCCCGGTAGGCCCTTACCTGAGATCTGAGCTATTCCAGAATCTTTCGCCGATGGAGAGATCGTGATGACTTTTTTTAGTTACGGGCCACATGTCCTGTGGATACACATTACCTGTTTTAAGGTCTTATAAATGAAGTTTTTTTATTGTACGTTTCATCCTTTGTTCACACACACACACACACACACACACACACACACACACACACACACACACACGCGCGCGACTTTGATAAAGGTCAGATTGTAGCCTATCGCGATTGCGGTTTATCGTATCATGACATTACTGCTCGCGTTGGTCGAGATACAATGACTGTTAGCAGAATATGGTACCGGTGGGTTCAGGAGGGTAATACGGAACGCCATGCTGTATCCAGATGGTCTCTTATCACTAGCAGTCGAGATGACAGGCATCATATACAGATTTGACTTTTTAGTAAGTCATTCTCACATGATCTGCATTACATAACTCATTAAAGACAAGGCAGTGGACCAGGTCAACATTATTGGCAAGAAATGGGGGGCCTGAAAAATACAGGTACAATAAAGGAATTTCATTTAATATTTTAACTTTCACTTTCATCTTGAGTTGGCACTCCAGAGTGACTGATGGAGACCAGATGAAAGGATTTAAACCATTTATTTATCCAGTGCAGGGAAATGAGATGATACTTTTTCTCCCTATCAGTGGGAAAAGAGAACAGTTGTAGTTAAAATTGTGGCATTCTTGTAAAAAAAAAAAAAAAAAAAACTGCAAGCACTCATAATTTACCCGTTTCAGGTTGCCGAGGTGGAGGAAGATCTACCAGACGGGGGAGCCAGCTGCAGCACTGGCGGGGAAGACCTTACGGAGTCGGGCAGCGGAGGGGGCGGAGTAGGAGGAGGAGGTGGTGGGGGGACGGCCTCTCCCGTCACTTACGGTACAACTGCCAAGCCGGCTTCACAATCTCGGATAGCGACGAGACAGACGCCACGGCAGAGGAGGCAAGCCGCGCGCGACCGCTACCGCACTTACACTGTCAACACGGCGGCAGCAGCCGCTGCAGAACTCCATGCGACGGTGGCCAGTGAGACGGTGGAGGAAGCAGTGGAAGCCACCACACCGTTAGCGGAAGAGCCTCCTCCGTCAGGTATAGAAGCTTTTCATCATTTCCTTTTTGTTTCTTTTTTTCCCATTGCTGCTTCAGAGTTGCTTTTTTAAAACTTTTACATGAAAGGTGCTTGTTCAGGGTGTATACGACCCGGGACAACCGGGAGATCCGGGAAAAACCCGGGAGAAAAGTGGGAAGAACCTGCGAATATTTTAGAATTCTGGGAATTTTTCATTGTTTTCAGTTAAATTTTTGTAGGTTTGACTGGTAAGAACCGATACTGTAACAAAGAATATTACTGTATCTCGCTACTGCCAAATAATACTTCAGTAATAAAACATGAACGAGTGAAAAACGAAAATAAAACTTAAAACTACAAAATGAATGCGCCATATACTGCAACAAAACAAAGTGCTCATACAAGTGTCTGCCAACAGCAAAATTTGTTAAAGGATTTAGGAAGAATATGCAATGATTCGTAACAACAAATTGACTCCGACAAGTGTGACGTCACAACTTTTTACGTAAGATTCGTTTTAGCAGTTACAAGCGGAATGACGCGCATGCGCAGTTGAGTAGTACCTTCTCCAGCTTCTGGCTACAGAAATATGGCTATTGGCTGTGTAAGCAGCCACAGGTTCAAATGTCTTGTTTCTTTTATGACCCAATGTAAGATCTTTTAATGTTTTACACATACAAACATACGGCTCCCTACGACATCGTAGCTGCGCAAGTGCGGTGACGCCTGCCATCTGACACTCTGGCAACTGCAAAAACGAACCTATTTCTAACAGGTCGCGGTAAAATATTCCGAATGGTGGTTTGAAAAGTATTACTATCAAAGAAAATTTCCTTTTACGCAATTTGAACTACGTATGAGAATGTACGATGAATTTCTTAAATCGAAGAGCGTTTGACTCTCATTTAAAAATAAACTCTTTGATGACGAGCCATTTAGATGATTTTCAAGCCCAGAAGAACAGACATTTATGTCGTTCTTAAAAATTTTAATGGCACATTTGTGTGATATATCTTAAATTGTATTACGTGCATGAAAGACCAACATTATATGTGAAAGCTTAGCTTCTCTTTCAGCGTATTAATCTTATAGGCCAATATTATAAGCGAAAGCTTTACTGTTCTTGTAGCAACACTGTGTGTATTAATTTAAACCATTAACTTTTTCTGTTTGTGTGTTCGCGCTACTTAACAGTGATGTTGCTATTGGCTGACTTCATCACGTGTCACAAGCTCTGAATACCTGGTATCATCGGCTGGTGAAAAATCACGTGACATGAGCTGGCTTACAAAAGCACATAGCAATCTCGATTTCAATGGTTCGTGTAATACAAAAATATGCAGTGTACATGTTTCTTCACATCAAAGATCTTTCCAAAACTTTTTTCCCCCTGTGTTTCGTTTTCTAAAGTGCCGGAAATTCTACGCCCGTGTATAAAACCGTAACCATTCAAAGGATGGGTAAGTTATACAGTTCCGAGTGAAAATGTACTGTCAGTTGACAGGGAAAAAGTATGTTTTCACCTGGGAGAAAATGTATTTTTAACCGCGAAATCCAGGAATTTTTTTTCTTTGTCCGTGTATACATCCTGTTGTTAAACACGTGTAGTTATATTGGTTGTATGTGATTGTCTCTACATCAGCACCAATACTTCATAGAATTGAACACAGTGACACAGCAGTATGCCTACAAAATACAGGGGAGGTTTTGAAATGGGAATTCTGCCACAAAACATTACAGACTATTTTCTGCAGAATGTCTAGTTCATGGCTTGTGTGGATGGTTGATTTTAGTGGGCTGCCCACAGCGCTCTCGCTCTCAGTCTCACACAAAACCATTTCCTCTGAGACATCATGTGACTTTCCCTATGTATGGACAACTAGTACCACAAAACTGGCAAAACCGACGCCAAATGCTCTGTTGACCAGGTGCAGCTTTCAGGTACTTGTGTATGACCACACTGAATGCTCATAATCGACGAATACTTTACATATTCTAACACACGAAAGCTCTTTATGTGCATAGCTGCCATCTTGTAAACTGCCATCACAGGCCTTCGATTTAGCATTTACTCTCAGAAGACATTAACATTGTCTCTGATTTACTCGTGCTTATGTGTTCCTTTGCCTTCCCCAAACTGTTCAGAGGAAATACTGTGATGTTTCCTAGCTGTGAGTCATTGCTGTGGCCTTCTTCATTCGGTGTCCATTATTAGTAATTGGGAGTTAATATCTTACTCACTCTGGTGATTCTTATGAGGGCTGGATGTTATGTGGCACCCCTGTAGTTGGTACTCCTCAACAGGTGGCAGCACTGTCCAAAGTGAGTGCCAGTTCGGGACTCAAAACACAAAACGTTACCTTTCACAGGCTGTGTTCTTATCCACTGAGCTATCGAGGCACAACTAATGACCCCTCATACATTCACTACTGCCAGTACCTCAGCTCTGGAAGTTCTGCATATCTTGTGGGACTATTGCTACTGGAAGAAAGAATAGTGTGAAGAAATGGCCTAGCTTATGTCCAGTGTCATCGAATTTTCAACAGGAGGTGGGGAAATGTATTAAAAAATAAAAGTCATTTATGGTAACCACAGTGCTGATGATGTTAGCTGTGGGGTGATGGTTAAACAGGTTTAAGACTGAAACTTCCTGGCAGATTAAAACCATGTGCCAGACCAAGACTTGAATTCGGGACCTGTTACCTTTCGCGGGCAAGTGCTTTACCCCTCGAACTACCCAAGCACGACACGCGACCTGTCCTCACAGCCTTAATTCCACCAGAATTAAGGCTGTGAGGATGGGTCGTGCTTCGTGCTTAGATAGCTCAGATGGTAGAGCACTTGCCCGCGAAAGGTAAAGGTCCTGAGTTTGAGTCTCAGTCTGGCACACAATTTTAATCTGCCAGGAAGTTTCGTATCAGTGCCCACTCCACCGCAGAATGAAAATTTCATTCAAGTGTAAGACTGTCGGAACTGGAAGAATGGAATTGGGTGAAAAACAGTGTCAAATGTCATTTGTCAGTGACTGATGAGTTTCACAAGGCTGTCTGACTCATTTTCACTTTATTTGAGTATCAGAAGATTTGTGCTCATTGCATTCCACAGATTCAGTGAAGGTCTGCAGATCTGAAATTTTCCCTAATTGCAGGTGAAACTGCTCGCAACAAGACTGCAAGTTCTTCTTAAAGTTGGTTTTTTTCCATCTCATTATTTTGATGTAGCACACCACGACTTCATCTCACAGGGTCATCCTACACCCCAATGTCTTTCATTATTTGTTGGATGTATTGCACTCTGTCTTGCTGTCATAGTTTTTTTTGCTGTCTATTACTATGGAGGTTACTCCCTGATGCCTTAGCACATGTTCTATCACCCTATTCCTTCTTGTAATTAGTGTTCTCCATGTATTTCTTTTCTCACCGATCCAGCAGAGAACCTCCTCATTTTTTTCCTTTTTCATCCTTTAGTGTGCAATATCCTTCTGTAACACCACATATCAAGCTGTCCAGTTTTCTTCTGTTCCCCTTTTCCCACAGTCAGCAATTCACTTCTATGCATCAGTGCGCTCCACAGTGCATTCTCAGAAATTCCTTCCGCAAATTAAGACTAGCGTTTGAAAATAGTAGGTTGCTTTTGGCCAGGAATGTCCTCTTTGGTGGTGCTTATCTATCTTTTATAGCCACCTTGCTTCATCAATCATGTGTTATTTTTCCTCTGAAGTAGCAGAATACTTTTGTTTTATGTACTATATTGCTCCTAGCTTGCATTAAGTTTATCACTGATCTCACTTCTACGACTACTCATTAGTTTCCTCTCTATTTGGTTTACTCTTGATCCATGTGCTGTGCTTATTAGACCGTTCATTCCATTAATCAAATCCCATAATTTCTCCTTGTTTCAGTGAAGATAGCAGTGTCATCAGCCGATATCGTTGTCATCCATTTACCCAAAAAAAAAAAAAAAAAGCTGCCAGTTAGAAAAGTACTGTCATCTGCCTTTTGGAATGGTGATGGAGTTACTGTATGAATCAAACATAATCAATATGTCAACTCTTTATCTAGATACTGTCCAAACTCTAAATAATTTCCACAGAATAATTCATTCAAGGGATGAAAGTGAATGTTTTGTTGCAACAAGACACCATGAGAATACCTAAGTCACATGCCACCAAAGCAGACCTTACAATGCTGAATCCAATGATAATACCACACCCGCTGTGCAGTCCCCATTTGGTACCTTGTGATTTTCATCTGTTAGCTGAAATGAAGTGAGTTCTAACTAATTACAGCTCCAGATGATGAAATTCAGATGGTTGATAGTGCCTGGTTGCAGAAATGGAAGGCAGAGCTCTTCTGTGACAGCTTCACGAAACTTATATATTGTTGACAGAAATTTGTCATCGTATCTGGCAACTGTGTCGAAAAATGAGAGTATAACATTAAAGAGGAGAGTCTAAGTAAACTTCCTGAGTTGCATTTACTAAAATAATCTGGTCCAGTTGCTTGTACTGGCTGTAGAAGCATTATTGTTCACCATTTGCATTGTTATACCACGTTAACCTAATTTACTGAGTAGATTGAGGTTTTTGTGATTGTAGCAGAGGGTTCATATGAAATAAAAGTAAGTACTTTAACAGTTTTTTTGTTAATCCAATTTAACCATTTGTTATATCCTCTCCAACAGAAATTTCACCACCACCAGAGAACGAAACTGGCATTCGGACGGGTACGTACCGCATCACACCGAAGCAGAGGAGGCAGGAGGACCGACAGCGGTTCCAGACGCAGGTGCTGGACAAACCGGCTGTCGCCATCGCGTCCCCCACCACCCAGGGCCGAGATATCGCGATGAGCCCACCCACGGCAGAGTCTACCCCTATGGTGGCAGCCGCCGCCACCAGGAAACAACGCAGGTCTGCCGAGAGCCGAGACAGGTTCAGGACACGCACTCTGGATGGGGACAGAGACCTGAAAGCAGCTGAAGATGCTGAAGTAAGCATTGAGTGTCAGATTGTTTTCATCCTCGTCAACTTATATTATTTCTTGATAAATCACCAATTTTCCCCTGGATGTAATTTGAGTGTTAAGTGTAGTGGCCATGTTTTATTTCTTATGGGGTCATTAAGTTCGCTACCTCATCTTAACAAATTTGATATACATTTCAAAATATTTGTGGGAAAAATATATCTAAAAACAAAGATGCTGTAACTTACCAAACGAAAGCATTGGTATGTTGACAAAGACAATAACAAACACACACACAAATTTCAAGCTTTCGCAACCCACGGTTGCTTCATCAGGAAAGAGGGAATGAGAGGGAAAGATGAAAGGATGTGGGTTTTACAGGAGAGGGTAAGGAGTCATTCCAATCCTGGGAGCAGAAAGACACACAGGGGGAGGTACAGAGGCAAAGATGTTGTTGAGTGAAAAGTGATGTACGAGGGGCAACAACTTGAAATTAGTGGAGGTTGAGGCCTGGTGGGTAACGGTGAGAGAGGATATATTGAAGGGCAAGTTCCCATCTCCGTAGTTCTGATAGGTTGGTGTCAGTGGGAAGTATCCAAATAACTCAGCGACTGACATCTCTGCCCAAACTCTTCGCCTTTACACATGTCTGCTTGTGTCTGTACCGAGCGAGGTGGCGCAGTGGTAGCACACTGGACTCGCATTCGGGAGGACGACGGTTCAATCCCACGTCCGGCCATCCTGATTTAGGTTTTCCGTGATTTCCCTAAATCGGTCCAGGCAAATGCTGGGGTGGTTCCTTTGAAAGGGCACGGCTGACTTCCTTCCCCATCCTTCCCTTTTCCGATGAGACCGATGACCTCGCTGTTTGGTCTCTTCCCCCAAACAACCCAACCCCCAACCTTGTGTCTGTATATATGTGTGTGTGTGTGTGTGTGTGTGTGTGTGTGTGTGTGTGTGTGTGTGTGTGTGTGTGTGTCCCTCACATTCCGTAGATCAAGGGGAATGCACATTGCACGTTGTGCCACATACCTCCCTATTGTTCATTATGGGAGTTGTGGGCAATATTATTTTTGTGCGTAACTATTCCACTTTCACCTGCTAAGTTTATTAGTTGGTTAATATTGCTTAGAATGTCTTACATCCACATAAAGTGTGTACATAAAGTCCGGGAACACTTTTACTAATAATATTACTAAATGATAACATCTCCTTTCACAAATATTGGATTTTATTAATTAAAAACACCGTTTCGTAAACCAACATTTATAAACACTCGACAGGAATCAAATACTGTTTGCCACTACACCTACATTCTGCCACTAATCTCCAGCCTCGTTACCGAGCAACTGTCTCTAGCCTCTCGCACACCCAACTTCCACTCACGGACTCCAACATTCGACTATCTCTCTCACCCACTTGCACATTGTTGACTGCACTGCAGTCTTTGTTTTATTTTATGATGACTGCGTAGTGCACGATTGATACAATGTAGGGGCACTGGACCCTTACAATATGAGGAGAGAAACTGGTCAGTATTAGGTCTGAAGTGAATCCATCTTAAAAACCAATGCATTATTTTTTATGAACAGCTGAAACACAAATACAAATAAGTCACTTCAAATAGAAAATATAGAATATATCCGTGCTGGTTCAAAGTCTGGAACGGATCTGTATTGATTAACTGTGACAAACTTGGTGACATCCCTGTCACAATTACTCCCTGCGGGAAACTGAATACGGTCAAGGGTATATCTTCCACAGGGGTCTCATACTTCATTACGTGCAAATTTGGAGAGATGGGGTGCCCATTTTATCTTATAGGTCTGATGGCGAGTTAAAGGCAACAAACTAGACACCAGAAGGACACTAGCAGATGTAGTTAGGACTATAGTTTACTGGTGTGAGGTGAAGCTCTATATAGCAACAGCAATGAGACACTTCAAGTTTACGAAATTTGGTCACACATCATCTGGTTGTACAAATGAACATATCTGTCCAATCCCTCCAACAGATAACCTGATGGCCACACCGCAAGAGAGGAGTGTGAGATTTTGAAGTTCAAGATCTTTGATTATTCAACATATCAGGAAGCCAGGAACAAGTACAATCACCTTTACCCTACCCGGATGGCAGCAACTTACTCCCAAAAAGCAACCCTTCTGTCATCTACTGTGGGGACAAATATTCCATCTCCTTTCTCTTCACTGGCCATTAGCAGTGATCTTCGTTTATCTGTTATTGTGTTCGTTACCTCTACATCAGCACTGAGGACCTCAGTCATCTACCTTTATCGTGAAAAGCTGTACCTGACAGCACCCCGTGGTGGAGGGTTGTGTCCTAGTACTCTACACAAAAATACTACAGCCTAATGGCAGCCAGCAGCTGCAAGAGGGTGGAAATGGGCTATGAAACAACCAGTTCATCATCAGTACTAGACACCTGGTGACATCTGGATACACCTTGTACTGAATCCAAACTCGATGATGATGATGATGATGATGATGATGATGAGAAAAAACCAAACGTGAAGGCAGGCCCAGCAACCCCAACTGCCCCCGATTCTCCCCCACCATTACTGAAATCGAGCGAACAGATGACAACCGAAAGGTGGTGGTGGTGGTGGTGGTGGTGGTGGTGGTATCAACTCATACTGAGTAGTGAGTAACAATTTGATCCTTTTTCTTCTTGCGTTGCGCATGCACTCAAACATAATAGAACAGAATAGAAATTGAAGGGTTTGGTGCAAGCCGGAGGCAGCTCCACTTTTTCCAGTTTGTGGCAAATTAAAAAAAAATTTTTTGAAATTCAGTTTTCACCAAAACGAAAAAGTTGTCAGCCTTGTTTTAGGCTATGGGGTATCTAATACTACTGATGAGAATACACACAAATGCACGCAGTCAGCTACGTGCAATAGAATTTTGGAGCTGCCTCCGTTTTGCTCCAAAGTGGATGAAAAACTCTTTGTAGGACCATTTTCATCATAATTAACCATATTTCAGTTGAAAAAACATTTATTAATAAAGAAAGTATAACATTATTGGCATAATACATTAATTCTACAGTTCTTCTTCAGTCTTCTAGCCCCCCTTCAGTCACCTCAGGATCGTTTGAAGCATCTGACATCAACTGGTTGTGAAACCACATTTCATTTTGCCCAACATGCTTTCTGGCCAGATCTTTGACATCTTTAAACTTTTGGCCTTTAAGCAGGAGGAGACAACCATAAGCTTGATGAAGGTGGTCCACTGTTATGAGACTCGCAGGTCCTCGGTTGCAAATTTGCACATTATCAAAGACAGTCATCCCTACGGTTGCACTGCATTAAATAATCCCTTTATCGATCTATGGCTGTCCATAGAGAAATATTTTGTGCTTAGTGATTAAATATTTTCCTCTCTTCTTGTTCGATAATGATATGTAAGGGTTCTTTACAAAAAATTTCAACGTGTCAGCAAAGTGGAAAATAAATATCAGGTCCACTTCAGCGACATGAAACGTGTGATGTTTACACTGTACTGTTGAACAATATGTAACGCAACCTCCTTCCTGCTATTGTTTGGAGGAAGAACGAGGCAGCTCCTGGAGCTGCCTCTGTTTTCATGCAAACTTGGAGTACAGGCAGCTCCAACTGTTGGATTTCTCTGAAACTAACGGGTGGAGCTGCCTCTTTCTTGCACCAAACGAAGGGGCTTTCTCTTTGTATGTGATGGAATGTTAAACTCGATAGAGCCAAAAAGTGAAGCTGCATCCTTCTTGCGCCAAACCCCTCAGTTGTTATTGACATCGTGTATCATAAATGAAACAACTGCTCTCACACCACTCAGTGGCTTGCACAGCTCTTCAGGAAACCTTGTTCTTTACAACATATTCATCCATTTCGCATAATTGTTCAGTCTGTTATAAGAACTGAATTGACACTGAAAGAGCCTCTAGTGGTATGTGTATGCAGCTTCCTGAGACCAACTCTAATGATCAAATACAACTTCATACCATAGTGGTAAAATAAAAAATTCACCCTAGAGGAAGAGATAACTTGAGATCACCGATTTGTGCTGTGCCCTTTCTTTTATGGGTGACTTCACAGGGCAGCTCTAAAAACACTAACCGTGGTATGTTTTTAAACCTTTACCTTCCCCAATAATTTTTGTACAGCTCACGGATCGTTTCCAACCATTGACCTTACAGTGTATAACTAGCTTTTACCTTTTTAGTCAATGGAAGGTATACAATGTCCTCTTATGATTATGATCACTACTCAGCTGGACGTCCCCTGCATCTCAGGCTCATCTTAAGCTTAGAAGAATGGTGACTGGCACACTTCTGGCACTTGCATAATGCTCAATACTCCTGCCTGTGGGACTACTGAAAAACACGTGCCACACTCTCGTTGTGATCTTGCCACCCAACAGAACTACGAGGTGGAATCGAAAATTTTCAGGAATGGTGCGGCCATCTGGAAAGTAAGAGTGGTAGATATATTTGCACTGCTAAGTGGCGAGAACTGCATATCTGGTGAGTCAGTGTGCGGAGTGGCATTCAGCTGGGAGGATGTGTTGCGTGTCCACAGTGATTTCCGTAATACTCTGTGTTTGGTGTGTGGCGGCTTTGTGATGGATCTAGAACAATGTGAGTGCATCGAATTCTGTGCAAAATTTTGGAAAAGTGCTACAGAGACCCTTGCAATTACTCAAGTGTTTGGGGGACAGAGCATGTGCTGTACGCGTGTGTTTCAGTTGCATGCTCAGTTCAAGGTCGGCCGTACAGACATCGAAGATTATGCTCACACTGGAAGGCCCTTTAGCCGCACAACGCTAGACATTGTTGCCAAACTTCAACAATTGGTTCGTGCGGATCGACGTTGAACCGTTCGAGACCTTGCAGATGAAGTGGGTACTGGCTATGGGACATGTCAACGAATGTTGACTCACGAATTGGACATGCATTGTGTCGCCGCAAAATTTGTGCCGAGGATCTCGATTGCCGATCAGAAGGCACGGCGTGTTGAAGTGTGCACGGACCTTCATCAGACCGCGTCTGATGATCCGACCTTCATGTCACGGGTTATCACTGGCAACAAGAGCTGGATTTACGGTTATGACCCAGAGACAAAGCAACAATCGTCCCAGTGGAAGAGCCCGGGCTCTCCGAGACCCAAAAAAGCGAGACAGGTGAAGAGCGAAGTGAAGAGCACGATCATCGTTTTCTTTGATACCGAGGGAATTGTGCACAAAGAATTCGCCCCACCTAACCAAACAGTCAATTCCGTGCACTGCTGTGACATTTTGCGACAGCTCTGTGAAAACGTGTGGCGATGACGGCCCGAACTTTGGTGTTAAGGCAACTGGCTGCTGCATCACGACAATGCACCCTATCACACGTTCTTGCTCACCAGGACCTTTTTGGCAATAAACAACATGGTGGTTGTACCCCATCACCACACTCACCAGATTTGGCACCTTGCGACTTCACACTATTCCCAAAACAGAGTCAAGTTGAAAGGGCCGCCAGTTCAACACTCTAGAGAGGATTGAAGAAGCATCGCTGGCAGTGATAAATACTCTCAAAGAACAGGACTTCCAGAAAATGTTTGACCAGTGGCAGAAGTGCTGGGACCAGTGTGTATGTGTGGATGGGAATTACTTCGAGGGTGATGGTGACCATTAGTCGAGAGGTAAGGTTTTCAATAGATGACAGCACCAGTCCTGAAAATTTTGGATAGGACCTCGTAGTGATACCACTTCCTCAAAATCCCCTGTCGGACATCGGTCCTGTGATGGACACACGACATCACTGTGGTCATTAAATATCACAAAGGAGCAGTTCGAGTATATAAGTGCCCCTGTCAAAGGACGCACTTATTTTTAAATGTCCCCAAGGAGGGGACAAAAGGACAAAAGAAAGAATGCAGGGAAAGATTTGTGTCTGCGTACCTCTCTCTCACAGAGACAGATCAAATTATATTCTATTTGTGTTCGACAAAGACCAACAGATACTGTGCATCTATAAGCACGGCAAAGTGAAATCTGACCCTATCACTGCTAACCGTCTCGCAGTGCACTTTGCACTACCATCAGTATCTGATAAATCTGATAAGTACCCCGCCCCCCTCTCCTCCAAATTCTGTCTCCGAAAAAGTTGAACAGAGTGTGTCACACCATATTTCAACAGCTAATGTTTGGAATCCTACAAGTGCTCTTTTTTGAGCGGGATCTTCTCAGCATCTGATAATGAACCTAAACACATCTCTGGGCAAAAAACTCAAATCCACAGACACACAAATTGAAGCTGCATGTGAGATTGTTCGAGCAAGACTCAGTATCGGGGGTGGGCATAAAGTAACTGGATCCTTGTATCATTCACCAGAGTCATCTCCTGATGTAATCAAAAACTTTAGAGAAAACCTCAGTTCATTTGTACGTAAGTTCCTCAGTCTTACTGTAATCATCGGTGTAGACTTTAATAATCCAACACTTAACTGCAAAAATTATAGTTTTGTTAGTGGTGGGCGTGATAAGACATCCTGTGAAACTTTACTAAACACTGTCTCTGAAAACTATGTAGAACAGATAGTTAGGAACCCCACTCACGAGATGAAAATATATTGTATATAATGGCAACAAATAGACCCAACCTCTTTGACAATGTCCTCATCGAAACTGGTATCCGTGGCCATGACTCAGTTGTGGCAACAATGATTACCAAAGTACAGAGGACAACTAAAATAAGCAGAAAGATACACATGTTCAGTAAACTAGATAAAAAAATTGGTAGCGTCACATCTCAACAAGGAACTTCAATTTTTCAGCACAGGGCAGTAGCATGTAGAGGAACTATGGCTCACATTTAAAAAAAAAATAGTTGACCATGCACTGTTCAGGCATAGGAAAATTGTGGGATGACAAATGTATTGTCTCTTTCCAGTTCCAGCAAAAGTTTGACAACAATTAAGAGATGACTACTGAACCATTAGTATTCTCCTGAAAAGTGCATAAACAACCAAGATACTCATCTTGATTGTTGCTTCCTACACTTAATCTGAACCAGTCTTTCTTCTCTTTTTAGTTTTAATTAATCACTTCACAGTTATTCCTCTCTAGATGATCTGTTCATCAATTTAAAAAACACCAGGAAGAAAGTCCATGTAACTGCTGTATTTGTTTCTATCAACAACTGATTTTTAAATCTGGTGAAATCACAACTGCTGCTACCTCAAGCAAAATGTGCACCAACAACTGCCGCCGCCCTTTCTCTACAGTCACTCTTCACACTTGACTCAGAAGCATATACATCTGGCACCTATAATGCCAGTGCTCTTATTCAAGACATAAATTGGCTTAACATTTTAGTTATAAATTGAATTTTCCTCAATATCTACTTGCCTTGGCCTATTTTGGCTTTTATGTGATTCTTGACAGTGCACAATTTTGACATAATTACAACTTCTTGGCAAATAAACTCTCATGTGATGACATGGTAAGCAGAAAATAAAAATGTTTGAATTTTTTGTAAAATGCCAACTCTCCTATATGAAACTTCATAAAATTAATGTTTTTAACAATCACTATTATACCACTTTATAATGTAAATTTCATTATAAATAAATGAGTATTCTAATAATCTACAATAGTGGCAACTACAATACTGGAGCCATATCATTTTATGTGAAAATTAGTGATTCAGATTGTATTGAAGACTATAACAACGTGATAACTGTTTACATTTGATCACATAATTGCATCATCTTGTAGAATGTAGACTAAATATTGTTTGAAATCTTGTGAAACGGTAATAAGTGTAAATGAGAACCTAGAAATGAACAGAAATATATGTTTACGTTGTAAAAATTGGCCAGCTGTGAGTAGGACTTGCGCACTGAAGACTCTGTGCAAACTTAATTATGTATAAAAACCATTTATCCATTCTGAAAATTGAAGACATTGACAGTTTTTGCGCGTTATCAACACTGATACTGCCAGGATTTTCAAGACTGTTTTAATTTCAGTTTTGAAGTCAGGTAACAATTGACAAACAAAATATTTTGTTTTTGTGTGGTATAATTACAAATTAGCAATTTCATACTTTTTCCCTTTACATTGCTTATTGCCAAATTTCATGATTCTAGGTCAAGGTGAAGTACCTATGGGTTTTGTTAAGTGAGTTTTTGAGTATCAAAATATGTGACAAATAGTTATATCCTTTCACTTACATGCTTATACTTTTACACCGCCGAGGGACCACAGATCTTAATATGTGACATAAATTTGAACTTCATATGTCTACTTGTTTGAGGAAAAGGATTCTTAGTCGGACGGACAGACAGACAGGCATGTGGGCTGATGAATAACAAAGCAGTCCTATAAGGCAGGGGTTCCCAACAAAATTTTCTCGAGGGCCCCCTCATCGAGCATGATTGGTACCTTGTCATATCACTGTATCAAGTGCCTAAAAAAGCCAAATTAAGACTCTTTTATACATTTTCTATTTTTGGTACTTAGAAAAAACAGTGACATATTCATTATTGAAAAAATATTGAGCTTAAAACTTTTTCAATTTAGCCATAATTGTTATTGTTAAATTTGTGATTATTGCCCAAAATCTTTGTCTTCAAATCTGGGTGTTTAGTATAACAAACTCCTTAAAAAATAAAAATTGAGTATGAACTGAAAATGACAGGAAAAAATTAAAACTGAGTGTATTGGTCTTTCAAGTGTACTATGCTTGAGACTGCATTGAGAAGACATGTGAAACATAAGAAAACACTAATTTCATGCAAGGATTATTTGGAGAAAAAAAAATTTACAGTTACAACAGAGTACACCATCAGTAGACAGTTTTAATTTTCAGTTCTTAATGAATTGGAGTTCAATCTGACCTTTGAGTCCATTATTTCTTAAATATTAGGTTCCAAACATGAAACTTTCACTCTGAAATCTGACCGCATGTCGAGCCGATTCTTATATTTGTTTTTCATGAAGCACATGGAAGAAAATGCTTGCTCACTCCGATATGTGGTTGCAGATGGAAGGATCTTTTTCATTGCCTTATCTCCTAGTTTCTTGTAGTCCTTGCGTGCTGATCAGTAATTTTATCACCGATGAAAATGTTTATCATCGTACCACAGCTGGACAGATCCACAAGTTGATTTTGCTCTTCTTCAGTGAGGCCTTGGACTCTGTCTATTTCTTCACAGCTGAAGGGGTTTCGAATCCATCTGTTGTCAGGTTCAGGGAAATACTCTCTAAAAGTAGCAGCTAGGCTGCATAGATGCTTGGCTACACTGATCTTTATCTGGTCAGGCTGAAACGTCCCCTTAGAAAAATTATACATGACTGTGCTTAAACTGACACACAGTATTTTTTAGCGCAACGCAATCTGACTTTCAATAATCCCTACAAAAGAATGGCCCTGACTAACATTAACCTATACCTTTTACAAATCACTTACCTCACCAAAAATCTTCGTTACTCGAACTACTGCAATACAGCGAGCGCCAATACTGCCAGCTAAAGAAAAGATTCAAACTACTGAAGGCACTAACTACTGATAGGCATAGTTAGCAAATGAAAGATTTTGATAGAGAACAAACAATGTATTTACCTTAATAGTCATAATATATATAGCAGTACATGACATCCATTCTTACAAATGTACTGTTTCTGATGGACACACCTCCAGATTATCCATTCTCAAAAATCCGCCATCTCACTTCCCCACATCCACCACTGCTGGCGGCTCACCTCCAACTGCGCAACGCTACGCCCTGTTAACATCCAGCTGCCCAACACTACAGTGGCAGACAACAATGCGAACTAGCCACAGACTGCACACAGCACAGCCAGTGGTTTTTCATACAGAGCGCTACGTGGCGTTACCAATAAGAAAACCTAAACAGCCTATTTACAAGGCAAACTCTCCTCTGATGACTCCAAGAATTGTTTTAAAGTAGAAAAGTTAGTTAGTGACTTGTTTTCTATACTTGACACCTTATCTGATACTTTTTGACCATAGTGATAATCTTATCCACAACTTTGAACATGTCTACATTTACCGGCCGGAGTGGTCGAGTGGTTCTAGGCACTACAGTCTGGAACCGCGTGATGTGAGAAAATCTGTGTACTTTGTGTCAAGAAGGAAGACACGAACCTCGTCTCTAAGTTCAAAAAATCTTGACAAGATCCTACCTCGAGAAATCCATCTTACTTCCGTATGAATAAGAAGTTGCTCACGCTCACTGCCAATCTCTTCACACTCTAGGAAGACGCTAGATGCAGAAGTTAGCGTTCGCTAAAGCTCTGCTCGTGCAGGAAGCGGCCAAAACAAAAAATCTGTTATCATACGAAATATATTTAATATATTTTTTATTCTAATAGCATCTTGCGGACCCCTCTGGCATAGCTTATGGACCCATGGGGGTCTGCGGACACCTGTTGGGAACCACTGCTATAAGGATTCGCCGGCCAGAGTGGCCGTGCGGTTCTAGGCGCTACAGTCTGGAACCGAGCGACCACTACGGTCGCAGGTTCCAATCCTGCCTCGGGCATGGATGTGTGGAATGTCCTTAGGTTAGTGAGGTTTAATTAGTTCTAAGTTCTAGGAGACTGATGACCTCAGAAGTTAAGTCGCACAGTGCTCAGAGCCGAATAAGGGTTCCATCTTTCCAGACAGAGACACGGAACCCTAAAAAAGGTGTTTACTAAAGGAGTGTATTGTATGGTACAACAGTCAGACCTCGGTCTGTTACATTGCACAGCACAGCTGACATTGTCCCGTTTCAACCTCTGTGCCGTAAGTGAGAACGAGTTCTTAACATAGGGTGTAACGCACGGTAACAAAATGTTTCTCCCACAGAACCACTCGCCTCCGTCAGCGGCGGACGAGCTGCTCCTCAACAGCCTGCTGGAGAGGGAGGCGCACATCCTGGCCGAGGAGGTGGAGACGCTGCGCACAGGCGACAGCCTGCTGCTCGAGTGCGAGACGCTCAGCCTGGTCAGCATCGACAGCGAGAACACGAGCGAGTCGGGCCACGGCGTCGAGGGCTCCAACGGGGACGAAGACGCCGAAGTGGAAGTCGAAGTCGAAGTGGAAGCGGGCCCTCCACACGCGGAGCTCCTCCACCCCGTGCTCGACGACGAGGGGGAGGAGGGTGACGTGGAAGAGAAGACGCTGAGGGCGGGCGGCTGCGACACGCCGGATCCCGACGAAGTGCTCGGGCTCGGCGACGCGGAGGAGGCGGCCGGGCCGCGGCGGCAGCGGACCGCGTCGGAATGCGTGGCGTACGGAGAGGCCCTGCCGGCAGAAGTGAACCTCGTAGGTGACAGTCTGGTGGCGGCGAAGGAGGAAGAGCGAGAGGAAGGGCTGTCTGAAAATTCTGAAGACCAGAGTTCATCAACAGATGATGAAGAGTGTGCCCAGAAGAAACCGAGGATTGTGAAACCCGTAAGTCAAATCCGTTACCTAAGAACACACAGGGGAAAAGATGGAGAGGGGTATTAAAACATTGTCCATAGTGACATACGACTAACAAATAAGATTTCAAGAGAATGATGGAAACCTGTATTTACCTTTCAACAATATCCCTCTTGACAGATGCAATGAAGAACAATTTTAAAGAATAATTTTATTCTCCTGTATTGGTTAAAAACAGTCTTGGTTGCAATTTTATTTTTTTATTTTTCAACGATGCGTTTCTCCTTATTTAGGCATCTTCAGGTTATCTTTTGTAGATGGACACGAGAGGCACCAAGATCTGTATCCGGTTAAGCACTTGTTTGCTGTATGCCACATGTGGATTGGAAGAATTTCTTTATTCTCCTGTTGCAAATAATAGTTTTTAATACAAACTTTTATCAAGAACATAGAGCATGTGATACTGAATTGGCTGCATGGGGGGGGGGGGGGGTATGAATTTCAGGAACAGGAAGATTTGTGCAGAGAGTAAAGCATGGAATTAACTTTAGGTGTGCAGATATAAAAGGAAGTTTCAAGATTCATTTCTGATCTGGGCAGTGCTTTGCCATGTAGGATACCTGTATATGGTTCACAGACATTTTCAATGTGCTGTATTGTTACAACTCACTGTTAGTTTTGTTTTCAAACAGCGTCACATAAACGTATGCTCTGACAAATTTTTTTTCTTTAGCTCCGGGTGCCATTATTCTGAACTGACAGTGCGTTAAGACTTTTGAAAGTCGAGTGCTTACCGACTGCTGTTGCAGTGCAACTGCCATTGTGGTGCCTTGTGGCCAGTGCGTTTTATTTGTTCTCAAACAGGACATGATCCAAAGCAGGTGCCATTTTCCTTATTGGAGAAGCTAAGTTAGCTAATATATATATGTTTCTGTATGACTCCATTTTGCTGAACACAGTGATTTCTACTTTTGTTTATGCTCCAAACATACTTCAAAACAGTTTTTTTGTTCTTCAAGTGGGCACCATTTTTAAAAATACCAAAACATCTCATTCCAAGAACATTTTATAGGACATATCTACGCATTATGGCTTGAGATTAGGTACAACATTTTTATTCTCTCTCTTTCTCTCTCTCTCTCTCCCACTCTCTCTCTCTCTCTCTCTCTCTCTCTCTCTCTCTCTCTCTCTCTCTCTCTCTCTGCATCTATATGTCTTTCTCATTAGGGTGTACATTGTTTCTGATACAAATTGCAGTAGCAGTCATCAGATTTTTTTTTGTATATGTTATCTGTATCTACAATAGTTTATAGTATTTGTATGAAAAAATTGGTGTTACATGTGTTTCTTGTTTATAGTAAAAGTTTCATAGTTTAGGAAACGAAGAAGAATTGGAGAAATTTCTTTTCCTTGGTAGCAGTATTGAGTGTAGATGGTAGGATGTTAAATATCAATGCTGTCCCCTGCTCCAGTTTTAAAAGGTTAACTGTATGTAGAGATACAAAATGTATATTTTCATGCCAGATATTTTTCTGATGCTCTCTTGTGGTAGTAAGCCTTTATGCTTTCTCACCTACCTGCCCCATCCTAGCGATAAATAAGCAATCGGTGAAAGGAGTAAGATTAGTAGAGGCATACATAGGACAACAGGCACATAGAAATCCACCTCAGAGCTAACAGGCTACCAAATACACACATGTGGCTACATTGTCCCAACACTGCAGCCTAATGAGGATGAAGAGATACGCGGGCAAGTGCTGTGCCATCTGAGGTACCCAAGCACCACTCACGACCCACCCTCACAGCTTCAATTCTGCCAGTACCTTCTCTCCTACCTTCCAAACTTCACAAAAGCTCTTCTGTGAACCTTGCAGAACTAGCACTCCTGGAAGAAAGGATCTTGCGAAGACATGGCTTAGCCACAGCCTGGGGGGATGTTTCCAGAATGAGATGTTTACTCTGTAACGGGGTGTGTGCTGATATGAAACTTTCTGGCAGATTAAAACTGTGTGCCAGACTGCGACTCTAACTCGGGACATTTGCCTTTCGCGGCACACAGTTTTAATATGCCAGAAAGTTTCATATCAGCACACACTCTGCCGCAGAGTGAAAATCTCATTCTGGATGAAGAGATTGTCTCGGATGGAATGGACGAGGGAATGTGGAACTGGCTAACTCAGCATGGTGCAGAGGGGGGACATTGTGATTGGCACACACAATATTTTTTTGTATCCCACCCAGGAATTTCCAGAAAAACAAGCAATTAAGTTTTCAAAAGTAGACCACCTTATTTAAAAATTACAGAATTTTTACAAGAAGCTTAGCATTGATTATATGAATTCACCACACTTTGGGGCTTGTTGACAGCAGTGTGGGTGATATCCTTTTTTGTTTCCTCATGCCCACTGCATTTGATTAAACTTGCTTTGTCCCGCAAAGTGAGGGAAGGTGCAGGCCACAGTGGCATCAACACAGAATTCACTTTAATAAATACTTCACAAAGAACTTTCAATATGCACTTCATAACTGACTGTGTATGATTTTTAGAGATAATTCTTTATTCGTCACAGGTCACGAGGAGTCGTGACGGGAGTGCAGACGGCAGCCCGAAGCCGATAAGAGGACGGCGTAAACCTCTGCGTGCCGGTCGGAGTGGCATACCTGTGACGGCTGTGGCTCCTATCAAGGTCCCTGTTGTACAGACAGCGAAAGTGCCGCAGCAGAAGCTGCAGCAGCCGAAACAACAACAACAACAACAACAACAACAACAGCAGCAACAACAGCAGTCGCAGATACCAGTCCAGCAGCTGCCTGTGGCACCGGCACCGCTGGAGTCTGAGCAGCAGCAACCTGACCCACGGTACTTCTTCATACATTGAAAAACACTGAAGAAATTTTTCCACAAAGTGTGACTGGTTTTTTATGTGTGTAAAGGGAACTTAGGGTTTTAATAAGACAGAAATCTTAGGCCCTGTGTCTGCATTTCTAGCGGCAAGCATAGACATGTAAAACTTTGTTTACACTGGAGTGAGTGAAAAGAAACACTAGCAAATTGGTATTTACAGAAAATTTTCTGTACAATTTGCCGGTACCCGTGAGTAAGTGTTTACACTGGAAGGAATAGAAAAGAGCATGAAAGAACAAAAATAGTGTGCCAACTATATGAACCCTGATGGGATCCATTTTTTATGCTAATAATTGACAAACAAGATTACTCGATACTATGCATGCTAGAACTGCTTGCAAAACTATTATTTTTGAAATAGGGGTATTTTGTATGGTGAGTGTGCTGTTTAGACAAAGCAAGTAAAATGGCAGGGTGTGTGGACACTGTAGGAGTGTGAATTTCAACCCAAGTGTGAAATGTTTGGAAGTAGTACACTTGTCACTAAACTGCAGGATCGGCCTTCCTCAGCATTATTTCAGAATCTTGTACATGTATTAGTTTGACACTGTTCACTGGATTTTCACTGCAGTTGAAGAGAAAATGTAAAACAATGACACTAATTAAAACTTACTGGCAAAGTGAAACCGTGAGCTGGACCAGGACTCGAACCCGGGACCTTTGCCTTTTGCGTGCAAGTGCTCCACTGACAGCCACCTGCCTACAACTCACAACCGGTCTTCACACCATTACTTCCACCAGCAGCTCCTCTCCCACTTTCCAAACTTCACGGAAGGTCTGTGAAATTTGCAAGACTAGCACCCTCAGAAAAAAGGAATTGCAAGAGATGTGGTTTAGCCACAGCACGGGGAATTGTTGCTAGAGTGCTAGTCCCACAAGTTTCGCACGGGAACTTCCCTGAAGTTTGGAAGGTAGGAGACGTGGCAATGGCAGAAGTAAAGCTGTGAGGACGGGTCACGAGTCACGCTCCGGTAGCCCAGTCGGTAGAGAAGTTGCCTGTTAAAGACAATTCTGGAGTACTGCTGTGCAGTGTGGGCTCCACATCAGGTGGGACTGACGGATGACATCCAAAAAGTACAAAGGAGGGCAGCTCGTTTTGTATTATTGCAAAATAGGGGAGATAGTGTCACAAACATGATACGTAAATTGGAGTGGCAATCTTAAAACAAAGGTGTTTTTCGTTGCGACGGGATCTTCTCGTGAAATTTCGATCACCAGTTTTATACTCTGATTGCGAAAACATTCTGTTGGCACCCACCTACATAGGGAGAAATGATCATCGTGATAAAATAAGAGAAATCAGGGCTTGTACAGAAAAATTTTAAGTGCTCGTTTTTCCCGCGTGCCGTTCGAGAGTCGAAGGGTGGAGAGACAACTTGAAGGTGGTTCATTGAACCCTCTGCCAAGCACTTTATTGTGAATAGCAGAGTAATGAGGTAGATGTAGGTGTTGATGTAGAAAATGATGACACTACAAAGGCAACAGGCAGGGAAGATAAAAGTCACCCCTGCTGTGGAAGCAAAAGGGAAAACATTGGCAGACAGGGCTACGACTGTGACTACAAATGAGGACAGTGCAATTGATAGGACCACAGGTACAGAAAGCCTCGAATTCCTAAGGGAGATAATCGAGGGTGGGAAACAGGCAGGTACGAGGAGAAGGTGAGTCTGCGGAAGCGGACAGAAGCTATATCTGCGTAGAAGTCACCTGTGTCATTCACAGACAACAGAGCAATAAAGATTATCAGCTAATCTCAGTCAGCTGTCCAGCTGCCACCGACTTTCATTATGTGGCAGGAAGACTACCGAAGTCTGCAGCTTCTTATGAAGGGGGTGACAGTGTCCAGTTACCCTCAAGGTAGGAGGGACGGAGATGGGCAAAGTGTATACTAAGACAAGGGAGGACCACGCAGCTGCAATGAATATGATATGCAGTGACGGCCTGCACTCCTACACTCATTCTCCAGAAGAAGTTAAAGCTGTTCAAGGTAGTGTTCTGAACACTGCCTTTTTAGATGGAACTTGCCCACCTGAAGGAGGAGCTAGATGTGATAGGGTGTAGTTTGAATACACCAAGAACAAACAGGTGAACACCTCTCCTCTTAGTCATCTTTAGTTGACAGTATTGCTAACAGAAAAATCTGTGGTCGGTTGGTTGGTTTGGGGAAGGAGACCAGACAGCGAGGTCATCGGCCTCATCGGATTAGGGAAGGATGGGGAAGGAAGTCGGCCGTGCCCTTTGAAAGGAACCATCCCGGCATTTGCCTGGAGCGATTTAGGGAAATCACAGAAAACCTAAATCAGGATGGCCGGACGCGGGATGGAACCGTCGTCCTCCCGAATGCGAGTCTAGTGTCTAACCACTGTGCCACCTCGCTCGGTCAGAAAAATCTTTCAGCTGACCAGTGTAGCAAATGCGAATAATGCCCAAGTTTAGAAATACCGTCGAGAAAGTCGCTGGACCCGGCGCTTCGAATGTCAGGGATTAAACCGTGTCGTGAAGTATTGTACCGTGCTGCTCCAGTGTGTTAAATGGGTGGGGCAACACGAAAGTAGAGAATGCCCAATACAAAAAAACAGACACCCAAAAGTGCTGCAACTGTGAGGTTGCACCCATAGCAGGTTACCGCGGGTGTTAGGGCTTAAAAAAAGCCGGCAGCAAACAGCATGCAAACAACGTCCCGGCAAGGAAGGTTAAAGCTGGCATTAGCTACAGCAACATTGCAAAAGGAAAAACCGGCAGGCCCGTCCTCACACCCACTCCTGGGGCAATACGGACACACGTAGGAGAAACATAACACTGCAGAGTGTGTAGGCTGCCATCTGAGATGCCACCGAACAGGCTTTCGACTAGGCAGCAGGTGCGTCTCGGTGCGAATCAGACACAGAATGTGCACACACTGCAAGTGAAAGTATCACGGACGAGCTCCGCTCGCTCCTGACGGGAAATAAGGAGATGATGATAACCCTCCTTGCAAATGCAGTTAAGATGAACATCGCGTGCAGCCTCTGACAGATCTGAGCCGTGAGTAACATCTTACACGGATTAACAGTCCGCATGTGGAAAGCGAATGGAATTTGCACGCAGGTCACAGAGTTCAGCAGTTTCTGTGGCATGAAGCAGTAGACATATGTCTGATGACAGAACTCATTGTAAGCCTGTCTGCCTTCTTAGCTGGGTGGTATCGTCCTTGCCTCCCGTGCGATTGGTCCCGGGTTCGATTCCCGGCCAGGTTGGAGATTTTCTCCGCTCGTGGACTGGGTTTTGTGTTATCATCATCATCATCATCTCATTATCTGCATGCGAGTCGCCCAATGTGGCGTCGAATGAAATAAGACTTGTACTTGGTGGCCAAACTTCCCCCAGTAGGGGCCTCCCGGTCAATGATGCCATACACTTATTTCCATCTTAAGCCTGGTGTGTTCGTACGTGTGGCAAACTACATTTGCCACTGTAGCGATAGGTTAACTGCAGGTGGAGGCACTGCTGTTTACATCAAAACGTCGATTAAACACCGTGTGGCCCAGCTGTCATATCTACGAATGGTGGAGGCAACTGCCATTGCAGTTATGACGTCATTGGGGAAAATAACATCCGTGGCAGCCCATCATCCTCCAAGAGATTTACTGGACCCGTCGGGCTTCGAGGCATCGGTGACCGTTCGAGGCCAAAACTTCGTCGCAAAGGACTTCAGTGCCAAGCACTCCGACAGGAACTCCAGAGCCACTAACAGCAGCGGATGCCAACAGCTGTGCATTGTTAGGAGGCACAATGACACTGTGCTACGATCCTACGATCCCACGATTTACTTAACGAATGGTGGACAAGCGGATGTCCCGGACATTGTGCTGCTCAGGGGTATGGGAAACTGTGGTACAGCAACTACACGAGTTGCACAAGCATCTGACCATCTCTCGGTATTGTTTGATCTAGAGATCATAGGTGAGCAAACGAAAAGTCACATAAGACTGCTGGGGAAGGTAGATTGAGAGCAGTTCAAGGAGAGCACGCAAGAACCACTGGACTGTCAATGTGGAAAATACAGGGAGAGACGAAGCGATAAAAAGTGTCACTACAATAGCACTGTGGGCGGTTGATGCTGTGTCCCTCAGAGAACCACTAGGGACAAAATTACATCAGTTTCCCCCAAAAATGCTTGATGTGATCGTGCATAAAAATCGTATGTTTATGAAATGGCAGCTGACCAGGCACCCAGCAAATGCCTCGGAAGATGTGTTCACGGACAACTTCGTAGCAGTCGGTGACTGCATCGACGAGGAGCGTGTGAGGTTAGTGCAGCAAAGGCTGCTAGCCTTTCTCAAAGTGGGGTATGAAGGTCAGTTAGAGAGAACAACAGTGGAAGAGGTCAACTTGCAGATCCGGCTGCTATTTTAAAGCAACTACCACCGAATGCCCTCAGTCCTGTCACAGACATATTCAATAAAATTGTATAGACCGGCAACTTCCCCAAGGCCTGGAAGTATACAGAGATGGTTACAGTATGAAAGCAAGAAGATGACAGGCTTCCTCAAAACTGCAGACCTATTAGCCTCCTCCCTCCCATCTCAAAAAAAATTTTAGAGATATACTTAAAGGGTCTGCTCCACAGTGTAGATGAGGAAAGTCTAATCCCGCCAGAACAACTTGGTTTCCACTGCAGACTGTGTATGCAGCAGGATCTTCTACACCTTGTAGAGAACGCAATATGTGCCTCGGAGTGTCGGGAGTACACAGGTGTGGTGCTTCTAGACGTCTCCAGGGCCTTTGACTGTGTGTGACATTTGGGCCTCCTCCACAAATTGTTTGTAGTGGGTGTAGCGGTACCGCACGTCAGGCTCATCACATCATACGTCGAGGATAGGACCTTCCGTGTCTGTGCCGGAGGTGACACACTGACAGTGAGGCAGATCCTAGCAGAAGTGCTGCAGGGGTCTGTCTTAGGACCCCTGCTGTACTCCCTCTACACCTGTGACACGCCAAAGGTGGACAGGGTCAAGTTAGCTTTGTGTACAGATGACACGTCCCTGTACACCGTGTGTTTAAACCCCAACGCCACGCACCGTTGTCCGCAGCTAGCATGCGGCACCCTGGGATCCTGGTCCACTAAATGGAGCTTGAAATATACTGCTACCACAAGCCAGGCCCTAGTCATCACCCAAAAAAGAATCACTGCAGATCTCCCACCAGTGCGAATCGTGGAAGACCCCATCACACGGTTGTGCACAGCAACATACCTGCACATTACCACAGATAGGCCCTGGCGGCAGCGGACCGCGTCGGAATGCGTGGCGTACGGAGAGGCCGTGCCGGCAGAAGTGAACCTCGTAGGTGACAGTCCGGTGGCGGCGAAGGAGGAAGAGCGAGAGGAAGGGCTGTCTGAAAATTCTGAAGACCATAGTTCATCAACAGATGATGAGTGTGCTCAGAAGAAACAGAGGATTGTGAAACCCGTTAGTCAAATCCATTACCTAAGAACACACAGGGGAAAAGATGGAGAGGGGTATTAAAACATTGTCCATAGTGACATACGACTAACAAATAAGATTTCAAGAGAATGATGGAAACCTGTATTTACCTTTCAACAATATCACTCTTCACAGATGCAATGAAGAACAATTTTAAAGAATAATTTTATTCTCCTGTATTGGTTAAAAACAGTCTTGGTTGCAATTTTATTTTTTTATTTTTCAATGACGCGTTTCTCCTTATTTAGGCATCTTCAGGTTATCTTTTGTAGATGGACACGAGAGGCACCAAGATCTGTATACTGTTAAGCACTTGTTTGCTGTATGCCACATATGGATTGGAAGAATTTCTTTATTCTCCTGTTGCAAATCATGGCTTTTAATACAAACTTTTATTAGGAACATAGAGCATGTGATACTGAATTGGCTGCATGGGGGGGGGGTTATGAATTTCAGGAACAGGAAGATTTGTGCAGAGAGTAAAGCATGAAATTAACTTTAGGTGTGCAGATATAACAGGAAGGCACCTCACCTGGAAACCCCACATAAAAGAAGTTGGGGGTAAAGCAGTAGGCTACCTCTGTAACTGCTTAAACAGCTGCTGCACCTCTTCAGGAACCACAAAATAGTGTGGTTCCTCCACAGATACACCTCCATAGTTGTTGGACCTATGGGCCCGCAAGTCATCTCACCGTGGCAAGATCAACGGTTTGTGAGAGAATAGTCTGTTGACAACATATTGTGACACTGGCCTCATCCCACTGCTAGGACCAAAGTTTTGTACACTTCTGGGATTTGAATAAGCTACACCACTCTTAATATCACCTATCACTGAGCTCAGCTACAGAGGTGTGCGATTAATGTTTGCCTGTGAGTGTTACAGTAATTATATGCAGAATTATGGAGTAAAAGTACACTTCTGTTTCAGTTTTCGACCACCAGAGCGTCAGGGAACATTCACGAAGGACGAACCCACGGCGGTTACTGCAGCGAAGCCGACAGTGGCGACGGCAGCTCCGCCCGAACAGAACCGAAAGAAGAGGCGGCCGGCGACTGCCGGCAGGCCGACGACGTCTGCGTCTGCGGTCACAGTCGGTGCACAGGCCGCATCTGCACCCACTTCCACCAAGAGGGGCACGGCGCGGCGCGAAGCTACCAGCAAGATCGCTGGGCTCTGGAAAAAGGTATTCACTCTTCTTGCTCTTCTGTGCCTAAAGCATCCTTATCTGTTCACTGTTTTATGATTGTTATGTTCTTTTTCAGTGATATTACAGTAAGATCCTAAGAAACCAAATCTTTAGACACAAGGCCCATCATATGACATATCAACAAAAGAATGCCTTAGCTATTTAGTCCAGAATGTAACCCACGGAGCAAAGTTTCAGCGTCTTCCTTTTTCTATTTGCTCATTTTCTGATGATTGAGGAATGTAATATGTACCCCCCCCCCCCCCCCCCTCCTCCTCCTCCTCCTCCAGCCCACCCCGAAGAAATGATCAGTTCTGATCATACTCCTGTTAGTGTTCGGTTTCTAGACCAGCAATTCACAGTGAAATGAAATGATAAAATTATACTTAAAAATATATTCACTGACTGCAAATTCATAATATGTTCACTATATGCAATTCAAAATATAATTACTGACTGCAAATTCTTTGGCATCAGCAGTATTAGGATAACTGGAGTGGCTAATGTAATTATTCGTGATAAGTGGGAAGTCCAGGTTCGAGTTCTGGTTTGGCACAAATTTTTATATGTCACCAATGGATAGTATATCTACACATAATACAGCTGATGCCGAGGAATTCACAGTCAGTAAATATATTTTGAAGGATTTCGTACAGCTGTGGATTGTTAACAATTTCTGTTCCGTCAGACATGCCAGTTAGTTATAAAATTACGGCTACAGTAGATCATACGACAGCTTAATGACACACACACAAAATAAAACTGAGTATCGGTAGTTATGCAGAAAAAATACTGACTCACCAACTCAACACACAATATGAAAAGGCATTTTTTATTGTTGAGCATAGTTTTCAGAACAGAGATGTAGTAATATGTACTCACTTTTGTTACCAAAAACTGATTCTGTATTTCATGTGAAACAAGAAATATGCAATCTTTGCTGCCATATTACTTCATTGTGCAGTTGAATTCATGCAGGTGGACAATTGCATATCATGTGATGCCACACCATGCAACTCCCAACAGTGTTAAAGGGTTAAAACTGTGTGGTCCAGTGGAAGTCTAATGCTTCCTGAGTGACCCATCCATGCAAGACCCACTATCCATCCTCCAGATGTATCTCTTTCCTACATTTGTATCTCTCTCCTACATTTACTGCTGCTGTTATTTTCTTCATTGATTCTGGCCAAGTGTGGACTATATAAAATTCAAGTGTAGCCCTACGCCTCCAGTTGGAGCTGCCTTTTTTTTCTTCTAATTATGTATGTATGTAATGTAACAAGTTAGTGGGTTTGGTGACCATCTGGGTTACAGACAGTAGAATAGCATAGTATTAATGGTAGTAAAGTCAAGATGAAACTCTCAATCATGAAATCAGAACATTTGCGACAAGTGATTATTCCTCTACAGCAGACTGAATATACTCTGTTCTGTGCGTAACTCAGCTTATAATTAATTGCACTTCGAGGAACACCCATTGGAAAGCAGCATTACACAGAGAAACAGCACTTAAAATGTGTTTGAGCACTCTTCAAACTATTGGACACACACTTTCCAACCACAGGCGGGGGGGGGGGGGTGGGGGGGGGGGGCGGGGGGGGGGGGTGAGAGCAAGAAAGGCAGTAACGGTAATACTCTGCCGCTGTCCCATGTATCTGCAGTGTGATTAAGATGCTTATAATGCAGTTCAGAAATATGATTTCCTTATTTGAGGCTGCTCGCTCTCAAAATTGAGTTCAAACTTAACTTCATTTAATTGGCTCTACCTGGATTGTCTTTTTCCTTGGGCTTATATAACAGTGAGTCACAGATTACTTTTTCGCAAAAAACAGCACCCTATGTGTGCAAGAATCATGTATCAACATCTGAATATGAGTTAGGGTCCAAAATTAGGTACAGTTAAACTGATCATTGCAGTGTTTATTCATCACCACAGAAGCTATATTATCGAATTTAGAAACTTTTTTCAATTCATCAGCAAGTACACCCTATCCGCACCAATCCAATCAGTTGCTGTGAAATTAAAAAACGAGACTCGTTCCTAACGATTATTGTCATCTCATTGTAAGGTTCTTTTGAGATTACAGTTGTAAATATATGATTTTGTGTACAGGCTGAAGAATCAAAAACAAAGCAGAAACAACAGCAACAACTGCAAAAGAGGGAAGCAAGGGGAGGAGGCAGTGCCGCTTCTCACGCGGCACAGTCTGCAACAGCGCAGAAGGCGAGCTCGACTACCGGACGAGGACGGACTGCAACGAGAGCACTGACGTCCCGAATCCCGACAGCTGACTCGGCAGCGCCGCCGACACGTACAGAGAAGGTGGCTCGTAAAGGTGAGCGGTGGCACTATCAGGGTGGGGGGATTCAGAAGTTAGTCTGTATTCTGTAGTGACATCTTCCAGTGAACTGCACGTATATTGAATTATGTCCTTTTTAATATTTTATCCATCATCAGCAATAGTACTCGTGTATAATGAAATAATAAGCAACCAGTTGCATAAACAGGGTGTATACGACCCGGGACAGCCAGGAGATCTGGGAGAAACTCGGGAGTTTTTTCATCTGGGAGAAAACTGTGAAAAACCCGGGAATTGTTTAGAATTCCGGGGATTTTTCATTGTTTTAGTTTTCAGTTGAATTTTTGTGATTTTGACTGGTAAGAACCAATACTCTAACAAAGGATATTACTGTATCCCACTACTGTAGAATAATACTACAGCAACAAAACATGAAAGAGAGAAAAAAAAAAAAAACCAAAATAAAACTTAAGTTGCAAAGGAAATGCGCCGTATACAACAACAAAACAGTGAACATACGAGCGTCTGCAAACAGCAAAGTGTGTCAAAGGCTTTAGGAAGACTATGCAATGCTTTGTAACAACAAATTGCCTCCGATGAGCGTGGCGCGACAACTGTTTAAATTAGATTCGTTTGAGCAGTCGCGGGAGGGCTCTTGCGCATGCGCAGTTAAGTCGCGTATGAGTAGTACCTTCTCCCGCTTCTGGTTACAGAATTGTGGCTGGGAGCCACTACTTAATATTGCCCTGGTTAGGAAATCAGTAAATCTGGGGCTGATGCACAGCAGTCCGAGTTGTGGTGGGGAGGTGGGTTGTCTCCACGTGACCTGTGTTTACATTTAGTGATTTTTGTGGCCGGGAGCTATCAAATGGATTAAAATACGTTCGTGTAATTATGGAAGGCTAAAATATGTTATTAGTTTTAGATTTTATTTCCACCTTTCTGACAGTCAAACATTAATTGCCTTACAGAACAGAACAGAAATCTTTTCTGTTGAGGCAGTGAATTTATTTGAAATGAAGTGTTTAATTTCACACTATTGGCTAGTTTCAACTGTTCACTGCATTTCAAGTGCGCGTATGGCATTATGTCATAATAAAGGACCAAACATGAGATAATACAGTACTGGTACTCTAAGAAAATTTACATACGAATGTGCATTTTAAGCCGAATTATGCGTATTAGTATGGTTCACGAAATTCCAACGCTCTTGAAATATCCTCTGATGTCTTGTTTCTTTTATGACATAATTTAAGATCTTTTAATATCTTACACGTACGAACATATGGGCTTCCTGTGTCATCTTAGCTGCCCAAGCGCGGTGACGCTTGGTATCTGGCGCCCTCTTGCAACTGCTGAAACGAACGTGTTTCTAACAGGTCGCGGGAAAGTATTGCGAATGGTGGTTTGAAAAGCGTTACATTGAAAGCAGATTTCCTTTTATGTGCGAGAATGTATGATTAATTTCTTAAATCACAAAGCGTTTGATTCTCATTTAAAAATCGACTCTTTGAGGATGGCCATTTAGAAGAATTTAGAGCCCAGAAGATCAGACATTTACTTCGTTATTAAAAATTTTACTGGCAAATTTGTGTGATGTATCTTAAAGTGTAACAAGCGCGCTACGTAACAGTGATCTTGCTATTCGCTGACCACATCACGTGTCCTGTGCTGTCATTAGCTGGCGAGATCACGTGACATGAGCTATGACTGGCTTACAAAAGCACATCACAATCTCGATTTCAATGCTTCGGAAAGTGACATGCAGTGTTTGGTTGAATTCGAATTTTTACCTTCGTAATACGAAAATATGCAGCGTACATATTGCTGCACATCAAAGGTCTTTCAAAATGTGTTTTTCCTCCCGAGTTTCGTTTTCTAAAGTGCCGGGAAATTCTACTCTGGTATATAAAACCGTAAACATGATGAGTTTTACATTGCCGAATAAGAGTGTACTGTCACTTAACATGGAAAAAGTGTGTTTTCACCCGGGAGAAAGTGTATTTTTTAACCGGGAAATCCGGAAATTTTTTTCCTTGTCCACGTATACACCCTGATAAAAGAACTTTAATTTCTGATTGGTCCAGCACTTAATGCTCTTCTCAGAAGTCTTATTAGTCTTTTGAGTCTTCAGTAAACTAAAGATCTGCAAACCATATTTATTTTAATGATGAATGTATCACTAATAAGCCTTCTGAGAAGGGCATTAAGTGCCTGAAACCAGTCAAGAAATTAAATTTCTTTTATGCAACTGCTTGCATATATTTTTATATATAATTTTGTCCATTGTTTATCAAGAAACATGACAGTCCCCTTGAAAATCTCATGTGCCTTTCTTTATTAACACTGGTAAGAAGCTCTAAGTTTGAATTCCTGCTCCTTTTGCCACAGAATGGATACCTAACTTCATGCATATTTTCTCACTGTAGTTTTTATGTCTATAATGTTCTGGACTACATCCACTACAAAGGCAGTTTCTTTCATATTTATAAAACTAATTGACATTTTCCAATTATCTCCAGCTTTTCTTCCTCCAACACAGTCATAAGAGAAGTACTCATTGTTTCTGTTTATATCTCGTGTTTTATTTGCAGCAGTTTGTCCAGGTACTTTCACAGTGTCCCAAATTATGCCGTTTTATTGTTTGAGTAATCTGTTCCTTTCCCCTCCTCCTGTGTGTGTGTGTGTGTGTGTGTGTGTGTGTGTGTTTTAGTGACACAATGGGCACTGTTTGTCCAGAGAGTTGGGACACTTCAGAGAATTTCATAGCACGATTTGTAGGTACACTTAAGAAATGTATTACAACAAGAAGGCAGCATGCGGGCCAGTACATAGAAGTGTAATTTCTTGTTCAACATAACTCTGCCACTAAACAATGAGGGTGTTTATATTTGTCTAAGTAGGAAATTTGCCACAATGGAGGGAGTGGAAACTCTCTCAAAATATTGACACTGGTTAAGTGTAAGCAAACACAGTGGATCCTTGCAAGTTGGAAGAATAAACCCATTATTCACGAAGAATATAACTTACTGAATGCCACATAAGGCCGGACTGTTGTACAGCTCAAGTTCTTGAAATGGTTTCTGCTGCCATATCGGTGCAACTTACTACTAATTAAATGGCTGTGTAATATCAATGACTTGACCAGATTTTTCATCAGTATTTGAACCTTTTCGTTGCTACAGATCTGCTCTGTTCATTCCATGCTGAGCGTGGCTTTTGTTATGGCTGTACAGCTCGCCAAATACTGGTGCCTGTGCTGAGAGACAGCATTCCAGCTGATATGAAATACGTATTGTCCAATTTTAAGAAAACTATTAGGTGAAAAGTTTGACTTTTGCACAGTTTACTGTCTGATGTCTTCACTCAATAAAGAGCTGAATTCCTTTTCGTTATCCATCATACTGCAGTGCATCAAATAAAATGAAACGTGGCACGAAAGTTTAAAGAGTTTGCAGAGATAAAACTGCATTGTGTAAAGACTGTGTTTGGTTAATTTCGGCCCATAAATTGCAGTGATTGAAATGTAGATAAGATGTTGAAATTTTATTTAATATTGAGAGCAGAACTATGTCTCATTTATTCTCAAGTTATTGGGTTTTACATCCAATGGATGGCCACTTACAACATGCCCAGTTTTCTGCATGCAGACTTCCAAGCTGCTATGAAATACTTATATGATTTTAGTTGAAAAAATTGATTTATGCCCATCTTACAATCTGATATTTTCATTCGATAAAGGGATGAACTTGTTTTCGTTATATGCCATGGTTACTGTGCTGTATCAAATTAAGTAAACCATTGCATGACATTTTGCAGAGGTAAAGTGCATTGTATAAACTTAGCATATGGTCAATTTTAGTTGTACATTACAATGAATGAGATGTAGACACGATATCGAAATTTCATTTAAAATTGGGGGCAGAATTCATTCTCGAGTAACTGGGTTTTATATCTGATGGGTGGCCACACGTGATGTGCCCATTCACATCCTTGCTCATCGTGAATCGTGTGGGCATAACAAATCTAATATTTAATAAACAATTCAAGATATTGAAATGATTTTTTGCAAATAATAGCACACAATAAGGCATATATGTTACACACTCAAGACTTTTTTTATTAACTGAGATATGCAGGCCCAGGTGTGAGAGGTCAGTGGCTCAAGATGCATACAGACGTCCATAGCACTGTAGGAAAACCCATGCAATGCACATGTACACGCCCACAGCACAACAGCACAGCAGCCAAAGGGTTGACATCCAATCTGCAGTACAACATTTTTGCGTTTCTGTGCCGAAAAGGCATTACGGAGCCAACACTGTGTTTGATACATTAAATAAAATGTCAGTGTCTTTCCTAATGTCTGCTGCCAGGTTGGGCAATTTCTCTGTTCCTTTACAGGAATTTAAGCCTACCAGGTGTTCCGGTATGAAATGAGCGTTTTTTTATGAAAATGAAACAATTTTGAATCGAAAAGTAAAAACATTTTATTCAAAGTACTGACCATTGCTTTCTATACATTTTGACCACCTTTCTGGCAATTTGTGGACACTGCGCCAATAGAAATGTTCGTCATTTGAAGCAAACCAATCAGACACCCAGTTTTCGACTTCTTTGTAGGAATCAGTGTTCCTCAGCCAATGCGTGTCCCATTGATGAAAACAAATGGTAGTCGGAAGGGGTAAAGGCTGGTGAATACGGCGGGCGGGGTAGCAGCTCCCAGCCAAGTGTTTTGATTGTATCCTGAACCAGTTTTACTTTGTGTGCAGGTGCATTGTCGTGTAAAAAAAAATTACTTTGCCATGTCTTCTGGCCCATTCTGATCTTTTTTCGATCAAAGCATAGTTCAAATTGATCATTTGTTGTCTGTAGCGATTAGTATTCACAGTTTCTCTGGGTTGTAGAAGCTCCTGATACACCACACCTTTCTGATCACATCAAACACAGAGCATTGTCTTCTTGCCGAATCGATCTTGTTTTGCAGTCGATGTTGACGGTTGTCCCGGATTAACCCAAGATTTTTCCCATTTAGGATTCTTAAAATAAATCCATTTTTCATCGCCAGTAACAATTCGATGCAAAATTGATTTTCTTTCATGTCTTTGAAGAAAAATTTGGCAAATGGTTTTTTGGTTTTCCATCTGTCTTTCATTCAATTCATGTGGCACCCATTTTTCCACACTTTTGGATCTTTCCCACAACTTTCAAACGGTCAGAAATTGTTTGTTGTGCAACATTTAGCATTGCTGCCATTTGCTTCTGACTCAAAGTATCATCTTCATCCAATATTGCTCGCAATTCGGCATCTTCGAATCTTTTTTGGTGGTCTTCCACATTCTTCATTTCCTACATCAAAATCATTATTTCTGAACCGTGGAAACCATCTTTTGCATGTTGCTTCAGATAGAGCACGATCACCGTACGCCTCGACAAGCATTCGATGCGACTCTGCAGCACTTTTTTCAAATGAAAACAAAAAAATTAATGCTTTCCGCAAATCATCACTTTCTGGTACAAAATTCGACATTGTTAACACGATGAAAGCATATGATGTTAAACTTCCTGGCAGATTAAAACTGTGTGCCGGACCAAGACTCGAACTCGGGACCTTTGCCTTTCGCGGGCAAGTGCTCTACCATCTGAGCTGTGAGGACGGGGTGTGAGTCGTGCTTGGGTAGCTCAGTTGGTAGAGCACTTGCCCACGAAAGGCAAAGGTCCCGAGTTCGAGTCTCGGTCCGGCACACAGTTTTAATCTGCCAGGAAGTTCCATATCAGCACACACTCCGCTGTAGAGTGAAAATTTCATTCTACATATGATGATGTTTGTTCCATGACTTGATGTATACTAAATATCTTTGACAGGTGTCATACCAACCAAACAAAAAAAAAAAAAATTAAGGCTCGTTCACAACAAATGTTCCCTATCGACACATTTGTATCTTAACGCTCATTTCATACCGGTACACCTAGTATATCCATCCTCAAATTTTTTTAGCACACCAAAGACTTCCCGTTATCATAGAAATAGCAAAAAACAGTTCGTATGAGAAATAATAATTGTACATCAAGATACTGAGAGAGAGGCAGAATATTAATGACCTTTATTCTGACACTCACCAGAACTGACGTCAGCCGCCACCCGCACGGAGAGGGGAGGTCAGACCACAGGGAGAGGCACTACAGGGATTGCCAGCTCACTGGCCAAGCCCCGGAGAGTGCGCGAGGATCCCGCCACGACCGTGCCCGCACAGGCACCACACGCGGCCACCGGCCCCGGCCGACCCTTCGCTCGCCCCGCTAACCCGCGCCCGGCGTCTGCCATCGTCCAGCCGTTCAATTACAGCCCACCGACGTCGCAGATCCAGCAGCCGCCGCCAGTGAGGTCGCAGATACCGACGTTGGTCAAGAGGGAAGAGCCACCTCTCCAACTAAACACTGCGTCGATTCGCATCACAACCGTGTAGAAGCTCGGCGCACCATTTGCGGGACGGTAGAGATTTGCGCCCTGAAGTGGTGATACGGCAGTGGAAGTACCGTGCCTGTTCATTTTTCTCTGCTTCAGCTACTAGGCAGAGGCAAGTGCCTCGCCTAGTTGACGAACGAGTGTTCGGCTGATAAAACTTGAGACACTGATTTCTGTTATACCTGAGAACACACAGTCTCGTTAACTCAGTCAAACGATCCAATTACGGAATGATTATCAGTATGTAGAAGTTTCCCATAAACTGCTACATTGCTTGCAGTGTAAAGAAACTCTTCCACAAAATAATAGCCTTAAAATACTGTGGTGCCAATTGTAACACATTTATGTAAGATATATATACTGCAATGCAGAGGCTTTAAAAATGGAGTTACTCATTAAATATTTGTGGTTCAATATTACAGCAATTCCTATGCCTTTGTGTGATGGTGATTTTCTTTTGCCTCGTCTTGAAATTACGTGTAACAAAGTTCATCTTCCATAAAAATATTTATTCTGTCATGTGGATGTTGCTGAATAATGTGGTGCAAAGCCGTGGCCACACACAACCTCAGTTTCTGATAATAAGACTGGTAGTCTCCAAAGTCAAGTGGTGCTTGTAGTTTGTGAAATGTAGTACTCTGTAATGAAACTGGATGTCCAAGCATCTTCTGCATTTACTGCTGCTGCCATTTTATTTATTTCACCATTTGAGGAGGTACCGTCTGGGTCAAATATTAGTTGGTGATCCAGGGAGTTTTAGGTACAGATCGGGAGGTACGTGTATGAATAAAGTTCTGCTGGCTTCGTATTAGTGATAATGAAGCCACTGTCTTAAATTTTTTCCCCCTCCAAGACTTGGAGTGAGCTCAGTAGTTTGAGAACTGCTAATTCCAGTTCCTTCAGCATGAAGCTAACTGTTGTATGTGCCTTGAATCTCTTCGGTGTGGAGAGATATCCTTGCTTGTGTACACTCACTGGCGTGTATTTCTCATCTGCCAGAGCTAAGTGTTTTGCTTCAGCTCTGTCCAGAGTCATGAGTGGTAATCTATAACTACATAAAAAGAAATTTGCTACTGTTGTCACCTTTTATTGATGTGTTTTAACCTCATCTTGTCTTTCACTTTGTTTTTTATTTCTGCCAGCAGAAAGATTGAAACAAAGCAGGACGATGCCTTATGTTAATATACATTATAGTTACATTTCACCTCTACAACAGTTTGTAGAATGGCCTCGCAAAGATATCAGACTTCTTATAGAACCTTGTGTAAAATTAGCCGATGTAATTTTTTTTACTATGTAGGAAGTAAACAGAGCATTTGTGGAGTCTCTAACAATTGTGATAGTACCTGTGAGTTTTGTGCATCAGTTGTTTAGTATACACTGAGATATTTCTTTTTATATAATTGTAAAATCAAAATGTAATACTCATTTAAAGATTTTAATTACTGTAGAATCCAGCAACCTCCACAAAATTCTTATCTTCCTCCTGCATCGCTTGACTGATATGTACCTGTACCTTTGTGTAGGCGTAGATAATTTTTGAAACTTTCATTCCGAGTTCACTATAATTATGCGCACATGGAAATACTCGTACACATTATTGTGGCCAGGGTGTTAGAACTGTGAAACTTGAAAATGATTTTTTTTTTGCGAGTGTTGGTGGTGAATTGTGAAATGTGCTGTGGTATTTGTCAGTTGTTAAGACTTGTGACAGGCAAATGTGGAAGTCTCAACTGCACGTAGATACTTATCGTATATTGCCTGATGCTGCACTTTTTATGTACAAGCTGCTTCTGAAAGTGGGTGTTTCTCTTTGGTGAGAAATGCTTTTTCGGGTGCTTTGGTGTACAGCAAGAAAGGCTGTTAAATTGTGTGCAGAGACCATGTTCTTGGTGGCTTTGTGCTTTTGTGATATTAGGAGATGGAGTGGTTTTCAGTGAAAATGATTTTTTTTTTTCGCCCCACTGATATCTGTCTGTCGGCTTTGTGCAATTCTCTTCACCATTTGCAAACTGCACTGTGTAAAGATAAAGGCATTTATAAAGGTCTAAAACAACTGATGTCTAATTTATTGTTGCAATGTAAGTTGTGTTAAAAACTGTAGTTGTGTCTAAAGCTTGTGTATCTTCCTTTTTCTTCAGTCTATCCCAGTGTAAAGTGATTTTATGTTAATTCAGTATAAAAGTATTTTAGACAAATATGCAGTTTGATTTACAGTGTGTGTGTGTGTGTGTGTGTGTGTGTGTCTCCACACTATCTGTTATGTACGTAGAACTGTAGAGACCTGGAGAGGATTGACTGTTGACCAGCAATGTAAACAAATGTATCATGTTTCATAAGTAAGTAGGAGAACTCGTTATTGTTCGATTACATGATATGACAGTCCCTGAAAGTTATACCAACCACTAAATGAAGTGTGTGCATGAATAACACTGCGTGGCATATTTTCACGTTTTGTAGAATCACATGGAATAATGTGTTATATGACAGTCTGCATCACCTGCTATAATAGTTGACCTGTTTACCGTTCAAGGGCAGTACTAGACAAGGAGGAGAGAGTCTCAGTTTTCGCACCTTTGTGTGAACAATGCTTACCACAAGTGGACGTGCAAATAATGCTCAGAAAAGGAAAATTAACTTTGGGAAATGGCAGGATACTTATGAGGAAAATACTTTGTGATGCTGAAGTGGATCATAAATCATAAAAGGAAAGGTAATTCGTGCGAAACAGCCTCCAATGCGGGTGAGTGCAATAACGTTGCATCGGTTTGGTACGTCTCTAGAGTAGCATATGTGTCCTGTACAGTGGTGTATGTGCCCTCCAGAGTACATGGGTCTAATAATGTACTTTATGAGCGTCATCTGAGAACATTACAGAAAAAATATGTAACGTTAATAAAATTAAGTACATTTTTGTTATCATTGACAAAAAAATATATTACACATTATGAGCATTGCTATATTATTAAAAGAGAATGTGAAATATGATAATTCAGTTGAATATTAGGTAGTAATACTGACTGCATGATTCAGGGTCATGTATGCAATGCAGAAGTATGTTCAAAAGAAGGATGCAAGGACATAAACCTGGAAATTAAGATGAAGCTGTATGAAGAATGTCATACTTTGATGCACAATGAGCAGTTCATTTTTAGATCCTGTAGAAAATCGCTTGCCAGCCAGACGAAAGAAAGGTAAGACAGACAACTGTTCACGAAAATAAGTACAGGGCTATTACAAATGATTGAAGCAATTTCATAAATTCACTGTAGCTCCATTCATTGACACATGGTCACGACACGCTACAGATACGTAGAAAAACTCATAAAGTTTTGTTCGGCTGAAGCCGCACTTCAGGTTTCTGCCGCCAGAGCGCTCGAGAGCGCAGTGAGACAAAATGGCGGCAGGAGCCGAGAAAGCGTATGTCGTGCTTGAAATTCACTCACATCAGTCAGTCATAACAGTGCAACGACACTTCAGGACGAAGTTCAACAAAGATCCACCAACTGCTAACTCCATTCGGCGATGGTATGCGCAGTTTAAAGCTTCTGGATGCCTCTGTAAGGGGAAATCAACGGGTCGGCCTGCAGTGAGCGAAGAAACGGTTGAACGCGTGTGGGCAAGTTTCACGCGTAGCCCCCGGAAGTCGACGAATAAAGCAAGCAGGGAGCTAAACGTACCACAGCCAGTGGTTTGGAAAATCTTACGGAAAAGGCTAAAGGAGAAGCCTTACCGTTTACAATTGCTACAAGCTCATGGAAGAGGATGCGTTCAGTGCGAAACTTGTTTTCAGTTATGAAGCAACGTTTTTTCTTAATGGTGAAGTGAACAGACACAATGTGCGAATCTGGGCGGTAGAGAATCCTCATGCATTCGTGCGGCAAATCCGCAATTCACCAAAAGTTAACGTGTTTTGTGCAATCTCACGGTTTAAAGTTTACGGCCCCTTTTTCTTCTGCGAAAAAAAGGTTACAGGACACGTGTATCTGGACATGCTGGAAAACTGGCTCATGCCACAACTGGAGACAGACAGCGCCGACTTCATCTTTCAACAGGATGGTGCTCCACCGCACTTCCATCACGATGTTCGGCATTTCTTAAACAGGAGATTGGAAAACCGATGGATCGGTCGTAGTGGAGATCATGATCAGCAATTCATGTCATGGCCTCCACACTCTCCCGACTTAACCCCATGTGATTTCTTTCTGTGGGGTTATGTGAAAGATTCAGTGTTTAAACCTCCTCTACCAAGAAACGTGTCAGAACTGCGAGCTCGCATCAACGATGCTTTTGAACTCATTGATGGGGACATGCTGCGCCGAGTGTGGGAGGAACTTGATTATCGGCTTGATGTCTGCCGAATCACTAAAGGGGCACATTTTAGGCATTTGTGAATGCCTAAAAAAACTTTTTGAGTTTTTGTATGTGTGTGCAAAGCATTGTGAAAATATCTCAAATAATAAAGTTATTGTAGAGCTGTGAAATCGCTTCAGTCATTTGTAATAACCCTGTACTTTCAAATACAAAGTCCACTGAAAAGAAATGTGGCAAAAAACATTGCTCGACATATTCTGCATTACCCAGCAGCGAATACCAACTCTTCAACATAAACTGCAAGGTAGAATGACGGCTCCTAAAGACGGTTGAGGAAAACATTTCAATAGCCCACATGTCACATTAAATGACAATAGGGCTCTGATTTGGGAACACATTTCGAATTTCCTGAAACAGATGAGCCATTACAGCAGGAATAAATCCTCAATAGAATTTCTGTACCCCGATCTCAACATCTGCAGAATGTATCAATTGTTTATGATCGCAGCTTCGGCTGAAATGGAAATCCACAACATTGAACTTAAGAATTAGTTGCATCTTGCAAAAGCATACAAAGTGCTAAAAATGATAGTAAAAAGTCTAAAAGGAACAACAATATACATGTTCTATATGTTAACTTGCAACACATTTTACTTTGTCGTACATTGACGCATTCCACGGTGTTCTGACAAAGACAGCTGTTGTCTTATAATTTGACAGTTCACGACTTTGGTACTGGAGACAACACAGTAAATTTGTGGGATGAATCTGCCACAAGGAGAGGTTCAGCCAATGTAGTTTCCTGTCTTCTTAAATTTGTGATTGTTGAAGAATGTATGGGCCACAAACTGACAGTGTGGTCTCACCGTTGTGTCGGGCAGAACAATAACTGGAGAGTTTTAGAGCTTTATTTCTATGTGGTCAGCTGCAAGTACTTTATAGGAATACATCAAAAGTTTTTATGTTCGAGTAATAGTTTCCTACCTTGCGACAGGAACTCCGCAATGATTGAGAAAAAGTAAGTGCCAAAAGTTATGATTCCTTTAGAATGGAAGCATGTCATTGCTTAGGCCTTTTCCGATCCTTCAAAACTGACCATTCAGGAGACGATGATGGAAGACTTCAAGGGCATAGGATCCATTGAGTTGGTTTTCAAAATGCCACCTGCTTTGAAAATTGCTGCTGTGCTCTGGTCAAAACTGTGTAGTGATGATCCTCAAGGCATAAGCATATGTCAATCACAACGTGCTTTGTCTGTGGGTAAGATATTGTATTGTGAAACATAGTTGTGAACATGAAGTAATAAAATTTCTTTTGCCTTCTGATTTTCAGTTGCTCCACAATGGGGAAGAAAAGTGAACTATTGGACATGTCGAAATATAGGGAGCCAAAATCAGGCATTTTTATGAAAACCTCCAGTGTGACAACTGAGTTTAATGTACCATATTTTTGTCTCAGCTTGATAGCAAACTCATGTTCTGTTACCATTTTAAGGCCAAATTAGTTTATAACAAATATTAAATTGTATCAAATTGTAATTTTGTTACTTACAACTTTTGGATTCTAGGCAATCTTATCATTACAGAACAGCAGAGTGATCTGGAATAATGCCATATACCTGTCGCTACACAATGTTTTTTCATTTTAATGCTTACTTATTTTCAAAAACCTATGTTTAGCACAATTTTAAAAAGCGCAACCAAGTAGTTTCAACAGTCTGTCTGCACAAAAAATACATGTCTGCTATTTTGCAATAATTTTCTGGAATTATGAGTTATTGTCAATTCCCTAAAAATTGTGAAATTTGCCACACAGCATTATCCGTGCACACGCTTCAAATATCTGCGAGTATGAATCTGGAGCTATTTAAAGTGGAATGACCACATAAAACTAATTGTAGGAAAGGCAGCTGCCTAACAGATTCATCTGAAGAATCCTCAGGATCCACCCTCAGAGGAGTTAGCTTACAAAATCCTTGTTCAGCTACCACCCAAGTACTGCTCCTCATTGTGGGATAACAGGAAAACAGAGAACCTCCAAAGACCAGCAGTTTGCTTAGTAAGTGCAAAAGCATTGGGGAGATGCTCATTTGGCTCCAGTGACAGATGCTATTCGATTTAGTGTGCATCTCAGTCTGGTCTACTGTCGAAATTCCGGGAGTGCACATTCCTACATATACAGGGCGATTCAGCTGACACTTCCAATGGGCTTTATATAACCAGTAACAACTTCAGTTACCACATGCAACATTTTCATATTTTTTCACTCGCTACGTGCAAATTGTTACTCCTGCAGAAAAAAAATGACCAGAGCTTATTGTAGGAAATTTAATGTACTTAAATTTTGTACTGGGATACATTCTCACTTCATGCCTTAGTTTTCGAATTATTCGAGAAAAATGTGCAAAAGTGACCTTCAAATACTTTTTTCTCGAAAACAGTGGCTTCCAACAAAAACGTATCACACACGCACGCACACACACACACACACACACACACACACACACACACACACACACACACACACACACACACACACACACACACGTCATACCAGACTCGGGAATCCATTACTGCAGCAATCGATTTTCGCCATCTGTCCCTGTCTTGGGCTATTTCCTTCCATTCACCTTCAATACCTAGGCTTCTCAAACCAGCCTTCACATTGTCCTCCCATCAACGCCTCGGTCTCCCCACAGGATGTTTTCCCTCTAAGAGCCTTACCAGCACTCTGTGCACTGCACTGCCCTCATCAATTCGAGCTACGTGATCCACCCATCACAGCCTACGTGATTTAATAATACTGATTATGTCAAGGCTTGAATAGAGTTTGTGAACCTCTGTTATGCAGTTTTCGCCACTCTCCGCTAATTTCACCCCTTTTTGCTCCAAAAATTTTCCTCAAAATTTTGTTTTCAGATACTCTAAACAGCTTTTCAATTTGCACAGTGAGAGACCAAGTCTCACACCCACACAGCATAACTGGTAGAATAATAGTTTTGTATATTCTAATCTTTAAATTCCTCGACAATATCCGTGATGAAAGTAATCTATTCAATGAGAAGTAGCACGCATTTCCCGCCCGCAATCTCTTCTTCAGTTTGGATTCAATCTCATTTCTTGAAGTGATGTGCAGTCCTAGATACTTAAATGTGTTCACTTTTTCAAACTGCATGTCTCCAACTCTTAACATTTTCTGATCTAGTGCTGTTGGCATTCTAGTAGTAACCAGGTATTTAGTTTTTTCTTCACTTATCCTTAGACCTACATCTTCACTAGCCTTGATTAACGCATTCACATTTGCTGTTACAGATTCTTTCCTATCGCTAATGATGTTTAGATCATTTTTTTTTTTTGGGTTTAAGGGCGCTCAACTACTGGGGTCATTAGTGCCCAGTCACAATTGTTAGAGCACATGGAATCTAGTAAAACTCGAGGGGGGGGGGGGACACCAGAAAGTTCTTACAAAGATACAGATAAAATAAGTGAAAGAGTTAGATGTCTTTGGACAAGCCAGTCAAAGTAATGAAACGAAGAACACGAGCAGCTGCTCGAGCGTCATCAGCTAAAATATCCTGTAAAGTAGATGGCAGAGACAGGACAACACGAGATTGACTAAAACGGGGAAATGACGACAAAACATGGCGCACTGTTAATGCATGACCACAAGGGCACTGCGGGGCTGGGTCACCGGAGAGCAGGTAGTGGTGGCTAAACCGGCAATGCCCAATCCGCAACCTGGTCAGAAGGACCTCTTCTCGCCGAGATGGTCGGGAGGAGGTTGTCCAAGCAGTTGGGAACGGTTTTACTGCTCGGAGCTTGTTTCTTTGAAGTGATGACCAAGTATCCCACCACAACGACACAAGCCTCTTACAAACAACCCCACTAACGTCAGATGACGGGACACAATGGGACGCTGGCCGAGGCAGGAGGACTGCAGCCTTGGCTGCAGCATCAGCAGCCTCATTCCCAGGCACTCCTACATGGCCGGGAACCCACAGAAAGCTGACAGGAGAGCCATCTGCAGCAAAAGAATGGAGGGACTGCAAAAGAATGGAGGGACTGCTGGATCCGTTGCACCAAGGGATGGACCGGATATGGAGCTCCAAGGCTCTGAAGAGCACTGAGTGAATCAGAGCAGAGTACATACGACGAATGGCGGTGGCGGCGGGCATACTGAACGGCCTGATGGAGAGCAAAAAGCTCGGCCGTAAAGCTGGAACACTGGTCGAGGAGCCGGTATTTAAAGGATGGCGGAAGGAACGCTTTATATCGCCAAAAGTTGATGCAAACCGTCTTCTCTTCAGAGAACCGGAAGCCATTTGCCACACTCCATGAGTATAGGCTGTCTAGACAACGCTGAAGGCAGCGCTCCAGGAGGCATGTTCTCTGGGCACTGCAGTAGATTGCGAAGTCATCGACAAAAAGAGAGCCCGAGACATTAGGTGGAATGCAATCCATAATTGGATTGATCGCTATGGCAAAAAGGGCTATGCTCAAGACGGGGCCCTGAGGCACTCCGTTCTCCTGGAGGAAGACGTCTGACAATACGGAGCCCACACGTACCCTAAACTTTCGATCTGGTAAAAAGGAATCAATAAAAAGGGGCAGGCGACCGCGTAGACCCCACCTGTGCATAGTGTGGAGGATACCTCCTCTCCAACAGGTATCATAAGCCTTCTCCAAATCGAAGAACACGGCTACCGTTTGGCGCTTGTGCAAAAAGTTGTTCATGATGAATGTCGACAAGGTCACAAGGTGGTCAACAGCGGAGCGGCGGCGACGAAAGCCGCCTTGAACATTGGTAAGTAGCCATCGAGATTCAAGAATCCAAACTCACCGAGCGTTAACCATGCGCTCCATCACCTTACAGACACAGCTTGTAAGAGAAATGGGGCAGTAACTAGAGGGAAGGTGTCTATCCTTCCCGGGTTTGGGTATAGGAACAACGACGGCGTCACGCCAACGCATGGGGACTTGACCTTCGGTCCAGACGCGATTGTAGGTACGAAGAAGGAAGCTTTTGCCTGCCGGAGAAAGGTGTGCCAGCATCTGAACGTGAATGGCATCTGGCCCCGGAGCAGAGGACCGGGACAGTGCAAGTGCACATTCGAGTTCCCGCATAGTAAAGGTGAATCAGAGCAGAGCGATTCAGCGAGTGGAAGGAAGGTCGCCGAGCCTCTTCTGCCTCTTTCCTGGAAGGAAGGCAGGGTGGTAATGGGCGGAGCTTGAAACCTCCGCGAAAAAGCGGCCGACGGCATTGGAGACATCCACAGGATCAACAAGGACCTCATTACCTGAAGTCGGGCCAGGTACTGAGGAGTGGGCCTTAATGCCCGACAGCCGGCGCAGGCCACCCCAGACGACAGAAGAGGGAGTAAAACTGTTAAAGGAGCTGGTGAAAGAGGCCCAACAAGCTTTTTTGCTGTATTTGATGACTCTACGGCATTGCGCTCGGAGTTGTTTGTATCCAATCCAATTCGCCAACGTAGGATGGCGGCAAAAGGTGCGTAAAGCACGTCATCGAGCACGGATAGCGTCTCTACAAGCCTCATTCCACCAGGGGACGGAAACGCGACGTGAAGAAGAGGTAGTAGGAGGAATGGAACGTTCGGCAGCATTGATGATAACAGCCGTGAGGTATTCGACCTGACTGTCACAACTGAGAAAATCGTGGTCCGGAAAGGTCGCCAGGGAGGAGTAAAGTCCCCAGTCAGCTTTCCGTATGTTCCAGCTCGAAGGACGTGGGGATGGGGTGTGGTGCAGGAGACGAACAACACAGGGGAAGTGGTCGCTCGAATAGGTGTCAGAAAGGACATACCACTCGAACCGACGGGCAAGAGTGGTAGAACAGATCGAGAGGTCCAAGTGGGAGTAGGTATGAGTGGAGTCCGAGAGGAAAGTCAGGGCGCCAGTATTGAGGCAGACAAGATTGAGATGGTTGAAGACATCCGCCAAGAGGGAGCCTCTCTGACAGGATGCAGGAGAGCCCCAAAGGGGATGATGGGCATTGAAGTTGCCAAACAATAAAAACGGCAGAGGAAGCTGAACAATCAGGTGCATCATGTCAGCCCGACTAACTGCGGATGACGATGGAGTGTAGACGGTACAAACGGAAAAAGTAAAGGCAGAAAGAGTAATACGGACAGCTATGGCTTGGAGTGGGGTAGTCAATGGGATGGGATGGTAATAGACATCGTCCCGAACGAGCAACATGACCCCACTATGAGCTGGAATACCATCTGCAGGGGTGAGGTCATACCGCTCCGAGGTATAGTGGGTAAAAGCAATATGGTCAGTTAGGCGCTACTTGGTTTCCTGGAGACCAAGGACGAGCGGACAGTGCAGGCGGAGGAGCAGTTGTAATTCCTCCCAATTAGATCGAATACCTCTTATGTTCCAATGTAACAAAGCCATCGCTAGTCAGAAAAAAAGGGGGAATGAAACGTGTGAAGAGCGGGTCACCTCGACGGCCGCAGAGGGCCAGGTTTCGAGGGAACAACGCTACAACTGGCAGGAGGCGGATCCTGTTCCATCGAGTCGTCTCCAGCTGCGGCCGCTTTCCCGGGTTGCGTAGGAGGGGCAGCATCATTCGCTGATGAGAGGCCAGCTGAACGCCTGGCAGCAGAGCTTCCCGGCCGGGAGCAGCAACTCGCGGATGGAGTGTCAGACGAAACGCGCCGGGGTGGAGAGGGGGATAAAGACTTCTTGTTGGAGGCCTTCTTGAAAGTCCGATGAGGCACGGGGATGGTGGGCTGGACCCGAAGAAGGTCCTCACGCGCGGGGTCCGTTTTGGAACGCCGGACCTCGGAAGCCGGTGTCCGGATCGTTTCCCCGATGGACGCCTGAGAAGAGGATCGCTTCTCAGGCGGCAGAGGGGGAGGAGGAGGAGGAAGGGTGGCCCCTGGGGCAGAGGGGGCAGGGGCTGCGAGGGAGGAGGATTTGGAAGGGAGGGATTTGGGAAGTGGAGGCATAGACCTCGGATGGGGTGAGGAGGTGGAGGGGGGACAGGATAGGGGTGAGGATACTGTGGAGGGAGTGGACACGACTGAGGCAAACGAAGTTGTCAACGTCACGGGATGGAGGTGGTCATATTTCTTCCTGGTCTCAGAATAAGACAGACAATCCAAAGTTTTTAATTCTTCAATCTTCTTCTCCATCTGATACGCGGGGCAGTCTAAAGATCTAGGCGAGTGGATGCCAGGACAATTGACGCACCGAGGTGGTGGGGTGCATGTATGTTCCTCATGAAGAGGATGTCCACAATCGCCACGAAGGGGCTCAGCCTCACACCGTGACGACATGTGCCCAAAGTGCAAACACGGAAAGCAGCGCATAGGAGGCGAGACGTAAGGTCGCACGTCGCACCGGTAGCGCATCACCTTTACCTTCTCCGGGAGAACGTCCCCCTCGAAGGCGAGGATAAAGGCCCCGGTGTCGACGCGACGGTCTTTGGGGCCGCGCTGGACTCGCCGGACGAAATGCACGCCTCGGCGCTCCAGGTTGGCCCTGAGCTCCTCATCAGATTGCAGCAGGAGGTCCCGATGAAAAATAACCCCCTGCATCCTATTCAGTGCCAGATGCGGGACAATGGACACTGGGATGTTCCTCTAGTCGGTCGCACGCCTGGAGCGCAGCCGACTGCGTGGCAGAGGTGGTCTTTATAAGAATGAACCCTGAACACATTTTGCTGAGAGCCTCGATTTCCCCGAAGATGTCCTCGATGTGCTGGACAAAGAACATGGGCTTGGAGGTGGCGAACGTCACCCCATCGGTCCGAGACCAGACTAAATAGCGGGGGAAGTACTTCGCCCCAAGCCGGCGGGCCTGTCCTTCCTCCCAGGGAGTAGCCAAGGGGGAAAGGGCAGGAGAACCAGAACCAGAGACAGTACCTTTCTTTTTAAAAGACTCGGCCGCAGAGTGGCCTGATACATGTTGACGTTTCATCTGCGAAACGTCCATCCCGATACCACCCACTCCGACCAGGGGCTCTCCCCACAGGCACCACCCAGCCTCAGCAAGGGCCACCTGGCAGGATGACCATTTCCGGGAGTCCTGATGCCCCAAGGAGACGGGCATCTACTCCTTGGCCGACGTGGGGAGGGTACAGCTCAGGTATCGGCAGTGCGATCCCTGTGTTGTCAGGGGGCTACAACCTAGAGGGTACATGACGACCCCACCACAACGGGCTGGCTACCGTGCTGGATTTCGGGTGCCATGGAAAGTCTATCATGATCGTAGGTGCAGATGGGGACGGACTATGGGCGTAACTTGTGCAACCCATCAGGTGTTTAGGCCCAATTTGAGGAATAGTGGGTGTGGTTACAACGTCGGTACAATGCTGAGTGCCAAGGTCTTAGTGCACTGAGGACCAGTGATACACCACGTAAGGCGTCCTTCCCCAAAAGGCTCGTACTTCTGTAGAATTTTGAAAAATGGAGGTCAAACCCCAAGGGGGACCATCACATGGAAGGCCGAAATGGTTGAAACTCCTTTTAGTCGCCTCTTATGACAGGCAGGAATACCTCGGGCCTATTCTTACCCCGGACCCGCAGGGGGGGGAGGGGGGGGGGAACTTGTTTTGAAATGATATTGTGGGATGATATAAAATAGTTACCCCATAATGTGACAGCCTTAATTCATCCTGCCAGGAGGAAAATTTCAGAGGAAACCCGCTACAAAAACTTCAAAGAGGGCAGTAATCTTTGAACATTTTGGAAATAATTGACTGTGCGAGATGCAATTTATGAAGTATTAAGGTAAAACAAATGACCATAGCCAAATCATGGAAAAAATTGGCCCTAAAATTGATAAAATCAGTTGGTTGGTTTAAAGGCGGGAGATGGGACCAAACTACGAGGTCATCGGTCCCTTGTTCCTAAAAAGGCAATGCCACAAGTGTGAGAAAAAAAAAAAAAGGACGAAACACACAACACAAAACGGAAAGAAAGGAAAAGCCACAAGAATGAAGGGAAGGCAACGAACACTAAAAGGAACAAAAGAGGGCAAGAAAACAGAGAGACGCTAGAAACAGAAGAGAGTAAAACATGAAAACAGATTACAGTGGCTGGCCAACCACGAGAATAAAACGGGAAAGCCAACCACTCTGCAACATATTAAAACCTCCAACCTAAAAGCACTAGGGTGGAGGACACAGAGGGACAAAGGACATGCGTTAAAACCTACATAGAAGTATAAAACCCGCTTTCAGATAAAACATAAAACTAAAGCTGCTGTGGAAGCATTGTCACCCAACACTGACGACAGGGTACTGGGAAAGTTAAAAGTCTGCCACAGAGCGGCTAAAAGTGGGCAGTCCAGCAAGAGTGGGACGACTGTCATTTGGGAGCCACAGCGACACCGCGGTGGGTCCTCGTGACGGAGTAGGTAACCATGCGTTAGCCACGGTTGGCCAATGCGGAGCCGGCAGAGGACAACTGATTCCCTGCGAGAGGCCTGCATGGAAGACTTCCACACATTCATAGTCTCCTTAATGACATGCAGTTTGTTGTGCGTGCTGTTATGCCATTCCGTCTCCCAAAGCCGGAAAACCGTGCGGCGTAAGACAGAATGCAGGTCAGCTTTGGAGATGCCTATCTCCAGAAGCGGTTTCCACGTCGCCTGCTTGGCCAGCCTGTCTGCAAGTTCGTTGCCGGGGGTTCCGACGTGTCCTGAGGTCCACACAAACACCACGGAACGGTGTGACTGTTCCAGGGCATAGATGGACTCCAGAATGAACGCTACCAGAGGGTGGCGAGGGTAGCACTGGACGATAGCTTGTAGGCTGCTCAATGAGTCAGTACACAGGAGAAATGACTTGCCAGGGCATGAGCGGATGTATTCAAGGGCACGAGATATGGCCGCCAGCTCTGCAGTGAAAACACTGCTGCCAACTGGCGAGGAGTGCTGCTCAATATGTCCTCCATGAACATATGCGAAGCCTACGTGGCCATTTTTTTTTGTTATGGTTTTAGGGCGCAAAACTGCTACGGTCATTAGCGCCCGGTCTATGGCTTAGGGAAAGGTAAAAAAACCAAATTGGAAATCAGCAACAATGGGAGCGAAACTCAAAAACTAGGGAAACTAAAAAACAGAAGGAAAGCTTAGAAAACCAAAAAGAGCTTCAAATGACAGAAGTCATCTCAATGGCACTGATAAACTCGAGGACGCGATCGGCTGAGCGCGTGTTATCTGCTAAAATGCAAGAAATATCAGGCGACAACTGAAGACGTGCGCGTAGCGGAGTAAAATACAGACACTCAAGTAAAAGGTGTCTCACCGTCCCCAGTTGAGAGCAGTGGGGACAAAGCGGGGGAGTATCGCCACTTAAAAGGTGTCGATGGCTAAAAAAGACAGTGCCCTATTCAGAGTCTAGTTAAAATTACCTCCTCCCGACGACGAGTTCGGGAGGAAGAGGTCCAAGGTCTTATTTGAATACCACCAATACTATAAACGGCACAGAGCCGCGTCAGTAACTTACAAAACCTGCATTTTTATTCTACACTCCTGGAAATTGAAATAAGAACACCGTGAATTCATTGTCCCAGGAAGGGGAAACTTTATTGACACATTCCTGGGGTCAGATACATCACATGATCACACTGACAGAACCACAGGCACATAGACACAGGCAACAGAGCATGCACAATGTCGGCACTAGTACAGTGTATATCCACCTTTCGTAGCAATGCAGGCTGCTATTCTCCCATGGAGACGATCGTAGAGATGCTGGATGTAGTCCTGTGGAACGGCTTGCCATGCCATTTCCACCTGGCGCCTCAGTTGGACCAGCGTTCGTGCTGGACGTGCAGACCGCATGAGACGATGCTTCATCCAGTCCCAAACATGCTCAATGGGGGACAGATCCGGAGATCTTGCTGGCCAGGGTAGTTGACTTACACCTTCTAGAGCACGTTGGGTGGCACGGGATACATGCGGAAGTGCATTGTCCTGTTGGAACAGCAAGTTCCCTTGCCGGTCTAGGAATGGTAGAACGATGGGTTCGATGACGGTTTGGATGTACCGTGCACTATTCAGTGTCCCCTCGACGATCACCAGTGGTGTACGGCCAGTGTAGGAGATCGCTCCCCACACCATGTGTGCCTCGGTCGTATGCAGTCCTGATTGTGGCGCTCACCTGCACGGCGCCAAACACGCATACGACCATCATTGGCACCAAGGCAGAAGCGACTCTCATCGCTGAAGACGACACGTCTCCATTCGTCCCTCCATTCACGCCTGTCGCGACACCACTGGAGGCGGGCTGCACGATGTTGGGGCGTGAGCGGAAGACGGCCTAACGGTGTGCGGGACCGTAGCCCAGCTTCACGGAGACGGTTGCGAATGGTCCTCGCCGATACCCCAGGAGCAACAGTGTCCCTAATTTGCTGGGAAGTGGCGGTGCGGTCCCCTACGGCACTGCGTAGGATCCTACGGTCTTGGCGTGCATCTGTGCGTCACTGCGGCCCGGTCCCAGGTCGATGGGCACGTGCACCTTCCGCCGACCACTGGCGACAACATCGATGTACTGTGGAGACCTCACGCCCCACGTGTTGAGCAATTCGGCGGTACGTCCACCCGGCCTCCCGCATGCCCACTATACACCCTCGCTCAAAGTCCGTCAACTGCAGATACGGTTCACGTCCACGCTGTCGCGGCATGCTACCAGTGTTAAAGACTGCGATGGAGCTCCGTATGCCACGGCAAACTGGCTGACACTGACGGCGGCGGTGCACAAATGCTGCGCAGCTAGCGCCATTTGACGGCCAACACCGCGGTTCCTGGTGTGTCCGCTGTGCCGTGCGTGTGATCATTGCTTGTACAGCCCTCTCGCAGTGTCCGGAGCAAGTATGGTGGGTCTGACACACCGGTGTCAATGTGTTCTTTTTTCCATTTCCAGGAGTGTATTATTTAACTTCAGTGTCATGTTTTTTTGCAACGATTTGTAGTAGTTTTCATCAAATTTGTGTGGTTTTCGCTCAACGTCTCCATAACTTCACAGAAATTAACTTAGTCCGGAATGATCAGTGAGCCGGCCGAAGTGACCGAGTGGTTCTAGGCGCATCAGTCAGGAATCGCACGACCGCTACGTCGCAGGTTCGAATCCTACCTCGGGCATGGATGTGTGTGATGTCCTTAGGTTAGTTAGGTTTAAGTAGTTCTAAGTTATCGGGGACTGGTGACCTCAGAAGTGAAGTCCCATAGTGCTCAGGGCCATTTGAACCATTTGAATGATCAGTGATAAATACGCCACACAGTGATTTCTCCACGCGAACCCATGACAAAATGGTATTAATTTCAATGGAACTGCAATGCAACAAAGAATGTTAGATATTTTATTAACAAACAAGCTACACTGAAGCGCCAAAGAAACTGGCATACATATCCAAATACAAAGATATGTAAACAGACAGAATACAGCGCTGCGGTCGGCAACGCCTACATCACAAGTTTCTGGCTCAATTGTTCGGTCGGTTACTGCTGCTACAGTGGCAGATTATCAAGATTTAAGTGAGTTTGAACATGGTGTTATAGTCGGCGCACGAGTAATGGGACACAGCATCTCCGCCGTAGCGATGAAGTAGGGATTTTCCCCTACGAGCATTTCACGAGTGTACCGCGGATATCTGGAAACCGCTAAAAATCAAATCTCCGACATCGCTGTGGCCGGTAAAAGGTCCTGCAACAACGGGACCAACGACGACTGATGAGAACGTGACGGAAGTGCAACCTTTCCCCAAATTGTTGCAGATTTCAATGTTGGGCCATCAACAAGTGTCAGCTTGCGAACCATTCAACGAAACATCGATATGGGCTTTCACAGCCGAAGGCCCACTCGTGTACCCTTGACGACTTGCCTGGTCCCGTCAACAGCGACATTGGACTGTTGATGACTGGAAACATGTTGCCTGGTCGGACGAGTCTCGTTTCAAATTGTATCGAGCGGATGGACGTGTACTGGACAGAACCTCGTGAATCGGTGGATCGTGCATGTCAGTGGGGGACTGTTCAAACTGGCGAAGGCTCAATAATGGTGTGCGGCGTGTGTAGGTGGAGTGGTATGGGACCCCTGATATGTCACTCTGACAGGTGACATGTACGTAAACATCCTGTCTGATCACCTGTATCCATTCATGTCCATTGTGCATTCCGACGGACTTGGAAAATTCCAGCAGAACAATGCGACACCCCGCACGTCCGGAATTGCTACAGAGTTGCTCCAGACACATTCTTCTGAGTTTAAACACTTCCTCTAGCCACCAAACTCTACAGACATGAACATTATTGAGCATATCTGGGATGCCTTGCTACGTGCTGTTCAGAAGAGATCTCCACCCCCTCGTACAATAACAGATTTATGGACGGCCGTGCAGGATTGATGGTGTCAATCGCCTCCAGCACTACTTCAGACATTAGTCGAGCCCATGCCACGTCGTGTTGCGGCACTTATGCGTGCTCGCGGGACCCTTACACAATATTAGGCAGGTGGATCAGTTACCCTGGCTCTTCAGTTTAATATTTGCATAAAAAAGGACTGTGTCATTTGCCCGTGATAAGTTGTGTTGTCGCGGTAGTGTGTGTGTGGCGTCATTTGATGTGTAAGTATGCGTATGTTGTTGTGGTCTTCAGTCCAGAGACAGGTTTGATGCTGCTCTCTATGCTACTGTATCCTGTGCAAGGTTCTACATCTCCCAGTACATACTGCAACCTACATCCTTCTGAATCTGTTTAGTGTATTCATCTATTGGTCTCCCTCTACGATTTTTACCCTCCACGCTGCCCACCGATACTAAATTGGTGATCCCTTGATGCCTCAGAATATGCCGTACCAACCGATCCCTTCTTCTAGTCACGTTGCGCCACAAATTTCTCTTCTCCCCAATTCCATTCAATACCTCATTAGTTATGTGATCTACCCATCTAATCTTTACCATTCTTCTGAAGCACCACATTTCGAAAGATTCTATTCTCTTCTTGTCCAAACTATTTGTCGTCCATGTTTCACTTCCATGCATGGCTACACTCCATACAAATACTTTCAGAAAAGACTTCCTGACATTTAAATCTATACTCGGAGTTAACAAATTTCTCTTCTTGAGAGTCTACATTTTATATCCTCTCTACTTCGACCATCATCAGTTATTTTGCTCCCCAAATAGCAAAACTCCTTTACTATTTTAAGTGTCTCATTTCCTAATATAATTCCCTCATCATCACCCAATTTAATTCGACTACATTCCATTATCCTCGTTTTGCTTTTGTTGATGTTCATCTTATATCCTTCTTTCAAGACACTGTCCATTCCGTTCAGCTGCTCATCCAGGTCCTTTGCTGCCTTTGACAGAATTACAATGTCATCGGCGAACCTCAAAGTTTTTATTTTTTCTCCATGGATTTTAATACCTACTCCGAATTTTTCTTTTGTTTCCTTTACTGCTTGCTCAAAATACTGATTGAATAATGTTGTGACTAGGCAAGACAGCCAAGTCACTATGAGAGGAAGCCGAAAGGCACGCGTTTAAGCTCACGCAGGCTGGCGTGAGGTCTGAAACATTACAAGGAAATGAGAACTTAGAAAAACGGACGCAGTTGCTGTAATACTTAACTTTAATCCATAATTGTAGAACATCTCTCTTGACGGTACATGTTATAACCACAATATAAAATAATATCAAATGCTATGGCGACTTGCTAGGTCGTAGCAAATGACGTAGCTGAAGGCTATGCTAACTATCGTCTCGGCAAATGAGAGCGTAATTTGTCAGTGATCCATCTCTGGCTAAGTCGGCTGTACAACTGGGGCGAGTGCTAGGAAGTCTCTCTAGACTAGACCTGCCGTGTGGTGGCGCTCGGTCTCCAATCACTGACAGTAGCGACACGCGGGTCCGACGTATACTACCGGACCGCGGCCGATTTAAAGGCTACCACCTAGCAAGTGTGGTGTCTGGCGGTGACACCACAAATAACATCGACGATAGACTACAACCCTGTCTCACTCCCTTCCCAACCACTGCTTCCCTTTCATGCCCCTCGACTCTTGTTACTGCCATCTGGTTTCTGTACAAATTGTACGCAGTCTTTCGCTCCCTGTATTTTACCCCTGCCACCTTCAGAATTTGAAAGAGTATTCCAGTCAACATTGTCAAAAGCTTTCTCTAAGTGTACACATGCTAGAAACGTACGTTTGCATTTCCTTAATCTGTAACTATACGTATATGTGCCTACAAATGATACAGTTTAATGATTCGCACATGTACACACAATTAAAGCGCAGCACTTGACGCAGAGAGCCGAACACAACAACATACACTACTGGCCATTAAAATTGCTACACCAAGAAGAAATGCAGATGATAAACGGGTATTCATTGGACTAATAGATTATACTAGAACTGACGTGTGATTACATTTTCACGCAATTTGGGTGCATGGATCCTGATAAATCAGTACCCCGAACAACCACTTCTGGCCGTAATAACGGCTTTGATACGCCGGGGCATTGGGTGAAACAGTGCATGGCTGGCCTGTACAGGTACACCTGCCCATGCAGCTTCAACACGATACCACAGTTCATCAAGAGTAGTGACTGGCGTATTGAGACGAGCCAGTTGCTCGGCCACCATTGACCAGACGTTGTCGATTGGTGAGAGATCTGAAGAATGTGCTGACCCGGGCAGCAGTTGAACATTTTCTGTATCGTGAAAGGCCCGTACAGGACCTGCAAATTGCAGCCGTGCATCATCCTGTTGAAATTTAGGGTTTCGCAGCGATCGAATGAAGGGTACAGCCACGGGTCGTAAGACATCTGAAATGTAACGTCTACTGTTCAATGTGCAATCAATGCAAACAAGTGGTGACCGAGACGTGTAACCAATGGCACCCCACACCATCACGCCAGGTGATACGCCAGTATGGCGATGACGAATACACGCTTCCAGTGTGCGTTCACCGCGATGTCGCGAAACACGGATGCGACCATCGTGATGCTGTAAACAGAACCTGGATTCATCCGAAAAAATGACGTTTTGCCATTCGTGCACCCAGGTTCGTCGTCGAGTACACCATCGCCGGCGCTTCTGTCTGTGATGCAGCGTCAAGGGTAACTGCAGCCACGGTCTCCGAGCTGATAGTCCGTGCTGCTGCAAACGTCGTCGAACTGTTCGTGCAGATGGTTGTTGTCTTGCAAATGTCCCCATCTGTTGACTCAGGGATCGAGACGTGGCTGCATGATCCGTTACAGCCATGCAGATAAGATGCCTGTCATCTCGACTGCTAATGATATGAGGCCGTTGGGATCCAGCACGGCATTCCGTATTACCCTCCTGAACCCACCGATTCCATATTCTGCTAACAGTCATTGGATCTCGACCGACGCGAGCAGCAATGTCGCGATACGATAAACCGCAATCGCGATAGGCTACAATCCGACCTTTATCAAAATCGGAAACGTGATGGTACGCATTCCTCCTCCATACACGAGGCATCACAACAACGTTTCACCAGGCAACGCCGGCCGACTGCTGTTTGTGTATGAGAAATCGGTTGGAAACTTTCCTCATGTCAGCAAGTTGTAGGTGTCGCTAGCGGCGTCAGCCTTGTGTGAATGCTCTGAAAAGCTTATCATTTGCATATCACAGCATCTTCTTCCTGTCGGTTAAATTTCGCGCCTATAGCACGTCATCCTCGTGGTGTAGCAATTTTAAGTAGTGTGTATGTGCCTACAAATGATACAGTTTAATGAACTGCACATGTTCACACAAAAGCACACCACTTGACGTACAGAACAGAACAACATATACAGGGTGTTACAAAAAGGTACGGCCAAACTTTCAGGAAACATTCCTCACACACAAAGAAAGAAAATATGTTATGTGGATATGTGTCCGGAAACGCTTACTTTCCATGTTAGAGCTCATTTTATTACTTCTCTTCAAATCACATTAATCATGGAATGGAAACACACAGCAACAGAACGTACCAGCGTGACTTCAAACATTTTGATACATGAAATGTTCAAAATGTCCTCCGCTGGTGAGGATACATGCATCCACCCTCCGTCGCATGGAATCCCTGATGCGCTGATGGAGCCCTGGGGAATGGCGTATTGTATAACAGCCGTCCACAATACGAGCACGAAGAGTGTCTACATTTGGTACCGGGGTCGCGTAGACAAGAGCTTTCAAATGCCCCCATAAATGAAGTCAAGAGGGTTGAGGTCAGGAGAGCGTGGAGGTCATGGAATTGGTCCGCCTCTACCAATCCATCGGTCACCGAACCTGTTGAGAAGCGTACGAACTATTCGACTGAAATGTGCAGGAGCTTCATCGTGCATGAACCACATGTTGTGTCGTACTTGTAAAGGCACATGTTCTAGCAGCACAGGTAGAGTATCCCGTATGAAATCATGATAACGTGCTCCATTGAGCGTCGGTGGAAGAACTAAAATGAGCTCTAACATGGAAATTAAGCGTTTCCGGACACATGTCTACATAACGTCTTTTCTTTATTTGTGTGTGAGGAATGCTTCCTGAAAGTTTGGCCGTACCTTTTTGTAACACCCTGTATACTAAAAACAGCACACTGTGCTGTCTTGAAGCAAACAACCACGGCGTCAGACAAGACGCCGCTAACGACAGCCGAACTTACGGCCGGCTGGAACCAACAGGGCGAGGCTAGAGTGAAGCGTGACGTGGCTGGCGCTCCGAGCCGATGACGGGCGATGTATTGTGTTGGGGATGGGTGCGGTGGCCAGAAGCCAATAGCAGGGGATAAACAGGGGGAGGAAGCGGCGGCAGGCGCCGGAGGGCGTGGCAGCGCGGGGGCGGCGGCGGCGGCGGCGTCTGCCCGCTCGGCGCCCGGCGGCGGCGTCGTCTGTCTGCCGAGGCGCCGCGCCGGTCCCCACCCGCTGCCTACAGACCACCGCAACCCGGCCAGCCCCCTACGTTTACATCTACGACGGACGTGCTGTCACTACGGCCTCATACGCAAACTAAGCGTCTCATACACTCATATCTCACGAACAGGTGTTTCAACACTAACGTGCAGGATAAACAATCGACACAACATGGTATCCAAGCTGGAGTACCGCAAGGCCCATCTTGTTCAACCTGTACATTAACGACTTCCCAGCAACGTAAAAGAAATCCGTTGGAATTCGATTACTCGATAAGTAGTACAATTCTCAAGGCTGTGAATTCAACCAAGTACCTGGGTGTTAAAATTGCGAACAACTTCAGTTGGAAAGACCACATAGATAATATTGTGGGAAGGGGAGCCAAAGGTTGCGTTTCATTGGCACGAGACTTACAAGGGAACCTCCCCATCGCAACCCCCTCAGATTTAGTTATAAGTTGGCACAGTGGACAGGCCTTGAAAAACTGAACACAGATCAATCGAGAAAACAGGAAGAAGTTGTGTGGAACTACGAAAAAAATAAGCAAAATATACAAACTGAGTAGTCCATGCGCAAGATAGGTAACACCAAGGATAGGATGAGCTCAGGAGCGCCGTGGTCCCCTGGTTAGCGTGGGCAGCTCTGTTCACTGTAATAAGTTTTGTGTCTGTGTTTTGCGACCGCACCGCAAACCGTGCGATTAGTAGACGAAACGACGTGCCTCTCCAATGGGAACCGAAAACATTTGATCGCAAAGTCATAGGTCAACCGATTCCTCCACAGGAAAACACGTCTGATATATTCTATACGACACTGGTGACGGCATGTGCGTCACATGACAGGAATATGTTGTCGACCCACCTAACTTTTACACTTGACGAATGGGTAAAAAGAATCTTCTACTTTTCCCGATTGAGGTTTTCTTGTAGATGTGATAATCACTCCCAAAAAAGTGATGAAAACATTGAGTTTGTCAGATAAACTGCAACAAATGAATGCAACAGTTTCACAGTCGCACAGTTTTCCCTGTGCTCTGTCAAAACATATGTTTTTAACGTTTTCAAATTTTTCCGTGTGTAGACCGACAAATCCTGCATATGTCCAAGCAAATCTGAACATGTCCTGGAATTTTGGAGAGCGAAGTTGATTATGTTTGAGTGCCTGAACTTTGATAATTGTCTGAAAATAAATTAAAATTTTCGCTCGAGGGAAGACTTGAACCAAGGGCCTTTCCTTCTGCAGCTGCTCCCGCTAACCACGGTGCTTCTAAGATTACACCCTCCTGGATGTTGCATATTTTGCCCATGGACTACTCAGTTTGTGTATTTTGCTTATTTTTATCACAGTTCCACACAACTTCTTCCTGTGTTCTCGATTGATCTGAGTTCAGTTTTTCAAGGCCTATTCACTGTGCCAACATAACTAAATCTGAGGGGGGTGCGATGGGGAGGTTCCCTTGTTAGAAGATGCAACAAGTCAACTAAAGAGACAGCTTACACTACACTCGTTCGTCCTCTGTTAGAACATTGCTGCGCGGTATGGGATCCTTACCAGGTGGGATTGACGGAGGACATCGAAAGGGTGCAAAAAAGGGCAGCTCGTTTTGTATTATCACGAAATAGGGGAGAGAGTGTGGCAGATATGATACGCGAGTTGGGATGGAAGTCATTAAAGCAAATACTTTTTTCGTCGCGGCGAGATCTATTTACGAAATTTCAGTCACCAACTTTCTCTTCCAAATGCGAAAATATTTTGTTGAGCCCAACCTACATAGGTAGGAATGATCATCAAAATAAAATAAGAGAAATCAGAGCTCGAACAGAAAGGTTTAGGTGTTCGTTTTTCCCGTGCGCTGTTCGGGAGTGGAATGGTAGAGAGATAGTATGATTGTGGTTCGATGAACCCTCTTTCAAGCACTTAAAAAATGGTTCAAATGGCTCTGAGCACTATGGGACTTAACATTTATGGTCATCAGTCCCCTAGAACTTAGAACTACATAAACCTAACTAACCTAAGGACATCACGCAACACCCAGTCATCACGAGGCAGAGAAAATCCCTGACCCCGCCGGCAATCGAACCCAGGAACCCGGGGGCGGGAAGCGAGAACGCTACCGCATGACCACGAGCTGCGGACGCCAAGCACTTAAATGTGAATTGCAGAGTAATCATGCAGATGTAGATGTAGATGTTAGTCATCTACGCGGATGACACCGCCATCCTTGCGCAAGATTGGAAGCCGTCAAACATTAATTCACGAATACAGAACATCTGAGCCTTGGTTGCAGCGATGGCGTATTAAAGTAAACGTCGACAAGTGCGAAGCAGCTCTGTTTACACGCACACCGAAACTACTGCGTAAACATCAACACAGTAGACGGATAACACTACATACACGCCCAATACGTTTCCGAGAGAAAGTCAGATACCTAGGTGTCTGGCTGGACCGGAAACTCACGTGGGGGGACCACATCGAGTACGTTGCCAACAGACCGCATGTAGTGTCCCCACAGAAAATACCCTCTACCACGCACCAATTAATCATTGTCAATCAAATCATCCACATTCATTCACTTTGGAAAAGTATCTGATCTGATTTTCTCGTAACATATGCGGCGACAGCTCGACGACGCCAAAGTATTTTCTAGTCCGTTTATTCTTTGAAATAACAGAGGTGCTTATATGCATTCTCCATGGTTGTTAGAATGGTAACTAGGGCAGCTTCTGGAGTATCTGTTGAGGGATTGACGTGTTTCTGAGAGGTACATATTTTGCTTTTCTTCTCGCTAAAGCGAGCCAATTAACATTTGTGCCGCTAGCGGTTTGTTTGAAGAGAAAGAGACTGTAAACGGAAAATAATTAAGACGTGAAATCACCGGAGATCTGGACATGTAATGGAGATGGATTGAATACACAATTTCCTTCATAAATAAGGTTTGGACTTTTTTGTTCTGGAGTGAATGAACGGATGAGTTTTTTCTGAATCATTTGATGATCACGTTGGCCCTGTAATTAGTGGGGAAGTTTCAGCTGTGTCGAAGAGAGCCTGCAATCACTGAGTCTGTGTTAAATCGTCCAAAAAGGCTTCGTGCACATCTGGAATTCGCAATCTTTTGGTAAAAGGAACAAATTGTCCACACGATTGATTCTCCCGACTGAATGCAGTGTTTAACAGTAATAATAGATGTAAAGATCTCTTACAGCAAGCCAGCCGCTGATTACCAAGACGAAGGACTCCACCAAAGATTCTATTTGGCTGATTTCACGTAATGAAATATTATATTAAAAACTGTACATAGATAAAGGAGAGAAAGAGAGAGAGAGCGAATGAAAATAGAGATAATACTAATAATCCTCCATTAGTCTAACTTTTCGCGTGTCATAGATTTATGCGTGAAGGTGAAGGGATCTTAAAGGCAACAGATACACGTCTATACAGACAAGACATTATACAAAGTTAGCGGCTAGCTGCATTCATCCTCTATTCTTAGATGAAGAGACGGCAACTTATTATCCTTAACATTTAAAAAAGGTTAAACGCATGCGAGGCTCAAACAACTCTACCCAATGCTCAACAGGGAAAGCATACTGAGTAGGAGGGTGTCGAGGTCCATATACATGACACTGATTAGACCTCTGATGACGTACGCAGCTCCAGTCTGGGAATATGCAGCTCCTACACGACTGCGCCGCCTGCAGATCATACAGAACAAAGTGCTACGTATCATTAGCAACGCTCCACGCTACACACTCACCGTGGATCTTCACAATGAATACCGCCTTGAAACTCTCAAGGAAGTATTCAGGAAACGCGCCACACGACTATACAGGAACTCGAAACACTCTAACAACCCTTTCATCCTCACTCTGGGAAACTACGATCACAACCATAGGTGGAAGCACGAGCGGCCAAAGACACTACCAGCTAGGGCATAGCCACCTATGGTAAACTAACATACACCAACAAGCGACAAACGTCGGCAAGCCCCTGCATATCAGCAACAGTCACTGGAAATTACCAGCTGCTATTAGAGCCGAAAATGAGACACTTAAAGTAGTAAAGGACTTTTACTATTTGGGGAGCAAAATAACTGATGATGGTCGAAGTAGAGAGGATATAAAATGTAGGCTGGCAATGGCAAGGAAAGCGTGTCTGAAGAAGAGGAATTTGTTAACATCGAGTATAGATTTAAGTGTCAGAAAGTCGTTTCTGAAAGTATTTGCATGGAGTGTAGCCATGGATGGAAGTGAAACATGGACGATAAATAGTTTGGACAGGAAGAGAATAGAAGCTTTCGAAATGTGGTGCTACAGAAGAATGCTGAAGATTAGATGAGGAGGTATTGAATAGAATCGGGGAGAAGAGGAGTTTGTGGCACAACTTGACCAGAAGAAGGGATCGGTTGGTAGAACGTGTTCTGAGGCATCAGGGGATCACCAATTCAGTATTGGAGGGCAGCGTGAAGGGTAAAAATTGTAGAGGGAGGCCAAGAGACGAATACACTAAGCAGATTCGGAAGGATGTAGGCTGCAGTAAGTACTGGGAGATGAAGAAGCTTGCACAGGATAGATTAGCATGGAGAGCTGCATCAAACCAGTCTCAGGACTGAAGACAACAACAACAACAACAACAACAACATTTCCGATGTCACACGTGGTCGGCCCCGCCCTGGTCTTCGGGATAGAGTTTCCGTCTGTAAACTGGAGCCACATCCGGAAAACAACAGAACGGTTCACGTTAAGCCATCGGGCCACATCAATTTGCGACTGTTCTGATTCGATTTTTCCCATGGTCCTTGAACACAGAGTCTGGTACACGTCTTCTCTGTGCTATGCTGCACCGTCTGTGATTCTGTACACAGTGATTGTGGATGTGGGACTACTCGGCAGCACTACCCCCTTTGATAGGTGCCCTGACGTCATTTTTGAGATGGTTGTCCGTTGACCAGAATGCCATCTTCCGTGCAGGACACGATCGTACGAACATTTGACAGTCTGTATGATTAGATCGCGAATTAGACACAGGACGGCGAAATAGTGGTTTATTGCTTTAATTTTGGACCGGTATGTACAGCCAATTCATCCTTTGCAACAACTGAAAATCTCCAACACTTTTGCCTGTTATCGACGTTTACATTGGCAAGACATCGGCCCCAGTGATTCCAAGATTTTAAACAATATTTAAATTTCAAGATCGACGTCGAACAACAAAAGACAAAAAATACTGTCTTTCGTGTGATATAAACACAAATTTGCAGTTTTCGGATATTTTCGTTTAGGTGTTCTATGAATATTTGGTTTTTGCCAAATTTCATGATTTTACGCCAACTGGAAGTATCCTGTTGGTTTTGATGAGTGAGTGCGAGAATCGAAACATATGACAGAAATGGCCGTATCTTTTGACGAAATTGGCGTAGAAGCTTCTATTTTTTACACCGCCAAGGCACCATGAATCGTAGTATGTGTCAAATTTAAACTTGATATGTCTACCACTTCATGTAAAACGGGGTCTTAAAGACAGGCCGACAAACAGTTACATAACAAATGACAAAGAAAATTATTTTCGTGTGACAATTACAGATTTACAGTTCTCGAATTTTATCCTGTGATTGTACTGTGGAACCCTGCTTCTTGTCAAGTCAAATTTCATGATTCTAGGCAAACGGAAAGTAACCTGTAGGTTTTGATGAGTGAGTTTGCGAGTATCAAAGTATGTGGCACGAATGACCGTATCTTTCGACAGCATTGACTTAGAAGCTTTCATTTTTTACACCGCCAAGGCATCGTAGATCTTAGCATGTGACAAATTTCAACTTGATATGGGTAACCGTTCCTGAGCAAAATACTTCTTAACAGACCGGTAAAGCGATCCTGTAAGCATAAGGGTTCCGTTTTTACCGAGTGACGTTCGGAATCCTACAAATTAAATACCTCTAAAAATCACACAAAGATTATTTATATACGCTTTGTGCAGGAAAGTGTAAAGAATATTCTAGGAACTGTTTTGTAAAATGTCAAGAATTACGATTTTTTTTTTTTTTTTTTGCCTGCAAACTTCCCTTAAAATGCCAATCCAAAGAGGGAAGCTAAGTGAAATGTGCATGCAGACGTCGCATCCACATTGAAAGCAATAAACTGGCGACAAAATTCTTTCATTGTCGACGTTTTAACGGAATAAAACTAAACGCGTATCGTGACGAAAAAACATTTCAGCAGCTGCGTGTGCGCGACCATTATTAATACCACAATCTAATAAGTACAGTCGCGACAGTTTCGAGTGAAAGTAATTACCGTTTGGCGATACTAGCGCTCCAGACGGCGAGAATGCACGCGTCATAGGGATAATGAAAGTTTTATTTATTTTTCTACTTAATTAACGGAATAACTGTTATATTGCTGCAATCCGTGTGTTACAAACTTACCAAAGGACACGAATTATCGTCAAATAAATGTAGAAACAGCCGAATTTCACTGATTCAGTGACATAAGGTACAACTGCTTTCGAATATGTGTATAATTGCAACTTACTTCGCTGTTAGCGAGAGAATAGAGATACATATTTCATGCATGAAAAGCGTATATCTTTGTAGTTGTCACTTCTTAGCGTGGTAGGTACTTTCTTTGACGTGTGAAAGAATTTTTATGGAGCCTAATACTTCACCCATTCTCGCACTTCACGCGACTTTCTGATAAATGAATATTTGTGTAGATATGTTACCGCTGCTTCAAAGGCGAATATGTTTAAGATTCTTGCCGTTTGTGGCTCAGATGTAGCAACAATTGTGGAATTGGTCTCTTTCCTGTTTCTAAACAGTTTTATTGCTTTTTGGGGTTTTATTACGACATCTGTACGACTTGCCCTCCAATTACAGGTGACATACAAGTATTACATTCCATACAGGTTCCATACTTACCATATTCAGTGAAATGGGCTGGGTGTGTAGCGAAATAAATTCTGCGTTGGTGGGCAGATATATGGCGTCTTTCTGCAAAAGATCGGGACTTGCAGTGTTTACTGGCAATTTTTTGTAAAAAAGGAAAACATTCTTCGGTAAGTATCCGTATGTTACAAGAAATGGTTCAAATTGCTCTAAGCACTACGGGACTTAACATCTGAGGTCGTCAGTCCCCTAGACTTAGAACTACTTAAGCCTACCTAAACTAAGCACATCACACACATCCATGCCAGAGGCAAGATTCGAACCTGCGACCTTGGCAGCAGCGCGGTTCCAGACTGAAGCGCCTAGAACCGCTCGGCCACAGAGACCGGCTATGTTACAAGACAATCGTAAATAAACTGTCCTGTAATCTACAGTTACGTACCTACCAGGGTGTCAGACTTTAGTTATTGTCGACTTTTATGGAAGTACACACGCTCCATATTTTAAAAAAACTAATAAATCGACGTAAATGATTGGCATTCCTCCGATATCGTACCCAGAAGTGTCACTTGCTGTTCGCTTGGCACGCTACAATTTCTATAGGTAACGTTAACTAGACGTAGTTTCGCGATTGTTATGTTAGACTGTGAATAATAACCTGTACAGAAATGGAGAAATTGACAGATATGAATTCGTGACGTATCAGTGCACTGAGCAGGTTAGACGATTTACACTGAAGAGCCAAACAGACTGATACCCTGCCTAATACAGTGTAGGATCCCCCGCTAGCACGCAGAGGTGCCGCCTCCTAATGTAACAGCAAAGCTATGGAGTATACATAGAGGCTGTAACACGTTATTCAGCGCTCCCTGCGGTGCCATACTATGCTATTAATCCGCCATACTTTCGGAAGTCACAGTGTCCGAGTGACTACAATGAAGAAGTACTGCCACATGAAATTTGAGTTCAGAAATCGGTCACGTGGCATCAATTCCCTGCTGTGTGCTGCGATCTTTGTCTTGACCGCCAAGACTACAAACACAGTCTAACAAATTGTTTATATTGGTAGTATGGTCTTCACAAACGGAAGCGTCAGTTGCACAATAAATTGCAGCAACAACAAGAAGATGTAACACTCGTTTTAATTTAGGTTTCCTAACGACTCTAGGAGGCGGGAACCACTACACTATAGAACAGTTTATTTACGATTTTCTTGTAACATACAGATAATTAATGAAGAATGTAATGCTCCTTAAGAATTAAAAAAGTTGTTAGTGAACAGCAGAACAGCTGATCTTTTACTGAAAGACGCCGTATATCTACTCAAAAACGAAGTTTACTTCGCTACACTTCCAGTCAAATCAGTGAATGTGAAACAAAGAAACGTATATGGAATGCAGTACCTACATTACACAACGTAGCAGATAAGCTACCGCAAGCAAAAACCGTACAGACGTGACACTAAAAGAACAAAAGACGAGGAAATCAGTTCCACAACAGTTGTTGCGTCTGACAAGGGGAGGCCGCCAATTGTGAAATTCAGATTCGATTCATACTGCGTATAATAAAAGCTCATGGCCAGAGTTGTAATGTGGCAAAGCACCAAGATGCACTTCTCAGCCGTTGTCGAGAAAATCGACAGTTAAAAGAAACCGTTGCGGTGAAATACTCTCTACGATTAATAATTTTCTACAGCGTCGTGGCGCAGCGGTAAGCGCTCGGGTTCGTAATCCGAAGGTCGCCGGATCGACTCTCGCGCCATGCAGCATTATTTTTAATTATTAGTTTTTTTATTTCATATATATATATATATATATATATGTATATATATATATATATATATAAACTATTAATGAATTGCTTATGCATGTTGGTGAAGGCGGATCGCTCTCCAATTGTACCGCCTCCACTTTTCCGTTTGTTTAACAGGGTGTACCAAAGCTCTCACGTCCGTACTGATTTTCGACGACGTTATAAGTTGCGCTAGGGACCGCATCTACCTTCTTTCGAAGTTAGCAGGCAACTACGCTGTTATGCGGCGGCTCGTTTCGGCCCATTCAACATCTGTCCTTCAAGTGTAACGAGCGAGTAACGGAGTTTATATTTCATACCTGCCACAGCAAATTTGTGTTCGTGGGGTCTCTATTCTAATTCGAACGTTTGACTTACGCTATACGTATTCGTTTCGGAATATCGTTTCTACGTCTTCCGTTAACTATACGTGGATAACATAATGAAGACAATAACGTTTGTGAAATACAACTTTGTTTGCGGAAAACATAATGATGTTCGAAGTCGCCAGTTTTTCCACAACAAACGACTTTCAACAACTTATTATATGCATAATTGTTGCAACTGATATGTGTGTGTGTGTGTGTGTGTGTGTGTGTGTGTGTGTGTGTGTGTGCGCGCGCGCGTATATATACACACATTTGTTACAAAAACAAATACCAAAAAAAAAAGGTTGCATGGCGGGAGATAAGACCCGGTGACCTTCGGATTACGAACCCGAGCGCTTACCGCTGCGCCACGACACTGTAGAGAAATACCAATCGTAGAGAGTACTTCACCGCAACGGTTTCTTTTAACTGTCGATTTTCTCGACAACGGCTGAGAAGTGCATCTTGGTGCTTTGCCACATTACACCTCTGGCCATGAGCTTTTATTATGCTCAGTATGAATCGAATCTGAATTTCACAATTGGCGGCCTCCCCTTGCCACAAACGGCAAGAATCCTCAACACATTCGCTTTTGAAGAGAAAGTAATTATATTTACAAAAATATTATGTAGGTATTAGAAAGTCGTGTGAAGTGTAAGACTGTGCAAAACATGAGACTCGCTACAAAATTGTTGTGCGTCAAGGAAAATGCCTGTCGTAATAAGAATTGACAACAAAAAAAACATATTCTTCTCATGCACGAAATATGCGTTTATATTCTCTTGTTTTCAGCTAAGAAAGCTGCAGTTATACGGGGTGTTCAAAAAGTCTGTCCGCAGTGCCGTATGATTGTTAGCCGTGCGTACCGTATGCCGCAGTGAATATACCGAAATGAAACTCAGTGAAATACAAGTTGTTAATTTATTGAATATTCATTTTTACTTATAAATTTTCACATTAAATGCTGAAAGTGTCCCCCCCACCCCCCTGTTGCTGAATACGCAATTCAATTCGTCTAATCATGTTTGCAAACACAAGCTGTAACATTTCTTCTGTAACGCAATGGATTTGCAGTACTCCACATACGAGAATTTTGCGAGTTCATGTACCCGGATAAATGAAACCACGCCTCATCAGTGAAAAATGTTTCATTAAGAAAAATGTTCAAACGTGTGTAAAATCTTATGGGACTTAACTGCTAAGGTCATCAGTCCCTAAGCTTACACACTACTTAACCTAAATTATCCTAAGGACAAACACACACACCCATGCCCGAGGGAGGACTCGAACCTCCGCCGGGACCAGCCGCACAGTCCATGACTGCAGCGCCTCAGACCGCCCGGCTAATCCCTCGCGGCGTTTCATTAAGAATATCCCTTCCATTTTGTAGAACGAAATTTTTGAACCATTGACAATAATGCAGTCTCTTGCCATGATCAGTATTTTTCAGTTCTTGCACGACTGTCACTTCGTATGGGAAAAGTTCTAAGTTTTTCCTTACAGGTGTGCGGACCGTTCCGACACTAACATCGATTTACTGGGCGAGTTTTCTGTTATAACCAGGAATAACACAATAACCTCTTCAGTCTGGTATATTAAATCACAAATCACTTTTTAACAATTATGTTAGCCAAGCGTCTACCCAGGCTCTCACTAAGAAGTAATGAAGAATTAAAGTTTGGTTATACCAATGTCCGAATGTGCATGGTGTGGTGCACGTCCCGTAATTATTTCCAAGTCCAGTGAAGTTCAGTCTCTGCGAGTGAAGTCGCAAGATTTTCTGCAGAGCAGCCAGGTAACCTCGAGTGGTGCGGCGAGTCATCCACAAGCAGCTGGAACACGGCGTACTGCACTTCCCGATGAGAACTGTCGTTTGCGGCTTTTTTTTTTCTTTATTGTATTTCAATGCCCCATCGGGGCGGGCTGGCAGCAGCATATGCGCTGCTCTTCAGCCGAAAGACATAGAACAAAACAATAGAAGACATTTAAAAACAGGAAAGGAGAGAATAAGGTGAACATAGATATAAAAAAGGGAGAACATCATGGAAGGCAATAGACAAAAAACGGGGTGACTGTAAAATGGAGATAAAAAAACTGTTTAAAAGTAGCACACACAAAAAGCCACACACTGCGACGATTAAAAGAACACAAGGCACAGTATGACTGGAGCATAAAAGGTATCGACGGATGGCGTAGCACACAACGTAACACTGACGGCGAACCTCAAGGCAGTACACAATTAAAATCACACCTCTTGACGCACACGAGAAACAGCACTAAACACAACACTGACGTGGCACACTGACGATGATCAAAACAGAGGATCTGCCAGGCGCTAGGAGATGAGGGAGACCGGAAGAAGGGAGGGAGGGATGGAGGGAGGGGAAGAGAGGGAGGAGATGAGTGGGGGGCGCGCTGAGGAGGGCCAGGTAGGGAGGGATGTGGGAAGGAAAGAGGCAAGTATGGGGTGCAGGGTCTCAGGGGAGGGGGGGGGGAAAGGAGGAAAATCCGCTCTGGGAGAAGGAGGGAAGAGGAAAAAGGGGGCCCTGGGGAGGGGGGGGGGAACAAGGCCAGGTTATAGTTGGAAGGAAGGGTAGATGTCACAGCGAAGTTCATCATCCGGGAGGGGGAGGTGTTGGAAATTGCCCTGATGAAGGAGATGGAGGGTGTGGAGGTGGAGGGAGGGAGGGATACAGCGATAGAGGCGCGGCAATGGGCAGGAGGTGGGGAGGAAGGAGGAAACCAGAGGGTGGGGGGGATCAAGCCTGCGGACAATGTAAAGGATGCGGAGATGTTGGAGGAACAGGAGGAGGTGGGGGAAGGGGATCAGTTCATACAGGAGCCGTGTGGGGGAAGGAAGGCGGATACGGAAGGCAACGCGGAGCGCTTGGCGTTCAAGGACTTGGAGGGCCTTGTAAAAGCGGGAGGGGGCGGAGATCCAGGCAACGCTGGTATAACAGAGGATAGGACGGATGAGGGATTTGTAGGTGTGGAGGATGGTAGAAGGATGCAATCCCCATGTCCGGCCAGACAGGAGTTTCAGGAGGCGGAGGCTTTCTGCTGGATGGTCTGGAGATGAGGGGTCCAGGTGAGGTGTCGGTCGAGGGTGAGGCCAAGGTATTTCAGGGTGGGGGTGAGCTGGATGGGACGACCATAAAGGGTGAGGTAGAAATCATGGAGGCGAAAGGAGCGAGTGGTGCGGCCTATGATGATTGCCTGGGTTTTGGAGGGGTTGAGACGGAGGAACCACTGGTTACACCAAGTGGTGAACTGGTTAAGGTGGGTTTGGAGGGTACGTTGAGACCGTTGAAGGATAGGATAGAGAGCCAGGAAGGCGGTGTAATCAGCATGCTGGAGAAGGTGGACTGGTGGGGGTGGCTTGGGCATATCAGCTGTATACAAGAGATAAAGGAGGGGGGATCGTTTGCGGCGGCGGCCGGGTTTATATAAGGCTTGCTAGTTAATGGAGCCGTCGGATGGGGTCGCTGTTTTCCAGGGAAAACCAATCGCAATGTTTCCTGGCGTAGCCAATTGCTGTGTGCTGACAAACACGCGTGCGAAAGGCGGCCAGCGATGTATTTGGCGGCCGCGTGCTGGAGCGCGTTGTTCGGTGTTTGTTACAAGTGGTGTATACCACATTTTCTTACTGACTTGTTCGGACTCGTGGACATTTTATCGGAAATATCGAGTAGTTTATCCTCAGACAAAACGCTAGGACGACCCATTCTCGGCGCATCTGTCACTGAACCCGTACTTCGAAATTGTTAATCAAATCTCGCACAGTATCGCGATGTGGGAGTGTTGTTACCGGGAAACTAAATTAAATGTTTGACGAACTGGAACTATGTATTTACCGCCAGCTTTGAACACTTGTTCGACTAAAAACACACGTTCTCCAATGGTTAGCATTTTAACAGCGACAAAAACGAAAAAAAAACGGAACTAAACTTAAACGTTCACGCCAACAGGTAACGACACACACCAACGATACTACTGACGCTGGCTGAGAAATGAAACAGTCGAATGTTGGGAGAGTCCACTTGAAGGGAAGTAACCCAGGCAGGCGAACAATCATACGGCACGCACAGTTAACAGTCATACGGTACTGCGGAGAGACTTTTTGGACACCCCGTAAAACTCAAAAAGTTTATTTCATACCTTTTCATAGGTTTTTAAAATGCCCCCTTGAGATGCATGGCATTTGTCAGTGCGGTATTCAAATTGTTCCCAAGCTGCAGCGAGCATGTCTAGAGTTACAGCTTCCACAGCTGCTGTTATGCGATGTCTCACTCCATTCATTACTGTTGGTAACAGAGACACATAAACAGTGCTTTTTATAAACCGCCACAAGAAATAATTACTGTCAGACCGTAACAATTTTCAAAGCAACGATTGTCGTGACTGTATATGTTAGACTGTGCTATAAATATGGTTGCTGCTCGCTTCATTCGCAGAAATTCTAGCTATGAAACCTCCTGGCAGATAAAAACTGCGTACCGGACCGAGACTGGAACTCGGGACCTTTGCCTTTCGCGGGAAAGTGCTCTACCAACTGAGCTACCCAAGCACGACTCACGCCCGGTACTCACAGCTTCACTTCTGCCAGTATCTCGTCGCAGGAGAGTTTCTGTAAAGTTTGGAAGGTAGGAGACGAGGTACTGGCAGAAGTAAAGCTGTGAGGACGGGGCGTGAGTCGTGCTTGGGTAGGTCAGTTGTTTAGAGCACTTGCCCGTGAAAGGCAAAGGTCACGAGTTCGAGTCTCGGTCCGGTGCACAGTTTCAATCTGCCAGGAAGTTTCATATCAGCGCACACCCCGCTGCAGAGTGAAAATCTCATTCTGGAATTCTAGCTATGCTCTCAGGTTTCTTCCTATTCACACTCTTGGAAAGCGCAACATATTCGGGACTAAAGACTCAAGTATTTGTAACATGCAATAATATAAATGTCATTGCTGGTCATTTCATTCGCACCAGTTAGATTAGATTCCTGCCTAGCTGCACCCTTTGAAATCGCGAAATATTCTGAACAAAAATGTCAAATATTTGTGCCAAGAAAGAATGTACATGTCATTGGTAGTTGTTTCATTCATAGCAGCGCCATCTTTCGTTTACTAATCCGAATGGAGTGGACAAAGTTCCGGAATTTTTTGAACAGATCTCATTCACTGCTATACCAGAGACATACTTATTGGATTACAATTAATTTATTTTTCGGTCATAATTTACTTTATCTTTAATAACCTTATTTTAAATATTGTTTCAGATTCCAGACATGAAACGAAATAGCAGTTCCTTTCAGGGCAGCCAAACTCTGCCCAAGGCTTCACCATATAAGAAAACTTCTACTGAAAGTATCACAAAATTAGAAAAAAAATCGAATTTATTTCCTAAGCTGCCTGCAAACGGAAGCCACCCTTCAGCTGATCGAGCTGTTGGCATCACTGCCCTGTCATCTACCGTCTAAGATAAGTCTGAACCGACTATGATAATTCATTATTAAAGATATATTTCTCGTATCACATTGGTTGTGAAAGCAATGCAGCACTCTTATTTATATACATGTTCAATTTCTGTGTATGTGCTTAAATTTGAGAACAAATGACTCCATTACATTAGGAGACTGTGAGAGTATAAGCGAGTGGGATAAAATATAATGGGACAGTTCTATAGTATGTTCACACTGACTTGTTTCGGGTCGCTACAAACACGATGGTGAAACTCGTATAGGACTTCCGGTTCGCTGGCATGCCACTTGGAGCGCTGCAAGTTTATCAGTCCATCATCTTACTTTCTTACTTCCTGGTTTTTAGCTTTCCATGGTTGTTTTCGTTTCGTAGATAACAGTTGAGTTCATTACATTTTGCGTCCGATTACGGCTTTTCGTCTGTATTGCACTCTTTGAATTGCATTGTAAATGTTACTCGTATTCTGGGTGCGTTCTGTTCGCATCAGTATTGGATGGGGTAAATGATTTCATATTTGTTTTTGTTTCTCGTAAAACAGAAGCAACTTTCGGTGCATCGTGTTATGTGGACTGACGTGTATTTGTTATTGATTATGAGTCTGTGTGTGAACTGCTCGATTTGAATGCATTGTGAGAGTATTTTATTTTTGTTTGCATCCGTTTCTTTATCTCCATGTTCGCAGATTTGGAAAGTATTCGTATTCAACTGTATTATATCGTGTCCCTGAGTATGTAATTCTGCTCTGATGGTGTTGCTTCTGGCCACTTTATGCGCCATACATTTCACATTGTCCTGCACAGAATGGATGTGGATGAATGGGCCCTATATACAGGGCTATTACAAATGATTGAAGCGATTTCATAAATTCACTGTAGCTCCATTCATTGACATATGGTCACGACACACTACAGATACGTAGAAAAAATCAAAGTTTTGTTCGGCTGAAGCCGCACTTCAGGTTTCTGCCGCCAGAGCGCTCGAGAGTGCAGTGAGGCAAAATGGCGACAGGAGCCGAGAAAGCGTATGTCGTGCTTGAAATGCACTCACATCAGTCAGTCATAACAGTGCAACGACACTTCAGGACGAAGTTCAACAAAGATCCACCAACTGCTAACTCCATTCGGCGATGGTATGCGCAGTTTAAAGCTTCTGGATGCCTCTGTAAGGGGAAATCAACGGGTCGGCCTGCAGTGAGCGAAGAATCGGTTGAATGCGTGCGGGCAAGTTTCACGCGTAGCCTGCGGAATTCGACGAATAAAGCAAGCAGGGAGCTAAACGTACCACAGCCGACGGTTTGGAAAATTTTACGGAAAAGGCTAAAGCAGAAGCCTTACCGTTTACAATTGCTACAAGCCCTGACACCCGATGACAAAGTCAAACGCTTTGAATTTTCGCCGCGGTTGCAACAGCTCATGGAAGAGGATGCGTTCAGTGCGAAACTTGTTTTCAGTGATGAAGCAACATTTTTTCTTAATGGTGAAGTGAACAGACACAATGTGCGAATCTGGGCGGTAGAGAATCCTCACGCATTCGTGCAGCAAATTCGCAATTCACCAAAAGTTAACGTGTTTTGTGCTATCTCCCGGTTTAAAGTTTACGGCCCCTTTTTCTTCTGCGAAAAAAACGTTACAGGACACGTGTATCTGGACATGCTGGAAAATTGGCTCATGCCACAACTGGAGACCGACAGCGCCGACTTCATCTTTCAACGGGATGGTGCTCCACCGCACTTCCATCATGATGTTCGGCATTTCTTAAACGGGAAATTGGAAAACCGATGGATCGGTCGTGGTGGAGATCACGATCAGCAATTCATGTTATGGTCTCCACGCTCTCCCGACTTAACCCCATGCGATTTCTTTCTGTGGGGTTATGTGAAAGATTCAGTGTTTAAACCTCCTCTACCAAGAAACGTGCCAGAACTGCGAGCTCGCATCAACGATGCTTTTGAACTCATTGATGGGGACATGCTGCGCCGAGTGTGGGAGGAACTTGATTATCGGCTTGATGTCTGCCGAATCACTAAAGGGGCACATATCGAACATTTGTGAATGCCTAAAAAAACTTTTGAGTTTTTGTATGTGTGTGCAAAGCATTGTGAAAATATCTCAAATAATAAAGTTATTGTAGAGCTGTGAAATCGCTTCAATCATTTGTAATAACCCAGTACTTTCTAGTCTTAGTGATTAGAGCATTCTTCCTTGCAAATGCTGAAACTGACAGTAGTAACGCAAATGTTTTCACACGCTATTAACAGGTGTTATAAACAGTACATTTTAGAAGAAGTCGCGCCGGCCGCGGTGGTCGAGAGGTTCTAGGCGCTACAGTCTGGAATCGCGCGACTGCTACAGTCGCAGGTTCGAATCCTGCCGCTGGCATGGATGTGTGTGATGTCCTTAGGTTAGTTAGGTTTAATTAGTTCTAAGTCTAGGGGAATGATGACGTCAGATGTTAATTCTCATAGTGCTCAGAGCCATTTGAACCATTTAGAAGAAGTCGATGAAAATTTCGGTGGCCTCTGTTAAATGCGAGAGTGTGAAAAGCGGACGGGGACGTAAAAAACGTAGAATACGAGCAATATACTTAGAATTCATTTATATCAAACAGTTCACACAAATTATTAAGCAGTAACAAGCAGATGCTAGTCCACAGAATATAATGTTTCATATGAAACAAAAACAAATATGGAATCATTTATCACACCCAATATAACGGATGACAGCAAAAGTTGAGCAGAGTTTGCAATGAAGGTCGTAAGCAATAACATAAATTCCACTTAACAGCCATAGGGGCCGAAATTGCAATATATGTTCGTTTGTTCAAAATCGTATATCTCCGAATTGATTGCTTCGAAATTTTACAGCGTTGGATTTGGATACAAAGTGTTTTAGGTACTTACTTCTTTAATACACGTATTTCTTAAGATTTTTGTAACGACATTTCCCAATTATTAAATTTATACAAAGTTATGTATTACATATACGAAAAATGAGTATATAAAACACGCGTATTCAAATGCAACTTAGTGTCAAAATTTCATAGCGTTCCGTCAAAAACTTTCGAAGATTTGCGATTAGGAACATTCGGAATTTCTTTGTAAGTACAAACATAGATGGAAACATTGCGCTGAAATTTTGACACAACTATAGGTTCTAATAAGTTCGTGTTCTTAGATACCTAATTCTTTAATATGGCACCCTCTTGGGCAAAATATTCCGGAGGTAAAATAGACCCCATTCGGATCTCTGGGTGGGGTATACAGAGGAGGATGTCATCACCAGGAGAAACAAAATTAGCGTTCTACGGATCAGAACGCGGAATGTCAGATCCCTTAAATTGGCAGGTACTTTACAAAATTTAAATAGGGAAATGGATAGGTAGAAATTATGTAGTGGGAATTAGAAAGTTTGATGGCAGGAGGAACAGGATTTCTGGCGAAATGTATACAGGGTTATAATCACAAAATCAAATATGGGTAATACAGGAGTGGGTTTAATAATGAATAACAAAATTGGAATGTAGGTAAGCTACTATGAACAGAATTTTGAAATCATTTTTAGTAGCCAAGATACATACGAAGCTCATGCCTACCACAGTAGTAAAAGTATATGTACTGACTAGCTCCACAGATGGAGTGATTGAAGACATGTACGGTTGAAACGTCCCCTTAGAACAATTATACATGACTGTGCTTAAACTGACACACAATATTTTTTTTTAGCGCAACGCAATCTGACTTTCAAAAATCCCTACAAAAAAAAATGGCCCTGACTAACATTAACCTATGCGTTTCACAAATCGCTTACCTCACAAAAATCTTGGTTACTCCCACTACTGCAATACAACAAGCACCACTACTGCTGCTAAATAAAAGATTCAAACTACTGAAGGCACTAACTACTGATGGGGATAGTTAGCAAATGAAAGATATTAATAGAGAACAAACAATGTATTTACCTTGATATCATCATATATAAATATAGCAGTTCATGACAAATTTCAAAACTCCGCCATCTCTCTCCCCACATCCACCACTGCTGGCGGCTCACCTCCAACTGCGCAACGCTACGCGCTGTTCACATCCAGCTGCCGCTGCCCAACACTACAATGGCAGACAACAAGGTAAACTAGCCACAGACTGCACACAGCACAGCCAGTGATTTTCATATTGAGCGCTACGTAACGTTGCCAATAAGAAAACATAAATAGCCTACTTACATAGCCCCCATGCTCCCCACAAAAAATTTTACAAATTGTTTTGGGCAGTGGCCAATAATGATTTGAAGAAATTTTTCATAATTACAATAGCAAAGATATCAAATGCACACACTTATTGATACAATGTTGGTCAAAAGCTAAACTTTCTCACAGTCCGTAGAGACAGTCCTGATTGTTTATCACAGTAAAATAGCAGTGTTTTTCTCAAAGTCTGAGCAGTAAAAGAAAATGCACACGGAAGTAGTGGATTTCCATGCAGTCTTGAAGAAGTAGTGTTGTCCTTCCAATGGAAAGACAGTGCTGACTCTTGACATGCTGACAGGTAATGGGCCACAACAGAGCAAACCCACAGCAGAGTCAGTCGACGTTTTGAAGAATACTGGTAGGTAGGTCATCACAGAGCAGACCCACTGTAGTCCTGGTAGAGATTACAATATTGGTGGGGCACCAGAGGCGCAGACCCACTGCAGTCCTTGTAGAAATAATGGTACTGGTGAGTCAGCAAAGGTGTAGACCCACTGTAGTCCTTGTAGAAATGGCCAGCAGCCATCTGCTGCGACTGTGCAGGTGCACAATCACCATTGAAGAGTCTTGCGGAGAATAGAGCAAGTCCATAAATCACCACTTGTGCACTCACAAAGTTTCTGGAATTGTCCTTAGAACCAGCAATGCTGTTATCCAGTCCCTTGCTGAATCATTAACACACGTGCAAACACTATCAGTCCCTACTTCTCACATATTGTGCATTACTATGACCAACAGAAATGTGTGCAGCGAAATGAATGCTTACAAGTTACTTAATTTGATGAACTGGTGTCAATTACAATATTATAACATAAGAATACAATTACAAAGGTACAAAATACATCATTAAAGAACATAACAATACAGAGAACATTTGTAGTACAGGCTTTACAAAAGAATAGAAATAAACATATACATCAGTGTTACAAAAATAATGACATAAGTACATACATAAAGATCAGAATAACTTTTGAAACATCACCTTCACATATGAGCAACAAAACAGAATAAATAATGTCTCAACATCTTTACAAAGTAAATAACATAGTATTAGAAAAATTCTACAACATAGCTCTCATCAGCTAAACACATAAAGACAGGAAAAACACAAATACACAAGGGTACACAGACATATAGAGGGATGACACAAAAGGAAAGGACAGGGTTTGTTTTACTGCAGTATTTTGCATGGAGATCTCCCTTTGTTCATCATTATTCCCAAAAGTACTATCTAAGCCTGCTTTCTGTATTCTGTTCACATCCTCTTTCAAAATAGTTTTTCTCCACTGTACACTACCTTTTTTTTTTTTGGCCAAACCATTTTCTTATATGTTCTCAATGCATTTCTTCCAATTCATCACAGTTAGTTTCTTACATAGTCTATCCCCTCTTAAGCTAACTTAAATCTACTGAGCTCAGATGCTAAACTAAGGGACGAGGCAATGCAGCAGCACAAAACAATTAACACAAACAGCAATGATCAAAAATACAAATGGCGAAGCAAGCAGCATAAATTACAACTAATATAAGGCAATGAGCAGCAAACAAGAAAAATAAATCGGTAGTAAACTGGCTTAGCAGAGTAACACAAAGTCAAATTCAGTAACACTATGCCTGGAAAACAGCAGGAGAAAATGAAATGACTTATACATAAACATGACATAGCTCAAGCAGAAAAAATAGTACACTAAAAATGGCCATGTCTAATACCTATGTCACATCTTAATACTAGAGTGATGCATCACTGTAACTTGCTCTAGCAGACAAGTTACCAAGTCACTGACAAAAATTATGTATGCAATTCCTGTGAAGTGGAAATGTCTTTTTGTGCTCCCTCATTTTTTTGGAGTACATCAATCATAAAGTTATTTTTTACTGGATCTGTAGGCATAAAATATCTATATTAGTACATATATTAAATTTTATTTTAACCAATGCTGCAGTGCAGCTAGAAACTAGATATTAAAGAAAATGAGCAAATATGTACAAAGGAAGGCATGAAACATCATTCATTAGCCATATGGCATTTCATAAGGCAGTAAAAATTCTCTCAATTCTCGAGAAAGACGCTTGTCATAATCAGGGGTGCAGATGTAAGTATCTTTCCAAGTAATGAGCGTGTCGTATTTGCGGTGCTTTCTACAAAGGAATGTCAATAGCGAGGATGATGGCCTCCTCTTTTTTTTTTTCACCTGTGCATCTGGAAGGCACACGCTAATGGCTTTTTCCAAGGCGACTGTCGCCCAGCTGGGTGCCCACGACGCATTACGTGCGGGTGGTCACTTAACTTTCTTACCGAAATATTTATGACACCAGTTTCCGCTACAGTGACAGTCTCATATAAAAATTTCACAGGTCGAAAATTTGCGTTACAAATCTGTAGAAACAAAATCCTGTAAATATAACAGAGTCCAAAAACTTTTCGTCGGCATTGCAATACATTCACACTTTTACATCCATTTCATAACTCTTAAAGTACGATTCTTGGTTTCCAACATCCTGGTCCACAAATCAGAGTCCCTAACCACTAATCATTATTCCTTACCTCATTATACATATACATATTCGACACTTCTTCAATATTTCATCATGAGAAATACGTAGCATAATAAACATTCCTCAACAACATAATACACATCGTCGTCGTACTAATATCATAACACTTCAGTCAAATCTCAAAATTGTCGTAGCTTCCTCCAATAATTTCAAAGCCTAACAAAAATTCTCTGCTCATGTCAAAAGTGTCATCTGCCTTAAACGTACTTTAAAAATCGTGATCCCATACCAAATATATCATTCAAAGCTCTCATAATATCACAATGGTTCCGAAAAAATATGAACAGTTTACAAAGTACAGACAAAATACAGTTTCATAAGTGTGAAGTTATCCAACTGTGTAATTGCGTAAACATCTGTCACTGACGTAGTAAAAAGGATGTTTGTTTCTCTGTCCAATAATCAGATAGCTGTGTAATTCTGTGTTAGAGAAATATGGTACCGATGTGTAAAGTTGCATAAGCAAATACCATATTAGCTAGGGCTCCTTGTGCTTGCCAAACACATGGTACACAAAGTAAGTGTGTACCCCCTGCCCTATGCACAATTACCAAATTACTACTTTGAACATTAGTTAATTCATTACTCAGTGGCGCTAACACACTGCTTTCGTCTTCACTGTCATTTCTCAGTTTACTTTGGAGCCTAGTATTACGTTTTTCACACGCCATTATTGTCACAATATTTCACATGATAACACAGAAAAACACAATTTGAAGAGCAAAATAAGATAACACATTAACATAACACTGAAAATAATATCTAGTTAATTGCAGCTGCGAAATACTTGGCGCAAATCTAAATGTATGCCACAACTGTGTACAACAATGAAAAACTACAACTACAAAGGAAATTCTCTCTATAATTACGCACTAGCAATAAACAAAAGCTACACTAATTACACAAACTACAAGAAAAAAATCAGAAGATTCCAGTGAGGTATCCTCGGCTAAGGGTCGACATATGAAACGTCCCCTTAGAACAATTATACACGACTGTGCTTAAACTGACACACAATATTATTTTTAGCACAACGGAATCTGAATTTCAAAAATCCCTACAAAAAAAATGGCCCTGACTAACATTAACCTATGCGTTTCACAAATCGCTTACCTCACAAAAATCTTCATTACTCAAACTACTGCAAATTCAGCGAGCGCCACTACTGCCAGCTAAATAAAAGATTCAAACTATGGAAGGCACTAACTACTGATAGGGATAGTTAGCAAATGAAAGATATTAATAGAGAACAAACAATGTATTTACCTTAATAGTCATATATATATATATATAGCAGTTCATGACAAATTTCAAAACTCCGCCATCTCTCTCCCCACATCCACCACTGCTGGCGGTTCACCTCCAACTGCGCAACGCTACGCGCTGTTCACATCCAGCTGCCGCTGCCCAACACTACAATGGCAGACAACAATGCAAACCAGCCACAGACTGCACACAGCACAGCCAGTGATTCTCACACAGACCGCTACATAACGTTGCCAATAAGAGAACATAAATAGCCTACTTACACAGTGACATGAAAGAAGTTATTCAAACAGTTAAAGCAGAGGAAAATTTAATTATGATGGCGGACTGGAATTCGATAGTAGGAAAAAGAGAAAGAAAAATAGGTGAAAACGGACTCGGGGAAAGGAATGAAAGAGGAACCTGCGTGGAAAAATTTTGGACAGAGCATAAGTTAATCACCGCTACTTTGTTTAAAAATCACGAAAGAAGGCTGTATACGTGGAAGACACCTGGATACACGGGATGGTTTCAGATTGGTTGAATAATGGTATGACAGAGATTTAGGAACTAAATTTTAAATTGGAAGACATTTCCAGGGACAGATGTCGATTCTGACTACAGTTTACTGGTTACGAGCTGAAGAAATTGGAAAAAGGTAGGAAATAAAGGAGATGAGATCTGGATAAGCTGAAAGAACCAGAGGTTGTTGAGAGTTTCAGAGGGAGCATCAGGTAACAGTTGACAAGAACAGGGGAAAGGAATACAGTAGAAGACGAATTGGTAACTTTAAGAGATGAAATGGTGAAGGAAGCAGAGGATAAGATAGGTAGAGAGACAAAGCCTAGTAGAAATTATTGGACAACACAGGAGATATGAATTTAACTGATGAAAGGAGAAAATATAAAAAATGAAGCAGTTGATTGGAAATACAAACGTTTAAAAAATGAGGCTGACAGGAAGTGCAAAATGATTAACCAGGACTGGCTAGAGGATAAATGTAATCATTTAGAAGCATATTTCACTAGGGGAAGGGTACACCACTGGCCATTAAAATTGCTACACCACGAAGATGACGTGCTACAGGCGCGAAATTTAACCGACGGGAAGAAGATGCTGTGATATGCAAATGATTAGGTTTTCAGAGCATTCACACAAGGTTGGCGCCGGTGGCGACACCTACAATGTGCTGACATGACGAAAGTTTCCAACCGATTTCTCATACACAAACAGCAGTTGACCGGTGAAACGTCGTTGTGATCTCTCGTGTAAGGAGGAGAAATGCGTACCATCACGTTTCCGACTTTGATAAAAGTCGGATTGTAGCCTATCGCGATTGCGGTTTATCGTATCGCGACATTACTGCTCGCGTTGGTCGAGATCCAATGACTGTTAGCAGAATATGGAATCGGTGGGTTCAGGAAGGTAATACGGAACGCCGTGCTGGATCCCAACGGCCTGGTATCACTAGCAGTCGAGATGACAGGCATCTTATCCGCACGGCTGTAACGGATCGTGCAGCCACGTCTCGATCCCGGAGTCAACAGATGGGGACAACAAGACGTTTGCAGCAGCAAGGACTATCACCTGGGAGACCGTGGAAGCGGTTACCCCTGACGCTGCATCACAGTCTGGAGTGCCTGCGAGGGTGTACTCAACGACGAACCTGGGTGCACGAATGGCAAAACGTCATTTTTTCGGATGAATCCAGGTTCTGTTTACAGCATCATGATGGTCGCATCCGCGTTTGGCGACATCGCGGTGAATGCACATTGGAAGCATGTATTCGTCATCGCCGTACTGGCGTATCACCCGGCGTGATTGTATGGGGTTCCATTGGTTACACGTCTCGGTCACCTCTTGTTCGTATTGACGGCACCTTGAACAGTGGACGTTACATTTGAGATGTGTTACGACCCGTGGCTCTACCCTTGATGCGATCCCTGCGAAACCCTGCATTTCAGCAGGATAATACACGACCGCATGTTGCAGATCCTGTACGGGCCTTTCTGGATACAGAAAATGATCGACTGCTGCCCTGGCCAGCACATTCTCCAGATCTCTCACCAATTGTAAACGCCTGGTCAATGGTGGCCGAGCAACTGGCTCGTCACGATACGCCAGTCACTACTCTTGATGAACCGTGGTATCGTGCTGAAGCTGCATGGGCAGCTGTACCTGTACACGCCATCCGAGCTCTGTTTGACTCAATGCCCAGTCGTATCAAGGCCGTTATTAGTGCCAGAGGTGGTTGTTCTGGGTACTGATTTCTCAGGATCTATGCACCCAAATTGCGTGAAAATGTAATGACATGTCAGTTCTAGTATAATATATTTGTCCAATGAATACCCGTTTATCGTCTGCATTTCTTCTTGGTGTAGCAATTTTAGTGGCCAGTAGTGTAGGTGCCTCCTACGAGAGATCTTTGGAGAAAAGAGAAGGAGCTGTATGAATATCAAGAGCTCAGATCGAAAACCAATCCTAAGCAAAGAAGGGAAAGCAGAAACGTGGAAGGACTATATAGAGGGTTTATACATGGTAGATGAACTTGAAGGCAATATTATATAAAGGGAAGTGGATGTAAAAGAAAATGGGATAGGAGTTATGCAACTGCTAGAAGAATTTCACATAGCTGTGAAAGATCTATGTCGAAACAAGGCTTCGGAAGTAGACGATATTCCGTCAGAGCGACTGGTGGCCTTGGAAGAACCAGTCAGGACAAAATTCTTCCATCTGGTACGCAAGATGTGTGAGACAGGCGAAATAGCTTCAGACTTCAAGAAATCGAATTTAATAAGTCATGGTTTCAAAATAGGAGTAGACAACATTCCGTTAAACCTACTGATGGCCTTGGGAGAGACAGCCATGACAAAACTCTTCTAGCTGGCGAGGAAGATGTATGAGGCCCACCCGGTTAGCCGATCGGTCTAAAGCACGGCTTTCCGGGCAGGAGGGAGCGCCTGGTCCCCGGCACGAATCCGCCCAGCGGATTAGTGTCGAGGTCCGGTGAACCGGCCAGACTGTAGGTGGTTTTTAGGCGGTTTTCCACCTGCCTCGGCGAATGCGGGTTGGTTCCCTCATTCCGCCTCAGTTACACTATGTCTGCGATTGCTGCGCAAACAAGTTCTCCATGTACGCGTACACCACCATTACTCTACCACGCAAACATAGGGGTTACACTCGTCTTGTGTGAGACGTTCCCTGGGGGGCTCCACCGGGGGTCGAAACGCACAATAACCCTGGGTTCGATGTGGGGCGGCGGAGGGGTGAAGTGGACTGCGGTAGTCGTCGTGGGGTTGTGGACCACTGCGGCTGCGGCGGGGACGGAGCCTCTCCGTCGTTTCTAGTCCCCCGGTTAACATAACATAAGATGTATGAGGCAGGTGAAATACCCACAGACTTCACGAAGAATATAGCAATTCCAAAGAAAGCAGAAGAGTGGAAAAACTTGTAGAAGCTGACCTCAGGGAAGATGAACTTTGATTCTAGAGACACGTAGGTACACATGAGGCAATACTGACCCTATGACTCATCTTAGAAAGTAGATTAAGCAAAGGTAAACCTACGTTTCTAGCATTTGTAGGCTTAGAGAAAGATTTTGACAACGAAGACTGGCATACCCTTTTTGAAATTCTGGAGGTAGCAGGGGTAAAATACAGGGAGCGGGAGGCAGTTTACAACTTGTATAGGATTCGAACGGCAATAATAAGAGTCGAGGGACATGAAAGGGAAGCAGTGGTTGAGAGGGGAATGAGACAAGGTTGTAGGTTATCGGCAGTGTTATTCAATATGTACATTGAACAAGCAATAAAGGAAATAAAAGAAAAATTTGGAGTAGGAATTAAAGGCTGAGGAGAAGAAATGGAACATTTGAAGTTTCCAAATGACACTGTAATTCTGTCAGAGTCAGCAAAGGACTTGGAAGAACAGTTGATGGGAATGGACAGTGTCTTGAAAGAAGGATATAAGATGAACATCAAAAAAAGAAAAACAGGCATAATGGGATGTAGTTGAATTAAATTAGGTCATTCTAAGGGAATTAGATTAGGAAACGATACACCTAAAGTAGTAGATGAGTTTTGCTGTTTGCGAAGGAAAATAACTGATGATGGTCGGAGAGAATATAAAGTGTAGACTGGTAATGGCAAGATGAGCGTTTCTGAATAAAAGAAATTCGTTAACATCGAATATTGATGTAAGCGTTAGGGAGACCTTTTTGGAGGTATACGTTTGGTGTGTAGACATATATAGAATTGAAATATGGATGATAAACAGTTTAGACGAGAAGAGATTAGAAGTTTTTGAAATGTGGTGTTACAGAAGTATACTGAAGATTAGACAGCTAGATCACATTACTAATGAGGAGGTACTGAACAGAACTGGGGTAATAAATTTGTGGCACAATATGACCCAAAAAAGGGATCGGTTGATGCGACACATTCAGGGATCCGTTGATAGGACACATTCTGAGACATCAAGGAAGCACAAATTTAATATTGGAGGGGCGTGTGTGTGCTTGGGGCGAAGTAAAAATCGTAGAGGGCGACAAAGAGAGTAGCATGGAGAACGGCATCAAACCAGTTTTCGGACTGAAGACAAACGATATGTAATATCTAATACGTAAAGAGAAAACATAAATAAATGTCGTGTGACTAGGGCCTACCGTCGGGTAGACCGTTCGCCGGGTACAAGTCCTCCGATTTGACGCCACTTCGGTGACTTGCGCGTCGATGGGGATGAAATGATGATTAGGACAACACAACACCCAGTCCCGGAGCGGAGAAAATCACCGACCCAGCCGGGTATCGAACCCGGGCCCTTAGTATTGACATTCTGCGCACTGACCACTTTTTTTTATTGTTGTGTTTGGTCGTTGCGGACGTCACATGACATCCGTTATTCATTCTTCCACCCAGTTTTTTATTACAGAGGCCAACCAGCTCTCTGACCGAACACGCTGAGCTACCGTACCGGCTTCCACTCAGCTGCTGGGCCGTACAAAGGAAAACATTGTTCCCATTAATCTGAAAATGCAGCTTGCCAATTTCTTTCAAATTTTTACATATTACTGTAATAAACGTTTGGACAGAGGTAGACTATATGCTTTTTCAAAATGTTGAAATGTGTGTGAAATCTTATGGGACGTAACTGCTAATGTCGTCAGGCCCTAAGCTTACACACTACTTAACCTAAGTTATCCTAAGGACAAGCACACACACACCCTCCGAGGGAGGACTCGAACCTCCGCCGAGACCAGCCGCGCAGTCCATAACTGCAGCGCCTTTGACCGCTCGGCTGTATGCTTTTTAGTTGGATTTATAGCATATTGGTTTATGACTAGAATACTGCAACAGAATTTGAATTTGCATTTACAGTAAACAGGGTTGAAAGAGAGAGGAGGAAATAGGAGATGGACAAAGGGTAGGAGGAAATGGACACACAAAGACAAACCGGAAAGGAAGAGGAGGCCAGAGGGGGTGGGGGGTGGCAGGAGGAGACAGACAGAGAGAGAGAGAGAGAGAGAGAGAGAGAGAGAGGGGGGGGGGAGTGGGAGAGGGAAAGGAGGAGAAGAAGATGGACATAGGAAGGGGCAGAGGAAGTGATGGACAGATAGGGGTTGGGTGAAGAAAGAGGAGATGGGCAAAGAGAGAGGGAGATGGAAAGATGGACAGCGGCAGGGGAAAGAAGATTAGGACGCACATTCAGTTCCAATAAATATTAAAAATGTGTGCTTTCTCTTTTCTTTCTTTTCCATATAAGCAGACTGAGGCGTAGTAAAGCATCGCCGGGTACAGCTAGTTCTTAGAAAATTACGACAATTGTCAGCTCCCAGCTGCTTAAGTAACAGAACGTGGGTGAATTTCTTTCACTGCATTAGCCACTTCTTTGTCACAGCTTTCCCTCAGCTATTTTTTTGGCTTTGTTACCTCTAAAAACAACCGAGGCAAAATCCCGCTTTTGTTTCTGTGTAAAACGAAGCGGGATCTCGAAATTCAATTAACATAACGGGGGGCACCACAGGACATTTTAATTTCCACTGTCTATACTTTTACAAATAAATTCATGACTTCGTCAGCATGACCAGGTAGAATTCAGGATTCACGCTCATAGCAGTGGAAGTTCAAAAACATAACAAAATAATTTTTTTAAGAAGTGAAATTTCATCATTTTTCACTTACTATTAGCTGCATTTGTTGGTACAGTTTTCTTCATAAGTAACAGATTCTTCGATGAAGATTGTCCAGCATACAAACCATACGTACAGGTGTGTGAAACTCTAGAACTGGTTTCATTTATGAAAAAATGAAGAGTTGTTACATTTTAAACTTCAGGTTTAGAAAAAAACTGAAATTTTATAGCTAAGTATGTTAATTTTTTCCACAGTTTTTAATAGACGTGGAAAATTCTAGAGATTTGCATTAAGGAGTTTGTGTTTAATAAGCATACCAAGTTTGAAACTAATACGATATTTAATTTGGATGATAAATATACGTAAGTACAGAAATTTGTGTTTTGCGGAAAATGGCCGTTAAAGTTTCTGCTTGTTTTTGGCATTCTTTTAGGACTGTCCAGGGCCATTAGCACGTTCGTTTTCATTTTATAAATCAGTTTTCTTCCTTTTCACATTCTTATGATGCACTCTTCTCGATTTTATCACCATAAAAAATTATTTATCTGCTTTCACTACATACACTCTGTCTATCGCATGCAGTTCGCTCCGGACTTAATTCCCATATTCTCTACAACATATTTCCTGCTTTGCACACCATCATTAAAACGTGAAACTGCGTCATAAACACCAATAGTGAGTGCATTCCTTCCCACAAAAATGGTTTTCGGCAATCTTTCCCATACACATCGGTTAAAACTTTCATTTGGGTTTTGGGTACCGCCATGAAGACATTTCTTCAATGAGTTTTCATTTGCAAGGTCGCTGAATATAGGTTTGATGGTTCAAATACAGTAGTTTGTAGAGATTTCCAGTGATGATATTCTTCACACGCACAAGTTGTGGATAGGGTAATTGTCTGTGTACATGTTGTGGAAGTATAAGGCCCCTACTGCTTGCTTCATATTTTTCAAGTCGCCTGTGTTCCGTCTAATGGCCAAGTCAGATGAAATTCGTTTCGAAATTCACAACAAAACACTGCAAGCCTCTCAAAACAGAGAACAAACAGAATCAGCGATCAAAACAGTGCACGTCGATAGCAGCAGAGAAAGTATCGACATCGGTAGTCATTTGTTTCACTTGAGAAAATCTCTGGCGCAAATATAAACATTCGAATTCTACAGAGCGAAATACACTTACGTATGACAGAAGAGTGCTGTGGAAAGAGGTGTGGCGCTGCATCTTGGTACACTTAAGACCAAATAACGTGCCTTATAATCTCTCAAATATACAGATGGGTCCAAAAAAATGTATCCACTGTTTAAAAGTCCATAACTGGCAAACTAATTGACGGAGTTGTCTCATCTTTTGTAGTGTAATAGTTTGTAGTTCCGGCAGTCGCCACACAAGCGTAGTATTGCGTTGTTTTGTTTTGTCAGATGACAGTAGCAAGTCCAGCTAACTCCCGTCGTGTGTTACAGCAATTCACTTCAACACAGAAGTCAGTGAGACAGTGCGCCCGTGAAACTGGAGTGAGTCGCTCAAGTGTTCGGCGAATTTTGAAGACAGCAAAGTGGAAGTGCTACATCCCACGATTGCTACACGCGATGAACGAGGACGACCCAGATCGTAGAATGGAGCAGTCTGAGTGTTTTACTAACATGGTGCTCAACGATGAAGAGTTTGCAGAGATGATTGTGTGGTCTGATGAGGCACAGTTCAAACTCAGTGGTACAGTAAATCGCCACAATTGCATCTATTGGGCCGCCGAAAATCCGAACGTCCATGTAGACAAAGCCGTGAATTTGCCAGGAGTAAATGTGTGGTGTGGGTTGTCTTACCGGGGCTTGATTGGGCCATTCTTCTTTGACGGCACAGTTACCGGTGAGGTGTACTTTCAGAAGCTTCAGTCATCCACTTTTCCTCCCATCGGAGACTTGTATGGAGACAGAAGAGTTTACTTTCAACAAGATGATGCCCCAGCCCACTACTAAACTCTTGTTAGGGCGTGTCTCGACGAAAATCTACCAGGAAGATGGATTGGCCGGAGCGGTGCTGTGGAGTATCCACCACATTCCCCAGACTTAACTCCCCTGGACTTTTACCTGCGGGGAACACTAAAGGACATCGTTTATCGACAAAATCCACGCACATTGGATGAACTTCGAGAATCCATCGTACATTCATGTGCAAATATCCAACTGAACACGTTGCAGTTCGGCGGCATCGTTTGTGTGTGAATGTTAATGGTGACCATTTAGAACACCTACAGTGATATCTTTAAGTTGGACTTTAAGCCACACTTTCACCAAAAATGAGACAACTCCGTCAATTAGTTTGCAAGTTATGGACTTTTAAACAGTGGATACATTTTTTGGACCCCTCTGTATATGTTTTATACATCAAACTATTCAGAAAGATATCCGCTACAGAATAAACATCTACATATACATCTACATTTATACTCCGCAAGCCACCCAACGGTGTGTGGCGGAGAGCACTTTACGTGTGACTGTCATTACCTCCCTTTCCTGTTCCAGTCGCGTATGGTTCGCGGGAAGAACGACTGCCGGAAAGCCTCCGTGCGCGCTCGAATCTCCCTAATTTTACTTTCGTGATCTCCTCGGGAGGTATAAGTAGGGGGAAGCAATATATTCGATACCTCATCCAGAAACGCACCCTCTCGAAACCTGGACAGGAAGCTTCACCGCGATGCAGAGCGCCTCTCTTGTAGGGTCTGACACTCGAGTTTGTTAAACATCTCCGTAACGCTATCACGCTTACCAAATAACCCTGTGACGAAACGCGCCGCTCTTCTTTGGATCTTCTCTATCTCATCTGTCAACCCGACTTGGTACGGATCCCACACTGATGAGCAATACTCAAGTATAGGTCGAACGAGTGTTTTGTAAGCCACCTCCTTTGTTGATGGACTACATTTTCTAAGGACTATCCCAATGAATCTCAACGTGGTACCCGCCTTACCAACAATTAATTTTATATGATCATTCCACTTCAAATCGTTCCGCACGCATACTCCCAGATATTTTACAGAAGTAACTGCTACCAGTGTTTGTTCCGCTATCATATAATCATACAATAAAGGATCCTTCTTTCTATGTATTCGCAATACATTACACTTGTCTATGTTAAGGGTCAGTTGCCACTCCCTGCACCAAGTGCCTATCCGCTGCAGATCTTCCTGTATTTCGCTGCAATTTTCTAATGCTGCAACTTCTCTGTATACTACAGCATCATCTGCGAAAAGCCGCATGGAACTTCCGGCACTATCTACTACGTCATTTATATATATTGTGAAAAGCAATGGTCCCATAACACTCCCCTGTGGCACGCCAGAGGTTACTTTAACATCTGTAGACGTCTCTCCATTGATAACAACATGCTGTGTTCTGTTTGCTAAAAACTCTTCAATCCGGCCACACAGCTGGTCTGATATTCCGTAGGCTCTTACTTTGTTTATCAGGCGACAGTGCGGAACTGTACCGAACGCCTTCCGGAAGTCAAGGAAAATGGCATCTACCTGGGAGCCTGTATCTAATATTTTCTGGGTCTCATGAAGAAATAAAGCGAGTCGGGTCTCACACGATCGCTGTTTCCGGAATCCATGTTGATTCCTACCGAGTAGATTCTGGGTTTCCAGAAATGACATGATACGTGAGCAAAAACATGTTCTAAAATTCTACAACAGATCGATGTCAGTTTTGCGCATCTGCGCGACGACCCTTCTTGAAAACTGGGACTACCTGTGCTCTTTTCCAATCATTTGGAACCTTCCGTTCCTCTAGAGACTTGCGGTACACGGCTGTTAAAAGGGGGGCAAGTTCTTTCGCGTACTCTGTGTAGAATCGAACTGGTATCCCATTAGGTCCAGTGGACTTTCCTCTGTTGAGTGATTTCAGTTGCTTTTCTATTCCTTGGACACTAATTTCGATGTCAGCCATTTTTTCGTTCGTGCGAGGATTTAAACAGCAGTGCGGTCTTCCTCTGTGAAACAGCTTTGGTTCAAAATGGTTCAAATGGCTCTGAGCACTATGGGACTTAACATCTATGGTCATCAGTCCCCTAGAACTTAAACTTAAACCTAACTAACCTAAGGACATCACACAACACCCAGTCATCACGAGACAGAGAAAATCCCTGACCCCGCCGGGAATCGAACCCGGGAACCCGGGCGCGGGAAGCGAGAACGCTACCGCTCGACCACGAGCTGCGGACGAAACAGCTTTGAAAAAAGGTGTTTAGTATTTCAGCTTTACGCGTGTCATCCTCTGATTCAGTGCCATTATCATCCCAGAGTGTCTGGATATGCTGTTTCGATCCACTTACTGATTTAACGTTAAGACCAGAACTTTCTGAGAATTTCTGTCAAGTTGGTACATAGATTTTACTTTCGAATTCACTGAACGCTTCACGCATAGCCCCCCTTACGCTAACTTTGACATCGTTTAGCTTCTGTTTGCCCGAGAGATTTTGGCTGCGTTTAAACTTGCGGTGAAGCTCTCTTTGCTTTCGCAGTAGTTTTCCTAACTTTGTTGTTGAACCACGGTGGGTTTTTCCCGTCCCTCACGGTTTTACTCGGCACGTATCAGTCTAAAACGCATTTATGACGGCCTCGAACTTATTGTCAGTGTCCGAACAGAAATTTCCGTTCCGACAAAGAAATATGCGTATTTTTGAAAAATCGATTTTTTAAAAACATTTTTCGTCCTACCCCCCACTTAAGCAGACTGAACCGTAGCAAAGCCCTATTGCTAGTTCTGAGACAATTACGACAACCATCGGCTCCCAACTGCTTAAGTAACAGAACGTGGATGAATTTCTTTCATTTCATTAGCTACTTTGCCACAGCCTTCACTCAGCTATTTTTTGTCTTTGTTACCTCTAAAACTACAGAGGGAAAACCCACTTTTGTTTCTGTGTAAAACAAAGCAGGATCTCGAAATTCAATGAAAAAATCAGAACAAAAGGGTGGCGCAGTAATCGCTGAGTGCGAGTGTAGGCTACATCTACATACATACTCCGCAATCCACCATACGGTGCGTGGCGGAGGGTAGCTCGTACCACAACTAGCATCTCCTCTCCCTGTTCCACTTCCAAACAGAACGAGGGAAAAATGACTGCCTATATGTCTCTGTACGAGCCCTAATCTCTCTTATCTTTGTGGTCTTTCCGCGAAATATAAGTTGGCGGCAGTAAAATTGTACTGCAGTCAGCCTGAAATGCTGGTTCTCTAAAGTTCCTCTGCAGCGACTCACGAAAAGAACGCCTCCTTTCCTCCAGAGACTCCCACCCGAGTTCCTGAAGCATTTCCGTAACACTCGCGTGATGATCAAACCTACCAGTAACAAATCTAGCAGCCCGCCTCTGAATTGCTTCTATGTCCTCCCTCAATCCGACCTGATAGGGATCCCAAACGCTCGAGCAGTACTCAAGAATAGGTCGTATTAGTGTTTTATAAGCGGTCTCCTATACAGATGAACCACATCTTCCCAAAATTCTACCAATGAACCGAAGACGACTATCCGCCTTCCCCACATCTACCATTACATGCTAGTCCCACTTCATATCGCTCTGCAGTGTTACGCCCAAATATTTAATCGACGTGACTGTGTCAAGCGCTACACTACTAATGGAGTATTCAAACATTACAGGATTCTTTTTCCTATTCATCTGCATTAATTTACATTTATCTATATTTAGAGTTAGCTGCCATTCTTTACACCAATCACAAATCCTGTCCAAGTCATCTTATATCCTCCTACAGTCACTCAACGACGACACCTTCCCGTAACCCACATCATCAGCAAACAGCCGCACATTGCTATCCACCCAATCCAAAAGATCACTTATGTAGATGGAAAACAACAGCGGACCTACCACACTTCCCTGGGGCACTCCAGATGATACCCTCACCTCCGATGAACACTCACCATCGAGGACAACGTACTGGGTTCTATTACTTAAGAAGTCTTCGAGCCATTCACATACTTGGGAACCAATCCCGTATGCTCGTACAATAGTTAGGAATCTGCAGTGGGGCACCGAGTCAAACGCTTTCCGGAAGTCAAGGAATATGGCATCCGTCTGATACCCTTCATCCATGGTTCGCAAGATATCACGTGAAAAAAGGGCGAGTTGCGTTCCGCAGTAGCGATGCTTTCTAAAGCCGTGCTGGGTCTAGTGAAGCAGGCGATACAACTCGTCGGCTTTGACCAATGACGTCATACATTAGTCATAGATAGTAATGTCTTCACTTTGAGGCACAGATAATAAAACAGTTCTGTGTTCCGGATAAACGCTATCATTGTACATTAAAATAAATATTCGTAATGATATTGAGGTAATTTGGAGTATTAGTTTGTTATTGTAGAACAATTTTTAGTGTCTTATTTTCGTTTATAGGAATGGATTTGTCTGTTTGTGGGTCTGTAATTTTCGTTACTGTCTGTCTAGGCGAGCTTCGGTTATTCCTCGATATTCCCGTTTGGTAAGTTCACTTTTCCATTTGCTTCTTTCACTGTATTTCACTAGTTTGACATATTTCACTTTTACAGGCGAAACCCCCGGCACAACCAAAATTTGTATCACGTCCTTCACTTCGCCTTTACACTGACGACACAATGAAAATTTGTATCCCGTCCTTCACTTCGCCTTTACAATGACACTATATATACATCAATTGGCGAGCAAGATAGAAATGTTGCGTATAGCTATATAACTCAAGTAACGAATGGGATACTATTGGCGTCCAAGGCAACAAGAAAACTGTACCCCATAGTGAAGTACGGGATACAAATTGTACAAATGGCTCTGAGCACTATACAAATTGTACATGTGTTTTCTTCTTGTCTCCGTGTAGTTCAATTGAGGTACATGTTGCAAATGTAACGTACGTCTATTTGCACCTTTTCATTACCAGTGTACATATATATATGTCAACGGAAGTCTGGTATACATATATTACATACGTAGGTCCTTCTGTTATCAGTGGTACTGATATGTACGTAATAAAAGACTGTTAGTAATAGCGGAGACGAAATAAACAACATATCTATTGGAATTTGCGCAGCTGAATAAGTATTAAGGAGAAAAAAAGGACATTTTACTAATAACTATATTTGCACATTCAAGAACAAAAAAATTACAGCGAACACAACAGAATAATTAGCGCACACAAAGAGTGTTAGACAATGCCAAAGAGGTCTATTTTACACAGTGCACTTTGCGCCGACACACGCGAAATATATTGTTCACACAATTCCAACAATATCTACAATTTGTATCCCGTGTTGCACTTAAAGTTTACTGAAGCGGAGGATACATCGTTCAAGTGAAGAACAGGACAGTAATGCTAGTGAAAACGAAGAAATCGACTTACGACAAACACGTATTCCGTACTGTACTTAAGCAACACACTTCGAACGAGCTTTTAATCTGTATCCGGTGTTTCATTTACGGTTTAGTGAAGCAGGGGATACATAGTTCAAGTGGACAACAGGACAGCAATGCTAGTTGAAACTAAGAAATCGACGTACGCTAGTTGAAACTAAGAAATCGACGTACGCTGAACTTGTATCCCGTACTGCACTTAAGCAATACAGTTCGAAAGACTTTCGAGATACAACTGACATACATGTAACGTGATGTATTCTTTGCTAGTAATATATTTCATTCATTTCTTTCTATTGTATTTTGCGGAGAAATACTAAGATACAAACACGCGATATCGTTAACGTGAAAATATTACTGGCCCTTATATACGTGAAGTACAGTTTTTGGGACTAGTGAAGCAGGGGATACAACCCGTCGGCTTTGAACAATGACGTCAGAATTGGCCAGAGAGCATTTATTACACAGACGAAAGAGCTGACAAGACTGTTCAGAAACAAAGGAATACGAGAGACGAAAAATATAGTTGACATATCACTGCAAGTAGTAATTTTACGTTAGTATCGTATTATTTCTGTGGAAAATGAAGGTGAAAGAATGGATGGAAATATTGGTAGCATAGAATACCTCACGTCACATATATATGGGTTGTATCTCGAACCTCATTCGAACTGTATTGTTTAACTGAGTATGGGATACAAGTTTAGCGTATCTCGAGTTCTTCGTTTTCGTTAGCATTAATATCTTGTTGTTCAGTTGAATTATATACGTCAACTGAAGCATGGGATACAAAATTTTACATGTGTTGTTTCTTTCGTTTCCGCCACCACTAATAATCTGTTCTCACGTAGATAGTAGTACTACCTATGACAGAAGGAGCTAGGTGTATAGTATTTGTATCCCATACTTCAGTTGACCTATGTATATGTACACTGTTAACGAAAAAATGGCTGAGCACTATGGGACTCAACTGCTGAGGTCATAAGTCCCCTAGAACTTAGAACTACTTAAACCTAACTAACCTAAGGACAACACACACACACATCCACGCCCGAGGCAGGATTCGAACCTTCGACGTAGCGGTCGCGCGGTTCCAGACTGTAGCGCCAGAACCGCTCGGCCACCAGCGGCCGGCACTGTTAACGAAAACGTGGAAATGGACGTACATTACATTTGCAACCTGTACCTCAGTTGAACTACGTGCAGAGGCAATAAGACGACACATGTACACATCGTATCCCGTACTTCACTATGAGGTACAGTTTGTTTTTTTTCGCCTGCGAAGCTAATAGTATCGACTGAAAGTCATAGTTTTGATCACAGCAGTGACAATAGTATCCCATTCTTTAGTTGAGCTATAAGGATATCTCAAACACCAGAAGTGCGTGATTTTCATAATGACTCTCAAGGCGAGCTTAGATTTTTCGAACCACGTCCCTCGTCTAATGGATTGCCACAGCCGATCTTTGATGCAGCGCCATATGAGTAGGTCCTGAGTATGGCGCATGTACACTCGTGAGGCGCATACATTCGCCGCACTCACGACATCGAACATACTCGGCAACGAGACCACACATTTGTAAAAAACAAATTGTCCTCAACATGTCTAAGCCCATAGCCACATCTACAAACGAAAATGAGATGCTAAAAATTGTCCTAAAATAAGAAACTAATAGTCCCTATTATCTCAATGTCACTAAGAATGAAATTACGTACTGAATGAATTGCTTATAACCAATAATTTAAATAAACGCACACGAAGAATATTCTGAGCAATATGTAGCGATCTCTTCTAAAATCACATTCAGTTATTTTAATGTACAATGATAGCGGTTGTCTGGAACCAAGCCCCTACCACGCCGTAGCGGAGAAGCGAGGCAACTGTTCCCCAATTAAAGCAGCTGATCGCCGCCATTTGCAGGGATGAATCCTAGTACTGGGGTTGTGATTTGAAGTATATGAGACGCAACAAGAGCAAATTAAAGCACAAATTAAACGCATGTATGTTTAAAAAAGTACTGAGTATTCGAGTCTATTTTAGAAGTATACTTAAATGAATGAAGTTTCCTAATTTCCGAAATACGTCTGCATAGAGACGCGAAATTTAAGAATGTGAGGCTCTTTCCTGACAAGGTGGAGCGAGTTTACATCGAGTTATTTGCATTAGATAATTACATGAAACTTTTAAAGTAGCAGACAGTACGATTATTATTTAATTCACATAATTTTGCTGTCAGGTCCTGTTTGCTTTTTGCCGGCTACTCTGTACATTTTGCACGCTTAGGCCTACTTTTGTTTAGCACAGTACTGTCTGACTCGAATATTGGTATGATTAATTGTAATAACCCATATCACTCTAAATACCGTAGGAATTTCATTAGCACATTAGTTTTTAACACTGATAGCACCTCTGAAAGTGGTTGAGTTTGCAACATTTGATCAAATATTTGACCATTTACGAAGTATAATCACCACCTGACAACACATGTTAAGTATCTAAACGCAATTATTCTACCTACCTCTGATTCATACTTTATATTTGATTAAAAATCTAAATACCTGTTATGTGCCTAGTTCTTCATTCAGTTCAACTTAGTACATTAACCCTGTTAGTATTTTTAGTAATTTATATGCAAATAGTAGGTTATCATGACAATAACTTCTGAATTCATCCTCGATCTTTCGAACCACGTCCCCCTGCGTATGGATCTCCATATGTTATTTTTAGAGCACCTCCAAATGAAATCGTCGCAAGTTCGTGATGACGCAACCTTCGTCGAAGCCATTTCCACAGACACTGCACTTGCAAAATTCAGCAATGACGCCCAATGATAGCAAAAAATTTATAGTTGATATACGGTCACTCATTTTCTGAAGCAGAATTTTGGCAGTAAAAACAACTGACTCATCCATAACGAACAGCTTCAGAAATCAAGACATTATAAATCACGACTACGTATAAATCACTACTTTCATTAACAAAAGATGCCGAGAACAAATTACGTGATGAAAACAAAACAATCTGCAGAGAATTTTTAATATACGCGCGTAACGGGGAAATCCAGAGAAATAATTTAACGTTCAACGACAGCAATCTGCGCCGCAAACAAAAAAACATCACACATTACGTCATTGGTCAAAGCCGACGGGTGGTATCGGACACTAGAATTGACCCCACGAGTTGTATCCCCTGCTAAACTAGACCCGCGGTGCTGATGCACGGACAGCAACTTCTCTATCTCAAGGAAATTGATTATATTGGAACTGAGAATATGTTCGAGAATCCTGCAACAAACTTGCAACACGAAATTGGTCGGTCGGTCGGTAGGCCGATAAATTGGTGTGTGTGTGTGTGTGGACGCAACGAACGCTCCGCTAGCTAGCGGCGCCAGTCGTGACGTCACCAGCGTCCGTCGCCTAGGACCGGCCCCAGAGATAATAACCAGCTGCATCCGCCGTGTTGCGGACGGGCTGGTCGGCGGCAAGATGTGGGGCGGCGCCTGCGGCGTTGGCGCCGGCTTTGTCTCCGACGCCGCGACGCCGTCCTCCGCCCCCGCCGGCGGCGTCGCCTCGGGGGCGGCGCTGTGGCCGCGTGTGTTTGCCAGCCGGCGGCGGTGGCGGCGCCGCGACGCCGCGGCGTCCTCGGGGGCGCCTGGCGCCTGGGGCCTGGGGGCGCGCTCGCCAAATGTCGCCACACCTCAAATGTCGCGCGGCGCTCTGTCAACACTACACGGCGTGGGGCGGCGTCTCCAGGGGGAGCAGGGCGCGAGCGAACGGGGGAGCCACGCGGCCCGTCACAGTACCAGGGTTATTCATAAGTAGAGCCCACACCACCAAAGCGCTGGCCCAGTTCATTCCTTTGTTCAGAAGGCGAGACCGACGAGTGTTTTCCACCTTTCGGCCGTAAGGCGATTGCAGAATCGAGACGCACTCCCTAAAATCATTCCAAACGATTTTACAGATTTTTTTTTTCTTTATTGAATTTCGTTCCCCCCCCCCCCCCCCCCTCTCTCCCCGAAGGGGGCGGGCTGGCAGCAGCTTAGTACGCCGCTCTTCAGCCTACAGAATTTGTTTTAACAAAGGAGATGATAACATACAGGGTGATTCAAAAAGAATAACACAACTTTAGGAATTTAAAACTCTGCAACGACAAAAGGCAGAGCTAAGCACTCTCTGTCGGCGAATTAAGGGAGCTATAAAGTTTCATTTAGTTGTACATTTGTTCGCTTGAGGCGCTGTTGACTAGGCGTCAGCGTCAGTTGATGCTAAGATGGCGACCGCTCAACAGAAAGCTTTTTGTGTTATTGAGTACGGCAGAAGTGAATCGACGACAGTTGTTCAGCGTGCATTTCGAACGAAGTATGGTGTTAAACCTCCTGATAGGTGGTGTATTAAACGTTGGTATAAACAGTTTACAGAGAATGGGTGTTTGTGCAAAGGGAAAAGTTCTGGACGGCCGCCAGGCAGCCCGTGACAGAGCACTTCATCACTGGCCTCCAAGAAGCCCTGATCTTACCCCCTGCGATTTTTTCTTATGGGGGTATGTTAAGGATATGGTGTTTCGGCCACCTCTCCTAGCCACCATTGATGATTTGAAATGAGAAATGACAGCAGCTATCCGAATTGTTACGCCTGATATGCTACAGAGAGTGTGGAACGAGTTGGAGTATCGGATTGATATTGCTCGAGTGTCTGGAGGGGGCCATATTGAACATCTCTGAACTTGTTTTTGAGTGAAAAAAAACCTTTTTAAATACTCTTTGTAATGATGTATAACAGAAGGTTATATTATGTTTCTTTCATCAAATACACATTTTTAAAGTTGTGGTATTCTTTTTGAATCACCCTGTATAATAAAAAACAGGCGACAAAATCGGAGACAAAGGGTAACATGGCGAAAAAATCGTGGAACTTAAAACATAGAACAAAGAGATGATGATGCTAATAAAATACATACGAAGCAAACAGGTAAAATAATAGACTGACAATTAAAAGACACGGCGACAGTCTGGTTTCTGTTCGCAAAAAGACATACAATTCACACCCAGCGACAGCATGGTTTCTGTTCGCAACACGGGAAAAGACGAAACAACATTGAACATTGAACATTCACTGGAGCACTGCACTAAAATATGACATACCACAGCTAATAGCAGGTGGGGGGGGGGGGGGGGGGGGGGGGGAACTGGACAGATGATTGGAAAATAAAAATGGGGGAAGCTGAGGAATAGCGAAGGGGGGGGGGGAGGGGGGAAAGGAGCCAATGGAGAAGGAGGACCCATAAGAGGGGTGAGGGTGCTGGGCAGACGCGGCAGGGAGTGGGGAGATTTTACAGAAACTATTCGGTAAAACAATTTTATTTACTTGTAGCTTTATACAATGAAGCGTCAACAATACTCGTATAGACATGCGTATTCAAATACAGAGATATGTGAACAGGCAGAACACGGCGCTACGGTCGGCAATGCCTGCATATACAGGGTGGTCCATCGATCGTCACCGGGCCAAATATCTCACGAAATACGCGTCAAACGAAAAAACTACAATGAACGAAACTAGTCTAGCTTGAAGGGGGAAACCAGATCGCGCTATGGTTGGCCCGCTAGATGGCGCTGCCATATGTCAAACGGACGTCAACTGCGTTTTCTTAAATAGGAACCCCCATTTTTATTACCTATTCGTGTAGTACGTAAAGAAATATGAATGTTTTAGTTGGATCAGTTTTTTCGCTTTGTGGTAGATGACGCTGTAATAGTCACAAACATATGCCTCACAATTTAGACGAACAGTTGATAACAGGTAGGTTTTCTAAATTAAAATACAGAACGTAGGTACGTTTGAACATTTTATTTCGGTTGTTCAAATGTGATACACGTACCTTTGCGATCTTATCATTTCTGAGAACGCATGCTGTTACAGCGTGATTACCTGTAAATACCACATCAATGGAATAAATGCTCAAAATGATGTCCGTCAACCTCAATACATTTGGCAATACGTGTAACGACATTCCTCTCAACAGCGAGTAGTTCGCCTTCCGTAATGTTCCCACATGCATTTACAATGCGCTGACGCATATTGTCAGGCATTCTCGGTGGATCACGGTAGCAAATATCCTTCAACTTTCCCCACAGAAAGAAATCCGGGGACGTCAGATCCGGTGAACGTGCGGGCCACGGTATGTTGCTTCGACGACCAATCCACCTGTCATGAAATATGCTATTCAGTACCGCTTCAACCGCACGCGAGCTATGTGCCGGACATCCATCATGTTGGAAGTACATCGCCATTCTGTCATGCTGTGAAACATCTTATAGCAACATCGGTAGAGCATTACGTAGCAAATTAACATACATTGCACCATTCAGATTGCCATCGATAAAATGGGGGCCAATTATCCTTCCTCCCATAATGCCGCACCATACATTAACCCACCAAGGTAGCTGATGTTCCACTTGTCGCAGCCATCGTGGATTTTCCGTTGCCCAATAGTGCATATTATGCCGGTTTACGTTACCGCTGTCGGTGAACGACGCTTCGTCGCTAAATAGAACGAGTGCAAAAAATCTGTCATCGTCCCGTAATTTCTCTTGTGCTCAGTGGCAGAACTGTACACTACGTTCAGACTCTTCGCCATGCAATTCCTGGTGCATAGAAATATGGTACGGGTGCTATGGATGTTGATGTAGCATTCTCAACACCGACGTTTTTGAGATTCCAGATTCTCGCGCAATGTGCGGATTAGCCGCGCAAGCACCTAAAACCCCTACTTGGGCATCAACATTTGTTGCAGGTCGTGGTTGACGTCCCACATGTGGCTGAACACTTCCTGTTTCCTTAAATAACGTAACTATCCGGCGAACGGTCCGGACACTTGAATGATGTCGTCCAGGATACCGAGCAGCATACATAGCAAACGCCCGTTGGGCATTTTGATCACAATAGCCACACATCAACACGATATAGACCTTTTCCGGAATTGGTTAACGGTCCATTTTAACACGGGTAATGTATCACGAAGCAAATACCGTCCGCACTGGTGAAATGTTACATGATACCACGTACTTATACGTTTGTGACTATTACAGCGCCATCTATCACAAAAAGAATACAGTGGTCCAACTAAAACATTCATATTTCTTTACGTAACACACGAATACGTAATAAAAAGGGGGTTCCTATCTAAAAAAAACGCAGTTGATATCCGTTTGACCTATGACAGCGCCATCTAGGGGGCCAACCAAAACGCCATCTGGTTTCCTCCTTCAAGATAGACGAGTTTCGTTCTGCGTAGTTTTCCCGTTTGATGCTTATTTCGTGAGATATTTGACCCGGTCACGATCAATGGACCGTCCTCATAAGACAACAAGTGTCTGGCGCAGTTGTTAGATAGGTTACTGCTGCTACAATGTCGCGTTATCAAGATTTAAGTGAGTTTGAACGTGGTGCTATAGCCGGGCCACGAGTGATGGGACACACCACCTCCGAGGAAACGATGAAGTGGTGATTTTCCCGAACTACCATTTCACGTGAGTACCCTGAATATCAGGAATTTGGTAAAATCTCCGACTTCGCTACGGCCGGAAAAAGATCCTGAAAGAACGGGACCTACGGCGACTGAAGAGAATCGTTCAACGTGACAGAAGTGTAGCCCTTCCGCAAATCGCTGGAGATTTCAATGCTGGGCCATCAACTAGTATCAGAGTGCGAACCGTTCAACGAAACATCATGGATATTGGTTTTCGGAGCCGAACGCCCACTCGTGTACCCTTGATGACTCCACGACACAGAGTTTTACGCCTCGCCTGGGCCCGTCAACACCGACATTGCTTTGTTGATGACTGGAAACATGTTGCCTGATCGGACGAATCTCGCTTCAAATTGTATCGAGCGGATGGACGTATACGGGTATGGAGACAACCTTATGAATGCATGGAGCCCAACGCTGTGCCCGAGCGGTTCAGTCTGGAACCGCGCTGCTGCTACGGTCGCAGGTTCGATTCCTGCCTCGGGCATGGACGTGTGTGATGTCGTTAGGTTAGTTAGGTTTAAGTAGTTCCAAGTCTAGGGGACTGATGACCTTAGATGTTAAATCCCATAGTGCTTACATCCATTTGAACCATTTTTTTTTTTTAATCCACGGACCCTGCATGTCAGTAAGGGCCTGTTCAAGCTGGTGGAGGTTTTGTAATGGCGTGGGGCATATGCAGTTGGTGTGATATGGGATCCCTGATACGTCTAGATACGACAGGTTACACGTACGTAAGCATCCTGTCTGATCACCTGCATCCATTCATGTCCATTGTGCGTTCTGACGGACGTGGCCAATTCCAGCGGGACACGTCCAGAATTGCTGCAGAGTGGTTCCAGGACACTCTTCTAAGCTTAAACACTTCCGCTGGCCACCATACTCGCCAGACATAAACATTATTGAGCACATCTGGGATGCCTTACAATGAGCTGTTCAGAAGAGATCTCCATTTGCGGACAGACTTGCAAGAGCATGATGTCGGTTCTCTCCAGCACTACTTCAGACATTAGTCGAGTCCATGCCAAGTCGTGGTGCGGCAGTTCTGCGTGCTCGTGGGGGCCCTTCACGATACTAAGCAGATGTACCAGTTTCTTTGGCTCTTTAGTGTATGTCAGGTTCATGAAGATGCGCCTAACATATCGTTAACAGGTATTGCTACTGTGGTGTCACCGCCAGACACCACCAGGTAGTAACCTTTAAATCGGCTGCGGTCCGTTAGTATACGTCGGACCCGCGTGTCGCCACTGTCAGTGATTGCAGACCGAGCGCCGCCACACGGCGGGTCTAGAGAGATGTCCTAGCACTCGCCCCAGTTGGACAGTCGACTTTGCTACCTATGGTTCACTGACAAATTACGCTCTCATTTGCCGAGACGATAGTTAGCATAGCCTTCAGCTACGTCATTTGCTACGACCTAGCAAGGCGCCATTATCATTTGCTATTTATCTTGTGATGCATGTACCGTCAAGAGCGATGTTCACCAATTATGGATTAAAGTTAAGTATTCCAGAAGCTACGTACCTTTTTTGCTAGTCTCAAGACATTGTCCTGTTCCAGACCTCACGCCAGCCTGCGTGAGCTTAACGCGTGCCTTTCGGCTACCGGTCATAGTGGATTGGCTGTCTGGCCAGTCCACAACAGCTACTGTGATATTTATGTCGAAGTAAGACACTAAAAGAAATCCGAAAAAGTTTGCAATGAAAAATAGAGGGCGCTATGATTCTGCATTTGGTGCATATTACATAATATATTGTTGTGCATGAAATTTAGCTTACGTACTGATTTTTTTAGACAAGGGTAGGGGTATCTTCTGTCGCCAGTCAAGAGAAAATTGATCTGACGTAAAACACTAATTTGCGATCGACCGTGTCAGCAATAAAACCATAGTGAAATATTCACAACATCCCACATATTTCATAAACGGTTTCAGATATTGAAATGAGATTTTGGCAAATGGTAGCATGCTAGAAGAACTAGAGACTTTTTCAGTCAAATATTGTAATTTTTAAGGATCACCGACAGCTGGTGAAACGAGAAAAGTTATGGATTTTCGAACAACGTAAGTCAAAACATTACACATTTTTTGTGTACCAAGGATGCGCTTTTTCATAAGCTACTGACCTCGCTTTCCCTCAGTTCCTCAGTTAATAAACTTAGTATACCACTGCTTCAGAACTCTCTCTGAGATGAGACTATGTAAACTCCTCTGTGTTTAGGCAAAAGAAGCAAATTTTTTACATGGCAACCAGAGATATAAGTAGGTTTTACACAAAATTCGCCACTCATGACACTTCCCTGAAAGATACACATGACACATAAGTCAAGCGAAAATAAATTGGTGCATTTCAGCGGAATTATTTTTGCACTAATGGCCATTAAAATTGCTACAACACGAAGATGACGTGCTACAGACGCGAAATTTAACCGACAAGAAGAAGATGCTGTGATATGCAAATGATTAGCTTTTCAGAGCCTTCACACAAGTTTGTCGCCGGTGGCGACACCTACAACGTGCTGACATGAAGAAAGCTTCCAACCGATTTCTCATACACAAACAGCAGTTGACCTGCGTTTCCTGGTGAAACGTTGTTGTGATGCCTCGTGTAAGGAGGAGAAAGGCGTACCATCACGTTTCCGACTTTGGTAAAGGTCCGATTGTAGTCTATCACGTTTGTGGTTTATCGTATCGCGACATTGCTGCTCGCGTTGGTCGAGATCCAATGACTGTTAGCAGAAGATGGAATCGGTGGGTTCAGGAGGGTAATACGGAACGCCACGCTGCATCCCAACGGCCTCGTATCACTAGCAGTCCAGATGACAGGTATCTTATCCGCATGGCTATAACGGATCGTGCAGCCACGTCTGGATCCGTGAATCATGAGATGGGGACGTTTGCAAGACAACAACCATCTGCACGAACAGTTCGACGTCGTTTGCAGCAGCACGGACTATCAGCTCGGAGGCCACGGCTGCGGTTACCCTTGACGCTGCATCACAGACAGGAGCGCCTGCGATGGTGTACTCGACGACGAACCTGGGTGCACGAATGGAAAAACGTCATTTATTTCGATGAATCCAGGTTCTGTTTACAGCATCATGATGGTAGCATCCGTGTTTGGCGACATGGCGGTGAACGCACATTGGAAGCGTGTACTCGTCATCGCCATACTGGCGTATCACCCGACATGACGGTATGGGGTGCCATTGGTTACACGTCTCGGTCACCTCTTGTTCGCATTGACGGCACCCTGAACAGTGGACGTTACATTTCAGATGTGTTACGTCCCGTGGCTCTACCCTTCAATCGGTCCCTGCGAAACCGTACATTTCAGCAGGATAATGCACGACCGCATGTTGCAGGTCCTGTACGGGCCTTTCTGGATACAGAAAATGTTCGACTGCTGCCCTGGCCAGCAAATTCTCCAGATCTCTCACCAACTGAAAACGTCTGTTCAGTGGTGGCCGAGCAACTGGCTCGTCACAGTACACCAGTCACTACTGTTGATGAACTGTGGTATCGTGTTGAAGCTGCATGGGCAGCTGTACCTGTACACGCCATCCGAGCTCTGTTTGACTCAATGCCCAGGCGTATCAAGGCCATTATTACGGCCAGGGTTGGTTGTTCTGGGTACTGGTATCTCAGGATCTGTGCACCCAAATTGTGTGAAAATGTAATCACAATTCAGTTCTAGTATAATATATCTGTCCAATGCATACCCGTTTATCACCTGCATTTCTTCTTGGTGTAGCAATTTTAATGCCCAGTAGTGTAGATACCAGACGATGCAGAGGTGAGAGATCTTTTTGAATGATCACCATGCAAGCGTGGGTGTATTTACAAAAAATGTGGGTGTAGGCTTTAGTTTAGAGCGGCACTCCCCCTACAGTGGCCGCCCATAACCCCCACCACTACCCCTCTCCCCATGCATACCCTGCTGTCTGTGCATCTACACGCCACAGCATCCTGTGCGGGCTACATCCCCTGGGCTTTTTGGAGACAAATGTGAGAAAACTGTGTAAGGTGGCAGAATAAATGATGTCAGATTCGCACCTTACATGAGAGCTTTATACATTGCAATGGAAAGGTGAATATGGCGCTTAATTCGGCGGTAATGGGCAAATTTGCATAGCCGTATGTAATGCAAAATGTGATGACATTCAATCGACGGTAATTAGTACACAGTTTCTGTAATGGATGTTTGCGCGGAAGGTGAAACAAGCAGCGAGGGGCATTTTAGTTTGGAATTCAGAGGGACGACACAGAGGCAAGGCCGCACTACAGGGGGTTACCACGGAAACAAAGGAGTGTCCCAGGCGGAAAGTCAATGACCGACCAGGTGACTCAGACAGAGAGAGCGAGTACAAGGGACCATCTGAGGGAGGACAGGAAAGAAAGCTTTTAGAAAACTGTGCTTTGGAATGCCAAATGGATACGAAACAAGACCAGTGACGCACTTTCGATCACGTGTCCAGCAAGTGGTACACGTGTGAGAGAGTCAAGGTGTCTGGAATGGACACAAAACGTCCGACTAGCGGAAACGCGCTAGGAAGGACAAAGGAGCCAAAGTTTCGACGCAGTTTAACGGTAGGGACCTTGTGATTAGTAGAGAGAGTTTCCACAAAATAAGAGGAACGCTCCTATTGGTCAAAAAAAGCCATGACGTGAAGAACGAACCCAGGTGGAGGAGACAGTTTGGCTATGAGTAAGACAAGCTTGGGAATTTGGAGGACTTTGCTCTGAACTGGCATCCAGTGCAGAACCGAGTGCATAACGCTCTGTACGACGCAGAGAAGTAATTTGTGTGAACCCTGCGTTCACAGCAGCTGATAGCCAGCTAGAAATTAGCTGTAGCAGCGTTTAGCTCCAACTGTGGAGAAACGAACCAGCCAATTAGTTTATTGTCTTGCGAGAACTGAGAGGGCATTATAATATGCACGCTGCTCCAACCATGCGTGTGTATATCGCCACATTGTAAGACTAGGGATGAGTATATTTTCTCTTGCATAACGAGAAACATAGGGAAAGTTTCTCCTGGAAAATTCGGCGAAGGTGTAATTAGTTTTATAGGAATTTCAGTGGAAGAGAGCGGCCTAGCAGATGACAGCTCATCACAGCTTAAGGTAAATACCGCACGCACAGGCGTAAACTTGTTGGTTCACCAGCTTGCGTCCACTGTAAACTCGAGCGACCTTGGGTAATCTTTTGCTCAACTTGTCGCCGGCGTGTGTGGCCGAGCGGTTCTAGGCGCTACAGTTCGGAACCGCGTGACCGCTACGGTCGCAGATTCGAATCTTGCCTCGGATATGGATGTGTGTGATGTCCTTAGGTTAGTTAGGTTTAAGTAGTTCTAAGTTCTAGGGGACTGATGACCTCAGCAGTTAAGTCCCATGGTGCTCAGAGCCATTTGAATCATTTGCTCAATTTGTCACATAACTGACCATCCACCGTAGACTTGATTGTCACCCTGAAATGGAACCGAACTTTGAACCGGAATCGGACGATTTTCGTTGTACTGACCAACATCGTAACGTAAGTGTAGGAATCATTTGGTAAAGAAACTTTGTAAGACGTATGCTTTGCCGGCGATGGGCGAGGCTTGACAGAATCTCTGACCAGAGAGTAGTTTGTCGTTAGTTGTTGCTTGTACTAGTCTGCGCTTGACTGCGCGAGTCGACAGCAGCGAATAGTAGCGAGTCGGTAGTAGTCTGGTGGAGTCGGCATCTGTCGGCTGTGTGTTCTGCTCGCGACTCTGGTCAGGACTCTGGAGGATGAGTATTGTCGTAGAAGGTAAAGAAGCAGCCTTGCGCATATCTAGTAATGTATGTTAATTGTAATTTAATTTGTTCAGAAAAATGTCCCAATAATAATTTTTATAATATAAAGCAACTCTTTTTAAAAAAAGCATTCATTTCAATTTAAAGAATTTCCAATGCATTATCATTGCATCCAAGAATAAAAAAAAATATACGCCAGCACTGCACGAAGCTGTGTCGAAAAATGACTAATTAAGGGCAGATATAATTGCAGTTTTATCGAGGTAAGAATTTTTTGCTTTTTTTATTCAGAATACAGGGCCGAAGGTCAGCGCCGCTGTCCTTATAAATTTATCAGGTTACTAAACTTTTTTTATTATTTTTGGTGTTTAGGAATTTTTCTGTTTCGAACTTGATATTAAATGAGAATAGAATTTTGTGGTAACATTAAATGTGAATGCATTTCTATACACAGACAATAAATGGAAGCCAATTTTGTTCAGAGGTTACAATATTAAGAAAAATTCATTTAATTATTATTATTTTTGTGGCGAGGCTACGCTTGGCACATTTCCATTTAACAATATTTTGTGGGGAGTTTACGCTTGGCACCATTTCCATTCAAATATTTTTGTGGGGAGGTTACAACTTCTAGTTAAACTTTAATATTGTCCTGTTTAGGAAAATTTAACCCTCTCAGAGTTAATATTTAATATTGTTGTGTTTAGGATTATTTCACTTTTAGACGTTGACAAGATTTGTGATCCTCACAACTGTTTTTTTGTTGTCACATTGAAAAAACTGTGTAAAAGCGTGTATTTTGTGCTAATATTGCGACATTAAACATGTCATTTCAACTTACACAGTTGTCTTCAATCCTAGAATAAGTAAATAAAAAAATATTGCGCCTTACAATTGCAAGACATCCCGAAAACAGATACATGACAAAGGAAAAAGCCTTGACCGCACTGAGGGGATGGCGACATATCCAGGGAGCACTATCTGACCAGGGCAAAAAGAAATAACCAGGAGAAGTAAGTGACGTAAGTGAGGTCTTCTACCACTGATGCTCCTACCCTCTACTACCCAATCAGGATGTTCTTGTTACATGTGAGGCGTCTGCTCTGTCCGACGTGTATGCAGATACACACTGTTGTTGTGGTCTTCAGTCCAGAGACTGGTTTGATGCAGCTCTCCATGCTACTCTATCCTGTGCAAGCTTCTTCATCTCCCAGTACCTACTGCAACCTACATCCTTCTGAATCTGCTTAGTGTATTCATCTCTTGGTCTCCCTCTGCGATTTTTACTCTCCACGCTGCCCTCCAATGCTAAATTTGTGATCCCTTGATGCCTCAAAACATGTCCTACCAACCGATCCCTTCTTCTAATCAAGTTGTGCCACAAACTTCTCTTCTCCCCAATCCTATTCAATACCTCCTCATTAGTTACGTGATCTACCCACCTTATCTTCAGCATTCTTCTGTAGCACCACATTTCAAAAGCTTCTATTCTCTTCTTGTCCAAACTAGTTATCGTCCATGTTTCACTTCCATACATGACTACACTCCATACAAATACTTTCAGAAACGACTTCCTGACACTTAAATCTATACTCGATGTTAACAAATTTCTCTTCTTCAGAAACGATATCCTTGCCATTGCCAGTCTACATTTTATATCCTCTCTACTTCGACCATCATCAGTTATTTTACTCCCCAAATAGCAAAACTCCTTTACTACTTTAAGTGTCTCATTTCCTAATCTAATTCCCTCAGCATCACCCGATTTAATTTGACTACATTCCATAATCCTCGTTTTGCTTTTGTTGATGTTCATCTTATATCCTCCTTTCAAGACACTGTCCATTCCGTTCAACTGCTCTTCCAAGTCCTTTGCTGTCTCTGACAGAATTACAATGTCATCGGCGAACCTCAAAGTTTTTACTTCTTCTCCATGAATTGTAATACCTACTCCAAATTTTTCTTTTGTTTCCTTTACTGCTTGCCCAATATACAGATTGAATAACATCGGGGAGAGGCTACAACCCTGTCTCACTCCTTTCCCAACCACTGCTTCCCTTTCATGCCCCTCGACTCTTATAATTGCCACCTGGTTTCTGTACAAATTGTAAATAGCCTTTCGCTCCCTGTAAAACAGGTTATGCACGATATTCAGCACTTATTCAAACAGAAAAGGAATTGTTAACATACATGAAAAATAAGTCAGGCGGACTGACGACCTCAGATGTTAAGTTTCATAGTGCTTGGAGCCATTTGAACTACTTTGACAACAGTCGTGGGATAGCGAAATGCACAAATACAGATGGCGGTAGTATCGACTACATAAGATACAAAAGGGTTGTCATTTGTACTCAGGTGGTTCCCGACGCCACTATGGCCGCTCGATGGAAATTGACAGACTTTGAATGCTGTATGGTGGTTGGAGCTAGACGCAACAGATATTCAGTTTCGGAAATCGATAGGGAATTCAATATTCCGATATTCACAGTGTCAAGTGAACCAAAAATATCAAATTTCAAGCACTATCCCACAGCACGGACAACGCAGTGGCCGACGGCTTTCACTTAACGACCGAGAGCAGTCACGTTTGCGTAGAAGTGTCAGTGCTGACAGACAAGCATCACTGAGTGAAATAATCTGAGAAATCAATGTGGGACATACTGCGAATGTATCCGTCAGCACAGTATGTCGAAATTTGGCGTTAACAGAGCACCTTTCCTGCACTCGTCACTATATCAGTTAGATCCTATACAAATATAAAACGGTGGCCTGCTCAGATTATTGTCGTCATCAGTTGGTAAGAGCCGAGTGTGGCGCGTACCCCACGAAGCCATGGACCCAGGGTGTCAACAGGGCACTGTGCAAGCTGGTGGTCACTCCATAATGGTTCAAAAATGGTTCAAATGGCTCTAAGCACTATGGTCATCAGTCCCATAGAACTTAGAACTACTGAAACCAAACTAACCTAAGGACATCACACACATCCATCCACGAGGCAGGATTCGAACCTGTGACCGTAGCAGCCGCGTGGTTCTGGACTGAAAAGCCTAGAACCACTCGACCATAGCGGCTGGATTCCATAGTGGTGTGGGGTGTGCTTACGTGGAATGGACTGGATCCTCTGGTCCAACTGAATCGATCACTGGCTGTAAATGGTTATGTTCAGCCACTTGGTGACCATTTGTAGCCAACCAGCGTTGGAATTTTTATGGATGACAATGCGCCATGTCACTAGGTCACAATTGTTCACGACTGGTTTGAAGAACATTCTGGACAGTTCGAGCGAATCATTTGGACACCCAGATCGCCCAACATGAATTCCATCGAACATTTATGCGACGTAATCGAGGGATCTACATCTACATCTACATCCATACTCCGCAAGCCACCTGACGGTGTGTGGCGGAGGGTACCTTAAGTACGTGTGTCGGTTCTCCCTTCTATTCCAGTCTCGTATTGTTGGTGGAAAGAGAGATTGTCGGTATGCCTCTGTGTGGGCTCTAATCTCTCTGATTTTATCCTCACGGTCTCTTCACGAGATATACGTAGGAGGGAGCAATATACTGCTCGACTCCTCGGTGAAGGTATGTTCTCGAAACTTCAACAAAAACCCGTACCGAGCTACTGAGCGTCTCTCCTGCAGAGTCTTCCACTGGAGTTTATCTATCATCTCCGTAACGCTTTCGCGATTACTAAATGATCCTGTAACGAAGCGCGCTGCTCTCCGTTAGATCTTCTCTATCTCTTCTATAAACCCTATCTGGTACGGATCCCACACCGGTGAGCAGTATTCAAGCAGTGGGCGAACAAGTGTACTGTAACCTACTTCCTTTGTTTTCTGACTGCATTTCCTTAGGATTCTTCCAGTGAATCTCAGTCTGGCATCTGCTTTACCGACGATTAATTTTATATGGTCACTCCATTTTAAATCACTCCTAATGCCTACTCCCAGATAATTTATGGAATTAACTGCTTCCAGTTGCTGACCTGCTATATTGTAGCTAAATGATAAAGGATCTTTCTTTCTATGTATTCGCAGCACATTACACTTGTCTACACTGAGATTCAATAGCCATTCCCTGCACCATGCGTCAATTCGCTGCAGATCCTCCTGCATTTCAGTACAATTTTCCATTGTTACATCCTCTTGATATACTACAGCATCATCCGCAAAAAGCCTCAGTGAACTTCCGATGTTATCCACAAAGTCATTTATATACACTCCTGGAAATTGAAATAAGAACACCGTGAATTCATTGTCCCAGGAAGGGGAAACTTTATTGACACATTCCTGGGGTCAGATACATCACATGATCACACTGACAGAACCACAGGCACATAGACACAGGCAATAGAGCATGCACAATGTCGGCACTAGTACAGTGTATATCCACCTTTCGCAGCAATGCAGGCTGCTATTCTCCCATGGAGACGATCGTAGAGATGCTGGATGTAGTCCTGTGGAACGGCTTGCCATGCCATTTCCACCTGGCGCCTCAGTTGGACCAGCGTTCGTGCTGGACGTGCAGACCGCGTGAGACGACGCTTCATCCAGTCCCAAACATGCTCAATGGGGGACAAATCCGGAGATCTTGCTGGTCAGGGTAGTTGACTTACACCTTCTAGAGCACGTTGGGTGGCACGGGATACATGCGGACGTGCATTGTCCTGTTGGAACAACAAGTTCCCTTGCCGGTCTAGGAATGGTAGAACGATGGGTTCGATGACGGTTTGGATGTACCGTGCACTATTCAGTGTCCCCTCGACGATCACCAGTGGTGTACGGCCAGTGTAGGAGATCGCTCCTCACACCATGATGCCGGGTGTTGGCCCTGTGTGCCTCGGTCGTATGCAGTCCTGATTGTGGCGCTCACCTGCACGGCGCCAAACACGCATACGACCATCATTGGCACCAAGGCAGAAGCGACTCTCATCGCTGAAGACGACACGTCTCCATTCGTCCCTCCATTCACGCCTGTCGCGACACCACTGGAGGCGGGCTGCACGATGTTGGGGCGTGAGCGGAAGACGGCCTAACGGTGTGCGGGACCGTAGCCCAGCTTCATGGAGACGGTTGCGAATGGTCCTCGCCGATACCCCGGGAGCAACAGTGTCCCTAATTTGCTGGGAAGTGGCGGTGCGGTCCCCTACGGCACTGCGTAGGATCCTACGGTCTTGGCGTGCATCCGTGCGTCGCTGCGGTCCGGTCCCAGGTCGACGGGCACGTGCACCTTCCGCCGACCACTGGCGACAACATCGATGTACTGTGGAGACCTCACGCCCCACGTGTTGAGCAATTCGGCGGTACGTCCACCCGGCCTCCCGCATGCCCACTATACGCCCTCGCTCAAAGTCCGTCAACTGCACATACGGTTCACGTCCACGCTGTCGCGGCATGCTACCAGTGTTAAAGACTGCGATGGAGCTCCGTATGCCACGGCAAACTGGCTGACACTGACGGCGGCGGTGCACAAATGCTGCGCAGCTAGCGCCATTCGACGGCCAACACCGCGGTTCCTGGTGTGTCCGCTGTGCCGTGCGTGTGATCATTGCTTGTACAGCCCTCTCGCAGTGTCCGGAGCAAGTATGGTGGGTCTGACACACCGGTGTCAATGTGTTCTTTTTTCCATTTCCAGGAGTGTATATTGTGAATAGCAACGGTCCTACGACACTCCCCCGCGGCACACCTGAAATCACTCTTACTTCGGAAGACTGGTCTCCATTGAGAATGACATGCGGCGTTCTGTTATCTAGGAACGCTTCAATCCAATCACACAATTTGTCTGATAGTCCATATGCTCTTACTTTGTCCATCAAACGACTGTGGGGAACTGTATCGAACGCCTTGCGGAAGTCAAGAAACACGGCATCTACCTGGGAACCCGTGTCTATGGCCCTCTGAGTCTCGTGGACGAATAGCGCGAGCTGGGTTTCACACGACCTTCTTTTTCGAAACCCATGCTGGTTCCTACAGAGTAGATTTCTAGTATCCAGAAAAGTCATTATACTCGAACATAATACGTGTTCCAAAATTCCACAACTGATCGACGTTAGAGATATAGGTCTACAGTTCTGCACATCTGTTCGCTGCCCCTTCTTGAAAACGGGGATGACCTGTGACCTTTTCCACTCTTTTGGAACGCTACGCTCTTCTAGAGACCTACGGTACACCGCTGCATGAAGGGGGGCAAGTTCCTTCGCGTACTCTGTGTAAAAGTCCAGCGGCCTTTCCTCTTTTGAGCGATTTTAATTGTTTTTCTATCCCTCTGTCATCTATTTCGATATCTTTGATTTTGTCATCTGTGCGACAATCTAGAGAATGAAGTATAGTATGTCCGCAGCTCGTGGTCGTGCGGTAGCGTTCTCGCTTCCCACGCTCGGGTTCCCGGGTTCGATTCCCGGCGGGGGTAGGGATTTTCTCTGTCTCGAGATAACTGGGTGTTGTGTGATGCCCTTAAGTTAGTTAGGTATAAGTAGTTCTAAGTTCTAGGGGACTGATGACCATAGATGTTAAGTCCCATAGTTCTCAGAGCCAATGAACTATAGTCTTCCTCTGTGAAACAGCTTTGGAAAAAGACATTTAGTATTTCGACATTTAGTCTGTCATCCTCTGTTTCAGTACAATTTTGATGACAGAGTGTCTGGACATTTTTGTTACGATCCACCTATGTCTTTGACATAGGACCAAAATGTCTTACAAGGGAACCTCCCCATCGCACCCCCCTCAGATTTAGTTATAAGTTGGCACATTGGATAGGCCTTGAAAAACTGAACACAGATCATTCGAGAAAACAGGAAGAAGTTGTGTGGAACTATGAAAAAAATAACAAAATTATCAAACTCAGTAGTCCATGCGCAAGATAACCAACAACAAGTACGACGTGAGTTCCGGAGCGCCGTGGTCCCGTGGTTAACGTGAGCAACTGCGGTGCGAGAGGTCCTTCGTTCAAATCTTCCCTCGGTTGAAAATTTTTCTTCCTTTATTTTCGTAAAGTTATGATGTGTCCGTTCGTTGATTGACGTCTCTGTTTACTGTAATAAGTTTAGTGTCTATGTTTTGCGACCGCACCGCAAACTTACAGTTCGGAAGATATTCATTGACCTTGTTATTGAAGTCGCGAGCTGTATTTGCTGGATTCATATTGCCCACGGAATACATCTCACGTATTTAATGCACTCCCGTCCAAAGTAGCTGACAGTCAACTGCCAGCCAGGGAGCCTCGTTAGCAGGAATACTCTCTCTTCCGTACGCTGTTGTCGACTGACGTCGTGTGTTTCGATGTTTGTTTAGGTGTAGCATCCTCATGCTACGGCGCAGTTACCTCGCATCGGACGGACGGACGGACAGATAATAATTGTATGAAAATAAAAAAATAAACTCTTCACTCGAGGGAAGACTTGAACGAATGACCTCTAGTTCTGCAGCTGCTCACGCTAACCACGGGACCACGGCGCTCCTAAGCTCACTTTGTCCTTGATGTTGCGTATTTTTCACATGGCCTACTCAGTTTGATAATTTGGTTATTTTTTTCATAGTTCCACACAACTTCTTCCTGTTTTCTCGAATGATCTGTGCTCAGTTTTTCAAGGCCTATCCACTGTACCAACTTATAACTAAATTTGAGGCGGGTGCGATGGGGAGGTTCCCTTGTTAGGATTTTCAGCCAAGTCAGTACACAGAACTTTACTTTCGAATCCCTTGAAAACGCCTCTCGCATAGCCTTCCTCACACTACATTTCATTTCGTGTAGTGGGGCACTCTACAGCGATTAAGGACGGCGATAGAGGCAGCATGCCTCAATATTTCTGCTGGGGACTCCCAACGTCTTGTTGAGTCCACGCCACGTCGAGTTGATGTACTACACTGAGCAAAAGTAGATCCGACACAATGTTCGGAGGTATCCCATGATATTCGTCACCTCAGTGTAAGTGAACCATAGCCGAACACAGCGTCAAGAAAGAATGCTGTCGGCTTAGACAGACGACAGAACGGGTGGACCGAGCCGTTGTCAAAGAAGCACTTAACAGTCACAAACTCATCATTATCATCGATCCGACATGCAACTGGTGCTTCATTGACGACGAGGACTATTAATAGCCGGCTCACAGAAAGGGATCTGAGCTCACAGCGCCCCTTGACCATGGCCCTTTGTACTCCAACAAGCCCACTTGCCATGGTGTCAGGCACTTTGTCCTGGAATCTCATGGTCTGGAGTAGAATTCTCTTCAGTAATGAGTTCCACTTCGATATGAGTCCTGATGACCAGCGAAGACGTATCTGGAGATGACCTGGACAGTGGGACACCAATCGCACTGTCACACACTATACGGTCGACAACCCATAATGATAGTCTAGGGAGCGATTTCATTTCATAGCAGGGCCCTTTGGCTGCGATCTGCGGAACTTTTGTGGCACAGCGGTTCGTCGACAGTATTCTATATCCTGTTTTGTGTCCTTTGTGGCAAGCTATCCTGGACTGACAGTTCAACAATATAATGCCTGCTCACACACGAATAGAGTTTGTACTGCTTGTCTTTGTGCTTGCATATCCTGGACTGACATTTCAGCAAGATAATGCCTGCCCACACACGATCAGAGTTTGTACTGCTTGTATTTGTGCTTGTATATCCTGGACTGACATTTAAGCAAGATAATGCCTGCTCACACACGACTAGAGTTTGTACTGCTTGTCTTTGTGCTTGCATGTCCTGGACTGACATTTCAGCAAGATAATGCCTGCCCACACACGACTAGGGTTTGTACTGCTTGTCTTTGTGCTTGCATATCCTGGCCTGACATTTCAGCAAGATAATGCCTGCCCACACACGACTAGAGTTTGTACTGCTTGTCTTTGTGCTTGCATATCCTGGACTAACATTTCAGCAAGATAATGCCTGCCCACACACGACTAGGGTTTGTACTGCTTATCTTCGTGCTTGCATATCCTGAAATGACATTTCAGCAAGATAATGCCTGCCCACACACGACTAGAGTTTGTACTGCTTGTCTTCGTGCTTGCATGTCCTGCACTGACATTTCAGCAAGATAATGCCTGCCCACACACGACTAGAGTTTGTACTGCTTGTCTTTGTGCTTGCATGTCCTCGACTGACATTACAGCAAGATAATGCCTACCCACACACGACTAGAGTTTGTACCGCTTGTCTTTGTGCTTGCACATCCTGGACTGACATTTCAGCAGGATAACGCCTGCCCACACACGACTAGAGTTTGTACTGCTTGTCTTCTGCTTGTCTTTGTGCGTGCACATCCTGGACTGACATTTCAGCAAGATAATGCCTGCCCACACACGACTAGACTTTGTACTGCTTGTCTTTGTGCTTGCACATCCTGGACTGACATTTCAGCAAGATATTGCCTACCCACACACGACTAGAGGTTGTACTGCTTCTCTTTGTGCTTGCACATCCTGCACTGACATTTCAGCAAGATAATGCCTGCCCACACACGACTAGAGTTTGTACCGCTTGTCTTCTGCTTGTCTTTCTGCTTGCACACCCTGGACTGACATTTCAGCAAGATAATGCCAGCCCACACACGACTAGAGTTTGTACTGCTTGTCTTCTGCTTGTCTTTGTGCTTGCACATCCTGAACTGACATTTCAGCAAGGTAATGCCTGCAGACACAGGACTAGAGTTTGTACTGCTTGTCTTTGTGCTTGCATATCCTGAACTGACATTTCAGCAAGATATGCCTGCCCACACACGACTAGAGTCTGTACCGCTTGTCTTTGTGCTTGCACATCCTGGACTGACATTTCAGCAGGATAACGCCTGCCCACACACGACTAGAGTTTGTACTGCTTGTCTTCTGCTTGTCTTTGTGCGTGCACATCCTGGACTGACATTTCAGCAAGATAATGCCTGCCCACACACGACTAGACATTGTACTGCTTGTCTTTGTGCTTGCACATCCTGGACTGACATTTCAGCAAGATATTGCCTACCCACACACGACTAGAGGTTGTACTGCTTCTCTTTGTGCTTGCACATCCTGCACTGACATTTCAGCAAGATAATGCCTGCCCACACACGACTAGAGTTTGTACCGCTTGTCTTCTGCTTGTCTTTCTGCTTGCACACCCTGGACTGACATTTCAGCAAGATAATGCCTGCCCACACACGACTAGACTTTGTACTGTTTGTCTTCTGCTTGTCTTTGTGCTTGCACATCCTGGACTAACATTTCAGCAAGATAATGCCTGCCCACACACGACTAGACTTTGTACTGCTTGTCTTTGTGCTTGTATATCCTGGACTGACATTTAAGCAAGATAATGCCTGCTCACACACGACTAGAGTTTGTACTGCTTGTCTTTGTGCTTGCATGTCCTGGACTGACATTTCAGCAAGATAATGCCTGCCCACACACGACTAGGGTTTGTACTGCTTGTCTTTGTGCTTGCATATCCTGGCCTGACATTTCAGCAAGATAATGCCTGCCCACACACGACTAGAGTTTGTACTGCTTGTCTTTGTGCTTGCATATCCTGGACTAACATTTCAGCAAGATAATGCCTGCCCACACACGACTAGGGTTTGTACTGCTTATCTTCGTGCTTGCATATCCTGAAATGACATTTCAGCAAGATAATGCCTGCCCACACACGACTAGAGTTTGTACTGCTTGTCTTCGTGCTTGCATGTCCTGCACTGACATTTCAGCAAGATAATGCCTGCCCACACACGACTAGAGTTTGTACTGCTTGTCTTTGTGCTTGCATGTCCTCGACTGACATTACAGCAAGATAATGCCTGCCCACACACGACTAGAGTTTGTACCGCTTGTCTTTGTGCTTGCACATCCTGGACTGACATTTCAGCAGGATAACGCCTGCCCACACACGACTAGAGTTTGTACTGCTTGTCTTCTGCTTGTCTTTGTGCGTGCACATCCTGGACTGACATTTCAGCAAGATAATGCCTGCCCACACACGACTAGACTTTGTACTGCTTGTCTTTGTGCTTGCACATCCTGGACTGACATTTCAGCAAGATATTGCCTACCCACACACGACTAGAGGTTGTACTGCTTCTCTTTGTGCTTGCACATCCTGCACTGACATTTCAGCAAGATAATGCCTGCCCACACACGACTAGAGTTTGTACTGCTTGTCTTCTGCTTGTCTTTGTGCTTGCACATCCTGAACTGACATTTCAGCAAGGTAATGCCTGCAGACACAGGACTAGAGTTTGTACTGCTTGTCTTTGTGCTTGCATATCCTGAACTGACATTTCAGCAAGATATGCCTGCCCACACACGACTACAGTTTGTACTGCTTGTCTTTGTGCTTGCATATCCTTAACTGACATTTCAGCAAGATAATGCCTGCCCACACACGACTAGACTTTGTACTGCTTGTCTTTGTGCTTGCATATCCTGAACTGACATTTCAGCAAGATAATGCCAGCCCTCACACGACTAGAGTTTGTACTGCTTGTCTTTGTGCTTGCCTATCCTGAACTGACATTTCAGCAAGATAATGCCTGCCCACACACGACTAGAGTTTGTACTGCTTGTCTTTGCGCTTGCATATCCTGATCTGACATTTCAGAAAGATATGCCTGCCCACACACGACTAGAGTTTGTACTGCTTGTCTTTGTGCTTGCATATCCTGAACTGACATTTCAGCAAGATAATGCCTGCCCACACACGACTGGAGTTTGTATGGCTTGTCTTTGTGCTTGCATATCCAGAACTGACATTTCAGCAAGATAATGCCTGCCCACACACGACTAGGGTTTGTACTGCTTGTCTTTGTGCTTGCACATCCTGAACTGACATTTCAGCAAGATAATGCCTGCCCACACACGACTAGAGTTTGTACTGTTTGTCTTCTGCTTGTCTTTGTGCTTGCACATCCTGGACTGACATTTCAGCAAGATAATGCCTGCCCACACACGACTAGAGATTGTACTGCTTGTCTTTGCGCTTGCATATCCTGAACTGACATTTCAGCAAGATAATGCCTGCCCACACACGACTAGAGTTTGTACTGCTTGTCTTTGCGCTTGCATATCCTGATCTGACATTTCAGTAAGATAATACCTGCCCACACACGACTAGAGTTTGTACTGCTTGTCTTTGTGCTTGCATATCCTGAACTGACATTTCAGCAAGATAATGCCTGCCCACACACGACTGGAGTTTGTATGGCTTGTCTTTGTGCTTGCATATCCTGAACTGACATTTCAGCAAGATAATGCCAGCCCTCACACGACTAGAGTTTGTACTGCTTGTCTTTGTGCTTGCCTATCCTGAACTGACATTTCAGCAAGATAATGCCTGCCCACACACGACTAGAGTTTGTACTGCTTGCCTTTGCGCTTGCATATCCTGATCTGACATTTTAGAAAGATAATGCCTGCCCACACATGACTAGAGTTTGTACTGCTTGTCTTTGTGCTTGCACATCCTGGACTGACATTTCAGCAAGATATTGCCTACCCACACACGACTAGAGGTTGTACTGCTTCTCTTTGTGCTTGCACATCCTGCACTGACATTTCAGCAAGATAATGCCTGCCCACACACGACTAGAGTTTGTACCGCTTGTCTTCTGCTTGTCTTTCTGCTTGCACACCCTGGACTGACATTTCAGCAAGATAATGCCAGCCCACACACGACTAGAGTTTGTACTGCTTGCCATTGGGCTTGCATATCCTGAACTGACATTTCAGCCAGATAATGCCTGCCCACACACGACCAGAGTTTGTACTGCTTGCCATTGGGCTTGCATATCCTGAACTGACATTTCAGCAAGATAATGCCACCCCACACACGACTAGAGCTTGTTCTGCTTGTCTTTGTGCTTGCATATCCTGACCTGACATTTCAGCAAGATAATGCCAGCCCACACACGACTAGAGTTTGTTCTGCTTGTCTTTGTGCTTGTACATCCTGGACTGACATTTCAGCAAGATAATGCCTGCCCACATACGACTAGAGCTTGTACTGCTTGTCTATGTGCTTGCATATCCTGAACTGACATTTCAGCAAGATACTGCCTGCCCACACACGACTATAGTTTGTACTGCTTGTCTTTGCACTTGCATATCCTGAACTGACATTTCAGCAAGATAATGCCTGCCCACACACGACTAGAGTTTCTACTGCTTGCCATTGGGCTTGCATATCCTGAACTGACATTTCAGCCAGATAATGCCTGCCCACACACGACTAGAGTTTGTACTGCTTGCCATTGGGCTTGCATATCCTGAACTGACATTTCAGCAAGATAATGCCAGCCCACACACGACTAGAGCTTGTTCTGCTTGTCTTTGTGCTTGCATATCCTGAACTGACATTTCAGCAAGATAATGCCAGCCCACACACGACTAGAGTTTGTTCTGCTTGTCTTTGTGCTTGTACATCCTGGACTGACATTTCAGCAAGATAATGCCTGCCCACATACGACTAGAGCTTGTACTGCTTGTCTATGTGCTTGCATATCCTGAACTGACATTTCAGCAAGATAATGCCTGCCCACACACGACTATAGTTTGTACTGCTTGTCTATGTGCTTGCATATCCTGAACTGACATTTCAGCAAGATAATGCCTGCCCACACACGACTAGAGTTTGTACTGCTTGTCTTTGCACTTGCATATCCTGAACTGACATTTCAGCAAGATAATGCCAGCCCACACACGACTAGAGTTTGTACTGCTTGCCATTGGGCTTGCATATCCTGAACTGACATTTCAGCCAGATAATGCCTGCCCACACACGACTAGAGTTTGTACTGCTTGCCATTGGGCTTGCATATCCTGAACTGACATTTCAGCAAGATAATGCCAGCCCACACACGACTAGAGCTTGTTCTGCTTGTCTTTGTGCTTGCATATCCTGAACTGACATTTCAGCAAGATAATGCCAGCCCACACACGACTAGAGTTTGTTCTGCTTGTCTTTGTGCTTGTACATCCTGGACTGACATTTCAGCAAGATAATGCCTGCCCACATACGACTAGAGCTTGTACTGCTTGTCTATGTGCTTGCATATCCTGAACTGACATTTCAGCAAGATAATGCCAGCCCACACACGACTAGAGTTTGTTCTGCTTGTCTTTGTGCTTGTACATCCTGGACTGACATTTCAGCAAGATAATGCCTGCCCACATACGACTAGAGCTTGTACTGCTTGTCTATGTGCTTGCATATCCTGAACTGACATTTCAGCAAGATACTGCCTGCCCACACACGACTATAGTTTGTATTGCTTGTCTTTGCACTTGCATGTCCTGAACTGACATTTCAGCAAGATAATGCCTGCCCACACACGACTAGAGTTTCTACTGCTTGCCATTGGGCTTGCATATCTTGAACTGACATTTCAGCCAGATAATGCCTGCCCACACACGACTAGAGTTTGTACTGCTTGCCATTGGGCTTGCATATCCTGAACTGACATTTCAGCAAGATAATGCCAGCCCACACACGACTAGAGCTTGTTCTGCTTGTCTTTGTGCTTGCATATCCTGAACTGACATTTCAGCAAGATAATGCCAGCCCACACACGACTAGAGTTTGTTCTGCTTGTCTTTGTGCTTGTACATCCTGGACTGACATTTCAGCAAGATAATGCCAGCCCACACACGACTAGAGCTTGTTCTGCTTGTCTTTGTGCTTGCATATCCTGAACTGACATTTCAGCAAGATACTGCCTGCCCACACACGACTATAGTTTGTACTGCTTGTCTTTGCACTTGCATGTCCTGAACTGACATTTCAGCAAGATAATGCCTGCCCACACACGACTAGAGTTTCTACTGCTTGCCATTGGGCTTGCATATCTTGAACTGACATTTCAGCCAGATAATGCCTGCCCACACACGACTAGAGTTTGTACTGCTTGCCATTGGGCTTGCATATCCTGAACTGACATTTCAGCAAGATAATGCCAGCCCACACACGACTAGAGCTTGTTCTGCTTGTCTTTGTGCTTGCATATCCTGAACTGACATTTCAGCAAGATAATGCCAGCCCACACACGACTAGAGCTTGTTCTGCTTGTCTTTGTGCTTGCATATCCTGAACTGACATTTCAGCAAGATAATGCCAGCCCACACACGACTAGAGTTTGTTCTGCTTGTCTTTGTGCTTGTACATCCTGGACTGACATTTCAGCAAGATAATGCCTGCCCACATACGACTAGAGCTTGTACTGCTTGTCTATGTGCTTGCATATCCTGAACTGACATTTCAGCAAGATACTGCCTGCCCACACACGACTATAGTTTGTACTGCTTGTCTTTGCACTTGCATGTCCTGAACTGACATTTCAGCAAGATAATGCCTGCCCACACACGACTAGAGTTTCTACTGCTTGCCATTGGGCTTGCATATCTTGAACTGACATTTCAGCCAGATAATGCCTGCCCACACACGACTAGAGTTTGTACTGCTTGCCATTGGGCTTGCATATCCTGAACTGACATTTCAGCCAGATAATGCCTGCCCACACACGACTAGAGTTTGTACTGCTTGCCATTGGGCTTGCATATCCTGAACTGACATTTCAGCAAGATAATGCCAGCCCACACACGACCAGAGCTTGTTCTGCTTGTCTTTGTGCTTGCATATCCTGAACTGACATTTCAGCAAGATAATGCCAGCCCACACACGACTAGAGTTTGTTCTGCTTGTCTTTGTGCTTGTACATCCTGGACTGACATTTCAGCAAGATAATGCCTGCCCACATACGACTAGAGCTTGTACTGCTTGTCTATGTGCTTGCATATCCTGAACTGACATTTCAGCAAGATAATGCCAGCCCACACACGACTAGAGTTTGTTCTGCTTGTCTTTGTGCTTGTACATCCTGGACTGACATTTCAGCAAGATAATGCCTGCCCACATACGACTAGAGCTTGTACTGCTTGTCTATGTGCTTGCATATCCTGAACTGACATTTCAGCAAGATACTGCCTGCCCACACACGACTAGAGCTTGTTCTGCTTGTCTTTGTGCTTGCATATCCTGAACTGACATTTCAGCAAGATAATGCCTGCCCACACACGACTAGAGTTTGTACTGCTTGTCTTTGTGCTTGCATATCCTGAACTGACATTTCAGCAAGATAATGCCTGCCCACACACGACTAGAGTTTGTTCTGCTTGTCTTTGTGCTTGTACATCCTGGACTGACATTTCAGCAAGATAATGCCTGCCCACATACGACTAGAGCTTGTACTGCTTGTCTATGTGCTTGCATATCCTGAACTGACATTTCAGCAAGATACTGCCTGCCCACACACGACTAGAGCTTGTTCTGCTTGTCTTTGTGCTTGCATATCCTGAACTGACATTTCAGCAAGATAATGCCTGCCCACACACGACTAGAGTTTGTACTGCTTGTCTTTGTGCTTGCATATCCTGAACTGACATTTCAGCAAGATAATGCCTGCCCACACACGACTAGAGTTTGTTCTGCTTGTCTTTGTGCTTGTACATCCTGGACTGACATTTCAGCAAGATAATGCCTGCCCACATACGACTAGAGCTTGTACTGCTTGTCTATGTGCTTGCATATCCTGAACTGACATTTCAGCAAGATACTGCCTGCCCACACACGACTAGAGCTTGTTCTGCTTGTCTTTGTGCTTGTACATCCTGGACTGACATTTCAGCAAGATAATGCCTGCCCACATACGACTAGAGCTTGTACTGCTTGTCTATGTGCTTGCATATCCTGAACTGACATTTCAGCAAGATAATGCCAGCCCACACACGACTAGAGTTTGTTCTGCTTGTCTTTGTGCTTGTACATCCTGGACTGACATTTCAGCAAGATACTGCCTGCCCACACACGACTATAGTTTGTACTGCTTGTCTTTGCACTTGCATGTCCTGAACTGACATTTCAGCAAGATAATGCCTGCCCACACACGACTAGAGTTTCTACTGCTTGCCATTGGGCTTGCATATCTTGAACTGACATTTCAGCCAGATAATGCCTGCCCACACACGACTAGAGTTTGTACTGCTTGCCATTGGGCTTGCATATCCTGAACTGACATTTCAGCAAGATAATGCCAGCCCACACACGACTAGAGCTTGTTCTGCTTGTCTTTGTGCTTGCATATCCTGAACTGACATTTCAGCAAGATAATGCCAGCCCACACACGACTAGAGTTTGTTCTGCTTGTCTTTGTGCTTGTACATCCTGGACTGACATTTCAGCAAGATAATGCCTGCCCACATACGACTAGAGCTTGTACTGCTTGTCTATGTGCTTGCATATCCTGAACTGACATTTCAGCAAGATAATGCCTGCCCACACACGACTATAGTTTGTACTGCTTGTCTTTGCACTTGCATATCCTGAACTGACATTTCAGCAAGATAATGCCTGCCCACACACGACTAGAGTTTCTACTGCTTGCCATTGGGCTTGCATATCTTGAACTGACATTTCAGCCAGATAATGCCTGCCCACACACGACTAGAGTTTGTACTGCTTGCCATTGGGCTTGCATATCCTGAACTGACATTTCAGCAAGATAATGCCAGCCCACACACGACTAGAGCTTGTTCTGCTTGTCTTTGTGCTTGCATATCCTGAACTGACATTTCAGCAAGATAATGCCAGCCCACACACGACTAGAGTTTGTTCTGCTTGTCTTTGTGCTTGTACATCCTGGACTGACATTTCAGCAAGATAATGCCTGCCCACATACGACTAGAGCTTGTACTGCTTGTCTATGTGCTTGCATATCCTGAACTGACATTTCAGCAAGATAATGCCTGCCCACACACGACTATAGTTTGTACTGCTTGTCTTTGCACTTGCATATCCTGAACTGACATTTCAGCAAGATAATGCCTGCCCACACACGACTAGAGTTTCTACTGCTTGCAATTGGGCTTGCATATCCTGAACTGACATTTCAGCAAGATAATGCCTGCCCACACACGACTAGAGTTTGTACTGCTTGTCTTCTGCTTGTCTTTGTGCTTGCACATCCTGGACTAACATTCAGCAAGATAATGCCTGCCCACACACGACTAGAGTTTGTACTGATTTTCTTTGCACTTGCATATCCTGGACTAACATTTCAGCAAGATAATGCCCACCCACACACGACTAGAGTTTGTACTGCTTGTCTTTGTGCTTGCCAGATCCTGGCTTGACCCACAGGGTCGCCAGATCGCTCCCCAAGTGAGAACGCTTGGATCATTACGGGCACGGCCCTTCAGCTAGCTCGAGATTTTGCCGATGTAATGCCTCTGGAGTTCTATAGCTACTGTAGGTTACCTTAGACTGCCATAAGCAAGCATAGAGTACAGTAATTTTCCTAGTGGCTATTGTCAGTTACGTCCATAGCCGCATTACCTGTTCATTAGGGGTGTTGCATACTTATCAGGCGTTATCTCAAATTGATCCCTTTCTTTGTGTATGCGATCAGTGCCTTACTTTTATTAGCCGCCGCAGTAGCATAATGGTTTAAGCGATTTCCGTTTCGTACCGGTAGCGGCTGCTCCAGTTTTGAGGTTGTTGTTATTGTTTTTGTTGTGGTCTTCAGTCCTGATACTGGTTTGATGCAGCTCTCCATGCTACTCTATCCTGTGCAAGCTGCTTCATCTCCCAGTACCTACTGCAACCTACATCCTTCTGAATCTGCTTAGTGTGTTCATCTCTGGATCTCCCGATTTTTACCCTCCACGCCTCCTTCCATTACTAAATTGGTGATCCCTTGATGACTCAGTACATACCTACCAATCGATCCATTCTCCTAGTCAAGTTGTGCCATAAACTCCTATTCTCCCCAATTCTCTTCAGTACCTCCTCATTAGTTACGTGAGCTACCCATTTAGTCTTCAGCGCTCTTCTGTAGCAACACATTTCAAAAGCCTCTATTCTCTTCTAGTCTAAACTATTTCTCGTCCATGTTTCACTTCCATACATGGCTACACTCCACACAACTACTTTCAGAAAAGACTTCCTGACGCTTAAATCTATACTGGATGTTAACAAATTTCTCGTCTTCAGAAACGAGTTCCTTGCCATTGCCAGTGTATATTTTATACCCTCTGTGTTTCGTCCATTGTTGGTCATTTTTCTCCCCAAACAGCACAACTCATCTACTACTTTAAGTGTCTCTCATTTCCTAATCTAATTCCCTCAGCATCACTTGATTTAACTCGACTACATTCCATTATCCTCGGTTTGCTTTTTTGATGCTCATCTTATGTCCTCCTTTCAAGACACTGTCCATTCCGTTCAACCGCTCTTCCAGGTCCTTTGCTGTCTCTGACAGACTAAAAATTTCATCGGCGAACCTCAAAGCTTTTGTTTCTTCTCTATCGATTTTAATTCCTACTCCGAATTTTTCTCTTGTTTCCTTTACTGCTTGCTCATTATACAGACTGAATAACATCGGGGATAGGCTACAACCTTGTCTCACTCCCTTCCCGACCACTGCTTCCCTTTGATGTCCCTGTACTCGTATAACTGCCATCTGGTTTCTGTACAAATTGTAAATAGCCTTTCGCTCCCTGTATTTTACCACTGCCACCTTCAGAATATGAAAGAGAGTATTCCATTGTTAGCTTCTAATAATTGTTCACTTCACAAATAGTCGGCGCTAACAATAGGCCATGGGGACTACTAAGCAGACTGTGTGTTTTATTCTCACCACTCAGTGTCCTGTAGCACAACGTCGCAGAGGGCTAGCAACCTGTAGAAGGGCCGGATATGCCTCGGACCCGCAACCACCTGTTGCAAGGAGTGTAGCCGAATGGCGAACAGTACTGTGTCACACAGATACAGCTGGGCGGTTTTCTCAACGCTTTGCTCGCAAATTGTGACTTAGACAAAAAAGCGTACACCACAGTCGAGGAACGGATTTTACCATTGTAGCCTTACACGGGTAATCGTCCGTGTAGCCCTTGGGGATGTCCATTACAGTCGGATATACCTTGTATCACGTGAGAATAGGAGAATCAAAACAGGTAGTAACCCATGACGTCACTTCAAGTCGAGATTTTTCTCTCGTGAAATCTTTGCTGAGTGATTGACACAGTATACATGTAAATCATTTCTAAATTTTATTACGAGGGTAAACCCAATAATAAGGTCTCCTGTTTTTTTTATAAGTACCAGGTGATCAAAAATTGAGTATAAATTTGAAAACTGAATAAATCACGGAATAATGTAGATAGAGAGGTACGAATTGACACACATGCTTGGAATGACATTGGGTTTTCTTAGAACTGAAAAATACAAAATTTCAAAAAATGTCCGACAGATGGCGCCTCATCTGATCAGAATATCAATAATTAGCGTAACAAAGTAAGACAAAGCGAAGATGATGTTCTTTACAGGAAATGCTCAATATCTCCACCATAATTTCTCAACAATAGCTGTAATTGAGGAATAATGTTATGAACAGCACTGTAAAGCATGTCCGGAGTTATGGTGAGGCATTGGCGTCGGATGTTGTCTTTCAGCATCCCTAGAGATGTCGGTCGATCACGATACGCTTGCGACTTCAGGTAACCCCAAAGCCAATAATCGCACGGACTGAGGTCTGGGGACCTGGGAGGCCATGCATGACGAAAGCGGCGGCTGAGCACACGATCATCACCAAACGACCCGCGCGAGAGATCTTTCACGCGTCTAGCAATATGGGGTGGAGCGCCATCCTGCAGAAACATCGTACGTTCCAGCAGGTGTTTATCAGACAGGCTGGGGATGATGCGATTCTGTAACATATCGGCGTACCTCTCACCCGTCACGGTAGCAGTTACAAAACCAGTATCACGCATTTCCTCGAAGAAAAAAGGCCCGATAACGGTAGATGCGGTAAATCCAACCCACACCGTGACTTTCTCGTCGTGCAATGGAGTTTCCACGACAGTTCTAGGATTTTCGGTAGCCCAAATTCTGCAGTTGTGGGCGTTGACAGACCCTCGGAGCGTGAAATGAGCTTCGTCGGTCCACAACACGTTACTCAACCAATCGTCATCTTCCGCCATCTTTTCAAACGCTCACACCGCAAATGCCCTCCGCTTCACTAAATCGCCAAGTAACAGTTCATGATGCCGATGGATTTTGTACGGATAGTATCGGAGGGTACGCCTCAGTGCCAACCAAACGGTAGTGTATGGAATGCCGGTGCGACGTGCGACTGCACGAGCGCTGACTTCCCCGTGCACAGACGAACCCGCTACAGTCTCCATTTCTTCCTGAACTGTCTCAGTAGCATTACGCCTTGTGCTCGGTCGGCCACTACGGGGTCTATCGTCTAAACAATCCATGGCTTCGAACTTCGAAATCATTCTCGCCACAGCTGCATCTGTCAACGGACCCGTTCGAATCCCCTTTCTATGGTGATAAGATCGTAACGCTGAACTAGCACATTCCCCATTCTGATAATACAGCTTCCTTAAAAGCGCCTTTTCAGGTAACGTCAACATGCTGCGACTGCTGGCGCATCTGATTCTCTCCTCATTACAGCTCCTTTTATACACGATTGTCATGCGCAGTCACTGACGTTTTGCTGTCCAGCGCCATCTGTCGGACATTTTGTGACCTTTGTTTTTTTTTGTTCTAATAAAACCCCATGTCATTCCAAGCATGTGTGTCAATTTTTACCTCTCTATCTACATTACTCCGTGGTTTATTAAGTTTTCAAATTTATACTGACTTTTTGATCACCCGGTATATAGACTTGTTTATTTCTACAATGCTTTACATCAGTTTACGGCTTTAACATTTAGCTACTTTTTCGACATAATCACCATTTCTGTCGATGCATTTTTGTAGACGCTGTGGCAGTTTTTGTATGCCCATGTCATACTAGCTCGCCGCCATACTGTTCAGAAAGTTATGAACCTCTTCTTTCACCTCTTCGTCGGAGCTGAATCGCTTTCCGGTCAAATTTTCTTTTAACCTAGGGAACAGGTGATAGGAATATAGGGTGGGTGGGTGATTATGTTCCACTGAAACTGTTGCAGGAGAGCAACGGTTTGCCGAGAGATGTGTGGGCGAGCGTTGTCATGGAGAATGTGTACGCCTTTGCTCAACATTCCTCTTCTCCGGTTCTGAAATGCCCGTTTGAGTTTTTTCAGAGTCTTACAGTACCTGTCAGCGTTAACTGTGGTCCCAGCGATTCAGCTCCGACGACGAGGTGAAAGAAGAGGTTCATAACTTTGTGAACAGCATGGCGGGGAGCTGGTACGACATGGACATACAAAAACTGCCACAGGATCTACAAAAATGCATCGACAGAAATGGTGATTATGTCGAAAAATACCTAATTGTTCAAGGTCTAAACTTATATAAACCATTGTAGAAATGAACAGGTCTTTGTACTTATAAAAACATAGGAGACCTTATCTTTGGGATTACCCTCGTAGTTATTTATGGAGTAAAGAATTAAGTACAATATGTTTTAGGATCAATAGGTAATGAGTCTTAATGAGATGGATATAAATGTGTTTTGACATAGCAGATCGCAATGCTGTGTTATGCGTGATTTTTTTCTCTTCGAGAAGGATGATTACCTTCTCAGTTGCTCGAGTAGGCCGGACAAGTCGTAATCGAGTGCGGATCCTCTGTAATTTTTATGGATGTACATATAACTGATAATTCACAACCCGGAGTTGGTTTGGAAAATATTCTAGGGAACCCCGGCCAAACTTTGTTACAAACAAATGGCGCGCGGACTTTGAAATATCGGCTTTGAAGTTTGAGATACGCGATAGGCTATCGCGCGTTATAGTCGCGTGAAGAGTTAAGTGACGCTCACCGTGATTTATTGACATTAACTTAATAATAATTATCAAAGAATTAACGGAAGGGATAGTAAGCGTTCTTGATGCTTAAAGCAAGTGTGAGTTGATTTACTGTTTGAATACGACAGATATTATTCACGGAATGGTCAGCTACTTGATACGTTGCTTAGCAACCCATAAACACATTGTGATAGAATTACCGCAACGATCATTTCAATCATTAGCACTACACATACACACACCAGAAAACTAACTATTGTCGTTGTGAATGACATTCGGAACGGATCAGTTTTGTTTCAGCTCCTTGTGATCAATAAACTTCATCCGAAGTTGAAACTGTACAAACTGTGCCGTGTTCCTTCAGTTTGGTAGAACGACAGACATTGTAGTCTACACTACTATTTACCTTTTTTTCAGAAAGAGAGCGCTTACCTTTTCCTTTTAGAGGAATGTTTCTGCTTCAGTCATCAATCTTCTCAAAACGGAGGTAAGTGTGACACTCGCACACAACACTACGTCATCGTGATCAAGCACACACATGTGTCACCTTTCTCCCTCCCTTCTTGTGTTGAAAACCCTGAGATATAGCCGCGGTGAGACGAAGGAAGAAGGAAGAGGAGAAGAGACAGAAGAAAAGGGCCAAAAAGGGAAGGTCACACCATCTACAGTACTGGCCATTAAAATTGCTACACCAAGAAGAAATGCAGATGATAAACGGGTATTCATTGATCAAATACATTATACTAGAACTGACATGTGATTACATTTTCATGCAACTTGGGTCATAGATCCTGAGAAATCAGTACCCAGAACAACCTCCTCTGGCCGTAATAACGGCCTTGATACACCTCGGCATTGAGTCAAACAGAGCTTGGATGGCGTGTACAGGAACAGCTGCCCATGCAGTTTCAACACGATACCACAGTTCATTAAGGGTAGTGACTAGCGTATTGTGACGAGCCAGTTGCTCGGCCACCATTTACAAGACGTTTTCAGTCGGTGAGAGATCTGGAGAATGTGCTGGCCAGGGCAGCAGTCGAACATTTTCTGTATCCAGAAAGGCCCGTACAGGATCTACAACATGCAGTCGTGCAGTATCCTGCTGAAACGTAGGGTTTCGCAGGGATCGAATAGAGGATAGAGCTGCGGGTCGTAACACATCTGAAATGTAACGTACACTGTTCAAAGTGCCGTCAATGCGAACAAGAGGTGACTGAGACGTGTAACCAATGGCACCCCATACCATCACGCCGGGTGATACGCCAGTATGGCGGTGACGAATACACGCTTCCAATGTGCGTTCACCACGATGTCGCCAAACACGGATGCGACCATCACGATGCTGTAAACAGAACCTGAATTCGTCCGAAGAAATGACGCTTTGCCATTCGTGCACCCAGCTTCGTCGTCGAGTACACCATCGCAGGCGCTCCTGTCTGTGATGCAGCGTCAAGGCTAACCGCAGCCACGGTCTCCGAGCTGATAGTCTATGGTGCTGCAAACGTCGTCGAACTGTTCGTGCAGATGGTTGTTGTCTTGCAACAACATATGGGCTGTCGAATGCCGTTAACATCATTGGCCTTTCGCGACTTCATACTCGAGGGGTTCATTGTTATTGTTGTTGTGGTCTTCAGTCCAAAGACTCCTTTGATAAAGCTCGCCATGCTACTCTATCCTGTGCAATCATCTTCATCTCCCAGTACCTACTGCAGCCTACATCCTTCTGAATCTGCTTAGTGTATTCATCTCTTGGTCTCCCTCTACGATTTTTACCCTCCACGCTGCCCTCCAATACTAAATTGGTGATCCCTTGATGCCTCAGAATATGCCCCACCTAATGGTCCCTTCTTCTAGTTACGTTGAGCCACAAATTTCTCTTCTCTCCAATTCCATTCAATATCTCCTCCTTAGTTATGTGATCTACCCATCTAATCATCAGCATTCTTCTGTAACATCACATTTCGAAAACTTCTACTCTCTTCTTGTCCAAACTATTTATCGTCCTCGTTTCACTTCCATACATGGCTACACTCCATACAAATACTTTCAGAAACGACTTCCTAACCCTTAAATCTATACTCGATGTTAACAAATTTCTCTTCTTCACAAACGCTTTCCTTGCCATTGACAGTCTACATTTTATATCCTCTCTATTTCGACCATCATCAGTTATTTTGCTCCTCAAATAGCAAAACTCCTTTACTACTTTAAGTGTCTCATTTCCTAATCTAATTCCCTTTGCATCACCCGACTTAATTCGACTACATTCCATTATCCTCGTTTTGCTTTTGTTCATGTTCATCTTATATCCTCCTTTCAAGACACTGTCCATGCCGTTCAGCTGCTCTTCCAGGTCCTTTGCTGTCTCTGACAGAATTACAATGTCATCGGCGAACCTCAAAGTTTTTATTTCTTCTCCATGGAGAAGACCTACTCCGAATTTTTCTTTTGTTTCTTTTACTGCTTGCTCAATATACAGATTAAATAACATCGGGGAAAAGCTACAACCCTGTCTCACACCCTTCCCAACCAGTGCTTCCCTTTAATGCCACTCGACTCTTATATCTGCCATCTGTTTTCTGTACAAATTGTAAATAGGCTTTCGCTGCCTGTATTTTACCCCTGCCACTTTCCATGCACGTACTTTGGTAAAATCCGTGAGGTGCTTTGCATGTCATTGCCGACATCAGAAACTCTAACAAGAGGAGGCCACTACGTTGCGATCAGGGATTTACTTCAAACATTGTACACCTTTAGCAGGACATGGAAACAATACAGGGTGATTCAAAAAGAATACCACAACTTTAAAAATGTGTATTTAATGAAAGAAACATAATATAACCTTCTGTTATACATCATTACAAAGAGTATTTAAAAAGGTTTTTTTTCACTCAAAAACAAGTTCAGAGATGTTCAATATGGCCCCCTCCAGACACTCGAGCAATATCAACCCGATACTCCAACTCGTTCCACACTCTCTGTAGCATATCAGGCGTAACAGTTTGGATAGCTGCTGTTATTTCTCGTTTCAAATCATCAATGGTGGCTGGGAGAGGTGGCCGAAACACCATATCCTTAACATACCCCCATAAGAAAAAATCGCAGGGGGTAAGATCAGGGCTTCTTGGAGGCCAGTGATGAAGTGCTCTGTCACGGGCTGCCTGGCGGCCGATCCATCGCCTCGGGTAGTTGACGTTCAGGTTTCATAACTAACCTTTTTCGTAGGACTCTCCATACAGTTGATTGTGGAATTTGCAGCTCTCTGCTAGCTCCGCGAGTCGATTTTCCTGGGCTGCGAACAAATGCTTGCTGGATGCGTGCTACATTTTCATCACTCGTTCTCGGCCGTCCAGAACTTTTCCCTTTGCACAAACACCCATTCTCTGTAAACTGTTTATACCAACGTTTAATACACCACCTACCAGGAGGTTTAACACCATACTTCGTTCGAAATGCACGCTGAACAACTGTCGTCGATTCACTCCTGCCGTACTCAAGAACACAAAAAGCTCTCTGTTGAGCGGTCGCCATCTTAGCATCAACTGACGCTGACGCCTAGTCAACAGCGCCTCAAGCGAACAAATGTACAACTAAATGAAACTTTATAGCTCCCTTAATTCTCCGACAGATAGTGCTTAGCTCTGCCTTTTGTCGTTGCAGAGTTTTAAATTCCTAAAGTTGTGGTATTCTTTTTGAATCACCCTGTATAATGTGCAAGTGCTAAGGTGCAATACTCTGGCAATTCCAAGAAACTTGCAAGAGAAGTTTTACGCATCTGGACGCGCGGGGCAGCCGCTCGGCCTCAGCCGCCTTGCCACAGTTGCGCGGCTGCCCCCGTCGGAGGTTCGAGTTCTCCTTCTTGCATGGGTGTGTGTCTGTGTAGTCCTTAGCGTAAGTTACAGGGTTATTACAAATGATTGAAGCCATTTCACAGCTCTACAATAACTTTATTATTTGAGATATTTTCACACATACAAAAACTCAAAAAGTTTTTTTACGCATTCACAAATGTTCGATATGTGCCCCTTTAGTGATTCGGCAGTCATCAAGCCGATAATCAAGTTCCTCCCACACTCGGCGCAGCATGTCCCCATCAATGAGTTCGAAAGCATCGTTGATGCGAGCTCGCAGTTCTGGCACGTTTCTTGGTAGAGGAGGTTTAAACACTGAATCTTTCACATAACCCCACAGAAAGAAATCGCTTGGGGTTAAGTCGGGAGAGCGTGGAGGCCATGACACGAATTGCTGATCATGATCTCCACCACGACCGATACATCGGTTTTCCAATCTCCTGTTTAAGAAATGCCGAACATCATGATGGAAGTGCGGTGGAGCACCATCCCGTTGAAAGATGAAGTCGGCGCTGTCGGTCTCCAGTTGTGGCATGAGCCAATATTCCAGCATGTCCAGATACACGTGTCCTGTAACGATTTTTTCGCAGAAGAAAAAGGGGCCGTAAAGTTTAAACCGGGAGATTGCACAAAACACGTTAACTTTTGGTGAATTGCGAATTTGCTGCACGAATGCGTGAGGATTCTCTACCGCCCAGATTCGCACATTGTGTCTGTTCACTTCAACATTAAGAAAAAATGTTGCTTCATCACTGAAAACAAGTTTCGCACTGAACGCATCCTCTTCCATGAGCTGTTGCAACCACACCGAAAATTCAAAGCGTTTGACCTTGTCATCGGGTGTCAGGGCTTGTAGCAATTGTAAACGGTAAGGCTTCTGCTTCAGCCTTTTCCGTAAGATTTTCCAAACCGTCGGCTGTGGTACGTTTAGCTCCCTGCTTGCTTTATTCGTCGACTTCCGCGGGCTACGCGTGAAACTTGCCCGCACGCGCTCAACCGTTTCTTCACTCACTGCAGGCCGACCCGTTGATTTCCCCTTACAGAGGCATCCAGAAGCTTTAAATTGCGCATACCATCGCCGAATGGAGTTAGCAGTTGGTGGATCTTTGTTGAACTTCGTCCTGAAGTGTCGTTGCACTGTTATGACTGACTGATGTGAGTGCATTTCAAGCACGACATACGCTTTCTCGGCTCCTGTCGCCATTTTGTCTCGCTGCGCTCTCGAGCGCTCTGGCGGCAGAAACCTGGAAGTGCGGCTTCAGCCGAACAAAACTTTATGAGTTTTTCTACGTATCTGTTGTGTGTCGTGACCATATGTCAATGAATGGAGCTACAGTGAATTTATGAAATCGCTTCAATCATTTGTAATAGCCCTGTACTTTAAGTTGGATCAAGTAGTGGTAAGCCTAGGTACCGATGACTTCAGCAGCTTGGTCCCCATAGGAAGTTAACACAAATTTCCAAATTTTTTACGCATCTGTTAAGTATCTGGTGTATCTGCGCGAAGCTGCCAGCTGTAAGAAGCTCTGCATGTTTGGTAAGAGGGTTAGCTGCCCTCTGTCGTTAATAAGCCGAGTGAACGCATCAACGATGAACGTGAACGGGTGTTATGGGACGTCCGCGTCGAACAAATACGAGGCGCATTCAAGTTCTAAGGCCTCCGATTTTTTTTCTAATTAACTACTCACCCGAAATCGATGAAACTGGCGTTACTTCTCGACGTAATCGCCCTGCAGAAGTACACATTTTTGACAACGCTGACGCCATGATTCCATGGCAGCGGCGAAGGCTTCTTTAGGAGTCTGTTTTGACCACTGGAAAATCGCTTAGGCAATAGCAGCACGGCTGGTGAATGTGCGGCCACGGAGAGTGTCTTTCATTGTTGGAAAAAGCCAAAAGTCACTAGGAGCCAGGTCAGGTGAGTAGGGAGCATGAGGAATCATTTCAAAGCTGTTATCACGAAGAAACTGTTGCGTAACGTTAGCTCGATGTGCGGGTGCGTTGTCTCGGTGAAACAGCACACGCGCAGCCCTTCCCGGACGTTTTTGTTGCAGTGCAGGAAGGAATTTGTTCTTCAAAACATTTTCGTAGGATGCACCTGTTACCGTAGTGCCCTTTGGAACGCAATGGGTAAGGATTACGCCCGCGCTGTCCCAGAACATGGACACCATCATTTTTTCAGCGCTGGCGGTTACCCGAAATCTTTTTGGTGGCGGTGAATCTGTGTGCATCCATTGAGCTGACTGGCGCTTTGTTTCTGGATTGAAAAATGGCATCCACGTCTCATCCATTGTCACAACCGATGAAAAGAAAGTCCCATTCGTGCTGTCGTTCGCGTCGACATTGCTCGGCAACTTGCCACACGGGCAGCTGTGTGGTCGTCCTTCAGCATTCGTGGCACCCACCTGGATGACACTTTTCGCATTTTCAGGTCGTCATGCAGGATTGTGTGCACAGAACCCACAGAAATGCCAACTCTGGAGGCGATCTGTTCAACAGTCATTCGGCGATCCCCCAAAACAATTCTCTCCACTTTCTCGATTGTGTCGTCAGACTGGCTTGTGCAAGCCCGAGGTTGTTTCGGTTTGTTGTCACACGATGTTCTGCCTTCATTAAACTGTCGCACCCACGAACACACTTTAGACACATCCGTAACTCCATCACCACATGTCTCCTTCAACTGTCGATGAATTTCAATTGGTTTCACACTACGCAAATTCAGAAAACGAATGATTGCACGCTATTCAAGTAAGGAAAACGTCGCCATTTTAAGTATTTAAAACAGTTCTCATTCTCGCCGCTGGCGGTAAAATTCCTTCTGCCGTATGGTGCTGCCATCTCTGGGAATTATTGACAATGAACACGGCCTCATTTTAAAACAATGCTCATGTTTCTATCACTTTCCAGTCCGGAGAAAAAAAATCGGAGGTCTTAGAACTTGAATGCACCTCGTACAGCGAAAAAAAGGAGTAAAAAAATGGTTAGCTATGCAAGAGAGTCGTGGACGAGGCCACGGTTTGAATCCAGGTAACACTTAACTTTTTTAATATACGAGGGTGAGTTAAATGAGAACCTTAAATATATTTTTAAATATTATTTATTGTGCAGAAGTGGTACAAAGCTGTATTACTTTTCAATATAATCTCCCCCACGCTGAATGCAAGTCCTCCAGCTCCTAAAAAGTGCATAAATTCCTTTAGAAAAAAATTCTTTTGGTAGTCTGCGCAACCACTTGTGCACCGCGTGGCGTACCTCTTCATCAGAACGGATCTTCTTTCCTCCCATTGCGTCTTTGAGTGGTCCAATCATAAGGAAGTCATATATACGAAGACAGTAACTTGTTCTCGAAAGAACCGTCACTGTTGATGACCGTGCAGCTTTTCCCTGGAATAAATGATGACTAACTGAAAACCTCAGCTACCGACAGGTGTTGTTGATATACCTCGACGTGGACAGCTGAAAATGTGTGCCCCGACCGGGACTCGAACCCGGGATCTCCTGCTTATTCCAGGGAAAAGCTGCACGGTCATCAACAGTAACGGTTCTTTCGAGAACAAGTTACTGTCTTCGTATATATAGTTAAAGGCTACCCAGCCATTGACCATCGTCTGTGCGAATGCGCACAGGTTGCCCAAACTCTTACGGCAATCGCCAAAGCGTGCGCGAGTAATGAGTGGGTGGGCAAACGTCTATAAGGTACATTACATATGTAGAATTGTGGACAGTTGGAAATGTGAGTCTCACGGGAAGCGTGCAAGGGATAAGTCCCTGCAGTCGCGCTATTCATCTGTGTCCTCGGTGGCTCAGATGGATAGAGCGTCTGCCATGTAAGCAGGAGATCCCGGGTTCGAGTCCCGGTCGGGGCACATATTTTCAGCTGTTCACATCGAGGTATATCAACAACCCTTGTCGGCAGCTGAGGTTTTCAGTTAGTCATCATATGGAAATCACTTGGACCAAGGTCTGGTGCGTACGGTGGATGAGGAAGACACTCAAAATTCAGGTCTGTGATTGTTGCAACTGTTGCACGGGCAGTGTGGGGCCTCGCATTGTCATGTTGCAAAAGGACACCTGCTGACAGCAATCCACGTCGTTTTGATTTGATTGCAGGCTGCAGATGATTTTTTAGGAGATCTGTGTGCGATGCACTGGTGACAGTGGTCCCTCTAGGTATGTAATGCTCCAAAGTGACGCCTTTTTTGTCCCAAAAGAGTGTCAGCATAACGTTCCCTGCTGATGATTCTGTTCGAAACTTCTTTGGTTTTGGTGATGAGGAATGGCGCCATTCCTTACTCGCTCTCTTCGTTTCCGGTTGGTGGAAGTGAACCCAGGTTTCGTCTCCAGTAACGATTCTTTCAAGGAAGCCATCATCTTCTCGTTCAAAGCGCCGAAGACGTTCTTCAGAAGCATCAACACGTCGTTCTCTCATTTCAGAAGTCAGCTGCCGTGGCACCCATCTTGCAGACACTTTGTGAAACTGGAGCACATCATGCACAAAATGGTGTGCTGACACGTGACTAATCTGTAAACATGCCGTAATGTCATTCAGTGTCACTCGGCGGTTTTCCTTCACTATGGCTTCAACTGCTGCAATGTTGTGTGGACTCACAGCTCGTTGTGCCTGACCTGGACGAGGAGCATCTTCCACTGAAGTCACACCATTTGCGAACTTCCTACTCCATTCGTAGACTTGCTGCTGTGACACACATGCATCACCGTTCTGAACCTTATTCGTCATGAGTTTCAATAGATTTTACACCTGCACTACGCTAAAACGGAATAACAGAACGCTGTCCTTCCCTGGTGCAAGTCGCAAGTGGGGCGGCCATCTTTATACTGATACTGCGACGGTATGTGTGCATCTGCACTATGCTGCCACCTACAGGCCATTATGCACGCTGTTTGTAGCACGCTTACCAACTTACACGTTAACGGTGCGAAATTTCGATTAGTTGTTACATTATTATCAGTGCTCTACCGGATTGGATTGGATTGGATTGTTTGGGGGGAGACCAAACAGCGAGGTCATCGGTCTCATCGGATTAGGTAAGGACGGGGAAGGAAGTCGGCCGTGCCCTTTCAGAGGAACCATCCCGGCATTTGCCTGGAGCGATTTAGGGAAATCACGGAAAACCTAAATCAGGATGGCCGGACGCGGGATTGAACCGTCGTCCTTCCGAATGCGAGTCCAGTGTCTAACCACTGCGCCACCTCGCTCGGTCTAGTTGTTACAAATTTAAGGTTTCATTTGACACACCCTCGTACATTTTTTAATTCAAAATGTTCAAATGTGTGTGAAATCGCATGGGACTTAACTGCTAAGGTCACCAGTCCCTAAGCTTACACACTACTTAACCTAAATTATCCTAAGGACAAACACACACACCCATGCTCCAGTGAGGACTCGAACCTCCGCCGGGACCAGCCGCACACTGCAGCGCCCAGACCGCTCGGCTAATCCCGCGCGGCCATATGTTAATATTTATATGCTATTTGAGTGGTAATATAATGAAAAACAAACCTCGTGAATTTTCGTTAAGTTATAGTGAATTTCATATTATTTGACTATTTGCCAACGGCCTCGCCGCAGTGGTAACACCGGGTCCCGTCAGATAACGAAGTTAAGCGCTACCGGGCTGGGCTGACTCGTAGTCAGCACGGATTCAGAAAATATCGTTTTTGCGAAACCAAGCTATCTCTTTATACTCATGAAGTAATGAGTACTATCGACAGGGGATGTCAAATTGATTCCATATTTTGGATTTCCAGAAGGCTTTCGACACCGTTTCTCACAAGCGTCTTCTAACCAAATTGCGTGCCTATGGAATATCGCCTCAGTTGTGCGTCTGGATTCGTGATTTCCTGCGAGAAAGGTCGCAGTTCGTAGTAATAGACGGAAAGTCATAGAGTGAAAGAGAAGCAATATCCGACGTTCCCCACGGTAGTGTTATAGGCCCTCTATTGTTCATGATCTGTATTAACGACATAGGAGAGAATCTGAGTAGCCGTCATAGATTGTTTGCAGACGATGCTGTCATTTACCGTCTTGTAAAGTCATCAGATGACCAGAATTAATTGCAAAATGATTAAGATAAAATACCTGTATGGTGCGAAAAGTGGCACTTGACCCTGAATAAAGAAAAGTGTGAAGTTATTCACACAAATCTAAAGGATGTAAACTCAACTAAATACTTAGGGATTCCAATTACAAATAACCTAAATTGGAATCATCACATAGATAATGCTGAGGGTAGAGCCAACGAAAGACTGCGATTCATTCGCAGAACACGTAGAAGGTGCAACAGATCTACTAAAGAGACTGCTTACACCACGCTTGTCCGCCCTATTCTGGAGTATTGCTGTGCGGTGTGGGATCCACATCAGGTGGGACTGACGGATGACATCGAAAAAGTACAAAGAAGGGGAGCTCGTTCTGTTTTATCGCGAAGTAGGGGAGATAGGGCCGCAGATATGATACGTGAATTGGAGTGGCAATCATTAAAACAAAGGCGTTTTTCGTTGCGACGGGATCTTCTCATGAAATTTCAATCACCAGTTTTCTCCTCCGATTGCGAAAACACTCTGTTGGCACCCACCTATACAGGGAGAAATGATCATCACGATAAAATAAGAGAAATCATGGCTCCCACAGAAAAATTTAAGTGCTCGTTTTTCCCGTATGTCGTTCGAGAGTGGAACGGTAGAGAGACAGCTTGGAGGTGACATCTTCAACTTTTATAATCCTGTCTTCCTCAGTTGCGTGTAATATTACGGTATATTAATAATTTTTACTTACGGCCCGTCTGACAGCAACTGAATAAAACACAATTTTAGTGCCATACGCGTTTCGCCTTTATTTTCTGCAAGGCATCATCAGTGGCCTGGAATATGTACATATGTTAGCTAGTTTATTTACATTTTTGTCATTGTGCCTATAGGTTATAAATAGTTCTGGTGGTTGGTATTTCCTATTAAGTAGTAATGTTTTGAACTGTACTTACAGGTTGCGTGGACAATTTCCTACATATTACGCTCCTGTTGCATTTTTGGTGTTGTTCTTCTTCTTATGAACGCCAATTTGCGGTTTTTACACACAAATGCATACACGAACAGACCACAGATACTTCAATAGTTACACTCATAAGTTTGGCAGTAACATTCGATCTTTGGCAAAAACATTTGACAGTCGGCAACAGAAACCAAAACATTGCTTTAAAACAAGCGTTCAGTGCATAGTGTTGTGGAATGGGGAAAAACCGCAAATTGGCGTTCATAAGAAGAAGAACAACACCAAAAATGCAACAGGAGCGTAATATGTAGGAAATTGTCCACGTAACCTGTAAGTACAGTTCAAAACATTACTACTTAATAGGAAATACCAACCACCAGAACTGTTTATAACCTATAGGCACAGTGACAAAAATGTAAATAAAATAGCTAACATATGTACATATTCAAGGCGACTGATGATGCCTTGCAGAAAATAAAGGCGAAACGCGTATGGCACTAAAATTGTGTTTTATTCAGTTGCTGTGAGACGGTCCATAAGTAAAAATTATTAATATACCGTAAGCTTGAAGGTGCTTCATTGAACCCTCTGCCAGGCACTTTATTGTGAATAGCAGAGTTATTAGGTAGATGTAGATGTCTCACACGTTCACATCGGTCAGGCTGCATCCGAACAGTGTCAAAGGCAGCATAATTACTCTGCTTCAATGTCTCCACATCTGGAGTGGGCTTTGCATACCCGATACTTTTGAGATGGGGCCGTAACCATAAACCGCAGGGGTTGAGTCTGGTGAACGTGTAGGCTATGCAACTGGGCGCCTTCGTTCGATCAATTGCCCAGGGAAGACACGAATGAAAGATGCGTTCGGTGAAGTGGGCTGTAGAACCATCATGTGGCAGCCGCGTAACCTTTCGAATCATCAGTGGTACTTCTTCCAGCAGGGGAGGCAAAGTCACCCCCAAGAAACGCCGGTTGTTCCGGCCTGTTTGGCGACGTGGAAGGAAGACTGGTCCCAAAATGATGATGATGATGATGATGATGAGGTCCCATACTCCGAGGAGCGTAGGGGACGATGCGGGAGACCCGCACCGCCTACTAGGCAAGGCCCTAGCGAAGGCGGTTTGCCATTGCCTTCCTCCGACCGTAATGGGGATGGTTGATGATGATGATGAAGATGATGATGATGAAGACTACACAACACCCAGTCATCTTGAGACAGGGAAAATCCCTGACCACGCCGGGAATCGAACCCGGGAACGCTACCGCAAGACCACGGGCTGAGTATCGCGTACACAGGCTATAAAAGGGCTCTGCATTGGCGGAGCTGTCATCTGTGCTCAGCTCGTTGATGTGAAAATGGTAGTTGGATCAAGACGCAAGGGACAATCCATTTCGGAAATCGTTAGGGAATTCAAAATTCCGAGATACACAGTGTCAAGAGTGTGCCGAGAATGCCACATTTCAGATATTACCTCTCACCACGGACAACGCAGTGGCCGACGGCCTTCACCGACCGAGAGCAGTTGCGTTTGCTAACAGGCAGACAACACTGCGTGAAACGATCTCAGAAATCAAGTAGGACGTACGACGAACGTATCCGTTACCACAGCGCAGCGAGATTTGGCATTAATCGGCTATGGCAGCAGACGACAGACACGATTGTCTTTCCTACAGCACATCACGTGCAGAGCCTCTCCTGGACTAGTGACCATAACGGTTGGACCGTAGACGACTCGAAAATCGTTGCCTGGGCAGACGAGTCAGGTTCCAGTTGGGAAGAGCTGATGGTAGGGTTCGAACGTGGCGCAGACGCCATGAAGCCATGGTCACAAGTTATAAACAAGGCACTGTGTAAGCTGGTGGTGGCTCCATAATGGTTCAAAAATTGTTCAAATGGCTCTGAGCACTATGGGACTTAATATCTTTGGTCATCAGTCCCCTAGAACTTAGAACTACTTAAACCTAACTAACCTAAGGACATCACACACATCCATGCCCGAGGCAGGATTCGAACCTGCGACCGTAGCAGTCGCGTAGTTCCGGACTGAGCGCCTAGAACCGCTAGACCACCGCGGCCGGTTCCATAATGGTGTCGGCTGTGTCTACGAGCAATGGACTGGGCGCTGGTTATGTTCGGCTACTTAGAGACCATTTGCAGCCGTTCATTGACTTCATGTTCCCAAACAACGGTGGAGTTTTCATGGATGACAATGCACTATCTTACTGGGCCACAACTGTTTGTGATTGGTTTGAATCACGGTCAGGACAATTCGGCCACACAGATCGCCAGACACTAATCCCACGGAACGTTTATGGGACATAATCGGGAGTTCGGTTCGTGCACATAATCTTGCACCGGCAACATTTTCGCAATTACGGGCCGCTATAGAGATAATATGGCTCAATATTCCTCCAGGGGACTTCCAGCGACTGGCTGAGTCTGTGTATGTCGAGGTGCTGCACTAAGCCGAACAAACTGAGTTCCGACACCACATTAGGAGGCATCCAATGACGTCCCAAAATACGGTCGCCAATTACCCCGGCGCATGCACTCCGGCTGCACCGATGTTGATGATTTGCTGTCACTATACTTTGGGGGTTCTGCATACTATCCCACAGATGACGGTTACGAAAGTTGGAAGATAACACTCTCCCTAAGGGCGGACTCATCTGTGAAGAGGATGATTAATACAAATCCCGGAACCGTGGTTGCCTGGTGAAGAAACCAGTCACAAAACTGCTCTCGATGTGGAAAGTCTGTCACCGTAAGGGTAGTAACAACTGTGCTGGAAGCCGGCCGGCGTGGCCGCGCGGTTCTAGGCGCTTCAGTCTGAAACCGCGCGACCACTACGGTCGCAGGTTCGAATCCTGCCTCGGGCATGGGTGTATGTGATGTCCTTAGGTTAGTTAGGTTTAAGTAGTTCTAAGTCTAGGGGACTGATGACCTCAGATGTTAAGTCTCATAGTGCTCAGAGCCATGCCATGCAACTGTGCTGGAGAATGTTCCACATACTCGTCTGGTTTTCCCTGTACTGGCGGCCCAACTGCCTGGTACTGACACGGCGGTCGCCTTCCACAGTGTTAATCACATTTTCCTCCAAGTCTGGTGTCCGAACATTTCGGGTAGGTCCTTCATGTACCGACTTGACAGAAAATCCTAAGAAGTTCTGGTCTTACGTTAAATCAGTAAGTGGCTCGAAACAGCATATCCAGACACTACGGGATGATGATGGCATTGAAACAGAGGATGACACGCGTAAAGCTGAAATACTAAACACCTTTTTCCAAAGCTGTTTCACTGAGGAAGACCGCACTGCAGTTCCTTCTCTAAATCCTCGCACAAACGAAAAAATGGCTGACATCGAAATAAGTGTCCAAGGAATAGAAAAGCAACTGGAATCACTCAATAGAGGAAAGTCCACTGGACCTGACAGGATACCAATTCGATTCTACACAGAGTACGCGAAAAAACTTGCCCCCCTTCTAACAGCCGTGTACCGCAAGTCTCTAGAGGAACGGAAGGTTCCAAATGATTGGAAAAGAGCACAGTTAGTCCCAGTCTTCAAGAAGGGTCGTCGAGCAGATGCGCAAAACTATAGACCTATATCTCTTACGTCGATCTCTTGTAGAATTTTAGAACATGTTTTTTGCTCGAGTATCATGTCGTTTTTGGAAACCCAGAATCTACTCTGTAGGAATCAACATGGATTCCGGAAACGGCGATCGTGTGAGACCCAACTCGCCTTATTTGTTCATGAATCGCAGAAAATATTAGATACAGGCTTCCAGGTAGATGCTATTTTTCTTGACTTCCGGAAGGCGTTCGATACAGTTCCGCACTCCGCAAGCCACCCAACGGTGTGTGGCGGAGGGCACTTTACGTGCCACTGTCATTACCTCCCTTTCCTGTTCCAGTCGCGTATGGTTCGCGGTACGAACGACTGTCTGAAAGCCTCCGTGCGCGCTCCAATCTCTCTAATTTTACATTCGTGATCTCCTCGGGAGGTATAAGTAGGGGGAAGCAATATATTCGATACCTCATCCACAAACGCACCCTCTCGAAACCTGGACAGCAAGCTACACCGCGATGCAGAGCGGCTCTCTTGCAGAGTCTGCCACTTGAGTTTGCTAAACGTCTCCGTAACGCTATCACGGTTACCAAATAACCCTGTGACGAAACGCGCCGCTCTTCTTTGGATCTTCTCTATCTCCTCCGTCAAACCGATCTGGTTCGGATCCCACACTGATGAGCAATACTCAAGTATAGGTCGAACGAGTGTTTTGTAAGCCACCTCCTTTGTTGATGGACTACATTTTCTAAGGACTCTCCCAATGAATCTCAACCCGGTACCCGCCTTACCAACAATTAATTTTATATCATCATTCCACTTCAAATCGTTCCGTACGCATACTCCCAGATATTTTACAGAAGTAACTGCTACCAGTGTTTGTTCCGCTATCATGTAATCATACAATAAAGGATCCTTCTTTCTATGTATTCGCAATACATTACATTTGTCTATGTTAAGGGTCAGTTGCCACTCCCTGTACCAAGTGACTATCCGCTGCAGATCTTCCTGCATTTCGCTGCAATTTTCTAATGCTGCAATTTCTCTGTATACTACAGCATCATCCGCGAAAAGCCGCATGGAACTTCCGACACTATCTACTAGGTCATTTATATATATTATGAAAAGTAATGGACCCATAACACTCCGCTGTGGCACGCCAGAGGTTACTTTAACGTCTGTGTTCTGTTTGCTAAGAAGTCTTCAATCCAGCCACACAGCTGGTCTGATATTCCGTAGGCTCTTACTTTGTTTATCAGGCGACAGTGCGGAACTGTATCGAACGCCTTCTGGAAGTCAAGGAAAATAGCATCTACCTGGGAGCCTGTATCTAATATTTTCTGGGTCTCATGAACAAATAAAGCGAGTTGGGTCTCACACGATCGCTGTTTCCGGAATCCATGTTGATTCCTACATAGTTGATTCTGGGTTTCCAAAAACGACATGATACTCGAGCAAAAAACATGTTCTAAAATTCTACAAGAGATCGACGTCAGAGATATAGGTCTATAGTTTTGCGCATCTGCTCGACGACCCTTCTTGAAGACTGGGACTACCTGTGCTCTTTTCCAATCATTTGGAACCTTCCGTTCCTCTAGAGACTTACGGTACACGACTGTTAGAAGGGGGGCAAGTTCTTTCGCGTACTCTGTACTCAGTATATTTATTCACTTATGAAGTTTGTTGTAACTAATCCACTACAGTTCAAGAGGAACAAAAAGGTACCCAATTACAATACTAGAAGAAAAGATGACATTAATTGCTCAACATTAAGGTTGTCTTTAGCACAGAAAGGGGTGCAAAACGCTACAACAAAAATGTTTGACCACTTACCCAGTCATATAAAATGTCTAAAGACACCAAGGTAAAATTTGAAAATAAATTGAGAAAGTTTCTCCTTAACAACTCCTTCTATTCCGTAGAAGGATATCTATGTTTGTAATGTGTAAGGTGGTGGGTAGGATTTGCTAACTCAATCTGTATATCTTCTTTTCATTTCGAGGAGAAACAAATTATATGTTGATGTTTAAAGAGTACAAATATATGACAGATTAACTTGCAATATGAATGTAAAATGACTCGTTCCACATCATGACGATTTATCGTGCAATCTTATCCATAAACAGTGTGTAAGCAGGCTGTTTAGGTTTTTATGTTGGTAACGCCACGTAGCGCTCTGTATGAAAATCACTGACTGTGCTGTGTGCAGTCTGTGGCTGGTTGGCATTGTTGTAATATTCGCTATTGTAGTGTTCGGTAGTTGGCTGTTAACAGCGCGTAGCGTTGCGCAGTTGGAGGCAGTGTTGCCAATTTAGCGACTTTGTCGCCAGAAATGGCGACTTTTGCCTTCGTCTTAGCGACCAAAAAAACTTTTTAGCGACAAAAATTATTTAGCGACTTATCTGGCGACTTTTGGAGTACTGACGACTTTTGAAGTACAAACCAAAATTATTTTTGGGCCAGTATTTTTATTAACAAAACTAATAAGATTTTAACTATAGAATGGGTACTACACTGACTTTGTTCTAGATTTATTAAGTTGAATTAAGTTCTTGCAGATCATGTAGCATTGTTCAGCATATAGTAAACCTGAATGTGGGAATTGCCTACAGAATAAGAAAACCTTGACTATAGAACAATTCTATTTTGACTAAAGTTCAGTCTTGATCACACCATTTATGTTTCAATGATATAGGTAACCGGTTTCGGTTATTTTTACATAACTATCATCAGACCCATGGCTCCCTTAGGATGGTAGGCGTAGCAGCTGAGGAGAGCTCCGCCTACCATCCTAAGGGAGCCATGGGTCTGATGATGGTTATGTAAAAATAACCGAAACCGGTTACCTATATCATTGAAACATAAATGGTGTGATCACGACTGAACTTTAGTCAAAATATAATAATTTATTGATCGCCGTATTCCAAAAATGTTAAAAAAAAATAGAACAATTCATTATTCATTACCCACTAGTCTGTTATCGTCGATAGCGTATCGATCTATAATTCTTCAACTCTCGAACTCCCTTTATTTTTCGAATTGACAAAAAACATACGTAATATTAAATATAATAAAATACGTTTCTGTCTAGCAACCTCTAATTTTTCGAAATGTTAACTCGCAGTCAAATTGTTATCACATGCACAGTGGTAAAGCAAGAACAATTCGGTGGGGGTATCTCAGACATTATTACGTTTAAACAATGAACAATAGGACTGATATCGAGTTACCGAGTGAGTAGATTGTTTCATGACCTCTGGTTCACCTGAGTTTTATTGTATTTTCAGTGATTATAAATTGGTGAAACTTACGTTGTGGTGGCTTACATAATGGATTTACCGCAGAAGAAGAAGCAGCACGCTCAAAAATATCGGGATGCGTGGGAAACAGAACCTGAATTCAATGGGTGGCGGAAACCAGTCGTTGGAGACTTACAAGATGTCAAGTATGTGCAATATTGTGTGATATTAGAAAGCATTCGAAAACTATTAAGCATAAACAAAAAATTGATTTAAAAAAAAAACACAAACCACCTTATCTGTGAAAATTGTTCCGAAAACTATATTTAGAGTAGCAAGCAGAGCGGAAGGCGCCCTTTCTTTATTTATTGCTGAACATTGTTCTATTTTAGCTGTAGATCATTTAGGAATACTGTGGAAGAAGGTGTTTTCCGGTGATGAGGACGCTAAAAACATGCAATTACATCGTAAAAAGTGCACTAACATTATAACTGAAGGTTTGGCTGCATATTTTACACAATCATTGGTTGAAGATATAGGTAACCAAAAGTACAGTGTACTAATAGATGAATCCACAGATGTATCAATATCTAAAATGTTAGGTATCGTTATACGGTACTATAATGTAAACAACCACACCATTAGATCAGCATTTCTCAAACTCGCTGTAGTAGATCAGCATTTCTCAAACTCGCTGTAGTAGAAATCTGCAAGAAATCTGGCTGCTGTTCTTGTGAATTCTTTGAAAGATCTCAAACTTCCAATCGCTAATATGGTAGGAATTGGCACAGATAATGTTTCTGCAATGGTTGGAATAAACAATGGGCTTTTCGAACAACTCAAGAGAAAATACGGTTTGAAGCATTTGGTATTGATCCGCTGCATTTGTTACTCTCTTCAGCTTGCAGCTTCGCACGCCTCAGTGAATACCATACCCACAAACATAGAGTTTCTTGTACGGGAAACCTACAATTGGTTCTCCATTTCACCCAAAACACAGGAGGAATATGAAAAGGTTCATGAGACAATAAATTGTGGAAAACAGCCACTAAAAACTTTGAAGGTCTGTGCAACACGTTGGCTTTCAATTGAACCAAAAATTCGAAGAATTCTGGAGCAGTGGGAAGAACTAAAGCTACATTTTGCACTTGCTATGGTTTAAGACAACTGTTACGCTGCCGATCTTTTGTACAAGATGCATTGTGACGACCCAAATCATCTTTACATGTTTTACCTTAAACATGCTTTAAAAGACGTACAAATAGCAATAAAAGCTTTTGAAGGAGAAGACAATGACCCCACTAAATTACTAGATACACTTGTATTTCTCATGCAGTCACTCGGACAAAACATAGTTTTTCCAACTGTTGATTTGCTGACAACACCAGTTCCAAGCGAATGTATGTACGCAAATCCCAACCTTGGCTTTATGTTTGAACAGAAATTGCCTGAGTCAAGTCTGTCTGAAGAAAATAAAGTTTATTTGAAGAAGAGATGCATTCAGTTTAGTCTGAAACTCATAAAAGAAATTCAACAAAGACTGCCAAGTAACGTTACGATCCTGAAAAAAAGTCAATGCTGAATGTTGAAGAAACACTAAAAGTGAATAAAAATAACGCTGTAGCGGATGTAACCAAAGAATTGGGTTTTAGTGGCGATTTCATAGACGGTATGCTGCAAGAATGGCATAATATCAACTTCATTAGGTGGAATAACACTACTAACACTGTTGTATTTTGGAGTGAGGTTTTGCAGTATAAAAATGCCGCAGGGGAGAATCCTTTTTCTTTTATTTCACAGCTACCAATGACTGTTCTATGGCTACCGCATTCAAATGCAGAAGTGGAAAGAATATTCAGTTCTATGAACATTCTAAAAACTAAACAACGTAACAGTTTTTCGTTAAAGACAATTAATGCTTTGATCATATTGAGAGACCAGCTGAAGAAACAAAATAAAGATTGTGCTTCATTTGATCATTGGAAGTAACTCTCCTGCGACAAAACCAGTAGAACTGCAACGTCGTCTTTTGAGCGACCTTCAATCCTCTACATCAACTACAGTTCTGTCAGAGCATGAAACAGAAGAGTTATTCGATCTTCTGAGTGGCGACGATGAATAGCTCACATACCGGTATGTATATATTTTGTAACCTAATTTGAGTTCTTGCTTTCTATTGTTGCAAATATAGTTGTATATTTCTAGTATATTTGACTACTGTGATTGAAACAACAATTTATGAAACTTCCTGGCAGATTAAAACTGTGTGCCCGACCGAGACTCGAACTCGGGACCTTTGCCTTTCGCGGGCAAGTGCTCTACCATCTGAGCTACCGAAGCACGACTCACGCCCGGTACTCACAGCTTTACTTCTGCCAGTATCTCGTCTCCTGCCTTCCAAACTTTACAGAAGCTCTCCTGCGAACCTTGCAGAACTAGCACTCCTGAAAGAAAGGATATAGCGGAGACATGGCTTAGCCACAGCCTGGGGGATGTTTCCAGAATGAGATTTTCACTCTGCAGCGGAGTGTGCGCCGATATGAAACTTCCTGGCAGATTAAAACTGTGTGCCCGACCGAGACTCGAACTCGGGACCTTTGCCTTGCGCGTGTTTATTTATGTGTTGCGTCAATTATGATAACATGTTTAATTAAACGTTAGCGTATTTTATATGTATGTTGTTGCAAGCGATGCGTCATTTAATTAAGACAATATAGCAATTACGTATGAGATAATTTTTATTAATATTTTATTACCCCCCCCCCCCCTCCCCCCACTGGCTTATTGCTCTTTTCACAGCACGAAATTTTCAATGCACCCCTAGTAAAATCAGTTTTAGAGACTTTTGATATTCAACCTAGCGACTCGGATTTTTTAGAGTTTGCAACACTGGTTGGAGGTGAGCCGCCAGCAGTGGTGGATGTGGGGAGAGAGATGGCGGAGTTTTGAGAGCGGTCGATCTGGACTTGTGTCCGTCAGACAGACAAGGAAATTAGTAAGACTGGATGTCACAAACTGATATATGTATTATGAATTTTGAACATTATTAATGTGAATACATTGTTTGTTCTTCAACAAAATCTTTCATTTGCTAACTATGCCTATCAGTAGTTAGTGCTTTCAGTAGTTAGAATCTTTTATTTAGCTGGCAGTATTGGCTCTCGCTGTACTGCAGTAGTTCGAGTAACGAAGATTTTTGTGAGGTAAGTGATTCATTAAAGGTGTAGGTTATTGTTAGTCAGGGCCATTCTTTTGTACTGATTATTGAAAGTCAGACTGCGTTGCGCTAAAATTGTGTGTCAGTTTAGTGATGTTCAGAATAAGTAGAGAGAAAACTGTCTCAGTACGTTGAGTTTTGCTCAGCTGTTTGAAAATCTAATAACGTCAGAGATTTTCCAGCACTGTCATTCTTTACATTCAAAGGGGAAGTTTCATAACATGAAAGTAACTACTAACTAACGTATGAGGAACAGTACCATCCTCTAGGAGGAACCCATGCATACTGTAACCGTGGCTGCATTACACAGCGCATATTAGACCGTAGTCTTAGCTACAAAGAAAAAAGATCTTCGAATGTGTGTGAAATCTTATGGGACTTAACCGCTAAGGTCATCAGTCCCTAAGCTTACACACTACTTAACCTAAATTATCCTAAGGACAAACACACACATCCATGCCCGAGGGAGGACTCGAACCTCCGCCGGGATCAGCCGCACAGTCCATGACTGCAGCGCCTCAGACCGCTCGGCTAATTCCACTTGCCGAATAACTGGCACCACACAGGGAAGCCGTATCGTACACTGCATGCAGACAAGCTCCACACATCCCCCACACAGTGAGATGATCTATGGCCGATCTCCCACTACTATACAGGGTGTCCCAGCTATCTTGTCCACCCAAAATATCTCTGGAACAATAGCAGCTATTGGAAAACGAGTTTCACCGGTATCAATGTAGGGCTGGGGCCCATGGATGTACATATTTGGAAACATTCTAAAACGAAAGCATATGTGTTTTTAACACAAACTTATCTTTTTTTTAAATGGACTCCCTATATTTTTTCTTCAGCAATCCATAGCATGACAAAGCACATACACAATAGCGTTGATTGCATCGCAATATTCCCATTACATCCCGAGATATTGAGACGCGAAGTTGACGCTTGAAACACCCGACATGCGCTGCTAGCGCACGTCCTGAGGCTCAGGCGTGAACCCCATGCTGCCCGTAATCGCGATGTGATTGACATGTGTAATCACACCTCCATACTTATCAAGAGGCCCGAAACGAATAATACGGTCTGCTGTCATCCTGCGTTAACGTCGTACATTCCAGCAGGTATTTATCCCATAGGTTAGGGGTGATGCGGTTCTGCAACATATCTGTGTACCGCAACGTTAGTCACAAAGTTAACTTCGCTTATCGTTAATCCGTTACTAAAAAGGTAATGCCGTTCAACGTTAAAACTTTACTTTACTGTAGATCTAGCGCAAGTGACAGTTAATCATTCACTCGTAATAGTAAAATTCATGTTGATGGTTTTAGTGAAACAAGCAAGTGGACTAAAAGTTTTACCGTTGTTTCGGACCTCTTGATAAGTATTGAGGTGTGATTACGCATGTCAGTCACATCGCGATTACGGGCAGCATGGGGTTCACGCCTGAGCCTCAGGACGTGCGCTAGCAGCGCATGTCGGGTGTTTCAAGCGTCAACTTCGCGTCTCAATATCTCGGGATGTAATGGGAATATTGCGATGCAATCAACGACATTGTGTATGTGCTTTGTCATGCTACGGATTGCTGAAGAAAAAATATAGGAGGCCCATTTAAAAAAACATAAGTTTGTGTTAAAAAACACATATTCTTTTGTTTTAGAATGTTTCCAAATATGTACATTCATGGGCCCCAGCCGTACATTGATACCGGTGAAAGTCGTTTTCCAATAGCTGTTATTGTTCCAGAGATATTTTGGGTGGACAAGATAGCTGGGACACCCTGTATAACGATCTTGATTGTTCCAGGAATGTAGCGGCTGCAGCAAATTGGGATACATCGCCATCGCTTGTCACGGTAATGATGCATGATACCCATATTAAAAAACCCAACCTTGCATCAACTATCGCAGCTACTAAGCCACTACTGCTCTTACTACCCATCGCACTGTCGCAAGAGGTTTCTTTCCCACGGCAGGAGCCTTGGCACTTTTTTCCCTCTGCTCTTCAAATTGCTACCCTCACTCGCGTTTCGTCCACTATCTATCACCTGATGGACCGTGTTAATGCGTAGCCTTACCCAGACGCACGGATAAAATAACAGCCCAGGTTCCTGTGATCCACTTACTAGATAACTAACATGTTTACGGAGGTGACAGCTGAACTTTTGGTCTGGTCTCCACGTTGGTGCGGGCGTGGAGCGACCAGATCTCTTATACTTATCGGCTGATCCCGCGCGGCAGTTACAAAGACTGATTGAATAAATGGTCTCTAGCATGGAGACCACGCATTTGCAGACGTAACTTCACTAGACCTTATTCGTTCCGTATTCTTTCATCAATGCCTAGAGTTTGTACACGGTGGAAAAAAACACCCTATACAACCGGACGGCAAATTATCCGCTGTCAGCCCACCCGATGTGGCGGGAATGGAAACACTGTAAAACAACACTACTGAACATTAAAATTGCTACACCAAGAAGAAATGGAGATGATAAACTGGTATTCATTGCACAAATATATTATATTAGAACCGACATGTGATTTCATTTTCTCTCAATTTGGGTGCATAGATCCTGAGAAATCAGTACCGACAACAACAACCTCTGGCCGTAATAACAGCCTCGATACGCCTGGTCAGTGAGTCAAACAGAGCTTGGATGGCGTGTACAGGTACAGCTGCCCATGCAGCTTCAACACGATACCACAGTTCATCAAGAATAGTGACTGGTGTAGTGAGACGAGGCAGTTGCTCGGCCACCATTGACCAGACGTTTTCAATTGGTGAGAGATCTGGAGAATGTGCTGGCCAGGGCAACAGTCGAACATTTTCTGTATCCAGAAAGGCCCGTTCAGAACTTGCAACACGCGGTGGTGCATTATCCTGCTGAAATGTAGGGTTTCGCAGGGATCGAATGTTGGGTAGAGCCACGGGTCGTAACACATCTGAAATGTAACGTCCACTGTTCAAAGTGCCGTCAGTGCGAAGAAGAGGTGACCGAGACGTGTAACCAATGGAACCCCATACCATCACGCCCTGTGATACGCCAGTATGCGGATGACGAATACACGCTTCCAAAGTGCGTTCACCACGATGTCGCCAAACACGGATGCGACCATCATGATGCTGTAAACAGAACCTTGATTCATCCGAAAAAATGACGTTTTGCCATTCGTGCACCCAGGTTCAGTACACCATCGCAGGCGCTCCTGTCTGTGATGAAGCGACAAGGGTAACCGCAGCCACAGTCTCCGAGCTGATAGTCCATGCTGCTGCAAACGTCGTCCAACTGTTCGTGTAGATGGCTGTCGTCTTGCAAACGTCCCCATCTGTTGACTGAGGGATCGAGACGTGGCTGCACGTTCCGTTACAGCCATGCGGATAAGATACCTGTCATCTCGACTGCTAGTGATACGAGCCCATTGGGATCCAGCACGGCGTTCCGTATTACCCTCCTGAACCCACCGATTCCATATTCTGCTAACAGTCGTTGGATCTCGACCAAGGCGAGCAGCAATGTCGCGGTACGATAAAAAGTAATCGCGACAGGCTACAATCCGACTTTTATCGTAGTCCGAAACGTGATGGTACGCATTTCTCCTTCTTACACGAGGCATGAGAACAGGCAATACCGGTCAATTGCTGTTTGTGTATGAGAAATCGGTTGTAAACTTTCCTCATGTCAGCACGTTGTTGGTGTCGCCACTGGCGCCAACCTTGTGTGAATGCTCTGAAAATCATTTGCATATCACAGCATCTCCTTCCTGTCGGTGAAATTTCGCGTCTGTAGTACGCCATTTCGTGGTGTAGCAATTGTAATGGCCAGTAGAGTACAAATAAAGAATAAAGCGTACAGTGCTGAGGAGTGGATGCAAGAACAGAGAGATGGCTAAGACGCCTGCCGCTATGCGGTGATCGGTAGAGTGGTGGCGATACAGTAGGGGCCCGGCGCGGCTGGCGTCGGCCGGCCGTCGGTGTTTACGGCGCGTTGCGCGCCGCAGTGCGGACGCGGCCGCCGGCGCCGCGACGCCCGGACGCCCGCGGAGGAGCGTCGCCAGCCACGCCGACGCCGACGCCGGCCGCCGACGCCGCTCTGCCGGTGGCCGACCGCCAGCCGGGCCGCAGCAAACACCTGTCTCTCCCGCTACTCGTACAGTACTCATGTAGCCAGCCTTGTAGCGGAGTACATATTATCAACACAATTTTAAATATAACTGACAGCAGCAACTGCAAATAAATTATCAGCATATACTGAACTGCCGAAGAAACTGGTACACCTGCCTAGTGTCGTGTAGCCCCTCTCCCCCCCCCCCCCCCCCCCTGCGCCACCAAACTACAGATGTGATGACATACATGGTACGTTGAATATTACAGGGTGTTCCAAAGGGTAAAATACAGGGAGCGAAAGGCTATTTACAATTTGTCCAGAAACCAGGTGGCAGTTATAAGAGTCGAGGGGTATGAAAGGGAAGCAGTGGTTGGGAAGGGAGTGAGACAGTGCTGTAGCCTCTCCCCGATGTTATTCAATCTGTATATTGAGCAAGCAGTAAAGGAAACAAAAGAAAAATTCGGAGTAGATATTAAAAACCATGGAGAAGAAATAAAAACTTTGAGGTTCACCGACGACATTGTAATTCTGTCAGAGACAGCAAAGGACTTGGAAGAGCAGTTGAACGCAATGGACAGTGTCTTGAAACGAGGATATAAGATGAACATCAACAAAAGCAAAACGAGAGTAATGGAATGTAGTCGAATTAAATCGGTTGTTGCAAAGGGTATTAGATTAGGGAATGAGACACTTAAAGTAGTAGAAAAGTTTTGCTATTTGGGGAGCAAAATAACTGATGATGGTCGAAGTAGACAGGATATAAAATGTAAACTGGCAATGGCAAGGAAATCGTTTCTGAAGAAGAGAAATTTGTTAACACCGGGTATAGATTTAAGTGTCAGGAAGTCGTTTTTGAAAGTATTTGTATGGAGTGTAGCCATGTATGGAAGTGAATCATGGACGATAAATAGTTTGGACAACAAGAGAATAGAAGCTTTCGAAATGTGGTGCTACAGAAGAATGCTGAAGATTAGATGGGTAGATCACATAACTAATGAGGAGGTATTGAATAGAATTGGGGAGAAGAGAAATTTGTGGCACAATTTGAGAAGAAGGGATCGGTTGGTAGGGCATATTCTGAGGCATCAAGGGATCACAAATTTAGTATTGGAGGGCAGCGTGGACGGTAAAAATCGTAGAGGGAGACCAAGAGATGACTACACTAAGCAGATTCAGAAGGATGTAGGTTGCAGTAGGTACTGGGAGATGAAGAAGCTTGCATAGGATAGAGTAGCATGGAGAGCTGCATCAAACCAGTCTCAGGACTGAAGACCGCAACAACAACAACAACAACAGCAGCAAAAAGGTACGGCCAAACTTTCAGGAAACATTCCTCACACACAAATAAAGAAAAGATGTTATATGGACATGTCTCCGGAAACGCTTAATTTCCATGTTAGAGCTCATTTTAGTTTCGTCAGTCTGTACTGTACTTCCTCTATTCACCGCCAGTTGGCCCAATTGAAGGAAGGTAATGTTGACTTCGGTGCTTGTGTTGACATGCGACTCATTGCTCTACAGTACTAGCATCAAGCACATCAGTACGTAGCATCAACAGGTTAGTGTTCATCACGAACGTGGTTTTGCAGTCAGTGCAATGTTTGCAAATGCGGAGTTGGCAGATGCCCATTTGATGTATGGATTAGCACGGGGCAATAGCCGTGGCGCGGTACGTTTGTATCGAGACAGATTTCCAGAACGAAGGTGTCCCGACAAGAAGACGTTCGAAGCAATTGATCGGCGTCTTAGGGAGCACGGAACGTTCCAGCCTATGACTCGCGGCTGGGGAAGACCTAGAACGACGAGGACACCTGCAATGGACGAGGCAATTCTTCGTGCAGTTGACGATAAACCTAATGTCAGCGTCAGAGAAGTTGCTGCTGTACAAGGTAGCGTTGACCACGTCACTGTATGGAGAGTGCTACGAGAGAACCAGTTGTTTCCGGACCGTGTACAGCGTGTGCAGGCACTATCAGCAGCTGATTGGCCTCCACGGGTACACTTCTGCGAATGGTTCATCCAACAATGTGTCAATCCTCATTTCAGTGCAAATGTTCTCATTACGGATGAGGTTTCATTCCAACGTGATCAAATTGTAAATTTTCACAATCAACATGTGTGGACTGACGAGAATCCGCACACAATTGTGCAATCACGTCATCAACAAAGATTTTCTGTGAACGTTTGGGCAGGCATTGTCGGTGATGTCTTGATTGGGCCCCATGTTCTTCCACCTACGCTCAATGGAGCACGTTATCACGATTTCATACGGGATACTCTACCTGTGCTGCTAGAACATGTGCCTTTACAAGTACGACACAACATGTGGTTCATGCACGATGGAGCTCCTGCACATTTCAGTCGAAGTGTTCGTACACTTCTCAACAACAGATTCGGTGACCGATGGATTGGTAGAGGCGGACCAATTCCGTGGCCTCCACGCTCTCCTGACCTCAACCCTCTTGACTTTCATTTATGGGGGCATTTGAAAGCTCTTGTCTACGCGACCCCGGTACCAAATGTAGAGACTCTTCGTGCTCGTATTGTGGACGGCTGTGATACAATACGCCATTCTCCAGGGCTGCATCAGCGCATCAGGGATTCCATGCGACGGAGGGTGGATGCATGTATCCTCGCTAACGGAGGACACGTTGAACATTTCCTGTAACAAAGTGTTTGAAGTCACGCTGGTACGTTCTGTTGCTGTGTGTTTCCATTCCATGATTAATGTGATTTGAAGAGAAGTAATAAAATGAGCTCTAACAAGGAAAGTAAGCGTTTCCGGACACATGTCCACATAACATATTTTCTTTCTTTGTGTGTGAGGAATGTTTCCTGAAAGTTTGTCCGTACCTTTTCGTAACACCCTGTGTAAGTATTACATTCCATACAGGTTCCATAGTTACCATATTCAGTGAACTGGGCTGTATGTGTAGCGAAATAAATGTCGAGTTGGTGGGCAGATATATGGCGTCTTTCTGTAAAAGATCGTGTATTACGGAGTTTACTGGCAATTTTTTGTCAAAAAGAAAAATGACATTCTCCTGTAAGTATCCGTATCTTACAAAACAATCGTAAACAAACTGTCATGTAAACTACAGTTCCGTACCTACCAGGGTGTCAGGTTTTAGTTATTGTCGGCTTTTATGGCAGTACACACGTTCCATATTGTAAAAAACTATATATATGACGGTAGTATCTGTTCCCGAAAGAACACATACCGTGAATGACCATGCAGCTCTGCTAGAAATGAAATGATAATTAAATAGACACCCCAGTGACACCCTAGCTGCCCTCGGTGGCTCAGATGGATAGAGCGTCTGCCATGTAAGCAGGAGATCCCGGGTTCGAGTCCCGGTCGGGGCACACATTTTCAACATGTCTCCAGTGAAGTATATCAACGCCTGTTTGCAGCTAGGGTGTCTATTTAATTATCATTTCATTTCTAGCAGAGCTGCATGGTCATCCACGGTATGTGTTCTTTCGGGAACAGATACTACCGTCATATATAGTTAAAAATATGGGTTCCCGGCCTTTGACCTTCTTGTGCGAACGCACACGCTATGCCCGAACTCGTACGGGACTTGGTAGATTAATCTGCCACGAGTAATGAGTATGATGGGCAAACATCTATTAGGCGCACTACGAATGTAGTGGTGTGGACATGTTGGGAATGTGGATCTCACGGGGAGCGTGCAAGGGATAAGTCCCTGCAGACGCACTATCCTCTGTGCCCGCGGTGGCTCAGATGGATAGAGCGTCTGCCATGTAAGCAGGTGATCCCGGGTTCGAGTCCCGGTCGGGGAACACATTTTCAACATGTCCCCAGTGAAGTATATCAACGCCTGTTTGCAGCTAGGGTGTCTATTTAATTATCAGTAAAAAAACTATGTTATAAATCGACGTAAATGATTCGCATTCATCCGATATCGTACCCAGAATTGCCACTTGCTATCCGCTTGGCACGCTACAAATTATATAGGTAACGTAAACTAGACGGAGTGTCGCGATTGTTATGATAGACTGATTAATATCGTACACAAATATCAAGAAATTGACGGATATCAATTCGTGACGTATCAGTGCACTGAGAAGGTTAGACGATTTACACTGAAGAGCCAAAGAGACTGATACCCTGCCTAATATCAAATGGTTGAAATGGCTCTGAGCACTATGCGACTTAACTTCTGAGGTCATCAGTCGCCTAGAACTTAGAACTAATTAAACCTAAGTAACCTAAGGACATCACACACATCCATGCCCGAGGCAGCATTCGAACCTGCGACCGTAGCGGTCGCTCGGTTCCAGACTTTAGCGCCTAGAACCGCACGGCCACTCCGGCCGGCTGCCTAATATCGTGTAGGATCACCTCGAGCATGCAGAGGTGTCGCAACACGACGTGGCACTGACTCGACTAATGTCTGAAGTACTGCTGGAAGGAATTGAAACCATGAATCCTGCGGGGCTGTCCATAAATGCCTTAGAGTACGAGGGGGTGGAGATCTCTTCTGAATAGCACGTTGCAAAGCATCCCGGGTATGCTCAATAATGTTCATGTCTGGGGAAGTTTCGAGGCAAGCGGAAGTGTTTATACTCACAAGGGAACCTCCCCATCGCACCCCCCTTAGATTTAGTTATAAGTTGGCACAGTGGATAGGCCTTGAAAAACTGAACACAGATCAATCGAGAAAACAGGAAGAAGTTGTGTGGAACTATGAAAAAATAAGCAAAATATACAAACTGAGTAGTCCATGTGCAAGATAGGCAACATTAAGGATAATGCAAGGTCAGGAGCGCCGTGGTCCCGTGGTTAGCGTGGGCAGCTGCGGAACGAGAGGTCCTTGGTTCAAGTCTTCCCACGAGTGAAAAGTTTAATTTTTTATATAATCAACTTCGCTGTCCAAAATTCCAGGACATGTTCAGAATTGCTTGGACATATGCAGGATTTGACGGTCTGCACACGGAAAAATTTGAAAACGTTAAAAACATACGTTTTGACAGAGCACTGTGAAACTGTTGCATTCATTTGTTGCAGTTTATGTGACAAACTCTAATGTTTTCATCACTTTTTGGGAGTGATTATCACATCCACAAGAAAACCTAAATCGGGCAAGGTAGAAGAAACTTTTTACCCATACGCCAAGTGTACAAGTTAGGTGGGTCGACAACATATTCCTGCCATGTGACGCACATGCCGTCACCAGTGTCGTATAGAATATATCAGACGTGTTTTCCTGTGGAGGAATCGGTTGACCTATGACCTTGCGGTCAAATGTTTTCGGTTCCCATTGGAGAGGCACGTCCTTTCGTCTACTAATCGCACGGTTTTGCGGTGCGGTCGCAAAACACAGACACTAAACTTATTACAGTGAACAGAGACGTCAATGAGCGAACGGACAGATCATAAATTTGCGAAAATAAACTTTTCACTCGAGTGAAGACTTGAACCGAGGACCTCTCGTTCCACAGCTGCCCACGCTAACCACGGGACCACGGCGCTCCTGAGCTTGCATTATCCTTAATGTTGCCTATCTTGCACACGGACTACTCAGTTTGTATATTTTGTTTATTTTTTCATAGTTCCACACAACTTCTTCCTGTTTTCTCGATTGATCTGTGTTCAGTTTTTCAAGGCCTATCCACTGTGCCAACTTACAACTAAATCTGAGGGGGGTGCGATGGGGAGGTTCCCTTGTAAGAGGAGTGTTCCTGGAGCCACTGTCCAGCAATTCATGACGTTTGGGTTGTCGCATTGTCCTGCTGGAATTGCCGAAGTCCGTTGGAATTCATAGTGGACATAAATGCATGCAGGTGATCACACACGATGCTCACTTACATCTCACCTGTCAGAGTCGTATCTAGACTTATCAGGAGTCCCGTGTCACTCCAACTGCACTCGCCTCACTTCATTACAGAGCCTCCACCAGCTTGAACAGTCCCCTGCTTACATGCACGGTCCATGGATTCGTGAGGTTCTCTCCATACTCGAACACGGACATCCGCGCGATACAATTTGAAATGACACTCGTCCGACCAGGCAACATGTTTCCAGCCATCAAAAGTCCAATGTCGGTGCTGACGGGCACAGGCGAGACTTAAATCTTTGTGTTGTGCAATCATCAAGGGTACACGAGTGGGCCTTCGGCTCTGAAAGCCCGTATCGATGATGTTTCATTGAATGGTTCGCACGCTAACACTCATTCATGGCCCAGGACTGAAATCTGCAGCAATTTGCGGAAGGGTTGCACTTCTGTCACGCTAAACAATTCTCTTCAGTCGTCGTTGGTCCCGATCTTGCAGGATATTTTTCCGGCCGCAACGATGTCGGAGATTTGATGTTTTACCGGATTCCTGATATTCGCGGTACACTCGTGAAATGTCCGTACGGGAAAATCCCCACTTCATCGCTACCTCGGAGATGCTCGTGCGCCGACTTCAACTCCACGTTCAAACTCACTTAAATTTTGAGATCCTGGCATTGTAGCAGCAGTAACCGATCTAACAACTGCGCCAGACACTTGTCTTATATAGGCGTTGCCGACGGCAGTGATGTATTCTGCTGTTTATACATCTCTGTTTGCGAATAGGGTTGCTGATACCAGTGTCTTTGACGCTTCAGCGTAGTTCATAACACGCTTATGTAGGGTACGTGTGAGTGAAACTTTGTTATTTCTAACACTTGGCCTGTTTCACGTAAACTATGAGATATTGTGTTATATCTGTCAGATAAAGGAATTTTGAAAGCTGATGATATAAATATTGCAGACAACGGTGCAGTGTTCGAACTTGAAGAAGTTACGCAAAATCTGAAGGAACCGCACTGCTCGAATGTTTGGGACCCCTGCCTTGTCGGATTGAAGGAAGACATCGAACCAATGCAGAGGCGGGCTGCTAGAATTGTTACCGGTAGGTTCGAACAATACTTAAGTATTACGGAGGTGTTGCAGGAACTCAAATGGAAATCCCTGGAGCATGGGCGACGTTCCTTTCGAGAAATAATAGTGAGGTAATTTAGAGAACCGGCATTTGAAGCTGACTACGGAACGAGACTACTGTCGCCAACATACTCTGCGCGTAAGGACCACGAAAAATGGTACGAGAAATTAAGGCTCATACGGAAGTATACAGCCAGCCATTTTTCAAATGGTTCAAATGGCTCTGAGCACTATGCGACTTAACTTCTGAGGTCATCAGTCGACTAAGAATTAATTAAACCTAACTAACCTAAGGACATCACACACATCCATGCCCGAGGCAGGATTCGAACCTGCGACTGTAGCGGTCGCTCGGTTCCAGATTGTAGCGCCTAGAACCGCACGGCCACTCCGGCCGGCAGTCGTTTTTCCCTCGCTCTACTTGCAAGTGGGACACGCAAGGAAATGACTAGAAGTGGTACATGCTACCCTCCGCCACGCACCATACGGTGGCTTGCCGAGTGCCCATGTGGGTGTAGATGTATCCGTCTTTCCCTATAGCTTACCCCTATTTTTCTCAGAATTTCGAACATCTTGCACCATTTGACAATATCGAACATATTTTCTAGGTCGAAAAATGAAATGAACGTGTCTCGATTTTTCTTCAGCCTTGCTTCCATTATCAGCCGCAATGTCAGAATTGCCTCTCTGTTGCCATTACATTTCTTAAGGCCAAACGGATCGTCACGTAACATATCCTCAATTTTCTTTTCAGTTCTCCCGCATATTATTCCTGTCAGTATCTCTGATGCGTGAGTTGAATGGATAGCGTTTCTCCGCAAGTCTGACGGTTTATCGCCAATCTCATCAATTCTATACACCAGTGTAAATAGCCGTTTTGTAGCTATTTCCCAATGATTTTAGAAACTCAGATGGAATGTTTTATATCCCGTCTTCCATATTCAATCCTAAGTCGTCCAAAGCCCTTTTAAATTCTAATACTGGATACCCTATATCTTCTATAGCAACTCCTGTTTTTCTTCCATCACATCATCTAATTCGACAGCATTATAGTGTTCACTGGATGTTAAGGGTTGTGTTACAAGGTTTACCATCGTCTTATTTCACCCATATGGTGGTCAGTTGCTTGTTTCTTTTAATTAACTTGTGCTTCTATGTGGTGTGCGTACTGGAAGACCTTCGGTACACACACTATCAGATTATTTGACTTGTCGCTCTAACGAAGTAGGCGAGTGTCAGCAATATGTCTCGTGGTCTTATCGTGGCGTGTTTATCTTCTGCCGTTAGGTCAGACGATAGAAATGCCAGTTGCACACTTAGAGTAGCAGATTGACGGCAACCAAATTTAAACAGAACTTGATTAATTTTCACACACATTTATTAAAATAATAACAAGCATAAACATTACGTAACTTGATTCTGGATGCTATTTACAATTGAGAATCTGAAGTTCCTTTGGTCTTGGTACGTTAATCTTATCTCACATATATCTGATACTTGACAAAGTATCTATACATTTATCTTCATGGCTATGTACAGGAATATGACAATCTTCTTAGGTGCAGACTGAAACTTGACTATAGACTGGTACAGACTAATGCAGACTGGTACAGACTGGTGCAGACAAATGCAGACTGACTAATCGGAGATCTGTACACTCGTTATAATACCTCACGCGTTCAGGTATCACTGCACGAGTGTGATCCACGAGGAGAAAAGGTTCTACGTTAGCAGCAATCTCATTGGCTGCGTTACATATTAATACGCAGATCGGCAGAAGCAGAATTTGGTCCGTCTCTAAGGCAGCGCCATCTCGTAGTGCGGAGACGGACGAGCGCTGCGCCTGCGCTGTTGTGCTTAGCGGGGCGCGCTCTAGTGGGAGAGTTGTGTACGCACTGACTATGCAGAACTATGTACACAACATTCTATTTGCTGTTTTACAGCAGGTTTCTAAATTTTTTTATATAAATTGCCGTTCCTGGCGTGTAAGGCCTTCACCCGTGATCACAGTGGCTTGTTTATTTATATTTTATTTTTTTTAACGTTATCTGTAACTTTATTTTATGGTGATTGCTAAATTGTAACGCACTGAAAACACTATTATTTACACAGTTGTTTATTCCTTCATTAATAACGTGTTGCATTTTTTAAAATTTATTGTTGAGTGTAGAATTACTGTTTTAAAAGTAAATGTGTGTAACTGTAAAAGACAGCCAATAGTAACTCACTAGGGCCCCGTCCACAATCGTAACGGAATCGTGCCTTCCCTTGACTAAAAGGTCCCAAAAGTGTTAAACCGCGACGTTAGCGTTTGTGCTATCACTTTCGGTGAACTACGTATGTGCTGAAATCCCCGACAACCTCGATGGTCGTTTCCTTAGAAACAGACGAATATGTACAGATAAGCCGAGACAAGTTTTTACTTTTTTTGATTCTCTTGCGCCCACCAAAGTTATGGCACTTGACGGGCTCTTCTCGTGTGTGGGTCGTAATGCGGCTGGAAATTTCGGCACTCGGCGTCGTGGTTTTCAGTTATCGCGGAGAGAGCACTACAGATCATGTTTTGGTCCGTTTTCTTTGTATGCCAGCATGTATACGAAGAGAAAAGACATAATTTTAGTGTAATACATTGACGGAAAAAATGGCATCACCAAAAAATAGCACAGGTCAACGATGGAAAACTTTTTTGCTGAAAATACATTACGTTTCTTAAGGTGGGAAATCCACATATGATATTTAAAAAACAGTATCACGCATCATTTCTTCACATTTTACAGTTAAATTGATTAAATTAAGCCATTTTTAAAGAATTTAACAGATTTTATATACTGCAGTGAACTCATAGAACGACCATGAGAGCAGTCGTTTTTTATTTTTTATTTTTCTGACAATGATTTTATATCAGCTGGTCTGCCTCATGTATCGTTATATCCAAATGATTTATACATGTTAAGCTACATTCAGGTATGTGGTACTATACTAATAGTAATGTATATAGTGTAACCCATGTAAGCCCTCCCTCAGACCTGTCATGTTATATCTTCACATATCCGATGATAGGACCTTTAGTGTGTTGAAACCGGTCATCTACTAAACAGTATTTAAGCCGATCTTGGCTTTTGAATTATTTCTACATTTTATATAGTTAAAATAATAATAAAATAATATGTGAATAATAATAAAAAGATGACGTTGGTACCACTGCTGAAAAACATTTGCTGGCAAAAAAAGGTCGATTCTATTTTTGTGTTAACAGATGGTGTTTTGTTTACTGTCAACCTAACCTCACTTCACCGTTTCCTGTACAAGTGCTCTGGACAATGTCTAATCGTGGTTGTAGAAACTCTGCTGACAGTTTTTGTTAAATGGTGGTGAATTTGTGATTAAAAAACACCAAACAAACATTGCAGACTTTGTGAAAAAGGTTTAGCTATCATACTTTGGATCTAAAGTTGGTGATAAATCTTGAGCACCACATAAGGTATGTTATGTGTGTGTTGAAGATCCACGAAAATGGTCCAAAAAGGAGAAAAAAGCCTTTAGATTTGCTGTTCCTATGATATGTAGGGAGCCAGGAACTCATTCCAATGATTGCTACTTTTGCAGTGTTGACATTACTGGTCATAATTGGAAAAACAGGAAGGTAATAAGCCACCCTAACCTTCTGTCCGCCATCCGAACAGTAGGGCAGCAAGGTGGCTTTACCAAATTTCCAAGTTTCTTGTGTGAATGGGTCAGTAGGGCAAGGGATCAACACTGGTGCAGAAAGAACTGGCCTGGCAGGGAGTCTTTAAAACCTGGTGAGAAGAACATTCTACGCAAAAACCTTGTAGACCCAAAAAACGTACTCCTACCACCTCTACAGATAAAGTTAGGGCCTAGTGAAACATTTTGTAAAGGCTATGCCTAAAGATGGACCAATGTTTAAGAATCACTGTCAAAATTTTCCACTGCTTTCAGAAGCTTAAGTAAAAGAAGTCGTCTTTGTCGGACCTGACAATTGAAAATTGATGTTTGATGTTGACTCTGAATCCACAATGACCTTAAACGAGAAAGAAGCATGGGTATCATTCAAGCGGGTCGTTACAGAGTTCTTAGGACATAAAAAAGACGCAGAATATGTTTCTATTATAGCTAAAATACTAAAGAAGTTTAAAACTTTAGGATGCTCAATGAGCCTGAAAGTTCACTTTTTGAACAGTCACCTTGTTTACTTCCCCAACAATATGGGAGATGTTAGTGAGGAGCAAGGAGAGAGTTTTAACCAGGACATTAAAGTGATGGAAAAACGCTACCAAGGCCTCTGGAACACCAGCATGATGGACGACCACTGTTGGTCACTTCACCGAGAAGTTCAACAAGCGACTCATCGTAGAAAAATCTACAGAAGAAGCTTCAAAGCAAAAACAGAAAGAAAATACCAACCAACTGCAAAGGACAAGTGAAACCTCAGTTAACACACATCATTGTTTTAAGTATCTTACATTGTAACAAAGCGTTTCATTAATTTCCTCGTTTACCGTATAGTATTGGATTTTTATACTAAATAATAAAAAGCATATTGCTCGAAAACTATGGGTGATACAAAAAAACTAAGGCTAGATTTGGATTCAGCTCATAAAAATCTATAAAGATCAGCTATCAAAGTAAAAAAGTTTTAAAAAATTTTTCGTTGGCGAGTGTAATTAATGTAGAGTAGTGAAATTTCGGCAATGCATTTGTCTAGGTAACATATTTAAGTAACTGCCATTGCAAGATCACAGGTTAATGTAAACGCGAGATAAGTCATTGCTCGCGTGGAATGCTGGTACGTTAATAACCGGTGTAACCGCCAGAATGATGAATGCAAGCATGCAAACGTCCATGCATTGTGTTGCACAGGTTCAAAAAAATGGTTCAAATGGCTCTGAGAACTATGGGACTTAACATCTGAGGTCATCAGTCCCCTAGAACTTAGAAGTACCGGTACCTGAACCTAACTAACCTAAGGACATCACAAACATCCGTGCCCGAGGCAGGATTCGAATCTGCGAAGGCAGCGGTCGCGCGGTTTCAGACTGAAGCGCCTAGAACCGCAGGTGCTTCAGTCTGGATCCGCGCGACCGCTACGGTCCCAGGTTCGAATCCTGCCTCGGGCACGGATGTGTGTGATGTCCTTAGGTTAGTTAGGTTCAAGTAGTTCTCAGTTCTAGGGGGCTGATGACCTCAGATGTTAAGTCCCATAGTGCTCAGAGCCATTTGAACCATTTGAACCTAGAACCGCTCGGCCACTCTGGCCGGCTGTTGCACTGGTGCCGGATGTAAGTTTGTGGGATGAAGTTCCATGCTTGTTACACTTCGTCTGTCAATATAGAAACCGTTAATGCTGGTCGTGGATGACGCTGGAGTTGTGGTCCAATGACGTCCCATATGTGCTGAACTGAAGACAGATTTGGTGATCGAACAGGCCGAGCAACACGTCCATACCCTGTAGAGCATGTTGGGTTGCAACAGCAGTAGGTAGCGGAGCGTTATCCTGTTGGAAAACACACTCTTGAATTAAACTTCCTGGAAGATTAAAACTGTTTGCCCGACCGAGACTCGAACTCGGGACCTTTGCCTTTCGCGGGCAAGTGCTCTACCATCTGAGCTACCGAAGCACGACTCACGCCCGGTCTCACAGCTTCACTTCTGCAAAGGTCCCGAGTTCGAGTCTCGGTCGGGCACACAGTTTTAATCTGGCAGGAAGTTTCATATCAGCGCACACTCCGCTGCAGAGTGAAAATCTCATTCTGGAAATATCCCCCAGGCTGTGGCTAAGCCATGTCTCCGCAGTATCCTTTCTTTCAGGAGCGCTAGTTCTGCAAGTTTCGCAGGAGAGCTTCTGTAAAGTTTGGAAGGTAGGAGACGAGATACTGGCAGAAGTGAAGCTGTGAGGACGGGGCGTGAGTCGTACTTCGGTAGCTCAGATGGTAGAGCACTTGCCCGCGAAAGGCAAAGGTTCCGAGGTCGAGTCTCGGTCGGGCACACAGTTTTAATCTGCCAGGAAGTTTCATATCAGCGCACACTCCACTGCAGAGTGAAAATCACATTCTGGCCACTCTTGAATGCTGTTGATGCATGGCAGCACAACAGGTGGAATCACCAGACTGACGCAGAAATTTAGTCAGGGTGTGTGGGATAAACACGAGAATTCATACGAAATTGCACCCCTGATCATAGCTTTACTGTGTCTAGCACGCAGACAGGTTGGTTGCCCGTCCTCAACTGGCCTCTTAACCAACAGAGGCACTGAGGGAGAACCAGTTTCGTCAGAAAACACAACAGACCTCCGTCGTGCCATCCAGTGAGCTCTTGCTCGGCACCACCGAAGACGTAAATGGCGGTGGTTCGGTGTCACTGGAATGCATGTGTGACAGGGCTTCTGGCTCGGAGGTGTCCTTGAAGTAACCGACTGTGAACAGTTGGTTGTGTCACTGTGGTACTAACAGGATGCATGCCGCTCGACCTGGAGATAGTGAAAGCAGCCTTGCTGTACTATACGCGACATGGCGTTCCTGGCTCGGTCGCAGGGTTCCAGGCTCCAAGACCCACTGCTGGGCGTAGCTCTAGACGTGATGCCAGCAGACAAATAGACATCATGTTGCAGGAGGAGTGGCAGAACAGATGGAACCAGACAGAGAAGGGTAGGGAAACCTACAGCTGGATACCAGATGTGGGAATGTGGCAGGCAAGTTGGCGGAGGGCGACGATTCCACCATACTCCCTAACGTGCCTGCTGACTGACCACGGTCTGAAAAAGAAAATTTGCTACCTGGGCATTGAAGATGACGCCAGATGCACATGTGGTGAGGAAGAGGATTCCAATCACATCCTCTACACCTGTAAGCAGTACGCTGAGCCCAGAAGTCAGCTAATACAAACAGTAGGACACACATCCTACCACAGAAAGTAAACTCTGCTCCAAGCAGTAGATAGATTCTCAGCAATAAAGGCATTTGCTGAGGAAGCATTTGAGATCAGGGAAGTAGCGAGAATCATCAGTGAAGCAATCTAAAGAAATATACAGTAAATGGTAGGAAACGATTGCGACCCAGTACAAGAACCAGTACCAAGTGGAAAACAACATTTTCATTGACCCATGATTCCGAAACAGCCCTGATATCTCGTGCACTTGGAGGAACCATGGCTGAGTGTGGAGGGGTGACGAGCTGACTCTCAGAACCACCGATGATGCCTCTATACGGCTCCTGGGACACCAGTGGCGAGAAGGGAACGTCGGAGGGCAGAAATACCAGTACATGGACAGGAATTGGCCGAGATCCTGGGAAACTGGTGATCGACAGCATGAGGGCCTCGCCAGCCTGGGGGCTACAGGTTGTTCCCCTGAGCGTAATTACGATAATGCTGTATGTGGATGCTATACTGCTGATGAAAAGGGTCGCCATCAGCAGTGGCGGCGCCGCCTCTACGTGGTTCCCCGTGGGCACCCAAAAGGGTGGCTAAAGGCGCTCTTATGATGGAAGGTCCATTCCCCCACAAAGGGGGTAGTTTTTCCGAGCTGGTTTCCTTCGTTGTGGCGGAGCTGGGTAGTGGATGCAT